>NC_079311.1:36266469-37516469 GCF_023638135.1 Falco biarmicus | reverse complement strand
CACTTAACTTAGGAGCAAGAATTGCACCCTTAGTCATATAAAGCAACAGTGAAAGTTAACATTTTGCAGTGTAATCACCACGTTTCATGTAATCTCCACCATCAACTTCAACTGGTTTGCTATGTCGTTCATAGCAAAAATATTTTAAATGACTGCCTGCTCTGCCACACAGCAATGGCTGCTGCTGCCTCTCAAGAGCAGCAGACACCACTGTTTTGTCGTGGACATAGGAAACATGGCTGCAAATTAGAGGGATGGTATTAGTAATAATTGTTTTTTCTCAGATCACCTCAACCAGCTAAAAATAGATGAGTAACAATAAATCAATAAAAATAAACATAGACAGATAACAGTTATATTCACACAACATATTCCCCAAAGGTTTTGGAACAGCTAACTAGATGTCCTTGAGTGTTAATATTGCCTTTCTGTGTGATACAACAGATTTCAGATTTATTGTATCTTTTTCCTGACATTTAACTTTATGCTTTGCTGACCACAACCTTCTGCATATGTCAGATGTTGTCAGCTCTCCACTTGATTTGATGGCATATGATTGAATAGGACATGGTTTGAAGTGGTAGCGTTTTTCAGCCAAAGATTTTATAAATGTATTTTTTCATCTGTCAGTAAATGGGCTCTTAGAAAATAACTACCTATAAAAGCTTTCATGTTTTTCAATACCTTAAGTCTTATTTCTGGTGCAGCTGCCTCTCCTTTCCCCTCCTTTCCTGAAGACATCACCATACACTGCTCAGTGTGTGATGGTTTCCCAGCTGAGGTCTCTGTAAAGCCTTTTGTACCAGAGCCATGGCTATATCCCTGCTCCACTCCAGCAAGGACTTGCTGTCTTGGTAATTACTGCAGGCATCGGCTTCTCATTTTCCTTTCGCTGAGTTCTCAAGATAATTACATCCTATTGAGGGCATGGGGATAGCAAGTGGATCATAGACTTGGTACTTTTCCTCAGTTTTAAAGAGCAGTTGTCACTTTTGTGGAGAAACTGTAAACAGACCCTCAGTGAAACCTGGCACCCACTGAATGATGCCTTGGCTTCCTATTCAATACATCCACAGGAAACAAAGGCAGCAGGCAGGAGTCCTTACAACAGGAAAACTGCTTTATCTCAGACTGTGAAGGAAATCTGCCAAGTAACATCACTACATAAAGTAACATCGCTGACCAGTGGAAGCAGGGTCCTAAACACAGATACTTGCTTCCTTCTTACCGAGAGTGGGTTTGTGTGCTACTATGTGAATCTGTGTTAAAACCAATATTTTAAAGGATTTCAACATAGCCTTCTTCCAACAGCAGTGATAATTGCTAGCAATCTGTATTCTATCACTGAGAATAATCCCAGAAGACTATATTGCTGACTTGGGTTGTTCACCCCATATACAAATGACACGTTTCCGTGTGGTGAGACATGTCAACTACATGCAATGCTGGGCAGAAGAACTTAAATTTAGGAAGACAATTTATCTAGTTAGATACAATTACCCTATGTATAATTTGCAAATTATCCTATCTATAATTTGTTCCTAACTAATCAGTGCAAAAATCTCATTTTCTGTTGTCATATGGTTTGGCATTTTCTTTCTGATTTTGTGAAAGCATAGGGTTTGGTCTTTGGGGTTTTGGTTTCTTTCTTTGTTTGTTTGTTTATATATTATCCTCAGAATAGTTCTGGCAATACTACTGTGCTGCATCAAAGCCAGAACATCAACCCATATTGACCTATGCAGAAAATTGTCACCTAAGTTATCAAAATTGTTCTGGATTGTCAGTTTATTTAGAAAAACATGAAACGACTCCTCAGTCCAGTTTAAAATATTTTACAGGGATTTTTCCCTAAACACACAAAAAAACCAGCTTTTAGAAGAGTCACATATGGATGTTACATTGTTTTGCAGTCTGAATCATTGACCAGAAAGTCTAAATTAAATAATAGATTTGATTTGTACTTGAAAGTATACATCTCAAGTTATTTCAGCAAAGTCAGATATTACTAAACTTGGAAAAAGCAATTTCCTTTTTCTCAGGCACTCAAGTAGCAGTGAATCAGAAAGCAAGAACCTTTGATCTCTCAGAGAAGGTTCTGCACATTCATCTTTCTGACCCCAAGTTCTGCAAATCTTCCCAGCTTTGAGTTACATATGAATTTAGAATATGAGCTAACCATCTATTCTTTAGATAGGCAGAATAACACTATGGATGTTCAGAAAACAACTACAACTCTTCCAAAAAAAGAAATCACACAGAAATAAAACAAAACCTTGACATAGTCTTCTGCCTCTTTAGGTACCAAAAATAACCCATGATAAATACAAAGCATGTTGCCCAAGTTTCATGAATGTTGAGGGAATCACGGTACAGCTCTTGCTTTCTTCTAGTATTTTCAACAGTGCATTTAAATCTGTACATTAAAAAATATCATTCTAATAGAACTGACTTTCAAAGATGCTAGGTAATTATATTTAATAACACACTGTAATTAAGTATAGGCAACAGAAACCAAATTTTAATGGGAATGGAAAATGAATTTAGGTACTCTAGCTTTTATCACTCCTTCTAAGGAAAAGAAGAAAATTGTTGACAGAATTGACAGTCTTTAATCTTTAACATTACAAACTGCATTCTTTAGTAGAGTCTCCAGTGGAATATTGAACATCTGAAAGTATCTGATGTTCATACATCTGAAAGTATCACATTATGTGTTTGAATGCACATGCTAATTAAGCATGGAAGACTTGTATAGTGCTGAACTAACTGCATAGTATTTAAGGTTTTCAAGTTCACCAAGAACTTTTCTTTAAAGAAGAGAAAAGGGAACCGGTGTAAAACAAGCCAGTTAAATCAAATCTTTTTTCAGTTGACAGAAATAAACCAGAATTTTCAAAAATATAATAAATTAATGTCTTCATATTCCATTGGGATCTTCCCTGTTGGCACACTTCCCTTCCCACAATGTTTTAAAGATGATAAAGAACAAAATTATAAACAAAAAATATTTTAAGAAAAAACTAACCCACCCAGTTATCAACCATCCTGACAGATGATCAACTCTCTAGATAGGGTATTTGTTGTTTTTCTGGGTTGGTTTTCTTTTCAATGGATCTATCATGATTAAGCTCCCTTGGAGACTGCTTGCTGTTGTAATTGTATTGTATATATGGCATTAAAGTAATTCATAAAGTACTAAGATTTTTATTTGACCATACTTCAGATTTCTCATAAAATAAATCTGCCATCACTTTTGCTGATACACACATTTGTGTTTCATGAAATGACTAAAGCCAGCCTATCTTTCCTCACATTTGGAAATATAAAAGATAACAAAAATATCCTGAAAAGTAATCCTATGCCAGATACACCACTTCTCTGTGCAGATGATGAACTAAAAGATAAAAGATGCAGTGAAACACGATTCTTGCTGCCCACACTGCTGTCAGCATGGCAGCCTCTGTTGCCAGGTGGGGATTTTTCTCCTACATCACAGTAGCTATGTCCAAATGCCAAAAAAAGTCCTTAATCAGTCTGAAATGAAATTTCAAATATATATACTAATAATTATAACAGGCTGGTATTTTTTTTTTTAAGTAGAGCCCACAGAAAACAACCAACATACCCTAACATTATAATGTCCAAATGATAATGTTTTGGCTTTCTAGACTATGTTTTTATGTCAACATTTAGATAGAAAGCACTAGGATTAAAGAGAATAGGTTACATTAATGATTATATAGTGGTTGTAGTTTTTCTTGTTGGATCACATATTTTTAGCACAATAAGTAAAATAAATAATATTTAGGCTGTTAATCTTACTTGGTAAAACATAAGAAAATGGTAGACAATGGGTTTTTTTCTGCCGCATCTGCAGCAATTGTAACAGAGAAACTATCATGCCTGAAGAAAGTAACCTTGTTTCTATTATTTTTCTCAGAATGTTTGACCATAGGGACGGGTGAAGAAAGATGGAAAACAATTAAGACCAGTTATGAAGTTCTCCCAGGAAAAAATAATCTCTTCAGCTGTGGGAACACAAAGGGGTAAAATCTAAACAACATGCAAACTGTTTTAAAGAAAAAAACAGCATTAAAAATGCCCATAGCAGGGTTGCCTTTCTCTCTTCGTCTATTTTATCTGTAGCAATGTCTAAATTCTACTAGAAGAGAATGCCCCTGGCAGTTCAGCTGAGCATTTCTGAATGAGTTAAAGAACCTAAACCACCCAGTGCTTATCGTAAGCTCAGTATTTATAACAACACTCCTCTTCATAATGAATCAAAATAACACACACAGCATGTAAAGGTAACAACCTTTAACTAAGAATATACATAACCTTAGAAAGACATTCTAAAATATAACTACTGACCACGACACCTGGAGTTAATGTACTTTCCAGTTACTACATCACGTTGTTTTAAAGTCCACTAACGCTCCTAGTGGTGTCTTCTGCTGCTTGATACACCAGCTACTGTGTTCTATTGCAACTACTCTGTATATCACTCGTTGCCATACTGTATGCATTTCACCCCCACCATTTTTCCTACTAGTAGTAGTATTAGTGAAACGGTATGTCTGTTGTAAAACAATACATCAGAGGGACAGTATTAGTTTATATTTGTGCCAGGATGACTATAAGCTATCCTCAGTGACTGTGCTGGATCACAGAAGAAACAGAAAGTCAGACTGCTGATGTCTTTCAGGATGTGTCAGAGAGCCAGATCAACTATGTCATTAGTATGCATATCTCTCCCACCAGTGGGTGTCTTCCCTCACCTGACACCTATGACGAGGGTAAAAGGATGCAAATCCATCAACTAGTTTCTGTACTCAGTCTCTCTTTGGGCACTTGCCTGCTCAGACTGCTGAAAAATTTGCAGAAGTGGTGTGCAACAGAGTTTATTCTCTTCACTTACTAGCATAGTTGAGGTCTACTATGGCCCCTGCTATATGCCTTTTCTGTACTAGCCCAAGCCATTTGTTCATCTTTTCAGCATAGATCAGGCTTTCTAAATGTCCTGTTATTCCCATTGTTGTTCTCCAGATCTCTTCAAATGGTCTGCATATTTCTGGACCCAAAACTGGAGATGATATCTTGAGTTTTCACTAGTTGGTTGAAGTCTTCCGCCCTCCACCCCACCCCACCCCCCTGCCCCCACCCCACTCCAGAAATGCATTGTCTTTAATTTGCTGATCTTCCTTCTTTATGTTTCGCAATCACTTTCACCCATACTGTCTTCTGCTATGTTACTCTCAATTTCTTCTTTATTGACAACAATTACAGATGCCAATACTCTCCCGCAATTTTCTCTACTTTCTGCTTAAAAGAAAGAGAATTCACTATCAATCCTTTCCAAGACTTGCTGAACTGAAGTATCTTGCTCTATTCTTTTCTCAGCTAGCCTTTGGATTGCTAAGGTCTCCCACATTTTCCGTAGGCAATCCCATTATAATATTTTAAGTCTTAAAAACACTTTTTACCTTACTCTCCCACCTCATTCTTTAACTAAAGAGGTCTAAAATCACTCAAAGTGACTAAAAAGGGGTCTTGTTTTAATGTAATATCTGTTTAAAGATGTTATTTCATTTATGAATTATTAATACTCACAGCCAAATTAAAAACAAAACAAAATCTGCATGCATACCAATTACAAAATTCTAACATATGGAAAGAGTACCATTGGTCAACATATCTCAAATTTAACGTGATAAATCTGAGGTTTATTTTTTTATTTTGAAATAAAATAAACAGTTACAAAGAGGAAAAGTTTAACAAACTACGAGACCCAATTTTGTTCTACATTTTTCCACTGATTGAACCTTTACTTTGCATCCCATCTTCACAAACATCAGAGAAATCTCGATTATAGCTTTTTTAATTATTACTAAAGACAAAATGAATTAACATGAATATCACAAAAAGATCATGTACATAAAGTCACTACTCCTGTAAAGGGAGTATTTAATTTTAAGTGGGATATAGTTTTCCAGGATTTTCCAAGAATTGGGTTAATCAGTAAAGAGAGTTCATATTAGTCAAAATGTCAGTGAAAATAACACAGGTCTTGAAATGTGAACATCTGTTTGTTGTTTGAATGAGGCTGGGATCTTTGACTTGTTCCATATAGAGTACTAATAACCAGAAGACATCATGTACCTCCAGCATTCAAATCTGGATGACTTATAGGTAAAGTTTCCTACATTTCAAATCCAGTCGCCTCAGCCAGCACTCAGTTACAGAGGGTTCATTTCTAAATGTCATATTCAAATGACACCTCTTCATTTTAATTCACATTTCACAAACTCACAAAATGTTTAAATGTTCTGCCCAAAATTCCATCAAATATGAACAAATTCACTTAATATTAAATCCATTTCCACCAGTGTTACTACCTAGGTCAGATTTTGTTCTGGTTTAACATGTGCATATAATCAGTGTCACTGATTTGAGCAAGAATAGATGCACCTCTTCTCTTTATGTCTCTGACTCACTTACGAATTTCTATGTTGTCAACCTCTGCATGTTGGTGTCTTTCCCGCCTATATAAATCCTTTCATCGCATGGTGCATTCTGCTTTATCCACCACCACCCTCCCCACCCCCCACCCCCCGACATTTCTTAAAGTACTCAAAATGCTCTTCAAGCAAAACCCTGCCTCATGGTGGTATTCCATATGCATGCACTTACTGCTTTTAACTTAAGGGGAGCAAGCATGACTGCAAGCATTTGGTGCTAGAACTGTAAATGGTACATTCCTTTTGGCATTCATCTAATCTGAGCAGGCAGCAATGTGTTTCAGAAACTCTTTATGTTGGTCAGGAAAGACATTTGGGAAGAACGAAGAGCAATTTTTTCCTTCCACTTAGCCTGCCAACCTACCTTCTTTCGTATACAAATAATTGTTCTTTAAAACAAATACTTAAAAAGTAATTTATGAGAATTGGTCTCAAAAAAATAAAGTTCCTTAGAAATCTGAGCAGTGTAAATAGGGAACAAACAGTAATTAGCAGCAATCCCTCCAGATATATACTACATTTTTTAACCAGGAATTAATTACATACTGATGTGGTCTTCAAGCCATTTCTCTCTCCACTGGAAAGAAAGCACTGGACTGAGACAGAAAACCTGAATTGCATCTGGCCATTTACTGGTTTGTAATCCCTAGCCAAGTCTTTGTGTGACATTTTCCCTGTGTGCTAAATTGTACAAAATTTCTCGTTGGCCTGTTGGTGTAAAAACTGATGTAAAAGTATTATGCTGTACATATCTCATTCAACTGTATTAACAGAAATATCTGTTATATCTGATCTGCTTATTTTTCAAAAAGAAGAAAATAAAGGGAAGAAGTTCAGTATATAATTTTCTTGAGAAGGTCATTGGCCACTGTTACTCTCAGAAAGATCACCCATTCAGATTTATTCATTTCCCTCTTTGAAAGTTGTCTGGATGTGTCAAAAAAAACTTGAAATCTTCCCTAGTAGAACTGGGAAATTCTACTTTTGCTAGTAAGTAAGGTATACCAAAAATCAGACAAGCTGAGTTATTCGCACTAATTTTGGGGATTTTTATTTCTAATCCTGGCCAAAGTCATAGGATAGAAGAAGTGGAGTAGTACCTATTTATTTATTTATTTATTTCAAAGTAGCCCCTCTTCATCAAAGACCAAATGAGTTCTGGTCACTCCGTACACATGTTCAGTCAATGAGCAAACCTAAGCCAAAGCCTACTGGACTTAATTTGTTCTATTATCCCCTAAATTCTCTCAAGAATTGAACATCTATTTTTTACAATTCAAAGATGTTGCTGGGACTACTGTCTCTTTTCCCACAGATGGGGAATTAAAGAGGGGGGCAGGGGGGAGGGGAGCAACAGACACACTATCAACCCCTGCATGTAACTTTTACTCTTCAATTGCTTGCTTGCTTTCTCAAACTATGGTATAATTAAGATCTTTTGTCATTTTAGTCTTGCCTCCTGTAAACAAAGATGATCATGTCAGTGAAATTGGAAGTCCATAGTTTTATCTACTGACTTACTATTTCTTTTGAGACTGAGCTGAGAATTCCAGGTTTATTTTACAGCAAAAATGGCTTTAAATGAATACTCAAGAAAGCTTTCATCTGACATGGTCTTTCCTCTTTAAATTTAAATTAATTTTATATAAAAATATATTTATATTATATATTTATATATAATATAAATATATATATATTATAAAATAAATAAAATAAAAAATAAAGTTAAAAAGATAAAACCAACCACTGGAGAGCTCTTTTAAAAAGAAAATTGCCTGCAAAAAATGCATGTATATTGTCATACCTTACAGACTAAACAAAACATGTCCATAGCCAAAACTAATTTTTCTAACTTCTAAATCAGTGTCTGCGCTGGTACACACAGTGATGAATCCCATTACCATAGAGCTGTGAAAAGGAAGTTGCCTACAGTTTTCAAAAGAGTGGTGGGGCGATAGTGTGATGGATATTAGGGCAAAGACAATGGTTAGAAGCATCTGCTGGCTGGGGTTAGGAATGCTCTCCATGCCAGCCCTGAGGCATGTACCAGTGCCCGGCATGCTCAGCATGAGCTGCCAGCTAACTGCCCATGCTTGTGTAGAGGTCTCTGCTGGAGCCCAGCATATGCGATCTATAAGCAACCAAATTCAGAGGAACTGAGGAGGTACTGCAGATTTCTTCTCAAGCAAAAGCAGCAGACTAGGAGTACAGTCCTTCCACACACCCACTGCATCTCCTGTAGGTTCCTTTGTGGTGAAAGCATTACCATGGTGGAGCTTCAATCGTTAGTAACAGCTGAAGTGTGTAGCAAATGAAGTTAGAGGGAGAGAGATATTTTATTTTGAAACTGGAGTATTTTGAAATGAAAGCATGAGAATCAAGCAAGTAAATTCTGATATGTCCAGACGGAACAGATTTACACACCATGTTGTAAGTTTGGAAGAAATGATAGGTTTTGAAATATTGGCAGCTATTTTATAAAATAGCATTAAAACAACATAAAGAAATGAAATTTTCATTTCATACATTTTGTAAGTTTTCCTGAACCTTCAGGAAGAAAAATGTTGTTCCAGTTTTATACAGAAGGAATTTGGACATGTGTATTAGTCATTTTGCTACGGATAAGAAAAGGTTTGAGTTAGTAAAAGGAAAACATTTCTTAAAAGTCCTCTTTTGTAACTTGCAAGTTTATCTTTCTCTTAGTTTGATAGGTCCCCACACTGGAAAAAATCAACAATGTAACAGCACAGAGTACAAACCCCTGCTGTTACAAGACCAAGTCGGTTGTTACCACACCAAATACCGCGTCCTTGAAACCAAGCTGGAAAACACAGGGACAAATCTATTGCAAGCTAAACCAAGAATGACTTTGGTCTCTGACATTCAGAAAAAGATTGAACTTGCACATACTTCCATGTATTTGAAAGTTAAAATTCAAGAAGCTAAAGCTGTTCCTATTCAAGCTTCTGGTTTCTGTTCTAAAATACCCATTTTAGTGACATTTCAAACCATAAAACATATTTGTGTGGGAAACAGATGACTAATACTGTCTCTACAAATGACTGTTAAATTTTCTGTTGAACTTCCAATTCTAATTGCCATTGAATGCACTTTAAAAATCTCTTGTTGAAAATAGTCTTAATATGAAAGTTTCTTTTCCTAAACTAATTCAGATTAAAAGACCCAGTAGATAAGCACTATTTTCAAGTTTCTGAGGAAACACAACTATCTAAAGATATCACAATAAACAGAATATAGTTATAAATACTAGTTTGCATTAAAGTAAATTATCTCATGCATCTGTATAGTACAGAATAATATGCTTTCTTGACTGCAATGCAACATTGATTTTTTTAAAAATTAAACAATCTAACTTCCCATAAGAAGTTTAAAGTGATGCTGTACAACTTAAATGACACAACAATGTTCAGACTGTGGTAACTTCTACAGATGCAGACCAGTAGCTAAAATCACAGCCAACGAAGACCATAAAATAAAGCTGAAGTGTATTACTTTTGAGTCACATCCTTTTTGAATCTCTTCACATCATGACATTAGTCTACAATACACAAATCTCACTTATTTATACCCCTGGACTAACATAGCGTATATATCTATTCCACATCATCAGCTCTACGGATTTTAACCTGGTCTGGACTAATCAGTGGGAGAAACAATGGAGCTGAGGATCCACTGGTTTGATTAGCGACTTTTGAATTCAGGAAATACTTCATTTAAGACAACACATATTCTTTATCTGTTAATTGTTGACCAGATACGTTTTTGTTCCTTTTAGTAGCTGCTACATTACTTCTGCATGAGGCACTTGCATCTGTACCTGTTGAGGTACCAGCTAAACTGTATTTCCATAAATTTATAGCTGGACCATAATGTTAACCAGAGGTTTTCAGTGTTACCACCTCTACTATGACCATCACAGCATGGGCAGTGTCTGCCAGGGCAGAAATGATAGCTCATGCTCCCCCGTCCCCATTCCCACCCACTGCTCAAGAAGGAACCTCAAGCCCCGTTGTGGTTGTATGTCTTGGAGCAATGCTGACCCTGGGGTCTGATCTTCCCCCCTTCTTCAGACAGGCTGCCCATGTAGCAGCACTTATTTCTAGAGGAGGGGAGAAAACACATCAATGCCTTCTGGCCAAATGCTTTTTCCTCTGCTCTCTAAACCATTTCCAGCAGACAGGGGAGCACCTTGGCTGTGACAGAGGCAGTCTGGCTGGCTGTTCTTCCCAGGGAGAGGAGAGGCAGGATAAGCAGCCAAACAGAGCCACTGCTGCTGCTTCTCTCCACCCCCCACCCCCCCGTAATAAAATTCTGTGTTTGCATCCATCTGGCTTTGGTGGTATTTTTCAGTTCTGCAATCTGGACACACTTTATGTGCTGTTACATAACTGACAGGATTTTTTTTTTAATTGTTTTTTGCGTGGAAATGATTTAACAGAGTTACTGTATCCCTATGATTACTGGACTTGTCAAATTATTTTGAAGTGTTCGTTAGTAAGTAATTAATCAACTAAAATGGTCCTCTACCTTAGTAGGATTACTTGGTGGCTTTTGAAAAATGGTATTCAGCTTTGGCTACTAGATAAGCAAAAGACTGTAAAATGATTAGGTGTTGCTCAGACTTTCAAAATGAGGCCAACCTTAAATCCAAATGTGAATTTGAAAAGAAACAGGAAAGCAACTATGAACAAAAATGGGTTTGGCAGCAAAAAGGGGAGGCAGAATTTTAAGATTTTTTTCTTTTAGTACAACCAGGTTTTTAACGTTCATATCAACTGCTACTTGCAGTGATCATTTTGTGACCCAATGGATTTTATTTTTAGGATAATTCCGAATATATGCAGTTGACTTTTTTCCTCATTTATTTATTTATTCATTTATTTATTATATTTATTCCTAAATATTACCACTGAAATGACACATATTCATACTCTTGCCATATTCAGACAGGCCACTGAACGTAATCCCACCTCTTTCTTCTAACACAGTCCTTCACCGTTTGTCGGTATGTGAACATGCTTTTCACACAACCATACATGATGGGATTATTACTTGGACATGTAAAGGTGCTTCTATAAAACTACCTTGCTCTCCCTTGCTGCTATGTTAGACTTGATTGTCCCAGTCATTTTTCATTTCATTGTAAAAGACAAGCCTTGATCGATATGAGGTTTGTAGGAGGAAAGGACCTGGTGTTCATGCTACAGAGTGGGCATGACTGTAGAGGTCATCTCCTTTCTTTGAGGAGAACACCTACCTCTTTCCAAGTGGTGAGAAAGCAGACTCACCTTTCTCCTCCCTGCCGCCCACTTCTCAGCTAACGGCTTAGTCATTACCTGCTTTTAAATGATGCTTTCCATAGGCACCTATCTGCTTAATCCAAGGAAGGGCTGCATAGCATTATTGAACATCCACCAGCAGTTTCTGCTTTTGAAGAACTGAGGCCTCTCTGTGCTAAAGAGGAAAGAACAGAGACCCAAAATTCTGTGGCTAAAGAGTGTATTCTCCTACACAAGCATATAAATTAGCCATCCAGTGTGGAGTTGCTTTTATAAGGAGTTACAGGTTCAACTAGATCACTAAGTAAGCAGCAATTGCCCTCCTTGTGTAATCTACTGCTTTAAGTAACAGCCCTATTTATTACTGCAGCTCAGTGTGACCCTGAATATTGATTTTCCCTTTGAAAATACATTTAGGAGTCCTCCCTGATCTCAAAATTTCCTAAGAAATAGTGAGTTCATGTAAAATCTTCTGACGTTCCCATCTCCAACACACCTGCAGGCACACACACACACACACACACACACGCACGCGCGCACACACACACACGCGCGCACGAACCTTGACTAAATTACTGAATAGGCTGACAGCCTGGTTTTAAGGACTGAGCTGACAGCAACAGAAACTGATTTGAATAGGGAAGTACCAGAGGCAAAGGATCTTTGCAACAGCATTGAGCAAAAGCTGCTGTAAAGCAGATATATGTTAGAGTGATTGGCACCTCAGTGTTCTCCCCATCTCTTTCTGAAAGCTAATGAAAAATGATCATCCTCCTCTTTTATACAGGGGAAAAAGTATTTACTCTTTATGCAAAACCACCACTTCTTCTGTATTTCCTACTTTTTCTACTGAAGTGGATACAAATACAAAGGCAGCTTCCATGTGACAGACACTGTCATCCACAGCTTTCAGAGCACCAGAATAGAGATGCTCATTTAGGACTCATTGTGGGCTATTTCTTGGCATCTCAATGAGGAATAAATACATCTGTCTGAATATTAAATGCTCCTTTGTGCTTCAGTTACCTTATGATTTTCAATAGGTCCACTACGAGTCATTACAAAAAGTAGTGCTCAACCAAGGCAAACTTTATGAAACAGAAGAGTGTTAATGTTTTTCTAAACCTCATATTCCTCCTGTTAATACAGAGAAGAACCTGTGTCCTTCACAAGGAGCACCCAGGTACATATTTTCAAAAGTGTTCAGGCTCTGCTTGCTCTCCCTTTCTTCGCAGTTTTAGTGGAGTTGGACTTTAGACACCAACTACATGAAATAAACCTGTGGATTAATTAGGAAATGTGCACAGAGGGTGGGTGCACAGAACTGGAACTACATGTGGTAAGTATGTATTCACAACTTTGTATGAGGTTATATGTCAACAATGAAAATATTTTCTAGTGGGAAACAGGAGTAGTAACCAATGAAAAAAAATTTGGAGCAGACAAATTTTGTAATGCTTGTGGTGTTTCTGTGGAATATGTTATAATAAAAATAATATCATAAAATAATTACTGACTATACTATGCAAACCCTAGGACACTGACTTGACACATCCACCAATCCACAGTAGCTTGTGTCAGAATCAGGACAAGCATAGTAAATGATAGTGTATTAGAAGGAAAAAAAATATTAATAAGAATTACTAGGAATCCTGGGGTGTCTTTTAGTAAAAATGAAAAGATTTCTGGACTGCTGTGTCCAATTACTTCACAGGGATAAGAAATTTCATTCAGTGCTCAGTATTTCATCACTGGCTCAAATGCCTACCAATGTGCCTATGTATTCAAGCTTGTTTGTTGGTCCCTCTTATTACTTATGTACAGAAATGTTTATTTAACTGAATAACTGTTACCACAACTTCTGAATTGCAAGAAGTGTTGAAGTATTACATTTGACATTTTTTTTACAACAGCTGATAATATAATATGCAGTAGCAGGAAATCTTGCAAAAAATAAAAACAACAGTAATTTAGTAGCAATTAGGACAATTGCAAGATCCATATAGTAAGTTTCAATTTTGCACAAGCACCAAGTTTTATCTGTTGTTATTTTAAAGTAAATAATAAAATACAAACTAGCTTCCAGAACTATTTTGCTTTTTGATGACTAAAAGTAACACCCACTGATAACCTGTTTTATGAAGGTAGATTGCTTTGAAGGTGTAGATGTTTGCCCCAGTATAATAAAAGAGAGGTAAATGGTAGATAATACTGCTCCAGTTCTCTCAGGACTTGTCAGGTGTCTGATTTGTATAGCAGAAGACTTTAGGACACTGCCTAACATGTAAGAATATATTTTGATTTAAAGATTTGCCTTTACAAGTTTTAAAAAATACATACTTAATATACTTGTGAAACAAACATAATGCAGTCATCAACAAAGCTTCTTCCAAAGTTGTGATTCCATTTAAAACTTTATTTTGTATGTTCAGAACATCACCAGAAACATAGAAACTTGTAGGCACAAATGACTCCATATCCAGAGTTTTTGAATAAAATATTTTCTATTGAAATTGCAACAACACATTTTTATGATAACTATATAACTTAATATTTCATATATACATATAAAAGTCATGCATTGTAAAGAGTCATTTTTTCTAGAACATGATTCCTAGGTGCTAAAATTCTCTGTAGATCTTACAGGTTTTAAACATGTCATATTTTTTCTGTACATATTAAAGAGTTAATTATACTGATATCACATTCCCAAATAAAACAGAAAATGTAGTAAAGCTGTGTATTTTCTTTATTTACCTTACAGTTTTTTTCCCTGTATTAAAAAAAAATAAATCATATAAGTAATAGCAAAACAAATGTTTAAACCAGCTCACAAGTATGTAAGATATGTAAAATCTAGTAGTATAAACTAGGATGACAATGCAAGGGTATAAAATATGTTCTATTTCAAGTCTACGGTCCATGAGTAATATTGCTTCTGTACTGGCCTTGCTTTGACACATGCAAGTCCATGAAATAATTCATGTCTTACTATGTACCAGACTTGGAATCAACCAGGAATGAAAGGAAATGGTCCTCAAGCTTACCGACTGGCAGCTTGTTTTATTTCCACCTGTGAAATACAATTACCCTTTTCTTGCTATGAGGCACATCCAAAAAAAAAATCCAAGGCTGAATTTCAGCCCTGAAATTCAGATCCCCTATATTCTATTTCTGCAAGATTCTTTACTATGTAAATAATTCCTCCAGTTAAACTAATAATTTTAAAAGGATCTTTGTCCTTACATGGCCCTTTTTTCTCTGAGTTTCTATCATTATTACATTCTGGCCACTTAGCCATGTGATATGCATTATGACCTTTGGCACCGGAGTGTTAGCATTTGTGGGAGAACTCTGTACTGCTGACTTCTGTAAGTGACCCACACTACTCCTTAAGTGTGATCATTCTTTTGATTTTCCAGTTTCGTTAGTGGAATCCAGTGTTGTGAAGATGAATATCATCAGCCATTTGCTTACAAGCAGAGTAGATGTGTAAACATTTTTAAAAGTCTTATTAAGTGTAGTGCTTTTACATGTTTTGCATTCCTGATCTGGAAATACCATTTGATGTATTGACAGCCTGACAAGGAATAGATGCACTTAGCTGTATAAACCATACCAGGTCTCTTTATGTATTTTAGAACCTGTTTAAGAATTTGGAGAAACAGTCTGACCAAACACAGAGCAAGCATTGAACTGGGACTGAGGAGATCTGCTTTTGTTCTTGGGTTTGCCACTACCGTGCTGGGTACCTGTGTGCAGTTGCTTCCTCTTTTGGTGCCTCAATTTCACCACCTGAGAAGTTAAGATTGATTTTAATGGTGCCAGAGTTTCTTCTGAGTGAATGACAGAAGTTGTGCTCCTTTCCAGACACTGCTAATAGCCGTTCTTGCTCAAAGAACTGTATACTATCACTCTACCTGTGAAATATGTGTACTTCTGTTTGAAAGGTGGAATGTAAGCAAGCAGTAACTCTGAGAGCAACAGGGTAACAATTTTTAATGTAAATACTGCATTTGAACAGCTCCTAGAAAATATTTATAATGCAACAGCATGCATACTAATAATACTAGTACTTGACTGCATTTTCTCATAGTATGATTTTGGCATAAGCATTTATGAAAAATATGATAGTTTGTTTTTATGATTGCAAAGCAGTTCCTAAGGTGCAAATTGTAGCTTATACAATTTTGATGAGTCCTTTTAAAAAGTATGTGCTTCTTTTATCTTAGATGGCCTTTGTTACCAGTAGGATACATACTTTACTCATTAACAGTAGTTTTTAAAAAGCTTTGGAGAGAGATCCAGAAAAGCTCACATTTTGTACACTTTTTCCCCTTCCAAAGGTTTTGAGAAAGGCAGTTTCCCATGACAGAGTGGTTTAAACCAGTTTTTTTTTCTGTTCTGAACTTTGCATTGCATTGCAACACAGTACTGACTGCAACTGTTAATATGCCAAATCCTGTAGTACCAATTCCAGCAAATCTCCCACAGACTTTTGTGGGCCCTAATTCCAGATATAGGATTTGGTTCTCTAAATAGTCACAGCAGTTCAAATCAGGAGTTTAAATGGTAAATATAAAACCCTTCAGACAATATAAAGGCAATAGATCTAATAGTGCATGAATGCAAAACCACTCTAGTTGGAATATAGTGGAATTTCACTCAGATAATCTGGTAATTTGAATGAAAACTTTGTATACTACACCAATCCCTCTCCAAGGGTACCACCAGTTCAGTAACATTCCATTCATTCACTAATCACACCACGTGTTCATTTAACCACGAGCAGCATTTGAACTGAGCCTTACCCATAGAAGCTTTTGTATGGGACTCCCCAGCCAGTTCTCCCTGGGAAAGGTTTCTGTTTCTGCATGTACACCATTTTTATACAATCTCACATTCTCCACTGGCAAACATCTGCTCTTCTGAAATATAGTCGGGCCAGAAGCACAGGTCACTCTTGAAGTGGTGGGTCCAGAAAAGGACATGATCTCCATCTCCTACAGGGGCTGTTTTTACGTCATTCTTCAGTTCAAACACCACATCATACTAGAAAGAAATCTTATTCTGGGGGTGGGGTTAAAGAGAATATCTGTTTCTTTTGACTGTGCTACCCCCATCTTTCCTTTTAGTGTGAATCTGTTCATTTATTTGTCAGATCCGAGACTATCTTATGCACACTGCTTCACCAGCAGTAATGACAATTGCACAGACTTGTTTGTCCACAGCATTCTTAAAGGGCGTGATAACACCACTCAGCATGCATTTATGTGTTCTAGGTTTCTTCATGGCCATTTCTTTGTTTTAGTTCTAATGTTATACATCGCCTTCTCTTGTAGTTATATGCAAATCTAAATAATATGAAGTTGATTTTCCAGATCTTTCACATTATCTTAGGGATGAAACTTCTTTTCTTCTGTAAATTACAATTAGATACCCTAGCCTTTCTTTTACTTTTTCTGACAGCTAGAGTACATGATATTTTAATTGTTGTTTTTTTTCACAGTAACTCACTTTCTCATTTTCCAAATGTTTCTTTTAAAACAGATACTAATGAATAGGGTCTTGCATGGTTGTTTGCTGTCTATAGGTTTTACATGGGCATTGTCACACAGGTGAGACTGCATGACTACTTCTGAAAATGCAGTTTCACATCACCACACATTTGCCTTTCAGCTTCTCTTTCCTTTTCTGCTGCTTGCTTTTTTTGCCATCAATTTGTAAACTCACGGTCCTGCGTTTCTCCAGGTTTAGCAATTCTTGGAATAACTCTTTCACGTTGTGGTTCAGCTTGGCAGAGGTCTCCATGAAAGCACATTTCCACTTCTTAGCCATGGCTTCTCCTTCACTGGTGTCTACCTCTCTATTTTGGTTCTCATCATTTTTGTTGCCCACCAGCATTATTGGAATGCTTTCCACATCTCCTTTAATCTGACAGATTTGTTCGTAGATTGGTTTGAGCTCCTCCAAGGACTGTCGGCTGGTGATAGAGTAAACCAAAATGAAAGCATGTCCTTTAGAAATGGAAAGGCGTTGCATGGCTGGAAATTGATGGCTCCCTGTAGTGTCAGTTATCTGCAAAGTGCATATGCTTTTATCACAGCTGATCACCTGCCGATAGGTGTCTTCAATGGTAGGGATGTAACTCTCTCTGAAAGTGCCTTTCACAAATCTCAAGACCAAAGAACTTTTGCCCACTCCTCCAGCTCCAAACACAACAACCCTGTAATCATTGCTTTGCTCAGGCATGCTTCTTGGTTTGTCTGTTGCTCAGCTAAAGATCTAGGAAAGAGAATGACAAAACCAACAAAAGAGACATTAATACAGACATATGTGGAGAATGCACTTTGTGATATCTCTCCCAAGAAAAGAAATGAATGTGATATAAGTCATCACAAGTTGTAATAATTTAAGAAGACTTGCAGCAGGTTACAGAATGGGTTATTTCAATAGTAAATTTCTATCGATCATTATTATTATGAATTTTATATTAATGTTATTATGAATAAATATTAAATTGAAATAGGTTATTTCAATAGTAAATTTAGGATATGCAATGTTACCTGCACTGGTAGCAAAGCACTGTCTTCATCACTGTATGATTTATCTTAAATTAACATTGTGAGTTTCAGTATTCTTCCTACTGGACTAATATCCCCAGAAATAAAAAGCTGCATCTGGGAAATGGTATACCAGCAAGACCAAGGCCAGAACAAATTGTAGAAACTGAAATACTCTTCTGTCTCTAAAACAAGTCTCCTCAAATCATTGTTGAAACACACCGATATACACATGCATGACAGTCAATTACTCAAAGCATGCCACGTCTTCAGTAGTTAGGGAATTTATCTCTACTACAACTGGAGAACACTCCTGAGGGACATCTAAGATGTGTTTGTAGCTTATTCAGCAATAGCACTAAGTGTACTTTGTTTCTAACTCTTTGAGAACACGCACCCCCAATTCAGCATGTTTTTCCACTTGCATTTCAGGTCAAAGAGTTCATTTTGGTAAACTGAAATTGTTCATGTTGTCTGCCTTTTCATTCTAATCTTTATTTCACAGCAGATTATATGTGACTGGAGACATGCTACACTTGTCAGAAAGGCTGTGCAGGTGTCTTCACAATATTTTTAAGTGGCTTATGTTGTCAAGGTTGGCAAATGCATATGTCAAAGGTCACAAAACTGTGATCCCTGAAGTCAGTTCCCCTTGACAAAACCAGTCTGTAATCTGTAGGACCACAAATAATTGTCATCATTATTAATAATGGAAATAGTAAAGCTTTCACAGGGCTGCAAGCTGTAGTCATTTTGGAATTCATTGAAATAAATGTGAAGATGAATTTGTCCTCGCATCAGTAGGAGTTCATTAGGTACACAGCACATACGAGTCTCTTTATATTTAGTGATATTTAAGCAAATAAAGACTAAAAAATTAAACCCTGGAAGTTGAAACAGGTCTAGGATGTTGTTACTTTTCAAACCGAAGCTAGATACAGAAAAAAATATGTGTGGAACAAACTGCGAAATTTGCTGCACCTGTATTTGCCCTTAGGAAAATGGGCTGATTTAATAGGGAACCTTGTCCAAGTGCTCTAATGGTCCAAGGTAATTGAATTTGTCTGTTGCACTGTTTCCTGAGTAGCAGCTAATGCAGAACAACCCAAAGGTATTTCTTACTGAATAAAGAAAGCCTTCAAGCTATTTCTTCATTGCAGCAGGAAGAGTGATTGCATTGTGGGGCAAGATTTTAAGTTACCCTTAACCTGTTTAGCACAGGGAGAATAGGATTGGTGCTGTAGAGGTATGGATGTGAGTGGAGCCCCCATGACCTTATCCCAGTTGCCAGCCCACACTGAATTTTGTGCTTTTGCATCTTTGATGCTGTTGCAGCCTGTGCCAGTTAGATTAAAGCTATGTCTGCCCATGCTGCACTAATGTCTTCATTTTTCTGTTCAAGCATACCCTGATTTTGTTATCCTTCTTGTCCAGGGCATCCTATTCTGTCCTAATTCTAACGTCTGAAAGCTGAAAACATCTGTCTTTACATAATGTGTTGAATGAAGGAGTTGCACTTCCTCATCTGCCACACCATAGGCAGAATAATCAGGGCAACTGGGGATGCTGATCCTCAGGCAAAGTGGAGACGCTGTCACAGCTCTGCCTGCCCAGATGGGCTTCAGGCAGAAGGCAGCTTCACCCCTTCCTTCTCTCCTATGCTGCAGTCACTGTCACTTTCAGAGACCTGTTTAAATATAGGAAAGATTGATAAATAAAAGTGTTCATCCTGAGGCACTGAAGCAAAAGTTTTTCTCTCTGACAGCAGAATTCAAAGAATGGAAAGAAGGGTAGTCTCAGAGAACACTGGTATATGTGTTTATGTAAGAGGGAAAATCCTCTGAGGAACAAGGAAAATGGATGACCAGCTCATGCTGTTGAGAAAATAAGCAAAACCAAAGTAGCTAGCAAGAAATGAGAACAGAGGAAGCTAGCAGGACAATTTTCCACTGAGAATAAACCTGTATGTGCGAGCTGTAAGCACGCAAATTCAGAACAGTTGTAGGACTGCATGTTGTGGGTGACTGCATAGGATGAGCTACGATAAGAATTATAGTTTAATAATTTTTGTGAGCAAAAAGGCAAGAGAGAAAATCATAGCTATTTCACCTCAGAAGCAGCTTAAGTGTTGCACAATCAGGTAATATGTAGTCTGGGAAGTATGACATGGTGAGAAAAAATGCACTATGAAAATCAGTGAAATACAGAGTAGAGAAATAATTTTTTTAAAGCTATCTGACTGTAATCCTGCTATATTAAACTTCATGCTTTAAGCATACTCAGAAATCTCCAAGAAACTGCCATATATAGTTGCTCAAATGTTAGAACAAATTGAAATGTGGCACTTAATGGTGTGAAGTATTAAGCATCTGAAAAGCTTCTAAGGGAACCTGAAATGGCATGGTAGCTAATCTTCAAATACATAATAAATTGTTGCAAAGAGGGATAGTGTGCACCAGTAGTGGAAAAAAGGTGGAAATAATGGGCTTAGGTTGTAGAATAGATTCACATTAGACAACAGGAAAACTTTGTAGTGGTAAGAAGAGCACAACTGTTGCTGAGGGAGATTTTGCAGAGTGGCTATAGAAATGACCACAGAATCACAGGATAATTCAGGCTGGAAGGTCTCTGGTCACTGCTGGTCACAGCAGGGTCAGCCATGAGACTAGAGAGTTGTTCTGTCCTGTCAGAGTCTGAAAACTTCCAGTATTTCCCACAGCTTCTCTGGGCAACCTGCTCCACTGCTGAATTACCCTCAGCGTGATTTTCCCTCCCTTATATCTAATCCGAACTATTTGTGTTGCAGCTCATGCCTGTCACCCCTCCTCCTCCCAGTGCCCATTGCTGTGAAGGGTTCAACTTCACCTTCCCGACGGCTTCCCGCAGGCGCGGAGGGGCTGCCCGGTGCCCCCCCGGGCGGTGCCTGCCCCCGGGCGGCCCGGCCCCAGCCCCCAGCCCCCAGCCCCCAGCCCGCACGGCGCCTCGGGCCCGCAGGGGAGCTCGCTCCGGGCCGCCGGCCGTGTCCCCTGCCGGGGGCGCCGCAACAGACACTGCGCGGCTGCTGCCTCCGAGCGCTGCGCGGGGGCGGGTTATCGCCCCCCGACCCACCGCCCGGGGCACGGCGGGCCCGCACTGCCGCCGGGGCCGTGCCCGTGTGGTCCCCACCACGGCCCCAGGGCCTTCCCGCGGAGCTGCTCCCCAGCCTGTGCTGCTGCGGGGGAGCAGCAGCCTCAGTCGCTATTTGGTCTGTCCCACATGCAGGTCTGTTAGTCCTACGGATCCTCCGTTTTACCAAGATTAAAAACTCAGATTATTTTAATTTTTGTCCTGCTCAAAGCAAAAAACGCAATAAGCTCAGACAAGGCTTTCAGATCACACCAGGGAAAGGCTTCCCTAGTTTTTACCGTGCGCTTACATTCTCTGTGTGCGTCTGGTCAGAGATCCTCCTGCAGTGAAAACCATTCTGTGTGGCTGTGCTGCACAGGCACCCAACCTAATGCATTTCATACCGCCCTATGAGTGCATTGGGTTTTCTTTGTCTTAAAATATATTAACTAAAACGCACAACAGGACAAAGCAAAGTAGTACATTGTTTCATCAGTGTTCAGTATTCTGGCCAGTGCAGATAAGGGAAAATTAACTTGAGAGAAGTTTGACTTTTCAGATGTACAGTATCCTCCCTGATTCATACCTTGAGAACCTCTCTGTTTCATAATCTACACATAGAGAACAGCAGTTGCATTTTACACTTTAAAGCTGACTTATTCTGGAGTTTATGCCTAATAAATCCTCATTTGCTGCCTTTGTTACTTCATGGACTACATCAGTGAAAAAAATTGCTATCATCCTGTGACACATTACTTTAACAAAACTATGCTCACTTAAAAAGGCGAAGCACATTTTATAACTTACATCCACACCCTTCATTATTTGTTGGTTGCAAAGTTCAGCAAGTTAGTGAGTCTCCATATACCTCTGCTGATTTACCTCTGTTTTCTGCAGATGCTCCACTTGTGCGAGGCTTGAGTTGCTCTAGCTCAGCTGCTGTGACTGAGGCCAACGGGGCTATTCTCTGGGATAAAAGGCTGCTTCCAGTTCAAACTCAACTACAGACCTTTATGCTGTTCCTTTCTTAGCTGTTTCTGACATGCCAGGTAAAGAACTGAAGAGCTGTTCTGACAGGAGGATACAGTTCAAGGACTGAGTCATTTTGATACACAATCGGTTATTTTGTTATATAGTGATAACAAAAAGAGGTATTTAAAAATGTTTAAACAAACTACCTTGCACTACGGATTATAGACTTGATAGCTGAAACTCTTCATGTTTTTTGGGTGACTAATTACATGTGGGTGTGTTAGCATTTACTAAATTGATGTCACTGATCCTGTATTTAGCCACTGGATCTCCATAGTTATCACTTATCTTTAATAATGGACTAACTTTTCTATCAATTTTATTTATGACCTGATTCTTATGTTTGTATTTAAGCCACGAATAACACATATAATAGAAGGCAAAATGTTGAGAGAGGCTGAAAAATAACTTGTGAAAATTAATCTCCTTGAATACTTACCCTTAGAGTAATATGAGATGAGAATCTCCTAGCTGGTGAGCCCATCCAGTTTGTACTTGAAAGCTTGTATAGAAAAAAAATTGCCCACTCTCCAGTGTTTCCACAGTTTTGTTTTGTTGCAAAAGGATTTAACCACATTTGTATTGTTAGACTTCCATGAAATGTCACAGGTTGCACATTTCTTTGAAATTTTTTGGCTAGGTGGTATTTTTTAGGGTAGTATACATTTTAGAAAACAACCTGATACTACGTGTGCTGTCTGGAATCAGAGGCTTTGATTGCATCTTCACTGATCCAGTTCTTGAGGTTTTAAGATATCCTACTGACATGTCAGTCTGATGTGCAATACAGCAATTGTCAGATACTATGTATTGATTTCCTGAAAGCTCTCTTTCCTCAAGTAAGATCATCTCATATCAGTTACTGATTTTGGGGTTTTTTTTAAGTGTTTAAGGAGATGTCTCTGTTTATATTGTCATTGTTATGATGGAAATCCAATAATTTACATGCAATGCATTTAGTTCAAAAGCTTGCATCAATTTAAACTAAAAATCCATCAGGCTTCCAGTGATGAGACCATCATGCAAAGACACAAAGTGCAAGGTGAAGAATAATACCAAATGTAGATATACATGAGATGGATTTCAGCATGTTTGTAAGGTTAATGGGCATTTCACCACACCAAATGTGAAAAAAAGCACACATTACTAATACACAGGAGGGAAAAAGAGCTCTGCAAGTTTTTACTTGTCCATTACGTATATAAACAGGCATTTCTTGGGGAGTATTTTCACCATATTTGCCAATGATCTTGGACTTAAAGAGTGGGGATTTTCTTACTTCTAGTGTCTTCAACTTTTACTACAAAATGCTCTTTTTCATTATTTTTTCTTTTTCTTTGCTTGGTTTGCTTTGGTCTTTTCAAATCGATGGAAATTTGGATGTGTTTGAAGACAAAATGGTAACAGTTAAAACAGCTTTTTCTTGCAACATGAGGTTCTAATCCATGTGGAAAGCATATTTTTATTCTCATGCTGAACAAAGTGTTCTTTGAAAGTCTGCTTCTCAACAATCAGCTAGTGTAAATTGTGACTTCCTCACTGAGTAAAAGCTGTAGCACTTTTGATTGATGTCAGCTCTGGCTTTTATACAGGTGTTGTTCTTGCCACGTTTGTTAATAAAGAAGAATATTTTCACACTGTTAGTGCCTGTGTCATTGATATTTGAGCAAAGCCTTGGCCAGATATAAGCATCTATTCAAAATACCTTCTCTTTTTGCTTTACATGTTTACATAAAATGGGAGGACAACTGGCCAAGTCATATTAACATAAGTCGCTATGCATGGATTGACAATACTAATGATGATAATTAAAATTAATGCATTTAGACTAAAACCACTTCCTGCATTTGCTTTGCCATTTCAAAGTTACAGCTTGGTAAGTTACTGCAACATCATGCCTTTTTTTCTAAATGTTTATCTATGTATTGGTGACTTCCTTGCACTTGAATTTAAGTCTGTGATCTTTGTGTTAGTAGATACTATTCAGACATCATTGGATAACAAATATTAGGCTAAATATTATTTATTCCTGATTGTTCTAACTTTTTAGATACCTTAACAAGGCAAAAATATAGAGAGGTGTGTCAGATATTTCAGGTCATACCTTCTCCCTATGAAAAAACCTGGTGGAAGTCTTGAAATGCAAAGAAGTCTTTCACAAAACAGTGTGATGTGGGATTTGAAGGCAGCAATTTACTATATTTTGCTCAAGGTATTTATGCAGTGCCAGAGAACATTAAGCCGTTTGACCTAAGATTTCTCTGGGCTTTTTCACTGTCTTCAGTGCAGTTTGAACAAAGTGTCTTATTTTATTCTTAAAAAGAATTCTTTGCCTACAGCTGTTCCAACTAATGATGACTCTCCGAGAAGCATCTCATTGCTTTAGGAAAGGTGATTATGCTGCTGCTGCTGAAATGTTGGTAATTGGTTAAATTAGTTGCCTCCAGAAACTTCTTAGACTCTAGCACCAGTTTTGCTGTTATTTCATAGTAATAGCTTGGGTTTTCCATTAGTCTAAAAGCTCATGATAGAAGTCCCTCTAAACATAATTTTATGCAATTGGTCTCTGAATCTTGCCCAGTGTTAACATTTTTTTCAATTAATGCTGGAGGATGGTGAAGAATGGCGTTTCAAAATAACGGCAATGCTGCATGATCAGTGAAGATTAAATCCACTTCAAGATTTCCAGCACTGAATGTCCAAGCGCTAACATACTGGTTTACTGAAAGAAAGCTGTCTTAGTGCTGTGTAAAGTAGTTACCGTAAAAAGGAAGTTGGGCACTGTTTGTGTGACCTGTAGGTTCAGCAAACACAGTTCAGCAAAGTCCTTAAGAAAATGCTTAAATGGTGTACATTCTTGTCATGTTTTTTTTGGGGGTTGGTTTTTTTTTTTACCTTGGGCTTAACTGTAGTATAATTGAACACTGTAAAGTCTTCATATATAGCATTCATGTGATATAAAGGCTGTTTACGGTGGACAAAAGATTGAGAAAATCAGTGATTTTGGGCAGGTCAGTGTAGGTGCAGCAGCTAGAAGTGGCATGGAAATGTTCCAATATAACAGGTCTTATTGACCAAACAGCATTCAGCTATTGGACGTTGAAAGCAGTGTAATGATCTAACTTCAAGATCTGTGTAGAAGTTACCGAGTGTGGCCAAAAAAAGATGTGAAAGAACACGAGGTTTTTGGAGTTCCAGATTTATTTTCAGAGTCAATACAAAACTGGATGACATAAAAGGCCATGGCAAAAAAGAAGAGTTTTTCTCAACTATACTTTGAGAGAAAAGCAATGTTAACTTAGTATTTTGTACCATCAGCCAGAAGAAAGCAGACCAGATTAAGTTAGAGACAAAATGGCATCTTCCGTGGAAGTAAAGAGTTGAGTGCTTTCCTCTGACACACTGTCCTTGTTATAATATTTACTTGTTCATGTGAAAGTAAAAGATAAAATCAGACACTCTTCTTATTCAACATATGCATAGGAAGCAAAAATTCAAACTACAAATTCAGTTTGGCTTGACGGAAACAGTTTCTCGTTTAGAGTTAGACTTTCTACAACATTTGAACTGTTTCAATTTGCATAGAAAATTCATCATTTAGAATTTTCTAACTGACATGAAAGCAGTGGCTCAGTCTGTACAAAACTTGATAGGGCTGAGACAAAGTAGAAAGATAAACAGCCCTGCATGACCAGAATGTCAGCAGACAAAGTATGTCCTTCAGGAGACCTAGTATAGCCTAGGTGATTGTAATATTTACTTTCAAATATTTAAAAAAGAAAAAGGGAAGAAAAATAAAAATGGCTCCACTTTTTCAATGTTGGCTAAAGTGTTTCTTCCATTTTGGGACAGATTCTTCACTACATTACAAATGCATATGCTACACTACAGATACAATCTAAGTATTAAGTCAGGATATCAATTTTGGAAAGTTTTTTCAGAGAGGTTCTCTGAAAGGTTTTACAGATTCCCTTCATACTGCTGGCCTAACACAGAAGAGTAATAGAGAGGACAGGATCCTTTCAAAATAATTTTTCACAGTTTTTTTCTGTATTTAAAGAAGTGAAATATTGTCCTAAACATCTCCATGTAAAGAAGGTAGAATCCAGCCCCTGCAGTGTTCTGTGATCACAGATGTTGTGCTCTGCTTTAGAAAATTTTTATATTTTCATCACACTGAAGTTGAAAACCTTCTTGACGAAACAATACCTTTTCAAAATTGTTTGAAGCCCTATGAATTATTATATCAAATGGATCCCTTGGTAAAACAAAACCCCCAAATACATAACTGTCAGTAAGAAAATATTTACTGGCTCTTGGGCTAAGATATGGCCAGCAAGGATAATGGCAGGAATAGTTTTACGAGGCAAGAAAGAATGGGAAAAAAAGGGACAAGAACTAGATGAGTTTTCTACAGGGGCAATAGGTAGCATGGGTTTCTGAAACTAAGTTTAACCAAAGTGGCATTTCTTGTTGAAGGCAGGACTGCTGATGGAAGAATGAACAATGCAGAAGGGTCTATTGGTTCCATTTTCTGCTAAGCATTCATGTACAGAAAATTCAAAAGGTGCTGGACCTGATCCAACAAAGATCTTTAAAATCAGGAATACACTTTAATGATTTGGTCTACTGTTGTCCAAGAGCTTTCAGAACTAAACCCTGAGTAACAGGTATGTACTAATGAACCATTACCATAAAACAAGATTCAGCATCATTGAACACACCAAGTGAAAAAACATTCCTTTCATGCAGAAACAGCAATAACATGCTAAGTTTACCCAGGGTGAACAGGTGTCCTACTGATTGCCACTTTTTATTTAGTGAATTGGCTAATCTTAAAATTAGGAAAAGGAGAGTTTAATGACTTTGGTTCCTGTTTAAACTCAGGTTTTACCTTAGGTATGTTAGATACTTCATTGACTTAAACAGAACTACTCTTATCTACTCAAGCATTTTGGTAAACCAGTATCTTAATCTTTCAAGTGCTTACAGTCAAAACTCAGTGACAAATAACTCAGAAGCCTTTGTGGATGTGTAGTTAGGTATTCATGAATTCACACACAGAAATAAAAATGTCAAGATAACAGCACTGTATTCAACTCTCCCTGGGACTGATTTTTTTGAGTTTTTTTCCCAGCTTAACAGACCCAACACTGTAGGTTTTGTTCAGTTTTCAATAGATTTAATCTACCTGAGTAAAGATAGAAAGATCAACTTAAAACATTTTATGTCCACCTTTCAACATGTAGGACACTATGCCATGGGGTAGAGCAGTAGGGTTATTAACTGGAATTTGTCACTCACATAAAGGCGGGATCAGAGACTCAGTCTGACCTTTCAGCCCCTCATTTTTTAATAGCAGGCTAATCTACTTTTGGCAGCTAGCTATAACTTTACATACTGTAGTGAATTTCTGCTTCTCCAGATGTCCACTAGCCAAAATAGGTGACTTTTTATTGGGCATCTTATGGAAAAAAGTTGTGGCTTTTAAGTTTTCCTGACTAGAGAAAGTTAGAACATATAAACCACTAAAAAAACCCCCAATACACCAGCCACCAAACCAAGAAGGAAAATATCCCAAATAATCATTTGACCGTAGAGGCTTTGGATGTGAAATTCCATATACTGGGAGATTCATGATAAAAATCCAAGCATAAGCAACAAGCTAGTTTCATATAAATGTGTGTCTTTACACAGAAAAGCCATACATCCATGGAAGACTGCTTCCGTTCAGCAGAGGAAATTGTACAAAGAGCAGTGGCCCTTTTGCCTTTCCACTGTAGACCTCAATTCTTTAATGTCAGTTTCAGACTATTTGCACAAATCTTCTATAGAAGCAGAATTATTAAAGGTTAAGGGCTTCTGACATATAATTATAACTTCTATAATTATCTTTCCTTGTTGGGCTGGAAAGGATAGCTTGGTTGTTATCCTGACTACTGAAACAGGCCTGATACTCTTCCACAGCCCAAATAACACCCCTTTCAAAATGATGTGGCTTATACTGAGAATATCAGTATTTGTCTTCTTGTCCTAGTTGCGCGAGGTAAGCCCTCCAAAAACCCTACCAGCCAATATAATACATTTTGCAACTGGTTTGTTGGGCAATAACTTGTGAATAAGTTAATGTAGCAGGTTTCAGGATCCAGAAGGAACTCTGACAAGTAATTAAGTAATGTAATCTCCTTGTTGATATGCTTCCAAGCACTACTAAGAAGCCTGTGTTTACACTGAAAATTTTCTGCAAATCAGAAAAGGTTGAAAACCAGCAATTAAAGTATAACTGTGGGTATGATACAGGAATGACAACTTTCTGATAGGAGTTTCTACCTCTTTACAAGAAGCTATTTGCTGTCTATGATGTGCAATTTATCATAACCTGGTTTGGGGAAATGTATATATTTTTTCTTTTTACTTTAAAGTGTATTTTCTTTAAAATTTAATTCGCAAATCTACATTGCAAGACTTCCACAAAACTGAATACTTACCGGGTTTTTTAAAATTATTTTTAATGAGAAAAACAATTTCGTACTAATTTTCATCACTGCCCTGGCTTTCAGTACTTTCTATTACGAAAAAAGAAGGCTTAGCCTTCAGAGTAGTTTATTCACAATTCATGTTTCTTTTCCTTGTAGACAAAATTATGAAAACTATATTCTAAAGATTAAAAAATAATTTCCCAGTAACACATGGTAGCATTTTAATGTTTGAGTGAACAAATTGGGAAAACGCTAATGTTTTTGAGTTGGGTTTACAGCAATAATTTACCAGTTGATGGTAGCTCTTATTTGATTATTTAAATTACTAACTTTTCAGAACAGATAAAAATTTCCCTAGATTTTCAGGGAAGAATATAAAAATAAATAAATAAAAGGAAGTCTCCTTTTCTTAGCTTCACATTAAGTCAGAACTACTGGACATTTTGGGAAGAAAATATTTGCAGTCCAGGAATGGATTTGCTTTTTCATAGAAGTGCTTTACAACATACCTACTTTAAATGCAGATACTAAATGGCTGACATAACTTCATTGACATTTATTCAGATTCAACTAAAACCAATTCCATTACCTTCAGTGAGGGTGAGGGTGATTGCATTTTGCTGCCATAGCGTACTGCAGCCCTGCACAGTCAGAGAAATCAGAGACTGATTTTCATCACCAATACAGAAGTCTAACATTTAACTCAAATTTGTTTGCTTGACAGGTGGTGCTCCTGACCTTGGTGTGAGTGGAAAAACCTGTCTGTCACAGACTTGACACACCCTTTTTGACATTGCTTTTGCCTTCCTTGGATACTCATTTATACAGTAATCAATATTTTGTGGTTGAAAACAAATCAATATTTGTTTTCTCAAAAAGGCAAAATAAAGAATGTTCTGTTTCAATTCATATGTACAGTTGCATTGTCACTTGGTGGGTCTTTTCTACTGCCTTTCCAGCAGTAAGATAAGTTAATGCACATTTTAACTTTAGTGCAACAAAAAAGAATGCAGTGAAAATACTTGTTCATTGATACTTAGCAACCTTTGTTTGGGTGCAGAATAAAACAGAAACATATGAAAAAAATTTCCAATATTTTTTTTTCCTAGTACACTTAAGGAAATTGTTACTTTAAAAGGGAACGTAATATTGCTAACAGTTTGTATGCATGTTTCACAAAAATGCCATTTTTCTTCCTTTATGTAATACTGAGAATTGCTCAATTAGGCCTAGTAATACAAAGTATAAATGGGAAAGTTAAAAACTATTTTGAATCAGCCCTATATACCAAACCAAATGTACTGCAATGAATACTGTTTTATTTAAGTCTACAAATGGCCTGGTACTCACGTGGCTTGCGGGAGCTGGAACATTCGAATGCAGTTTATTATATATTACATAATAGTTACTGAGATTTACTGCAATCCAATGTAGTATACAAATCAAAAACATAAAAAAACAAGAGAAGGATCAGATTATAAAAAGAAAGAAGTAGAGGAAAAGAGAATATGGAATTGAATGTGGTCATTCTGCAGGAACATCTTTGAACCAGAATACTGTTTATTGTGCGTTTTTAAAATAAGCTAAGTTTGAGGTAATTACACACACTCAGTCACAATGGAAGTGTGAGTTTTTGCTTTTTCACACATGATGCTTGGATCTTGTCCTGGTTTTGGCTGGGGCAGATTTAATTTTCTTCCTAGTAGTGAATACAGTGCTGTATTTTGGATTTAGTATGAGAATAAAGTAGATAACACACTGATGTTTTAGATGTCGCTAAGTCGTGCTTAATCTAAATCAGGGGCTTTATTGTTTCCCATGCTCTGCCAGTGAGCAGGTGCACCAGCAGCCGGGAGGGAGCAGAGCCAGGACAGCTGACCTGAACTAGCCAAAGGGATGTTCCATACCATAGAATGTCATGCTCAGTATATAAACTGCAGTGACCTGGCCAGGAGGGGCTGATCACTGCCTAAGGACTGGCTGGGCATTGATCGGCAAGTGGTGAGAAACTGTATTGTCCATCACTTGTTTTTCTTGGGTTTTATTTCTTTCTCTCTTTTTGTTATCTCCCTTCTCATTACTATTATTATTACTATTATTATCACTATTATTATTGTTATTTCTATTATTATTTCTTTTATTATTATTATTATTTCATTAAACTGTTCTTACCTCAACCCATGGGGTTTAGATTTTTCCAGTTCTCCTCCCCATCCCATTGTGGCGGGGTGGGGGGCAGTGGAGTAGGGTGCGTAAGTGAACAGCTATGTGGTATCTAGTTGCTGCTGGGGTTAAGCCATGATAGACAGGTGTGTTGGTTAGCACAAAAGGAAGTTATCAGGTCATCCTGAAAGGAAACTAGAAATAGCACTAGTAACAACTTCAGAAACAGCATTATGAGTTTATATATTATCCACTGGTTTTGTTGGTACTACAGAGACTGCAGTGCTGGTGTAATAAAATCCTGACGACTTGGCCAGAAGGAGCTGTGCTTCTGAACTCCAATCATCTTACAAAGAACTTGCACTGTGAGAAAGGGATGTTATTCAGCTTGATGACCATCACACCTTATTTGTCTGCTGGTGTAAACAACAGTGCAGCACAATGTAGAAAAGAAATAGGCTTTCATTTGTCTCTGGTGTGAGATGTGTGGAAAACTGTGTTTTTAAAGACCTTGACCCACTTGCAAAGAGACTTTTGAATGTAGGCAACTTCCAGTGAAAAGTATGAATGGTGTTTAGTACTGAAAGAAACCTGGATTATCAGATCCAGTTCTTTGCCATTACAGGCAACCATTTCACATAATCCCTTCCACCAAGTTCCAAGTAAAACACATTTAGAACGCTTTCTTTCTATTACCTCAACAAGAAGGTAATTTCAGAACCTTGCTGCTAATTGTTTCAAACTTTGCAGCCTAAGTGTATTCACGGTCTATTTAAACCCATTTGTTCTTCACTATTCCCAGGTGTCATGGTTTAGCCCCAGCTGGTAACTAAGTATCATGCTCGCTGCCTGCCCCCACCCCACGACAAGGGATGGGAAGGAGAATCAGGAAGGGCAATAGAATAATTGAAATAGAATAAAATAAAAACAACAATAATAACAATAGTAATTATAATGAAGAGGAGGGAGAAGGGGAAAAGAACAAAATCCAAAGGGGAGGGAGAAAAGAAACCAAATGATGCACAATACACTTGCTTACCACCCTCTAACAAATGCTCAGCCAGACCCCAAGCAGTGATCAGGAAGCCCCAGACATGTCCTCCCAGTTTATATACTGAACATGACTCTTTGTGGTATGGAGCATCCCTTTGGCTAGTTTGGGTCAGCTGTTCTGGCAGTGTCCACCCCTAGTTCTTGTGCCACTCCAGCCCTCTCACTGGCAGGGCCTAAGAAACTGAAAAGTCCTTGATCTAGTTGAAACATTACCTAGCAACAACTAAAAACATCTGTCATCACCACTATTCTCATATCAAATCCAAAACACAGCACTGCACCAGCTGTTAAAAAGAAAATAACTCTACCCCAGCTGAAACCTGGACACCAGGGATAGAAATAAATAGCTGTAAACTGCAATCATTCCCCCAGTTCCATGGGGCCATTGATTTGCAGCTGTGTATTTGAACCTTTTCCATGTTTAAACAGTTCTTCATGCAAAAGCCTCAGGAATGTGTGCAGTGTGTGAGAGAGCATGAAACCTCAAGGGATACCACATTTCATAGTCCCTGAACAATGGCACAGATGCCATTCTGAGAGAATTGGGCACTACTGCATTTAGTAGGCACGGCAAGACCCTGTGGGGCAGCTCCTGAACATGAGTGAAGTCCCTAAGTCAGAAAAGTAAAAGGGAGGTAGGAGGCAAGGCAAAATAGCCCTCTGATCCAGAATTAATAATTATGAAACCTGCAAACATTCTAGATACCGTAAACTGTAAAGCTTGGCAGAGGTATAACAGAAATTAGTTGCAACATCTTCATTTATATGGAAAGGTATGGGGATGTACATATTACATACCTGTGTGTGTGCATTTATAAACAGGCATATATATATTCATGTATGACTACGTATTCATGAAAACAAGACATTCAGGAAATGCTTTAAAAACAAAATACATCAAATAAGTTGCCCCATTCTGGGCTCACCCAACTGTGACTGAGTGCTGCAGCATATAGAGCATCCCACATTTCACAGGGAAGATAGCAAGAAAGGAAGTATTATCAAATTTAATTCAGTCCCTCACAAATACTGGACAATGGCCTTTCATGATTTATTTTCTTTCTTTCAATTGAAAGAGGCACAATCTACTGCACAAATAAAACATTGCCTGTTTGTCAGTGGGATGCTGCAAAGTTGTATTTGTTTCAAAGAAACGAACACCTGGTCTTATTTTATTCAGACTCAACATTTTTGATTCTTTCATCGTATAAATTAAAATGTAGCCTTCATTTAAAAAAAAATGCATCTCCCCTTAAGCACTGCAGTGGCAGCAGTTTAAACTAGGGCAAAATCCAGCACATTGAGTTTTAATGAAAGACAGTTTTAAAAAAAGGTTATGAAGCCCTTACTAGCATCCCAGCACACAGAAAAATGATGTTTAACTGGTCAGTATGCATATGACCAACCTCTGGCTTCTTGTCAGCCCCAGCTTACAGCATGCCATGTTCTCTACCTAAGATACATGCTTAGATCAAATATCGCAGTCATAACTCACACAAAACTCTACTGACTTCAGCGGAAATTTTGCCTGAGTGAGGACTGTGGATTTTGGCCAAAGGCGATAAAGACCTCTACTCTCAATGCAAAGCTATTTTTATTTTACAAGACAATGCAGAAAAACAATGGAAAAAATTTTACCTGTGTAGGAACAGAAAGCTCCAAATGCTCCTCAGTTTCTGCCTGTCATTGCACCGGCTGTTCACCCCCTCTGCTCTGGGTTTCCTCCACCAAAAAGGAGTCCCTGTCTTAATCAAGGGGCTGCAGCTCTTTCGCCTGCTGCTTTCCCTTGTGCTGCTCCTCTCCTACTGACTCCCCAGTGCCTGGGCCGTGGCTAATGCTCCTGTTGGCTTGATTGCAGCCTCTCTCTTTCTGCTTTTACAGATGGACTGACTCCAGCATCTGCTGGTGCTACTGCCTAAATGGCAACGGCAAAGCTCATCCAGGCTTTTAACTGCCACCTACTGAGTAATTGTGGAATATATATGAATATATATATAAAAGTATATGTATATAGGCTGTAATTTTGTGGCTTTCTCAACAAATGTAGTAGATTTTTGCAGTTAGTCTTTAAGCCCTCCAAATATCCTGCAGTTTGTCATTTAAAGTTGTAGTTTACGTTACTCTGTGTCCATAACTCTCTCTTTCTTTCAGCACCTAAACATGGAACAAGCCTGTTCCCTTAACTTTAAAAAGATTACAAAGCCTTTGGTGAGGCTAATGCCTAGTGGGCATAAGCCAGCATAGCCCTATACAAATCAATGGAGCTGTGCTGATTTATACTAGCTGAGAAATTCATCCTTTAGGTCTAATATTTATTTGCAGAAATATAGTAGATATCCAATATGAAAAAAAAAAAACAACCCAGATAGCTTTTGTCCAACACACCCCCTCAGAATTTCACCCACCTGAAACTGAAAGAAGGATGGGCTGACCAGCTAGCTCCCAACAGTTGGCATGATGTGACAAATTCCACTCTCTGTAAGGGATGTGTTTGTTTTCCTTGTTTTTAAGAAAGACTCATTCATCGTGTTAATGCTTTTGCCAAATGCAGAAATGAAAAGGGTTCTCCACTCCATTTGTGTCTTACAGAAGTATAAGTGTATTAGGATACAAAATGACCTGGTCAATACTCCCTGAGGCAGTTATTCGCGCTACTGTGCACTTCTGGTACAGATCAATTCTGACCCCTGTTTTTACAGGCTTCCAGGCAGCCAGCTGTAGATCAAAGCATGTGCCTCTCTGCTCCACAGGCCTGCTCCTACAGCCTGGCAGCAAACCCCTGCCTTTGCTTTTGTCACCACTTCTCAGCAATATCTTAATCCCATGTGCTTGGAGAATTGGTTAATTAATATCCTGAAACCAAAAAGTCAAGGTATTATAATTACTGCAACACAGCAAAGCTTAGCCTGTAAAGTTTATAATACTGCCCAGGAATTTAGCTTGTGCTTTTACCTGGTAGTGCCCCATGGTATTCTGACTGCAAAATTCAGTCTTACTCAAGTAGTCTACAAAGTGCTTCTGTAGTTACAAACAGTGTGGCTCCTCAGTAGTTTTGAGACATAACAGATCTCAGCCCACAGTGAGTGTGTGCTTACTGGGAATGTGCTTTTAATTTTCCTTAGAAATAGTAGAACTACCTGATGAGCTTTAGAGTAATGATTTGCCACTGCTTTTGCTCACTCAGTTTACATTACAAGTCTGGGAGACTTTAGTTCTTGAACCCTATTCCAGCAGAAGGGATGTTAGAACTTTTATAAACATAGCTTTTCAAAACCCTGATTCTTTCCAAAACTGAATTTACTTCAATTACAAGTATCAATATACCTACCCTGTTGTAGTTTTTTCCTTACCTGTCCCAAGAACTGAAATCTTTCATTTACAGGTCACAGATATATACCTGCACTGACAAACACAAGGTCTAGTTCTATAGTTTCAGCCCGGGCTCTCTCCCATTGAAATCATCGTGAGAATTTTCTGAGCAGAAGCGCAGTACTGGATCGTCACACTATAATACACTGTAGAGGATACTGGTATGGGATTTTCCTTACTACTTCTGCTCAGAACCGGTATGGCAGTTCCTACCGTCAGCAATGGTTCTGTACAGCTACTGCTTTCAGAGGGGTTGTTCAGGTGCTCCAGAGAAGGCAGACTTCCAAAATCCCAGGCATGCCTCACCCCATCATAAATACAGATTATTCACACATGGTCCTGCCAGTGGATCCCACAGACCTAAACCCAGGTCAGTCCCACACAGACCAGCAGTGGCACAGCAGGGTAAACATTTTCTTGCCCTAAGCTGTAGGGAGGTTGTATTGATCTGAATGTAGGGCAGAGTGAACAGGGCTTGTTCAGAGTGAAGAACTGGCCTTCCCCCAGGGGCATGAAAAAACTCTGCTCTGCAACTGCAAAGTGTGAACCAGATGCCTCATGCTGCCGAGTGGAAGGGAAAGTGCAGAGGACAAAGGCACAAAGCCTACAAGACTTTCTGTTACACCATTCCCTCACAAAGTCTTAGGCAAGCACTTGATCGCTAGGTTTCTACGCTGCATCCCAAGTTGGAGAGGGCATTTAAGGAACAAGAGACCTCCCTAGCAGAATATGAGCTGCACATTTAGCACACATCTGCATTGCACTGAAAGCACAGCTTCTGAGTCAAAATTCAGCCCACGGCCCATGTACAGCATGGAAAAATGAGAAAGTCTTCAGTTTCTGTGTAAAAGTTTAGGATGTAAAACAGTTACTTACTTATCAAGGTTTTCTCCCTGCAAGGCAGAGCATAATGTTGACAAAAAGCAGCCAGCAGAGATCAAGGCCTAAGCTCAGTTTGTCTTTTCTGGGATGGTTTTCCTCCTGTTAATGTCTGTTTCTCCACAATGCTTTCATTAAACCACACCCTGGCTAAAATACATCCCTCTTCACTTGCATACATTGAAAGCTACTGTCTTAGCTATGCATTGCCTTAAAGAAATCTAGTTCTTCCCTACAACTATCCTTAAAAATGGCTAATAGCTATCATAAATCTATAATACCTTGTTGTCTTCCCATAGTGTATTTCTGAGTTGTGCTCTAAAATGAGATTGAGTTGTCATCAGCGGGTATGTAGGACATTACAAAAGACCTTAGCACATCATCTTCTTTTTTTTAAAGATTTACAGGAGTTTTTGTCCAATAGGAAGAAATTTAGCTTAAGGAAAAATTGAGTGTTTTTCCAGGGCAGCTGATTGGCAGAAGTGGATCTGTTAACACCCTGTACTTTGTGCAGTAATTAGACTCCTACTCTGTGAATATGGTATGACTGTAGCTACAGGGCAGGTTATCACAAAGGCTGTGTGTTTTTGTGTTTGTGCACTGCATTTGAATCTTAGGATATTTCCACTATTTTGTAAATGAAGCATAAAATTCTGATTTTTTTTTAGTGACTGCACTTCTTTGAACCTGAAAAACTCAAAAAAAAGCAAATAACTGGCAAGTTACTACTACATATAATTTTGAAAATATAACAATAAAATTATATATTGTATTTTTAATATTTGGCTAAATGCATCATAGCCCATTTACAATCCACTGGAGCATGTGACTATCTCTGGTACAATCACATCTTACGTACAAAGCAAATACAATTAAAACTCGTATGTAGTGTATCAGGCAGTTAGTGGTCTACACCAATGCCATGAGATGATGGGGCCAAATTCTTCCTGGGTGTAATTAAGACTCTCATTTACATTGAAGTGACTCCAGACTACCTCTTGAATTGGCTGGGTTTAGAAATATGGATCCTCATCTAATATGTTTTATCAGTAAAGCATCATCTGACAGCCTGAGCTACTCTGTGAATTGTGGAGAAAGCTCAAGCTGCAATTCTGCTGGATAGGGGCATCTTACACTGTAACCTTTTTAGGCCCTGTAGGTAGATTGGCAGCTATGGGGTTTTAGTTCATCTCTTTGCAAGATAACAGTGTTGCACACTGAAATTAAATATAATAATACAAATTAATAATAAAACCCTGACTAGCTCTTAGCTTGCAGTAAATGAAAGCAGCTACTCCCGCAAAATTGCAAGACATGTCACTTCTATAGACTGTAGATGAAATTGGCAGTTTAGAGAAAATATTGTCAGATCCCATAAAGTAATTTTCTTCTCCGCTAAATTTCAGTGGATTTCAGCCCAGGCTTTCTCACTCAAACCTGCAATATGATGAACACAGTTGCCCTTGGACACTCTCATGACTTGCAATTTCCATTAATGGCTGTATTACTCTAAACCAAAACTTTCCAGATTTTTACTTGGTTCCTGGTGAAGGGAAATGGCACAAGAAGATATTTTTGCCTTTTTGTCTATATGAGGGTCATAACTCCAGGGCTTGCTTCTGAACACTTGAGAGCAAGCAGGAGTTTGCTGATTTACAAGGAAAGCAAGACAGGGCTTAATCCTCTCTGGATTCTGGAATGTCAGATACCATAAAGGTGATTGAAGGAGACAGGCTATTTACTCCATTCTCTAATATCTGTCCAGGTACACAAGAGAAAGGGCTATTGTCACTAAAAATTTGTAGCTAACTGCATTTAACCTGATTTCCTGTGAAATGGGAAGAAAGTATAACACTGCTCGGTATTTAACATGATCATTTCTGAAAAATATACTGATAACTTTTATAATAACCAAAGAAGAACAGAAAAACAAAATTTATTTGTCATGAAGAGCAAAAAAGGGTTGCATTTAACTGGCCTTTTTTCCTTTTCCTCTACACCTTACTAAATCATACACAAACACATGCATACACAAAATAGTAATTCAACATTAATAAATTGCATAGAACTGTAAATACAGAAGACACTGTGCTGTATGACAAACCCATAAACAATATTTAATATTTTTAAGAAAGCTGTGAAATTTCTAAATTGGTAAGAACCCTTTGTAGCAAAACAGAGTATTTCTGTCTTCATGAATTTGTATAAGCACCCATAACACAATATACTGGATATGAATTAGTATATTAAGAACAGAATTCCCATTGGCTGATCAATATTCACACTAAACCCCACAATGTCTTTGAATCATAGTCATCTAGGCATACTAAAGGAAACCTCTGTGAAGGAGGAAGGTTAAGAAACTTGTGACTTGCTAAATGTAGATGAATGACATTAACCAAAAGAGTCATTCATTGATCTTAACTCTGCTATTCTTGGGTGCCAATATATTACTCTGCACAAATGTTTCTTGTACCAAGCATTTAGACACAAGCGAAAATGAAGAAGCAGCAGAATTTCAGAGCTGGGATTACTTTCTTCTTCAACATTTACATGAGACTGAGAATCAGCAAAGACAGCACAGCTATTGCAAATGTGATTACAGCTAGCAGAGGACAAATGATATTTTAGGTAGTCAAAGACTTAAATTTGTATAAGCTTAATGCCTTAAAAATTCAAACATTCTGTGAGCTACTTGCATTGCACCTGAAAATAAAACTTAAGAAAAGGGGAAAAAAACCCATAACTGTGCAGACCTTAATTTTTTAATGCATCCAGTTATTTTGTACCCTTTTAAAAGGAGGACAATGCCGTTCATGTTTTACAGCAGCTCTTAGGTGCGAACCATTTAAGGGCTGTGTTCGGTTTGTGTGGCCACACTTTGATAGTGGGGGGAGGTCTACAGGAGTGGCTTCTGTAAGAAGCTGCTAGAAGCTTCCCCCATGTCTGACAGAGCCAATGCCAGCCGGCTCCAAGATGGACCCACCGCTGGCCAAGGCTGAGCCCATTGCTGATCCTCCCCAAAGGAGCCAGAACTCTTCTAGAGATGCTTAAGAGATCGTGCCTTTCAGAATGGCACCAGTGAGGGCACAGGGATGGGCCAGGTGACAGCTTGGGTGCTGTCTTGGGCACTGAAGAGGTTCAGTGGAGGGAAAGAGCTGAGACAGCATTCAGATCAGCCTCTGGGACAACATATTTAAGAAGGGGGTGGGGGGGGGGGGGGGAACACTGCGCAGTAGAAACTTCAGCCAAAGAGAGAAGTGAGAATATGTGAGAGCAACACCTCTGCAGACACCAGACACCAAGGTCAATGAGGAAGGAGGGGGAGGAGGTGCTTCAGGCACCAGAGCAGAGATTCCCCTGCAGCCTGTGGTAAAGACCATGGTGAGGCAGGCTGTGCCCCTGCAGCCTATGGAGGTCCATGGTGGAGCAGATATCCACCTGCAGCCCATGCAGGACCCCACACCAGAGCAGGTGGATGTGCCCAAAGGAAGCTGTGACCTCATGGGAAGCCCGTGCTGCAGCAGGCTCCTGTCAGGACCTCTGGATCCATGGAGAGGGGAGCCCAGGCAGGAACAGGTTTGCTGGCAGGACATGTGACCCTTTTGAGAACCCACGCTGGAGTACTCTGTTCCTGAAGGACTGCACCCCATAGGAGGCACCCATGCTGGAGCAGTTTGTGAAGAACTGCCATCCATGGGAAGGAGTTGTGTTGGAGAAATTCATGGAGGACTGTCCCACATGGGACAGACCCCACGCTAGGGCAGGGGATGAGTTTGGGGAGTCCTCCTCCTGAGGAGGAAGGAGCAGCAAAGACAGTGTGTGATGAACTGACCGTAACCCCCATTCCACGTCCCCGTGCTCTGCTGGAAGGAACGAGGTAGAGAATTGCAGAGTAAAGTTGAGCCCAGGAAGATGGGAGGGGTGCAGGTAAGGTGTTTTATGATTTGGGTTTATTACTTATTATTCTACTCTGATTTGATTGGTAATGAATTAAATTAATTTCCCTAAGCCAAGTCTGTTTTGCTGATGACAGTAATTGCTGAATGTCCTTATCTTGACCCATGAGACTTTTGTTATATTTTCTCTCCCCTGTCCAGCTGAGGGGAATGATAGAGTGGCTTTGGTGGGCACCTCTTATCCAGCCAGGGTCAACCCACCACAAGGGCTCGCAAAAACTGAGTGATCAGTGAAAGATTTGTAATTGCTTTACTCAGTATTATCCAAAAAAACCCTTAATTTACCATTACCAGACAGAAACTAGGTCACACTGTATAAGAAAATATCATTATTTACCATTACTGTATTAACCTCATTAATTTTACAGCACTGTATATGTACATAGCATGTATACATAAATATAAAAATTGCCATCTGTTATTATTCATATAAATTACTCCAAAAGGCATGGACAGACTGGACCGATGGGCCAAGGCCAATGGTATGAGGTTCAACAAGGCTCAGTGCCGGGTCCTGCCCTTGGGTCACAACCACCCCACACAGCGCTACAGGCTGGGGTAGAGTGGCTGAAAAGGTGCCTGGTGAAAAAGGACCTGGGGGTGCTGGTTGACACCCAGCTGAACATGAGCCAGCAGTGTGCCCAGGTGGCCAAGAAAGCCAACAACATGCTGGCTTGCATCCAAACAAAACAGTGTGGCTGGCAGGACTTGGGAAGTGATGATCCCCCTGTACTCAGCACTGGTGAGGCTGCACCTGGAATCCTGTGTTCAGTTTTGTGCCCCTCACTGCAAGAAAGACACTGTGAGATGCTGCAGTGTGTCCAGAGAAGGGCAACGGAGCTGGTGAAAGGTCTAGAGAACAAGTCCTATGAGGAGAGGCTGAGAAAACTGGAGTTGTTCAGCCTGGAGAAAAGGAGGCTCAAGGGAGACCTTATTGCTCTCTATAACTAACTAAAAGGAGGTTGTAGCCAGGTGGATGTCAGTCCCTTCTCCAAAGTAACAAGTGATGGGGCAAGAGGAAATGGCCTCAAGTAAAATCAGGGAAGATTGGATTGAATATTAGGAAAAATTTCTTCACTGAAAGTTTTGTCAAGCACTGGAACAGGCTGCCCAGAGAAGTGGTAAATGTCACCGTCCCTGGAGACATTTAAAAGATGTGGAGATGTGGTGTTTAGGGACATGGTTTGATGGTAGACTTGCAGTGCTAGGCTAACAATTGGGCTTAATGGTCTTGAAGGTCTTTTCCAACCTAAATTATTTTATGATGCTATGATTTCATACAATCATCATATTATTTTTGCACTTTCAATGCCACATAACTTCCCCGTTTATGATCAATTGCATTCATTTGGAGGAAGACAGAAGTTATTTACTGTTCTGAACATTATTCCAAGTAACTGAAAGTGTAAATTTCAGTTGTTGATAAACAGGGTGTGAAACTTGCTATTACTTTCTGTGTTTAAGGCTAACTAGTTGAAGTGTTAGCTGTAAGTGTTTTGTATTAAACATTTGGTTTACATCAAACAGCTTGAGAAAGGTCTTAACTTTTTAGTTATAGACGGTCTACTACATAATTTGCAAATGACATTAGTTTTATTTATGCAGTCACAATTCCCAATTTTTTTCTTCAGACCTTATTGTTACCTATTTGAAATGGAAAGTTTCATCATAGGTCAGCACAGACCTGACTGGTACTCAGATCCCTCAACAGTAGTTGGATGTGAGTAGTAGCAGAAAGAGCCCTCTATCAATGGCTGGATTTCTGCTCTCAATTGCTATTGAACCTTTCACCATATAAAGAGTACAATCAGAGTAATTAGACATGAATTCTACTAATTAGAAACTCTTCCTAGTATCAGTGGTTTAATCTCATGCCTTTGTAGAAATATCCAAGGACAAAAACGGTGTTTGTCTTAGAAGCCTATAGTGTAGGTGCACAAAATTTGTACATTGTTAGCAATTCTTCCGATTCTGCAGTATACACACAATGTCATAAGGACTTTTTCATGCTCTCCTCTTGACACTGGGCTAAGTCTATTACCACCTTTCTCTTCTACCAATTAGATTTGAAGCAGAGAGTTTGCGTAGCAAGAATCCTTTCCACTTCTGTCCATGTTGCTGCTGTTTGCAGAGCTGTGTACTATTGCTATTCACCACTTTCCTGAGGATGTTCACAGTGGCGAGTAGAGCCATGTATCTGTCGATGGTACCTGCTAAGTTGAGCCCTATGGATATTAAGTGCCTGGTTTGCTCTCCTAAGCCTGTAATGAAATGTTAAATACTACAGCTGTACCTGACACAGTGTACAAGCCTTTTGGTACCAATATCAGTCATAATCTACTTCTTGAATGTCACAGATGGAGTGATGCACTTCACTCATAAGAGACAAGTAGCAATATGATTATTGTCTAAAATAACAATTTAATAAAGTTTGATAGTAAATGACAGTGGTTTAACAAGATTGATAGCAAGATACATTTGATTATTTACTGCACAGAGAACAAGGTCAGAAAAAAATGTCAGGAAGATCCTCCTGTTGAGTCATGAGGTTCAGAAAGGACTCCCTTGCCTTCTAAACTCCTTCTCAGAGGAGAGTTTAAGTGCACCTAGATCCAGACTTAGTCTCAGATTTGGTTAACTGTTTATATCTAGGTGTGCAATCAGTCTTTTATGCCACTTAGCTAAGATGTCAAGGTTTAGCATGCTATTAATTACTTACTGAGCATCTGTTGGAGCAAGTAATCTCTCAGCCTTGAGGAGCAACCTTTGAGAGGTGTCCCTCCTCGGGGGAAGATCCTGGTGTGCAGCCCACTGCTGTGCAGGAGAACTCAACGGGCTCTGGACTGTCCACTATTTATGGAGTAAGATAATCGACTCACGTTTGACTAATTGACTCATCTTTGCATATTGACTACAGAACTTAGTTTCTTTCAAACTTGGCTTGAGTAGACCTTGACCAGCACTGTTAAGTGGGCACATTGTTCAAATCAGCCCGTGGCTGTTATTTTGTTATCTGTCCCTCCTGCATCCACTCTGAGTCAGATACAGCTGTCACAGCCAGATGTATCCAATTCAGCCGCCACTGCGGGTTATCACTTGAGCATTGCCATGGTAACATAGGTCAGGATTGGGGTGTGGGGGTGGGGTGCATGTGCAACGAAAACTGCTGAATAAGACATCTGGTGTGATCCATTTGACTTTTTTTTTTTGATGATTTTTCAGTTCTTTCTGTGGTTCTCACTACATATTTCTCTATTAAATGTCTTAAGATTTTTAAGGCATTTGCTGGCATCTGTACACTTATTCATATCTGCAGACCTGTATAAAATGTCATGGTGTCAATGACACCTGATCCTTCTCACCAATTGTCCTTGCTTCATGTTCATCCTGTCATTGTGGACTCACTGCAGAGGACAGTTGGTCAGGAATATTTAGTCTCCTTACAAGGACAGCTTCTCTTCCAATGGCTCTGCATATCCGTAAAATCTGATTCCACAGAATCTGGAATGAAACTTGTTAGCCACACAAAAACACAGAGTTGCCAGCGTAGAAAAGAACAACGCAAGAGACTTAATTTCTTTTGTCTGAGTTATCGTATTAAATAGCTTGATCAGGCAAATAAGTAAAAAAAGTCCTTACTTTTTTGTTCTTTATTAGTTATTAATTGCCTTAAAGAATGAAAATTGAAGGTTGTTTAATGGACATGAGAAAACTCAAAGCCACTTTAAAAACAATATTAGCCAAGGTATCAGGGACAATCTTCTGAAGGACAGTTCTAGGTAAGCAAAATTTCTTGGCAGAAATTGTATTAATTTGGAGGAAGACAGAAGTTATTTACTGTTTTGAACATTACTCCAAGTAACTGAAAGTGTAAAGCTTCAGTTTCTAGAATACAGGTCATGCTTGAATAGATTAAAGGCAGAATTCGCATGTTCTTCGCTTACCCTTAAAGGTGAATAATAAGAGGAGTATTAAACCTTTTCCAAGTACGTGTCAGATCATAAGCCAAGGGCAGATAGCTGTCACTGCCCTCAGTAGGTAGAGCTGAGGTCTGGAGAGGTGAATTCACATGTCTAAGATCATCTAGTCTACTGGTAACAGGGCTAAGAATAGGCTGTGCTGAGTTTTAGTGCTCTCTGGACACTAGCCCCTCCTGCTAGTTCCTTACATTCACTATGAGAACATGGCAGTGGATTCTGATGATACATCTTCACTGCTAGTCAAGTGGGTAGAAGAAGTCTTACTGTGGCTGTATGGGCAAGAGTAGATTTGCTTGCAAGGAATCATGAGTCCCTTTGGCTATACAGCCTCCAGACTTACAGCAGGTTTTGGGTAACACTTTTGGATATCTGTATGCTGCACATCAGTGGGCAATAAAGAGACAATCTGAGTCACATGGAAAGATTAACAAAAACGTTTAAGTTACCGTTTTGATGCCTAATGTGTTTAGTAGCATTAGAAAGTATGCATTTTTATGAATCCCCAGATATGCTTGTTTTCCTTTTGAGGTGATAAAGATTGTGCAAAACTGTCATTTGAACACTGCAAAATTCCCAGTCATTTAGCTCACTTTATTTGTGTGGCAGCTTTTTGGTGAGAAATTTCCATAGCTGGGAGAGCACCATTAATGAACTATAGTTCATTATAATGAACTACAGCTTTGCAGCCTTGAAATTGAAAGAGATAGTGAGGATGAGGAAGGAGGAAGCTAATGAGGTGAGAAAACACAGATTAAAGATCTGGGGTAAGACGACCATCAGTTGGAGTCCCAGTGTAGCTACAGGAAAAATGGCCAGGCTCGTTCCAAAGCAAGAGAGAAGCAGTCAAGGCTGTATCAAGGTCCAAAGCATGATAAGAGGTCAAACACAAACAGAAAATACTGAGCTTCTGCCTCCCTTCACTGCTAGATTAATACTTTTGGGAAGCCCTGTTATACAAATCTGTGCTCGTTGGGCTGGATAATGCCATTAGTAGCTGTCTGCTTTGAACAAAACTGTGCATCACTGATTGTATACGATGAGGCTGCTTGCATGCAATTCATGCTACAGCTCCTCAGCACAAAATACAGTTTTCCCTCAGTACAAAACATTCCAGCATCAAATAGGTGGGGTACCTGTATTCATATACTGTTCATGGGTATCTCAGAGATGCCCACTTGCCCCAGCTGTTGTCTGTTGGTCTGAGATTAAGAAAGAAAAAAAAAAGGTGCATGCATCCTGTAGGATATCAGGAATGTGACTGTAATAAAAAATGTTCCCTGCTTGAAATATAACAATCCTTTCAGTGTAATTTGAATGCCTGCTGTTCATTTAAATTACCCACTGTGTGGGCTGTGTGCTATTATACTGCTCAACATAAAAGGAATATATGGTATTTGCTTTCCCTAAAAGAAATAACGATAACCTAGAATGTTTTCAGAATAGCATAATCATGTTTATTCAAGATATTAGTATTTTAAAAATTAAGAAAAACATTAAAAATTATACCATTTATCCAAACTAATTCTACCCTCTTCTCTGCCAATACTACTGTGACATACGTTAATAATATGCAACAACATGGCTTTGTCTGTGTCTGGAGCATTACAGGCCTCAGAAGACCTGGACTGTAAATGTGATCATGAGATTTAGCACTTGCTAAAACAAAACGTGAGTCCTATGAAAATTTTTCTTAAGGAAAGCTGGTAGAATTGGATGCAAGAAGCTGTATGACTTTTGTTCTGCGTCTTTTAAAGCATGTCCAAAGAACATAATGTGTACTATGAAGAGATACTTAAGCCTGTGCCAGATAAGCTAGCTCTAAAATCAAAACCAGCACAACTATCTTGGCTCAGCAGTTCTATCAGAGTAATTGGTTCTGCTGAAAAGTGAAGTGTTACGACTTCAGTGACTTGATGATTTACAACTGGGACCTCTGCCAGTACCTAGATCCTGTGCTGCACAGTTGTATGATGCATGTAGATATGCCCAAAGAGTCTACGGCCCACACAGTGGCCCGAAGATTAAAGGTCTGCATTGGCAGAAGTAAGACTTTAAAGAGCTTCATTTACTGTGCAGCAATGCCACCACTAACACTATTGCATTCGTGCTGAGGGAGTCATTCAGGTATATAAATGGTGTATCTAAGAACAGAATTTTCCTTAAAAGCCCACCTAACTATTAGACATTTATGATATGGCCATAATACTTATTGTGGGGTCAGATTCTCATTGATTTTACACTGGGGCTTTGCACACTTCAGCTGAAGGCAGAACTTGGCTAGTTGTCCTTTTTTCTGCAATAGTACCTATGGAAGAAATAGGAATACTATTAAAAAAATGAAATTTTATGCAGAATATTCTTATGTAGGATAGCAAAACACGTGTGCCTTATCTCTTGCCAGTTTTATGAAATATCCCAGGGCTAGCTCAAAGAAGGCTGCTGTCGCTGTTCCATTTCTAGGGGAGATTTCTTTGTAAGAAGCAAGCAACCTTAAGCAAAATACTCAGTGGGGGAAAGCTTAGCTTCACTGAAATTAGAGTTCAAGGTGTGCCAGTTTGTGGAACTGAGAATTGAGGACTTTCTGTGTAAATGGGTTCTAAACAAACGAGCCCTTTCCATTCTGTAACACTGCTGCAGTCCTGGAACAAGGATGAATGCAGGTATATTCTGGCCATTTCAATTGTGCTAGCATAAGACAGGGAGGCTACATTTGCATTAACAGCTACCACTACCTACTTCTGTGAGTTACACAATCTCACTAACCTAGCAAATGTTCTTTCCCTGCTAAATTTGCTGACACTTCACAAATAAACTTGATCATTCTAATTAATTTCTGTGTGGACATTAAACATTTCATTTTATAAAATATTCTCAATATAATTTCAGGAAGAACTATGTTTATGCATACAAATTCAGAATAGGCAAACCATTCATTGAATCATTTTGGATGGAAACATAATGGATACAAATCTTAGAGATGGTTTGCTAATTTGTTCTGGTTAACCACGAAGGATTCTCCCTAGGAAAGAGAGCTAGCAGAGAAAGCAAGAGGGAGAGGAATAGCTGGAAAGATTTCACTGAAGTCTTTTACCTATGTCTAAGCAAGAGAGAAGCTGTTCCATCCTTTCCATAACTAGTATTTAATTGCAAAAGGCCTCTGTTGAGATTCATGTGCTTCTTTAAAGAGATTTGATTTCAGTGAACTTTGCAAGTATTACCAACGAGTGTGACAACTATGGCATTTTCTTTGGGCGGAGATCAATGCTTCCCATTACTAGAAGGTCCCAGGTTGAGCTGCAAAGTTCAATTCAAGGCTGCAGGTTCGGTTCATTTGTGTAGACCATATAGGTGTGCAATAGGAGGTTCATCATGGCAGACTATATCAGTGTGTAATTTGTTATTCAATTAACCCAAAATTTTGCATCTACATGCTTGCTTAGTTTGGGGAATTTCAATAAATGCAGTATCCCTGCTTCTTTTTCTGTTGGTTTTGGGTGGACTATTATTGCTTTGCAAAACATCAGCATGACCTTCTGATCTTTACTCACTGTACAATAACCCAAAGTACAACAGTTGAGTCCTTCACTAAGTCTGTATTGACAAAAGATTATGCACATATTGTCAGAGTTCTCCCTTCCTAATGATTTCAGTAACCTTGCATGGTTACAAAGAGACATTTTTTTATCTGTCATTTTATAAAATGACCAAAATAAGAGGTTACATTAACCAAACAAAGAGTTTACACTTATGAAAACAAGTTGCAAATTCCAGTAATCACATTTCAGCCAGCAACTTTTACCAAGTTATTTTGTGTCTTCATGTTGTGGCTTCACACTACTCATGGTAGGCTACTCTGTGCTCACTTTTGGACATGTCTGAGCACCCAATACCATTCTCCTAACATCATTAACATGCATAAGTCTGCAAAAGACATGCATATTTGGCGTACAGTTCTCAAAAGTCCTGCATCAATCAGTACTTCAGGGAAGTCTTGTTGTGATCTAATGTTCTAATGAAGTCTGTAGTGACCATTTTTCCACTTCAAAGGAAATAAACTTCACCACAAATGGCCTGAGCTCTTCACAGCTGTCTTCAACAGCTGAAAACAAGGGTTTAAGACACAGCTTCTACAATCCATCAAACCTCATGTAGCCTCAGTACAAGAGTAGCTTAAGCTCAGCAGATTGAAGACTTTCCCTCCCAATCTACTGGTCTGCTTTCAGGATACCAATGTTACACTATGAATGGCCTGCATGATCCCTGATGTTAGGTAAAAATTACATAGGTCTGACCCCCGCATCTGACTGAAGTCTTGTTCCCTCCAGGAGAACTGCCTTCTATGTGATGGTCAAGGCTGCCTCACTTTTGCTGATTGTGTCAATCATTTAGACCGGTTTCACTGTGAACAGCATGGTTCAACACTTTAACTTTTCTGTTAAAGGAACTTCCAGAAATAGAATGTCCAGGCATTTGTCTCAGGAATCAGAAAAGGTAAGCTTCTCAATGAGATTCCCAATGGCTTTTTTTCAGATGCTGCCTTGAAGTTCATCAGCCTGTCTGGAAGTTCAATACAGAAAGCTATAGTGAGAGGCTACCATCACCAGAATAGATCCCCCTCTTATCAGACCCCCCCAAAAGCTGTAGGGGAGGTTCATACCATATATTAGATTACACCTTCTTAGGAGTTCAAAGAGTGTTCCATTTTCTGCAGTTTTTCAGTGACTGACTAGACAATAATCGCACCTAGTGTGTACCCTGCTGCTGCAGCTGTGAAAAAAAAAAAATCTATATAAAAATATCCCACCCTGCCACAGAACAAGCCTGGGAAGAATAATATTTTTTAATTGCTAAATTATATGTGGGAAGGTATTCACTTTGGTTCTAATTCTCCGAGGAAGGATTAAAAAGACAAAGTACAGGGCAGTTATGTTGCAGCTTTGTTGAAACCAGTGGTGTTAAAATGATTTACTGTAGCAATGAATTTATCCTATAGGATGTATTATATAAACAGATTTTTAAATATATATACCATTATCCAAAGGAGTTATTAGAATTAAAAAGGCATATCCAGATGATTTCATAATCTATCTTTTTATCAAACTTTCAGTATCAATAAGACTAACTTCTGGTGGCTTAAAAGAAAATAAAGTGTTTTTTTAAATTTCCTTGTATGTGGACAAACAAAAGCACTGACTGTCTTAGAATTCTATCAGATAAATGAATGTTTAACCAGGAGCATACTGAAGAAAGTGACTTTGAATCAGAAAAGCACAGAAATGTATTGCTGGAAATTACATACTTTTGATATCTGTTTGAACTGTGCTATGTGATATAAGGCTGTACCAGGCAGTTGTCATTATTATGAACATTTTTCCACTGCCCCTTGATGACCTTGAGGTGTCTATTAGTTTAGGAGAAATTCCAGTACTGTGCAAAGTTGTGGTAATAATGTGTTACAGCATTGAATGGCAAATGGTGGTGAATGTTTGTGAAAGTTGGAGAAAAGGAATTTGAGTAGCCGGTAGAAATTACAAAATAAAAATGTACTAATTAAAATAACTAAGAGATGCTTTAAAATATATATTCATAAACTAGGTTAAATGAGGTATAGAAAACACTTCAACCTTTTCCCAGGATGGTATTTCTAGACACTAAGCCACCATACTATCACCAGGACTTGTGCTGTGTTAACATGCTTTGATTTTGTCAGTAGAGAATTTTTTTCTTCTTTTGTTCTGCCATTTCAGAGTTCTGCAGTAATAACATTCTGACTAATCAGAAAAAAAAAAAAAAAAAAAAAAAAAGAGAAAACAGACCTCTATGTACAACAAATCACTAGTGCTCTGTTCTGGCTCAGAGTTTCTTGGCATTTAGGTGCACTTTTCCACATTGCAGTAATCTATTTGAACCTTACCTGACAAATAACTCCTTTCAAGCCAACAAAGCTATGCGGGACCTGATTCTGCAGACACTGCTTTCAGCAAATTTCTGTTTGACACAGCTGAATAGCCTGTGTACAAAGCTGAAGTATAAGAAAAAAATGGAGAGAATATATTTCATGGTGCCTGTCAGTGCCAGGTCCATGCCAGATGAAGCACTCCACAGCCACAAACTGTGGCTCTGAAAGAGGCACAGGAGCAAGATGACTGTACTTGGAGCCCATGCAGACTTTTGAAGTCACACGAAACCACTGCTAGGTGGTGCCTGACCTCAGAACAGGTAATGCCAGCATTACACCTCGTTTCTAACCAGCATTTCTGACCACCAGGGACATTTATCCCACCCAGTTTTTAGGCTTTAGGCCCTTTATGATGCCTGTGCTGTATCTCTGGCACTTCAGAAGGGACATTTGTGACTTTGCAGTCGAGTTTTTAACCATCACTGGGATATTTCTGTCACGAGGCCTCTGAGAGATTAAACTGGTACTATGGCCTTCTGTTGCCACCACATGGTCACAGAAGAGGTGGATGGATTCAATGCCAAATATATGACTCTAAGATTCCGGTGATATTTTTAATGACTTTTTTGAAAATATTCATTATCCAGTTATTATCTGGTTTACATCTTGCATTTTGTCTAGTATTGAGGGTAATCACTTCCATCCAGTGAAAAACAGGTATATGAAAAAGACTTTTTATCTCCCTGCTGCGCTCATGATTTAGATCTATTTCTCATTCATTTGAACTCAGGATTGGTATCTACCTGATGAAATCCATCCATTATGTCATCTCCCAGAAAATTTGCCTGTCATGGGTTAAGAAATCGTGTGACATGTTCATTATTGGTGCAGTATATAATCATCTATGTGTTAAAAAAAAATTATCCAGAATGCATGATTTTTATTCCGGTCTTTTTATGTATGGCCTGTGTGAAGACTGCAGTCCTGTGTGAAGTCCAATAGATGTGGCTCAAGCCAATATCAGATCATACATTAAGCAACACTGAAATTTAAACCAGAGTATCCTATTCGTTGCTCTGCTCTGCATTTTCCTGGGTACTGCAGAGCAGAAAGAGGGCAAAGAATGGTTAGTGATACAAAAGGGCACAGATAATTTTTGGCACATACTACTTGCCAATGTCGAATTTAGTTGCCCTAAAACTCAGTTTCTGAAGTATGTGTGCATATTTTACAAGAAAGATTGTCCGTCCTCTCACTGATTTCTTGTCGTTAAGGGGTGTTGCCTACATTAATGCTGTAGTTATCATTTTGGGGGGGTCTGGTTTCTGTTGCTTTGGCTTTTGCACCCTCTCCAGAACACAGTTAACATAAGGTAATGCTCTACTCATTTGGTCTCCCATTTGTCCTGTTTTCAGCTGGGAAAAGGTCATTTTTCTTCTTAGTAGCTGGTGCAGTGCTGTGTTTTGGATTTGGTGTGAGAGTAGTGGTGATAACAGATGGGTTTAGTTGTTGATAGGTAATGTTTATAGTAAGTGAAGGGGTTTTAGGTTTCTCAGGACTAGCAAACAAAAAGGCTGGAGGGGTACAAGGAACTGGGAAGGGACACAGCCAGGGCAGCTGACCCAAACTAGCCACAGAGGTGCTCCATACCAAGGAGACATCATACCCTGTATATAAACTGGAGAAAATTGGCCAGGCCCTTCTGATAGCTGCTTGGTGTCTGGCTGGACATCAGTGAGTGAGGAGTGAGCAAGTGTGTTGTGCATCACTTGGTTTCTTTTCTCCCTTCCCTTTGGATTTTGTTCCTTTCCCCTACTCCCTCCTCTTCATTATAATTGTTATCATTATTAATATTATTGTTATCTTAATTTTATTTTATTTCAATTATTAAATTGTTCTTATCTCAACCCTTGAGTTTTACAGTCCTTCCTGATTCTCCTTCCCACCCCTCTGGGGGAGGCGGGGAGTGAGTGAGCAGCTGCGTGGTACCTAGTTACTGGTTGGTGTTAAAGTACAACACCAGTGATCCTTTCCACTTTTGTTCTGCTGTCACAACTCTGGCTTTGCAAACCAGGACAAAGCAAAGCCAAGCAAATGAATCAGCCCTGTAATTTATTAGAGTGCTCCTTTCATTACAGGTATCTTTACATTGTCTTTTCACATAACAAAGTGGCTTGGAATGGAGCAAGTTATACCTGCAATCATTTCAGAGCTCTTTTCATTGACAGAACAGCACAAATGAGATTTCTATAACTATTCATCACATCTATTACTGGGTTTGGTGGATAAAGCTGAATCATAAAATATTTCCATGTTAGTCATAAAAAATATTTTCACAAGAAGATTCTTCATCCACTTTGTTTTGTGTATTTTAAGCATACCTGAACAAAAATTTGTAGTCGGGAGCCTATTAAATACAACCAGATTTCTGCGTAATACAACAGGAAAGGAGTGTTGCTAGACAGAATAAATTGCTCCACATATGGTGGGGTTTCAGGGACCAGCTCCCAGAAAGATCAACCTAGTGTACTGGACAGAAGGCTGTATGATAAAGTTTAATCACAAGGTAGGATAGAAATAGTAAATAAAAACTATTGTGTCTGTGGCCCTTTGGAGGACAAAGATTACAGGAAGAAAGTTAAAATAATACCTTTGGCTCTGATGTTGTTGTAAAGGGCATTCTGCCTCTAACAGACTATATGAGAAGTGCAGAAAATCAGAGATGACTACAGTTTTAACAGATGATACAGAAAAATAATGAAAAACAGTATAAAAACTACCCTGTTTGGTTACTCTGTAGTGAAGCATGCAGGCTAAAATTGTGGTCATCTGGTTTTCTATAGCTAAAGTTTCTTCTGCAGTTGTCTGAACTGCAGAGTTTTAGATGACTGTATCATGTGCCCAATGGGAATTGTACTGCATGTTCCACTGAGTTAATTATTTTTCAGAACAAACTTATTTTTTGCATTCATATGTTGTAATCCTTAGACAGCTCAAACCCACTACCAATAATTTCCCCATACCTGTGCAATTTTGTGTTTTTAATTAGAACCATTTTAAAATTATGTATTTCTTTCTCTGTATATATATATCTGTAGGTACTTATATATAAGTGCATAAATAAATATATATAAATAAGAAAAATATATTTTTATATATAAGTACACATTTACTCTTAAAGCTTGAAAAATGAGAAATTTCATTTAGGTAACAGTGCCTATAACAGAAATTAATGTACCTCTCAGGTAGTTATATATTATTTCTGATGTATGGTACTACAGTATGTTCAGGTAGTAAATAGAACATACTATATACTCAAAATACTGTACCAAAACCACCACTTCTTTATCTTCATAGCTACCTTGTCAGTCCACTACCTCTACTTCAAAATTCAGGGCAAACAGAGACATTAAGTTAAAGGATCTGGCCAAAATTCCCAGTGTCTTGCTCATTCATTAAACACATGCTGCTGCCTGAATTTTTGAGAATCTCAGCTAGAATGGTCACTGAATCTGTGCTGGTTACTGGTCACATGACAGTGCTTGCTTTTATTTGTGTAGTGTACATTTATGTATTCAATTTCCACAGGCCAACCAATAAAAAAAATTCCAACATTTTGAAAGGGTGTTTCATGCAATTTTTAAAATTTATCCAGAAAATGTAATTAGCACAGATCTTGCAGTTTATTTATCCTCTGAGAGGATGGTGACAATGTAAGAAAATGCAGTGTTAGTCTTTTTCTGCTTCAAGCAGTGCAATACAACTGATGTAATTGAATTTTAAATCAGTGGACTGCTGTCAGCAATGCACTTCTGAAAACCGATCACATGTGAACACTTTTAGGAACTGAAACACACACAAGATAACATTTCCTGAGGGTCTGGAAATTTTCTCAGCAAATACAACCAAAACAAAAAACCTAAAAAATCCCCACCAATTACGCTGGACATGTTTAGGATACATCAGAAAACAGATGTGACTATTTGTAAGACTAGGTGACCCAGGAATCAGCACCACACTCTTCTTATACCAAACCTACCTATGAGTACCAAACACCAGAAAACTTTGGAGAAGAATAGGATTTCATAATTAATGCTTATGATGATGAAAAAACATTCAACTTGTTCCTTTTCATGGGAAATGTTCATATGAAACAGCTAGTTTTGTGTCAAGACTCTCCAGCTTATGGCATTCTCTATTTAAAGTAAAGTTATATGAACAAATAAGTCCATTGTGCCTTTTGGTGATATTTACGTATTTTGTGAGAAAACATTTAGGATTATCCTCCTTCAGTCAGTCTTGAAAAGTCAGATGGGAGTAAGGAGCTCAAATCATACTTTTCAGCTTTCACCTCATCTCCTGAGATTACTGCAGGCAAATACTCAGGTTTCTGAACTTAAAGTACTCTTAAAGTGCATCAACCCCTGTGTAAAGTTCATTTCCCTCCAATTAACTGTGAAAATTCTGAGAAACTGTTACTTTTTACTCACCTGACACTGCAGTTGTTGAACGTATTCTCAGGCTTCTACATAGCACCTAATGGTACCTACTCCCCTTCAGCTGCAGTCTGTATTTGACCAGAGAAAAATGTACATATTGAGCTTCAATAGGAAAACATATCCAAACATGTGCAACAGGCATACTTCAGACTGAGTCAGTTATTTTGTACATCTCTGTTTCTAGCCATTCCCATCATGTGACTGAGTCAGAGTAGGCATTATAAATGGTTATTAAAAGAATCAGAGAAGCTTTGGATTCTATAATGTATGTATGGAACGTATAGATTCTAAACATCAATTTAAGTGGCATGAGGATTAGGATACATTTCTCACCCTGTATCAACTCATTTCTCGTACACTCAGTCTCAACATATTAGTCCTACTGGCATTTTACAGTACAAGAAAAGTATTATGTGCATGGAAAATGGAAAATAGTTAACGTTATTTTCTAACTCTAACAAAATAAAGTGAAGCAATTCTTTTTATGGATTGCTCTACCTTCTATTTCCAAACACTCCTATCATCTCTTAATAAATCATAGTTCATAGTAACGTGTGATGGAATCTATAAGTTCTCTGTGCAAAAGTGCTTAAGCAGGTGTAAGATGTGCAAAGCCCTATCCTCTCCCAAATTTAAAAAATAAAAATCAAGAAATGAAAAAGTATCACTTCTGCAAGAGTCATCTTTAAGCAAGACTTTAGGTTGGCAAAGTGCTACTTATGAATTAGTGACATTTTTTACAACAGTCTTTATTTTTATGCAAAAAGGTCAACTATAACTCAAGAGGTAAGAGAAAGAAAACAATCTTCATTCTAAGGAAAATATTAAAAAGGAGCCATGGTGGACAAATCCATCCTTGGCTCACCTGCTTCTGACTCAGTGCTAAAGAGGAAAGCCAGCTAAAGGGAAACAGCTGAAGTAACAGTTTCTTAACCTGCAAAGGGAAATGAAACGACTTTATTTACTTCTATGTATCGTGAGTGTTTTTCTTGCTGCTGCTGTTACTGTTTAATAACGCCTTTACAGTTACACCCAGTGATCTCAGGCCTCATTCCATCCACAGAAAGGAAGCTGAAGAGTGAGTGCTGGGTTCTGAGGGCATGAATTCCTGTGCATTCCCAAACACATAAGCCTGTTACTAATCCTCGATATGTTCTTTCTGCAATTAAAAAAAAAAAAAAGATGACACAAAACTGAACTTTCACTTCCACTTCTGATTTCTATCAGAGAAAGGAAATGATAACAAATCTCTTGCTTCATCTGGGATCAACAGTTATGTGTGAAGTGTCTCGCTGGCAAAGACACTCCTGTGTGTCTGACCCTGGGTCTGTGGCCATGTCTGTGTCATTGCAGATTGTGAAAATTCTCCTGTTTCTCTTCCATCTGTTTCTGCCTTAAAGCGGTTATGACAACATCTCAGAGCACTATACTGAGTGTTAAACATTGCATATTAAGACAAGTTGGCATCAGCCACCATTATCTTCCTGATCACAGCATGACTTGGCCTTGGCAAAGTGTATTTCCACTGACACCCTGGAACTATTGAAAGGAGTCTTGTGCCAGACACAGATTAAATAATAATTGCAGATCCCAAATTTTCTTCTCAGAAAATGTCATATTTAGGAGGCAGAGAAGTGATACTTAGAAGTCCTATTGCTGTCAACAAATCACTTGAGCAAGGTATAAATAATACTGGGACCTCAATTCCCTAAACCCAAGGGTGTCTGTTGCTTCCCCTGCAACATTCTTCAGGAGAAATATTTTACAACCTCAGTATTCTTTTCTCTCTATTTAAATACTGATGAATGTGTATGTGTCTTTGTTTCTGTGTATGTGCATAGAACAATTTGGGACCTACTCCCTTTTATACCTCACAATGTTTTAGTAGGTTCAAAGTTATCTCTTCTGAAGAGCTCTTCTCTGAAACCTACAAATTTCCTAGAATTTATCGGCATTTCCTCCACAAAACTCAAAATGCATTGGAGGAAAGTCATGGGACTGGCCACAGATTAGTCTACTCTTGATCACACAGATTTGTGGCAGAGTCTGGGGAAAGTATTTTTATCTGACTCTACCACAGATAGCTGAACAGTTTAATGCTGTGCTTGGCTACATATGGTTTTGTTACTGCGTTCCAGAACCGCAAAGGTTTCTCAAGAACTCATCTAAGCATTTTCATGAGTTATATATTGCTGAAGTGTAGTGAGCAGTATTGTCCATTTCTGTTAAGCAAACAGCTCTTCTTCAAGATAGTAATTGGCACCCTTTTTCTTTTCCCTTGTGACAAGATATGGAATAGATTCTGTTTTGGGCTCTGGCATCTTCCACCTTTAACATTTGATTAAGTCACCTCGTTAGCATTTGGCATAGCAGTCTGGACACTGATACTCCACCAGCTGTCTTTCTTGCTTCATGTTGGAGCAGCTGATCCCAACATGCTTTGATAGACTTTCATGGTCACTGATGACAAAATACCTTCAGGATTTTTTTTTTCTGTTTTCATGCCAGGGCACTGAAAACAACTGTATTGTAAGTCTTCGCTCTCATATCAAGGCAGACTCCGTCCTGGGAAGAATTCTAGGAATAGAGGTGAAAGCAGAAAGGAGCTTGACGTGCATGTCCACTTTGACTCTTCTCACACCACTGAATCAATAAAACTTACTGGCTTTTGCTATCAGCTACAGCAGGTCAGTGATTCACTTCTGAATTTTCCCCTAAAAAAAAAAAAGAAAGTTATCTAGCAGGTAAAAATCCAGTTTCTACAGAAAATAGAAATTGCATAGAAATACAAAACTCCCATTTTTTAAAAATTGCATTCCTTTTTACATTATGAGAATTAAACAATAAAATGATTTTTCATGCTCAGTGCTACAATGCTGAAGCTAAAAATCTAGATTTTAAAAATGTCCTTTTGCTTGCTCAAAACATCCATGGAAACCAATGTTGGCATACCTCTGTTACAATTTCTGTAATATGCCTATATCAGATAGCTCTCTTGCCTTCTAGAATTTCCACTGTTTCATTTCTTAAAATTTTCTTTCCTTTACTTTTTAATATTTTCTCCTTTCTCAACTGGAAGGAAAAAACCAAAAGAAGAACAATTCTGGAGAAAAGTAAAAATTATTTTCTAAATTCAGAACGAAATTACTGAAATACACTGTTACCACAATGTGAAACAGTGCCATCTTTCAGTAATTTTTTTCAGGGGTTTCTACTATAATACCTTCTAGAAGTAAAGGAAATTAGCATTAATGAAGTAAAGAGTTGGGATCCCTCTCTTAATATTTTCTTTCTTATTGACAGTTCCTGGCAGCAGATTTGGCCTTTGAGAAGAATGCCTTTTCTGACAGATGGTTGCATCCAGTAAGATTTCAAATAACGCTATTAATAAAGCTAGTACTTGCTAGGCACTCTTTTGCACATGCAGTTCTTGAAAATTGAGGCTGTAGTGTCAGGGACCAGCAAGGGGCAGCTGCTCTGCATGGGCAGGGATGTCCTGGTAGCTGGGGCAATGGGGGCAGGACAGGCAGTGGCCTCCCTGGCCACTGGGAGAGCCAGGCAGGGCTAGTTACAGTAATCAGGGTCATCAAGAGGCCAGCTACAGCTTGGCAAGTTGCATGGTCAAGGCAGGTCCAAGGCCAAGCTGAGACATCAGGTCTGGTGGCCAGGATCAGGAGGGTGGACGGCGGGCACAGTCATGGCCATGGCTGTGGTGCAGCCCTGGCAAGGGCCTGAGCTCCCCTGTGGCTCCCGAGCCACAGCAGGGAGGCTCTGCTGAGACATGCCCCGGCTCTTTCTCACACAGCTCTTTCCCAGGAGCATGATGTAAGGGCACACAACACCAGGGTGGCCTGGAGGACATGGCAGCCAAAAAGCTGGGACAGCAGAGACACCAGAGGCTGTGGCTGCACGCAGGCTCTCCCTGGCACTTAGTTCCCCCTTTTTCCCAAGGAAATGGAGAAATTTCCAAACTATAAAAGCTAGTTTGCATCATAACTCCATCTGAGTCTTTGATTATAAGAAATCAAAGACAGGCAGGCAGCTGTAACATACAAATTGTTACACAACTATAGGAGGACACTCCAACACAGGGGGTAGTGTCAAGCATGATGCTGCATCGGGATTTTGCAGAATGACTACTTTGTGTTTCTTTGCCTCTTCACCTAATTACAAAGGGGGTATTTAGGGCTGTGAGCATCAGTGAGATGTATCTTTCCAGCAGGCATCAGCTTCTCTGAGGTTCTGAAATAGTCATGCAGCTAAGAAAGAACATTAATTTCCTCCATTAGGAAATTGCATAAGGCTTGGCATCGCTGTCTAGCTTGTCCATTTAGATTAACATTGACAAGGTAAGATCTGCATGCAGTAATTGTCTCAGGCTGATGTTGTCTATCATTTCATGATGTAGAAATGTTAAAGAAAAACCTCATTAATTTATCTTGAATCATCTTGAGTTCCTTCATGCCCATGTTTTTTACCAAATCAGTAATAATCAAAGCTCTGATGAGTTATTTCCTTCACAGCTCGAAAGTAACTCTTTTGGCTTATTTGAGAAGCAAGAGTTTGAGGTTGATGTCAAATAGATTAAAAATTAGCTTAATGGTGGCAAATGATAGCACGATAGCTCCTCAGCACTACAGACAGTAGCATTTGGGCCTGCATACAGAGAAAAGTAAAAGAAGAAAGAAGATTTGAAACAGCAGCATCGTGCAGGTGAGCATCCAATATAATCTTTTGCTTCTTTACAATGCATTGTTTAATGATTATATGTGCTGTGATTTCTGAGCATGTAGTGTTATGTACTGATGCTGAGGTGCAAAATGTCTTCTGCACTGCCATCCCAGCAAGGCACAAAAACTACTCTGCAGGTTTTGCCATCTAATCTAGTCTGGGGACCAGCCGAAGACTACTTCCAACAGCCTTACAGACTACAAGTAGGATGTGAACACAGTTGGGACACTATTGGTAGAGTATAAGAGGAGAAAAGTGATTTTAAACTGAAAGTGTAGGAAAAGTGTAGGAAAAAGAAGGTAAATAGTGCTTTGGTTTATAACATCCAGACTTTAACAAAATTATATGTGTATCAAGGGAAGATATGATATGCTGGCTCCACAATCAAATTACAATGAATGAAAAAGCCAATAAACAAGAGAGAAATCAGAAGTTTCCAATGAATGTTGGCAGGAAAAAAAGTCTGTGCAGCTGATAAAACAGCAATAAAATTTATTGATAGACTTCCTTAATGTACAACTTTTATACTTTTTGTTTTCTTTTTGTATTGTAATTCAGATGAGCATTTTATTCTGTCTTGTAGATATTACATGAGACTTCGGGGTTCCAGAAAATGAGATTCTAAAAATCTGTTACTGATTTCAGCTGAAGATTGTAAACTGATGTACAAAGTCCCAACCTACCACTACCACAACCACTTAAAGCCACACATGACACCACCCCTACTCACAGTCTGTAGTTCCTGAGCTGAAAATTCATCGTGGTTCATTGTTAGAGGAACACACAATGTGGACAAAACTCACAAAAAGACAAAACAAAATCAAAAGCCAAAACCAAAAGAAAAAATATGCTAAGAAGAAACAAGCAAATACCTTTTTATTTATGACCTATAAAGAATTAGGAATTCAAGTTTTCTCACTATGTGTGAATATATTCATTCAAATAAAATCTGGTGATAGCTATGCCTTCAAACCCCTTTTCACCATATCAAAGGTTAACATCAGTTTCCAAACATTACATGATGTGCTTTCTTCTCATTATTTAACTATGTGGCATGACTCCTCACTGCAAAGGAATTGTACACAGAACCAACACAGAGAAGAATCCCCGGAGTCTTGCTCAACTCTTACCCTTGGCTGACATGCTTTCTTCTCAAATTTTCCTCCTGTTTCTATGTTCTCCTTGACGCATAGTTAATTAGCATTTCCTGTTAACATGATTACCTTTCCATGACAGTCTGTGCAGAAAACACTTCAGAGGCAAGCTCAAGTATCTTTAATTCCTTGCAACATCATCTACAATGACAGCAACGTAAAATAGGCATTCAGTAAAAAATCCCAATGCTCCCAAAAGTGAAACAAAACCATTCTGTCTGTGTAACTTGCATGTATGTTCTGCTGGGAGTGCTGTAACAGTTTTTTCTTACATTATTATCTTTTCATACCTTGTGCATATGGTCTTTTTACCCTTCTGTTACATTATGCTTCACATTTTGTAAGATTTTTTTCTATCAACTGTTGTTCCAGGAAGTACCGAGCAAATCTCACAGCACTAGAGGAAATTATGGTGATCAGCAGGATGGTCAAAAGGTAAAGTCCTAAAATTAAAACACTAACACTTGCAAGGCTTGAGAACACATAATTTATGAAGGAAAGTTATAAATGTAAATTATTGACAGGATGCTATACCACACTTGCTGTCACAGCGAGTGTGTTGCATAGGCATCTCACTTGCTGACAGATGGTTTATGATTTTTTTTTTCCAAAATATAAATGCACTTTGTGTTTACTGTTGTGAATGAAGACTTCTGAAAGCAAGCTGCAAAAAGCCTTTAACCTAACTTGGCTTTTAGCAATGTTTTATATGTGTCTAAGAAATTAAGGTGACTCCTTAGTATCAGCAGCAATGACAACCGTTTATTCATTGTTTACATCCCTGACTGAGTTTGAAGAGGCATCCTGAACTTTGTAGTTATCTTTTCAATTAGAACACCAGTGACAGCATCTGCACATAAGGTCTCATGCTCTCACATTACTCAAAGTAGCACATGTCTGTTCCAGAACAGCTTAACTGAGCTAGCCAGATGTATCTGAAGTAGAGCTGTCTACCTCTAACCCTTTCTTTGTGAAAAACTAGTTATATGTATATAAAAGCAATATTTCTGCTCTGGTTTTCGAGAGCCTTAGGCTATATATATTCACCCATAAGCTCTTTTACTCCTTTATGAGTTCTGCTCCTAGCAGAAAATTATTCAGGGACTGTTACGCTTCCCTCTTCATAAAAAGTAATATTTTAGATGATAGTTTGTATTTTTTAAAAACAAAACTATACAAGACCACACAGAAACTAGCTCAAAATCCTGTTTCCAACAGTGGCCAAAAGCAGGTGACAAGGAAAGACTTTATGAAAAGGGCAAACCTGCTGAATGTTTTCCCAGCTGTCAACTGCTCAAGTCTGAGGGACCTCCTGATTTGGACATGGTATCTTCAAACAGAAAGATATTTGTTCCTAAGAACCCTTCAGAGGATTTCTCTTTCATAAGCATGGACATTTGCCTTTTAATCTTGCACCAGCTCTTTGAAGCCTACAGCAACACGTAGCAAGGCTTGCCACAGCTTAACTAGACACTATGTGAAGAACTATGCCTTTGTTTTCATAGAAACATAAAATCATTTAAGTTGTAAAAGGTCTTCAAAATCATCAAGTCTAACCGTTAACCCAGGACTGCCTAGTCCATCCCTAACTAATGTCCCTAAGCACCACATCTACGTGATTTTTAAACGCTTGCAGAGACAGTGATTTGTTCTGGTCTGGGACAGCCCAGGCTGGGGAGATTCGATGTTATACCTGGAATGAGATGAAGACACAAACGAGGTCAAATGCCACCAATCAGGAAAGTTTATTGGAACAGAGTATTCACAAGAAAATAGTGATAGGAAAGGGAAGGAATGGTAGAAAAGAAGGAAGCCTAGCCAGCAGTTGGGATAAAGTTGCAAAGGATAGTCACCACCATGGATCCAGCAGTGTCCCATTGGTCTGTAGGTTCATCGTATATCGGTAGTGGTAGTCTCTGCATCGCGTGCCCCTTACTGTTTCATGGCCCAGTCTGTCATGGGATATTCGGGGAGACCATTTCCTGGACAACAGCATGTACCACATATCTGCGCACGCTCCCCATCTCGGCATGCTGGTTCTGAGGGGCACACACAACGGCTGCATGGTCCTTTGCCATGGACTGTGTATGCCTTGGCAGGTTGAGGCGGTCAGCTGTGCCTGGGCATGTCCCCCAAAACAAAATGGCCATTCCTTGACCCTGGCTGATGTCTAGTTTCAGGTGGCTGTTTGCTCCTTGTTCAGTTCATAACTGCTGAGTTCAGTAAAATCACCAGGTAGCCTTGCACCAAGCTCAGCAGGGATGTAAGCAAGCTTTGAGACAATCAGCCCACAATTTGGTCTCCTGCATAATTCCATTACGTCCCTGGGCAGCCTATTCCGATGCTTGACCACCCTTTCAGTCTTCTCAGTTTTAATCAGTCTCCTTACCCAGTCATTCTATGCAACTATTCTTTCATAGACCTCTATCAAATCTTCCCTGCTTGACTGTTTCCTAGGCTGAAGAGGCTTAGTGTTTTCCTCTCTAATTTGATTATTGTTTTCAAAATACAAACTTTCACTGTAGCAGCTGTCATAGTGTAAACAGCTGCATTTAAAGCACAAATTCAATGCATAAGTAAGGGCCCAGCATAAAACAGTAAAGTGGCAATATAGAAGGTTTTTCTACAGCAATCATATGATATAAGGCTATTCTTAGCCAAAGCTTTTTTCCCCTGAAGTGATATAGTACTGCACAAGCAAAATCATAAGTTCTGTTTGCCCATCTACCTGACCTACCTAACCACGACAGAGAAAATGTCATAATAAATTTGCCTCAGAATCTACTTTGCATGCCTCTTTCTACTTATGATTTTTTTAAGGCAGAGATTCCTCTGAACTCCAGCTGTGGAACATAACAAGCACGATGTTTCTTCTAGTTTTTACATGGCATCCACCACCATCATGCCTGGGCAAGTAGTCAAAGATAGAATGCTGTCCCCCCCGACACAGACACCACACACCACAGGCTTGCACTCAAGCACTGATATTTTCCCTCCATTTATGGCAGAAGGAATGTGACCTACAGGTTTTCCTCCAAATACATGGAAGTTCATGGTCATACTAGACTACCTGCCTACAACGTCTTTTGTAACTGTCTGTGGTTGGTAGATCGTTTTCTCAAAAGAAATTCCTCTTGGTGTGGACTGTGAATTTCCTTTCTGATGTGAACAAAACTAAATCTCCAAAGATATGTTCTTTCTGGCAAATGGAAATTGAGAAATGTAACTATAAAGTAGATCGTGTGCTCATACATAAGCACCTATGTGCAAATATGCCTTAGATAATTTTGATGAGGTCAATATAAACAGGTGCAAGACCAAGAGTCTAAAAATTCTACAGAAAACCCTAGAAAAAATGACAATGACTCCAAAGCGCACAAGAAAAAATACAAGGCACAGCTTCCTCTACAGGCCTTAGAAAAATTTTATTATAGACCAGATGTGGAACATAAATTACATAATACAATATATAAAGAGCATGAAATAAAAAATTCTATCTAGAACGGGTAAATAATTGTGAAAAAAATGTCTGTTTCTTTATTTTTTCAGGGAAAAAAGTGTGTAAATTATAAAATTGAGACAAAACGTATCCTTTCAGATATATTCAATACGAAGCTGTAGTTCTCCACTGTGGTTTACTACTTATAGGGACAATCATCCAGGTTGTTGGAAATCCTCATATTCTCCTATGTGCTAGCACTCAGATCAGACTATATCCCATATCAGATACCTAAAATGGTGGATGAGAAAGGCTTTGCATTGTTGGACTTGTAGTTGAACAAGAGAACCTAAAATACAAGCAGGAACCGAATCCAAAATCATTGTGTTGATACATCAACTGCAGGCTAATGCAATCAATCAAATTTTTATATTTTACTTAGCCTCGTTTGACAAACATGATTTTTTGCTATTGAATATACAAGAAGACTGTTAGGCTTATCAACAGAGTACTGGTGTACTGGGACATTTCACAGAGCCCAAGATAATGTATATGTGTACTGTAATGCACAGTACACCAGAAACCAGGATTTGGGGAGGGTAGAGACAGTGCCCTCAGAGAATCCCTAGACACACACTTAGCCAGATCAAGCTGGGCTTTCCATGCTGTGTGTTATCAGCAGCAGAGCCAAAAGCAAGAGGGGAGAGAAGAATATGTCAGAAGTCTCATAACTGGGAAAAGAAAGGAATAGAAACATTTAAAAATGCTGTTGAGCCCTACAGTACCAGGAACAATCCGGAGGGTGAGGTGTGGAGCACTGCCAGCTTTCTCTGTTGAGACTTGCTTATAGTGAGCTTGCAAACTACTTGCCTCTCCTTTAGTACGTATTTATCCAGCACTAAGTGAGGAACTGCACCACTTAATGGTTCTGACTGCGCAGCCCTGTAGACCTGGCATGTGAGCTGTGTGCCAGTGCATGCACCTGGCCTGGAAAAATGGAGGAAAGGGGCCAAATAACCTGGCACCTAGCACTCATTCCACCATGGTTGTAGGCAAACAGCACCTTACTGAGACCTCTAATTCCTCAGAAGCGTCAGAGGCAATGCTTTTCCTGCAAGATGTTAAATGCAGTAATGAATCCTATACTATCCTGAAAAATCAAAGGATGGCTTAAATGACATCAAATGGATACACAGGACACAGAGGAAAAATCTGCCTCTCTGACACTGCTCAGAAAAGTGCAGAAAGATGGAGGAGGAAAAGGAATGGAAGTCTTTCAGTGGACTCCTCTGCTTTTTGAAGTGAGTGGGAACTTTGTTATTGTTATTAAATATGACATCTTAACCCTGCTAAAGCTTACTAAGGGCCTACCTCACTATATTATGCTCAGTATTGAAATACGATGTGCTAGGAATCATTGTGTATTTTAAAAGGATTGGTTATGGTTTTCCAGACATTATGTCCTACATTATGAAGCTCTGAATACAGCTCTTGATAGCCAATTAATTTTCTTTTTTACCAGCCTTGAGTGGCAAGACTTGGATTAAGTAAATGGATTGTATTTGCAGTAGTCATATGTTATTGTAATATTGATAACAAGTTACTACAAGATGCTGTAAATGAGTAAAAATGCTTCAAGTCATATCTAAGTTTTTCCACAGAAGTCTCAGTATGATGTCCCCTGCTTGAATACTAGCTTATGCTTGCCCCCAAAGCAAATTATACAAAGAAACCAAACAAAACTATTTCAGGCAGGTGTTTTTCCACTAACAGTGAGGACAGATGGAGACTCCATGAAACCCATTAAGTGGTATTTCAGTAATGATAGCATTATAAAATACTATGCCATGTATAAAATTGTTACAGGCAACTGATTGTGGAAGTACCTTTAAAGGCAGATGAAAAAAGATATTACTCTTAGAATTGGTGAATTTTTAGTCCTCACTTCAGGTGTTTTTCAGAATAGCAGCCGTCACTGAAGGCCCCCTAAGGTCCTCAAACTTTTTAACCAGGGGGCCGGCGCGGATGCAGTGGCAGGCAGCCATCTGTGGCTGCTTGGTTTCCCCCCCAACCCCCGGCGGGGGGGATTCGGGGGGGGGAGGTCTGTAAATACCGGGGGCCGGATTGAGGAGCCTGGGGGCTGTATCCGGCCCACCAGCCGTATTTTGAGGACCCCTGCCCAAAGCGATAGTACATAATGTGCTGTGCCCTAATGGACACAGCAGAGGATGCTTTATGTTCACAGAGGAGGTAAATAATTTATGGAGTACAGGTAGCAGTTGACTAATACAAACTCTAAGAAGCAACAGTTATCTTGTATCTGTAAAAGCTGGCTTCTGGGTGCCAGTCTGGATATTATATTAAGTTCTAAAAAAGGTGAAACACTAGTTAAAACATTTCATCAAAAACAGTTGTTTCCAAAATAAGAGTAATGACCTCAGTAGGAGCTGTGGAATGTGACAGTAAAGGATTAATTGAACAAAAATAAACTTGCAGAAGCGAGAATCATAAAAGGAGTTGTAAATCAGGAGGTAAAGCTGGAAGTGAGGTCATGTTTGGGAACTGAGAAGCGAGGATGTTTTGACTCTTTACCCAATTATCCTTTATGGATAATATATGCAAGTATTTGCTATGAACTCACCAAGATCTCACAAGGGCACTTTACAATGCTGCTTGAGAGCTCACCAGTTACCTGGGACTCTGCTGATTATTTTAAATGGCCTTGGTTACCACTTTAAAACCAAAACAGCAATCCTCAGTGTTGCAGTTTAACCCCAGCTGGATGTAGTTTAACCATCAGCAGGATGGAGGACGAGACTCAGAAGAGTAAAAATGAGAAAACCTGTGGGCTGAGATAAAAACCTTTTAATAACTGAAATAAAATAAAATAATAATGAAAATAGTAATAATAATAATTTGTAATGAAAAGTAAAATAACAAAGAGAGAGAAATAAAACCCAAGAAACACAAGTGATACAAATGAAAACAATTGTTCACCACCAACCAACTGATGCCCAGCCAGTCCCAAGCAGCAGCCCCCCCATGCCAACTTCTCACCTTGTGTTATTGCTGAGCATGACCTCACATGGTCTGGAATATCCCATTGGTCAGTTGGATTTATCTGTCCTGGCTGTGTCCCCCCCCAGCTTCTTGTGCACCTCCAGCCTACTTGCTGATGGGGTGGTGTGAGAAGTAGAAAAGGCCCTGACTCTGTGAAAGCGCTGCTCAGCAGTAACTAAAACATCCCTGAATTACCGACACTATTTCCAGCACAAATATAAAACGTAGCCCCATACTAGCTAAAACGAAGAAAATTAGCTCTTCCAGCCAAAACTAGCACACTCAGTTAAGGCATCTCTGCAAAGATGTTTTGACTAAAGCTGGCTTTAAATCCACATTGGCTTGCCACTGATGTACCTCTTCCTTCCCTTTATCAATTCTTCTGTCTTTTGAGATCAATGGTAGTTCACTTACTGATATTTAACAGCAGTTTTTTACTCATTATGACTTGTTCTGATTAACAAGGTATCAAAATATACCGATAACTTTCTCCCCAGATATTGTGGAAGACATTATTCTTGACTGATGTTCCTATTCATGTTAAAAAATCAACAAATGAAGACAAATGATAGAATCATAGAATCATTTAGGTTGCAAAAGACATTTAAAGTCCAGCCATTAACCCAGGGCTGCCAGGCCCACCATTAAACCATGACTGTAAGCACCACATCTACACTTTTTTTAAACACTTGCAAGCATGGTTATTTCACCACGTCCCTGGGCAACCTGTTCCAATGCTTCACCACCCTTTCAGTGAAGACAGAACAGAGGCTTGTCAAGCTGGCACTTGCAAAATCTGATGAACCTAAAAGACCTCCCAGCTAAAACCTCAAGACAGGAGGTGAGGTGTCCAAATAAACTGTAAACTCCATCAGATTCTACATATAATTCCTTTGACTTTCATTTGGATTGCAAAAAATATACCCCAAAGCAGAAGTTAGTCTTTTGTTTTAAGACAAGATAAATTAGTTTGGACATTGAAGAGATTAGTAAGTTTCTTTTTGGAAAAAGAGGTTGCATGCTCATCCTCACAACTATACCAATATTAGGTAAAATACATTGTACAACATTTAGTATCTATGGTTACTTTATAGAGAAATTGATAGTGTCATAATCCTTTAATTAAATATATAAATGTGTCTAGTAATTTGTAAGAATGCATGCAGTCAACAGAACATTCAGATTTATTTAATTATTGGTGAATGTTCCCACACTTCACTGGAAGAAATTATAACATCTGTCAAGCTCATTAATTCAAGCAAGCTAGAGTCTTGTTATTTTAACCACAGTCCTCCTCTAACAGCAATTAAGGAGAAATATCTTAGTTATTTGAAAAAATAATTTCTGACTTGTTAGGAACGTCATTTATTTTGTCAGAGCAAATATTTATATGTAGTATGTTATTCCCAGAGCAAGAAAATAGTTTGCAACTTTTGTCCGTTTATTTTGGTCTCTTTCCTTAATAACTTATATATAAAAATCTAACTAAGTTAGGATATGATTTGAGAAACCTATGAAGCGGAAACCCACAGGTCAAAATACATGTCCAATAACTTTAGTTTGGTATTCTTCCAAGAGTGTAATCTATGGGTATATGTTACTAACCCTGTAACTGAGATGGCTCCACATGTAGACCTGCAGATAAGCTTTCATTCAGACACTTGCAAGGAGTCACAGCTCTCAGGTGGCATCCCGCTCATATAACATCAGCCATTCAGAAGCTAGACATCTAGCCTAAACTGTCTCTACAGTCTAAAGAGAGAAAGAGTGAAAAAACACAGAAGTTGAGTTGTTCCCTTACATTAGACACTTACCTTGCTATATAATTAATCATCTTTCAACAGTCTCCATTGTTGGATTCTAGATTACTGGCCTATACAAAATATACATACCATTCAGACAATAAGTTATGTCTAAAATTAAATGGGATGGATCTGACCCTTTCTAAGAGTTGTGGATTAACATAAATTCTTCATGCAGAGTGTGAATTGTATAGTGTAAATTTGCATCCTAACACGTCACAAACTATTTTCCTCAAGTAGGCTACCTCCAAGCACGACTCAATCTATCACCTGGAATTATGTCCCTGCAGATTCACCTTTTCACTCAGGCTTTTTACTTCAAAAGATTGAGCCATGCATTATCTCAGTTTAGGCACTTTGCAGGCAATGGGATTCACTCTTGTGTGAACAGACGATATAATAAATAAGTGAGGTGTGAGTGAAAACTGAGGAAACTAAATGCCTCATGAATTCATAACAAATGGGTCACCAGAGCATCACCATGCAATCTTCAACCTTGTTCAACATCAAATAGTTATCTTCTACTGACTTATTAATGGTTTGTGTGAAATGAGGGGGTGTTTTCAGTATAACTGTCAATGGGCAGGTGTGTAAACTGTTTTATTTTTTGTCACATCAGGCATCACCGGTGCCTCCAGAATGGACGAGAACTGAATGCTGTTAGGCAGCAAAGTAATCCTGTTGTTTCTGCTTGAAGTAAGCTGGTTCATATAAGTCTCTCAAATGTATTGTTGAAATTCTGCATTCACATTTAAATCCATGTTTGCCAAACAAGCTATGTATAAACTGTTGTCTTTGGATTACTACACTGAGTAACTTGGAAGGAACCAATGCAAAAAACGTCAGTGATATCACAGTGATCAGGCAGTCAAAAATTCTGGCTGTGAGAACAGTCAGCAAGGGTTGTGCTAGCTAGCTGGGGAGGGCAAACCCACAAGAGAATATCTGTCCCAGAGCCAAAGAGCCACACAGTACAACATTACCCTTGAAATCCTTCTCGCTGAATTTACCTGTGGACTCTCCCAGGATTATTTTAAACCAATTAGTTAGACCCTTGAGCCCCCTCCTTCTTCTCTATAATTTTAAAAATATTAAATATCCTAGTATAGTACCTTTTAATGAAAATCAGCCATTGAAGTCTGTAGAGGAATGAAGGCAGTGGGTTGATTAACACTGATAACATGCAGCTGTGGCCTTGCCTCAGAGGCAGTGGGTTGATTGACATGGATGATGTGCTGCTGTAGCTCACTCCTGCAAAGTGGCTAAATAGCCCTGAGGAGTGTGGGAAGTGGGGGCTGAGTGGAGGAGGAGTAGTGTGGCCTGGCCTTTGGAGGAAGGAGAAACAGTACGGACAGTAGAACCTGACCAATGCTAAAAGCTTTGTTGCAGCTTGCCAGCTTGCTTCTGCTGCAACAAAAGTCCATCGCCTGTAGCCTTGATCTTTAATATCTTTATATGTTATATATCCTAATAAACTAAAGCAAACTGAAAGCATTAGATGATACATTGAATAATGTCAGCCTAATAGCTTAACAGCTGACAATCTGTGTAAGTGCAGCTTCATCTTTCAAATCTCTTTTCTTTACAGAGATTCAGCTAAGGATGTCAGAACAACTATTGTTGGAAGATATGATGATAATAGAAAAAATGTGCAAAAAGTGACATGTTCTGAGTGTATAGTGGTAGAGATCTTTATTTCATGCAATTTATAACTTCCTGAACAACAGTTAACAAAATATTATCTTGAGAGAATTTTCTAGGTTATATCTTTCCAGTGAAACAAGATTTTCATTTGGACTTTAAACCCAGGAAAGCCAAAAGCTTACTCATGTGCAATCAGGAAACAACTTGGGATTGTGAACATTTGCCTGTGGCTGGGGCTAGGAGCTCCCACAGTGCCGCAAGCTGCCTGCTGGGAACATAAAGCAAACTAGCATGGATTGTTATTAACTTCAGATTAAGTGTAGAAGTAAAATTTTGTACATTCCCTTGGACAGACTTGCAGAAAACTAGACCTGGAAGGAACAGCGAGAGAGCTTCCATGTCAGGCTTCTTTTCCAGCACAGGACTGTATGAGGTATATGGCAGAGACTTGTTTCTGAAAACTTTGAAAGGCAGTGATTATACAACCTGCCTACGCTATTTATTCCAGTTACTCACTGCCCTCTTTATTGAATACTTTTCCTCATTTCTATACTGGACATCTTTGGTTGCAGCTTAAGTATATTACTTCTTGTCATAGTTACTTTTTGCAGAGTATACAGATTATTTCTTTTTGCAGAGAATACAGATTATTTTTCTTTCTCTATAGCCCTCCCCCCCTTTTTTTTTTTTTTTAAACATAAAGGTCACCATCGTACCTTTTGTTCAGGCTTCTCCCTAATAACAGCCCTACAGGTTCCTGGACCTCTCAGCAGTTCTGTGGACTGGGACTGAACTGTCTCCAAGTATCTCACTCTAGACAGTTTGCCTACATGTTCCTGGCAATGCATGTGCCCACTACTGAAAATTGTGCAGAAAAAAACACTCCAGCCACACACAGCTTTAGTAATGCTGCCTGGAGCAGAAGGAGGGTTTCTCTGACTGTTCTCCTTGTAAATTCCAGTACAACATTTAGGGTGTTTTGTAGTATCATTATGTTGTTAATTCACATGAAGCTTGTTATAAAATATAACCTTTAAATCACTTTTGAAAGAACTGTTATCTCCAGCTGAATCTTCTCCCTCATTCATGCCACTGATAATCCTTCCTACCTGTAGTTTCTTGTATTTGTTCCTGTTAATTTTTGGGTTAATTTTCCTGAACATTGTTCCATATTTTTTTTTCCATGTTGAATTCTAATACTGTTTTCCAACCTGCAATGCCTCTCAGTTTCATTCCACCCACAGTTTTGTTAAGCACACTTTGTATTCAGGCATAAATGGGTAAATACCCTGTGCAGAAAACTGACAGTACCATAAGCTGTATGTGTCATTGCTCCATGACTACTTAGTCATTTCGTGCAGTTTCATGCAACTATGTACTCAAGCACACTTCTCTGAGCCTATGAGGTCAGGACTAGAAGTTGTTCCGCTGCTGTTAGGGAAGTTTGGACCATCCTATGGCTTTTTATGTTCTTTTTTTTTAATGCAAACTACTTCTTTATCTGAGCTGCATCATTTTAGGATGAAACAGCACCAGACAGGTTTACTGTGGTGAATTGTACTGTTGTGTCATACAGCCCTCTGCCTAACTGGCACTCTCAAGGCAACCTTTTTCTCACACCAGAGCTTAGTTAAGGAACTAAGGAACTGTGTGTTGCAGTGAGAAGGCAGTTTGCTGTTACTGCCTGTTACTGTGACTGAGTAACAGTTCTGGTGAGGTCAGAATGACATATGGGAAGTCCTCCTTGTCACAGCAGCTGATTTTTGTCATTGATGTTTGCTTGTTCTAAATTAACAAATATTTGCATAACTAAATATTATACGCTGCTGTCTCAGATTGACTGAAGTGCAGATTTTAAAAGTAACTTTAGACCCCACGGTCTGGTTAATCCACTACTTTTGGCATACTCCAGCTAACTATCTATTAGGTAATCTAGCACTGTCATCCATTAAGAAAGTAAATCAAAAGGAGAGAAAGTGTGGATGGACATGGCAGTAATTACTAGTACTGGACTGGCAGTGCAGGGGAAAGATGATTTTTAATTGACTTACAGAACAATCATAGTTTCAACTATTCAAATAATGTGTCTCAGATAACCCAACTCCATTGCTTTTAGTGTCCAGTGTATGTAGATGCCGGTGCCCATCATTCTGTTTTCTCCAAGATTACCACCTGGGCTATCAGTTAAATACCTTTGTGGAGGTAATGATTTTCATTATGTGATATTTCATTTTTTTTCAGGTATAAACCACCAGTCACCAGCCATCCATTTCATGTTACTCATATTTACCTGATGTATATATCTATTGCCTCTCTCTATTTTGAGCTCTTGGGATGAAACCGCTGATCATCACATGGTTCACAAGTTTTCCTGTAGACCCTTAAACTGACAAGGGAAGCTTTCAAGAATGTTTCTAAAACAGGAAAGAACATCAGAATAAAAGAAAATCATATCAAACAGTTATTTAGCTTTTCCCCTTTCTCACTTCCTAGTCCTGAAAAAATCTCTGAATATTTTTAGCCTTTGTGAAACAGAAATGTAAACAAAAAATAGAACAAGGCAAGTGCTGTAGATAGATTTGTAGCACTACATGGAGCTGAGGTTCATGACATTTCCAGGAGGCCCTGATGTCAGTTGCTTATAACTTCATCAGACTGTGACCTCTAAGAGTGATTTTTTGCAGGCTCCATTGTCTGTGTAAAACTGAATCTTTCATAATTTTAGTTCTAAATTTCATCAGAAACAGCTTGTCTTTTCCCCCCAAAATGCCATAATAAAGATATTTTTTGCCTATGTTAAAATAATTTTAAGCCATTCAGTGATGAATTCTAGTGTCTCTGTGCAGTGAAACAAGAATTTGATTTATGGCATGGAGTATTCTGTGAGAAAAATATTTGTTTTCTTGTCTTTGGCTAAGTTCTGTATAAGAGTTGCAAAGTTAGGCTCCCAAAATTTAAACGTTAGGACTGGTCACGTGTGTAACCATAATACACTAAGCTATGTTCATGCTGTACAGTACACAATCACTAATGTTACAAACAGAAACTAATTATCCACAAGGCCCCTGCTTCATTCAGTTCATAAGGGGATTAGCAGTTACTTAGTAAGTGACTTGTCAACATTTCATTTTCTCTTAATGCCTGCCAACAGCCAAAACGTGCAGGGCAGTAAGCTGTAATCTGGGCTGGCACGGCATCAGTTGTCCTCCCAACCATCCTGTGCAGGCAGTCACAGCCACCCTCCATGTATAGGGAGGAGAAGGACAGGGAGATGGGAGGAAGGGCATTCCTCGCTGAAAGTGTGGTAAGCTAACACACAGAAAGGCATTGTCAGCTGTAGTGGAGAGTATTCACAGAGGAGGCTCAGTGCAGAATTACTGCCGTTTAAACTTCTATGTGTATGTAAGGTATTGCATTCCTTTCACAGGCAAACCCTCATTCACCAAATAATGTCCAGTCAAGCTAAAAATAACACAGGAATCCCATCAGCAGAATTAATCTCTACCCAACCTGATTCACTGCCAGAGCAAGTCTACCCTGTCTATGCCGTGAGCCAGGGTTCCTGGAAAAGATTGCTTATGGGCCATGTCATTTCAGAAGATGTCTTCTGCAATCAAGCAGGGTGACTTAAAACTCTGCACATGACCTTAAATTCAGGCATTTCTTTACTCAAATTATTTAACTTTGTGACCTCAGTGGTCTTTATTGTATTATGTTTATATGTGTGTCAATGCATACCAGGTACATTTTCTTACATATTGTTTCCTTAGATAAGGTCTCTTGCTTTTTCTCTTTTTGGTTTTTATTTTTACCTTGTTCCTATTCATACACCTCAGCATTACTATTTGTCATACTTGGGTTTACACCCATTGGGCTGGGGATATGCCTTATAAAGTCCTGAAATGTCATAAACCTCATGGGTTATACATTGGAAAAAAAATTGGAAGCTTATTTTGTGCATTCACATCATGATGTTTTGCAGAACTTCTGAATGAGATGTTTATAGATTTGGTACAATAAAAGAATAAATTTGATGCTTCATCATAACATTTTCCCATACTTTATTATATTCAATAAAAAATAAATTATTTTCCTTACTTGGTTGAATGCAGCAGATGGTGCTACTGAGGAGACAGAAGCTCAAAAGTAGTAACACTTACAGCATGTATTAACAGAGTGCACAGTGTTAAAACCCATGCCGACCTTCCACTGACATGTACTGAAAGAGATGAAACCCCATTTACTCCTCTTGCAAGAGTTACAGATATGACAGAATAATAATATATATATTGTGGGGAGGGAGTGGAGCGGGGAGAGAGAGAGTGAGAGCAAAAGCAGGAGAACGGCGGGAACTCCAAATGTCCACATGTGCATGTGAGGTTGTAGAAAGTTATAAAAAGTAAGTCAGCTGTCCCTAGAGGCATGGGGTCTACCATTGCCTTACAGCAATATAGAGACACACAGATGAACTCCTAGTATGATCAAACAGGGCTCATCACAGGTTTCTAAGTGTTTAAATATGGGTGAGCCAAGATGAGTTAATGGAAACACAGAAAAAGGAATTTGTGATTATATTCATGTCAAAAAACAAGGCACATGCAGAATTTAAAAACAACACAGGGTTAGCCTCAAAGCTGACTAAAATCTGACATTAAAAATTCTGACTCCATGCAATCAGAGTAACCACAAAAGTCCACTGTTCCTTTTAACACATTTTATGAAGAAACCTGGAGATATCTTCGGGATGTCCTGAATCCTGATGTCCCATTGTCTTTCCTGATCAGTTGCCTGGTATCCTCCTGAAATACCCAACTAGTGGTCTCAGCAACCTGTGTGGTTTCTTAGCTCCACAGGCCAACTAGGAGCATCACTCTCAGTTTGCTACCGATTCATTTTTCAAGCTTTAAAAGGTGCATGAATTGAGTTGGGAAAGCAACAGCTGTTTGGCTGTAACTGCTGCAGCAGCCCATGTAGAGAGAAGAATAATTCACTAAGATTAAATAAAGTAATTGTAAAAAAAAAAAAAAAAAAAAAGTGAGGGAAAATGTAACCAGAATTTCTTCTAGCTGAATTCTTGAAAGGCTTGAAGGTGAGGTCTGAATAAAGTTACAACCCCGAGTGGGAATACAGTGCATCTCACAAACACAGTGGAAATATGGTCTCTTTAAAATAAGAGTCCAAGGCCAGCTGATACAGCGTAAATCTTTCTTTAACCTGTAATCTTGCAATTACAATCTCCTTCACCCATCAATATGTCTTTATAAACCTTTTCTTGTCTGACTGGTGAGGCTAATAAAAAGAGCAAACACCATGAAACACCTTTACTTTCTTTGAAAATCTGCAAGATGGAAGAATATTTGAATGCAATCTAGGGCAATGGTATCCATTTATAGTGGTTTTTTTAAAAAACTGGCGGGATTCAATGATTTCTGTTTTCCATGGTCCATGTCTTCCAGGCTTGCAGCCACGTCATTTAGAGGTCAGATGCAGACTTTGCTTTGGCAGCCTGGGCTCTACACTGCTGTATGACTTGCAAGAGATGAATCAGACTAGGGACTAGGGACCAAGCATCAGCGCTCCAGGTGTTTCAGTGAGACTCCACACTGTAACCAACATCTTCAACTTTTTTTCTGTTACATAGCTGTCTCCAGCCTCAGAGGTTGGTTTCTGCTTTATAACGTGAAGATAGTAAGTACAGCATGCACACATGGTCCTTCAAGATTTGCGCTTGAAAACTGCTAAATACAGAAAAGTGTTTTACGCTCAATACCTCATAAAAAAAAAAAAAACATCTTGGTACACAGGAAAGGCTGAAGGAACCTGGTCCTTTTAAAAAACTATGAATTTCAAACTAGTTTAGTTTAATTTTTGATGCGTGCTGTATCACAGATTTAGAAATTAAAAAAAAAAAAAGAAGAAGAAAAAAGAGACTAACAACAAAACAACACCTTTTGATAGTTAACATATAGCATGCCTTGGTTCTTTCCCCCTCACATGCTAGTTAGTATAAGTGCTGTCGTCATGACACATCTGCAAGGACATCATTCATGTGTGGTTAAGGCTGCTGGACATAGTTAAGTGCTTTGACTTCCACTCCCAATGAGGGCTGCCTTGCAGTACAGTGTCTGACTAAGACCTCACAGTGATACCCTAACTATCCTTTTTGGTTTTGACTCAAGCATAATGTCTACTTTTTAAAAATAATCTAGATAAATATTTCTTTTTCACATAAAGCTTGTTCATTCAGCTTCTCAGTGCAGCATCTGAAGAGTTTTGTTTCACCATGAACATGGCTAGAGAAAAGTTATTATAGACATAAAGGATAATTTTGACAGCATTAATCAAGCCCTCTACTAGACATACAGTCATTGTATAAAATCAATGTAAATAAGATTAAAATCAAGCTAACTTCTGCTTTCTGTTTTAAAGCTGTGAGATCCCCGACAGTTTCAGTTCTCAAGAAATTACAAATGTTTTTTCATGTGCATTTGTGTTGTCTTTGACAGAAACTTGGTTGAGACACTTTTTCCCATGTTCACATTCTGAAGGAAAGATAAAAGAGAGATTTCAGCTGCCCCATATTCATGATTCATTCTAAACATTTTTTCATTATTTTGCATTCTGGAACTTCATTTTTAAGTTAAGATGGATGTTTCTTCTGGGTTGTCTCCTAGAGCTCTGAAGGTTTTCTACGGCCATATGCTGCTTCAGTTCTTGCACAGAACAGCTGGACCTTATCTGTAGTGGCACAGAGGAAAAAAACACTATTATCACACTGATCTAATTCTTTCTCGTGGCTTTGCACAATTCTAAAGGCAAGTATGTTTTTAAAGGCATGTTTAAGTTCAAACCAATTGAGTTCAAGATAGACCATTAAAGATTGTTTTAAAATATGTACTTGTGTGTATACATGTACCCGTAGAGAGAAAAACATGTTCTTAGAGCCTAGCAAATTTTGGGTTTATTTTGTATCTTTCTCACAGTACAGATTAAAGAAAAAGAAGACAATCAACCTAAAACTTCAGGGTTAGTAACCTCTGATTGTGAAATCCTGCTTTTTGGTAGAAAATCTCTCTTCCTGATAACATGCATTTTTATAGCTTTTAGAATGACAGTTTCTTTCTGGTAAAATCCTATTGTACATACAAAATTAGGACATAAGTACCAGTATAAATGGCATATTTGTTTGAACAGCCATACCTCTGCTCCTTCTATAGGCTGGGAGGCATGATAACGTTCTTGTAATCCAATGAGGGAGGAATTCCCTAATCAATTCTGCCACAGAATTTTTCAAAGCACTTGAAACAGTTGCAAATTTTGTTTTGGTTTGTCTTTTTTAACTTTCGTGTAGATCTTATTCAGAGGTGGACTGTGGGAAAGTTAGGTCAATGCTAAGTCAAGTTTCAGAAAAAAAAATATGATGGAAAAATGAAAAGTGCTATTTGTGCAACTTCGAGACATTCTTTCGGTTACAACATCTCAGGTATATTGCTTCAGTATGAATGCCCCAGCTACCTTGCAGCAGCAAGCAAACTAAAACTAAATTCTGCATGAGGACTCTGATATTAAGGATGTGTTTGGTCTGACTGTAAAGGCAGGAAAGTAGGTTATGAGAACAGATAGTTAATATTTTGCATTGCAAAAATTATTTTATAATATTTTATAGCCTGATTCATTTACAGTGAACCCTGAATTAGACATGCCTGTGCTGTTTGGTTGGAAGAATAACTATGACCAGGATACAAGGTCAGCTCAGATCTGACAGGACTCGTTAGTTCAAGTGCAGTGATGTGGAAATGCACAGTACCTCTTCCAGGGCTAGCACTAATCCAGAAATAGTACATCTGCTCTTTGTGCCTCAGTCAGAATCTGTAACAATTATAAACTGGCTTCATGAAGAGACATACTGGGTGTCTCCCCAGCCTGTTCTCACAGAGGACTACTTCTTGCTACTGGGAACACTCTTTCTGCTTCCTCAGGAAGCAATGTGGGTCCAGCTTACATTATTAGCTCTGAGCACTATGGATGACGGCTAATTCGGTTTCTAGAAAGGTTTAATAGATTAAGCATCAATACTCAGATGCAGACTGTGTCAGCACTGCGTCTAAGCAAATAGGAGGTTCTAGACCAGACAGTGCAAAGATAGTGGCTGGCTTTGTAGGAAATAGCTGACATGTTACATACAGAATAAAACCACAGCTGGATCCAAGCTGACCCTGCGGTTTCTCTTTGTGTGTCTCTCTCATGTCTGCTTCCCAGTCCTTGAGGTTAGAGAAGTGCTCATTAACAAAGACATGACATAAGACACCCAACTAATAGAAGTCTCTCTGAAGCATAGAATTTGGGAGAAATACTGTAGAAAAGTCACATAAGCTTGGCTTATCCTGAATTAACGTCACGCTCTTTTGAATTATCTATATAAATATGTAAATAATACTGTTTAAGTATTTTGTACTGTTTATTTACAGGTTATACTAAGTCCAACATTACATTGGAAAATAAAAAATTAGGAATTTTGAGGGCCATCAGTAGGCTTACACTGGGAACATTTTATTCCATTTCCATTTCCACATATTCTCCAGGATCTGTATTTCTTGTCCATTTGTCTCTATTCATTGATGTTCTAGGTTCAGCAGAAGTGTAGCTGCTTCTACTATTTTCATGAACATATATTAGTTTTAGATACCAACGCATAGGACCAGGAGGCATGCCTGCTAATAATACTCCATGTCTCACGTTGGGCAGTCCCCCTTACCAGTATGTTTCCATCCAGTAGGGCTCTGCTCTCATATTCTTAGCATGTCCACACAGGAATCTAGGCATTATTCGTTACAATATGCAAGAGGTGGATTACCCCATCTGTTAACTTACCGCTTAATCAATGGGAATCCCAAATGCACAAGACCAAGAGAATGTGGTCTCCATGCTCTAGCATATCAGAACACAACCAAGGATGGAAAAACAAAAGGCTTCTGCAGACAGTATGACTTCTCAATGCAATCCTCAGCTCTGTCATACTGGCTTCCAACACTGTTCCTGTTTGTTGATTGAGGCAGTCTAAGATGGCTCACGGAAGGCATAGATCCAGCATTTTACAGACTGAACTGCTTGTGGAAAGGATGCTGAAACAGAATCTTCCCCCATAGCTACTCAATATTCTGACAGGTATAAGGTGATTTTATATATATATATGTGTGTGTGTGTGTGTGTGTGTAAAATTTATTTATGCTAGTTCTCATCCAAAGCAGAGCTTATCCATTCTTTTGTGAATAAATTCTTCTTAAGGGTTTTGCTCAAGACTTATTAAAAATGTTATTATCTGCTCTTTATTACCCACTGCCTTGGTAATTTTCTGTGTTACAGTTAGGCAAGTATTTTAAAGAACAATTTACTTTATAAAAAAACAAAAAACAAACCTGCTTTTTGTTCTATCGTAACCTGCTATTGTATATGCTTTTTCTTCTTTCAGCCAGTGTTCTCAATGTACCATTCTTTAATACTGGTTTAAACAGACACATCATTGCTATAAAAACAAAAGCTAGTACCCATAACTAGCCATGGGTGTCTGGTATTTGAAGTCATAAAGACTGGACTTGCCAAGCCTACATCTTCACTTTAACATAACTACGTATTTTGTAAAGTCATATAAATTCAGGAAACAACTTTTCTCAGTTAATCTACAATCTTAGACTGCACCTGCATTGTCCCAGATATATTTAAAAATGTAGATATCACACCTCCTCGCATTGTGATCTTTCACGTGTTATGAATACACACTGAGACTACTCTTAATCACTAGTGAGCAAAACCATCAATGATTTTGTAACAGACATACATAGTAAGTGTGATCTATTTTTTGGTTTAAGGTAAAAATAGAGGGAAAGGTGAGAAATGTGGCTATTACATGCAAAACTTTGGCAATTAAATTGTTATATGGACATAAAATAATGCAGATATTACATTTAGTGTAAGTTGGCAAATAAAATACCTTGATTGCCCTGAATTTTCTGAGTATTACTCTTACATTCATATAACATAGAATACTGCTACTGGCATTTCTAGTCAAAGCAATAAATTAGTACATAACCAAAACAGTCATAATTTATAGATTCTCACAGTGAAGCTAGCAGGTCAATTAATTTGCTGCACACCCTCCCCCGTTTATTTCTGTGTAACTGTACTCTTTTTTCCTTAAAGATTGGTACTACTGTTTTCCGCTTAATTTCAGTTATAAATAAGTGAAATCCTTAAGGAAATAAATAGCTGGTATTTACAATATATGAAATACCTGGCTCTTGTATAAAAGGGGGATCTTTGCTGCTCCTTCAGTAACAGAAAGAGGCTAAAGGAAATGAGATTATAGTCCTTGCTTTTTGAAGTTTCTGATCCAGCTTGGTACTTGCTGACAGGACATTTGCTTTTGTGTCACAACACTGCTTTCGGACTATTGGTTTTTTATTTTCTCTAAATGTTGTTTACTGTTATTGTACTAACACTGAATCACTGCTTCCATCAAAATTAAAATGAAGTAGATAATAAATAACTCCCAAATAGCATGCATTTTTGTTCCGACCATGACTGAATTCAATGAACTGTGCAGAAATTTTATATTCCTTAGGCAAAGTGAGTCACTTCTGCTTTCTTCTCTTTGTATAGATGTAGAGTCCCATCTTACTGACATTAATTGCTCCTATCAGAGACTCTTGAATTTTAGTTATAGGTATAGTCAAGTATCAAGAACTTGAACCTCAAATGAGATTGTCTGTCTGTGGTGGTATATATTTTATTGCTATGTAATTTAGAGAATTTAACATTCAATCAGACAAAAAAGCGTCAGCTTAGCTTACTTAGCGTTTCCTACTATAGACACAGACAGCATTTTAAAAAATGCTAAGCTTCACCCTGTAATTACTTTGACAGTAGGCCGCAGTGGTACCCTTTGCACTGGAGTAGAATTCCACCAGTGTAAAATACATCTGCAAAAGTACATCTGCAAATTCCACTATACCTGTAAGCCACAAACCAACATAAAAACTCCCTCTGGTATATGAAATAAATAATAATGCTTCACTATGGTAGCCTAGTGGAAGAAAGGTCTATTTCAACATACCTACTTGTATTTTCTGTTAAGCATCTATTCCCTGCAACAATGAAGACAGATAGTGGGAAGGCAACAGAACAGATGCTTCATAACTCAGAATTTCTGAACTTTGGAGAGGCTCAGTTACACAACTACTTCTTATAAATCATATTGATACTAGAGCCAGTATAGAAAAGAAATTAGATTTGGGAATATTCTTTTAAATCAATTGATCTAATCGATTGTGATTCATGATAGGATAAGAAATAGATTTGAAACAAGCCTGTGGTGTAAATTTCATCATTACCAACAGCTATAACCCTCTGTTTCCACCTGTTAGGTCCTCTGAGTTCAAGGGGTCATCCAAATTCCTTTTGTCCTGGTTTCACCTGGAACAGAGTTAATTTTCTTCTTAGTAGCTAGTACAGTGCTGTGTTTTGGCTATGATGTGAGAACAACATTGATAGGACACTGATGGTTTTAGTTGTTGCTGGGTGATGTTTATACTAAGAAAAGGACTTTTCAGTTCCTTGCGCCCTGCCAGCCAGAGGGCTGGAGGGGCATGGGACATTGGGAGGGGACACAGCCAGGACAGGTGACCCAAACTAGCCAAAGAGGTATCCCATACCATATGACGTCATGCTGAGTGTATAAACTGGGGGAAGAAGAAGGAAGGAGGTCACATTTGGCATTATGGCGTTTGTCCTCTCGAGTAACCGTTAAGTGTGATGGAGCCCGGCTTTCCTGGGGCTGGCTGAGCACCTGCCTGCCCATGGGAAGTGGAGAATGAATTCCTTGTTCTGCTTTGCTTGCATGCGCAGCTTTTGCTTTACCTATTAAATTGTTCTTATCTCAACCCCTGAGTTTTACATTCCTTTCCAATCCTCCTTCCCATCCCTCTGGGTGAGAGGGAGTGAGCAAGCAGCTGTGTGGGGCTTGGTTGCCAGCCAGGGTTAAACCACAACACCTTTCACTATGCAGAAAAAACTGGCAGATCACATGTGGAACCACCAGAGCAGCTTAACAGTGCCATGGTATGTGAGAAATTATTCAGTTTTTTTACGTTGTGAGAGATCTTTGTCTACAGTAACAGGTAAGTCCGACTTCACGGCTGAATTTTACCAGAAGGAGACATGGTATTTCACCCAGGCTCCATCTCTCTGCTCTCCTACAGTCATTGATTGGCATGGCACATGGTCATGCAGTTGTAAAGCCTCCCATCACTATACATGTACCCTGGCCTTAAGCAAACTGTCATGGCTCCTGAAAGCAGAGATCTTCCAAATCATATTGCAACAATGAAAGTATTGAAATTCCCTCAGATTTTCTCCAAAAGCACAGAGGAGTATGAAGTTAATTATTTTAGTTTTAATAAAGCACAACTACTCGGAGGTTATGAGCAAACTGTTGGTTTGTGCTGTATGTATTAATATTGGGCAGGAGATTCCACAAATCCGAAGAATCCTTCCAGTAACCCCAGATATATTCTGACCAAATTTTGCTAGACAAAAAGAAGAGTTAATTTTACTGATTACTAGCCTTCTATAGAGTAAGCCACACAACACAGAAAAGCTTCAGAATGATAAAATATATGTTAAGATATGATAATACATAACATTACATGCAAAATATTAAATAATATATTCCACTGTTTTAAGTCCCTTAACAAATATCAGTATAGCAGAACTCAATTATTTTTATTAGATCTCACATGAAATGAAAGAAAAAGTAAACTGTGGGTGGCATCAAAAAACATTTAATTCCCTTACTGCATTTCCCTTCTGCTGCTGTTATGGGTTGATCCAGACCAGCAGCCAAACATCCATGCAGCCAGTTGCTCAGGTCCCCCTGCATAACAAGGACTGAAGACTGAGTAGGAAGATCAAAAGCCAGAAAAGTCATGTATCAAGATAAAACCAGTTTAATGGGTGAAGAAAAGGAATAAAACGAACCAAACCAAGCAATGTTCACTCACCACCTCCCACAAGCATAGAGATGCCCAGCAAATCTCTGAGCAGTGGCCACCTTGGAAGACAGCCCCACTCCTCTGTCCTGCTTCATCTACCCCCAGTTTGACTGCTGAGGATGGTACGGGATATCCCTTCGGTCAGCTGGGGGCAGCTATCCTGGCTCTGTCCTTTCCCATTTTCTTGTCCACCTCTAGCTTACGTGCTGGGGACAGGAACAGAGTGGGAGACAGAGAAAGCCTCAACATTGTGCAAGCAGTATCCAGGAATAGACAAATTACTAGTATGTTAACAATATTGTTTCAGCCAAAATCAAAGACACAGCACCACACTGTCTGCTATGAAGAAAGTTAATTCCACCCCAGGCAGGTCCAGCACAATTGCTCATGTACAATTTAAAGCCATGCAGTACTGATGATTTTTTCACCAATTGAAGATAAGAATTCTCCTTAAAAACCAGTTCATAGTCCAATAATGATTTTCCAAAAGCTATTTCCTATAGATTATGCTCTGTTCACACTTGTATATTGATACGAAAAGAACTGTGCCATCAAAAGACGTCAAATAATTAGGTTTTCTAACTTTTTTTTTTTCCCTAACACGTAGTCAGTGCCAATAAGAAATGCATGGCCACTACAGCAATTACCAAAACTCAGCAATTACCAAAACTCTCACTGAAATGGACCAGAACCAGAGCCCTTTTTACCTGGTATGAAATAATGAGAGTTTTGTACCTCGGTGGCTCTATTAACTCTAAGGGGTGTGCGGTCCATTCTGCCATGAGGAAAGAGAACCAGGTTTTTACCATTGAAAACAGCAGCTGTACCGCACATTAGTGCTAACACTGAGTTATTACGGGGAAGAAGGAAGTGGACTTTACCTCCAGCTAGCACTGCCCATCACGGGACACGATGTCATGTCATGCAGCACAGCCACAGCTGCAGGAGACCTGCCTCGGCTGAGGCGCCTCGTGCCACTCATCAGCCACGAGCACAGCGTGGCCACTGGCAAGAGCAGCGCGTTGCGGTGTGGTACCTGCCAAAGGGTGGTTGCCACCTTTTGGCTGTTTGGGGGCATCTGTGGCGGGATTTAATTCCCTGTCACACCGTGTGCTGAGGAGGCCTTGGAGAGGGTCTTTCCTTCAGCTCAGTGTCTGGGCACAGTGGAGTCTCCTCCACACCTGGAACTGCTACAAAAGGATTTTTGATTGAGATGGGGGGGGGGGGGGGGAGTGTCGAGTGAAAAGTAACTGGGAGATACTGTGGTGTGGTAGGCCCCTGTGTTGCTCCAGAAGGAAACCCCCTAAAGGGTCGTTTTCTGACCAAAGTATGAAGTACCGACAGACAGAACTTCCAGTAGACACCGAGAGCGCACATACTCCTGAAGGGAAGCCCACACCCGACACATTTTGACCCCCCTTCCCAAGCGTCCACCTTACACGGCTGCCCGCTGGGCAACGCCGCTTGCACGGGGGACCCGCGGCAGGGCGCCAAGGACGGCCGCGCCACACGGTCCCGAGCAGCCCCACGCCCCGGGGCCCGGCGGAGACGGGCCCTCCTCGCCGCCGGGAGAAGCGACACGGGAGGGGCCGCGGGCTGCGGCCGGGCGCTCTCCCGCCGCCCGAGGGACGGGTCGGGGGCGCGGTGGCTGCGCCCGCTGCGGAGGCGGGAGCGCGCCGACACCCCGTTGAGGAAGTGGCCGCCGCTGCGAGAGAAAACGAGGAAGCGGCGGCACCGGCGGGCGCTACGCGCGGGTCCCGCCCCGCTCCCGGCCGTACCCTGACCCGGCCCGGCCCGGCCCGGGCGCCCGAGGGCCGACGCCCCCCCGGTTCCCTCCGGGCTGCAGCGGCAGGAGCCGCCGGGCGGCGAGTGGCAGCGGCGCGGTGCGGAGCGACCCGCGGGGAGCGGTGAGTAGCGGCGCTCGGCCGCCGGCACGGGGGCCCCGCCGACCGCTGGCCCGTCGCCGCCGCCCCGTCCTCGGCCGCGCTGCGCCGTGCGGCGGCGGGGCCGGGGTCGGGCGGCGCGGGGCGGACGGCGGAATCCGCAGGGTCACCGGCGCTGCGGAGCGCTCGGCATCTCCGGAGGGAAGGGTGGAGAGGCGCGGGGCGGCGGGAGCGCCGTACGGAGCGGTGGCAGAGCGGCGGCGCGCGTGTCGCGGCGGGGCTCGCGTGTCGCGGCGGGGCTCGCGTGTCGCGGCAGCAGCGCCAGGCTAGGAACGCACCCGCTTGAAAGCGAGCGTGAAACCGTCCCGTATTACAGTGTTTCTGAACATAAATACCACTGGCCCAGCGTCTGAGAAACCTAAATCTGGAACTTGGATACTAAAATGCACATTTCGTTATGTCTTTATACATCATTGTCGTGGTCGCTTTTGAACAAAGCCAAGCGTACACGAAAGTGGAGCTTCTGTCTGAATGGTGCATAGTCTGTCAAGGATTTGATGCCTGTCAAAGTGTCTTTAAAAATATGTTTCTTGCTTATCAAACTTCCCTATTTTGTTTCCAAGAAAACAACTGTAGTGTGTTAACCAGAAGTGCTGAGACTAGTTGAACACTACGAGCCTGACGCCAGAGTCAATTGCTCTTAATTTCATGTGTTCTGCCAGCATATTCAGTTTTCTTCTTCAGCGCGGTACTGCACAAGCCTTGTGTTGTAGTTGGCCGGATTAGTGTGAAGGGATGTTATCTTGGACAAAGGTAATAAATGCTTTTGTTAGGTGATACTGACTCCGGTAGAAGAGCTGCAAGCAGAGTCCCAGTCTGTCCACATTACATGATACATTGTAAAGTACTTCAATTTTAAAACAAAATAATTCCTTTTAAGGGAATTCACTGTTCATAATTTATTTTTTTTTAATGTTCTTTTCTGTTAGGCTTCTTTCACGCTGTTGTTTTTTTCCCACAGAAGCTTTGGTCCCCTGAGCCCTTGGGTTGAATCTGCAGCCTAATCCATGGGCACAGCCATCCGGTACTGAGCTAGTATCGGCTTGCAGTGCTGTGTATTTTTGCAGTCTTGAAGGCCATAAACTATAGCAGCGTAGAATATATTCAGGCAGTCCACTTAGAGGAACTGCGACTTCTTTTTTTTTTTTTTTCTTCATCCCTCTGTTGAGCATTGAGTGATAAACAGACAAATAAGGAAGTTTGAATGTTCTTTATATTCTGACAGTTATCCTGTGGGGGAGAAAGATTATAGTGTGGTGAAAACAAAATAGTTTGAATTAAAGGTTTTGTAATCAGCTAGGATGCTCAAAAATGGCGGAAATAGATAAAAGTAAGTAATTGCTTCCATCTTCACATTCAGTTGGGGTGACGGCAAAATCCCAGAGAAATGTGGTTGAAGTGTTCTGGTTTTGTTTCTGTTAAAGAAAATATTAACACTCTGTGTAAGCAAAGGTGAACTGTGCAGCTCACCCATTTGCATGTGATGCAAGAGCAGAATTTGAAGTCACAGGAAGACAAAAACTGAATTTATTTTTAGAAGCAGCTAGTGGGTTATGTTGAGTGCAAAATAACATTTCTGAAGACCAATGATAAAATTATAAACCGGACTTGAGCACCTCTGAAGATACTGATGACAAAAAAAAAAAAAAAAAAGGTAGGGACTTTTCCTCAGTCTCCCATCCTTTCTTTTGGTTCTGTTGTGCCAGAGGCACTGGATGTGGGAGAGGTCACTTCTGAAATGTATATTGTATTCAGAGGTCATGGTCTCACAGTCATAACACTTTTTTGCAAATTACACTTCTTTTTTCCTCCCTAATATTTGCACCACTTTACAAAGAAACATTATTAATTTCTGTAGTTTAGTTTAAGCCCTTTGATCACTCTGTGAGAAAAAGAAGCTGTGAGCTTTGCAAGATTTTTCCCTATTTTTGTATACAGTAGAAAATAGTACAACACACAATTACTAATATTAGTTTTGGGCATAGTAAAAAATAATTTGAACACAAAGTTGTCGGTTAGTGTTTGCATTTTCCTCCTTTAAGGTTTCAGGAGCAAGGCTGTATAGTTGATATAGCATTAAATTTCATGACACAGGGTAATGTAGAGGCATACAGCTAGGCAGAAGAAAACCTTTTGCCACTGACTTCTGCATTGTTTGTCAGAGTGAGTAATGGGAAAACATCAGCATTGCAAGTGCAAGAAGTGTGAAGGAGCTTGTATGCTCCTGCATCAAAAGAAATGATTCCAGCATTCCAGCGTTTATTGTGGGTAAGAATAATTCATAAATATTCATAATGTTTGACAGAAAATATTACCTGCCTCAAAGAAATAAAATAAAAATTTGTAGTTTGTCTTTACATTGCAAAGTTAAAATTAGGTCAAAACTTCCTGTAGATACGATGACTAAATGGCCACTTCTTTAAACACGGTTGTTGTAAAAAGGAAAGAAAGGGAGAAAATACAGAGAAAACACAGGCAGGAAGTGTTAGAGTAGAATGTGTACTAAAGAAATGGGCATACATTTGCCTAAATATTTTAATATCATAAAGTTTTTTTTTAAAAAAGCACTTTTTTTTTAAGTACTTAAAAATCTTTATCGTAAGCAACAGATTCAGTAAAATGAGTAAAAGAACCAGGGTTCATCAGTTAATATTAGTTAATACATTAGCCACAGCCCACCCCTACCATCTGGGATAGTCTTTCTCTTGCTTCCCCGCCCCCCCCTCCCCCCCCCCCCCCCCCCCCCCCCCCCCGCCTTGGAATAAAGTAATTATGTAAGTGAGAAAAGGAGAAAAACTTAAAACTTTCTGAGACCGTGGAGTCTAGAACACATAGAAGCCAGAGTGTACTGTCTCTTAGCTAAAGCCAGTGTGACTGAGAGCATCTGTGGGATGCTAGAGCTAAAATGCTAAGATGCGTGCTGCTGCTGACCACTGAGTGTGCAGTTTTGCTTTTACAAATTCTAGTGCCCATTTCAAAATTGGCTTTACAAATTTCAAAGGAACAAAGCTCAGTTTACAACAAAGTCTTATTGTTTTTTAAAAACTAGTTTTATTGATTTTTTGGTAGGGTTGCCTGAAAAGTGGATTACTTAATCTAGATTTGAAAACTGAGGCTAGAAACCTTCTGTAAAGGAAGGGTTTTTTCCTCCCAAACTCCTTTAAAATGAGAAAAACTTAAACTGAAAAATCCTTTTTGTCATTTTGTTTAGACAGAACACAGAAAAGGAAGCTAGTAAGTGTACTAAGCAGTTGTTCATGGATAAATTACTACTCTGGGAAACTCAGGCCAAATTTGATAACTTGAATCATGAAAGCAAGTTCAGTTTATGCAAAAAAACAAAACTAAGATTTTGAAAAGGTGAAAATCTCCAATATCTGAAATATGGCGAATGTAAGTAAAGGAAGTAGCATTAATGTAGTAATCTTTGACATAAGGTGTTAAATTTCACTACTGCATTTCAAAGAATATATATGAATTCCAGAGTATTTTGCTCAAAAGTTAGTAAAGCAAGCAGGATGCTTAAATAAGGATTATTTTTGTAAATCAGATAAATGGGATTAGCTATCTTTTGAACCAGTGAACCATCTTGCAAGTTTCTGAGAACGATGACTTATTTAAAATGAGTATCAAGAGGCTGCTCTGAACCGTTCTGGTCATGCATGCAGCCGGAAACCCCAGAATCAAAGTGGGCATCAGCAGAGGCTCCAAGTAACTATTCTGTCCTCAGTTATGTGCAGTTGGTAAGAAATCTGCTGCCCCAGGTGAGCTGAATGGCTGCATGACAGTCTTCATCCAGTGGATATAACAAAGATCAGGCACTCCTATGCATAGAAGCTCAGGAAAAAATCCAGTAAGGGACGAGTGAACTCAAACCCACTGGACATGTTTTCTGCAAAGGGTGCAGAGCTGCATTCACGTGGAAGCAGTGGTGTACTGAGGGAGTGATGTTGCTAGTATGAAATCCTGTTGCCTCTGACTCACAAGTTTCATCAAATGTAGGCAGCTTGTTGATATCCTGGTGTAGCAACTATCTGTAGCAACAATTACCAATGGACAATTTAGCAATGTAACTGTTGATGCTATGCAAAGAACAGCACAACATGAGAAAGAAAAAAAAAAAAAACCAAAAAAAAAGCTATTTTTTTTTCCAGCCTGGCAGTTTGTCATGCAAGAGCTAGGGAAATTCTGCCTATTGGCCCAGAACGTGCTGAAGCCAGGTGCATCCTCTCTCTGCCCAGAGTGATAAACGGGCCTTATCAAGAATATTTCACTGGTCCAGGTGTTGCAAATAGGCTTCCTCTGCAGGAGGGGAGGAAAAGGGTCATGCCTCTCTCTGCATAGCATTTCTTGAACATTCTCATGCTTTACGTGAGAGGTGAGGTTAGAGTTAGTGTAAGTGGTCATTTGCTGGCTAAAAGGGGTTGCTGCTTGCTAAGACTATTTGATTCACTCTTTATGGCAGTGAAAAGTAAGCTTTAGCTGTGCTGCTTGTTCTGAGGGTATAGGGTGGTATGGGGAGAGGATGCAGACTCAATCTTTTCTGGACTGCTGATTCACTGATGTATTAATTGGTATGAGGAGGTTTTTTGCTATGCAGTCTGCCTTTCTGATGTACATGTCCTCACCAAAGCTAGTCAGGAAGAGCTAACTATACTGCTGGAGGATAATATTTTTGGAGAGAAGTCTTCCTTTGATCTGGCTCCTAATTAACAAAACTATTATGCAGATTTTAGGGAACTAGTCCTTAATGTTGGCAGTCTGGCTGTATGAACTAGTATCACATCTTCCTTTCAAAAAAATAAAATAAAAATGCTTGTCCTTTCTTTCATACTTCTGTGGCTGTGAACTTTTTCTGAGTGTAACTACCAGTAAGAGATGAGCCATTGTCAGTTACAGTACCTCTGTAGCAGAACATTAACCCTGCTATATGCCCCTACCAGGAGCTTTTCAAAGAAAGAAGTAACATGCCAGGGTTTTTATAGACTCTAGAAAATGGCACTGAGAACTCTCGATCAGTTTTGTAGAAACTTGCCTGTTCTAGAAGTACAAAAATCAAATTATTTTTGTTCCTGCAATAACTTCTCTGCTTTATGTAAAGGAGGGTACTGTAGACTACTTGAGATGACAGGTAATCTTGGTCTGAAAGGGGAACCTGCCTAATATTGCCACTCCAGCTCACAATGAGGCCAGTCCATTGAGGCATCCATCCACTAACGGGTTTTAGTGATCCTGGAGACAGAGCAATCAATACATTTCAGAGAAATTAATGACGTCTAATGGGATCCAAATAGTCTTGATTTGTTGTTCACTTAACAGTATGCAATTGCTGACATTCATGGCTGAAAACCTGAGGTTGTTATCTACAGTTGTAGTGTCCAGACCAGGAACTAAGTAGAGACAGACAAAGCTGCAGAAAGAAGGGAAGTTCATACCTTTGTAATAGCTTTGGAAATGTCATCCTGCAACAACTAAACAACTAGTTTAAAATAAAAAGAAAAGTTAAAAGAAAGATACTTATTTGAACCAAAAAGGCAAGCATGTCTTTTGAGTCTGCCCGCTAGTAAAACCAGAGTGGTGTTTATCCTGAATTTTGAATGAAATATTTATTTTAGTCCTGTGATGGCTTTCAAACTTTGATACTGCTGCAATAATGTTCAGTTTCTGCTGGGATATCTTTTATTTTCAAGCTGGAGCTATTACTTTTCTTTCATCTTTTGTTTGATAGTAGTGACTTCTAGAACTGATAGTGCTTTAGTTCTGAGAGATGTCTTGTTTACCAGAGATTTTGCTAAAAATCTCACAAGGAATGAACAACAAAGTTATGGATTGTGCATCTGTCCACACTTTGGGCCCGATCTTTCTAGATCTTTCTCAGTTCTCATGGTAATAAAAATCCACAGTATCCAACTGTGGTAGTCAGGGCTGCATTTTTTTGTTTTTTGTGTGTTTGGAAATTGGGCAGATGTTCCAGGTTTTGCTTTCCTGGAAAAGAACATTTTGGTTCAACTTTGGTGTTGGTATGTCATTCTGGTAGATCTCCTTCTTCTGTCAACTTCTTTCTGAGGTGTGAAAAACAATTGACAGTAATGAACCTTGAGAAAAAGATTTTGGGCATTTTTTTGTGAAAGTTTAGTGATAGTTTGGTGTGTCTTTTTTTTACTGAGCTATCTTGTCCATAAGCATTTTGTTATAGCTATGTCTGTAAAGTCTTCTGTAAAAATAAGATTATATCCCACCTGGAAACAGGCTGTACTGATATGCTTAAAGTCATTGTATCTTTGAACCTGAAAAAACCAGGCTACTGTGTAGGCAGTTCCATCTATTTTTAGTGATTGTCCTTGCAGGTAGGCTGATAGTGGTTTTGGTTTGGTCTTCACATGTTTTCACTGACTTTCATAGTAGAGTCTCTGCAGTACATAGAAGAGTTTTACTTTTTACTGTATTTCTGGAAAGGCACTAAACTTGGAATAAAACCAGGAAGAAATGTTATGTAACTCAGCTCAGTAATTCCTGAAGTATTCAGAGGTAGCTGTGGGCTCCTTGAGAAAGACTTCTGTATGTGCACCCCAACCCAAACTTTTTTTTTTTTTTTTTAGTCTGCATTAGGAAGAATCAGTTATCTCTGTACTCGGTTGTCACTGCAGAGCCCACAGCTGGTGTTGAAGGTCTGTCTCTGCTCAAAGAACTTGGTTCAACCTTGTCACAGTGGGAAAATGGGAGAGTAGGGATGGGTCTGCCTGGAATAACTTGAGTGCTTTCCTTCAGATGCTCGCCTATCCACAGTGCTTCCACTGTTTTGTACGGTAGGTACTGATCGCAGTGCAGCACTTTGCCAAAAAGGCAGCAGACTTCCACAGAAACAATGCCATCTGTTTTAAGACAGAAATGTTTGCTTTGACAAGAGACATCTTTAGCCAGGGGCAATAGTTGCATATGTGACAGTATAAGAGTTGCCTGGAAAAGAAGGCAAGGCAGGGACTAGTAGAGGGTGAGGATGTGGAAGGAAGTGTTGATACTACTGTGTTGGTGTAATCTCTTTTTTTTTTCTCCCCGTTTTTCTTAAAAAATGTGAAAGTCATAGGGTTGCTACTCCCAGGGAAAGAATAACTCTAATCCATATATGCCTGGCTTTTTTTTTTTTTTGGCTTTTTTTTTTTCTTTTCACCCCTACCCCCAGTAGCCTTCTAAGCTTTTCAAAAGCTCAAAGCAGAAGAACCTTTTTAGTGGAAAACTATGACATGTGAAAAGATTACCAAAGGCAGGAGAGTCCCAAAAGGAAGGTGTTGCGGGAAACAATAGATTCCTAGCATCAGTGAAGAATGGTTTTTTTTAGTGCTCAGTGCTCCTCCATGATCTCAGTACAGAAACTTATATAGGAAACCACTGAATAACATGAACACTGTGCTGTTTTTTCTAAGCATCTGTTTGCCTTATAATAGTCAGTAATAGTATTGCCAGGTAAAGTAGTATTTCCTCTGGAAATATTTCAATAGCTAGAGTGCCTTCAGCAGTCTGATGATATCAGAATATCAGATGCAATTTAAGTAAGAGCATTTCTAGCACATTTCAGTGAAGATAAAAACATATGTCTAATTGTCTTCGGAACAGATAAAAATTACTCTGGGAACCAAATCCCAAGAACAATATTTCTGAAATAACTTTTTTTTTAAGCTAATAATAATTTCAGGTGTGCTTGTGATTTTGGTTTTTTTCCCAGTTCTTTGGATGAATAACTCTTTGATACAAGAGGGGAGATAAAAAAAATAAAGGGTTTAGGTTCCCTAAATCTAGTAGTTGAAGCACCAATACTACCTGTTCAGCAGGCATTTTTTAGTTCTAACATGGCCAAAATTCTGATGATTTACATGAACAAGGGCAACCATAGTTTTGTCTTAAGCTGAGAAAGGTGCTAGCAAGGCCACAAACTTTCAGAATCATGAGAACACGCAAAACCTGCAAGAGATTAGACAACTCCACAGGTGTTGCAGTGTTAATAGGTCTGGGCTGTGAACTCCCCATCAGAATATCTTCTGATCCCAAAGCTACCACATTCCCTATTTGTACCCAGACAGGCCTTAATTAAGCTACAGTTGTGTTAAAGTACTCATCAGCATACCCTAGCAGGAACACTCTAGTTATCCTAAAAGCAGTGCAAGAAATAAGAAATATCTAAAAGAAAATGCTTCTGAAACTGGACTGCTGCAAAGTAAAATATGGAACCTGGCACCCGAGACAGGTATGCCTGTTAAAAGTGCTAACAAGAGAGAGGTTAATGTTGAAGAAATAGTGAAAAAACAATTTGCTTAAAAACTAACAGATATGCTTTGTGTATCCATCAGCACTGGCCAGGAGTGTGTGTGGAACAACCGGTGAGCCTTTGGAGATGAAATAAGGCATGTCTTAGAGTGAAGTACTGGGAAAAAATAGTGCAGCATAACGCCTGGATCATCAGTAAAAGGATGCAGAGATCAGAGATGGCCATTTGATGATCGCGTGAGGAAAACTTCTCATGAAGTGGGAGGAAACACATGGAGAAGGAGGCCCAAGCATGAGTGATGGAAAGGTTGTGGTAGGCTGTAAGTTGGTTAGAGATGCAGTAGGTGAAGGCTGAGACATTCTGCCTTAGGCATCAGTATACAGCCAGGGCACTTCCCTGAGGAAGAGACATGTTGGTGATCCCCTGTGTAATACCTTTCCCTCTAAGACAGGACTACACACTTCCCTTTCAGTATAATGAACAGGACACTGTTTGGAGATGTCACTGTCTACAAAAGTTGTAAAAATCATGAGTGCTACCAGTTGAATTAAGTAAGATTGAATTAAGTAAGATTTCAGATTCTTTCAGTAGGTCGGAAAGTTCACCGTAGTGTCCCAATCAAAATCTAGTTTGTTGGAACAACTTGAGAAAATGGTATTCTGCTTCATTTCCTTCCCTAATGACTTACTTTTAAACGTATACTATGTTCTTCCTTTATTTCTGCATACTTTTCTCATAAAAATTCCTCTCCTAAAGTCTGGATAGAAATTAAATCTTCATGTTTATTCAGGAAGCTAAAGAAGACATTTAAAGGCAATCTGATGAATCAAATTAAGACCACCATTCAGGTGATTTTAAAGGTTATTTTAAAGGTGAAGAAATTAGAATAGAGCAAGTGCTTAAATCCATTTTGTTTGTTCAATTACTATAAAATTCTAAATATCTGTTTTATATGTGAGACAATAACTATAGTTTTATAATAACTCGATGGTAATTATATCAGATTTTACATCAGCTCAGAGTATACCAATTAGATTGTACTAAATCTGGAAAGTACCAGAATATTTACATGAATACTACATGAAGTCACTGTCAAATTTATAGGTCTAATTCTGTGCATGCTTAACTCCTTTCAGCTTTTAGCTGTGTTACACAAGGTGAATATGTAGAAAATAATATTAAAATGAAAAATTGTGGTGCTATTCACATTAGCACACTTGATTCCAAGAGTTCTAATTATCAGGAATTTTAGGGAAAAAATGCATATTCAGATCGTTCTAATATTTTTTTTTCCTGTTTATGACCAGAGAAGTGTTGAAGTCACAAGTTGTGTGTGTATTTTCAGAATTCTGTGCTGTGCAGTGAGCCTTTCTTATGCTTTTTGCATGCAAAAGACACTTGCTCTAAAATTTTCTTTACTTTCATACATTGCTCAGAGACTACTACTTTGAAAAACAAGAGAAAGGGAAAAAATAGTTGTTCGAATAAAGAGCTTATGTTGACCACTGTTTCACCACTACCTGCGTTTTGATCTTTCGCCACACTTCAGTCCTTTTACTTATTAAATAGTTGGACAAGTAAACTAATCAATCAGCTGCCCTTGGGTCTTCTTCCACATTCCTGTTTCATCTTTGAAGGAAGATTCATACTCCTCTTTATAATTTCTTCTGTTAGTCAAGATCAGTACCTCAGTAACACTATGCTCACTTTTGAGCATATGAAACCTTTCAATAAAACAATTATTCTACCTTTATCCTTGTCTAAATATAAGAGATGAAAGAGGAGCTAGCTAAGGGTAGCAGTATGATCAGCATAGATTCTTTCCAGGTTACTTTTCCCAAGTTTTTCTCCTCTGTTTTGTAAGAATGTTACGCTTCCCTGCATGCATAAAATGTGTGAGATACTAAACTTTTGAATTATGTCTGGAGTACTCACTGTCTGCAACACTGATGAGGAAGCTACCTGAGGGGAAGTGTGTACCTAATTTTCCTATGCATTTGCATAGGTTTTTTTCCTTTCATGTAAGATAACCATGATATTTGATTGCATTTGTAGCTTCCTTAAAAGTCAAATTTAATGGCTATGGGGAGAGTTGCACTTTAGACTTTATTTTACTGTTATACTCAAGTGCCTGTCTCAGGTAACCAGCCACACTTCCTCCAGCCATCTCAAGGGTAAAGCCTTACATTCAGCCCTTTGGGGACCTAATCTCCATCTTACAGCCTCACATTTGTAACTGTGCTGACTTGACAAGCCGAGCGTTATTTGTCCCCTGGAGGAATTGAGAGGAGAAAAGTGTGACTCCAAATACATTTTCTTCTACTCTGTTATTGATTCTAGAAGGGTATAAAACTCCTGAAAGGAAAGCAAGATTTTGAAAGTCCAACCAAAGAGAACAGCCATCTCAAACTCAGAAATTCTTCCAAAATAGAGAAGTTTTTAACCATCATCTAATGTTCTACAGGTATATTAACTCCTTGTGTATTGATGGGACACTACATCAGTCTGACCATATCCTAATGTTGCTGCGTACTGAATATTCATATATTAGATGTGGTGGAGAAACCTTGTCCAAAATCCATCAACATTAACCTGTTTTTCAAAAGTAAATCAACTCTTTGTTGTCTGAAACTTTTATAAATAAATTGTGTGTGAAATCTAAGAGATCATAAGGATCCTGCTGCTGTTCTTCCAGTGATAACTGAGATACATTGTCCATATTTTATAAACTTTTTATAGCATGGACTTTCTCATCTGTATAAATTCAAGCTCCAAATGAGTCTTCAACAAATACCAGTGAAACGGAGTGAATGCTGTATCTCAAGAGCATTATTTAGGACAATAGAACATTTGCCTGTACTCTGAGTCTTGGAAATAGACATGTAGCATACCTAAGAGACTGTCTTCTTGGTTACCATCAGATAGATGCTTAGAGCAGCCAGAATCCAGAGACCACGTTTATGTTGTTCTCATTACAATGATATGTGAGTAACTCTAATTTAGGGCACAGGAAGCATGACTAAACATACAAAGTGTTACTTTTTCTCCCACATTTTGCCCCAACTGAGAACCACACAGCACATGTTGATAGGCTTCTGGGAGCTGGAGTGACTGTACTTTTATGTGTTTACCTTTTGAGAGGTCAGTTTGTAGGTATGATATGCCAAATCAAAGAAATCAGTCTTGCACCGGAAAACTCCTTTTTACTGCTCTTTCATTCACAGTGTTGGTTAAAGTTTCTACCAGGAAAACTTTAATCTCCTTATAGAGAGGTCTGTTGTGCCAAAAGTGCATTATTGGCCACAGTCTTCATCTCAGAAAAAAGTCTTTATGATTCCCTTAGCTCAGAGCATCAAGCACCATAAAAAGGAGATGTATTTTGATGCTTTGTTGTGTCTGAATTTTACAAAAGAATGATGACTTCTTGAACAAATGTTCTGGGCAATTCAGGGGATATCGTAGGCAATTTGATTCTGCAGCTATGCAAGTTGCTGCGGCCAAGTAATTATCTCTGCTGGAATGAAGTCTTTTCACAAACTGGAGGAAGTGGTGTGTATTGCCCATGGCTGCTGCTAGCAGAGGTCATACTGTCAATAAGGAATCCAAGATGTCTAAATACAGACCAGTCACAGACACCTACTTCTTACTGCTCAAGACTCTACCATATGTATCATTCATTCAGAATGTTTTTATCTGCCCATCTGTGCCATTGTCCTGCTGGGGACCAGAGTCTGCTTTGGCTTTTGTGGTATTTCTTGGGCTTGAGAGAATTCTGAATTTGTTGTGAACTGCTAGATAACATTTAAACTATTTTTGCCTGTTTTTCTAAAGAAAAGGGCTCATTCAGTCACCATCCTGTCATGCTCTCCCTGACAGCTTTTTAAGTTTGGCCTAACTTCTCGGAGGAGACAGTCTGATGGATAGTCTTATCAATCATTTACAGGAATGAATAAATAAATGTGCCCAAAGGAGAACAAGCCAGCACAGCACCTCCACTGCATGAAAGCATGAGCTCAAAATGTGCCCATTTTTTCTAAGCCTGCAATCTAAATATGTAGCTGCAGCATGTGTTTCCCTGATACCCAGTAGTTAATGTACAAGGAGGAAGTTGAGGGTACTTGAGTTGGCGCTTATGAGAATTTTGGAAGATGGAGCAAGTGTAAGTCTAAAAGGAGGAGTCTGGGTTATTGCTTGAAGGCTGTAGTGTATGAATTCATAGGAAGCCAGGCCTTGTTCATGAAACAATTTGCTGTTTTAAGGAGAGCCCTGCACACTGTTTGTTAGTTGGAGTTCAAGATGAAAAGAAAAAGGGGATTGAAAGGAAAAATAGTTTTTCTTTTTCTGCAAGATTCTAGACAGAGCCTTCTTCCAAAAACTGGGTCTGATGGAGCAGTGCAACTTATCAGCAAAGAATGGTTGAACCACTTGGCCAAGGTGTCTACCCCTGTGCTGACATGGAGCTGAGTAACTGTGCCTTGCATATTTGCCAACAGGGCTGATACTTTTTCAGGATGAAGGAGTTTGGTTTTATGTCAGAGAGTGTGAAGAAGTGGACAGAACTCAATCTTTCTTTAGATAACTATACAGATTTCATCTCAATGGCTTTCACAGCAGTCAATATCTTTGGGGAATATTAATTAAACCCTTTTAAAAAATCTCTTATTTCTATTTCTTTGCCACATTTAAATACAACTTTAACTACTTAAAACTAGGTCACTCAATAAGAAGCAAAAAGCCCTTAAAAGAAAGGTCTTTAGCAGCAGTTAAATTTATGTATTTTATTTCAGCAGCACTATACTTGTGTGCAGAGATGGCATTTCCGAGTGCCTTGTTTTAGTTAAGTTCTGATTCAAACCCACAAACTCTAATTGCATTAACAAAGCTAACTATTGAATCTAGGCATAATATCCATAACTTGTCTGGTAGAAAAGAATGTATAAAGACTAAATTTGTCAAAACTTTCACTTGCAGAGTTAACGTGACTGTCCAGGATAACAGATTACTTCCTTCTAGCATAAGATGTGTCGTAATGGGCTTTAAAGGAAATTGAAGAACTGTGTGTAGAAGTGCAGCCAGTAGATAGTAGGAGAGTACAGGCCAACACCATGACATCTTAACAGGTCAGACAGTTGAGGGTCATTAAAATTCAAGCTCCAGCAAGAAGTAACAAGGACCGGTTCCAGTCACACAGTCTGAATGATGAACATGCAGGTAAGGAGCCTCCAGCAACATGCTGTATCTCAGTTCTGACTGGACAGATTCCAGCTTCACCCTTACTGCCGTGTCAATCCACAGGTGACCCCAGGGTGTGTAGTTATACTTGAACTGTTTTCAAATCTAATAGTTTGATAACAACAGCACTGCCAGAACAGCAGCATGAAGCTCTGCACTGTCCAGTTTTTTGAGCATTTAGTCAGATTTCCAGGTCAACATTTAAACCCCAATGAATGCCCTGTCATACCACCTTCTCTGCTTTCATGAGATGAGTAGTTCAGTTTAACTTGGTATGCCTGTACATGCTTCCCCTTTGGACAGTGCTTTGGAACATCTTTTAGAAAAGAGTGGAGAAATTTTTACTCGGAGGTGTTAGTCTATTGCTATGCATACTTATCACTTCTGTTTTGTGTGTGTTCTGTGACTTCTTAATGAGCAGATACGAGTTTTTCAGCATTTATATTAATACTCATTAATATGCTGAATTGACAACAGTGGAACAACCTGGTGTTACAGACTATACAAAAAGCATGCCACCAAAGAGAACTTCTGTCTGGGCAGCTCATTCTGAAGAGTGTATAGTGAATACTGAGACTAAACAATGCTCTGAGGAGTACCCTGATATGAAATACATCAATATCAAAATGAATTTTAATTTCAGTAGCCATCTCGGGATCTTTTGTAGCCAGGGAATGTGAGTTTCCCCTCCCACGTCCCCACGCCCCCACTTTTATGTTATTAGCTCTTAATTTCATTCTAAAGTTCTTTGTCCTTTTTAGATATGAAGGTCCTAATATTTTTTTTCAAGACTGCTGAAATTAAAGGTATGGAGAAAAGGAACTTCCATGAAAATAAGTTCCCACAGATAGAGTGTGGTGGCATTTTTCTGTTGGAATTTTGTTCACTGCAGCATTACTGAGGTGTTTTGAACAGGTACTGCAGTGTAGTACCATTTTTGGTATGAGAATTGTATGAAATTATTTTGGCCTTTTCTCCAAATTAGCTGTACAGTGCCAGTGAAAAGCCAGCATGGATCATTCATCCATCCATGCATCCAGTATGTTTGTGTCCAGGCTAACCTACCTACCAATATGTCAATGGAAACCTTCTGCAGTCTTAGGATTAACATTTGGCAGCTGTGATGTTGTGTTCCAGCTACCTCTGCTGTTGAGGACATCAAAGATTCATATAGAATAGAAATTATAGCAATTGTTCTTTTGTTTTAATTACGGTGAAACATGATTTCAGCTCTTTTCTTATGGAAAACCTATCAGCAAATCTGTTTTTCTCCATGCATTGTGACAGTGAGATTGAAGACTTGGAGCCTGCCTTCAAGGAACACTTTGTCAGAGGTGGGAAGATGTACATTCATCTCCTAACCAGCAGTATCTGTGGTGCAGAGTGGAGTAAAATGAATGACACGGTGACATGGGGTGTCTGAGGGAAACAAGTAAGCAGGAATGAAGAAAACGGGAACTAGGGCAAAGCCTCCATGTTTGTAATGACTTTCAGATTAATAGAATGATAGAAACACTGAGGTTGGAAAGACCCTCGAGATCATTGAGTCCAGCCATAATCCTAACACTGCCACGCCCACCATGAAACTACTTCCCTAAGTGCCACGTGTACATTTTAAATACCTCCAGGGATGGTGACTTGTTTACAAGCCTGTTCCAGTGCTTGGTAACCTTTTGGTGAAGAAGTTTTTCCTGTTATCTGATCTAAACCTACCCTGGCACAACTTGACGCCATTTCCTCTCATCCTATCACACCTGGGAAGAGACTGACTTCTGCCCTGTCTGTGGCAGCTGGCTCGTGCCACCATACCTTATAGCAGAGCTGCTCTTCCCTATGGCTTCCTCAGCACCTGATGCCATGTCCTGCTAAGAGAGATGTGCAAAGTGCTGGAGTGTGTCTGGTGCTAGGAGTAGAAAACCCAAGGAAGCCCCAAAAGGCTGTGGGAGAGGGGAGGGAAGAGCTTCCCAAGGGCTTTCCTTGCAGGCTGGAAAGCAGTAGCCACAGCCCTGGGTCAGGACAGAGATGCGGGGCTGTGCCAGGCTGTGCCTCTATTTGTGCACCCCCTTGGGATGGAGAGCAGGACTGAAGGCATTGATCTCCTTCACACGCCCCAGTGCTCAAGCCAGGATGGGCAGGGAGAATTGGATGGGCCCTGTTGAGCTGTTGGGGAGCCCTGGGGGAAGAGCTGATATACCCAAAACCCTGACCCCCCATGCTTTCCCCCCCAGACACCGCCAGAGTAGCACAGGGTACCTGCAGGGGGTGGTCAGGGAAGACAGAGGAACTTAGTGGGAGTCTTCACCACTGCTGATGTCCCTGGCACCCTCCTCACACCCACAGTCCTGGGACAGGTGCCAAGGGCATCCACAGCGCTGTGCAGCCAGGCAGAGGGGAGAGGAGTGCTGGAAGGGGCTGCCTTTGCACAGTGTCCAGAGCTGCTTTTTCCCCCATGCCAAAACAGGTAGAACAAACTGACAGTCCTGCTGGAGCCTGCATGCCTTGTGTGTGCGCCCACATGAGCCCTGGGCAAAATGTGCAGGGACAGAGCCTGCAGGTGCTGAAAAGCAATGAGGTCAGGAGCTGTCACAGCTGTTCCCCAGTGACATTACAGGGCTGTCTGGGGCTGCCCCGAATGGCTGCCAAGCCAGGAAGGCAGATGCCCCAAAGGGGGAAAGCCTGCTCCGCATGATGTTTCCTCTTGCTGAACTTCATTAAATTCCTGTCAGCCCAGTTCTTCAGATTTTCCAGGTCCCTTTGAATGGCATCACAACCGTATGGTGTTTCAGCCACTACTCCATATTTCTAATCTGTGAATTTGCTGAGGGTGCCATTGTCTACCCCCTTAATGAAGGTCTTAAACAATATTGGCCCCAGTACTGACCCCGAGTTAACTAGCCTCCAACTGGACCTTGTACTATTGATTACAGTTCTCTGACCCTGCATTATGTTACTGAAATAATGTATTTTGTTTAAGGAAAGCTGCATTTGTCTTCATCTGTTGAAGTCAAAATTGTCATTTTACATAGTGGTTTATGCAGAATCAGTGCTTGGTGGTGACTTACTGATGAAGACTGCCTTCTTCCTCTTCAGTTACAGCTTTCTTTTACAATTAATAAACAGAAGATATATTAGTGGATTAGTATGTGATCTTAAACCTTTTATTACAAACCAGATGAGTAATAAATAACATGCTGCACACAGCTCCATTTTGTAGGGCTGCACTAGCTCTGCAGCTTTGATATCTCCCTTCTTTGAGAAGGGAGCAGACGAGAAGATCTGCGCAACACTGCCTGACTGTGTCTTGACTACTTTTCCATACTGTGTGAGCCTTGTTCATTTAACTTGTCTGTTCCTTCCTACCACACCTCCTTTCTTCACATATTACAGACCAGTACAGGTATTTCTCTTCTGTTTCTTGACCCAAGCACAAGACACAACAGATCAGCTATGGTCCGCTGATGGGCCAAATCTGAACTAAGCAGTGGGCACACCACAGCTCTGCCTGTCTGCAGTGGCCAGGGAAGGTGTCAGCCTGAAGCACCGTGTGCCAAAAGGCCCTGCGTTAAGATGCTCATTCCTCAGTTGCAGTTTTGCACTATGGACCGTCCCTTTTTACATGGTATTCCATGAAGTCCTCTCTACCTGTGCTCATATAGCTCGGTTGTACACTTTGGCCATCTGCACATTGTTACTATACAAACAGGGAAAAACTTTCTATTGGGATTTAGGAAGACAACTTCTAACAAGATAACAAAAATGTTATCTTCCTCCCAAAGCCTTTCAAAAAATCTGTTACCGACGTGCCATGTGTGAACTGCCATGTTACTGGTTTATCCTTTATTTTCAACAGATGCTCATGTCTCTGTCTTTGTTTTTCAAGTACAGGGTAGTAAATTTGCTACTTGGAAAAGAGAAAACATGGCTTCCAACACAACGAACCCTGCTAACCATTTGCCGTACTTCTTTGGGAACATTACACGTGAAGAAGCCGAGGAGTATCTGATGCAAGGAGGCATGAGTGATGGACTATACTTGCTCCGCCAAAGTCGAAATTACCTGGGAGGCTTTGCCTTATCCTTGGCCCATGGAAGGAAGGTTCATCATTACACAATTGAGAGGGAGCTGAGTGGCTCATATGCTATTGCAGGAGGCAAGTCACACGCCAGTCCTGCTGAACTCGTTAACTATCACTCAGAGGAAGCAGATGGCCTTATCTGTCTCCTGAGAAAACCTTTCAGCAGACCACCAGGCGTTCAACCCAAAACTGGACCCTTTGAAGATTTGAAAGAGAATCTCATCAGAGAGTATGTCAAGCAAACTTGGAATTTGCAGGTAAATCCAGGCTGATTTTGCCATAAAGTGGTCTTTTGAGTTTGGGGAGAAAAAGAGATTGCCGCGTTTGTTTCCAGCTATTGCTGCTGTTATGTAGTATTTTTTCATAATGGAATCATAGCTGTTTGAGTTTTGAACACTGGGTGTTTTACCCCAAATACATGCAGTAAATTGGCCATAAGTGTAGTTTTCCCAGCATTTTACAAAGCTTAGGACTTTTATGATGTCTTAGGCTAGCATAGCCTTATGTGCCACTGCACTCACCTTTGTCATCAGATTCCCACATGCACCAAAAATTAATAGAGGTAAAGAAGAAAGTAAAGAAATGGTTTGTTTGGTTCTCACGTGGAGAACAGGAGAGGTGCCTGAGGACTGGAGGAAAGCCAGTGTCACTCCAGTTTCAAAAAGGGCAAGAAGGAGGACCCAGGAGACTACAGGCCGGTCAGCCTCACCTCCATCCCTGGAAAGGTGAAGGAACAGGCTCATCCTGGAGGTCATCTTTAAGCATGTGGAGGAAAAGAATGTTGTCAGGAGTAGTCTATGTGGATTCATTGAGGGGAAATCATACCTGACCAATCTAACAGCTTTCTGTGGTGGGATGACTGGCTGAGTAGATGAGGGGAGAATGGTGGATGTTGTCTACCTTGACCTCAGCAAGGCTTTTGACACTCACATAACATCCTCACAGGTAAGCTCAGGCCATGTGGGTTGGATGAGCGGACAGTGAGGTGGATTCAGAGCTGGCTGGATGGCAGAGCTCAGAGGGCTGTGACCAGCAGCACAGTCCAGCTGGAGGCCTGTAGCTGTACAGGGGTCAGCACTGGGTCTAGTTCAGAATGACCTGGATGAAGGGACAGAGCACACCCTCAGCAAGTTTGCTGATGACACGAAACTGGGAGGAATGGTTGATACACCAGCAGGCTGCGCTGCCATTCAGCAGGACCTGGACAGGCCAGAGAGCTGGGTGGAGAGGAATCTCATGAAGTTCAATAAAGGCAAATGTAAAGTCCTGCACCTAGGGATGAACAACCCCGTGCATCAGTACAGGTGTTGACCTGCTGAAAGCCAGCTCTGCAGAGAAGGACCTGGAAGTCCTGGTGGACAGCAAGTGGACCATGAGCCAGCAGTGTGACCCTGTGGGCAAGGACAGTGGGGTCCTGGGGTGCATTTTAGGAATAGTGTGGCCAGCAGGTTGAGGGAGGTGATCCTGCCCCTCTACTCTGCCCTGGTGAGGCCACATCTGGAGTGCTGTGACCAGTGCTGGGCTCCCCAGTTCAAGAGAAACAGGGAAGTACTGGAGAGGGTCCATTGGAGGACTACAAAGATGATGTGGGGACTGGAGCATCTCCCTGATGAGGGAAGGCTGAGAGAGCTGGACCTGTGTAGCCTGGAGAAGACTGAGAAGGGATCTTATCAATAGTAGTGCCCAATATTGATATGATATGGTATGACAGTGCCCAGTATGATACTACTTATCAGTCAGCAGTGCCCACTGACAGGACAAGGGGCAATGGGCACAACTGAAATACAGGAAATTACATCTGAATATAAGGAAAAATGTATTTTATTTTGAGGGTGGCAGAGCACTGGACCAGGCTGCCCAAAGAGGTTGTGGAGTCTCCTCTAGACATATTCAAAACCTGTCTGGATGCAATTCTGTGCAGCCTGCTCTAGGTGAAACTTCTTTAACAGGGGGTTAGAGTAGATGATCTCCAGAGGCCCCTCCGAACCCTGAACATCCTGTGATTCTGTGATTGCTTCTGATTCTGAATTTTTATGTATTGTTGTTCAGACAGGCATGACGACATGGTGACTTGTTTAATCTCCTCCCCTATTAGCTGGCCTTGTTTCTATGATGCTTATTTAGATTATGTCCAAAACAGAACTTGGTTTCTTGCAGAGCACTACCTGTATTCCTTTGGTACTGCATGTGTCAGGCAAGAATGAGGGAGACAGGCTGCATTTTTTCCTTAGAATGACTGTGAAGAAGCCAGTCTTAACATGGAAACACTAGTAGCAGGCTGCAACAGGTATGCTGTTTCACCTTGGGAAGCCATGAGTTACCATTGTGAACTCATGGATGTATGCTAGTTTTTTCATCCTTTTTGGAACTGGCAAGTAACCCAATGTGTTCTGCTCTGTAAAATATGTGGAGCAATGCTGAAACTGGAAAAGGCTGAAACTTATACTACATTTGCTACAAGTGCTGAGGCTTACAGGTTTTTCTGATGAGCCTGAGCCCAATCTAGAAAGTTCATGAACTCAAAACTAGGGGGTTTTGCTCACAGATTCTGGACCAAATTTAGAAGCGGTAGAGAAGTGTGTAGGTTATACCAGAATGTTAACATAGTTTACTCTAAAATTGGGACTGTCCTGTCTGCTTTGGGGAAATTTGCATTAAAGTCTTTAACACAGACATGCTGCAACAATGCAAAGCATGTTCAGTTTATTTCAGTAAACTGCCATGAGATATGTAATATGGACATATGTTATGACATCTAAGAGTGACACTAAGTGTATTTACCTATGTCTTATTAGCATAAAAATACGATGCAATTTTCAGTTGAAATACTGATTTATTAAAGGTTTTATTTATTGATTATTTTTGCTTCTGTTTCTCCAAGGTTAAGGAAGAATACCAACTTTGTGGTGTTTGGATTATCATAAGTTAGTCTCTGTTTTAATATCTTTATAGTGACTAGGTCTTCTCTTCACGTACAACAAATATGTGCTGATATTGGGAGTCTATCTGTCATGTTTTTATTACGGAAGACAGTTTGATTGTCCAGCTGTGTTTTTACCATTCTGTAGGGGCATGCTCTTGAACAAGCTATCATTAGTCAAAAGCCTCAGCTGGAGAAGCTGATTGCCACAACAGCCCATGAGAAGATGCCATGGTTCCATGGGAGGATCTCTCGGGAAGAATCAGAACACCGTATCCTCATTGGGTCAAGAAACAATGGAAAATTTCTGTGAGTTTTCTGTGAGAAAAAATACTACTTTTTTCTGTAGTATTGCTGTTTGCCACCAATGTTACTACACAGTTCCCTTGAATGAATCTCAAATGAAATATGCCCTAAAATGTCATGCATTCACAGTGAGGCAGCACAGTGCAGCATTATACACATGACATAATCATTCCAGTACTAAGCACGTGTCTCCAAGATTAGGTTTCCACTTAACTGGAGGTGGGAAACTATAGCAAAGGCATGCATCATTGGGTTTTAGTCAAATACTAGGTTTAATTCTGAAGGGGGCATCAGAGAAACTCAATACCAAGAAAAAATAATTGAACTTTATTTTGTGTGATAAGCAGTACTAAGTGACTGTGGTAGGTTAATGATGGCTCACCACGACGCTGTCACACTCCCCCTCGTCAACAGGACAGGGGGAGAAAACAGGCTGGAAAAGCTCATGGGTCAAGATGAAGATGGGGAGATCCTGTGCCACTAACCCTCATGAGCAAAACAGACTCCTCTTGGGGAAAAGTAATTTAATTTATTGTCAATTAAAATTGAGTTGGACAGTAAGAAACAAAGATAGAAACATCAAAACCCTCACTTGCAGCTCATTCCCCCACACCCCCGATTTTCACAGACTCAGCTTCACTCCTTCACACTCAACTTCCCTCCCCACCAAGCAGTGTGAGGGAGGTTGGGAGTGGGAATGGGGCCTTATGTGAGCCCATAACAGCTTCTCTCTGTCACTCCCTCCATGCTGTTCCCTGCTGCAACATGGGCTCAACACAGGAAATATCCTTCAGGAAGCATCCACCTGCTTGGAGGGCTGCATTGTGAACACCTGCTGCACCGTGGCCTCTCTCACAGACTGCAGGGGACTCTCTGCACCAGCAGCTGGAGGTCCTCATTCCACACCCCATCCTCTGCCCTTGGTGTTTGCACCGCTGCTTCTCTTTCGTGTTTGGCTTTTTTCCTCTCTGTTCTGCCCTTTCTTAAGGATGTTTTCACAGAGCTGGATGCCACATACTCAGCTGAGTGGCACTGCAGTGGCCTGCAGAGTGTCCATTTGGGCCAGCTGGAACCACCCGTGACTAGCCCAGGGCAGGTCCTGACCTCCTCACAGAGCCTCTGCGGCCCTGCTGCCAAAGCCTGGCCACCAGCACCTGATAGACTGATATGCTGTTTTACCAAAGTGGTAACAGTACAAAGAAACTGCTAACAGTTAACAACTGTTGGGATCTGTAACTGTCAGCGTTCCAGGGGGCAGTGATGGTGCTTTGCTTTGTAGTTAAGCAACAGAAGGAGTTGCTTTTACATTGGTATTGCCATTCGTGGTCTGCCCTGCCTGCATTTGCTTGACCTCATGATCTTTTGTTTTCTGAGTGCAAATGTGTCATTTGGTATAGTGACTAACAGCCAACATCTCATGAGTATTAGACAGTTGAAATCTTCTAACAAAAGTTTTTCTTTTGGAAATTTCTCAGTTGAAAAAAGCAGTGTTTTCACCAAGCCATTTGCTATGCCCAACTTCCCCCCCCCCCAATGGAAGGATAACTTGGAGCTGTATAATTCCTGAGAGAAATTTCATCACCTACCTACCTAGGCTCCTTCAGCACTCAACTACCTTTGGTGTTTTTAAAGCTAGTCCAAAGTAAAGCCCCAGGAGCGAGTGCAGAATGGACGTGCTTCTGCAGCACTAACTCTTTCACTTTAGTAATTTACTGTATTGTGCCACACTAATTGCTAATGTGGGTGCAACCATCAAATGTTTCCATGTTTCAATCTTAATCGTCAGGAACCAGTAATTCCTCTAAATGTTTATTTACAGTTGAGTTAATTTCTGTCAGGTCTACAAATGCTTTGAGTGTACTGACATCTCATAATCTTGAAACCTCTTTCCTTCCCTCCTTGATTTTTTTTGTGTTTCACAGTCACCCTCACCCAAGTTGCCATGCATCTTCACATTTTCGGTCTCATACTCCCTGTTTCTTGGAATCACACTTAGAGGGTAATTTACCCTGTTCCTTTTGTTTCCATTTGTAACAAAAAAAGTTATCCATTTGTTACAAATTTTGTTACATTTTTTACCAAAAAAAATGTTACAATCGTAGATCATTTTTCCTGAATGTGTCTTCCTATAGCACAGAAGTTTCATCGATTTGATGTACACAGTCACTGTTGTAGATCAGCAGCAAGCATTATCACACCACCCTTCCTTTTCATTGCCCTGTGATTTTGATAGTTTTCCTACTTTTTAAACATAGGGGCAAGTGGAGCTGTAATCTGAAACAAAGTAACAACCCTTTCTTTTAATGACTTTTGTTTCTAAAAATACTGCTGCTTTCTGCTGAGTCATTATGTTGGTTATGTATTAAAACTCGCAACTTCTGCAGTTTACCTTTAGCACTTCTTGGTTTCTATGTGGTCAAAGGTTTCTCTTTTGGGGGAAAAAAGGAAGATAATTTTTCTTCAAAGAAATGGACCCCTTATCTAACAGGGATGGGCTTTGGAGTGATTTAGCACACCTGACATTTTCAGCCTCTGTTGCAGACCCTGGTATCTTTTTAATCTTCTGTACGCGTTCCTACAGCTTTAAATAAAAGTACTTCCCCAGCATTTTCCTGTTTCCCCTCGAGATGGTCTAGGAGGCATTTCTGGTGCTGTTTGCAGTGACATGCTCCTTGAGCTGCGGAGGGAGCAGACAGACCTTCTCCTGTGGGACTGGTTATGTCAGTGGGTGCATTTCTTACGTAGTTCTGCTGGAACTCTGGTGGCTGCTTTCACATCAGTTAGATAAACCCATAGAGGGGGAAATGTTAACTTTAGCTCTGTTTAAAACATGACAGGTGCCACCGGAGCTTAAAGAATACGAAAATATGACTGATAGTCATAGTTGAGCTTGGGTCCCTCTTATTGAGGACAGCACTGTTTACTTCTGCGTCTGTAGGGTTCTTTCAGATGCATCAATTGTTCTTGCATGGACTGCCTATCTGGCAGGTTTAGAGTTCAATAACCACTCAGCTGCTGTTTACTCTTATGCCCCCAGGGAAGAACAAGGTGAGATCTTCATCTGCCCCATAATTCAGCAGCCAGAGCAGCAAGACAAGTAGTGTGGTGTTCATTTGTATCAGAAATCAGTTAATTCCAGAGCTCTTCCAGCTCTCAGATCGAGGCTTATGGTAAATAACAAAAGAACTGTCTGCTTCAGAGAAGTTTTCTATTTTCTGCAGTGGTTTGCCTAACATGGGCTTGCTCAGCAGCTGTTGAGAAATAAACCACTCATTTGTTAGCTAACTGAACAGTAGCAGCAAAATTGTTGAGTGCTAGAGAGGTGCGTTGTTTTACGTTTCAGGCAACCACTTGTTGAGGTAGGAACTGGAGCCTGGGAACATAGAGGGAAGCTAGATTTTCAATGAGATGAGGTATTCCAAGATAATTCAACAAGTCCACAAGCAAGTGCTGGTATATGACAAAAATAATTTTGTTTATTATGAAAATAATAATAAATTTTAGAAGGCTAGAGTATTTCCATATATTCTTTTACATTCTAAAATGTAATTGCACCAGAAATCTGCTGTCTGGCCTACCTATATTGAAACAAAATCCAGTACAGTGGCTTCTGTGAGAACACACCCAAAGCCTAGATTTCTTTAGTGCTGCTTTGCAGCACTACAAGATTATAAAATCTAATTTTTTTAATATAATAATTATGGAAATAAAGCTTCCTGGTCGCAGTTCAAGGTGTCATGGATAGCATCAGAAATATAACACTGCGACTCATCCATGCTGCTGGAAAAGTTCTGAGCTAACTGTGGGTGTTTTGCTAGGGAATTTTCAAAGGTCGTCTTAAAGTTTTTGTCATGACTGATAAGTTAGTGAAACAAGTGTATATGTGGGTGCTACAAAGGTTGTTTTCAAAGCAGAGTATAGAAACAATGTCATGAAATGACATGAAATGTAAAGCAGTGCCCACCTTTTCTGGGAAGAATGCTCATGAAAGATTGCCACTCTAGCCACAAAATTTTGGGAAAAAACTATGGTGGTTGAATAGAAGGAAAATCTGGTATCTCTAAAATGATCTGAAGAGCATCTGAAAATAGAGAACTTTATTTACATTTCAAGCCACTGTGAGCTTCATTAAGGCTACTTTGCATGCTGTGTAGGACGCTGGTTCTTACCAGACATAATTTTTCATTAGACTTTGCCTGGTAGGGGGTATAAAAGCTGAATATTATGATCAATATTATACAGGTATAATAGATAATATTATCAATATTATTAGTACAGTTAACATGATAATAATATTTGCATTCATAATATATAATAATATAATTGATAATATTGTTAATATTATCTATGTGAGTGCATGCATGTGTAGATCAGTCGGAAAATAAGTAAACGATATGCTAACAGTGACAAAGCAGCAGTATAAGAAATGTTAAGTATTTTTTTCATTTTCACATAAGAAACTCTGGTAAGTGTGTGATAGCTCTTGGCACATCTTGGTTTGTCATTGGTAATGACCACTTCATTTATATAAACAAGTGATCTTGCATACGTGTTAAGAACAGGAAATTCTGAAGATGAAGGGACATAATAGTCAGAGCTACTGTTAAACTTCGAAATTCGACATTAAGGAAATTGTGAGTAAAGGCATTGCATAAGTAGCAGTTTAGTCTCTATAAACCCTTTGTATGGGTTCATAGCTGTATGTAGTTCACATAAAATGTGAACAGTTGTGTAAATGTGAAGTGAAAAATAACTTCATTATCATAAGAATGTCTTCAATATGCGGTGAGATATACTAAAGAGGACAAAACTAGTTTAGACTATTAGAATGACTCACAGCACTACTCATCATGGCATCTCGTGACTTCTGGAGACTAAACTGTCTCTTATATGTCCCTATAGTTAGCACGAGCAACACCGTTTCAAAATAACGAGTTTTGAAGTGAAGCTGTCCATAAAAGTTTTCTTGTCTTCTATCTAACCAAAAATGTATGTTTCCAATGTATATAGCTGTCTATATTTACATTAATTTTACTGTTTTTCTCTAGGAATTTACCACTACTGGAGTGCATACTGAGCTAGATGATTTACCTGACCTTGTATTCTTTAAATAAATCTATCAGTATTATGTTTGTATCCATAAATGAAACTGGACATTGTTGACATCAGACAAGGTGAAAACAATCCTACTAAACATGACCTTAATTCAGGGATGTTAATTAATTATTAAGTTCCTCTTCAAAGTGCCAAGCAGTTGCTAGGCTTAGATGACCATAAAAAATTTCCAAGGTAAATGTTAAAATACAGACACTGAATCATGTTTCTGGAGGTGCTGTATTCCCCCCCACAGCCACCCGGATGATGCCTACAGCTCTTTGGGACAGCTGTTACTGATTTTCAGTTAGGTACATAGTTAGGTGCCACTCACAGACCACTGCAGCAGCACTGTGGCTTCTCAAGTCCAGCTCTACACTGTGTGCTTCATCAGTCAGAGGTGTGAAGAACAGATGCAATCCCTGACAGAGACAGCTGTACTGACAAGATCCCCTGTTGCAGGTGCAGTTATACAGCAGAGCTATTTGTAAAGGTTTTGGTGGCGCATGGTGTATTTTGCTATTTTGGTGGGGCAATGCCAGCAAAATAGAATACAGTGATGCAATCATTCTCGCAAAGGTGCTTCATTACTGCACAGTACACCACAATAGTCTTATCAGGAGATGAAGTTTTAGGTTCCATCGTAGATAGCAATAGCATGTGGCTGAGCTAGCCCCTAAATTCTGTACTGTGCTGGCATTCCTGAAACAGCTTTGATTGTGTTACTAAATATGGGAGAAGAAATTATGTAAATGAAGACTGCAGTCAATTCTTTTTTCCTGTGTGTGATCCTTTCACAGAAGGCATCAAGTTAATTCCTTATTGCCCTCAAACTTGGAAAATGTGCAGTGTGCTACAGATATTGAAGTGATAATAAATAGATGTGTTGTTAATAACATTACAGGAGATAGGGTCATTAGGGCAGACAAGCAGGAAATGGCTGGAGCTTGATAAGCAGCGGGACTGTGGCATCAAGGAAGCTGTTATTGCTGAGAAGGCAAAGCAAGGCCGAGAACAAACTTTAGCATGCCCTTGATTCAGGAGTGAGAATAATTTCACACCATTCCTAAAGCAAGCATTTTGCTAGTTTATTTCCTTCATTATTTTCCACTGTAGAATGCTGTGACTTCTTTTTTTCTACACAGTCAATGAGGCATGTTGTAATAGCAATTTTTATTTTTTTTTTACCCTCAGGGATTTTTTTTTCTTTAGGAAGAAAGGGATCATTTGGCTTTTCACTTGGTTCACTTGGAAGCAGAAAAAATTGGGACATTGTTCTTTTTGCTTCCAAGCAAAAGTAGAGCCTTTACCAAAGGAGAGAATGGATAGCTATTCAAACAGTCTGCAATGATACTCCAATAGTTTTTCGTTGCTATTTAGGTTACATTCACAATAATGTAAAAATATTCACACATAGATTGCATGAAAATTAAAATCAATAACTAAACCTTCTTTGCATTGCATCACGTAGCAATTCGAGTATCTCAGTTCCTTCTATAATTGCTGTTTTAAAATGTATGTCATAGAAAAGCTAGATACCTTGATGCTTCTCTATCAATCTATGAATTCAAATTTGCTCTCAGTGAAGTTGTTCATGTTTCTGGTTAATATCAGTGGATGACAGAGAAATAATGTTTATTTGCAGGTGTTTATTATCTTTATGTTTTTGTTCTGTAGATCTGTAATTCTCTGCAATGGCATGAAATGCAAGACCAGGTGATATTTCACTGCTGGCTTTCTTCCTTTCCAAAGTGCTTTTTTTTAAAAAAATAGCTTTTTATAGTGAAGATTTTTTTGTTATCAGTTTGTATTGAAGAATGGTAAATATTGTGTGTAATTTCAGAGCACATTAAAACAGATAATACATTTGGAATTTTGGATTTTTTTCTAAACTTTCTAATTGTGTACTTTTCATAGAAGGGAAGTTCTATATATAAAGAGAGTCTCCAAATCTGATGTGATGACCCTGAGTAGTACAGGCAGCACCATCAAAAAGATGTTATAACCTTGATTTCCATGTGAAGAGGTCAGTTTATAACTTTTCAGTTTGAGCAGCTTTTTTGATTCTGTTTTTTATCATAACTGTAAGGTACTGGGTACTGTGTACCCAGCCAGAAGTCTTGAGGCTTAGCCTAACCTAGACAGCCATTATCACAGTTTACAAAACCAAAATAAAACTGTGAAGTATGGCCTGTGACAATCCTTGTCACCAGAGGCAAAAATATTTTTTGTTTGGACTGTGATGGTAAGTTCTGTGAGAGCACTTTTTGGACCAGTAAAGGATTTCCTTGCCAAAATTAAGACTTAGGCCATCGTTTGGCTGTAGCTTCAATGCTTTTGTTACTTTCAGAACTTTCAGAACATTCAGAACAGAATGCTTTCCGAAATGTTTTGGAAAATAGTAGTACCTCCTGTTGTCTTTTGTAGGGATTCAAATTGTGTTGGACTGGCTACAGTATACAAAAAACCACCTGGGCCATAGCCCCAACAGAACAAGGCTCCTTTTGGACACTACTCAAATCATAAGAGCATTAGAATGGAGATTCTTTGGATGTTGCAGCGATAGAGCTGTCTGACAGAAGCTGCCGTGACCATGAACTGCAGATGTTGTCAGAGTTAACATAGCGTTAGGTTTGGGGGGAAGGAAGAGCTCAGAAATGCAACTACAACCTAATAATCCTGAACTCTACTTAAATCCTGCACTGAGTGCTGATAGGGCTGTTGGGATCTGTGCCAAGAGAAGTCAGGACTCACTACTCGCATTTGATGCCTGTGCTTTTGAGAAATGTTAGTAACATAGTAACATAGTAACAACTCTTGCAATGAGAACCAGCTTCACTAGAGCTAACTGTATCGGAGCCACTGTTTCCTCATGTGAAACATGAAGGACATTTTACTGTTACTGGGAAACAATGCATTGCATTTTTATAATCTTACTTGTGCTGTATTCTGAACAGAAGTCTGAATGCAATGAAATGCCATTCATTGTGGTTTAGAAACAGTGCCCTCTTTTCTGATAATATTTTTCCAAGCCTTTGTTGCTAAGAGCAAGTAAGAGTCATTCTTTTAGCAGAACCTGTTGCTCTCCGCTGGTCAGTCAGCGCAGAGGAAATCAGCATACTGAGAAAATACCTGCATGTCATGAAAAACCACGATGTGTTTCAAGTTTCTTTAGAGACACTAGGCAAGTTACTTTGGTTTCAGAAAAAAACCTAAACCTACTTGCTTTTTATTTTATCCAGCATCCTGTTCACATCTTAGGCAACAAGAATCACTCTGCTTGAAAAAATAGTTGCATGAATAGTTCAGCAAAACACAGTTTTAGTTCAACCTTGAGTGAGTCAGCTGATGAGGAGAATTTAATGCTCTGCAGTCTTCTGAGATATGACACAAGCACACATGTTGCACAGCAAAGCTTTCCAACACCTTAAGTGAGAGTATTTCTGCTGTGTTTCTTTTCAGGGCTTTTGAAAAATTGAAGGGAGAGCGAGCAGATTTCTGTGCACACTGGAACAAGAAACATTTCAGTGTTGCTGAACCTGAATTTTCTTACAAAAATAAATTACTCAAGAAAAATTTAATCTATCTCTACTGCCATCTCACTGTCAGCAGCAAGTGAACATGGGCAATTCAAACTAAAATGAAAAAACATACTTTCTAAACTCAGAAACCAACGATGATGGAGCTAGTAGCAAATTCCTATCTACTCTGGGTCCAGTCATGAGAAGATGCTGGTCTCTGTGTGAGCTAGCCTTGAATATGCATAAAACAGCTCTGCAACGCTTTACAGGCATCTTAGATGTTGCTTGCAGACCTCCTGGAAGAAGGAGAACATCCTGGTTACCTCTGAATTTTAGATAATGTTTTTATATTGCATTCCATGATGTCTCCCTGGTGAAGTTGAGACCAGATATATATACCGTGTGAAATTTCATGTGAATTTTTATGTAAAATCTGCAACAAAGCTTTAATGTCTTTAAAGAAATTATAAGAATAGATGAATACAGAAATGTGTGATTTTCTTTAAATCCCTAGTCAGACAAGCTGTTTCAGTGCACAAAGATTTTCCCTTTATTTGTATTTCATGTTATATTATTTTACTGTTTTGTCTTCTGCCCTTGCTGTCATCTCTTTATTTCAAAATAAAAGAGATAAGAGAGAAAACCCTTACTTTAATGAAGGCGTTTTTCTGCTGTTTTTAATTTTAGGTCAGCTGTAGAGGAGATTGAGGTGTAGCTGCTTGTTTACAAAGCCCATGGAAGTCTGAGGCCAAGATCCAGCACTTACAAGCAGCTACACCTTAATCTCCTCTACAGCTGACCTAAAATTAAAAACAGCAGATAAGTGCCTTCATTAAAGTAAGGGTTTTCTCTCTTATCTCTTTTATTTTGAAATGAAGAGATGACAGTAAGGGCAGACGACAAAAGGTTTACAACTTGTACACAAGCCTTCAAATGCTTCCTTGCTTGGAGAGCTATTTGTGCATTGCACAGTGTTCTGTAGCTGCCTAGCAAAGAGCTCCACACTGTGGATTTTCTGTTGTCATCGGTTGCTGCGGCAGGCAGAAGAAATTTAAATTTTAGAGCATTCTATCTGGAAACAAATGACACTATGAAATAAATGAAAGGCTTAACAAAATGCCTTCAGATTTTGCAGTGCTGATTTTGCTTTCTTTTTAATTCAAAACTTAAAGGAAAGGGTGATTTAAAAAATAATTTTCAACACAGATGCTCGTTCCTAGTAAAGTGGAACCTTCAAGAATCTCTCTTATTCCTACAGTATCCGAGAAAGGGACAGCAATGGTTCCTATGCCCTGTGCCTGCTGAATGATGGAAAAGTACTGCATTACCGTATTGACAGAGATAAAACAGGAAAGCTCTCCATACCGGATGGAAAAAGATTTGACACCCTCTGGCAGGTCTGTTAGATTTGAATCACTTGGTTATCTGTCAGCTGACTAAGGCAGCTTGTTTTACTTTGTTGAGTGACAATAGTCTTTAGCTAAACAGCAACGTGTTTGGGCGGGTTATTTGTCATGTTACCAACTTTACATTGTTTCTATACATGAAGAAAATATATCTTAATGTAGAAAGCTATGTAAGTGTAGAGAGTTTAATAAATTTTCAATGTGATGTTGCAGCTTGGTCGAGTTCAAAATTGCTGCAATTATTATTGTTAGCTGAACATTCTCTAGAATCTAAGGCAATTTACATTTGCAAGTGACCATATTCAATAATGGCTATACTAGGTGTAGTCTTGCTGATGCCCTCTACAACAGCAATAAACAGAATTCCAGGAAGCACAAAAGGGATGCTTTAGGATGCTGTACACATACTGCATCCTCTAGCTTTGAAATTCTCTACCTTCAATGCGGAAAAAGCATAGTTTGCTAAGGGTTACCACGAAAATATGTCTGAAGCCTGGTAAGGATTAGGCAATTAAGGAAAGCATAGTTGATTATGCTATAGTTGATAAGGAAATTGAATACTGGGGAAATGAGTACTTAAATTGAAAATGCTAGGGGAATTGAAACCCCTGCAGAAATCTCTTATGTCCTCTTGCTTAAAATTCTATTAAAACAAGTAAAGTGACTCATAAATCTAAACCATGAATCTTTATTTGCATATATTAATTCTTAGCCTTTCCTGTAAATGTCCTGTGTATTTCTTTCCTAGAGTCACTGGAAATTTAAAAGCAACTATGGTATCTTACAAGTTTTTTGAATACACCTGCAACTTTTTCACTCTCGCCCCGGCCTCCTTTGTACCTAATTGCACCAAAGCCAGAGTAGCAGTAATGAGCCTGTAATAAAATGGCATGGAGAGGACAGTCCAGGAGCAAAAGTGGCTATAACTGTTCGTGCTGTACATTTATTAACTGCTTACATCCCATTGTGACTTCAAGGTCCAAAGAAAGCATTTGCATATTAGGAAAATTCCTGTGTTGTAGTTGTACCCATCCTGGAAAAAAAAAAAAAGTAATTAAAAAAAAGAGGCCAGGACCTCAGGGGTATAAGAAGAAGTTATTTGCTCAGAATTACAAAGCTGGTGAGTAACAGAACCAGGTGCAGAATGCTGACTCTTAAAAATCCAGTTCCTGGGTCAAGTTCCAGATTCATCCACAAGGTTACTTCAGAAACATGCACCCCTGCTAAACAGAAGTAAAGATGGGGTAGGGACATTTGCAGTAAAGATCTGCTGTAGGCCCAGTTCATTTGCTGTAAAATATACCAATTATTGTACAGATGCATGCAATTTTAAAGAGGCAATGTATTTAATTATAGCTCCCTTATCTTTTAATATCTTTTTCTCTCCTTTTTTTTTTTTTTTTTTCTCCTCTCATTCTGGTAGTTAGTTGAGCATTATTCATACAAACCAGATGGATTGTTAAGGGTTCTTACCATTCCCTGTCCACAGCTCGGCTCAGAAAATGGTGAGTTATTCCTATTATTTTGGTATGCATAAACAGCCATGTTAATGATGATGAAGATGTGTGCATTTTTTTCCACTTGCTATGTAGGTGGGTGCAGATTATAGTAGATTAAAGTTTGATTAAAAGAAATGTAAATGTTAAATTTCCAATTTTTCAAAAGAGTCAAGAACTGTCAGACCTGTAGCTTATAGCTTAAAGGAGGCTACCAGCTCCAGTTATTGCTGCTTTAAATTAATGTCAGATCCAAAATGTGCTTTGCTGCTCAAAGTGGCAGTGTGTGCTACTTGGCCCACACGCACTAACAAGGCGGTCATCCCAGCACTCTTCCAATGGTCTTTGCTCAAAGCTAAGACCAGCACGCCAGCAGAATTGCTATGGGCATTCAGGTTGGGTGTAGCGAGAGGTTCACGCAACAGGCGAGCGGCTTGTGGATGTGGAGTTGCTTCCCATGCTGGTGAGAGCCAGGCAGAGCAAAGGATTCGCTGCACCCGATGCTGAAAATAGGGTCAGAGAGGCATTCCCTGATAACTTGGCAGAAAGGAGGGGAAGGAGTGTGGGGGTGTCCTGAGGTCTGGTATGCTCTCTGGCCTGTTTCTTCTTTAATGTCGTGTTAATAAAACCCTGTCCTCTCTCTTGCCCTGATGGCCAAGGGAAAAAAGGTGCTTCTGCCTGATCCTTTTCTAACTCATGCTATTCCAGAAGTGATGTTCTTTCTCTAAGGACTTTTTCTGTCATTCCAACTGGATACAAGTGCCATGGTGAAAGGATATGACTGTACTTTTTCTGCTCCTTTGAATCATTGAGGCATTGCACATACTTTTGCCTCTGTGGCAGCAAGTACTGGAGTCTGCTGCACATTTCAGACAAAGGCAAAGATAGGCCAGGAGAAGCACTGTAATGTGATTTAAAAAACAAAGTTGGTCCCCTTTGTAAAATTTTTTGTTCTTACAGTACGTTTCTCACCTTACTCAGTATCCTTCTACATTTGATTCTTTTACAGATAACATCGTTTTTAACACTTGCCCTCCTCTTCCTGGAACTCCTTCTAAGGTAAGAGTAGGTGGTGATATAGCAGCAGTATTCATTTGAGAAGGCTTATAGTCACATACTGCTCTAGGAATCCTAATGCTTGGGTATTATTGCAGCAGTAATTTTGTTTTTCTAGGGATATAAGCAGTAAGCTGAAAAGAATAATCGTAACATATTCTAGCACAATTATTGCTTTCATCAGTGTTTTGCACGAGCTATTCATCATTTAATTATGTTAACTTCTTTTATACGTATAATGTATAGGAAAAATGTTTTTTTTTCATATATACAATGCCTTGTTGATGGTCATGTTTTATCAATGTTTATCAAAGTGACTATATCAACAGTAGGAGAGTTACTGCTTTGTTTACATTGTCCATGTCAAGAATCTGTTGACTGAAGCAGAAATGGAGGTTCAATTTGCTTTCATATTTGGTGCAGTAAAGATCAGACTTTGCACAAGGGTTTGATTCCTTGTGCAGTGAAATTAGGCAAAGCTGTTTTATCGACTTGAAGAATAGTGAGCAAGGCCAACTGTGATTATAATTGCCTAAGTTCTCAGAGTCCATTGATTAGAGAAGCCACCTGAGGTGTGATACATAACACCATTTCATTCAACTGTACTTGATCTCATCTGAAATAGGAAGTTTAATTTAGTTGTTTTACCACTCCTCGGAGAACCTAATCAGGTAGGTCATTATCTTGATGCATTATAGAAAAAAAATAGTTTTGTTAATGTAGGCAATTACATTTAGTTCAGTACTGTTGAGTCCCTGTGAACAAACATTCTCACTGGAAATTATGCAACTGGAATTGGTGCCTTTTTTTTTTTTTTTAATGTTGCCTGAAGGTTTGGATCTGTGCAATTTACAAAGATGACCATGAAGTTTAAGCACATGAGACCACATGTATATCATCTGGTGTACAACAGTTATAGAGGTGGATCAAGCACCTTCAGTGCGGGAATTATCCATAGAAAATTTTGCAGTTTAAATGTGTATGACAGTAAATTCAAGAAATCGTATTTTAGCTATTTAACTTATCAAAGAAGTAGTAACAACAAAATAAAAAGTATACCTGACTAAGCTAACTCGTGTTTGAGACCGTGCAGTGAAAGTAAATGGGCCAACCTCTTCACTTTTCATGAGTGCATTGCAGTAATGCTACCCCAGTTGTTCATGATGCTTTACAGGTAAAAGACTCAGTCACGCTAACAGGATGTGATTAATCTGTCCTGAGGTTAATGAACTCAAATGAAGAGCTGTTCATTCAGCAAATAACAAAGGCTCGCTTTTGAGGAATTTTGAAACAAGAGACATATCTGTCCACATGTCACTTCAGCCTAGAAGTGGTAGAACTACTTTCCACTAATATGTGCCTATGTCTTTCCACTCAGAAGGAGCCCAGGCGATTAGCCAAGAGTATATGCCTTGCTTTTAGGTGAGATTAATTCCACCCTTGAACATGTGCTTTTCTTGCAAGTAGCTGACTTAAATATGCTTGGTCACTTGCATGTTTTACGTACAACCATTAATGTTTTCAGGACTGATTGGTAGTAATTACATTTAAGTCTTGTGCATGATGGATAGAAGGAAGAGCACCAAAGATATGAGTGAGATGTGTTGAGTGCACATTTTGCAAATATTGTCTTAAAATATTTCTTAAAGTTACAATATGTTTGACATTCTGAACTTCTTATAACAGAAATATGAATTTTGTGTTTTCTTTAGATAAAACAAGCCTGCTAAGTTACTTTTCTATAATATATAAATAGAAAGTGGAAAATTTAAAATGAATATTACTATTTATGGAGCTCAAAGACTTCAGTTAATATTGACAGGTTCTCATACATTAATATCATTATGCAAAAGTAGTAACTCACTGAAGACCACTTGTAGCTTTTTTTATACACAGAGCCTGAAATACAATGAATTTGGATTGCAAAAGCAAAAATGCATACTGAAAAGAACAAATACAATCATGAAGACTTATGTAGAGAATGTGCAATCTATCTTCACATTATTTCCACCATCTTAATTAAGAATTAAGAGTTTCTGACATTTCTGAAGTACTGCATCTTTTTTATTTTACAAAATGGATTGCCAAAATATGTGAATTGGGATTGTTAATGTTTGAATTGGGACTCAACATTATTGAGATTAATTGGAGAAATTTCCTGGAGAAACAGGGTGAAAGAAACTGATGAAAAATATTGCACTTCTAGTAGTCAGCTGTAGAACACAGGATGGATGAAGGAGCAGTGACAGTTTTTCAGAGGTTGCCTATAGTGGGTCAGAATGGGAACAAGGACCAGCAACCATCATGCTGGTAGAAGAAAGGGAAACATCAAGAGTGTTTCCAGCTTGTTCAACACTGGTAGGGTCTCAGCTTGATTACTTTCACCAGGTTTTGGTGCTGCACCAAAGAATGTTGTCCAACAGGAGATAATCCAGAGCCAGGCAATAGGAATGATCATGACATGTGAGAAAAGATTGATTAGAATAAAGAAGAAAAAGAAGGACAGTAGAGGGACACAACATGATTAACAGCTGAGGAAAGGAGGACAATGGCCTGTTCTGAGGGACAATCTAATACTGGTGTTCCCAACCAGACCACTTTTTCAATATATTTTTATTTTCATATATAGTAATGCCTGAAATACACAGATGAGATTCCAAAACCTTAGTGGAAAGCATGCCCAAATATAAAGTTGCTTTGAAGCTAAGAGAGAGTATGACCACTGTAGAAAGATCTGCTGGATGATGTACAAGGCAGGCTGTCCAGCTAATTTCACTGCAGACTGTTGGTGTGTAAGGGCTTGGAGTAAAACCTACAACATTAGGGAAGGGATCTGTGTAGCTTGCTAATGCTCCAAGAACAAATGTAAATAATAAGATGTTACTGTTTCTTGTCCCTTTTTCTGTAATCTGGACATCTGCTTTTTAATGATACTAATATGCTTCCTCCGCAAAAGGAAAGACTTTCTGCTGAGTCTGTATTGGATGTAATTTCTCCGTGCGGAATATGGAGGCTTTCTCCTTCTTACTTCTCTCAGCACGTGTATGGACCGATACTTTTCTTGCCTTGCACCAGAAACTCCATAGCTAGATTTAAGGTGATTTTGATCCCTTTTGACTTTGTAAATTACTTTTTTCTCCATGCACACCATCCCAATACGTATTTAAACCTGCAGAGGAGATTTTGTTATGAGCCTAAAATCAGCTGTTGACATTACAGTGAAGCTGCCAACTGCTGGCCAGTTACCAAATCTCCATTGAACCTCTTCCAGTATATTTTTAGCCACAGTTTATCAGATAGTAAGAACAGGCCTACACCTTATGACTACAGCATAACTTCAGACTAGTACTGTTGCTGTCCCTGAGTAATTTCTCTTAGCATGCATTTGTATTTCTAATACGAACATTTGAGTTAAGCAGGATTGCCATCAAGGTAGTATATGCAGAGATATAGAACACAGGATGGATGGAGACAGGGAGCTACTTCCTAAACTCTTCTGACAAGAGTATAGGGAACCACGCTTACCATGTTCAAAAGAGCACTCATACTTCTTTGAGAATTTATCTGCTGCAAATCTGTAGCTAAGAAGTGCTTTGGGTTTCATTTATTCACAATATAGAAAGAGTTTTCTGAGGTAAAAGAAAATAGTGGATTCAATAAGCTTTCTCAATATGCAGTAACTGACTTTTTATCTATCGTCGCTATGAGGACTGTCAAGCATCAAGAAAGTTACTTTTCAAGCAGGAGTAGGGACTGCATGGCTATCCTTCGACTTTTGAAACAAAATATACCTTTTTTTAATGTGAAATCAAACTTATTTAAAAAAATAAAAAGCAACTAGGAAAAATACCAATCTGATCCATTAGAAAAGCTGCCTTTTCGGGGGCGGGGGGAGGAATCCAACTGGGTTATTTAAAACTTCAGCACATCTAACGTAAGAGTTCAAGGGCTGTTTCAAGTGGCTGTGTATGTGGTTCATTATGATCTCAACCTCAGCATAAGCCTAAATGTTTGGTCAATAACTACTGCATCACAATTTTAATTAGGTAGGCATGATCTCTCAGTGACCCCTAGAAATGTTAGTTAAGTCACATTTAATTACATTTATGTATTATTGTAAAGCATATTTGCATTTCTTTTAGAAGTATCTTTATACAGAACATAAGTGCACATGTAAGATGTAAAGCCTGTTAATTTTCATTTGGAATTAGTATCTGTTTCTGTGCTTTTTCCTTCAATAACCATGTTGTCCTAAGGCTACGGTATGTCTCAAGTCTTGTTTGATACATTGCTCATACTTCCAGACACTAAAGTTATCAACTGATTTACACGACTAAATATGCGGGGAGTGGCTAAAGTTCAGGAACAGAGGTAGGGAAAACATACTGTGTAAAAGATCTGGGGAAAGGGTGATGTGCTTAAATTTTAAAAAGGTGTATCTACAGATTCAAGATGGTTTGAGAGTAATATAGTTGAAAGAAAAGTTAGTACTAAGATTTCCTGTAGTACATTTTTTGATGCATCATATCTGTACTTGCAGGCACACACAAGAGAAAGGTTAGGAGTGTTTTGTTCTTATATACTTCTGTTTTGTAAGATGCCTTTAGCTATTTTCCTGACACATTTACTGTTCCTCTTTGACATTGTGGTTTCTAGACTTGGGCAGGAGGTGGAATTATCTCAAGACTCAAATCGTACACCTTTCCAAAGGCTGGCAGCAAAAAGGTGCCTCATATAGTCTTTCCAGGTTTTTGACTGAGTTAAAAGGACTTACACTTGACTAATTTCACTCTTTCCCCTCAACCACCCTTTTGGCTTGCAATTACTAAATGTGTGTCTTAGCTACTAACAATCAGATTGTGAGATTTTGTAAATTTTCTGCTTCTTTCCTAACAATCTGCATAATTATGGCCTAGTTTTTATAATTAAATAATGGTTTTGAAGAAATTTTAAAAACAGAGGAACTATTTTTAATTTATTTCTCACATCCCAAAATATTAGTGCAGATCTCAACATGTCTGCAAATAAAATGTGATAAAATGTTTTTCAAAAGCCAGTTACTTACATCAGAACAAAATGGTATTTCTACTCTGAACTATCATTCCTAATGAGAAAATTGGCTTGCTTACACAATAATGCTACTATTAAGCACATTTAGGGAACAATTTGTTAATAACAACCTCAAAATATGTTCTTACAGGACCTGTGTGCACAAATCTTGTTATGCATTGACATTAATTACATTTGGACAAATGTGAGATGTCACAAGACCAAGCAGAATGGGAAAGGTGATGTCCAGGAGTCAAGGGGAACCCAGCCCTGTGCTAATGAAAATGCTGTTGCATGGCTGTCCAGTAGTTGATGTAGTTGTAAAGCATGTGGTTAATGAGCTTTGTTTTCATGCTGAGAATAACATGTGTGTCCCTGTGCCACCCATGAGTCTCTTTTCTTGTTTATTTACTTATTTCCAGTTGCTCCTCAACAAAAATGAGACGCCATAAAAGGCACTAGAGGTATGCTGTTCTTCAGAGTTAAAAACTACATTTGACATATACTGTATTTTATAATCCTGCTAAATAACAATTACTCCTTTTTTATAACTTCACTTTTATACTGAAGTACCAATAGCTGTTGTCATCTGTATACACTTACAGGACCCACGTCTCATTTTTAATGTGCTGTCATCTTGTACAAATGCATATATAGGCTCAGGACATGTTCTAAAGCCACCTGAAAAATATTGCCATACTACCACACATTAGACTAAAGAAGTATTTTGGGTCTGTTCGAAAAAGTGAGTGTGGTGTCTGAATCCTCTAGACATGGCTTTGGTCACTCTGCTGTCTGTTCACCTGGTAAAATCTGTGCTTCTCTCTGGTTTCTTTCTGCAGTCAAATACCTATTTCCTGACTTCTGGAGAAGATGCACAGAGTACAGACTGAAGTATATTTGCAGAGAAAGACCAATTGTTTAAGAAAATAATTTAAGAATTCTGATTTGATTATAATTTCTGTGTACTTAACCTTGAATATCCAAACCCATGTATTTCATCATACTGCCAAATTTTGGACTCTAAACAAAAGTCCTGCTCTGAATGTTTGCAAGATTTACCATCCCTTAACCCCAATATGCAGAGTTTACGTGATTAATTAGGCACTTCCCTTATGTCAAAAAATTTCAGACATTAAACGGAAAATTTACACTGCTGTATTTATTTTGTCTTGGAACTTATGGGTTCTTTTGAGTTTCACAAACTGGTCATTTGTATATAATTTTAGGACTCATCAAAAATTTTCAAGCTCTTCTACTCAGTAATGTAGAATTGGCGGTTTAGTGACAATTGAAATGAACTCATGCCACCTACTGGAAATTTAGATGTTTCTGCCAAAGCCCAGGATATGGCTAAGGTCTTTGTCGTGCAGTATTTTGCTGTTCAGTTTGGTTTAGCAAAGTAAAACGACTTTATTAGTCCTACCTATACGTTTTCATTTTTGCAAATCAGAATTATAACCTGAGAAGAAATAGCACTTGCTGTACTGATTGCCTTCAGAAATATTCTTTACTATAAAATTACCATCTTTACTATAAGAATCAGAGAAATTAGAGCTGTCCATTCATATGCTAAAGTAAATAGTAAGTCGGTCTTGTTCACATTATCAACTAGATGCTATCAAACCTGAAGGCCTTATCCATGCATAGAGGGTGGTATTCCTTTTGCTAGAAAGGTATCTTTCGGTCAATGCAAACTCTGCCTGCTGCTTTCCTCTCATTGTGGTTGTGGCTATATTACTATAAAAGTGCAACTCTAGTATAGCCAGTCCCTAATAATGGGAAGAATGCCACATGTAGATTAGCTTAACTGAGGGTACCTGAGAAGTTTAATCAACTAAAATTAAACCCTAGCAGAAGAAAAAAAATATTTTTATGTGAAAATAAGACAGGCTCAAAACAGCTTTCTAGTATGAGAGCGTAAAATGACAGCCTGGCCCATAGTTTACAAGTGTACAAACCACAAGGTGTCGCATAGTATGTGCCAATTTTAACAGGCTTCTCTAGTGGACTCTTTTCTTGTATTCCTTTTTACTGAATGAGCAATTCCATGGTCATTTTGTGGTGCTTGTAAGAATACAGGGAGTAGTCTCCTACTCTATACCTTGGTTGTTTTAAGGCAAAGCTCCCTTTGTCAGAAAAAGATTTGCAGAATTAAACTTGCTGTTTTTAAAGTGTAGGGCAGTGTAAGGACTCTGGATTTAGGTGACAGTTAAGTAAAAAGGAAATTTTACTGTACTATTACCCAGACCAGTGCATGTGCAATGATAAATACCTCCTGCACCATTTCTAGTCAGCCTCACTTGACTTCAACAGAAAAATTCCAACCTTCCTGCTAGAAAATCCTATTCAGAGGTATGTGGGTTGCTACACGCAGCAAATACATAACTGGCAGAACTAAAGAAAAATATCTGAGGTTTTCTGAGTGCTGCACAATATTCCCAAGTTAGTAGTATGAGCTGAAAAGGTTCAACCAGAAATATTAATCAAAAAGACATTGTTAAGCTGTTTAATTGAATTGCAACGATAGGGAATATAATTCCACACTTACATTAGTTAACTAAGCCAGCACTAATAATATGCAAGACATTATCACTCTTCTTAAACATGAGCAACTCTCCGAGAACCGCTTTGTTAGATTTGGTGTCACTGTGTCATTTCCAGTTCACAGCTGCAGAGTTTTACTCACAAGCACAGGAGTGATGCACTCATCTTTTTTTAATGCAGTTCCTGTTCTTGAATTGCAAAGAGCAGAAATTCCTCTGTACATCCTTTTTGAGGAGTCAGCTATGTCATGGCTAGAGTTATATTTTTACCGGCTGTTGTGCAGTGGTGAATGGATTCTTGAGGTGTATGCATTTGGTATACATGAATTCTGTTTGGGTAGTCCAAAGTATGCTGGTTCATATGCTGAGACCTAGGGTCAAGAATATTTAACTACCTTTCCAGTCTGCAACTATTACCAATCACATGTGACCTTATGCCCTCCAAGTTTTTTAAAATTTGTGGGGCTATCCATTACTTGCTGAGTACTTCTTAAGTGTTTCTGCCCTGTGCAGCAGCCAGATGAAGCTTACTTCTCAGACCTATACAAGGTGTTGCAGTGAAATTTGCACTATCCATCATTATGATTCAGCCTGCAGTGTTATATTGCTATCAAAAGAGCAGCCCTTCCTCAAGCACTAGGTTCAAGTCTGTTTGAAATGTTGAGTTTATAATTTTCAAAGGCTGTTCACAAAGTGCTTGTGTCTCATTCCTCATAAGCTTGGCTTTTGATGAGGAAAAGTGGCACACAATCTCTTTACTTACCTAAAAATGAAGAAGATCTGCTGAAGTTGTACATGTCTTTGGACTGAATTTATATTCCTTGTTATGTAACAGCAACTACACAAGCTCTATCCATCACTTGACCGTGGAAGGAAAGATGATGGAGCTGCCATGCTTCATTGGTTAGCTCAGAGCTACAGCTACGCCTGTGTGACTTCACGTAATTGTGACTACAGAGAAGGTTCCAGTGTTTTAAGTGAGGGGTGTGCTGTGGAACATATCAAAGCTTGGGTTCAGATATTCCCATCACACTTTTTGGTGCATAGTTGAGGTACTCCCCACAGTGAACAGAGGACAATTGATAGTCCTGTCAAAGCTTTCAAAAAGCAAAGGAGTCCTAGAGTGATGCAGTCTCTTCTAGATGTCATTTTCTGAACACTTTGCGTTTCTATCAGGAAGATTATTTTAAGGGTAAAGTACACAAAACGTACCCTTTGAAACTGTGATTCTATCATTCCTAAATATTTCAGAACTTTCCTTCCAGTTCCAGTATCCTGGGAACTGCCACTGAAGAATCAGCATCTTACTCCCTTTCTTAAGAGGTCACCATATTTTTATTGTTTTTTTCCCACTGTGCTTTTGGACACCTTGCCCAAGAAGTGTTAACCAGAGGCTTCCATAAAATCTGTGCAATGTGGCAATCAGCACCTGCTTTATTTGTACTTGTATCTGTTTAGCAACAGGTATTAATGTCAGTCCATACTGCTCTGTATCCACTCAGTTAATTGATTCCAATTACCTTTTGAAATGTAAAATTATCTCCCTTTTAAAGTATATATATAGTTAACATAGGAAGCAAGAATACATCTAGGAAGCTATCCAGTGGAACTGTAATCACTTCTTAGTAGTAATACTGAATGGGTCATAGTAACTAGCAATAAGATAAAAACCCCTAAGTATTCTTGATGTGTTCTGAAGCAACATAGAATGTATGATATGCACAAACTAAAATCAGTATAATTCACTCTGATGAGGTTTTGCTTTGCAAAAGATGGTTAATATTTTGGACTGAACATAATCATTTCCTATGTACATCCTGACAGTGCAGGGAAAGACTGTCCTAACTGTTCACACTGAAACTGCCAGCCCATTACTTGAGAGGTTTGGGATTGCATTCCAATATTAGTGGGGGGTGAGGTGGGGTTAGTGAATGGCCTGTGTGTGAAATAAAATTATACAGGTCTTGGAAATAGTTTTTAACTTGCAGACCTGGCAAGGAATACCAGGCTAGAAAAACAAAACCAGAGCTGAGGATCTTGTTTTATACCATTCAATTGCCTCCTTGATCTTGAGTCTGGCAGGTCATTTTGGTCCCTGACCTATCTCAGAGCCATCTCAGGGCTCTTGGGGCTTGCCCTGACAGCAAATGGCCTTTCAACACTGTTTCACAAGACTGAATGATTCAAGTCAGAAACATTACCCTTACTATCCCTGATGCCACCATGCTTATCGTCCCACCAGGCCAGAATCTTGCTGAGTGTTGGCATCCTTCTCAGGATTTGCTGTAGTGAAATCTTTTCTGCTTCATCCAGCTGGGTGAATCACTTCATTATGATTTAAAGGTCTTATGATTAGGTCTTAACCTTATGATCAAAGGTCTTAACCTTATGATTAAAGGTACCACCCGGCTCAGGCATTTTCCCTGCAAACTGCAATTTCCAAGTTATAGAACTTCTGATGCACCCAATAATTCACTCCTGGACACTCAAGCTTTTATTTCTCTTTACATGAAAACCACAATGGTTTCAGGCAGGAACTTATGCCACTGCAAGCTTCAGTTATTAAAAAGAAATAAATATTTGCAAAATGGCCCTATCCAGTGTTTTGGAAGTACAATGTATGTTTGTTTCCTATTCGAACTCATCAAACTTGTGTTGGTATTTGAGTTTCTGGGTTTAAATGCAGTCTTAGGAGGCTGAAGTCACTCATGAACATAGTAAAATTTCTATAGATTGTAAGCAGGTTACCTCGTCAATAGTTTATTGTGCCAGACTTGTCCTTCAGCCAAGGAGCTCCAGAACACACCATATTTCTGCTGACATGCTTTGGGTGGTCCATAGTATTCCTCTGACAAACAGTAAAGGCAGAGGGATTATATTTGAACCAGATGTTCAGCTACAGTAAGAATTAGGTCATTTTCAACCCCCTTAGAGCAGACTGTCTGGTCCATGATGTTTGTCCATGATGTTACACAAGCCTATTAAAATAATTATATTTTACCCCAGTTTCTTCCAAGTGGAGTCACTCTATAACATCCACAAGAGAAACAGGGAAGTATTATTTGTTCTCGTTTGTGCTAGGAAATTCTCTTTGGCCTAGATATGAAAAGACAGAACTTGGAGAGGGAGGAAGGACAGATTAAAGAGAAATCCTTATGACTACTTGTGTTACAAGGCAGATTTGAAAAAAGCACGTAATTTTAATGTCTGCAGAATAAGATTTGTGCATGACCCATTCCAGTTAATTCTCTCAGATCAAATGCTCTGAAATATTTGCAATAACTTTTTATGCTTTAGCAATGTATGTTTCATTTGGCCTGCATATTTACTCAAGCAATAACCTCCAGAATGAAATAAATTTTGTTGGATTATTTTCTTACTTTCTGATTCTCATCTATGTGTGTCTTGCAATCATTATGCCATAATCCTTGGGGGAGAAAAAGGCTTTTAACTTACCTATTCATTGCTAAACATAAAACCTCTATTTGTGTGCTACAGCTTCAGACAGCTATTGGTCACCTGCCTGATGAAGCACCTTTTAATCCTTATGTGCTGCAAAGGAAGAGAGGTCTTACAGGAGCAGGAAAAGGTAGGCAGAGTAATTTATGTCATTAATCAAATTTCCTTCTTTATGCCAGAGATCTCTCCTCAACCCATACTTCATTTTTCTTGCATATATTTCACATCGTGTTGTGTATTGGTTATAGCCACTATCATAGCTGAAGCCTGGTAGCTGAAACTGCCAGATGTTACCATCTGTAACAAATATCATTTAGCAGAAATCATTTTTTCCATGTTGAAGTGAAATATTATTACTTCCTTGACTCTAAAAGCTGCATCCTTGCACTTCACAAAAATAATTGTGCCCTGTTGCATACACAGTGCCAAGCTGGTGCTCATGCTTTCTGTAAAATGTAATTAAAGATAGGTACCTAAGAATGAACTACATATAAGGCACCATTCTGAGTGAATCGTCTGAGGCAACTAATTGGAAGTACTAAGGAGAAAGGTCAGCCTTTAACACTCCTGCTGTAGAGGAGACTCCTGGCTTCACATTACGTAGATTCTCAGTAGTTAAGGCTTGTCACCAGTTGGAAGTCACTCTCTTTTGGGGTGTTCTAAAGTGCTTGTATCTGGACTGCCTATGTTTTCTTTATAATGCCCTCATAAGTCAAACACACTGATGATCCTAAACATAGAAAAAGTGAATATAGTAGCTGTGGCAGCAAAAGTGTCTCACATAATGTCTAACTTTTTCATTGATTGAACTGCAGGTGATCAGAGAGAGGCCTTACCCATGGATACTGAGGTCTATGAAAGTCCATATGCTGATCCAGATGAAATGAAACCAAAAAATGTCACTCTTGACAGGAAATTGTTAACCTTGGAGGAAGGAGAACTTGGCTCTGGCAACTTTGGTACTGTAAAGAAAGGGTTCTATAAAATGAAAAAGTAAGCATTTACTTCTATTTTCATGGAGTCTAGTATGTAAAATCTGTAGCCTTTATTTTTCAGAGCAGCAGTAATCTTTGCATGTCATTTGAGATGACAGACTGTACCTAAGTAATTTGGTGGAGATCACCAGATGCTGTCTTTGTACATACACTCGTTCACCTATTTTCTATACACTCATTTTCTTTTCCTCTGCAGACACCTCTTTGCCTGCAGCATACTCACCTCCTAGACATTATTTTTGTCTGTAAAGTGAAGTGCCCCTTATGACTATTTTCTCTCCTGTCAGGGATAGCAGAGTGTGCAGTTTGCTGCCTTCCTCCCTAGTTTGTATGGGCAGTCATGCTACCCAGTATTTCCCACCTGCACAACCTCTCTTTGAGAAACGGTGTAGTGTGCCATGGACAGCAAAGAGATTTTCACCTAAAATAAGTGTAATAAATACCTGTTTCATGAAGCTGGAATGTTGATTTTAAAGAAGACAGAATATGTCACCTCTTTTATCATGTAATTGCAGTAGGAACAGACCCTTTTTATACTGGCAGAAGTGGGAGCACTTGACTGTTATGCATTTTCATAGTAAAATGTTATCAGTATATTATGCATGGGCTGATTATATATACACTTGCACCACTTGAAGGTGGAGGCATTTCTTTAACCAAGGTTTTCAGGGCCAGGAAGGATTTTTCTTTACCTTCTACAGTCTGAGGGGATTTGAAGGGCTCCAGCCCCAGCTTGTGCATTTGCAAATCTTGTTTCACACTTGAGCTCTGTTGATCTCATCAGTTACTCTTTCATTTAGTTGTATGAGCTGAGGATCGCAGACGTAGACTTAGTTTCTCCAGGTTTCAGAGCACTGCCTTGAGGCCTTGCAGTGCTGCGTGTTCTAGTCTCACCCCCAAAACACCTCAGTGCTTAGAAAGGCCTTTATAACTGTTCTTGCCAGAAAAGCTTTATGGCATTCTTGCCAGAATGGACAAGAAGATTTTTGTCTGGTACATTTGTTTTCAGGTTTGTGAAGATATTTTTATGATAATCTATAATTTTCACAGGTTCTTTTCATTCCCTCTCTTATGCTTAGGTGTCTTCTGACTATTTGATAGAGAGATGTTCCTGTTATAGTTGGGTCTTATCCCCTCTGAATGTCAATTCTGTCTTTCGTCACAGTTAGTACTATGCGCACAGTCACATCAGATGAAGATTGTGTGCATTTGCAGGCAGATTTTTCAGCAACTAATCCCAGAAATGGATTCTTTTTTGTAGGGGTGCCAAGCCAGTGGCTGTAAAAATTCTTAAGAATGAGAGTAATGATCCAGCCGTAAAGGATGAATTACTGAGAGAAGCAAATGTTATGCAGCAACTGGATAATCCGTATATTGTCCGAATGATAGGCATATGTGAAGCTGAGGCCTGGATGTTAGTAATGGAAATGGCTGAACTTGGGCCATTGAACAAATTTTTGCAAAAAAATAGGTACGTAAGCTTTGATTCCATTTCATAGGATTTATCCAAAGGGGAAAAAGATACAGGTCTGTTTCCCCCTGCCGCACCACCACCCCCACCTCCCCACCCCCACCCACCCCCTTTTAAGGGCAATTTTAAATTGGTATGTTGTTAATGTAATAATTAATGATTCCAGTTACTCTTCACTAGGATACGATTATCTTGTACACATCTCCTAACTGTCAAATATTTCTGGTAAAATAGTGCATTTTGAATAAATGAAAACATTTTCCCATGTCCTTCAATTGCTCATTTATTAATATGATCACACATCATCTTCCTCGGGACATTCTTATGCTGCCTGTTCTAATTAAAGCTTAGCTAACATAAGTAGATCAAGTTCCTGGTGTGATATGGGGAAGTTCATAGTAAAGATTTATATTTGAACTCCATGAAAAGTTATGAAAATGAACTCCTGACCTCTTAAAAAATCAATTATGATTTTCAGACATGTCACGGAGAAGAATATAACAGAGCTGGTTCATCAGGTTTCCATGGGAATGAAATACCTGGAGGAGAATAACTTTGTTCATAGGGATCTGGCTGCAAGGAATGTACTACTAGTCACCCAACATTATGCCAAAATTAGTGACTTTGGACTTTCTAAAGCTCTTAGTGCTGATGAAAATTATTATAAGGTAAGGTTTGCACAGACCTGAAAGCTGGTAGTAGCATAGCTTAATGAGGTTATCTTCAGTTGAAGTGCAGTTCTTTTTAAAAGTCAAAAATCAGAAATAATGTGTATTATTTTATAGCCTGATAAAAGGTCACTGACTTTCAAAGTGTGTTCAACACTAAGAGATGTGTAGGGACGAAAAAAGCCAGTCCCTTCTTTTATTTGCTTATTCCTTTACTTTAGTTTTGGTAAACTTGTCATCAGAAAGTTGAAATATATGGTGGAAATGAGATACCTCCTTATACAAAAGGAGGAAAATCTCTTTGTTGCAGAGATGAACTTTTGTACACTTACAGTTTTCACCGTGTCCAAGGAAAATTTAGGCTAGTACACTGTATTATTGTCTAACAGAAATGAATCTGGGGAGGTTTTTGGAAGACTACCATTGGTAAATAGTAATTTGATCTAAGTAGAATTTGTTTAACTTGGGTTTAAATTTGTTGGATCTCTGTACAGCTAAAGGGACTGAAATAACTGCCATATTTAATAAGGTAAAACATCATGGGAGACAAAGGCTCTAAGTGTCTCCATCTTTTTTTCTGATACATTGCTTTTGCAGTTCAAATTATTTCTTCCTTCTGCCTGTTCCCTTTCATCAGCTGTTTAAAACTAACGGCCCAACCATGAAACGGTGCTGAGGAGGAGCAAGCATATACTCTCTTCTGATGACCTTCGTATGGGAATAGTAACTGCTGTCAGAAAAGGGCTGTAACATCTTAAATCACTGCCACTAGCCTAGCCAGAGCTGCTTGTCAGAGGTTTGAGAATAGGTATCAAAGGCCCATTCCCTTTACAACTCCACATAATGCAGTGGGGTTCTTTCACTAGCTCTAGCACTGTGCTGGAATAGCTTGACATTAGTATTGTCATAACACAGTGTTACAGCATAATTTAATCAAACTGCAGTTTGCCACAAGGCAGTCACTGTGCTTTGAAACGGAGCATCAACTTCAAGTAATGAGACTCGGTGTAACTGAGTGCATATCTCCTACCCTCTGCAGAGAGCCTAGATGAAAAATCTTACTTTTAAAGAGCAACTTTAAATTAAATGCCACTAAAAACATGACTCCAGGTCATTTAGCTAAGCTTTGCTTTGCCGTAGATTTAATTTCAGTACATTATTTTGAACATGGAAGATCAGGAACAATTTTGTAACAGTTTTGAAGAAGCTGCTACCCATTCTCTCAAATGTGAACTGCATCAGAAATGTTATGGTACTTAGTACAAATGTGTTCAAGTATAAGTTAACCTGGCTTATATGAATTCTAATGTAGTTTACTATTATCACTGTCTCTAACCTGCTTTTTTTCCTCTCTGTTATGACTTATTTTAGGCACAGAGTCATGGAAAATGGCCAGTCAAGTGGTATGCTCCAGAATGCATGAATTTCTACAAATTTTCTAGCAAAAGTGATGTCTGGAGCTTTGGGGTTTTAATGTGGGAAGCTTTCTCTTATGGGCAAAAGCCATATAAGGTGAGTAGTTCTATCTGGCAATTTTTTTTCCGTAAAAAATTAAGAGCAAATTTGAACCAGTGCCTTTTCCTACCTAAAAAGGGTTATTGCAGGCCAAAGCAGGCCTTAGCACCCCATCTGTTGCAACAAATGAATCAAAGGATAGCCCCAAAAAAATCAATTCCAGGCCTCTGTTTCATACTAGCATGTGTACTGTAGTCTTTTGCAAGTCAAGTGACTGTTCTGGTCACCCTGTTCCAGGGAATGAAGGGTGGTGACGTTGCGCAGATGATTGAAAGAGGAGAACGAATGGAACGTCCTGAAGTCTGTCCAACAGAAGTCTATGATCTAATGAAATTGTGTTGGACATACAAGTGAGTGTAATGTAAAACTCTCTCCTTTAATAGAAATATATTGTAATCTACTTAGTTAACAGCCAGGAGGAGGTGGGGGAGGGGAGGGTATTTCAAAGTACATCCTTTCAACTGGTATTTAACTTACAACCTCTAAACTAAGATGTCAGTTGCACCTTGAAGTGAAAATTATTTGCGTTACTGAGTGTACGACAAGAAGCTGATCTGACACAGCTGGTTTTGCTGAAACAGTTATATACAAAAAATAGGGTATCATCATAAACAAGAAAATCCACAAAATGATCAGTCTGATATATTTGAAAGTTTGAAATTGAGCAAAGATTTTTGTTTCATTTTGGATTGTATTTTGTTTAATTTTCATTTCCAAGACTTATTTTTACTGAAATGTCAAAGTCGTATTGCCAAATTATTCATTCCTTCCTCAATAATTAATTGTTTTGACCTATTTTTCTCTTTTTTCATTTCTGAATATAATCATATTGAATCCCACATTGACTTCCTATTAGTGAGAGGCAAAACATTTTTTCAGATCATACCTAATATGTCAGAAACACTTTTTCTGATTGATAACAATTTAGAAAGAATTATGAAATGTAGAGGGATATAAAAAAGAAAGCCTACATATTATGTTAATTAGTATATTGTAAAAAATATTTAAAATATTTTATTATTTATCTTTTTAAATTATTTTGTTAAAACTTATTTTTAGCTGGGGGAAGGTCTCCATAAAGCATCCAAAGTCTACTGTAATGTCACTTATTCTTCCAGTTCAACATATGGAGAATATTTGTGTCCAGTAAAGGTCTCTGCATTCCATGTAAGGAACTGCAGTATTTCACTTTTAGGTTCCTTGCTCATTCGTTAGTTTTATTGCATCTAGTACTCAAGAAAGAATATGGAGCCATAAAATAATTTCTGCATTTTAGTTTGACTCAAAGAATGTTGCAACAGTTCTAGAGTGAAAGGGATCATTTTTTGTTGTGATTAATAACCATATCATAAAGCATGATGCTTTTAATGTTTGTACTGAAATATATTTAATATTGGAAAGAAAAAGAAATAAATTTAAAAAGATAGCTCAAGTCAGGTGGTGGATCTCAATATGTAATGCATTATTGTAAGGACTTGTCAGTTTAATTGTGTTCTCCTAAATCAACAAAGAGTTGCAGATAGAGGAAAGACAGACAGTACAGCCATATAATGTATGTCTAGGCTTCTTTCAGTGATGCTAAGCCACTCTGTATGACTGTAGTACCCATTATAAGGCAGGTAATACACTGTAAATACTCTTTTCTTTAGATTATTACTGAAGTAAATAAAGTAGAAAATGAAATTGAGTTGATTTACCATTTCTTTCTTGTAGTATCTTCACTGACCACAGAGTACCAGGCATGATAGTAAATCCACTGACTGGATGCTCTGCAGTGACATTTGCCACTTGTTGTTCATTTTGTAGCATCATTTTGGTAGCCTTAAAATATTGTGGGCACCTTTGGATGAGTTATCACTGAGATAACATCCCAAGCATTACAAAAGGCCCATGCACTTTTAAAGCTTTCTCCTTCCTACATAGTGAAGCTTTTTGTCTTTCCACAGTGTTGAGGACCGACCAGGATTTGTTGCAGTCGAGCTGAGATTACGTAACTACTATTACGACATTTCCCACTAACAGCATGAAGAACAGCAGCTTCCTTGCCTCCAGCCAACATGCTCTGATAAGCAGTTCAGTTTCTGAACCAAATGACTTAGATTTTTGTACTGCCACTTTCACCCTGCAAAGCTCAGAGCTAAACCCTCTGTCTGCAGGCTTGCCTTTTCTTGCCTTCTGTACAACATCCAGCCCTGGAATAGTGTTGAAAGTGCAGACGCCCCAAAGCAGGGAGCAAGGATGTCAGAGCAGATGCTTATACTTTTGCTACGTTCCATTTAATTTTATTTACACTTTTATTGACATTATATTTTGTTGTCATGTAAAAACTATTTAATGTCTTTCAGACCTCTTCCTCTCCTGTACTTGAATGTGGATAGGAATTTAGATTCTTGTTATTAATATTTTTAGCCCTCAAATGCATTAAGAGTTGTTTCCAGCTTTCCAGCTCCCCAATGAGGAATACCATAAATGTTTCTCACTGTGCAAGAAATTTACTGTGAAAGTGTGTCTGTTGCTTTGACTGATAGCGGATTTGATTTTACCCCCACGCCCCTTTAAAACCAATTGTGTTCTTTTCAGTAGTAATGTAGGCAGAGGGGAACTGGGAGATATGAATTTCTAACATCATCACCTCTTTTAAATGTGACTAAGTTCTGTTCCTTATCTCATGTGGAAGCCCAGCTGCCCCTCAAGGATTTATCTTTTTTTTGGTGAAACCTGGGAACTCAGGGGCTTCCTCTTCCCTTGGAACAAAACATATTGGCACCTAAGACAATGATTGTGGTTTTAACGTAATCTCCATCACTGTATTCCTGAAAAGATAGCTGTACAGTGAAAGATGACAGAGCAGCAGCTTACTTTCTCTGTGCTGTTTCAGCCTTCTCCACATAGCTTCATCTTTTCCATATATCTCTTTGGTTATAACAAAGCTGCTTGTGTTGTGTTTTAGACAGCAATAATTCCTTTCTTTTTTCAAACCTTTATTGCAAAGCGTTGTAACAATTCACCACACCTTATCATATCTAAAGCTAAATTTCACTCCTAGCTCAAATGTTTTAAAACAGGTGTGTGGACATCAAGTTTACTTTTGTCCACTCCTAAATGTTAGTATTTGTCCTGTTATTAACTTCTGTGAGCATCTCAGGAGAAGGTTTTTGTCTTACCACTCTTTTGTAGTGCACCATACATCTCCATTAATGTGCAAGTATAGCAATAGTAATAACAAATAATGTAATCAACTTCTGATTCTGTTTTCCCCTTTATGCTTTGTTTGTCCAATCGCATTTTAAGTATTACAGATATCAAAAATTTCTATCATTTATTACTCACTAGCAGCTAGCTACTTTACTGGCATTTACATTACCTTAGGAGTCTACATGCATTGTATTTACTAGATATAGAGATTTTAGAAGAATATGAAGAATAAGATTTAGAGTTAGATATATTTATTGCATATGACTGGTTAGAACATATGTGTTTAATTATGTGAAGAGGGTATTCTTAGAGGTGCAGTGATATTTTTTTCTCTAGCAAGGAAACTGGTTGGGCAATTACAGTAAGAAAGTGTGAAATAATTTTCATGAAAGAGATCAGTATAAACAAATGTAGGAGTTACTGCTGTGTTTTTGGTTTTGTTTTTTTTTTTTTTCTTTTTACTAGATTTCTGGTCTATTTTGCAAAAAAATCTGGTGACTTTTGGTAATTTAATCTTGGGTGTCCAGTACAAGACACTTCATGCTACTGAAAGATATTGAGTGCAATAGACCACCACCACAAATGTGACCAAGATGATTTTTTTGTTGTTGTTTTTAAGAAACATTTTTCTACAAGAACAGCTTGTGAAGAAGTTAGCCATAGTTATATGTAGGTGTTTTGTCACTTCAGTCCTGTTACAGAGAAATTGTTAGCTCTACATGTGCAATTAGTATGTTCATGGGGATATTACTTATAAACAAATTGCACAAATCTCTGCTAGTCAGTGAGTGGCAATGCTCAGTTTCCCTGAGAAATCAGTCTATCTGTCTGTCTGTCTATCTATCTATCTATCTATCTATCTTTAAAATATATATATCTTTAAAAGTTTTATCTGATGCAAAAAGGCTGGAGGAATATTTTTTTTTCCCCTCTCTTCTGAGTGAATGTCATTTTCTGGTGTTACTTGATTATTTTTAGCTTTACTGTTATGTAATAAAAGTTTACAATGAGAAGATAAAGTATTGTGAAAGAAATTGATTAGGTTTTCAATTGAAATTAAAGACACTGTTTTACAAAATACATTGTTTTAACAAGAATCCTTTAATATTTAAGTGCTTTCTAAAAAATGCTGATGCTGGGCAGAGCATGTATATTTACTAAGTTATTGTGATTGTTGTGAAAAATTAAGATTCCCCTATTGACACTGAAAGGTACCTGACACAACAGATAAGCCCACTGAAGCCTGGGCTGCCTTTGAAGCTATTCAGGGCTAGCAGGAAAATCTCCTAAAAATATGCATGTTGTTATTACACATAAGCCTTTTCAAGTGCGTAGAAACTCTGGCCTAACTGTTCTACCTTCCCACTTGGGGGACTGCACCATCAACTGATACGAAGGGGCTTTTGTCTTTTGGCAGTCTGGGTTTGGGTGTCTTTTTATTTTTAGATCGACTCATGTCAAGTGTGCCATTCAGCAGTGTAGCCCCACAAGTAATTGTCACAGCAGAGTTTGGGGGTAGCGAACTGCAGCATGGAGGATGGAGGGCTGGTGTGAGTAACCTGGAGAAGAAGCAGATGATAACATGTATGAAGGGTTTTCCAGTGGAGGAAAACACAGCATGACTACAACTTTGGTTAGGATTCAAACCTACAAAACCGTGGAGTATTTCCAGAGCATGGGAGGCCATGCACCTTTATGGAGAAGACCCACCCAAACTTCTGGAAAACACTGGCGCAATCTCCACCTGCTTCAAACACTATGCAGAAAGGAGACTTTTAATCAGACCATGGAAAGTAGCCGTAGCTGTCACACCTGAAATAGTCACAATCGAAATGGCAGGTTTGATGAAGAGCCCTTGGGAGAGTGGGCTGTGGGGCTGTGCAGCCCGACCCTGCCAGGAGGTGGCAATGCCCAAACGTGGCTGGACTGATGCCCTTGTCGGAGTGTTTCTGGCACTCTGCCTCCTGCCCAGCAGCTGCTGTGCCTCTGCAGTACAGGGGAACTTGTTCAGCCATTTGCTGCTTGCTGTGAAGCAAAGGTCCATGTGAAAACAAATTGTCAGTGATTTCTATCGTGAATGGTTAGCTGTGGATGATTAATAAAGAATTCTGAGACTGTATCCCCTTGTCTTTTAAATTATACCAGTAGCGGGGAACTGCAGGCAGAAAGGTACAAAGTATGTCCCACGCATGCATAGAAGGGAGTGAGTGTGGCATCTGGACTGAATAGTACAGGGGAACATTAAGCCAGACATTGTAATTACTAGCCCTAAGTTTAGTGAGGACAGAAAGCTTGTAAGTCATGCAGAAAAAGAAAGGGGGGGGGGGGGGGGGGGGGGCGGGGAACAAAACCAAAAAAACCCATCACCATCTGATTCTTGACAGTGAAGAGAAACAGTGGTGAAGGAAAACAAAAACAGTATCAGACTTAAAGCGATTCCAGACTCAGATGGAAAAAAGCCAGTTCAAGAGCCAGCATCACCATTCCCCATCAGCATGTCCCAGTGCTACATGCCACCGTGTGATGTAAAACCACATCTGGGCCCCAGCTGGCCCTGCTGGGGCAGCTTACGGGTCCAGTGGAGGCAGGCAGTGGTTGTAGGGCTGATGAGCAACAGCCAACTAACCCCTGCTGTAACTGAGGACAGCTGGGGGCTGAGACGCAGACCCTTTTACTGGGGCAGCCAGGTATTGCAGCTGGAAAGGAGGGGAGGAATGAGGGCGGAGCATGCAGCAACTATCAGAAAGACTAAGTGTGTAGGGAAAGAAATTGTCTCCTATTAGGTTGATGAATAGTATGGAGGAAAACAGACAAGCCAATGGCATACACATCTTCCTTCAGGCTTGTATTACACCACAGATTCCTGTGAAACAATAGCCAGAGTGATGCAGCAGAAATCCAGCTGAAAACAACAGTCTTCCAACTACCCAGAGCTCTCTGAAGCCAGGCTAGCACGGTGTATCAATCTCCAAGTAGGTATTTTTTCTTTTCTGTCATATATGTGTTATTTCAGGTGAATACCCACTGGGTTCCTTGGCATATAATTAACTCTGCACCAAGTAGAATCACTGCTTCCCTGGGGCAGTGGAGATGTGCACATTTCTCAATAACCAGAGAAGCAGCGGAAACAAGAGGCAGTTGGGGAAAGCATTGCACTGCTGTCCATTAAAATTCATAACTCAATGTAAATAGCACCTGGATGACCAGTTCAATATAAACATGCACAAATTATCAGCTCCTCATGTCTGCCTAACATCACAAGTGCCTTAAACTGGCAGGGTAAGAGCATTTTAGGCCCTCTCCTTGCTAAACCCTTGTAACAAAGTGCTTCTGGAAGAAACCCACTGCCACACAGAGGCAGCCACAGCTGCCCACCTGGCACGCCACGAGCCACAGTGAGTCAGTACGGCTGAGTGCCAGGCTGCCCATGCTGTTTGTCATGCAACAAAAAAAAAAAAAAAAAGGAACTTCTCAAAGAAGGGTTCAATACCACAAAAAGTAGCGTGAGCCATCAGCCCACACTGCAGCACAAGCACAGCTTTGCATAGCTACTCACTTGCCTGTCCTGCCACATTTCCACCAGGCAGTGGTTGGATTGACTTTAACATCTGTTCTTTCTTCTTCCTGCTTTGTTAAAGTGAAATTGTGCTGGTTTTGGGAACAGCAAGAGGGCCAAGGCTGTAACTGCATGCCTATGCAGCAGAACAGGTAGCAGAAGGCTTTTATAGCTGTCTTTTGCACAGTTTGAAGACTTTGCTTTAAAAACATTACACAAACGCATGCACGTGTGCATAGTTTCTTGTGATTCTTTCCTACCTGTGTTCAATGACACCCTGTCCTACTGCCTCAGTTCTTAATACATAGCCACTGTAGCTGTATCTTCAGATCTTGTTTCAATTTAAGTACAGATTTCATCAATGTTACCAAAATTTTTCTATAGCTGACTAGTGTATCAGATCCCACTTCCAGTACCCTGAAGCAATGACCAGCTGGAAAAGAACTGCTGATATTGGTCTTGAGTCATATTTCTAGAAGACAGCAAGGAAACTGCATGGAAGAGAACAGCTGCAGGGGACAGGGATATATCAAGAGATACACCAGAGAAACAAGCTCACCAAGCTTGCCAAAGAACAGGACTTGGGGGTGTTTTTTCACTTTACTTTGAAGCAGTTGTAAATGGACTGTTTGGCTTGGTTGGATGACTCTTTTTCCAACAAATGTGTAATTTGGAGCCAATCTTCCCTGTTTTCCTCAGTAATGACACCTATTAGCCATATCTGGGTATAAACACCTACATTACCAACATAATTTTGTTTCACCAAGACTTCCACTTTTACCAGTAAATCCTCCAAACTGGGCCATCTGTATGTGTGCAACTACATTTCTCTTCTAGCAGCTTCCACGTGCCTCCTTCTTCTGACTACTATGCAAACACATTCTTCAGTTGCAAGAGGAGCAACCGCACTCAGCCCTCTCCCAAAGCCCTCATGCTCCCTCTGATGGTCACAGGACAGCACAAAGAAATGATGCGCAATAAACTTCAGCCACTGCCAAGAGGAAGGCTCCTAACTAACCTCTTTCTCCCAGCATGGCTGATTTTCTAGATGATATGGTCTCTTTAAGAAAGCAAATAGCAAATGGTACAGATATCTAGTATCAGATGGCACTGGTGTAACAGGACACACACACACACCTTGCACTGAGGAGCCACTTCAGTTTTTGTAGGCTCCCAACCCACAAGAGCAAAAACTCTTTTTTTTTCTTTTTTTTTTCTTTTTTTTTCTTTTTATTTTTCCTTTGCAAATGTGTTGTTGACTCTGTCATTGACATATGCATGTCTTTGTCTATTTTAAAATCACATCTGACAGTATTACTGCTTCCCCAGGGGCATGCAGTAATCAGGTACTATTTTTAAAGTCTTCAGTCCACCATCACTTCCTTTTTATCTGTCCTCTCTGTAGCTGCCATAGGGAGTGAGCGTGGCATTCCTCATCTTTTTGTGGTTTCTACTTATAAGGAATAGGCAGGACAAGTAGTGATTCTTGTTGGTGCTGGAGTACTACAAAAGTTAGATTAGAGGATAAAGTACAGATTGAATCATGTCTCAGAAATTCACCCTCCAGTGTCACATTATACCCGAGTTAATGCAAACCAGAGCTCACACTACACAAGCACAAGTACAAAGCTCTCGGTTTGTTCCCAAAGTTCCCACAGCATTTTCCATGCCAGCTACATATTTAAACAAAAAACAAAACCAAACACAACCAACTAATAACACATTCCTGTGTTGGTTTGCAGAACTGTATGTGGGCAATTTCTTGAGTCATTTAATTACAAGGAAGATGAGGCCTGAACACAGAAATATACTCAAGGTTTGCTTGGTTGTTGAGGGCAGTCCTTTTCTTCCTGGCCCCCAAACTGAAAATGTCCAAAGGTGTTTGAAGGGCAGCAAGAAGAAATGGACACATGAGATGCCACAGCAAACCTGGACAATGATACAGTGGCGGAGGCTGCTGGTGCCTGCATATTTTGCTTGAAAACTGCATTATTTGGTGGTAGCACACTGCTAGGCCAATGAAGCTGGTAAGCCTTTCTGCTTGGCCACCAAGCATCAGCAGGACCCTGCTGACTACTATCCATCATGTGGTAGTAAGTCTTTGGGAGTGAGGGGGTGTGGAAAATACTGGAAGAACCTCAAACCCATCTCTTTGATTACACTGTAACATGCACCAGCTATGCTTCCCACGCAGTACTGTGTTGTGGGGAAGAAATCAGTCAGCCCTTCATCCTGGGAAGACCAAGGGACTATGACTTACACACCAAAGCACAGAAAACAGTTAAACAGCTGTGACTGGATCTGGGGCACTGTCATAGAGTTCTGCAGCTTCTCAGCCATGTTTTTTGCAAGAGGATCTCAAAAGCAACAGGACAATAGAGCCACAGACTCACAAACTCTTCCACAGCAGCCCACATCCTGAAGCCTGGGGGAATAGTAATGAGTGACCATGCCAGGTGCTAGGAATGGGTGAAACAGTTTAAGCTAGGGGAAGGAAAAAGAAAAAAGCATGAACCGGTGTGATTGATACCCCTCCCCTTTCCACAGTGTAGTATGTGTTGCATCCTATACCCTGTAAGAGTGCTCTTCCAGGTGTGGTCAGGCACCACTGGTAGGCTGTCTGCCACCAGAAACCATCACCTCAAACGTAACTTAGTGTAGATGTACAAAAAAACGCACATGCTTCTCCCCAAGTCAAAAATCACAGTAAAAAGTGTAGCATGTTGGGAGGGGAGACAAAATAATGAGTGACTATTCAGACTAACCTGCTGTTCACGTGACTGGAAATGCAAAGCAGTGTGATAGCAGTGCTAGCTGGCCCATAGAATTTCTTCCAGAAGGCTAGCTTATCTATGGGTTTAATGCCACCACACAGCAGTCAAAATGTAGTTGGCTGGGGAACCTGAGTCGCTCCTCAGCATCGTTGAGTGTCCATTCCATGCATTTTCACCCTGTAGGACTTGGGATGCACACAGAAGGTTGGTTGCTTGGGATGTTTATTTGCCCCTCCTCCCGTGTTATAGAGGAACAGCCTTTGTTTCCTTACGCAGTCTCAGTCCTACTGCATCTGGTCATAAAGCCAGCTCCTGTGTAGGCTCCAACTGCATAGCCACCATTGTCCGTCAGATCCTGGTGGCCAACAAGACCGTTCTTTTTGCCACTCTCATCAAAACACTCTTTGTGGCTGTCAGTGTAGTTGCTAGTGTCTGTCAGCCTTTTACCCCACCAACCTTGGTGGCTTTGTGCAAGAAAAGAGGTCAGCAGGCAAGAGTTTGGAAACAGCTCACAGACAAGCTTTTCCTTATGTTTGAGGACAGCATGTGTCCCTACAGCAAGGACAAATGGTTCCAGGGCAGCTCTAGATGCAGGATTGGTGAGGAAACTCATACTCACTGTAGCACCCACTCTGCTGGGATCCTTTCCCTTGATGAGGCCATAAACAACCTGCAGAGCTTCCTCTGGTGGTTTTCCCTTGAAGTGCTTGCTGCAAAGCTCCCTTATGGCCTGCTGGAACTCAGCAAAGGTGATGGCACAAGCACCTTTGGTCCTGTGGTGTCAGTAGACCGAGAGGAAAGTTACCTCATTGCTGGTTGACAGTGGGATGAGAAAGCCCCAGGGCTGCCCCTTGCACAAGACCCTGCCTGACTCCTGCCATTGTCTACTCCTGCCCAGCTGTGCTGCCACCATGACTCCCTACCACACTCAGCTTTGTTGAATATGATGTCAATGTCAGTGCTGGTCATGGCTTTCCCATCCATCACCCTACAACCTTTGCACAGCTTGAAGTTTTTCCCTGTCATGTTGCTGCCACTAGCAGATGTCACCATATATTATTAATTTACAGAAAGTGGTTTCTACCTCTGACATCTTGCTGCTGTGGAGAAAAGAAGTTAGCAGGGAAGGAGGTGAGGACCATCTGCAGCCGCTGGACACACACTTACGTTGCATGCACTTCGTCTCCAGCAGAGCAAGGGGCATCACCCACAGGTATCTCTTCACCATGGGACAACCATGATGACCACACAGGTAAACACAGAACATCCGGGATCCAGGGAGGATCAGGGCAGTGGTGGGTTGGGACCTGAGGCAAGGCAAAGGAGGGGTGGAGGTGGGGCTCTAGGGTGAATTAATGACTGCTGCATGTGAAAGAATGAGGCATCCAAAGCTTCTGAACCTTTCTGAAATGCAAGCTTCAGTTAGACTGTCTCAATAACAAATGCTTGCATTTGTAAGCTTATTAATGCTTTGCCTGTTATTTGATGATGAGTCCTGATTTGTCTTCCAGGCCCTAGATAAGTGCCTTAATCTCACAGACCTTCTTGCAAGTAGTCACCATGCAGTTGTCCCCATCTTTCTCCATCACACTTCATCCCCTGAATTAGGTTGTCCTCCCCACACCAGTAAATTTTCCAGTACTGATCAACTTAGATCACTACAACCAGATATCGGGGATCTCTGAGAACATAAAAGCTATTGCTCATGATCGTTACTTCAGCAGCTGACTCCTGCTGCTTGTGAGACACCCTTGAACTCTTTTGAAATAATCAGCCTTTCCTACAGCCTTGCGCTTCACCTAGGGACTCTGGTCTCCAGGCTGTTTGCAAGCTGCAATTTAACATAAATCCTGCATGGGTCTGCACTTCTAGAGCGAAAAATCAGGCAGGCTTGTCCCAGGGAGGCTGTGTGCTATGTGAAGGGAGTAGCAGAGGGCTCCAGGTGGCCTTGCTGGGGGTCTCCCAGGACCTTCCCTCCTTTCTTGGGAGGTGTGGACCCAGCTAACCTGTGTGAGCTGGTGGTGATTGTGATGGTGCTGGCAAGTTTCCCACTGTCCTGGAGGCTGTGGGTACTTGAAGCCACCCCTTGTGCCTTGCTGGACATTTGTCACCTCAGCACCCATGCATGTCACAATCCTCAGAAGGCCCAGCACAGGGAGAGGTGGGGCTGGGAAGGAGAAAGGTGGGACACAACTCTGTGCCACCAGAGATGTGGTGGTCCAAACCCCTTGGGGGCAGGGGGCGGAGCCAGGGGGAGGGTATTAGACCTTCAGCTCACTGTGGGACAAATAAACAAATGCCTCGCCCTCTTCACCTTACATAAGCATCACACACTGGAAATGCCATCCATGCTGGGGCATGTACTCCAAAGGAAAGGGACATTTATCCCTATAAGTAGTAAATGCAGCCAGTCTTTGCTCCTCCTTCCTTGACAAGCTGATCTGCCAACAGTGTGCTCATGCCTTGGCTGAAGGATGTGCCCACACATCTTTGGAGGTCACTAGGAAACCAATAACTCCAAAAGGTGGGGTGGGGTGGGAAGGGGGAGAGACACAAAGCACATCACCTGTGAAAAAACTTTGAGAAACACCATTTTCCACTCAGGCTAAACAACTTAAAGTAACTGGAAATTGGATCTGGGATGTTCTTGGCCAGCAATAAGGCCCAGCTTGCACCCTAGCAGTTTTGCCATGTTTGTAAGCGACAATGTGATAGCACACTGTCAAAAAAAGCATTTCATCTTTGTGGACCATGTAAAATTAAATTAATGTGGCTTCATTGGTTGATTTATTTATTTTCCTTGAGCTGTGCTTAGCAACATGGAACCAAGCCTTATTTCAGAATTATTTTATTCTCACCACGAATTAACAGGCAATGTACTTTCCAGTCTTACTGTTGGTTACAGTAAGCCCACAGCAAGTGGGGTGAGCTTGGCCAAGCTCTTCCCATTCCAGGAGGAAAACCTTGCAGATACTGCTGCATGATCACTGCCTTTGCACTTCTGTACAGCCTTCAGCCTTCCCACTGGGCTAACCATAATTCGTCACCAATTCCACTGCCCCCCAGAGAAGGTCATTTGCCCCTTGGCAGGTCTTATGCAAAGGTCACTGGACAGCTGTCAGCCTTGAGAGGCTTCTGCAGACTGGGGTGGTCCAGATGAGAGTGAAATGGCAAAAATGTGCCCGGTGCCACCTCCTGTCACCGCTGGGGAACACAGCCAGGCCAACCCCACCAGGGTGACTGCAGCATCACAGCCATGCAGCACACCGGTGCTGCAGCACCACTTGCCGCTGGTGAGGCAGGGGCAGAGACTGACAATGCCAATGTAAACCTCAGACAAACGATTGGTAGCAGTGCTGTTTCTGCCTTTTAGACAAGTGCCGATCACCCCTTTGAGTTATTTCCTCTTCCCTTGTTGCAAGCAGCCTGTTTTGGGGCTCTCCCAGCAGGAATGCCAGTCTCCCTACCTGTGCAAGGAAAGCAGGGAAGAAATGAGACACTAGGTGTCATCACAGGAATGATGACGTGCAGGGCAGATGTGCATGTTGGTGGGGATTTTTCTTATATTCTGTTAAGGTGTCTCTTTTCTGTGGCAGGATGTATTTTTGGAACTGAACTTTTTTTCCCCTTTTAGTTAAAGCCTATGACTTTTTTTTAAAATGGAAAAATATTTACCTAGCTTTCGGTGATTAGGTGAAGCTTGAAAGACCCAGAAAGAAGGCTACTCTCTCTTAGAGAGAGTAGCCACGTGCCCATAAATTTCAAGGTCAGGAGTTCACCTCTTGGGGAGTTTTTGCCTCTAACTTCAAAAAAGCACTTCAGAATGGTTCTGTGATGCCAACAGCTTATTTGTTTCTGCTCCTCACAGTCTGCATATGACAATAAATAAACCAAAAGGTCACTTCCCTTAAAGCTTTCAGGGCAATGCTCCCCAGTCATAAAATCAACAAAGCTGTAAATAAAAAAAGCTCAAACCAACCAAGGCTCCAGAACTGCAGAGACTGCCAGGAAAGGTGGGTCATGCACCTGTGGATCTGGATGGCCTGAATGGGTGGTCTTATCTAACCTCCATCTGCCCCAAAGGGCAAAGCCCCCTCTCTAGCTGTGCACTCACAGGTAGAGTGAGCATGCAATAAGCTCACCAGAGGTTATCAATGTTTAACAAACAAAAAACACTATGTTATTTCCATCCTTGTGTGCACGAATACTCAGAAGCATGTACGGTCAGGGATTCTTGTTAACCAACATGCCTTATTAAGTAAAAGGCAAATGACCAGATTGCTGTTCTTTTGAAATTTCCTGCCTTCCTTACATTGTTCTTTCTCTAGCACATCTCTGTTCCTGTTGTCATCCACAGATTTTATTAACAGCAATGTTTCTGTACTTTCAGCTCCCTGATAAAATCATGAAAAGCCATTGGGCCTAGCACCCCCACAGACACCTCTAAGGAAAAGCATCTCCTGTGATCTGTCAGTTTGCCGTCACTAAATGCATTTAACCTTGAGGACAGGGCTTTAAAAAGCTGCTCTCTAGAATGATAGCACGCGACTGACAGATCACACAGCAAAATTGTTTTAATATGTTCCAGATGTATTGTGTCAGTGACGTTAGTACAGAGATTAATCTGAATCACTGTGCCTATGGTCTCCACTCTTCAATTCTCTCATGACTATATGCCAGAATTTTTCTTCTTTCAACTGCAAGGCTTTTGACAAAGTCAGACCAAGGGAGTACACAATTTGTTCCCAAGTAACTAGTTAAATATCTGAAGCTGTTTCCAGCCTTTTATGAGCTCAGTTTAAAATTACATTTAGGGAGTTTTGTAGCATCTTCAATAATACAGATGCTGAAGAAATATAAAAGGATCATTAGGGGAAAAAAGAGAGAGGGGAAAAAAGAAGGGGGGAGGGGGGGGGAAATAGCAGTATCCTACTGAAATAATATAAACAACATATATAAGCAGACATGCACACATACTATTCCCCTGTTCCTGAAGCAAATGCACCATTAACAAGAAATTCTCAGATTATGAAAGGATATGCTAAGTTGCTTAAATCTTCAGTTGTAGGGAAGTGATTTATTATGTATCAGTAAGATGCTTAGCTGCAAAACAGAGACCAGAATTCGCTCTTCTGTTTAAATACTTACATAAATCTGCATGAAAGTTGGAAGACAGCTTTGATACCATCTTCATGGAATCAGAATTATTTATTTAAGGAAAAACAGTATTTTGAATAGACTAAAAGGGACAAACAAAGAAGTTGGGGCAACCGTAATACTGAAGCAATCCAAACTAGCTCTGCAGAATAGCGGAAATCCAAGAGAAAAGATTAATGTTGGAAAATCTTTTGTAGGCAAGAAGAATATTAAGTGCTGCTGTTATGAATAAATGAATTCTAAATTATTCTTTGTCTGCTAGATTTTACGAACTATTACCATAATCACATAAACCTCCTTTTTCACATAAAGCTATGTATAGCATAAGATTTCACTTTCAGTGTCATGATCAGAGAAACTGTTTGAATGAAGACATTAAAGCAGTGAGGGTCCAATTACTGTATGAAACACTCTAAATCTGTCGAAACGAGCTGCTGGGATTACTGCTAGACCCAGAAAACCCAAAACGATGGAGGATGAAGATGAATCAAAACTCAGATGTGGAGCTGTACCTATTCCACAAGCCCCCCAGTTTGATTGCAGAGCATGTCCTCTTGCAACCAAATTGTCCCTTTCCTGGTCTCTGAGTAGATGAAGAACCAAGTTTGATTTAAAATAAGAGTCAAGTAGGAGAATGTAATACATAGCAGAAGTTTGAAAGGCAGTGACTTCAGCTGTCTTGCTGAACAAATATAATCTTTCTGATGCAGATGTATAGGGGAAGGTGAGAAAAGAGAGCACCATGTTGGTGCTTGGACTTGAAAGGGTTTTACAGAAAAGCTGAAAGAACAAGATTCTTGAACTGAAAAAAATGTGAAGATGCTTGTCAGAAATTAACACAAAACTAAAGACTCCAGACATGCAGTTGTTCTGTGTAAAAGTATTTTGTAGGATTTCTTTTTAATACCTTCAGTTCTTCAGTGCACCTTTTGTTTATGTCAGGCATACACACACATACACAATCAGGAAACCTCTTATGGACATGTAGATCAAACTTATTCAAAGGATTAAATTAGGGCAAGTTCAATAATCCTGCACTGAAGTGATCTTTATGCGTCAGTCTAGCCCACCTGAACTCAAGGGTCTCCTCCTTTACTTGAAAACTGATATGTGGAAAACTATGTTTCTGTATTGTCCTGGTGTCTCTGGTGAGCCATAAACCCCACAGTGAGCCCACAGAAAAAAAATAAAGAAATAATGTACCCTTAACACTGTGCTGAACCACTGACTTTACTGAGCATATTCCTCTAGCAAAAATGAATAAGTACAGAAAAACAGATTTCCTCTCTGTCTGTGGAAATCACCTGCTTCTCATTTCAGATACCGAACGCAGGAAGAGTTTATGATTTCTCTTTTCACCTGTGGTCAATCTGAATCTTCTTTAGGGGGACACCCATGGAACAGTCCTTCTCATGGGAATTTGTCTATGGTGTGTGATGCTCTGCAGTCATTGCAATGGGAGACGCCTGGTCCTGTCTGAGCCAGGTACTGGTGTGAGAGGAGCCAAGGTGTCCCACAGCAGTGGCAGGATGGATGACAGAGGGCAGGCATGAAAACCCACCGCACTGATGCCCGGGAAACATGTGGGAAAATACCTGCCACACAAAGAGTTGGCGCAGGTTGCCACTGTGGCTGCTGACCCCAGCATCCCTTGGCTGTCCCAAGGAGGTAAACTGAGCCTGAAAGCTGAGCTGTGCCGAGCAGCCTTGCAGGGGGGAAGAGTGATTACAGTGAGCACGAAGCAGCATAGGACTGCATTTTTTTCTATGCTTCACATCTATTATTATCTCCCCAACAGAAACCCCACATACTCTCTGCTATCTTTATGTGTTTAAAGGGGGCTGAGGCAGAAATGAAACAATAACTAGTTTTCACTACCCTCCTTCAAATTGTGAGTACTTAAAACATTTTTCATTTACTCTCAGTGCTGCTGCTAGTTAGTCTAGTAGTCATACTGCAGGTGTGGCAGCTCATGGAGGCACTAAGCAAGATCACGGTCAGTGCTTGGTACAGACATATGGTAAATATAACCTGTGTCAGCACTGCCCTTCAGAGCTTCATACAGTTCCTTATATTATACAAATGTCATTATATAGTTTAACTTCAATGTCTTCCTCAAGCTGTGTGTAGGAGGATGTGAAGTGAAAAAAATACATGAACAAATAAACTGAAGGTTAAGCCAGTTCTCTTAGGAAGTTTCAGCCACAGCTTTCTTCTCTCCTTGCATGCCTTTTGGATCAGTGTTGGTTGGAACTGATTTTAGCCAGAGAGCTGAAGAAGTTTTGCTCCTCAAGTACCATTCCCACATGAAGGCTCTGGCACAGCCCTCCCTCTTCACATGTGTCCCTCCTTTGCTTTTCCTTTAGACAGTAAAAACAGTGTGGAATCTTCTGATGTTCTAGATGCACCTCATGACTGTAACCTCTACAAAGAAGTTTGTTGCTTTAGCATTGAGCAGTTTTCCACTTTGTTCACTTCTTTTCATGAAAATTTGTAAGCATGCATTTTCCACAATCGTCAGTTTATTTCAAGAATCAGTCACAGCAAAAAAAAAAAGGGGGCGGGGGGTGGGGGTGGGGTTAAAGATGTTAACCTTAGAGGAAAATCAGATGTTAAGACTAGTCAATGTATTATGATCAGAACACAAAACTTAATTTTAGGGATACTACAGTTGCATTTTAAAGCTATTGTTTGTTATAGGAATATTGACAGTATAACCATCCTCTTTCAAATTAATTCATCTAGGAAAAATATGTGTTCACGTTGGCCAGAAGTCCTGCTTTCCTATTACAATGGAGTTTCTTGGCATAAGTGAGAGCAGACATTGGCCCATGGCATTGAAAATGCTGGAGTACTAAGCAGGTGTGCCACTTTGCTAAACCTCTCCCAAGACTTAAGAAAAAAGCCTTAGATAAATGCTTTTACAACACTCTAGCTAACTCATTAGGAAATACGGCATTTAATGATTGCATTAATGAAAGTTATTACTAAAATATTGAAAAGGTCATATTCATACATATCACTTCTATATGATAATGTGGATCACATCCAGTGCCAGTGTAACATCTACTGATTCCACTGAAGCTATGTTAGAAACTAATGTTGCTCCTGAAGTCTGTTTTCCTATTCCATATTAACTACATTATATTATCTCCCTCCATAGGCAAAATTGCATTTACCTCAAACTTGTCTTGATGCAATTATCTAGGAATAAATGATCTCGTTTTGTCTTGTTTCAACAAGTTGATCCATTTGCACACCGTTCCAACAACATCCTTCTGCCTGCAGCAGTCATTTGGCAGTTCCTCAACTCTGATCTAGAAGTTCATCTGAAAAGGTACAGATTATTTGTGTGTACATACTGTACAGAGTTGTTGCTGATGATTTTTTTGCACAGCACGTCAAAGCATTCTGTAGCAGGGGGACATACAAGAAATATTAAGTTAAAGCATTTTCTAGAGCTAATATACTTCCATACAAAAAGCAAGTGTATTATATGCTTTTAAATATACATATATATATATATATATGTCAGAGATTAAATTTTAGATGCTTGTAAGAAACACGCCTCTAGATATCTACTGTAACAAGCTCCAAAACTGCTTTGATCCTTATAGAAAGGTGTTTGCAATCCATCAGTTGTGTGCTGTCATTCAGACCAACAGAAGTCTCAGATGCTGGCATGCATCAAATACAAATAGGACAAGCAGACTTCCTCATCATTTATCACTTAACACCTTTGTGAAAAAATTCAATGAGCTTCTTGAGATATTCTCATTTATACCATAGCTGATGTTGGCCCATTATTTTTCTATGACAGCTCAACTTTTCTGTCCTTTTCTGACCAGGTGCACAGACCTGTTTCAACTAGAGTTCTATTTCAAGCATTTAAAAATGAGTTTCAAACAAAAGAAGAAAAAATACTAACAACTAATTATCAACATTATTTCTATGCCTTATTCTATCAAAAAGCTATCTTCTTCATTATCTGTCCATAAAGACCATGGCTTAACTGATATTTAAAAACACATATTTTACCTTATTTGCTGACATACTAAGCCATACAATGGCCAGTTTCACAAGCTGCATTCTTAGTATTACACTGTCTTTGCCCTATATCTTCTCTTCTACCTTGCCTTCCACCAAAGAAATCACATATGCAACGTACCCCAGCTAAAAGCACTGAACACAACCAGACTTAAACAACACAAGAGGATTTACATTTTGTTTTAGGGCTTCCTGCTTGATTGCTTAGTTTTCCTGCATCCTGTTTAGTAAATAGAATTGCTGTGTTTACCGCAGGTTGTAAAGTGCAAGAGTAAGGGTGGTCTGGGACACCAGACTTCTAAAGCTACAGACCTGTTCCTACTCTGGTCTATCAATGAAAAAATTAAAATAGAGGTTACATTTTTGTCACTACTTAAGGAAATTGACAACCTATTTGAAGTCCCACTGCAGCTTGCAAAGGAAGAGCTAACATGCAGATACACACTTCTGTTGCCTTTCAGAGTGGCTAGTGCTGACAAGACAACAGTTTCAGTTTTGACTGATTTAACACCTTCCAGGCATATCAAAAGCAGAGATTAATTTGGTGGATGTGTCAGACACAGCCCTGCACCTTGCCTCAGGGCAGAGTGTGCTCCTTAGAAAGCATCATAGGGAGCCAAGAAACCAATTGGATCTTCTTATTTTTCCAGTGATGATCTGACAGGTGTTCTCTAAATCTACACTGTCTAGCACCAGCTCAGACACACAGCAAATCTAGGAATGGCAAAAGAAAGGTAATGTCTATCTACACCCTTGTGTGCTTACTTGAATCCATCTACTCCTGCTCACCAAGTATTTCAGTGGCTAGCTCCCAAGAGTTGAGCTGTCTTTTTCCTGCATGTTCACAGCATCTTGAAAATGCAGATCAGATCCAAGTTAGGATCTTTGGGTACTGCTGCAATAGCAATCATATCCTAGCAGTCAGGGACTCACCTAGCTAGACCAGGACCTGGCACCAGCACTCTGTATTACTCTAACCTGGATGGAGGCTAGCAAGAACATTTATCTAGTACTAGATATTGCTGCTCCATGGCACAGACAAATCCCACTCCACCTGGCATTTCTGATACATCAGTGCTGGGTGCTGACACAGTCCAGTGGGATTCCTGTTTTCCTGTTCTTTCTGTGCTTCAGTGGTCTTGCAGCCGGCTGAGAAATGACAGCCACTCACTCTGTCCTCATAGTGTGAAATGAACGGTGGAACTCACCACCATGAGATGCTTTCTGTAACAGAAATATAAAGAAGTTCAAAAAGCAATTGGCAAAAGCCAGGGAGGGGAGGTCTTTAAAAGGGCCACTAAAGACAGAGAGGCAACAACCTCCAGCATGGCAAGTCTCTGAACCTGACTGGTAGCCAGGAAGTTTTATACTGGAGGATGCTCTAGGAGCACATACTTGTTCTGGTCTAAGCACATGCCACAGACAGGGCATGTAGGTGGATGAACTTTTCTTCAGATCTTATATGGTTGTTTTCATACTGACAGTCAATCTAGTTTTCATGCTTTCTAGACCTAGGGAAACATTTTAGGAGAAAACTGAAAGAGCCAAAGCCCAACTAGAACTTAATCTGTCTGCTGCCATAAAGGACAATAAAAAAATGTTTCTATAAATACATTAGCAACAAACGGAGGGCCAAGGAGAATCTCCATCCTTTATTGGATGCAAGGGGAAACATGCTGACAAAGGATGAGAAAAAGGCTGAGGAACTGAGGAACTTCATGCCTTCTTTGCCTCAGTCTTTAATAGTAAGAGCAGTTGCTCTCCAGGTACACAGGCCCTTAGCTGGAAGACAGGGACAAGGAGCAGAATGAAATCCCCATAATCCAAGGGGAAATGGTCAGTGACCTGCTACAGCACTTAGACATGCACGAGTCTATGGAGCTGGATGGTATCCTCCCAGGGGCACTGAGGGAGCTGGCAGAAGGGCTCATCCAGCCACTTTTAATCATTTATGAGCAGTCCTGGCTAACTGGGGAGGTCCCTGTTGCATGGAAATTAGCAAATGTGACACCCATCTATATGAAGGGCCAGAAGGAGAATCTGGGGAAATAGAGGCCTGTTGTCACCTTGTACTGTTTGCTTCAGTATAATGGATAGCTAACATCAAAGAGTAGTTGTGCGACACTATATTGTTAAGGGAAAGTTTATCAATAATTCCAAGAAGGAGCTAAAACAAAAGATCTTGCAAAGCCAGATCTGAAACCAAACTTACCAAAAGAAGTTGAACTGTGGTCAAGACAAGTCTGTATAGGGAAAGGTAATTAAAGTTCAATTCTCAGTCAGCTATAACTAGAGGGTCCAACTACTGTTTGAGACACCCAGAAGTATTCTAAAATATCTGTAAGGAGCACGTGCAATGCTTAATTAATATAGTACCACCTATTGAATGAGTACGTATGATTTTTCTGAGAAATGTAATGCATAAACATATGTATGATCTATATAATCTTGCCTGAATGTAACATATGGCATGCACATTAGCTGGCATAATCCCTTGTGCATCCAGCGCTGCAATAAGGGAATGTCTGCTTCTTAATGCTACATTGGTGTTAAGGAGTTTTCTTAGTCCCAATTTCAGCGACATTGTCAGTCTGGACTTGGTGCCAGGGAAAGTTATGGAGCAAAGTCTTGAGTACCATCACATGGCATGTAGAATACAACAACCAGCATGGGTTTATGAAAGGCAGGTCCTGCCTGACAAATCTGAACCCCTTCTATGACAAGTTGACTCGGGGGATGAGGGAAAAGCTGTGAATGTTGTCTACTTAGACTTCGGTAAAGCCTTTGACACCTTTTTCCACATCATTCTCCTGAGAAACTGGCTGCCCATGGCTTGGACTTGGTGTAAAAGGGTGTATTTTACACTGAGTTAAAAGCTGGCTGGAGGGCCGAGCCTGAAGAGTGGTGGTGAATGGAGTTACATACAGATGGTGGCCGGGCACAAGTTCCCCAGGGCTCAGTATTGGGGCCAGTCCTGTTTAATATCTGTATCAATGATCTGGACAAGGGGTTTGAGTGCATCCTTGGTAAATTTGCAGATGACACCAAGTTGCAGGGTGGGGATGGGTGGCGGTCAATCTGACTGACGGCAGGAGGCTCTGCAGAGGGATCTGGGCAGGCTGGACATATGGGCCCAGGGCAATTGTATGAGGTTCAACAAGGCTCAGTGCTGGGTCCTGCCCTTGGGTCACAACAACCCACGCAATGCTACAGGCTCGGGGAACAGTGGCTGGAAAGTGCCTGGTGGGAAAGGACCTGGGGGTGCTGGTCGACACCCAGCTGAACATGAGCCAGCAGTGTGCCCAGGGGGCCAAGAAGCCCAACAGCATCCTGGCTTGTATCCAAAACAGTGTGGCCAGCAGGACTGGGGAAGTGATTTTCCTCCCATACTCAGCACTGGTGAGGCTGCACCTCAAATTCTGTGTTTAGTTTTGGGCCACTCACTACAAGAAAGACATTGAGATGCTGGAACGTGTCCAGAGAAGAGCAACGAAGCTGGTGAAGGGTCTAGAGAACAAGTCTGTGAGAAGCAGCTGAGGGAACTGGGGTTGTTTAGTCTGGAGAGGAGGAGGCTCAGGGGGGACCTTACTGCTCTCTGCAGCTGCCTGACAGGAGGCTGTGGGCAGGTGGGGGTCTGTCTCTTCTCCCAGATAACAGGTGATGGGGCAAGAGGAAATGACCTCAAGTTGCACCAGGGGAGGTTTAGGTTGGATATTAGGAAAAATTTCTTCACTAAAGGTTTTGTCAAGCACTGGAACAGGCTGCCCAGAGAAGTGGTTGAGTCACCACCCCTGGAGGTATTTAAAAGATGTGGAGATGTGGTGCTTAGGGACATGGTTTAGTGGTAGACTTGGAAGTGCTAGGTTAACAGTTTGACTCAATGATCTTAAAGGTCTTTTCCAACCTAAATAATTCTATGATTCTATGATTCTCTTAACCTATTATATTTTCCCTTAGTTCTCATTCTTCCACTTTTGGCCTATAGTGCTTCTCCTAGAAAATGGAAAAATCTGCTTTGGTTGGAGATTCTTCTAAAACAAATAAACCAACAAACTGCCAGCGCACCACAAAATACTGTCTTTTTTTATGCTGGGAAGGTTGCAAAAACCATGTGTGCTGTGGATGGAAGCCAGAGAAGTTCACACTTGCAAATACACTGAAGATGATTACCAGAGTCTTGGACACCAGAAACTGAGAGGACAGTTCATCAGTTCACGAAAAGCAGGAGAGTGTAAGTGCTCATTTTTCACTGTTTTACAGCTTGTAAAATAACTTACATTTGACTTAAGCAAGAGCATCAGAACTGCCTCAGAAGACCTGACACCTGTTTTGCACACTCTGCATTACTCAAGTGGTGCAAGCGATGGAGGCAGAGAATTGGGGCTACACATGTGCCTCCAACACATTTGAACTTCCCAAGGGCAATTAACTGAGTTCACTGTACCTGCAAGTCAGGCAGTGCAGACTTTGTCACACGCAGTGGCCTGGGAGAAGTACTGAGGCCACTGGGCTGGGCTGCTGTCACTTTACTGATGACAGTACCAGGTTATTGCTTCTCTGGGTGTGGTGCCTAACCCATTTGCACAGCTCAGTTTAAAAGTACACATCCCATAAAACCAGGAGGAAGGATAAGGGGGGCAGGGCCAGCTTTCAGTCACATCTGAAACCCACTGAACAAAACAGAACACCTCTTCTGGCTAAGAACATTTTGTTTTCAAACTGAGCATTCTTGCACTTTTTCCCTGACCAATCCACATGGGACTGTTTTGTGGAATGGGGATAATTTATGGCACAATATTTATGGTATGATTTTCTGAAAAAAAATAGGTATGCAGCAGTCAGTAGCAGTTACCAGTTTAAAATTCTGTAGCAATATAGCTCTACCCTGGCAAGGCTAGGAAAGGCCATGGTGGGAAAGCATGCAAAAGTGAAAAGATAAAGTGGCATTGAAACAAACAACGGTAGTCTTCACACTAATGATGCTCCTGAGCTTGTGGGCTCCTCACCATCTCATGTTGTTCCATGCAAAAACACTCTGCTTCCTTCGTGCTTCTTCTCTTGGGTCAGATCCCTAGCAGGTGTTCATCAGTTTCTCAGCAGTTTGGTCACCCATCTCCACCAGTTGACACCAGCTGAGGCTTTACTCGCCTGAAGGCACAGCAACACTCCCAAAATGTGTCAGAAGCCTTAAGCCCCGCTGTTTTCCCTCTTCCGTCCTTCCCGGCAGCAAAGCTAGGAGCCAGCAGTCTGTCAGGAAAGTGTGTGTCAGTTTTTAAAAGCATGACTCTAAAGCTAAGGGAAAACTCCCCATTATCTCTTCCCTTTCTCATCCTGGCACAGAGGCACCTTGCTGCCCCATGGGGGGAGAAGGCTCACAGGACACAAGCTCCAGCCCCAGCAGGACGTTTCCACCCATCCAGCGAAGAGCAACAGTCCCACTGCTGTCAGGGCAAAGCCAATGCACAGTATTTTATGCCACTATTTTTGTACTGAGATCAAATGGCTTGGTATCTGGGACATCTGCCAGAAGCAAGACACCCTTTGTGGGAGTCTACACAGCTCAGCTGGCCTCATGCCACCGGCTGCTGAAGCCACAGCCTAGGACTGCTTTTCAGGTTTGGTTAAAGGGAGGAAAAAAAAAAAAAAAAAAAAAAAAAAAGAAGCTTGCTTCAAACTGATACCATCATGCTTGCTGTTACCATGTTATGTACGCCTTGTACAAAACCCAAGAGCCTATGACATCCGCCCCTCATGCCTGCCCGCTTCCCCAGATCCTATTTCTGAGCGAGGAGCCAGAGTGAACGCATGGCTGTGGCAGGACCTCACCACCTGCCATCTCTAATTATAGGGGAGTCCTGGTCTGTATTAACAGAAAAACACACACCCCACGCACACACATTCACACTCACTCTCATTGAATACAACCGTTCAGCCTCTAATTTCAGGCACTGGTTCCCTCATGGCAACAAGATATAAATATAGAATTTGATGGTCCCAAAGTCTCTTTTTTTTTCCACCCTTTCACTTTACCCCTTGTATTATTTCCACAGCTGATTTTTAAGGTCAATTTTGTGATATGAAATCCAATACTTAGGGCCATCTGCTGTCTTAAACCCTGGTACCCATACTGTTAAACCAGTATCTATCAGCATCAATGGGTGTTCCAGGCACAAAGGGTAGGTGGTCAAGTAGTAGAAGGTATTTTAGGCTGTCCCACTCTTCCTTTTCTGAGAGAAGAAAAACCTTCTCACTGACTGATCACTCTTCTGCTTGCAGAAGAGTCACTTGTACCTGCAGCAACATAAAACACGCAGATGTTTTATATTCAGAAGAGTTTTGTTTAAAGCTATGAGAAGGTAGACCGGGGTCAAGATTTATAAGTCTTCCTGAGGCCTTCTTGCCTTGTCTGTGACAAATATTCAATACAAAGTTAGGGGACTACCTGTGTAAGAGCCGCAGCACACAGCCCTGGTCTGTAAAGCTTACTTACCCATGGACATATTCCTATATATGTATGCACGCAGGCATTAAAAAGAGAATAACCTTCAAATTCTACTCTGGAGGGTTTGCAAAGGCATCTTAATGTGTCCACTCAAAATATTTTTTTTGGAGAATGGGTCTTACATTTTTAACATCACAGGGGAATGCAGTGGTCCCTTTGGTTTCATGACCCAACAGAAGCTTTGTTTCAAGCAACATGATTGAAGGGCAGAGTGAAATGTATGGTTTACATACTGTGGAAAGAAACACTCTTCCATCTTTTCCCTTGCTCATCTGCCAAATGGAGATTTGCATAGTTTGCAAACCAGCTAGGCTGAGGGATGAAGACCACCCATATGATCCGATAGTTAATACCCTCCCTGTGATTTAACCTGTACACTTTGTGGTTGAGGAGATGGCTCACTGGCCTCTCAGTGGCCTCTGAGGACCATAAGCTCAAGCATTCCACATCTTTCTTTAGCAGAACATTAGCATGAGATTGGTTTGTTCCTTGCCGAACTCCAAATCCAAAACTGCCTTCTTTGTTCCAAACTACGGTTTACTGAATTGTGGTTTAACAAGGTCATATGCTATTTCAGATATGTAACAAACAAAATGTAGTTGGAAAATCCAAGAAAATGAAAAATAGCTTATTACACTCAAATACCCAGTAATTATCTATGCAAGTCTGCCATAATACAGGGTTAAGAAAGTAGGAGCGGGCAGGCAAAAACCTCAAGCAAACACAAATCATAGGGAAAGGAGAGAGGAGGATGGCAGGAATCTGGAAGAGAATTCTTGAGACCATCCACTCTTTTTCTTAGGGCAAAATTACTATCTCTGTCATTCCCTACAAATGCTTGTCTTATTAGATGAGATAAGACAAGCATCAAACACCAGCAATGGGAATTCCATGGCCTCTCCAGGCAACCTGTCCCAGTACTTCGCTATTTCTTTTTTTAATGCCTTGCCCTGAGTCTTTCTTCCCTTACTTTGAGTCTGTTTCTTCTTGTTGTATTGACTAGGGACAAGAAAATGACTAGCATTTGTTGAAATTATCCTGTGTTTTGAAGGATGCTTTTTCTTTACAAGTTCATCATAAGTTGTTCTGGCTTACAATTACAGAATTTTTTTAATTTTCTTTTTCTTTTTTTAGGGATAAATTCATTTCCACATGCATCTGCTGGCAAAATGGGCTGCTGCTGAAAGACCACCAGTAACCATAAATCCCTGCGAAGCTGTGGAGATGGGCAGGAATACTGGAATCTTTCCTGAAGCTACTTAATAGTGCCTCTGTTATAGGTATGAATCAGCAAGACCTGGAGACCTGGATCTTCAGTCCTGATACCTAGAAAAGTAGTTTTGATATTTTTACCTGTAAGAATATACACTGAAGTTTTTAGAATTGTTCCCATCTGGCCAGATAGTTCCTTTCAGGCAACAGCAGTCTTATCACTGAGGTAATTTGAGAGCTTTTAATAACTGGGAAGAAATGACTGTATTATCAGAAAGAAACCAGTTCCTACACAGCACAGTTTGCAGAAGTAATGTTTTTGAGAGTGGTGTCCTATTCCCATGGAAGGACATTAGTCAGCGTGGATGGCCAGATTCAGCTTATCCCACATTACCCACACAAACATGTATTTGCAGAAGCCAAAGGGCAGACCCACTGCAGGGAACAAGCTGTTGTAGCTTCACTGACTTCTACTGGGTAGCAGTGATTTCCATAAATCGATAACATCTACATGCTTGGCTCCCTTTTGTCTTTACAGAAATGCTCTCCACTGGCTACACATCAAAGGGAAAGCCAACCCTCCATATGCAGGTTGATCTCAGCTCCTTCTGGATATGTTTGTGAACTTACTATGATTGTGAAAGCTCAGTGTGATTATAAACAATTCAGTACTTGCTAGTAGGTACAGAACAGCCAGAATTTTAGAAATTAAATTAAAAAAAACTATGCTTTACAATCGTGTTAGTTCTGCATTGAAAAGAACATATTTAAGATGGCATAACTGCAGTTTATGTGGGACAGCTATTACAAGTAGATAGTCAGTGTGCCATAAGTTCTCTCACAGGAATGCATTTGATAGGATAGTGGGAAGAACCTTTTCAGACTTCAGTACATTACATAACCAGAAAACAGTAATAATATTTATTAAAAGGTTTGTCATTTGTCTTTCATTGAGATTCTACTGACAAGATCTAAACTATGGCATAAAGATAAAGACTGCAAGCTGGTTTATTTATGTGGAAGAAAAAAAAAATCATACCCAGACATAAACTGATTACAATGGCTTAAATGAAAATAAGTCACATACTAAGCCTCTTCTGAAAAGAAAAATAGTGTTTTCTTCAAGTATCTGCACTGACAAAGCAAACAAAAATACTTCTATCAGCAAGGTAATAATGAGCAAAATTGCAGTATCAGAATTTTCAGATTTTGGTGAGAAAGGGCATGAGAAACTCCAAGTAGATGTGGTCTGTGCACAAACCTGAATGCTTCCTATTTTGTAGGTCAAAATTCTGCCTATGACAAACATTCAGGCTGATGCTGCAGGGCCCAGAGCAGCTAGACACTCTGCTTGCCGAATCTTCCTGACAGAACTTGTCTCATACCACCTAACGCTACTAATGGCATGAAAGTTCCATGGGACAGGACACAATCTGCTACAAACCCCTGATCTATAGAAACATGGAAGCACATGTACAACTTTCGATTCATGATCAGATTCTGTGCAGTGCCAGGTCTGTTCTCTTAAACTACCCATCCTGAGTTTGAGTTTTGCAAGAACTGACTTTTCATCTTTTGATTTTGTAAATGCAACATATCCGTCACCTGCATTGCACAATATTTTCCCTGGATGAAAGGGGAAAAATCAAAGATGTAATAGGCCATTTTTCAGAAGAGTACGTGTCTTCCTTTCTCTTCTCCATGACTTAATGCTATTACTTTTCGAAAGAATAGGGGCACGTATCCAACATCCCACAGCCCTGAGAGACTTTGCTAAGCAAACTGCTCCACTTTATTGTTCTTCAGCATCTCTGCATAGCTGGAGCAGTATGTGGCCTTGAGTCTGTTACTCATCTCCCATCTCTGTGTGTGATCATAGTCATTCCTCATCTGCGTTGAAAGGTACTGTCAGCGCAGCTATGATTTCTTTTTCGTTCCCTGCCTGACAAGCTTACAATGGCAAAAGCTCTAGATGTAAGATCCATTTGGCAAAAATGTCAGAATTGCCAATGCAGCCAAAAGCAACTACTTTACATTAAAAATTCCCCTGTTGTTTTAACAGAGGTCCCTTGGAAATCTGTGCTAGCAAACTCTCCCCAGTAGAGTATAGGCTGGATTTCACCTTCATTTTTCCTTCCTTTCATTACAGGGCCACTGTATGACTAGAATTTCATACACAGAGCTGTGAGGTTCACAGCTACATGGGGCACCCCAGCTCTTCTGCCCACCACCCTGCTGTATGCCCCAGGAACGTGGGGCAGCACATGCCCAGGAGGCTCTGCTCCCTGACCTTGTGCTACCAGAACCCAGACCAGGCTTGGCAGCTGAGGGAAGGAACACCCAGTAAACCTCAGTGGGACTTTCCACCACTGGCAAATCCCTGGAAAGCTCTGCCAGCCTCCCAGTCACTCTTAGCAACAGGCTGTAGCAAGCCAGATGTAGTAGTGTCTTTATTATGTTAATATGCAAGCTTTCATAAATGTGCTATAAGGAGGGAGATACAGTGAAATAACAGGCATGTATTTGGCTCAGAAGGGCTTCTCTGCTACATTCAGCCATTAGTTCCAAAGCCAGCCTAACCTTTGGGAGAGCTGTCACAGCTCTGAGCAGTTACAAAGATAAAGACTTTCTTTACATTGCTTTTTCTTGGTGGTTTTACATAGTACATGCATCCCCAATGATTTTCTGTAACCCTTAGCTCCAATAACCGACTCAGCCAGGATGTCAGCTTGTATCTATCTGCTTTACTAATGAAATCACATCTTTCACCAGCTCAGCAGCTGGTGAGAAAATGGCTTTTGAAATACATCTTCACAAAGGGCAGGTGTAAAGGGTGGCTGAAAGCCACATTAATTTAGAGTTCGTGTAAGTCTATGTGCATAACATCTCTGACAAGAACTATTTATTTATAAACCTGTAAGAGGAATAAAGAATGCAGGCCATTAGTACTGTGCAGTGGAGTTTAAACATAGGGCAAGCAAGTAAGCTTTGAAAAATAGTATCCTTGGTGATCTTCAGATGTAATTTGCTCAGTGGAAACGAGGAACAACCAGTAAGTCTCCTTCCAAGGCAACATCCTCTTTACTCCCTGAAAGTATCAGGACTTCCACCAGAAAACCAGAACAAGGCACTTGCTGCCCTGTGGATGTGCTGTGCTGCTCTCTCTGCCCAGGTCTTAGTCATTACTCTTACTCAAAAGTCACCAAAATGCTCTGTTGCCATGTAATCATAAACTTGAGTGGTCTTGTATCAAATTACCCATAATCTGCTATTGGGGTTATCAGCTATTTTCCAGATGTAATCAGGACTCTCTTTGAAAGTAACGAAATTAATTAGGTTCACCAATAATGTGAGCAGTTTTCTAATTAACCTCCTCTGTAGCATGACAAAACACCGTTCTTGTTCTGTCCCAGTAACTCCTGCCCAATAGAACTTCAGCAGCATCCTGAGCTGGTACACCTGGGGAGAGACATCAAGCACCTTATTATAATTAGTATTTTATGACACTTAAATTGGAAATCTCTGACTAATGGCATTAACTGCCATGAGATAAATGCTATGAAGAACTAGACTTGGCCCAGGGAATATCGTTTACTTCTGCTGAGCAGCAGGGGTAAGGGGAGGCCTTGCTTATAAGAAGCAAAAATCAGAAAAGCAGCCACCTAATTTCTTGTCATTTGTCACTTCACAAAACACACTTGGATGCTGCTCCTTTGTATAAATCAGGAAAAAAACAAACAATGAATGCACAAGTCTGTTTAGGAAAAGCCATCTAACAGTGCCCCAGTGCTGGGTGTAGGTGGCTTGTGACACCGTCTCTCCCTGTTGATCAGGCTCACTCCCAAATGAATCACTGCCTTTTTTTTGATCCAGCCTCTGGTCTGGAAATCCTTACTTAGGTCTCTTCAAGGAGAAGGAGGGGCCCAATACAGGAAGCACAGGCATATCTCCACCTGCTGTGAAGCTGGTTTCAAACATGAAGGATCTGCCAGGTTCCGTCTCTTGGTTTGAAAGTTGAGAGAGGTTAAGAGCCTGGCAGATGCCCGTGTGTGGCTGCTACGCAGCTGCTCCAGGTACACCTGCCATGTCATCTTCATCCAGTCATTGGTACCCAGGCATATGGATCCAGGTTAACATCCTCACACTTTGTATTGCAGGAAAATCTGATGTTACTTTTGTCCTCGCTGGTCTTTACATTCACCCAGCTGTGGCAATGGGATACAGGACTCCTTCCAAGCCCCTTGTAGAATACCTTGCCTACCTTAGGTCCTATACACAAAGCCCTGTAAGTCCTGGTACCCCAGGTACCAACTCTTCTTGGGTTGTGTCAGCTTGCATGTAAGCAAAACCTGGCGTCCACACCATATCCCCACCAGACTGAATTTGCCCAAGCTTAAAGCATCTCCATTCTCTAAGCAGGAGCAGCTCCTAGAGCCTTTGGCTTAATAGGAGCCGAAGTCCCCATGTTAACACGAAAATGAAGGTAGGGAGCTTTCTCCACCACAGGTTATCACCCAAAAGATTTCTAAGCCATGAGTCATTAGCAGTGTAGCTGTAACTATAACTCTGAAATAAAGTAATTTTCTAAATTATTGTGAAAGCAAGTTTCCTCACACACACACCCTTACCTGTAAGGCCAAAGTAAGCCAGCTTTTAAGAAGCACTGTTAATTCTCCACTATAAAGAGAGGTACAATTTTTCAAGCAGGTAATGGCAGTTTGCCCTATGGCTGAATAAAAAAAATGTTACTTGCCTAGTGAACAGCCTTGAAAGAACCAGTGTCTTATAAGTAAAGATGAAAAATACTGTGTGAGATGCAGCTGTTCATTCAAACCCTTATAAAGGTCAATGATATTGTGTAGAGTGTGGCTTCTAATGCAAACTGTAAATAATTCATTGGAATTTATGGGAAGGGACCTTCCAAAGGTCTTGTGTGGTTTTCTCCCCCAGTTAGTAGAGGTCTGGGGGTTACTGGGCTGAGTAAGTTAGGCCCAGCAGCAGCAATACTCCTGAACTAAGCCAGTGATTCTCAGGGATTTTAAGGGTGGAATTATTGGTGCATGACAGTGCATGACCTTTTTGTCTCGGCAAGTCCTTTTGATTTTTAATTTTTTCCCCTTCCTTTTCACTTTGGAGAAAAGTGCTGGAAGTCCTGCCAACAGGCCAGCTGCTTTGTGAGCACACACACAGCACTGACATCCTCCATCCATCCACCTGTTTGCAGCACCAGACAAAGCCAAGCTCTGGCCCTGCTGGTGGTGTGGATGGCCCTGGGGCCATGCTGTGGTTGGTGTGTGGTTACTCCAATTTAGAATTCCTCCTCGCTGTTATTTACAAATACCTTTTTCTCTCTCAGATCTTCCGTTTGTGGCTATACTTGCCCTCCATCACCAATGCTAGAAACTGCGCACCAGTTTTAGTTCTCCTTCCTGCCGTGGTATTTGTAACTGACAGCAATTAACGCCTTTCTGGAGCACGCTTTATTCATATTCCTGTAACTGTAAATACCACCCAGCATGTGTGCTGGGCAGCTCTCACCTCATCATTGCCTTTGGGCCTGTCAGAGTTTGCATTTTGTGGTCAGAGCAGAAACAGAGGGTGAGATTAGCTGTCAGTGTTACCATGGTTAGCTTAAACTCTCCCTGTGGTCGCCATTAAAGCCCCATTCCTAAAACTGGAGGTTCCAACAGGAAAAAGAGGTATATTTTAAAGTCTTTTAATTTCCTCTCCTCTCCAAAGCAATATGGCTTTAAGATCTACCTTTCCCCCCACTTTTTTAACCAAGAGGAGTAATATATATTAGAGATAAGTACACCTGGATTATTTATCTCTGAGACAGTCTTTGCCTTGTGGAGAGACACCTCATTTTTCTTCTGTGCCTCAGTCTCCCCATAACGGCTGTTTAGTTTTCTCAAAAACTTTCATGGGAAGGTGCTCTCTGTGTGTAAAACATTATGGAAAAGGCTCTCCAGTCATGTTCACTGGAGAGTGATCTGAGCAGCCTTATCTGGCAGACAGTGCTGTTGATCTGCCTTGACCTTAGGTACCCTCCTCCAGCTTCGGTCCTAAGCTTGAGCCCTTTTCCTTTCACAGGACACTTTATTTCATATGCATGCTTTATTTCTCAAGTGTTTTTATGAACAAAGTTTCAAGCATACCAAGGGAAAAAATTACATTTTGAAAGCAAAAAAAATTTCCCTCACCCTTTTAAGTCTCCTGCCTTTGAATGTTGCACAGATTTTTGTTTGTTTTGTTTTGTTTCCTTACCAAAAGGATAGCATATAGATATCTCACCCATTTTCAACCTAGTGAAACTTGCCTCCCTGAAAGCCCCTTTTCATCCCAATCTAAAGTCCACCGACTAGACCTACTCAGACAATTTTGTCAGGTTTGTGCCAGATCTTTCCTGAAGGATGACCTGCACATCCCACCTGCCTCTGATCCGACTTGTGTATAGGATGCAAGTCTCTGCAGTGCCTTCCTTCCTCCCTGCCATGTCCTCCTACTCCACCAGTCTCCTTCCCAGCATCTGCCTGGAAAGCAGCTGCCCAGAGCTGGCAGCTCTGTCTGGCTGAGGGCTCAGCCAGGACAACCATCTGCCCAAGCTGTGCCAGCACCTCTGCAGTGGGAGTGCAAGACATGGCTGCGGAGGATAACCCCATTTGCTTGACAAGTATGGTCACTCAGGAGCTGGATACAGTGGAATAAGAAAAAAAAAATAAAACCATATCTTTACTGAAAGTAATGTACAAAGGAGCCCAGCTGGAGGATTACATATGGCAGGTTGGGAGTTGTCAGGAAGAAACAGAGGGAACCTGCAGAGAGTCAGAAGAGTAAGGACTTTTCCATTTGCTGTTACGGGCATCCTCAATGATTTTCCACCTGTGTATGTCTTTATTTCTAAAGCTAGAATTGTGGAAGGAATAATAATAACCTGTTCCTGTTGGTTTGTAACTGTTTAAACTTTATCATTAATGTATGCAGGAGATACGTGAAAACAAGGTGAAAGCATATGCATGTAGTCTCATATAATAAGACTAAAACCATCAGCTTGTCCTCAAAATTTAAATATTTTTTGGTATACCAACACTGCTGAGCTATGTCACGGATAGCATGATGAATATTTTCACTGGAGGAAAGCTTAATCCTTTTAATTAGTTAAGGAGCATATCAAGAGAGCCTCAACTATGAATTCTTGGCATTTTGGCTTGTATGAAATCTTTATTCATGCCTAAGCCCAGAAAAATCAATAACTTCAATTGGTATTACCCTGCTATTTTAAAATACTTGAACATACCACATGTGGTACTGATATTACTGATAGAAAATAACTAGTGCAAGCCAAAGACAGTTCTTGGACTCCTTAAGAGGCATCCTTCCTATGTTTTTCAGCAGTTTTAAGTCTGTCATTGCAACTTACCTGAAGTACTAATGTGAAACAGCCTGGATTACATTTTGCATAAAGGTCACAAAGCATGATGTGAATTGCGCACAGAAAGGGAGTACTGAACCTGCAGTGAGGAGAGGAAGAAAATGAAGAGCTGGAGAAGGAGTGACACTTACAGCCTTCAGACAAAGAAGAGTTTCCAAGAATAAACAAATGCTCTCTGTATGCCTATCCAGAAAGCTGCTGGCCTGCCTGCATCACAGGATTGGTGTGAGGATGGAAAGCAACAGCCGAATCCCAAGAAGGGGTCCAGAACAGTGTATCTGTCACAGTGCATGACTCACTAACCACCAGCAACATTGGCCTCACTGGGGTTAGGCAATACATACCAGAAGCAGTACCAAGCATTCCCTTGTCTGTTACCACCACAGATAGCCCTGTTCCTCCATTCATTAGTACAGTGTTGCTTCTTTGCCAGCATAGCTGTCTCCTGAAACATTGGTACTTGCTGGGACAGGAAGCCCAGCAAAGAATAGCAGGACCTAACTCCAGCACCCCATGGCGCTGGGGAGGCAGCAAAAATCAGAGCACCACCAAAGCAAAAAGGCTGGGAGGTACAGCAGTTATGAAGAAAAAAGAGTCTAATTACAAGTGTAGACAAGAGACTAATTGCAAAAGCTAAATAATTAGACATGTATAAATTAATGCTTAATTCATACCACAAGTGATAGTGATTAGCAACGCCTATAAGAACGAAATATTTAGAAACAGACTTTTACTCACATAGAGAAAAGTCTTCCTACATGGGCTGCCCAATTAATTATTACCAATGCCATCAGCCCAGTAGCTCAGATTTGACTCCAATAGCCAAGGACCAACAGCCATTGCTATCTAGCCTGGATGTCGGTTGTGAACAGTCATCCATCAAATTGTTGTAATGAGCTCAAAGTATCTAGTAAACTCAGAAATGAAAGAAAAAGAGGGCGCTTTTTTTAAACAAATGCAGAAATCTAGCTTCCATTTCAGGAGGGTTGGGGGACACCCTGGGGTTGTGACCCTTGCTGTGTGTCCCTTGCATAGAGCCCAAGCAGGGCTCCCTTGCCAGCAGGCCATGCAATGGAGAAGGAGCTGAATGTTGGGTCTGAGTAACTGCCCGCTTGGCCATTTTGTTATCCTTTGTTATCAATAGCCAAGCAAACATCTTGGCTCCGTGAGCTGCCTTTGACTTTAGCATTTTTTCCAGCCAGGGGCAATACAGCAGCTGCAAAGCATGCATGAGGTCCAGGGTGCCTCTTTTCTCAGCCTTGCACTGTGTTTTTTCTTACACTTTCATGAGGAATAGTAGCACTGTGTAGAACCATGTCTACAGTGCATGTGGAGACACTCGCACTCCCTAGTTTGATAATCTACACTGCTTAAAACACACACGCACACATTGACTAAAACCTTATTTTTCCCAAGTACTGTATTCAAATTAAATATTCATCTTCCTTAAAAAGCAATTAAATTTTACTGTCTAGTAATTGGCAAATCTAAACAGCAACTGTAGAAAAATAATTAGCATAGTAAGAAATCAGTTATTTCTCTGATAAGCTCATAAACCCTTTTAATTAAAATCACAATATTTTTAATTGCTAAAGGGAATATTTTGTTTATAATAGCAAACATTTCTAAGTTTTAATTTAAGTTCCAATCTAATATTGTGATAATTGAGAAATGGCCTCCAGGGGGCAACAGTATCCACCAAACAAAATGTGCTTCTCAACTCTACCAAAGGATTTCCTTACATGAAAATGCATCTTCTTGGGATATAGGAAAGGTAAGTTAGCCTGTGCAAACTCTGACAAGCCTCCTGTGAGTTAACACCAAGGGAAACAATTGCCATTCATTTAAAACCACACTTATTTAAAAAGTTATTATTAATCAAGATACAAGAGTATACTTCCAGAAACTGTATGCATGCAAACTAAAATACAATTTCTAATCAAAGGTATAAAAAGATGTGATTTGCTTTTTAAGCTTTCAGACATGTTGTTTTAAAAACATCTGAAATACCTTGGAATTGCTTTATTGTGTCACTTTCCCTGTCACCAGCAACATGATGACATGTAAAGGATTTATGACAGTCAGGGATTGACAGACCTGGTGGCCTGGTAAAAGTCAGGCTGTCACCACTCTGTGTTCCCCAGTCCAGCCAGTAGCAGGGCTGAGCATAGGTATATGCCTAGATGGCCAACCACACATACAGGCATGCTCAGCTCTCATGCAGACACAAACCCTACCACCAGCCTCATCCTGACCCTCGCTGGCGGGTCAGGAAGACTGGCTGATAGAGGCAAATATATACATATACATGCATGATATGGATCTTTCCACTAGCTGGCTCCTGGAGCAGCCCAGAGGAGACGGGGCAGGGGCTCAGATCTCATGGGGTTGTTGGGGGTCTCCACCCTTCCAGCAGTATGCTGGGCTCTTCTGTCAGGCTGAAGAGTCACACATAATTGATCACATAAACGAACAAGAAGCACTTCCAGGTCGTACATGATGGATGCTAGGAAGCACGCATCTCAGTGCTAGGCCATCAGCATTCATCAACTAGACAAAATATTTTAAAGAAAACATTGAAAGAAAACATTGAGTTTCTACCTTGGGTACCTTTGAAACCACCTGCTCCTGGGGACATTGATCACAAAGTGTTACTATCAGGCAGCTGCTTACTGATAGCTCTTTGGTAGAAACTTCATAAAATACTGTTGTCCCTACTTCAAGTAATCATTAGCACTGAAATCCACCTTTGCTGCTATAGAGATAAAGCAACTAATTATTCATTATTTATTGTGTCATTATGTTTAACAACCTAGTCAATATCATGTTGTCTATCTTTCTGGGAAAGAAATTATCCCAGAGAAGCTATAATCCAAAACTACAAGGACACACATAGGACTGAAGGAAAGGAAAGACAATGAATTATAGAAGTGTGGCCACCATAAACTGATCCCATTTCTACATGTAAATGCAGGTACTCATCTTGTGGAGGAGTATGAGATATGAAGTGAGTAGCTGAAAAAACCTCACATCTAAAGGAAGAAAAATATGGCCATATCTCCTGGTGGCTTTCTTAAAAATTAAAGGAAAAGGTAATTAAAGCAGAAGGCTGAAGACAGGAGGAAATCACAGCTGTCAAGAATTTGTCATTCAAGGAGACAGAAATCCCTTCTTCATTCTGGACACTGACCCTTCGGACTGAGGCAGATGGTGGGAGGAGAGTCAGTTTAGTACAGGAATGTGGTCAAATACTGTCTCTTGTCTTTTGATTTTCCAAGATGTTTGAGTAATTTTGAGATCCAAAAGGCTCAGCTGCTACTTGAGTGTAACGCTGTTGACTTGGAGATCTCTTGTTTCTGTTTGACTTTTCTCTTCAATGTCTCCACAGCAGTCAGAATATAACCTTAAATTCAACTTTGTCATGTTTAACTTGGTAGTTCTATCCTGGATTTGAAATCCCAGTGGAATACTGATCATAAGGAAGGAACTATATTTTGAAACATATTTTAGCTTCCATTCATTATGTTGCTTTTGTAGTTTACTGTATCCAGGCTTGACTAGGCATTGATCAATCATCCACTGAGCAGATGACTCAGACTGAATACATCACAATGAAAGCTATGTTTCTCTGACTGCAGAAAATTTTAATAGAAAGAAACTGCTCTTTAAAGGATGCCATTTTTTTTTACTTTACAGTGAAAGGCAGGTCGAATCAACCTTAGAATAAAAAGAAGTCAAAACAACTATCTTCCTACATGTGAACTAGTATTTCAGAGTCCATTCTAAATGCCTTTAACTTAAATAGTTCAGACAAGTTGTTTTAAACATCAGTTAGCAAGGGGTTAGTAAAGCTGTCCTCAGCCAAACAAACCATTTTACACAGTTTTATGTTGTTGCTATTAGTTAAAACTTGACATTTTTTACTTGTTGAAGGAGGGAAACTCTGCCTCACATAATTATTTAAGATTATTTTTACATATTAACATAATTCTGTGTAATAAAAAAACATATACAACTTTGTTTTGTAAAAATGAAAAGATATGTCAAAAATGTATAAAGGTATAATTGCATTAAGAAGAACATGGGAGAACAGAGTCACAATATCAATGTATTCCTGTGTTGATTAATTAAATAAAATCTAAAGTAACCACAGTTTGTTCTGGATCCAAAACCATACCAGCCATTTAATGTTTAGAGGTATTCTGTGACTTTCTAGTCTGCTAAATTGTGCCCACTGATCTGCATTTTGGTTCATTTACGTGTTCACAGGTAATGTTTCCTGTAGCAAGTTGTGATAAGTGCAAAATTTCATATTAAAAAAAAAAAAGAAAAAAAGGTTTACTTGGGCATCAGCTATTAATGAACTGGTTTGTATCATTTCTGATCTTTTGTAACCAGATATTAAGATATATTAACATAGTCCTTCATACACAGGATAAGTAAACCCACATCGTTAAAAATCTAACAAAGAAAAACCAAACCATCAGCAAACCCGTAATTCAACAGCCAGCTAAGCTGAGTAGAAACATGAAGAAATGCTGTTAGGTAACAGAAAAATAAACACCTGAAGCTGTGTGCATTAAGGAAAAATGTATCTAGGACCAGCTACAGCTGTGAAGTTGTTCTCTTGCACTCATTTAATAGCTGAAACGTGGAAGCTGAGAACATCTTTTGCTATGGATAAGTGACTGGGAGCCTGGGACTGCCTTGCAGGGCGTGTCTGTACATATCATACACCAGTTGTCACGACAGCACGAACTCTCCTTGCATCATAACAGAACATTACTGTGGGTTTTCCACCTGATACCGATGCAACATGGCCAATCAACTGTGCAACTTGTTAAAGTGATTCTCCACTGAGGCTATTAAAGTGGAAGCTTTACTGGAAGTTCAGGCCCCGTGCAAGGCTTTTCCTAAGGAGTGCCTCTCTATTTGTGTTTATTAATTATACTGGGTCCCAAAGCTCTTATTTCCTTATTATTTCCTTATTTAGTAAACTAGAATTGTTGGCTAATAAAAGAATAGCTATCGGATCATTTCCTTTTGGAAATGATTAGTCCGGTTTTGTGGGTGTGTCCTTTTTTTCATAAAATCTGAAGTATCTGAAATTGTTTCTTAGCAACCCTCTTCAGTTTTCCATTTCCTTCTATTCAGCTCCCCAAAGAGCACTTCTAAAGCTGTAGTAAGGTTAGCCATTTCAAAGAAGAAGCTATTATTTTTCCTCTTGTATGAATGGTGAGATTGTGCCCAGATAACATAGCCTGATAGGAATATTCTCCAGTATATTAAAAAACATCCTTGAAACAATAAAACACTTTTAAACTGACATAATAGGTGAATTAGTAGCAAGAATACTGATAACTGTATCTATTGTGCTTGGCAAAGACACAAGAAGAAAAGGACAGCTACTTCCTTACTGTTCTGTGTAGAAGGTTAATTTTATCTAAACCAAAAGCCTAGGCATTTATCTGAATCTACAAAAGTACTTCTCACCTTGATGATATACTTCTAGCACCTTGCCTTATCAACCCACATGCGGAAGGCAGCTTGTTATTTACCACACTACACAATGGTGCTTGGAAAAAGCCCTGCATATTGGTAAATACCAAATCAATGGCATGTATTTTACATGTTGTGACTGAATGGCTTGAGCATCACCTCCTTTGGATACCATAGGTCCCACAAAATATGCATCACCCATAGAAAAAGTGAAAGTCCTTCCAAATAGCTCAAGGCCACTACATTGATTCCTCTTTCTGTATTTCCCAGTCCCACCCTTCATCGTGCAAAGACAAGTTATACACTGTTTCAAAAGTGACGACTTTCCCAGCATGCTCAACCAGTGGTAAACCTGACTCTTTCAGGTTAGTTTATAGTGAGATAGTAAAACAGAGCAGGAATGTTATGTTTCTCCCACTTAAGACCTGGGCTTTCATATACAGCAGGAGGACACTTGGTGGCACTCATTCAACATCATTTTTGCTTCCCATACCACAGATCTCTGGGTTAACCTAAACATATGAAATATTCCCTTTAATAAGATTATCCCATGAACTCTATCACTAAGACCAACTCCTGCAGCGACTACTCAGTTTTGACTTAATTGTTAACAAAGTGAAAAATGTCACTTTGTGTAAAAGAAAACTAAAGATCAGTTTATGATAGTAAACTGATCACTAAATTTGAGCTGAGATTTTTTACCTACCAATTATTCTGCAAAATCTTCACATTTCTGCTTGGATGGGTACCTAAAATGTACTCCCTGTATAATGTGCAAATTCTTTGTCCCTGCACATCACCATTCCCTGCAACTTGCATACAGCTATTAGAAAACAAACAAACAAAAAGAAATAAAGCCTGACTGAATTATTTGGTAATCACAATAGCTACTGAGAAAGTGACAAATGCAAAGGAGGTAGACAGTTGTACTTGGCTGTACCCAGTAGTCCTTCTAATTTATACTTCTGGGTCACTGCCATCTGCAACCTAATATTCATGCTGTGTTTTGAGAAAGAAAATGTTTACATAGGAAACAGCAGCACCTTAACCCATATAGATGAACAAATACCTATAAACCCTCTATAGAACCCTTGTTTTCCAGGAATTACCCCAGTATCACATGCATAGTACCCTAAAGTCTTGCCAAGGACTACAGCTGTATCACTGACACCTGAATGTTATTCCTATCAAAGCTGCTGAAAGATCTGACAGTCAGTAGAGAATTTGTTTATTACCCTTAACAGCAGGACACTATTACATTAGCTAAGGCTAATCCAATACCATTAGATAGCCCAAAGCTTGACCGAAGGTGTCTCCTTTGCGGGAGGGGGAAGATCAAGCCCAGATGTCCCTGCAACTCTCCACTTACTTCACTCAAAACTTCTGCGAAATGCAGTTTACAAATAAGTCAGCAGCCACTAGCAGCCAAGAACATGGGAAATGTCTTAAAGCAATGGAGCACAGCCAAGCACACAAGATAGACCGTCCTCTCAAAACACAGAAGCACCTGCCTTCCTTTGGCACACAAACAGGGCCCATCCCCACCACCCTTCAACAACACGACAGCCAAAAGAGTGACCCACAGCCACCACTCCAGGGTCACAGCACCACAGAGCTTGATTACTCCATGGGCACCCACTGGTCCTGAACCTAAGATACATATGCCGCCAGGAAACTCCTTTCCCAGCAGTTTTGCCTCAGTTCCATGTTATACTAGCTCACCAGGGACGCTTTAACTTCTTCAGACAAAGTGCCCATTTCGTTACCTGCATGTACTTGCGTGCACTTTGTTTGTATACTCAGTGGTGTTTATATACTTGAGAAAATGCTTTGCTGACAAGTTCCATACAGTTTTTCAATAATCCAATAATCTTTATTAAAACCCAGCACACACTTTTCAAAACAAGCAAAGATTATTGTACTCCAAAAGGTGTGTGCCCAAGCCAGATTTTCAATTTCAGAACATTTTAAGTCTGGCCTGTGTAGAAAGAGTTTTATGTTTAAAAATGGGAGAGCATCGTCTTCCTTCTTTCCAAACTTTTATGCAACTAAAGGGCTTTTCCTTCAGCATTCTTCTAGAAACAGCAAAAAACGACCCACTGTTTTAGCAGAAACAGAGGAAAGCAAACTGCGATCCATAAGTGAATTACAATTCATCAGCCAAAAATCATACTGAGCACTATTTCACCATGCTAAGCACAGTCTGCCACAAAGCACCTACATGTGCTTTTCACACCAAGCCAGTATTCAGCATACGCTGTGCCAGACGCAGTTTGTCACAGCAATCACAGAGCCTTTCCCAGACAAAGCGTGGAGCACGAGTGACGAAGGGCAGCACCTTTCCAAATCACTGTGATGACCTGTCTGTCCCCTTGCAGGAAGGTGGGGCCGCTTGGTACAGAAATGCCATCAGCACCATTTCTTTGCATACAGGCAATTTTATTTACTTCTCATTTTAATATGAGTATCATTAGCGTTGTTAAAGATTAATTACTGGCACCGAACGGCCAGGTCGGACACCAATCCCGGGGAAGCGCAGTGCAATAACCAGATAAACAGAAAGCCTGCTTCAGATGAAGGCAGCGGCTATCAACTCTCCAAGAGATGGTGCTGCGGAGACAGGCTGGCTTGTGGTCCTGCGCGGCCAGCCAGCGCCCCGCTCCGCGGCCGCCTCCCCCCTGCGCGGGCAGCGGGCGCCCACCTCGGGGGACGGGCGCGGGATGAGGTGGCGGCGGCGGCGGCTGCTCTCCCAAGGGTTAAACGCCTCTGAGCCCCGTGCGTGGGAGGGGTCCGGGCAGTATGGGGAGAAATGCAGAAAAAGTAGGTCAGCTGCGCCCAGCGGCGTGCTGGGGGGGGGGGGGGGGGGGGGAGCGCGGGGGGGGGAGGGGGTTCACGGATAGACGGATGGGGGGGGCGCGGCGGCGCGGGGGGTCTCCCTCTCCGGGGGCTGCAGCCCCTCCGGCCTCGACCCCAGGCGTCCGATGGCAATTTGCTCCCAGCCGTTATCAGGTAGTCTTAGAGTATTTACAACCTGATAGCATTCCCGCTCGACACAGATTTGTGTTTTTGTAAATACACAGACACATTCAAGGAACTTCGGAGGGGGAGGGGGGAGGGAAAGGCGTTTAAAATTAAAAGTGAAGCATAATTCGAAACTGCCTACACCACAGCTTTTATAATCAGCTTGTGACATGCTTGGCACCGAACACTGTTTATGTCCACAATTAATGCAGTTAATACTACGTTAGTAATTGTGGCAGTCAGCCACGTGCATCGCCTGGCACATGGGTGCCTTCTCCTAACAGGAGAGGCACACTTTCCTCTTCAGTGCACACAGCCGGGCCAGTTCCAGCACATCTGGAACCAGTTTACATGGGGCCTCCCTCCAATGCAGCGCTCAGCCTTGCCAGTGTATTCTTTCAATCAAAACGCTATAAAAAGGGGAGAAGGAATTAGGACAAAAATGGGAGTGGGAGAGCATGAAAAAAGGGGAGTTCAGGGCTGTTTCCAAAGGAAGCCACCCTGCCACAGCAGGTTTCATAGCCTGCCTGAACAAGACCCAGTATCAGGGAGCCCCTAACTGGGCCTCTATAACCAGTTTGGGCAGTTCTTGTTTCTCCTATCTTTCCACGCAGTTGGACATCTTAGCATGCGTTACCTGCCTTCCACTGCTGCTCAGTATCTGGTGCCACCATCCGGTACAGTGGCAATCCTGTTCTCAGTGGAAGGTGCTTCACATAAGGGTACTGCGTTGTACACCTACCAAGCATAAGCAGGCAAGCCCAAGTATCTCATGGACATCTGCCAAAAAAAAAGCTTTCTTAAGGCAGAGATACCATGTTGCAATGGGAAGATGAGCATCTCATGAGCTGGTTGCAAAACCCCATTTGTACTTTTGGGGCAAGAGGTTAATTTTGAAACTGCATTTTTACAAAGTTCAAAAGATCTAGCAAGACTTCTGCAGGCAAGTTCAAGGCTTCCTTGGGAAATCAAGAACCTTCCAGCCTTGTGCCTATGTCTAGGCATACGCCTATATACCAGCTCACTAATCCAGGCACACTGGTGTCACAACGTGCACTGTTTTATTTCTGTGGCCACTTCCAACTGCAGTGAGAGCAGAATAAATGTGCAAATCAGTCATGCATTAGGTAACATCACTGTCACCTATCAAGTCTTTGTTCACTTATCCTTTCCTCAAGGAGAGGAGTGTTTGTCTGGGGGTTTTGCACACCCCTAAACCTTTATGCCAGAAATGTCAAGGTCAAAGAAAGGTGCTCTTCACTTGCAGTAGGAGCTGGTGAAATCTGAGATAAGCTCCCGGAGGAAATGAAGCTTACTTCACAGTCATGGCTTGGCCATCAAAAACAAATGCTTTCCACACAGATACAGGTCATCCTTCGTCTGGGGGGCTACCCCATGCCAGAAGAACATCCCTGTCAACCTTCATCTTTTAACCCGATTCTTCAGATATTCTGAGATGATCCGTCATATCCATTCCCACTTCCCTTGGCATGGTTACATTAGAGGCAAAGCCTGTATCTCATTTCTGTTGAAGCCCAGTCCACAAAATACTAAAGGAGTAGCTTCTTCAATAACATTTTAATCAAAATGTTTAGTATTCTCTTACTTCATACTGACCAAATGGGAAAATTGAGTTGGTTTGTTTGTTTTTTAATTAAAGGGAATTAGCACTTCATAAGGTACAAAAGACCACATGTGTCTGCTGTTACTTTTACCCATATTTATTTCTTTAATTGCATTTTGGGTCACCTTTGGGTTACTGCTTTTTCACCTTCTGCAAGCTATAAGCAAAAGGGTAGCAAATACATTGCAACACATGCTTGAAAGGGTGCTGTTACTACCTGTTTCAAAGTTTTAAAAGTAACTTCAAACCACAAGCCTCCAAAATGCACAAAATCAAAATAAGTGCCTTTTTACAAAAAAGGGAAATCAATCACTGATCTCCACTGAAAACGATCTTCAGCTGAGGAACTTTTCATTTTGACAAGCTTCAATACCACATAATTAACACTGCATACAGATGACAAAAGGGTCACACACTCACCAGCAATTTTTTTTTTTTTAAATCATCTAGTAACAGAAAAATGCAAGTATACAGAAAAAGACAGTGTCCAAACAGCAAAAGTATTATGAGGAAAGAAACTTCTACACTTGTTTAAGAGAAATGTCATCTTACCCAGGGTGCAGGCATTGTGTATATTACAGTAATATTTTTTCCTCTTAAATAATGAAGAAGAGGGATTAGGCTGAGTTCCTGTTCATTGTTGAGCAAAGCTGGCCACCTTTTTTCCATCATCACAAACTCATATTTAGGAAGGCAAGACAGTGTAGAAGGACAGACCCTGCCTATTCCTGCTGTACTATTCAGCAAGGGGGAAGTTTCTACTGTTTAAAATTTGCCCATCGAGGAGAATCAGAGTGTTTCAGCATGGTGCTAAGCCCCTCCCTCTGTCCTTAATCTCTTTGGGCAGGGATGGACTCATCAAAGCCAATGGAGACATACGTTATTTAGTGAGTTTATAAGTAGTTTTCCTTGGAGCTGCTGCTATCTACTATACAACCCTTTATGACTTTAAAGATGAAAATGCACAAAGCTGAGGATGGACATGGGATACATACAGTTTTAGCACCCAATCAGTGTCAATTATCATCACTATACTAACAAGGGCAGTCAGCCACGCTCTTCTGCTTGCAACTGGAGGGCACTGATTGCAGATGTAGCTCATTTGGATGACTGCTTGTGGGAAGAAATACATGGGAAGCCCTGGATTTCAATACAGCAGTGAAGACTGTGGAAATTATTACAATCAATTGGCAGACAGGTCATTTTAATTTATAATGAAACCTAAGAGTTAGTTTGATGCATTTATGTGTTTATAGGGAGCCTTTCTCTCTGCTCAAGTGGATGCAGGATGCTTCTTTTCTTAGCAGCATGTTCAGGAAGAATCAATGAACAGGAGAGTGAGCTAAAGGACACCTTGGTAATCATCAGCAGTGAAATGTGGAAGGCAAACAATACCACCATTCACAGCCAGATTACCAGCATCATGGCATGCCTCAAAGCAAACACTGCCTGTGGAGATCAGTGAAGAGTGAAACTATACCAGCAGAAAGAGGAAGAAAGGCAAATTTTAGTCCCTTTCTACTTCTTGATCCTCTGTTTCCTCAGATAAGCAGGAGTTATGAGAGCTAAGGATCATTATAAGGTAGTCTTCGACCCACAATATAGCATATCTGCCCCGTTAGCTACAGCTGTGTTAAATGGGTTCTGCTACACGTTGTGTAGAGTTGACTAAAATGTGTGCCTTCAGTCATTTGTTGACTAACCCAGTCTTTGTGGCCAACTCATGCACGTTCCACTGCAAATGCTTTTGATAATGCTGTTATAAAGGCCTGTGAATGTCAGTGTAGGAGGGCAAAATATCTTGAGCTGCTCAGCTTTGCTTTATAAATATTTTTGGAAGCTACCAATGTGAAATGCTCCATTCACATTCAGCACTGAAAAAAATAATGGCTTCTTCTAAAACAAAGACACATCTGTCAGTGCAGTAGAGTATATGAATTTACATATCTGCAGCACAGAAAAAGTACTTTCTCAAACAAATTACACTGAAGCAGGCAGAGAAAGAACAGCATGAAGCTCTCTATGCAATGTCAACAGTAATTAACAGAGCACTTTATAGTCTGCCAGTGCTTCCCGTGAGTAAGGTACCCTCAGACATGTGGTATGAACAGGCTGCCCTCCTGTTCCTCTGCTCCTGAAACTCAAAGCCACAAGCATTACCTTTTAGCAGCTAGCCTATCGTTAGCCCTTTATATGTTGTGTGCCACCCAACATTTCCCCTCAAAAGGACAAAGGGCAGAGGGCAAGAAGACACTCTTTCAACTGCTGCAGGGTTTCATAGGGTTTGCTTTGCCGTGTCATACTGGGAAATTTGGGGGATTTACTTCTTTTTCAGGTGCATCAAAATGAAAAAACCAACACATTGCACTACACACAAAGCCTGTTAATCTCTTTATTTCCAAGTTTCCCTGTTGATAACTTGGGAAAAGGCAGCTTCCTTGTTTCCCTCACAGATGCATGCAACATTTGGAAGTTTTTTTTCAACTCCTACTGATTCTCCAGGGATGCAGACAGCAGACATTTTGCAGCAGGGAGTCTCTTCTGTTAGGCTGCCTGTGTACAAAATGCAGAAATTATGTGAGTCTACTTTCACACACATTGTATTGTTCCCTTACTTCTGACTTCATCCTGTTGTCTTTGCATGTACTTACAGATTAGATTTCCAGTATTGCCACAGAATGGGATGCTCCTGCCATCTTTCTCCCTTTACAGATGGCAAAACTGCAGTCCTGTCTAGTGCAGAAGGATTTCCACAAGTTTTTCCCTTCTAGACTGGTTGTGACCAAATTTTTCCAAATATAAGAGTTCTCACGTGGTTGTCAGGGAGACAACTCTTGGCACAGCTTTGCCCTGGTATTTGGAGGGCTTGGCCAGTCAATTGCTTTTCAATGGATTGTGCATTCGTGCAGATGCAGCACGCTGGCAGACTGACAGATCCAACTTTTTCATTTGCCACTCTGAGCTCACAAGCACACACTACCTCCAACCTACAGCTGCAAGAGGTGGCCAGCACACCTCAGCTAGTGTTACTTGAACCAGTTCAAGCAGCAGCACAGTAAAAACCTGGTGACCAGAAGTCAAGTGCAGCCAATGTGAGACACAGGACTTATTTGGAAGGCTGGCCTGCTCTGTGTATATTGCTGCTAGTAGCTCAGCTGGTTCTTTAAACTAATCCAGGCCCAGCCAAAATGCTGTAATAATGCTTCTCTGATGCCAGTGTCTTTGGTTCAGTCCAGACCTGAGCCCAGAAATTCCCATCAGCCTACAGTCCACGCCATTGCCTGCACCTCCTCTGCAGACCTCTGCAATTTCTTCCTTTCCCTTCTGCAAGCTGTGACCAAACCTAAATCAAAATCAGTATCATGTCCCCTGAAATGATGTAAAGGTTGAAAATAAGGATAATAAACTTTGCACTGGCTGAGGCTGATTAGCATGCAGGCAGTCATTTATGATTAAGCCATGAAAAACGTTTGCTAGTAGTGCAAGAGCTGAATGTATAGTGCACAGCAAAGGCCCAAGGCAGAAAGAAGTGACTTGCCCAGTTTGACAGAGCAATTCAGTGACAGAGGTAGAAATAGGCTGCTCAGTTTTCTCTCTCAAAACAGGTCTAACCTCTAGCTCATACTTAGACGTCCCTTTAGCAGCAGAAAATAAACCTCCCTCTGTTCGTGCTATAAGTCATTACAGAAATTGCTTTCAAGTTAACAGACTCACCATTATCACATCACTGCAAGATCAAACGAAAAGAAAAGGGCAGTAGGACAGGGAAAGAAGGGTTACTTTGTGTCATTTACTTCTACAGTCTACTCAACAAAGCCAAAGAGGAAAAACATTTTTTTTAGACAGATGCCTGTTACAACACATCAAACACTTCTCATGGGTGTATGTCGGAGACATTTTACTACAAAGGCTTTGTCCTTTGCATTCATGACAGCCCGGATGACAGCACAGATGTTTATCAGGATCTTCTATTCCTTAAATTCAAGATCAAATTAGAATCTGCAGAAGTACATCAATGAAATCTGAAATACAAAATCATTAGTGAACAGAAAGCATTAAGTCAACATGTTCCTGTGCTAAGGCTGCAGCTGGGGGAGTTTCTATCATCTCAGAAAGAATGTCTGAAGAAGGAAACAGCCTATTTTCAATGTGCTGGCTTTGGAGGAAGCTGATATGAGGAAACAATTGCCTTCCTGATGGATTTTACTGCTAGTAAATGTTTAAGTCCTCCGTGCAAAGCATGTAGCCCCGATATCATGAAGACATCATTGTGCTACTTACTATATTGTGCTCTCCACATCACAGCAATGCTCTGATTTGTTTATTCACAAGTGCAGTTTCTAATTCTCTAAATTATCAGACACAAACTACATTTAATGTTGCTACACTCAACAGCATCTTGCATTTCCTCTCTCCTCTCCAAACCCTCTGATATGCAGTCTCATCCCCCAGGATAATGCTGGAGCCTTCCAAAAACTCTTGTATCTTTCCTCAGCAAAGTGTTCCCATTTCTAGGAGCAAACCAGGTCCATGGCTGGTGTACTAAGACAGTACTCCTAGCCTCTCTGCAGGCAACAGGGGACAGCAGAGGATGGTATGTGCCACCCCCAGCAGGATGATGTGCTGCATTCCTTGGGAATGGCCAGGCCTGACTGTTTTCCAGTCTCCAAAACCTATCAGCAACTGTAGAAGCATCAAACACCTGCCCCCAAATCCAGCACCTCCACTCTTTTCACTTAGGGTGACACTGAGCTCCCAGAAGATATTCTGTCCCCTCAGACCACTGTAGATTTAGATGTTTCACTTGAGAGGAAATTTTATTGTGAGCCAGAAGGGCAGCATGCTCCTACATTTACAGCAGGAGAAGAGGATAGGCAGAAAGAGCAGAGATGTCTGAGGTCCCTCCCTTTGCTTCTGTTTGGAATATCAAAAATGTCACAATTCTTCTCTATGCCACTTCTGTCACAGATTGGAGTAACTGGTTTTCAGTTCTAGTGGATGTCCCTGGTTTCTCAAGAAGGTAAGCCACCAGGTGATCTTACACTTACTGTCCAGCTCCTGCCACCACTGTTGCTGTGTAGTTTCATACAGCATTTTCCAAGCATTATCACATTAGTTTGCGCATTGTCCTTGTTTCCACCACCAAAAACGAATGGGCCCATCCACCAGGCTCCAGCAAATGTGCGTAGCTGTATCCAAAAAGAACAGGACTCAAGTTTTTTACCTTTGCCAGTGGTTTGAACAGCCTCTCCCTCCAGGTTAGATCAAATGACTCTAGTTCTCCCTCAAAGAGAGCCAGTAGATGATGTACCACTCCAAAACTCCCACCTCTCTGATCATATACTGCTTATGTGAAAATGGTGGGTAAGTTTCTGGCAGCTCTTCCAGTTCAAAATGGGCTGGGGAAAAGCAGCATGTAATTTTCTGGCAACAACAGTGGAACTATAAAACTAATGAGTCTCTACAGCTATTCCCACCTGTTCTTAGAGCAATATGTGTATTGGATATACACCCACCCATGAGTCTATCTGTGATGTTAGCTCAAACTATAAAAAAAACAGAACCACCCAACCCAACACAACCCAACCCAACCCAAACCCCAGCCTTTCCTGCACAGGAAAAAAAAAAAAAAGAGTATAAAATAGCATGTGGGAATTTCACCTGTTCTCATATCACACTTACATTGGGCCTATGAACCTTCCATAGAAGAGAATTAAAACAGGACATAGGTGTCAGCAGCAGCATCAACCCAAGGCTGATACTGACCAGACGTAACTGTAATATACAAAGATGGAGCAAGATGAGGGTGAGTCAGCAGATGTTTTTCTTCTATGCAGTGTCCTAAAAATTGGCTCTCTATTCCAGGAAATTACACTAATACTGAATCACTGTTCTGTACACATCATCAGTCTGTACAGAAGTTTTCCACAGTAAGAAATTCGTTGTTAGGGTTTAAAATTTTATGCTACATTTTTATTTCAAAACATGTCCCAGAGCATCCCACTGACCCTGTGCAGGGAAGTATTTGAAGTACATGTGGCTTCTTTCCAGAAAAACTCTGACCAAGACACTCCAGGGATACATGCAACAATCCTTCCGTATTCTGCCTGGAAAAGACAAAATAGTTTGTGACTATTCTCTAACAAAACATTACAGAAAAGAGGATGAAAAAAAATTTAAAGGATCAGTGGAATGCTCATAAAATGGAGATGAATCTCATGATAAATGCACTAAGATTGCCTGGAATTTTTCTGAGATATTTTTAATTTTTTCCACATATCTGTTTGTTAGTGAACATGTTTTCAGAAGGAATACTCTCATTTGAAAATGCTTACATTATGATTAGAATTTCTAAGCTTGCTCTGCTCTGGAAACTTTAAGAAAAGTCTTGGCAAATTACTGTTAAAAAAAAATCACCAAGATTTCAGAGGTTGAGAGGGAGTTAATTCAAAACCTTATCTTTAGGAAAACGTGTTTAAAATTTATTTCTTTTATCAGCTATTGAACATTGAAAGTGCAGTACAGGAGATACGCTGATAATAGAAAATTTCAAACAACAACAGTAATGAGGCATTATTGTACAAAAGGAAAAAGGAGAGAAGCATAGATACTCTTCCCTTGGACAATACAGCCTTTGGCAAATGTGTTGTTACTCAGGTCTTTACATAGTGAAGTTTCCAAACAAAAGGTTGTGAAAAAAGATTTGAAGAAAATATGTTTCTAATTAATGATGGAGCTCGGAAGAAGTCCAACAATGAAAGCAATTCTGGTTTTCTAACTTGGAGAACAAGCTTTTTATAAACACTCGCAGTGAAGGAGATTACCACAGTAATGAAGCAAAGCAATGAAGTGAAACAGGGTACACACACTATACTTGAAAAGGTTTCAGACTTTCTGCTATTCTCAGCCAAGACGCAAGCTATCTAGCACAGATAGATTTGGGATGTAACATCAGTGGAAGTCTGTGGAGACAGCTTCACTATTACGTCAATACAGCTCCATGCTCTCAAAATGATCCAGCTTCCTTCCATAGCTACTCCTGGGCGGAAACATTTCTACTATCTTTCCAGTATCCCGTAAGTCAGTACTGCATAGAGTGAGGCAGCTGAATTGCAGTTGTTCTTTTCAGTGTGTGCTGTTCTTACATATTCACTGCTAGTTCTCTGGTTGGGCTTTAGCCTGGCTATGGAAAAATAAAATAAAAAAAAAAACCAAACAAACCAAAAAAAAACAAACCATGGCTTGGGTTTTGCAAAAGCCAAACCAAAGCTGTTTCAGTTCCAGGTCCCATTTTTTCTGAACCCTGAAAGTTAAAGCCTGGGTGGTTTGGATAAGTGCTTCTAAATCTAGCATACCCCTATTTAAAACAAGAGGGAGGATTTGTTTTTAAAAAGTTAAAACTAGAATGGTCTGGAATGAAGTCTCTGAAGACATTTAGGGAGGATTCAGATAAAAAATTCCATTCCTCTCCCCCACCCCCCCCCTTATATCTCTCATGAATTTTTATCCTATCCCTTCCTTGCTTTCTATCTCTCAGATATTGTTTGCTTCCTCTCAATTTCCAATGGAGCTTGAAATTAGATTTCTTTTACTTCCTTGTTGCAAACAAGGCTCTGAACCACACATCTTGGCCTAAGTTAACGCCCAGACTGAGTCATTGAGTTATCTTCCACCTCTGTACCTGAACTTGTTGAAGCCGTGCGACAGAAATTACCATGTATGCCTTTTTCCATCTCTCACCATCATCATTTGATTTTTGGAAGGCAAATCCTTATTTTAGTTGGCCAGAAATAGAACTATCTAATTGTAATGGTTTTAGTCTTAATTTATGACAGCAGAAATTGGCCCACAGTGTGACTCAAGACAGAAACAGTATTCATTGTCACGATTTATAACTTCATCAAGAGTTAACTTGGGAACTGCAAGCTGGCAGCAATAATTTGTACATTGCTGCAAACTGTGTTTTCGTCATTTCTGTTGATACCGGCAAAATGCTTGTTTTGGCTTTCTGCATGTTGCAGTCATTAGTATAATATAGCATAGCCACTCAAATATATTTAGGGGAAGGTCATTTTTATTCAACAACTTATATACTCGGAAGAAGTTAAATAAACAAGTGAGTTAAAGACATCAGCGATCCTACTCCTTAACCCATGCCCAAGTGAATTCTAAAAGTTGGTCATTTCGATTAGAGGAAAAGTCAAGCAGTGATTATGTCAGTTGGAGGGAAAAGGACATTATATTTCCATTTACTTGAGGATTACCTGGAACACTACCTTGATAATGTCTAAATACATCCATAAAGCTGGAAGTGTTCAAAGAAAAGCTAGAACATGCTTGGTAACTATGACATTAGCAAGATTACTCATCCTGTTCATAACAATGAAAATTTCCTATAGAGATTTCACCAGGCAGAAAGTACAGAACCATGACTATTTATTTACAACTGTTTGGAGTGTCTTTCCAAAGCACAAAAGGACATTGTCCTTGAAAATGATATTTGGGGGGAAGTAAATGTCCATGTTTTTCATTTTGCAAGTTTGTAACCGTAAAAGTTACAAAACAAGTCACTTTTGAGAAGTACTCATCTTTTACGCTCATTAGATTGCAATCCAGCGATGACTGAACATGATATTTAAACAGTAGTGTTTTTGCCAATGAGTTACATGATCAACACGAACTGCTAATGTTTTCTATTCTAAACCTTCTCAAAATGTCAAGTGTTCTTGTCAGCTGAGTGGAAGTGGCATAAAAGTAACTTTTGAAGTTGCTGTTGATGAGATACCCTTGGGGAACTTAGTATATATACTGAAATCATATTCACAATATGCTCTAATCTCCCCTGCTGCAAAAGGATTAGTCTCTTAACTCTCATTTCCATTAATGGCAATGTAGCACAGCCTGGGTCTTCCTTCCAAAAAAGACACTGAACATTCTTAAACAACACAAGTCTTATTTCCTGAATTTTCTCAAGCTGTAAGAAAATAAAAAAACATAAGATAAACTAAGGAAACTGCTTTTGAAAACCTAGGCCTGGCAACTAACTCTGTTGCAACCCTCATAATTGCAGCACTGTTAATTTTTATTATGTTTTTTATATAACAAATCACCAACACAGCAAAGAAATTCATAGCTGTCTGAGTCACTCTGGCTGTAGCAGTCTCACTGTTTCTTCAATGCCAGTTTCTTCTGTCAGTTAAAACATCAGAAAAAGGTAAGAAAGATGGTGCATTACCTGAGGTCCTAGCCAAGGATGCAGAAGACCTGGCTTCATCCCCTGCTTACCCATGGTTATCACATGTGATCATGGACAAGTCAAACAGAGCTACTCCCAATAATGTACTGAGGCAAAACTGCAATATGCCTGACCAGAGGCCTCCCAGCCTTGCTCAGGTGCCTCCAGAGCTCTGTAGGCACTTACTGAGCACAGCTGCCCCTCATTGACTTTACCCTACTGACCCAGGAAAGACCACAGGCTTCCAGACTTTTGCCCAAAACCAGTGCTGATGGTGGTTGTTACACTTTTTACAGCAAAAATCTTGAACGAGGTTGCTTCTAAAGTTTCAGTGAAGGTCACAGCTGACACTGTTTCCAGCACCATGGGTCTTACATGCTGATGCATGCCAAAATAGGGTATTTTTCAGTCTCTTCCTCGACTAACAAACACATTTTTTTATTCAGAGTATTTTCCAAAGGCCTAGTTAGACAGGTGGATCTTTATGGACTACTAGCAAAGGGATTGCATGCTTGTGATCAGTGTTTGGTACTTTAACCATGCATATATGAGATCTTTTCCTCAGAAAGTGCCCAAAAATGCCCAAAAGTCTCTGTTCACTCACTGAAAGGCAAAAAATGGTATTTTGTGCTGTTCTTCCATGCACAGATGTCTGACTGCAGGAACAAATAGTAGTATTTTGGACAGGGAAACCTCAGTTTTCAGTTTTAGCCCTGTCAATCCGGAGTAACTACAGGGGCATGTAACTTGGCGCAAAGCATAAGAATTTATAAAGATAAGCTTTTATACATGGCACTTCATAGATAAAGTGCAAAGAAGCATACAAATCAGAAAGCAGGGTAGAATTTGGTAAGTATTTTATCTGATTTTGTATCCACATTTTTTCACTTGACCTGTAGCAAACATTAGGTAGGATATTGGTTCCATTAAAGAAATATTTCAGAATTTGAGTGCTTTCAAATTGCTAACTGCTTATTTGTGATCATTTAGCAATGTTCAGTGCTAATGTCTCTATAACAAGTAATCCATGTCTAAACTGGTTTTCACACCACTGAAAAGTTCAAGGCTGCTGGAAGAACAAGTAGGACCTCAAAAACATTTCAGGGTCATTTCACATGTTTGACCACATTTGCTCTTGTAACTGTTAGGAACTGCTGGATTTAAAAGCCTGTTTTCATGCAGGTAATATCATACTTTCCTGCACCATAGCCTCATTTACGTTGCATTCACAAACATAACAAGTACGCTGAAAAACACACAGGAATATTCAGCATCTAGGTTAACCCACATCCAGAGATATCCAGAATATGGGTTAAGTACAGGTAGAAGAGTACAGCTGCCACATCCAGGTCAATGAGATGCATCTGGGTTCTCAGCCCATCCTTGACTCAGCTGGCTTCCTTTGTAAATCAGGCAACTAGGCCAGTTGGTGATGCTGCTTAGTAGTTCACCCTGCAAGCAGGGCACTTTCACTCCCATCAGCCCTAACTACTTAATACGATCTCGACAGTAGTAAGGCCTAGCATTTTGCAATATTGACTCACTACCGTGAAGTATGAAATTAATCTTCAGAATATCACATAAGGTAGGAACTTTCTTCACTAGCAAAAAGAATCACAAAACCTTCAAAATATGGAGCCATAAATGTAGCAAAAACTATCCCACCAGTATGAATTTTTAACTGAAACATCAGAAGCCAGGGGATTGAGTAGAAGCAAGAGGCTCCTGGTGATTTTATGGAATAATAATAACTTTAATGCTTGTAATTTTCAAGTGATTTATTTAACCTTCATACACAGCCACAATGAAGGAGGGCAAAACAATGCTATCTGTGCTGCACAGGGACTACGAGGCAGCAAGAATATGGGATCTGCCCAGGGCCAGCAAGAGAAGTCCCCATTCTCAAAATACATTGCCCCTTTCTAGAGGCAGCAGCTGTTTGTTTGTTCTCTGGCGCTTATAAAGCATCTAAGATTATTTCCATTGATGATAATAAACTGTCCAGTCCAGTGGGAACAAAATTGGGACATAAGTGTTTAATCTGGTACAGTTTCACTGAAAACTCATGGTAAGCTCAGGGTTACACACAACACTGTAATTATCAGGTTCAGTTTGGGAAGCTGGGGCAATAGCATAAGAGCCCCAGCTCTTTGTTCTGCCACAAAAGTGACTGATCTTCTGGTTAGGGAAATTCCAGTAGCCTGAAACACAGCCAGGGGTTGTACACACGCTGTGAATCTTCCCATTGCATCACTAGAGGTGTGTACCTCATGCAAGGAAAAGGTAAGCATTTGCCCAGCCCATGACTGATACATGTGCCGGAGACATGTGAAAGCACATGGTCTTGGGAATAAAGACTTCCTCTAGCACGTACGGACACCGCTCTGCATTTCATTTGTGTGAAGGGCTTGCCTGTCCCATGAGAAAAGGGACATTCTGCAGGCCTAGGGACAGTGGCAAAGAAGGGGGCAGGACTTTGGGCAAAACACAAGCATTTAAAATTTTCCGCAACAAAGCTACTGAACATAATTTTTTTTTTTTTTTTTTTTTTTTTAACTGGGATGTTCACCAAGAGTTGATCATTTTAAAGCAGCAGAACAGCAATGAAGCTGGTGGACAGTATCTTGTGACCGCAAGACCCTCAGTGCTTTTGATTTCCAGCAAGTTCCTACACAAGCAGGACACAGGAGCCAGGAGCCACTGACGTTTTTATATCAAGAACAGTAGCATTTAAATGGTCACGCTCATTTTTATTGAAGAAATCTGTTCTTATTACTGGGTTGGGTTTTTTTGAGCAGAGGTAGGCAAAGTAAAACCAAACATCAATCTGACCGCTTATTACAAATGTTTTCTTTCTCCTGCTTTTCTAACCAGATCTGGCCCTTTCTCTGTGTCCATAGGGCATAGTGAAATGCCTGTAACTGCCTCAGCTTAGGCATTTCACTGGGGCAATCTCAAATTGCAGGCTAGTGACTTTGGACACTTCCTGTCACTGAAGAAATACAGGTACCATGAAAGGATAATTAAGTCCACCTAAGAATCCAAAAGTGTGTCAAACAGCTAACACTGGGTCTTGTAATAACCTACAATTAGCATGTAAAGCCCAAGGCATTTGCACATTGACAACATGGTTTAATCCAGTAATAAAGTAGGCTAAAATGATTGTTATAGCTAATAGTATCTTAGAAGTGAAACTGTAAAAAAGAAGCTACACAAACATATTGATTTCAGCTGTGCCTCCCTGACAAGTCTGTATAGATTTTGTTATTTATGGCCCATTTTCCCAAAAAGAACCCAAGGCTCACAAATGTAGAAATCCCTGATAGCATGAAATGGACGGTTGTGTATCAAAATGAGGGATTTGCATATTTAACTGCCCTTATTTGTAACCTTCTACCCAGTTTGCATACGCAAAGGAAAAGATTGTTGTATTTATCAGTGCACAAATGAAAGAAGAAGAGATAAATGACCTGGTTTGCAGAGGTGCTGAGCACACGCAGTTCCAATTTATTTCAACTGGAGTGTGAAAAACAAGCCCTAAGTGACTGGCCCAAGCTCACACAATGCGTGATTGTCGGTGCCAGCAAGAAAACCCAGAAATCCTTCCAGTTTAATCCTCCCAGTCTAAATCCTCCCCAGTCTAAACTCTAGACACAGCTACTCTCCCAGGAATTAAAAAAAAAAAAAAAAAAAAAAAGGCAAAACCTGCACTGTACAACAGCCTGACCACTCTCTCCTTCCTACCTTAGCTTGCTAAGGGAATAAAAAAAATGGGACATGAAAAACTCCTGCATAATATTTAATGACTAGCAAATAATGCCAAGTAGGGCAAGTAAATACGTGTGAAGCATTGCTCACACACCCAGCAAACTTGCATGTGTGTCACAGATGGTTTTAGTGAAGAGCCAAAAAGAGAAAAAGAGAAAGGAAAAGGAAAACAAGTTACAGTCCAGATAAAAAGTAAGATAGAATGAGAGACAAAGATATTTTCTAGTATTAAAAAAATTCCCTTAAAAATGCTACAAAAACTAATAATAAAAAAACATAGAACCATTCCCTCTCCTTGATAACATGTAGGCTAATCTCTACACAAATAGAAATAACAGCCCTTTGAAATGGCAATGATTTGCTTGGAAAACATTCATTAAAAACGTCCTGCAATTATTGACTCTATCATTATTTCTTGGCAGCAGCTGAGTCTCACTGTATCTTGTGTTGTTTTTCCAATGAAAAGCAAAGCATTGTTTGGGAGGAAAAAAAAAATCCACCAAAAAAATCCACAAGGACATTGTATTTGAAATATGTGCTTGGTGACATGGAGCTGATTGCCCAAAGGAATCAGGATACATATATTTGTATTATTGTACACGTGAGTAGCTTGAATCATGTACTGCTCGCTCTCTTTGTTTGGATTATGCAGCTTGGCTGGGCAGCCATCCAAAAGATTCACATTAAATTCTAGCTATATTCAGCACAAAAGTCATCTAGCATCAGAGGATCAAAGTTACATCAACTAACAAGCACTAAGGAATTGATAAGCCACTAAAATTAGGTCATCTCCTAGCAGCTGCTTTTGATGGATGAAGTAGAATTTAGCCTCAGGTTTTCTATTTAAAGATCTGTTACAGCATCTTTTCCTGCAGCTACAATGAGAACACAACAAAGTATAATGCTTCTGATTAAATGTTTAATCATTACTCTTTACCTTCTGATTGTTTCTGCCATGGCACAGATTTACTGTGCACACTATTTGCAGCTTTTCTAACCCTTTTTAAACTGACATTAAAATAGTCAAGATTTCTAATTCCTAAGTTGTAAAACCTAAGAGATTATTCTTCAAAAACATGGATAAAAATCTTGCAAAACTGTTTACTTACTATACTTAAAGAGATAGACAGTCACTTACTGGAACTGAAGTTGAATTTCTATGCAATTATCCCAGAACTGTGTCCACTGGAAGAATCACATCACTAGGAACTGTATGAATACAGAAGTACATATCCATACATAAGTATATGTGGGGCTATAGAAATTTTTATGTATTTACAATTTTGTTTGTTTTTTTAGGAAATTACCTGATTAATCTAATTAACATACTTTTAAAGGTACTTGCTAGTGCACTAGGCTACCTTAGGTCACTAGCAACTGACATTACAACCGCTAGACAGAGTACAACATATGCCCTACAAAGACATGCTTGTGGTATAAGGGTAATACAAATGGTGCCATCATTTGCTGCATTAGAAGAGAGCTCAAAAGGAAATAAACTAAAACCCCCAAATTAGTTTCATATGCATAGAACTTGCCCTTTACATGTTCAGAATATGGCCAAGGTCTGCTGGCTGAAGCCAGTGTGTGACACTGCTGTGTGATCATCTGCGTAAATTAAACTAATTTAGGACTTTGTTGTCAGGGTTTTCAATATGACACCTCTCATGTCTGTTAAAATCACTAAAATCTAATTTAAATGATTTTGAGAAACATGGGAGGGGAAAAGAAAGAACATCTGCCCAATGGAAAAGATGAAGTCAACAGTCTTCTGCCTTTTCAAATCTAAAAATGATAGGGGAGAAAGACTGTAAAATATAGTACATGACAGTGTCACATAAGACACATAACTTCCTACAAGTGATGGATGCGTCTATGCTGCTCCATAGCAGTCATATGCTGTGCTCCCTTGTGCCAGCCTAGTATGTGGGCTGTTGCTGGGTAAGTTTTCTAAGGGGTGGAAACTCTCTGTGTTTCTGTTCCAAATTTGGTGTGCCCAGTCTTTATTACTTGAGAAAGCAGCATTATGCACTGTAGTTTAAAGTCCAGATCTAGCTTTTTCCAGCTACGTAACTCTTTTTCAATTAAAAACCTGAACTGGGGCAGGGGAGAGTATGTAATATATCTGGAGTAGACAATACATCTGAAACTTTTTCTTTTCAAGAAAGAATCTTTATGAGCAGAATGCAAATTAGTTTAATTTATCAGTAGTGTTTAGTACTGCAGTCTGCTTGGATCTCAAGCTAATCAGCTTTCTCTTTCGCTCAGGGCCTCAGAGAAAAAGTCAGCCAGGGAGCCAGCTTGTAGGTGCCTATCTGGCTCATGGAGTAGGACATCTGGTAAGATGGGAATGCTTTGATGCCACATAAATTTCTGACAACCTCAGCTGAAGGCTGTCTGTCATAACATCTGCTGTCTTACTGTACTATGACCACACTTTTTTCCTATGCACTGAGCATATCTGATATCACATCATGCAAACCTTGGGATTTCAGCTTTGACTGGCCTAACAAGAAATTGGAGAAAAGTGCCTTTTCTGCCCTCTAGTTGCCCTCCTTGGCTCATCTTAGTATTAACATTCTTTCTGTTAATTTGTTTACTAACAGAGTTACCTCATCTACCAACAACTGTGTGCTCAAGGCAGAACAGGCCAAAGACACCAGAGCACAGCAAGTTTGCTTACTCTGACATTTCATCTCTGCATCGATCACTGAAATAAATACAATGCCCTCTATTGTTAAACAAAATACCTGAAACCTTTTCAGTGGAGTGAAGCCACATATTTTCACTAGAACCCAGAACAGAAAAATAACATTTGCAGGAAAAATTCTATTATCCTGGTTACTTTTCCTGGCAGTGGCACTGATTTCAAGTTAAAACTATTACAGAATATTTCCTTTTTTACAGATATGCTTATTCTTGGCAGTGACAAATGCTCACAAATGAGACTGGGAGAATAGTATACATATTATACCGAGTTTGATACTAAACTCAACAGCATGCAACATTCTTTAATGTGTGACCATAAATTAAACCTCAGTTGTTCAAGAACAGATCTGAGGCACTTTTAAAAAATCCAGTTGGCTGTTATCATTTGACAATTTGAAGAATTACTTTTTTCTACTTTTATTTTTTTTTCTCAAAATTTTTAGTTTCAGAAATTTCTTTCTCTCCCCCTCTGTTTTCTTACGGTCATTTGATGCAAGAAATTGTGTGATGATCAGAATTTCAGGATAATCTAAAGAAGGAACAATATCTGCCCTTCTCTTTTGTGCTGCCACCAGCTTTATCAATGTCAATATCCTTGAAAAGTTAAATGAGGAAAGAAATGAAACACTGAAAAGAAATAAATTCATATTAGAAAAATAATTAAGTGCACTCATTTCTCCTTTTATTCCAGTTAGTAATTAAAAGGGGGAATGGAAATAACATTTAACCTTCCCTCCCCACATTTAGGATATTTGTTTGGCATATCTACAGTTTCTAGTTTTGATAAAATGCTGTGTTTGTAAATATAGTAGTTATCATTGTTATTTTGATAAATCATATTCAGTTACTAAATAAAGCTAGGAATAATTGAAATGAGATCAAATAACATTTTTATGAGCTCTAGTCCTATTCATCAGGTATGAAAGCACTAGTAGTTGTAGATCATCTTGCTTGCCCACACATGGTTGCTATGCATTATGTTCCAAAACACAAATGCACAAACTTACTGATAAAAGTCTTTAAGAAGAGGAAAATTGTGGTTACTTGTCTTCGTATATGAGAAGACCTGCTTCTTTTAGGCCTCCTTGTCTACGTCAGAAAAGTTGTACCATTCTATCTGTGTCTTCTTGGAAGGGCGATGTGTCCTTTTTCCACTTAAAGGTTGAGGGTTTGGGAAGGAATGTTCTGATCTGCTAACAGTGAACAAATGTTGTGCAAGATCTCATTACTAAGATCCCTGCTTGCTAGCCGAAAAATCTTCACCAGGCAATCACTGTTTCTTGGGCATGCTTATGAACCAAGAGGAGCTTGTTACTAATGCAGAGTGCAGTACACTGTCCAGATATAAAAATCAGCTACAAGAGAGGGAAAGTGTTTATGGAAGGAAGAGTCATTTTACACTGCCACATTTTGATGGGTCACTGATCTATGCAAGACATAGCGAAGATTAATGTAGGCTGGCAGTGCAAGTTTTGGTTTGTGGTCATGTGCTCTGAAGAATCAGCCATGCCAGCTGTCTTTCAGAAAGTGCTGCTGTTGTTTTCCATACCCATAAACTGCACCAGAGAAGAAAAGTGTGAAAAGAATAACAAGACTCACAAAATGAAGTCCTTGAACATAAGCAAATTAAGCAGCAGGATTCAGGTTTTCCACTGCCTCTTAATTAAGCCCCCCTCTCCCATGCTCCCCAAGCTCGGTTCCTGTGGCCATGTTCAGTTACACATCTCATACCCACAGGCGGGTACATAATCTAAAAAATGGTCAGACATTCTTCTACTGGAACCTTGCCTTATTCCAGTGAATGGGCAGTTAGTTACCTGACACTTATGTTTATCAGACTCATTCAGCACGGGATCTCAGGTGTCATTTGCTCCATGCCTTTCAACCCTACAAGCAAAAGATAATTTTCTTTTTCTTGGGCTTTTATCTGGCTTTTACATTGTAATATGTTCACATTGTTTTCTGTTTGGTTTTTTTCCTTTCAATAAACCTGAATACATTTACAAAAACTGAGATGTCATTATTACCATTTTTAGATGCACAAGAAGCTGTGTTTCAGTGAGAATAAAGTCAAATTTGTCCACACTGTAAGCTAATTTGGGGGGCAAGTTTGAGATGCCAACTACAGTTCTCAGTACTTGATAGCACTCTGTATTTGCTGAATATGGTTCTCACTGCCATCAGCTTCTGCTGTGAGAGTTTAGTATTTCTGCAAATCAGATCAACACCTCTAAACATGGATATTCCTAAATCAAGAACCTGCTGTGCTTCCCCACCCATCCAGGATCCTTCTCTTCACCTGCTATTTCTCACCCTTTCAGTGACTGTATCGCACGAAAGCTGCCATCTCCCTCCTCCTACCAGGGCAGCAAGATTCAGATTGTGGGAGGGACAGCGCATGTACTTTTGAGTCTAGTTTTCAGCTCCAGATAACTGCTGAGGGAAGCAATTTCAGGGAAATTTGCAATGAAAAGTCTCTCCCTCACAGTTTGTGTATGTGCATGCATGTCTGTATAGCAGTGGTGACTGAAGTAGAAAATTACCATTTCCCCTTGCCTTTACCTGGTATCTTGTCTATAACCCTCTGATCTCATCTTCTTTTCTGTCCCGCAACCTGTTGCTGAAGGTACAGGGCCCACCTCAGTGTGCTCCAGCCTCTAACTTTTCCTCCACTGCTTCCACAGAGGTTTGGGCTGGGGTTGCCCACCTAGGGCCGAGACCCATATCTGTGAGTGGTTTAGAAAGGTACAATGATTAATGTGAATGAAACCAAGAAAAAAGAAAAATGTGCACTGAATTAAGAGGAAAAAAGATACCTCTGTCAGGAATTTATTAACACCTGGACCTAACAACCAAGTGCAGTGGTAGAAGATCCACATCTGAGACCCTTGAAACTCCAGGGGACAAGACACTCATTTTGTGTGTGCTCCCAGGGGGTGATATGAACACATGGTACAAGACCGTTTCCAGCTAAAATTTCTAGGATTAAAATTTACTCTTGTAATGCTGCCAGCAGCCTGTATATGCTTTGCCTAGCTGCAGTAGTTAAGAAAGGTACCTTTGCAACTATGTCAAGGCCCTTCCTACTTACTTGTAGTAGCAGGAATGAGTATATGAAGTATTTTACATCCCTTTTCTTTGCCATATATAGCAATTATTCTGTCATTCATCAAATGTATACAAATTCCTTTTCTTATGTAAATACACCATTTGCTTCAGAGCTCTAGCCAAACAGTTGTGCAGTTCTTTGTCAAGAAGATAATATATTTAATCATGGAGTGCCTTGTTTCCATTGTATCAAACAGGTGTTGTTTAATGGCACAGCCATTGTAACACTATATTCATTTATTAATGTGAGCGTAATGAACATATTCTAAAGACATGAATGTGCTGGTGTCATGGTTAGGCTTAGTGGTTTCTTATGATGTGGTATGTGTAGGATAGTGGCTCAGATTCAGACTGCAGAGAAGCAGGAGTTCATTATAGTAAGTACAAGTGATGTGGCTGGTTTTGGCCCCTGCTCACTTTTGAAAAGCAGAGAATACATGAAAGACTTCATTGAAAATGTGCAAGTTATTCAGTGTGGTTAATTCTAAGCTGGCTTCGCTCCTACCTTCTTTCAAGACTGTGTACATGACCATACTTTCTACAACAGCAAGCAAAACCAATCTGTAATAGATTCATGTTGCTTTTGGATACATGTGCAATCCCTAGTATCCTATTTCATGAAGTGATCTGTCTTCACATGTGACAGAGGTGAACAGCTAGAAGTATGAAAGCTTGCTTGGTTAGTGTAGCTACAGCAGCTCTACCCCTTCATTTACTCATTTTTACACACACTGCTACATTTTTAAGAGTTAATGCTCTGAGTGTTCCCTACCTAGATTTGCAGCTCAGCCAGCTGGCAATGTAGCTACAGTCACCCAGGCAAACCACATGAGTAAGTGGAATAACTTCAGCACCTGATTTTTCTTATTGGGTGAAATCACCCATTTAGCATCAGCCCTCAGGGGGCTGGAAATCACAAATGCAGGTAAATGCCCACAAGTGCCCATTTGCTTTATGGAACTCAAGTGCCTACTTCAGTTTGTTTGGACACATGTCTAACCCTTTTTTTGAAGTGCTGTATGCTAACTGTGATGCCCTATATCTTTATGTACTGTATAAACTGTATTTTTTTTTCCTCCATTTTAGAAACATTGCCTTTAAATTTCATGGTATGTACTTAAGTGCTTGTATTAGAGAAAAGATTAGTAAATGTAACTCAGTCTTTACCTCTGTACTGTACCTTCTGTTATGTGGCATAGCCTAATTTTTGTATTGTCTGGCAATTAAATAATCTTAATCTCTATTTCACTTCCATCCATAATGCTAACTGGCCCTTTCACAGCACTTCTATTAGCCACAAGCACTTTCCCAGTAAAGCAAATGACAGCATCCCATTAATGATTTTCAGCGCTGCTTTCTGGACTCTGTCAGTTCCCTCTGTCAGTTCCCAATGTTTTACTTGGAGGGCCAAGAACAGACCAAAGCAGCTAGGAAATACAATAAAGTGTTAATACTATTAAAACATTTTCTGCACTCTTCTCTTGACTCTTCTTTAAATTTTTACAATAGATTGAGCAAATGCCCTCACAAAGTTGCCCAGCTTTTCTTCTTTTTTAGACCGAAAAGTTATTGGCCTCATTTTCTTCACACTAACATGTTTTGCAATCTTCCAACTCCAGTTTCAGCTGAATTACTTCACAGTTACAACTGAGTAAAGAAGAAGATAAACTGATTCATTATCTGATTTCCAATTTTTTCCCATGGGGCTTGAGCTCAAGGCAGGGAGCATTCAATTCCAGCAGGAGGGGAAATCACTTCTGCATTTGTGGTCGGTAATAGCTTGGGCAGAGTGCAAAGGCCCTGAGCATGATGATGACCCCTCAGCCCTGCAAGCTCAGCCTGGGTAATTGTGTTTTGACCTGCCATGGCTGTAGAGGACAGGTGAAAAATCTGGACCTTTACTTGAGCCACTTCACTGATTTGCTGTCTCCTATTGTGTCAGCTGCAACCATCACACCTTGGCTCTCAAACCAGGCTCTACTCTACACCCCAAATGCCTTACTGAATTTTACCCTCTTAACTAAGGCAACAGCATCTTGCCCCTCTCATTTCATTATCTCTTCCCTGGAGACCTGGTTTCTTCTACGAAAACTAGTTTTCCTATGCTGCCTTCCAAACCTACTGCAGGTTAGACAGAGCGAGCAGGGTACTCGTCATCCAAGGACACACTGGCTCATTTTATGCTGTAACGGTGACACCTAGCACAGATGCTCATACAGTATTAGAGGTTCTTGTCTCAGCTGAGGCCTGTCTGGACACCACACAAGCACATCCTGAAATACAGGCTCTTCCCAAAGCAATCTGTCTGTCTAACAAGCAGGACTGACAATGGATTTGTTTTGAGCCGGGGCAGGGGCAGTTTGCCTAGTGTTGCAAAACAAGACTGAGAAAACTGGGAGCAAAAGCATCTTTTGGCTTCCCCACACAATACTGTGTTTGACAAGACACATCAGGCTGTTTTATTTAGCTAGTTTTTAACTGAATTTATTATTAACCAGAATGAATTTTATAACTAGACAGGAACAGTAGCCAAGCAGCCAGCTGTGGCAGACCACACACCCTTCCTAGCAGTCCAGTGGCTGGTCCTCCCTCTGAGGATGAAGACCACAGCTCTGAGGAGCAGATGATCGATTACACACCTCAAGATGGGTTTTGAAGCATGCCTGTCATGTGAGTCAGGTTAAAAAAATAACCCTCTCTGAGGTGAAATTGTCAGCACAGCCAGGTTTACCTACAGGATCAGTCTGCAGCCTGGACTTCAAAAGCAGAGACACCAGGGATGGCTAAATCCATGCATGGCCCTGAGTGGACTTCACTCACACATCTTTGCTACACAGACTTGAAGGCTAAAATATGACAGCTTTATACCTGAACTGGAACTTGAGTGGGGAAAAGTGGTTCTCCTGCCTCTCCCATGGTAAAGATTGAGTCTGACAGAATCCCCTAAACTAGCTGTTCTGTAAAATCCAAACACAAGGCACAGCAGGGGGGGCTTTGTATTACATGCCAGTTAGAGACACATAGGAGACATCACACTCCATACTCATCTTTTACAGCCTGCCCTTCCACTCATGTCAGCAGATCACACCATCATCTGCATCAAGAGCATTTCTTACTTGATGGAAAAATATTCTGATGTTGGCCGTAAGAAACACTATTTCACTATGTATGGAAATTAAAAGAATGTATTCTTAAATGAACAAGAGATACCTGACCGATAGAAAAAGGCAAACAAATTCTATTCACAGCTCTGCATCTGTCGATGTTACTAGCCAACTTACCCTGATTGTCAGTAATGTAGCTAAGAGCAAACTTTGGCCAGTAACTATGGTGCATTTTATATTACTATAAACAGAACTGCTAACATGCAAACTGATACCCAATCACAGCTGCATTAAAATAGCAGAGCAGCTAGGTAGGGAAGACAGGTGATAGGAGGTTTTCCAGAAATAATTATCCCTGAACAATTGAGGTTCTCTGTGCATAAGCTTTCTAATGGGAAGGTGTATGCCTTTCAACTGTTAATTCAACAACATTGTTCTTTATTATTAGAATAAACTGATCAATATTGCCCTGAATCACTTAAGTGATAACAAAGGCAATACACCATTTTAAGAAGAAATCTTCTGTCTTGAAATTAATGTTTTTCACCTTGAAAGGAATAACGTTATTAAAAAGAATCACTACAGCTTTTCCTTTAGGAAACTTTTCACTTTCCCCTCCCAAAGATTTAGGAAGACTAAAGAAAGCACAAACATCTCTGTAGTGAAACTAGAGCCTATACAGCTGAGGAAGATGCAGTGATCTGTGACAGTGTAATTCCCTCTTTCTAAAAACTTGACTGTGCCTGAAGTGATGGGACATATATGGGTACAACACAGCTGTTGTACAGTCTTAGGCAAAGCGCAAGGGAGAGTTAAGTCATATGGGTGCTAAAATGATGGCACTAAACATAGCTATCATTAAATTATTTTTGAACTTTTAACACGGAAACATGATCGTACTAGTCAACAGTTACTGGACAGACCAGCTGGGAGGATCCACTAGCAACATAATTCAGGTCATAGACATTCAACACATTGCATACAAACCTTAAAATAAGCAGAAAGAGGGGCAGGATTCCAGAATTATTTTTAAAAACAATTTCATAACAACCCTCTCTACCGTGCCAGGGACTCCCTGATAACTGCTGGGGTCTTGCTATCAAGATCTTATCTTGAATTCTCATTATATAATGAGCTGAAGAAAAAACCTATCTTGTCATCAGGGTGAAACCAAATATATTCTAAGCAGAAAGAGTGCTCACAATTTATAGATATTAGCTGCTGTGTTTTCCTCCATCAACTTCATCAAAAAGCCTAGGAAATCCTGTGCTAGGAAAACCACAGGATTTACACTTTCTGTTTATTTTGTTTGCCTGTTGACAGCTGTCAGATGGCAGACAGGCTAGGACGGGCCAGAATGGAGCAAATGGCACAGCAAGATTTCCTATGGCAGTGCCATACCTGGCACATTTAGCAAGGAAATTCAAAGAAAAGGGTGTGTTGTACCAACATGTAGGATGAGTCTAGGTAAATGACAGGACTCCAGAAACAGGACTCCAGAGCAGAAGTGTTTGCTTGCAACATATACCATTACCTGGAGTGACTACAAAGTTGTATTGTGAGAAGGGTACTTAAGAAGCAAAACTTTTTTTTTCTTTTTTCTCAGTGATACTAATCAGGTTTTGTTTGCCCATCCTCATTCTACAGACTTCTAGCTAATGAGCTATGTTCCTCAAGTTATGCAACACTCCCATAAGATCCTTCAGATTAGAAATGGATTTTTTCCAGGCATTGTATTGCTATGTGGCCCCAAATTATGAACTGACCTGCATTAATCTAGAACTTTTGAAAAGTCATTATGCAACATTGCAACAGAGCTACGGGAACAGAGATTAGTCATTACCTTGCCCCTAACTGAAGTGACAGCACTAAAATCACATTAGGGAAGAATTTCAAAAGGCTACACCTACTGAGTCTAAGTGAAGAACGTAAATGAAGTGTTAACTGAAAGTCAGAGAAGTGGCAAGTTATGAAAATAAGATTAGAATAAGAGTTACAGAGGAAAGACTCAGGTGATTAGAGACAAATCAGAAGCATTCAATTTGTTATTACCATATTTACGTTAAATTCAGCACTGTGAGAGACAATTACATGTCTAAATCCATATGCTGGGGAGCTCACCAGGGGACGCTGACCATGGCTGACATTTAGAATAAAACGCCATGAGGCTGCACTGTTCCTTTCTCTTGCCCTCTGCACTCCTCCCACACAAGAGGAGTGGGGTCCTTCTCCTGCTGGTGAAAGGGTCAGAAGGAAACCTGAGCTGCCCTGAACCCTAATGAAGTGCTATTGTGTTATAACGGCATGCTTAACTTAACATGTTTCAATGTTATTTTTGGCAGCCATGTGATAAAAATCAAAAACTGTGTGTGCGCATGCAAGCACATTACATTCAAGTCTCATGAGCAGCAGGCATAACGCTGTCCCAGAAATAAATGTACTATCAAGGCTTAAGTTTTCTAAAAGTGTTTTTCCCCATCTGATGCTCATTTGGGCAAAGAGAAATCAGCTTGTCTTACTGGAAGATGCAGCAGAAAAGCAGCAATTTGCAGTAGTATGCTTGTCCCCCGCTCCCTGCTCCCTCCTCACCTCCCCCCATGCTTCCGTGCAACCTGTACTGCTTTCCTAGTGCTGCTGCACTTCTATATACAAACTAGCTGTGGTACTGGAAGCAATCCTTACTCCTTGCCTACTCTCTCCTCTACCCCAGCACCCAGATTAGTGTATGACGGAGCACCTGGCCTCAGCACAGCACTTCAGGGGTGCAGCAGGACTGAAGCAATGCTCTGTACCATAAGGGCAATGCAATTCCTACTGCAAATACAATGTGTTTGTTAAACCATCTGCACCAATGCTGAGAAGCTCAGTCCACTAAATAAGCTTTCTCCCAGGCAGTGTAGCATCTGAAGAGAAGAGATGGAGTGCCTCTCAGGATTACTCCTCTGTACAGTCTCCAAGTGTCCTTCATGTGACAGACAGGTCAGGAAAGAAGAGCAGTATGAAACAGCAATGACCATCAGCTGCCAAATCTAAGGCCGGTGGGTGGGGCAGGATACTATGGACAAACCCAAGTTAATGTCAAACTAGCCAACTCAGGTACCAACAAGAGCCCTTTTGTCCACGCTGCCTGGAGCTCTCTGCAGGCCACTCTGCCACTTCACAATCCTCCTTCAGAAACATCCCCTTGTTTCTGGCAGAAAAGCAAAACAACCAGTGGCAATGGGAAGCTGCTTTTCTTGTCATGGCAACACACACAACAGCCTTTGTGGATGTCAAGAAATTGCTGGGCTTAAACAGGCAATGCTCTCCTCTTGCTGTACTACCAGATGCAGACGTAAAGGACCCAAAAAGCAACCCAAAAGGCAGGAGTGAGGAGCACTGCTGAGTCCCAAGGCCTTGAGGAAGGAGAATATTTGGGGTGGCTAGGACATGTGGTGGGTGAAGGTTTACACGGAGAGAAGCTGTGTAAGGTGCTGGCCAGGAGCCACCACGTGATTGTCCCTTTGTACTCGGCACCGGTGAGACCATAACTCAAGTTCTGTGTTCAGTTTTGGGCCCCTCACTACAAGAAAGACACTGAGGTGCTGGAGTGTGTCTAAAGAAGGGCAACGGAGCTGGTGAAGGGTCTGGAGTACAAGTCCTGTGAGGAGCAGCGGAGGTAACTGCAGTGGTTTAGCCTGAGGAAAGAGGCTCAGGGGGGACCTTATCACTCTCTACAAGTACCTGAAAGGAGGCTGTAGGCTGGTGGAAGTCAGACTCTTTTCCCAAGTAACAAGCAATACGATGAGAGGAGATGGTCACAAGTTGCGCCAGGGCTGGTTTATACTGGATATTAAGAAGAATGTCTTCACTGAAAGGTTATCAAGCATTGGAACAGCCTGCCCAGGGAGGTGGTGGAGTCACCATCCCTGGAGGTATTTAAAAGATGAGGCGCCTTAGGGACATGGTTTTGTGGTGGGCTTGATAGTGTTAGATTTACAGTGGGACTTGATGATCTTATGGGTCTTTTCCCTCTTAAATGATTCTATGATTCTAAGCTACGTAAACCTATCTGTATGCTGTACCTGGCTGCTGCTGAGTCATTTGGTGCCTTTGAGCAAGTCAGATCTCTGTGAAGAAAGTGTCTCGGTTTCTTCCCTTTGAAAGCCCAATAATGTTTACTTTGTGGAGTAAACCTCAGAAACACCAAATGCCTACCCTGTGCTTTGAAGCTCACACATACCATTTTACCACACACAGTCATTCCCTTTTCTTCTGCTGCTGTTTTCCATATGAAAAAGAAATTACTCCGTGAACACTGAAATTAAACCTGGTTACTTACAGAGGTCAAGTCCTTGTCCCATCAGCTTTCTTTCCCCAGTCAACTCTGCCTAAACCACTCTTCAGTCCCTGCTGTATCCCTGGTTTGTGCATGTTTTGTATGCACAAAACAGTGTGCTGGGCTAAGGACCCCTGTGCTGACTGTTTAGCTGACCCCTGCGCTTTACCTGCCTTCCCCTCCACTGAGGCACTGTCTCTGCTTCTCTTCCTCTAGTCAGAATACAGTTTTTGTAAGTCTAGTCAAAACGTAGTTATCTGTAAACCCTCTTCAAATCCAGCTCAGGACTGAAGAAGCTCAGAAGTGCTCATGAGGGGGACTAGCAGACAGACAGACTGATTACAAAGAAAGATTGCATAAGCCTCATTTTCTTATGAAACCAACCTACAATAGAATTACGAGATTCAACACGAAGTTCCACAAAGATTATAATTCATCTACCTTATACAACTTACTATAGAGCAACTTTATTCATTTCACACAGCAGCACAAAATATTTCACAGGAAAAAGAAAGGCTGATCCCTCATTATAGTTGGTCCAGGGGTCATGAACCTCATTTTATGGGTCTTGCAAGCAAATGAAAAAAAATTAACAATAGCATTGCAGAATTCCATTTAACATTAAAACCTACAGAAAGTTGAATAAACCAACTCAGGATTTGTATTTATCCTCAAATCACTACAGAGCTAAGCTACACAATCACAGACACCTACTTTTACATTACTAGTCCAGGAATACTGGTCATCATTCTAAATTTCAGTACATATAGCATCATCTTCCTCACAAACATTCATGTCTGTACGCCTAAATGCAGTTCCCACAGCTGAGCTTCACTCTGCGGCTGCTTTGCAGTGGTGTACATGCTTTACATTTTGGTAGCATGCACACTTCAGTTTATAGATGTGTAAGCTTTCTGTTTAATGTGAGTTGTTCCTTTCATTTGTGGTTGCCATCAAAGTACTTAACCTCATTTCAAACCCCAGTTTTAGAACTAAAGAATTACCTCAACAATATAGAAGCCTGTGCTTTCCTGACGACCTGCATCCAGCCATTTTAAGTCAACAAACATGTCTTTTCCCTGACCCTTTTGAGCTTTTGTTCAAAAGTTTGAAGACTGCTTACTGACAAGTGATTTGTTTCCATTAGAACATGCCTCATTCCAGCCATCCGTGACCATTTTGTACTTAGGGCTTTATAACCAGCACGTCTCAACATTCCTAAAATCCCAGAGAGGATCTGAAAATAGAGTAAGAAATGAGCATTTAAATTAAAAGCAACAGCCCTTGCATGAAGCTGCCAGGTTTTTATGGTAGATAGTGTCTTTTTGCCCACCCCCACTCTCTCTACTCCCCCTTCTTCACAGGGTTGTAAGCCACATTTTCCATAATATTTTGCAATGCCACCTAGGGTTACATTCACTCTATTTATAGGGGCCTGTTTTAAAGTGAAACAGGTGTCAGATTGAATGAGGCTGTTGTCAGCATACACGTCCTCTTGGGGAAGGGATGGGAGGTTTACTACTTTCTTTACTTGGGGGATTTACAGTTTGATCACTAATCTCTCTTTGCAGGGCTCAGTGGGAGGAGGGGAAAGAGCAGAACCATGGAAGGAAAGGTTAGCTTTCTGATGAAGCTATGCAATGCTACCTCTCCTCCAGCACCATGCAACCAGACCTTTTCTTTCTTCATGTGCTGAAACTGATCTGAGTGTTTGTGAAAGGGGCCAGACAGTCTGTTCTGAGGAACGAAACCCTTTGAAGGGCCGCAAAACAGGCAGAGCTCAGCTGAGGCGGTGTGTGTGTGTGTGTGTGTGGAACTGAAGACTCCCATCCCACCCACCCTTTTTCATCCATTGCACCAGAGACCACTTCTGGGGAACAAAGATCAGCGTAATGCCTCCATACCTCTCCATCTTACACCACCTTCACCACCTTTGCTGTTATGACCTCCTAAATAGCAAAGCATTAACATGGCATTCAGGAACTCTGGGAGGAGGCAAGATACGGATCACTGTGCTAAGTGGTGTAGCAATAAGCACCAGCATGAAGAGTCCCTGACTCACTGAGCTCAGAGTCAGACCAAGAAGGCAACAAGTATGTGAACAGATGAAGGGTGTGGGGGTGGCATGGGAAGATGAGGTAACACTTAAAGAAAATTTAGTGAAAAGCAGAAGTCACAGCTCCTTGCTTGCCTTTGCTTTGACTTGCAGGTTAGCCATGCTTACTGCCTTCTTGGTGAAAGAGGCCACACCAAGACATTTGACACAGACCAGTAACAGTTCATGAATTGTTGTGACTATTAATCACTGCCTGCATCAAAATAAACTTCTTAATACACTGAGCTAATACTCCGATATGTGCCAGACATGCTACAGTGGCATGAAAAGGAGTTGCTGCCTGTCCAGGAACACATCCAAACTACAGAGGTCGACTTGACAAAGAGAGGGAGGACAAAGGTAATGTGGTAAGAATCAGACAGCTGATGAGAGGAAGGAGAATGGGACAAAAGAAAACATGACCAAAGCTGACTTTTCTTGCTGAGGACATTTCGTGCAGAGATGAGTGCCTTTTTGGCACAGTAAAGAAAGGAGGTTTTTGCAAAGCACTGGAACGAGAAGCTCACAAGTGGCATCACCATGTAGAGAGAAGCTGGGAGAGATGCTCAGGGTCAATGCCAAAGGCATGGTGTGTACCATGAAGATTGGAAGCAGAGCTGACAGGTGAAGATAAGTTCTGGGGAAAGACAGTGACAGAAATAATTTGATAAGTAAGGTGTTGCTAGCAAGGAAAAAAGTTTGTATTTAACATTGGTCACAATGATTTAGAGGTGTCTTGGACTCATCATGTGGCATCATCAGCATGCCAGTCTGTCTCGATGATGAGTATTTTTTTAAGTATTCACAGATATCCATTGGAGATTAGAACGTAACAACTTCCACAACATTTGAAAATGGGAGTATCTTCCAAGAGATAAAATTATAATTAAAGAAAAATCTGTAAGAGAGGGATATTTAAGGCACATTAGGCCACGATACTGATTTCCATTTGAAGAAAGTCACCTGTAGTTCTTGGAAAGATATAAGCCACATAAAAGCTGTCATATATATCCAAGAAACAAGGCACTAAGGCAAATGGATTTACATGTGCAAAAATCCCAGCTCAGCATGTGTTTGTGGATTTACTGTGATTCATCAGACACTCATGTTAATTGGCTATACAAATAAAAACTTACATTTTAAATTTAGTATTTGTATTTTTTACTGTGTAACTCATCATGGTATCTGTAGTTTGATTTGTACACATGTATTTATGAACACTTGCATTTAAAATGAAAATCACAAAAAATCTGAAAAAAATAATCACAAAAATATGAAAATCCCACTGCACAGAAATGCAGTGGAAGTCTTGCAGAACTCTTAGTTTTCTTTTATCAAGAAGGAAACAAACTGAAAATAACAACCGAAAAAACATCACATAACTTCATGGAAAATGAGATTGGGAGAAGACACACAAATATTTAAGAACAAAAGGTTACATTTTCAGAATTGCTCACCAGCTCCCATTCCTGAAAATGAACACCAGACCCACTGGATGCTGAGTGTTGTCAAAAACCTAACCACTTCACTGAGAAGCCTAACTGGGAGTTGAATTGTCTTTGTAATCTGATCCCATCTGGGAGATGTGGCATACCAAATTCTTTGGAAAGAACTAGATCTTATCATTGCTGTTCCTGAAATAATAAAACATAGTTGAAAGAGTGCTTTGTGCAGTATAAATAATTTTGATAACAAATTTACATGCTGCAAAAACAAACAAGCAAACAAAACCCCTGACTTCAAAACAGGCAGCTGGGTAAATCCCCACCTGCCTAGAAACCCTGGACACAACTTCACTGGTGTTTGCCCGTCCCTAACCTCTAGGGCTTCTGTTTCCCCTTATGCACAAGAGCACAGAGAGCGAGCTGGAAGCAATTACAACAGAAATGGCTCTGTCAGCTGCTGCAGTCTTCCCAAGGATGGTGCAACTGTCTTTCATTTTGCCATCCCTGAAGCTGTCGTGCCGATCGTCTTCCTCATGGCAGGATGCAAGTGTGTACTATATATATATTTCATATATATATATATATGCGCATACATGTATATGTACATGTGCATACACAAAAGTTCAGAGTTTGCAGACAGGTTATCTGCAGGGGATTACAAAGCAGTTGCTTCCAGTGGTGAAGCTTGCATTAGACCACTCTCTGAAAAGCACTTGGGCCTTGAATTCAACTGTAACTATGAAAATGCTTTCCAGGCGAGGTCTGTCACCAGTCCCCTGCATCACTCCAGCATTAGTCAGATTTCATGCCTCTAAGCAAATGTCCACAGCCTGGATTACAGGAAACAGAAACAACAATAGCTGTAGACTTTCCTTTGATTTTTAGGTCCTTATCCCCAATATTCTTGGCAACTGATCACCCACTCCAAAATGATGACTATCTCTTAGCAATATAATTGTATCTGCTGCCTGCTAGCTATGGCACTTTGTTTTGTTCTACTCTCCTACAGATTTAGTTCATCTTGCATTTTTTCTTAGATCACAGTTCTTGCAATATTTTCCACAAAATGTCCTTTGTGTCTTCTGCGTCACATAAATCTGCATTGTATTTTCAATGTGTGACAGGCTTGATTCTTGAGGGTCACCAAACTGCATTTGCAAAGTCCTTGGTGGCTACAGAAGAAGTCTGTACACCATTCCTTGTGCTGTACAAGTAACGAAATAATAAAAGCATCCACTTGGCAGCAGGAACTTTGCAATCACCTTTCAAAGGATTTGCCACCCTTATGGAGTTAATTTACATTAACATAAATATTCCATTAGTAGAAATGTTTATAACATACTTCTCTCTCAAGAGGCATTCTGCAACATGATTCTTCAACCACTTATGTTTGACTAATGTGTATCACATTTGAATAATATAAAAAGACAACTGAGTTAAGTGATTGAATGCCTGGAGAAAACCAATGTTAATTTCCACTAAAAGCAAAGCACATTCCCTTAATTTTGCAGCTTAATTACTGCAGTATTTGGCTCACAAATAAAAAATGGTTCAAGAAAAAGTCTCCAATAATAGGTTGCTGAAGTTTATTTTTCCCCTCCCATGTACCTCTAAAAAGGGGTTTTCATACGCATTATCTCAAGCCTGTGACCCAGACCAGGGCTGGTAATGTTGAATACTTGCTTCCCAATATGTTGTTAATGTAAAATGATACCCTTGCAGGAGCTTAGCATGGGGTGACTTCTACATGCCAGGCTAAATTGGTGCCAAGAATCAACCCAAAGAATATCTAAAACAATGCTCTACTCCTCAGTTCCTTCTGAGAGGAAATTCTCCATGGCAGTCTGGAGTTTTTCAGAAGCTTTATAAGTAAACTTTAGAAAGGAGCTGATACCCACCATGTTACCTATTCTGCTACTGAGTTAACTTGTTGGCCATAAGCTTTTAGTAATAGTAGCAGTGAGGCTACTAGGTTAAGATGAAGGATATACTGTTTTTCATATAAATTTCACGTCACTGATACCCAAAATAGATTGAGTCAGTTTTCCTGCCTTATAGAAGGCAATCTTTAAAAAAGTTCCATTAAAATGAACAGGAGGCAAAGGCCAGTCAGTAAGTAAAGAACATATTAAAATGCAAATCTTAACAAGTCTTCTAGTTTATGCATAAAAAACATACCACTGATAAGAGTTCAGACAAGCTCAGAACAAACTTGTGGCTATAAGAAGGATCACTCCTTTGACTTCAGTAGGAAGAGGGCAATTTATCTGGAATACAGCAGTGCCCTGATGTCTTACATTATTGCTCAGTGGAGTAGTGACCCAGATTTCTACTCCAGGCAGCTGGAAACATAAGGGCCACTTAAAGTGTAATTATTCCTACTTTATCATGTTATAGAAAGTTACTTGCTTTGTGCTGAACTCCTGTGAAATTTCTAAAACTCAGTTGTTAAAAATTGAAAAGCTCTAGTGAGTGGTGCTCAAGCAGTCAGATGAGAATGCAACAGAAAAACAGAGAAAGATTAATTTGAGACTTGTGAAGCTTTTGTTCTTTCCTTTAATGCTCTGCCTGTTAATTACTTATTTCTTTCTTTCTGTAAGTAATAAAAGCTTTGATTCTGCACTAAATTATGTGAAAAATCTGCAAAATGGCAATAGCAGGAAGAGAAACTTTCATTTCAACTCAAGCTTCAATGACTTTTAAGAACAGAGGGTGTATTTCCCTGAATAAACCATATAATCACTTATGTGCTCAGTCCATCCCATTTCTTCAGACCCATTTTTGTGTCTGGAGTGCACAGAAGTGCACCATTAAAGGGCCATCCTTTCATGCAAGTGGACATTCACCTTCTAGTGAGACTTTTTTAATTCCTGATACACTTACAATATGTGGTACATTGAGTGGCTGGCTTGTATCATTGGCATCTGTAATGTAATAGCCTTATGCAGCATGGGCATAAAAATGAGCACAAGGAGAATGCCCTTTAGGGACAGAGGACTGATTCGAAACAGAGGGTTTCAAGGGCTGTTTTGAGAATCAGCAAATTTATTCATTGTATTTAAAGCATGAGAGTGAATGTTAAAGAATTTGCTGTATGATTTTATTGTTAAGAGACCCCCATTTCTCGTATCCCACATTTTGGGTCATGATTAATATAAAAGAGTAGGCAACCTAGTTATTTGCCCACTCACAAAAGGGGTCCTTTGACACAATCAAACGCTGGTGAGAATAACTACTATGCCCATACAGATCTTGACCACAACTGTGTGCAATGGGAAAATGTCTCTTTAAGGGAATTAGATATAAAGAGTTATTCTCAATTGTAGTTTTTGTGTGTGAGAGCAGGAAAATTTTCCTATTTGTACAGAGTTCCACAAGTTCAGGATCTTTCTTATCTCCAGGTGTCATGTCAACTATTATCTGCTAAGTCAAGGAGGTGCCTTATGGTCAACAGCTGCTGGAAGAAACAGTTACATCTAGGTGACTCCTACTCAGTATTTTTTTTCTCTGGCTATGTTAATTGCATTTAGAGCCCAAACCAGTAAAGCTGCTCTTCCAAACATCAATCCAGCAAGGAATTTAAGTCTATGCCTCATTTTACACATGTAAGTACATTCACGAAAGTTGCTCGTGTTTTTGAGGCTAGACAGGTACTACAATTCCCTATGTGAATCCAATTTCTTAATGATGAATTAAAGTCCTATACTCCTGTCTAATGTCCATTTGAGGACACTACCATAGATAATTAAATCCAGTACCTGAATATTTCATGGAAGTTCTGCTGACCCCAGATACTGCTAATCTGCTAATTAGGCAATAGATGAACACTGCCTTATCTTGCAACTGCAAACATCTGCTCTGCATCAGATAGAAAACACAGTATCTCTATTTTAGTGACTACCACAGTTGTCAAAATGTTGTCACAAGAATGAACAAGGAAGAGGATGGTTTCTTGCATAAAACGTAGGATGCCACTGAAATCAAATGAAAACTAAAATGAATTTTAGAGGAAATAAAAATTGGGTTATAGAAAGGAAGAGGCCCTGAATCTGATTTGGTAAAACACAGAACTGTAGAGCAGAGTGGAGGGATTTCTGAGTGTGAACAGAAGTAATTGGTATGAAACGGTTGTGGGGAACATGCTGGGAAGGATTTGTAGCATGGCCAGAGAGGATGTACATCAGATAAGAAAATATTATGGTACAGCAGAAAGCTGGAGAGAAATGAAGTGGTAAGCCCTAGAACAGCCACAGGGGCAAGGAGACCTGTGCACACACCTCTGCACCAGGAACCACAGTCCCCCCTTCTGGGAAGATCAACAGTGAGTTCCTTGCCACAGTTGTATAGCACCATGTCAAGGAAAACACACCCAAAACATGTAAATATAAAACATCACAGCAATTTTAGCACTTTAACTGTACTGGCAATTAATACGTGTAATTGTATTCAAAACAATAAATTCCAAGCAGCCAGACATTCATGGCACATTTGATCACAAAGTTATGAAGTGTGTCAAAAAAGTCCAGAGGACTTCTTTGAAAGTGTGCCTAAGGGGGATGCTTGCCACCTGTGTCTGATAGCTATGTGAAGGATTTAAGCCCCAAATTTCTTCCAACAATGCCCAGAAGTACTCTGTTCTAAAAGCACCATGATTCCCTAGACGGTAGAAAGCAATGCGATAAAGCAGAAGCTACAATATGCTGAAAGGACTACATATTTGAAACCCCTATATAAATATGTACATATACATAATCAGTATTATCATGTGGAGTTATCCACAGCTTTGCCCACAAAGGGGAAAGGACAGAGCTACCTGGCCTTCCCCTTACACCTTCACATACCAGCATAAATTTTGCCACTGAAGAACCAGAGCCTTAACAAGAATTACCAAAATGCCTTCCTGGAAAACAGCATCTATGAGGAGACATCACAGGAGAAGCAGCCATCTGCCTAATAGGCACACTTCTTTCTTGTTTTACAGGGAAAATATATTCTTAGCATTCACAGTAGTCTTTTTTCAAAAAAAAAAAAAAAAGGTTATATAAAGTGATACAACATACAGAGACACACACAAAAAAGAAATGTGAATGACTCACTGCACTTATGCAAACTAAGTTGCGTAAGCCTGCTCAGCTCTTAAAAAAAAAAACAAAACAGCACATACACTACCCTAAAAAATGAGCTGAAATTCTCAGTTATGAAAGTTAAAATTGTTGAATAAAAGCAGAACTCCCTCAGCTTCTCAGGGACCTTCATGCCCACATCTGGTGTAGTGTTTACTAACGGACAAAAATAGAAAGTTGAAACTTAATAGACCCTAACATTTATCACAGTATTTAAGAATCAAAACAGAAAACATCAGAGAAGTGGAATTCACTTCAGACAAAATAACACTGAAAACAGAGAGATCAACAGCTACGTTTTAAAGAGAATTTGGTTAATTCTCACTGAAACAGCACCCTCTAAGTACTTAGCAAGGGCAGGCTAGGAAGAAAATAATCACCTGTACATCTTCAGTTCAACTGGCAGGTAACTATGACAATGCAACCTGAAAAGAATTCAACCTTTTTAAAAAATCTTGTGGAATTTCTTCTTAGCAATTATATTCATGACATATTAATTGTTGGCAGATGACATCATACAGCTGGTTTTTTTAGACATACACAAAATCCATCTTTCTGGCTAAAGGGCAGGGGTATTTTTGTATCTGCCAGAGCCAGCAGTTGACAGCATGCATGCTATGGGTGGGACACGAGCAGATGGGGAACTCCATACATCACTGTTTGGTGGGCTCACGAACTGTTATCTGTCCCAGGCGCAAGCCATCACCAATCAGCCCATCAGCAATATCTGTTTGACTTCGGATTTGGAAAAGACATCAACAATTTGGCACACCAACCTTGACAGCTGCCAAACCATGCCTTTGAACAGATAGGCCACAGAATTTAGATAAATTAAGCCCTGAGTTAAGGAAGGTGTAACACGAAATGAACCTTCTAATGTATTCTCAGAAGTGTGATACACAGTAATTTAAGGGAGCGTTTGCAAATAATCCTTTTTTTTAATTGCAGTAGTAGCATCACTTCGGTGAATTATTCAAATCTACTGCTGACGAGATAATATCAGGCCAGAAAATTATATGAGTCAGCTTGCTTACTCTCACAGGATCCTATTCTCCCTCTCTCATTCACAGCACACAGCACACAAATGGCATGTGATTGATTAGCAATTGGATCCTGCGAGAGCCTGAATGTCAAGTGCTGGGGACTGCTCTGATGCTGAAGTGAGAGCAAAGGTGGCAGACCTGAGTATATCGCTGCCAGTGCCTGTGTCTCTGATGCCAAGCAGAGCAGTAATGCCAAGGCAGCCAGGAGGACTCTGGCTGTGATGAATGGCCATCAGAACAGCAGAGAAAGCTGCACTGGTAAAGGACAGCAAAGAGGTGAACAGAAGGATTCTGGGGGATCGCTCAGAAGGAACCTGAGGCAGGGCAAAAAGAAATTTGAAAGGTGAGACTGTTTTACAGAAGTCACCAAGTAGGCACTAGAAAGCCACATACTATATGCAAGAAGAAAACCCTGAGCGTATTTTGAGTTAGAGGCTGCAACTCTGTCTCAGGATTCCAAGACTTTGTGACTGCAAAAGCAGCCCCTGATGGCATTCTAGCTTCATAATTCAGAGCTGCCTGTTTTGTTTCATGTGATACAGGGTCCTGGTCCTGTGCCCGCTGCCTGTTGCTTATTCAACATGACAGACACACAGAAAACAGAATAGAGTATATTTAGAGGAAATAAAAGCCTAGACTGTAAGGCCACAAGCTGCAGCTCAATGGTTCTCTAAGCTATCTTTACAAAAATATAATTTTCTATGTTGCCGTAGATTACCATTTTCTATTTAAATAAAAATATTGTTTTTGAGCTACAGAATTGGTGCTGCAGGTGATAGGAAACAAATTCTTGCTCTCTGTCACAAGACCAATCAAAGTGGCACTCATTTTCAGGAAGCTCATGGATAACCAAGACTTCAGTTTTAAACTGTTGTTAGTATGTTGTGGATAACTGGCTAGCTGAAAAAGTTTACATACACATAGTCTAGCTGGCCGGACAAAAATGCACATCACTCTCAGCTTATGTGAAGTAAAGCAAAATACACTGTCTTTGGCTGTCCTTGTTACACAGTAACAGGAAGATCGCGGTGGGAAAAGAATGTTGCAGGTGGGAACAGGTAACTACAGAAGAGAAACAAGGGGCGGGCTTGGTATTTAGGCAACTAACCAATAATGAGCTTAACTTTTGTAATATGTATGAGCTAATTATAACAAGGCATAAAAGGTGACTGTAAGGGACAATAAACGAAGTCTGCTGATCACTTCTATTGAGTGACTGTGTCTTCCCTCCGTCGCAACAGTATGTCAGCTTTGAAATATAGGTTTAGTGCACACCGGTAACCCAGCAATCTGCCTACAGTCCTGCCTCAGACACCAAGGGGGACAGCATTCAGGAACCAGTTCTGCTCTGGCAGACAGCCCAAGGCAGCTGTCCCACCACCTTCAAGTTAATCTCAGTTAGCACTCATGACCCTAAACAAAGCTACATTCACAGACTCCAAGCAACAGCCTCCACTTTTCCTAAAATGCTTCTGGTATTAGGGTAAAAAGTCCTTCAAAAGTGAAAACTAGCCTAGGTTTGGTTTCAGAAAAGACCTGCAGGTGTGACACACAGCAAGCTGCTGCGTGGATCTCCTCTCCACTTCAGGACACTTTGAGTCAGTACAGGAGACAGGGTTGAGCTGTCACCATGCTAGACAGCAGCAACACAAAGACAGTGTCTTTGCTAAAGTTCTATCAGTAAAATACTGATGAAACAGAAATTTCACGTAACAAAAAACCACTGCAAAATGTTCCATTCTAGGAAACGCAGTGAAGGTCAGTTCGCACTGCTGACTGCTTTACCACGCTTTAGAAGCAAATTGCTGCAGGTACCAGAAACATCCAGCACCACAGCTCAGAGCTTTGTGTGGGTTATTTGTGCTGCACTGTGCCACATAAACAGCATCCGGAAATTATATAACCTTGTCAGCTAAAACACAGAAAAACATCTGTGCATTAATGAAACTTAAGTGCCTGATTGCAGATAAATTCAGTTTGACTAGTATGAACAATACTGTGGTTGAGAAAGGCATAGGAGCAGCTGAAAGAAACCATGAGACACAAATCTAAGATCTAACCTTTAAACTCTGTCCCATTAGAAGTCATATAAACGAACTTCAAGATCTGAAGATGCTTTTTTATCCTGAAGAATAAAATAAAGCAGAAAAACGTCCCAGTCCTACCAAGTTTTATATGGGTAGTTATTTCCACAGTTAGTCAAGTTACTTAAAGTCCAATAATGTGTAAGTCTGCATGTAATGCAAACTTTTCCTTGTCTGCCTTTTCAGAGGAGGAATGGTTTTGAATGACTAATACAAACCAGTATATTCTGCGTATACCATTAATACTATTATACTAAGTCTGGATTTCCATTCAACTTTTGTCATTCAATAGAGCTCCAAGCTAACAAACCAGTTTATTTCCTGCATTCTGTCCTTCAAACAACATGACAGGGGACAAAGACAATATGCCCTCTCAGGCAGGGCAAAATACAGTTTTACAAGAAGCCGTTTTACTGAAAGCTGTCAAAAATACCTACTCAGATTTCATGGCCTCATCCTGACTAACAACAAGGAGCTCTGAATTCCACTGGAGATGCAGAAGATTACATGCTGGTACTCTATAGTGCTTACACTGATAAATTAACTTCATTTTTAGGAAGTACAGACTCTACTTTCAGAAAGTACCACCACCACACCCAGTTTCTGTTTTAAGGGGCAGGCAAGAATCTATTAATTCAAGATGGACTAGTTACACCACTGACTCAAGGTGAAGGCAGGGGTTTCTTCTCTGTGTTCTTCACCAATTGTCCACAACTTCCAGATCCTCCTTCCTTCTGAGCAGGAGGATAAAGAACAAGAGTATCACTTTATACACTGCAAGACTATGTGAGTGCAAAGAAGAAATCTTGACTGAAAAGGAAACTGGAAATGACTCCCAAAATTTTGTCTTACGTATTTACAGTGGACAAAAGCGTGCTTTCTCTGAAAATGATAGTTCAGCTGCCAGACTATGAGCTGTGGTTTTGCTGAGGCTGTAACTTATAGATTGACATTGTAGTTACAAGTGCTAAATGTTAACTGGTTGGCCAAAGTCAGGAGACAGATACCCTAGCCCTGCAAAATGACAGTTGGACTGAGTGAAGCCAGACAGCTGCAACTCGGTAACGCACATAAAGATTTTTGACCAAGAACATGTGTGCCGACCATACGTGACACAGTGCTGCTCTAGTCCAGCCAGATAGGGCAAATCAGTTCCTGACCAAAACCCATCACTGCTGGGTGTCCTTCTCCAGCAGACAAACCTGAGAGAGTAGTAACAGCCATTAAACCATTCTTTCAGCCCCAGAGGTAGGGCTGTGCCACACTGGCAGAGCTGCTCAGGAAAGCTGGAATGACTGCTGTGCTGCCAGCCTTGGTGTTGATGGAAGATGCTAGGCTTAGTGACTGCACCAGACAAGTCACACATGATGCCCAAATTCACTTCCTGGTCCCAAGGAGATTGCTGAAAAGCCAGATACAAAGCCTGTTTTCTTTTCATAAAGAGTGTTTAAAATATGCTTCATGTATGAGGGTATGATAGGCATACTGCTATATATGTGAATATATTAATTAAATATTTATGAATATATTTGTGTCTATATTTAATAAGAGACATATTAAAGATACACAAATATATATAGTACTTTCATGTATACTTCTCAGAATTACACATCATTCCTCCCCGGAGTCATCCCTTCAGCTACACACACAGTTATTGCTCACCTGAAAAGTACTTCTGCCAATTCTTCTAAATTTACTTCGAAAACACTAGTGCTAAATTTAAGGTATACTGCATTTTTAATGTTAATTATGCCATTCCAGACATTAAAGCCAGCAACATCTGCTAAAACTACCAAACACTATGTCACACACAATATTTACTGTACAAACAGACCTTTTGTCTGATGGGGAAGAGGTATAAATGAGTGCTTTGCACAGGATACTCTTCTTCAGAGTATTGCTATCAGCTTGAGCAATGCTATGCCACCTGGAGTTGCTTCTGGTGGGGAGAGGTTGCATGCTGACCGGAGCACCAATGACAACAGAGAACCGATCTGTAGTTTAATAAAATTTTTCCAAGAAACAGTGTTTGCTTTGCTTGGACTCCCAAAAATGAGCATTTGTTAATTTTAGCATACAACATGAGCACAGATGGGTCTACTTTTTGCTGTGCTAGCCTAAACCGGTAATAGCGATCTAGCAGCGTACAGCTACAACCTGGCACATGTTGACCCATTTGGTAATCTTTGGATGCAACTTTAGCTGTGAGTTCATTATATTACCAATAGAAAATGACTTGGAGAACAAGAGGACATCAACAGTCAGCGCAATTTTTGATTTTACATACTTATTAAATAGACATAAGCATGCGTGCATTGCCTCTGCAGATAGCTGGTATATGCAATTATGTAACAATTTTCAGTATATACACCTCTTTTATTCTCATTTCCAAGGATGAAAACCCTAATAATATAAATAGTTGTTAGCAGAAGGTGTCATCTATTTGACTATTGAAATAATTGGCAAGTGCAGCCCCACAAGTCAGTTCAAAGAACACTGTAAGAGAAGCCTACTCAGGGAAATGGTAATGAATGGGGGATATGCTAGCACATCATATGTGCTGTAAAAGCAAGACCTCTCTCAGCTGCTGCATCTTTAACTCCCTTCAGTCGCTCACAAATTAAGTTCAGCTGATTGTCAGCTGCAATTGCAAGCAAGTTCTTTATTAAAAACTCTCTACTAGTAGTTATGGGTAGCCTGACCAGCCTTGGAGCTCTGCCTTCTTTCCTATGTGCAGAGGTATGCTTGTGTTTAGGGGAAGAGAAGAAAGATGTGGTACACCAAGCCTGAAAAACAAACAGGCCAGGCATGATATACCAAGTTACTGTTTTGATCCACCACTGCCCAGTGAAAATATGTCCTGCATGGTCAGACCGCTGTAAGCTCCTGTCTTCTGAGTGTTCAGTCATATACTGTCTTACAGATAGCTGAGACAGAGAGGCACATGGAAGGGACTGCAGGAAGAAAAAGGGAGCGTGGGGACTCACTAGCTAGCAATGGTTGCAGGATATGGATCAGAGACATGGGAAATATTTGGATGGTGTTAGCTGCCACACAAGTTGCATCTGTCAAAAACACAGACAAATTTCAGTTGTGCACTTTGTATCTTCTGATGTATTTCACAAGAAGCCTGTGTTATGAGGAAACAGGTGAATGAGCACAAGCGCAGACTATTTCCCAGCACTGCCCTGCAAAAGCAGCATTTGCTGCTTTTCTTTGCGCTTGAAAGCCTCAAGATGACACACAAAAATTAAGTCCTGTCATCCCTCTGGGGTGAAGTATTAGCCCTCTTTGCATATGCAATACAACAGCAAGCTCAGAAGCATCTTGTGTACCCTGATTGCTAGTGTCACTTGCTAAGCTCTAGGCCACACTGACGTATCACAAAGACCCCTTTCTCAACAGACATGGTTCAGCTGGAGGAGAAAGATGGCAGCAGAGCACACATTTGCTCCCAAGTCCCCTTACTACACCTGCCCAAGAAGGGATTTCCTGACGTGTGAGGGGAATTCCTCCAACTAATACTGAAGTTTCCACTCCACCAAGCTAATACCCTCGTTCCAGGTCAGCAGGCAAGAATTTAGGACAGTGGAACCATGAGAAAGAGCTATAGACAGTTTCTGCTTGTCCATCATCCAGAACCTGCTTTGCCATCTGAGAACTCCCTCCTGGTAGTGCTCCATGGGAGGGAGAGAAGGTGTTGTGGTCCCAGGCACTGCCTGTAGAGATATTTTTTTTTTTTTTTTTTTTTTAGTTTCACCGTATTAATCTAGAATTCTGGAGATGAATAAAAAGCCCTAAAATGCACTTCATGAAATTGTATTTCACACCAGATGCATGTTTTAACTTAAAAGTCTTGAGGTGCCATTGCCACAGGGTGCTACATCTCCCACTGTCACACCAGATTTCATTGTCATAGCGGTGTTCCATGCACTTTGCAGACAGCCTTTTGTGTGTCACATTTCACCACCCTTTAGGATACTGAGAAATAAGGCCTATTCTAGAAAAGAATTAGGACTAAGTATATATCAAAACCAGCATTTTGCAAATCCTAAACACAAGCGAGTTCTGACTCTCGGAGACAGAAGAAGAAATATGCACCCACATTACGGTCCTCAGAACAAAAACCCACTCAGCCCTTGCCTTTCCGTGAAGGCACCTGAACCCTTACAGGATTGTGTTGAATGTTGCACTCCAGAATGACATAAAACTTTCTTGGTCTAGCTGGTTAGACACCTCATTCAGGCCCAGGCCCCAGTCTTCAAACATAGAAACCAGGTGTTCCTCTCACCTACCCCTGGAGGAGCTATGTGTAATGCATGTACATCAGCGTACATCTACTCCACTCACCGAGTCTGGCTGATATAAAAAGTAATAGCTACCACTTTCTTTTTCAGCATAGCTGGAGCTGATACGAGTTTTACCCTGGATGTGGGACAATCAGAAGTCACCACCTCTTTTCCTGAAGAGATGTAACTCTTCATGTCACAGGAAAGCATCCTGGGTGCTTCAGCCTAGAGGGGTAAATCTTCAAAACTGCTGGAATTCAACTACTGACCAGCAAATTACTGAGAGGGACATGGGGCATGCATAAAAACATGTAGAAAACAGTGAGTCTCCGTGGGCAGGAAACTGAGGCACCCACCCGAGGGTGGGGAGATCTCCATTTTGGTCACTAGATGAAGTACGGAAGCAATTGTATGAGCAGGACTGTGAAACCTAGGTCTTTTTTCTTACCAGTCATGAAAAAAAACCCCAAAAAACAAAACACAAAAAAACAAAAGAAAGCTTCACACACTGAAAAAGATTCTTACCGCAGAAGGGCATAGGTAGTAGCTCAGTAATAGGACTATTTCCTTGCAGCAAGAAACAAATGTGGATTTGAACAGAGGAGACAGATAACTGAATTAATTTGTCTCAGAAGTCAGTAATCCACTTGCTGTCTAAAGAATGCAGAACTTTAACACCAGTGTCTGGATGTCACTCAGAGACCCAAACATCTATTGCCTCCCAAAGCCATCTTCTGGATGTGACCTCTCCTATACCAGGCCTATGACAGTCTTCCACACAGCTGCTTCCCCTTCAAAAAAGCCACTTTCCCCTCTAGTTAAGTGGACCACATCACCCCAATAAGCTCATTATAATCAACCATGCTGGTATTTTCTGCTTAGCTTCTGACATTCTTGTCTGTTGAAACTCCTCTGACCTTGGGGCTGTATCCCACAGATCCTGCTTTAATCCACCCCTACATTTTTCCGTAATGAGGTTCATATACCCTTATACACCATATACAAACACACACAGAGACAATGTTTTAAATAATTAGTAATTTTCCCTTAAGGGTAAAAATGTTCTGTAAGAGTATTTCTTTTTGTTATGAAATAATATAAACGATCTTGGTGTGGTAATATTTTGTAATATGGCTGTGTTATGCAATTAAGGCTTTAGGGTTCTGACGGCTTACGTGCACCTGGAGATACTGACACAGGCTGGAAACTTGTTACTGCGGAAAAGCACTTGCATGTCTGTATGCATGTATATACACATGTGCATAAATACACAAATAAAACAATGTGCCTGTCATCTACCTACACCCTTTTACAAGAAAATACTAGGTACAATAAGGTCTCTGTAGTTTAATTTCTGCTCATTTCCTGTTCTCTTCAAATGAAGATCCCTTTGTAAACCTTAAAAAAGAAAACTGTGCCTCTTTTTAGAGAGGCAGATCTGATCTCCTGCCTTTGCTTCTGCTAAGCCATGTAAACCCTGTTGACTTCAGCTAGTGTGTGTTTGGGTCACTGCAACTCAATATCCTCAACTTTGATTTTTATTTTTTCCTCAGCTTTCAATTTAGTTTTGATCAGGAAAATGTAGAAACTTGCCAAATATTTGTGTTTGCAAAGCAAATCCTACTGCCAAGAACATAAGAATTTATTTGCTTAGTGACTTTATTCCTTCTCCTGTAAGGTCATCATTGGGTTAAGGTGATGAGAATGACATAACATTCGCATGAAAAACAGTTTCTCACTTCATCTTCCTCTTTCTTTAATTCCAACAAAGACAGTGGCTGACTTTGCGTAACCAAAAGTTTATCTCAAAATCACTGTGGACATGTGGTTGTGCCTAGAGAAGTTAACCATCAGTGGAGTTAAACATCAGACTGCTGGTGGCCTCAGCACAAACATCACAGTAAATCACATGCCTGCCCTGGCAGAAGTAGGCATTTTTTCACAATTTCCATCATCCCACAGATTATTTCATCTCAGGGTTCTGGGATAGCAAAACTATGTAGGAAAGGTATGCTTTTAATACCCACCATAAAGCTGGTGTGAGAGGGGAATTAATCTGTTATTGAAGGGAAAAGACAACAGAAAGATCAGCGTTTGGAGGATAAGGAAGATGACAAGGTTCAGCATCAGTCTTACTTAGAAGATAATGCTGGGATAACGGGAATTGTACTCGAGCAAAGTGAAGCCCATGCAAGGCCAAAAAGGTAGAGGAGGAAAAGGGTTTTCTTGAAACACAATTTCATTAGTTCACCACTCTAAAACCTCCAAATTGTTACAGGAATTACATTGTTTCCATGTGGTTTCCTTTTTTCCCTCCAACTCACAACCTGTCCCACCCAGTCCTGGGGTACTACACAGGGCCAGGCCTGGAACAGGCCACAGTGTGGTTCTCCTGCAAGGACACACACACGTGGCTGGCACTGGTCAGTACATAGTTACACATCTGAAACACGGAACGACAAACCACCAGTGAAGTACCTAGACGTATACCACACCAAAGTGACCATTCCTTGAAATGGTCTGCAATCTGCAGTGCTTCCACGACTGGCACAATTTACGCATATCATGCAGGTAAAACCTACCTGCCCTTGTAGCAAGTGACATCAGGCTCCTGTGGGAAGGATCTCACGCTACACTGTACGCTCAGTGCTGGTCACCATGAGCTGGATCTGACAGCTGAAGTTGCAGGTCTAAGCACAGAGTTCAGGGTCTTTGGCACAGGAGGCATGTGTACTCTTCAGCATGCTACAACAGAAGATGTGACAGTTTCCTCTCCCACCTGTCCCTGACATGACAGCTCATATGCTCTAGCGCTCATCTCCAGGCGCACTTCAGTCAATCTGGTTTCAAGCCCAACTGATTCTACCTCGCAGCACAACGGCTGCCGATGCTACTGACAATGTATTTACAGAGAGACAGCCTTTCCAATGGCGCACTGCAAGTTAAGTTCAGGGGGTTTGAAGAAAGGTCTGTTCCAGAGCATATGCTGAGCTCTCTGATGAAGAAGTGCCACGCTGCTCGCTGTAAGCATGTAACTTACGTGTAAATTGAAAGACCAAACTGCAGAGCCTAAGTTACCTCTAGAGTCAATGGAAAGGGGCTGATGCTGCCAGCAAGCGTGATTTAGCACCCTTATCTGGGCACCTCCAGATAGGAAGTAAGTATTCACTCAGTTTAATGAATAAAATCATCTTTATTTGGGGAATTATTGATCTCAACAGTCTCCAACAAACAACGAGGATTCTTAATACTTCACAGGATTTGACCCTAAGGAGCTGTACCTCAGATACACAAATGCTGCCAGACAACATATTCTGCACTGAGATCATTAAAATGAAATCTCTGCCCTAGAGACCTTTCCTTCTTCAGCTTTCTGCATTTATCATTCTAGGATATGTCCATGTACTATATAGATAAAACCACTTTCTTTGACCTGAACCCTTATACCAACAGTTAGGCCGAAATGATCTAATACTGAAAATACTTCTGAAAATACTGTACCGTCAGTTTGTTTTTATGTCAATCACTTGTAGGTACATAGAGAATCCAAAAGTCTTTTTCCTTTCTCATTCAGTAACTCTGTCAAACCACACTTCTAATCCAAGAAATTATTTTAAAGCAAACATAAGAATCCTATTTGACTAAGATGCATCACCAGTGCTTTTTTCCCTGCATGAATAACTGTCACTCTCATTTTCGTTTTCGTAATTACAGAAAATGGGCTGGTTTTTAACGTCTGTTCCAGCAGAGCTGAAGATGTTGATTTCAGACTCATTCAGACTTTAAAGTCTAATTCATGCAGTTGATCCACAACATTAACCAGAGTGCAGGTCTCATCAATTTGATAAAGTGTCTTTATAACAACAGATGGTAATTTGTTGATACTTAAAGCTTTAAATGGACTCTGTTACAAAACCACTTAAAATGCTTTCTTTAGAAAACAAGCAGAAAAAAAAAACAACCCACAACCAAAAAACCCCCCACACAAGTGTTCAGATACTTTAACCCAAAGAAATTGCTGACAGATTTGTTTTCAGCCCAGCGGAGTAAAGAGCTGACAACATATTTTTGCTGGATATGGTAACTTGGGTCTATTTTTAGGACTTTTTTTTTTTTTTTTTTTACAGTACACCAAAATAGCAGTGGGCTTAAAAATCACCATCTGCTTCTAGCAATGAAATAATTCTCTGAAGAATAGATAATAGGCATAAAAAGCCCACTGCCAACTCTTACATTCTCCACAGCAAGACTGAAAGTCACAGTTAGGTATTTCTTTTAAGCATTGTATATTTCATAAAACAATAGTGAACACTGCAGGGTCATAAAATCCCTGTAAGTGTTCAATATACCTATTTATCAGTTGTTAATTACCAGCGTAAACTGTTTACATTTCAGTTAAGAATAATTGACTGGCAAGTACTATCACTATACTATTGCTTTTCTGATTTGGAATAGCCTAAAGCTGCTCACATTAAGAGTACAAGGCACACTCCTCCTCTTCCTTACTAACCTGGATTTAGTTAAGGTGGGAAAGAATTCTGACTTGTAGGGATTTATTTATTTATTTATCTATTTATTTATTTATTTAAAAATATCCATTACAGCTATTCTGCACTTAAGTTTTGAAAATGCATGTAAAGAAATGTGAGCTGGTTCACATCCAGCTAGTGTGGATACTGATAATGAATCGTAAATTCAATTCAAGACAGCCCAGGACTTGAATGCTTGCGTAATATGGTCACCATGCTTTCTCTTTGAGGGCTCCAGTGACAAACAGCTGGAATCCATGAACAGTTAGATGTCACATGTGCCCTGTTCTCAACAGGTGGCAGCAGGAGCAGGGGTTGCATGGAAGGATGGGCAGAAGGTGGCAAAGGCCAAAGAGGGGGAGAAAACAGGGTTTGCTAGCACAAGCACTGGTTGGGACTATGGTCATTTGTGCTGTGATTCCAGTAAAGATGACAAATTTTGAATTGTAGTAATTTCAGTTTCAAACATTTCAAGGTTTTGAACCACAGAACAGCAGTTATCATTTTCAACAAGGGCACTGTGCAGTACTTTTTCCCCCATGATACTCCATGGAAAACCAATGTATTTTTCAGACATTAAGATCAAATTTTCTAAAGACAAAAAGTAAGATAAAACACGGCAAGATGCTTCAAACAACATGTAAGATGGCTTACAAACAACCAAGTTTACAAAACAAAGCAGCTTTGAAAGCTGTAGTGTCTAACAAGTTACATTCCTAACAAACTTGTCATCATGGTATTTAATAAAAATGAACGCTCACAACAGCATTTTAAAAAAGAAGATGCCCATAATTCATATTTATACTTGGTGGATCATAATTTTTGTGAAAATTAATTGTCTAACATTTAAAATACCTGCTAGTGACCACTGAAGCAACAGTATTTAGGCTGACTTTCAAATTTTGACAAAAAGAGAGCACAAAAATAATGGAGAAGCATAGGCTTGTTGGTCTACCCTGTTCTGGCAAGGACAGGACTTCTTCATAGTAATATGCAAGAATTATCTACCTCTAGTGAACAATTACGAAATAATTTATTCACAAGGGAAATACGTTCTCATTTTTTTTCTGAGTCAGTAGTCAGTAATTAGCTCAAGAAAGGAAAATGAGAAGTAATTAAGGGACATGGTGGGTTTGACAACTCTGGTGTTCTCCAAACCTTTTCGAAGAAAGTGCTCTTCACAACCCTCTTCCATAATAGTTGCAGAAAATAAAGAAAGAACAGACTATGAACAGCCAAGATTTCTAGTGATCTCATTGGGAATTACACCTTTGTTTGGATGGCATTAAAGGAATAAGGTTACACACTTAAGACCAGATCCAAATTCCATTATGTAAACGAAAAAAAGTAATTTTGCTATATTAAAAGAAAACTGAAGTTAACTTTCAGTTCCCAGTTAATGAGATACTAGTAAATGAAGAGAATTGCAGGGGAAGTGATCAAGGACAGATGCCACTTTGGGTTGGGTGGTTTGGGGTCCTTTCCCCCATATTAAATACCTACCTAGGCTGTGATTTACTCAGATTTATTGTCATAAGCGTCTCCATCCTACTGACTACATCTGTCTAAAGTGGCATTCAGATCCAAGGGAAAGCCAAGTTGCAACTAACTTGATGTTATCCTTAATGAATGAACAGAAATGGGGCATATCACAGATTCTAAATGTGTAATTAGTAACTAAGGGTGAGCAAAGAGAGCTATATAGCCTGCACATGATCCGTTGGTTATTCCAGGCAATGTATCTCTTTATTCACAATAATGTATGGTTGTTGCTGCTACTAAGGTTATTCCTTGGTTTGAATCAAACACTCCACAGAATCCTCTTTCTTTTACAGTCTGGATGCTTTTGTGATTTGTTTGATCCCACTGAAGTTGCTTTTGTTAGTGCACAGATTCACCTAAACAAGCCTCAGATCTGCAACACGATCTCACAAACAGGTTCTCCCACCACAAAGCAATACTTAGGTCAACCGGTCTCGTACTGTGCACGTATGTCCTAGCATCTGAACTCAATCTCAGGATAAAGGATTAACCTTTTGTGCTACAAGGTTCTGAAAACTCAGCTTTTGCTGGACCCAGAATGAGTTCAAGGCACTCAGTGACTGAGTTTGCACAGCAGGACTTTTCTAGTAGCATGTCACAGACATGAGATTTTTGTTTCTTCTCTCAAGTTATAGGTACACATACTATAAATAATGTGAATTTCAAGAGAAGAACAGATCTTTTTTGATCTGCTAGTTTTATTTAAAATTAGTAAGTTCAGGCCATGTATAAACTATCCAGTCATATCCTGTAAAGATTTAAAAAGTGAAACAACACAGGAAAATAAACTAACATCTCTTCCCATTTTGTATTAAGTGTGTCTGAAATGAATTGGTTGCTAAAGAAACTTGATATAATTCTGACAACATTTTGAAACCCTTAGTGGAGTTCATCTGAAACCCCAGCATAACAAGTGGCCTCTTATCTGTGTACTATTCCAGGAAGAAATGCATGGCATTTCATCATCACAGCTGAAAGACTAGCTGGCTCTGCACGTAGGCTAAGTGAGAATAAGAGCCCTCAGCTATAATGAGAGCACATTGGTAGCTAATGCTTAGTCAGAGGCCATTTCCTTTAGCCTTTGCTACTGCTTGTAGGAGTTGGAATGCAGGAAAAGGCAAAAATTAAAGAGAACATACTGAAGGTCAATGTTCACCTCTCGTTTTTCTCAATGAAGGTTATTCTGAAGAAATGGCACACACGCATTAATGTGGTGACATCCTAAACCATCCCCCTTATTACAAGGACTTTTAAGTAGCTTTATTTAATGTGACTGTTCATGAGCAGGATTACTTACAGAAGAGAGAGAATCATAAAAAGCAGATGTCTTTTTTTTTTTTTTTTTTTTTTTTTTTAGTCTGACATTTAAAGGCAAATTAGTAATTTAAAGGCAGTTATTTCCGTGTGAAAACTGATCTTGAATTTCCAAACAGGCAAACCAAGTTTCTCCTTAACAAAGCTGCTGAAACATACATAACTGTAGCAACTGACATTACTTCAAAACCAAGGATGAATCTTCATATGTGGAGGAATATGGTGAAGAACATTTCTATTTATGGGTTTTTCCTCTTTCGTACATCCTTAAGATGATAACATCTGTGATGCACTGTTATCGTACTTTTTAGCATAAGAATCTGCAAAATTTGAACATGGAATGATCAATCAATAAAATACAAAAATGTTAAATGTGAATATGTAGCAGCGTTCAGATTGTAAGTTTGCAAGCCGCTTCATTCAGGACCACATTTCACTTTCTTATTCTGCCTGCAGAAAAATCAGCAATTATTGGGAATTTACTCTGCTCTAACCATGCTGATTTAAGCTCACAACCATATGCACTATAACAATGAACACACTGGACTGAGTCGTTTTACACACATGCAGTTGCTGGTCTAAAGGACTAGATTTGACTTGTTCTGTTTAACTCACTGGCTGAACACTGAAAATAGTTGGCACAGATTTTTCTCAGGAAATTCAAACTTACACAAGCAGAGGAAAAACACAGCGAATGAGATGCTGCTGTGTGCAAAAATTCAGCTTGGGTAAAACTTTAAACCCTAAAAATAAACCTTGTTTTCAGTTCTCACAAATAGGCTTTTCTATTCAACTCTGAAGGTTTAAAGCAGTTGTTAATCATGTACTGTACACAGTACTAAGCAGGAAAGCGTACAGTTATTTCTGAAACACGTTATTTTGAGGCTATATTTGAATCTTCCATATTTATGTGATGAGAGTTATGTCACAAAGTTAATCATTCCCAGGATGCTAGCGTTCAGGGTAATGAAAAACTTCTTGTGCAAGCAGTCATTAATCAGTGAGTATAACATTGCATAATGCTTTCTGAAGCATGTGTTATGTGATCAGAGTACAAGGCTGCATAATACAGCAAAGTGTTTATGCCATATGCTGACCTTTTCTGAAGCAGAAATGGAGCCATGTGATGCACCACTTCTGCCAGCAGTTGCTTATTGCCAATAATTAAGTTTGATGATATGAAGAAACACAAACTTGTATTGCTTTAGAGTTCTAAAAGGAAGAAGCTTTGAAGTTTCTGGCACTGTAAAGCACAAAGATGGCCAACTTGGCTTGGATACACTACCGTTGTCCATTATAGGCACCGCCCATCAAAACTGGAATCAAGTGCCCTGCTCAAGTGGTTACTGGCATTTGTGTAAAGGAAAACATGTGCGTCGTTACAGACTGCTGTATTATCCAGAAGAGCATAAAGGTCACAGGAACAAAGCAGCCAAAAGCATGCTTGGTACCTCAAATCTCAGAACATCACAATAACATTTGCAGTTCTTGTGCAATAGTGCTAGTAAGCAGCTATTACTTAATCTCCTACCAGTATTACACAGAAGTATACTTGCGAAACACTTCAGATAAATATGCTGTAATTATATGAAATATAAAAACATGTATAAGACAAAATGTTTTTGTAACTCTAAACACACGCACCTGTGGAGATGTGGTTTTAATGAGCTATTTTAAAAATGGAAACAATGCTTTAAAAGCTTCTATGAACAACCCTGAAACTATGTGCTGCAAGTGGAGTGGACATATAGACATACATTTTATATATTATGCATATACACACACAAAGCGTAGTCAAAATTTCATCCCGTATGCAGATACTTTGTGCTTCTCGGTTGGCAGAACCAGGCTGCAGAGCTGGAATAACCAGATTCATACAAGTGCCTTAGCACAGCCAACCATCCTGTCAGCATAGCTCTGCCACTGCTGCTCTTACATCACCTCCTCCCTGGCTTGCTAGGGTTTCCTTCTGCCTCACTGAGGACAGACTGACTACTTCGGGGAGCTGGTACGGAGAGGGGCAGCCAGGTTCTCTAAGTATTACCACCTGTTAAAAACAACTCAGTTCTGTCATGGGATCTATGATACGTCACCGGTGGCTAAAGTGATTTTTGATACCCCTTGCTTACTTCAAGGAAGTATTTTCAAGCTTAAGTAACAAACCTCAAGAGTAAAGCAGCACAGAAGCACAATCGCAAATGCAAACAACTCAGGCTACATTGATGCAGGGACTTTGGTGCCCAAGTCCAAAATTTAGATTCTCAATGTTCCTGTTGAGATTTTACTGCAGGAAGTCACAGTCCTGATGATATTAGGCAATGACAATTAGACAGTGCTGTAACTAAGGCTTTTCCCGATTTATGAATTAAACCTTCCACACCCTAAGGAGTCTGAGTAGGCATCTTCACACTTGGCCGACAGGACTCCACACAGTACAAAGAGGAAGCCGGGGATGAGAGGAGTGAGCAGGATTCTCATCCTTGCTACAGCATCTATTAAAAAACCCACAATGTGATACTTCCTCTGTGAGGGACTGCAAGACAGGCCTTCTCTCTCTAAACTAACAGGCAATTAGTCACTACCTCACCATCTCAATAAATTAACTTGCAGAATAAGTAATGAAAGTAGAAAAGTTTCATCAGGAGTGACTGAGAGCGTCCAGTGACCAGGTCACTCTGGTAAGAGGGTTTGGTTGAGGTCAATGAAGTGAAAAGACAGAGCAGAAACTCAGTTGCTCTGGTATTTCATGAATCCTTCAACTACTGAGCATTAGAGAGGTTGAGGGGCTGCAGCATATCCTCTTCACTTTTTCAAAAGAGGACTGATTTCAGCTAAGATTTGTAAAAAAGCATAAGAACCCAAAATGAAGAATGGAAATTCGTTCTGCACGAAGTCAAAAAAAACCACACGTCGATGTGTTCATTTATGAACTGGCAACCCTTCTCATTATGCCATTTTTGTGGCTCCTACCTCCTTTTGTATGTTACACAGATAGTCCAGGAATCAAGTTCAGATGTTATGATCTCTACTACTCTATTACGGTATAGAACGCAGCTGCTGTCACCAACCAATACAGAAAAATCCACTTTGTGGAGCTGCTCGTGAAGATATTAGAAATGACCGTGCTGAAGTGGACCGTGACTTAAAACCCACAGCCCAAACACACTTACAAACCATCTCTCCTATCCATGCTTCCCACACCCACTGCTTCTTAGAAGTGTGTTCCCTGGCTCTCTCCTCCTTTCACCACTACTTGGCAGAGGAGGCTGGCCAAGAGATGACAACTACAGGACAATATGAACCACAGATTGAACCCTGAGTGGTCACTAATGGGGATACCTAGATATATTTACAAAAATAGTTCAGTTACAGACCAGCTTCAAGCATGCAGATGTATTATTAACATTTATATGCAATGAAAATACAACTTCCACAACTCTATCCTTATAATTAAATTTCAAACTTTTTCTAAGCTGCATGGAAAAGACACATTCTTTAAAAATTTGTACAACTGGCATCAGATTTTTTAACATGCTAAAAAGAATTGAGCCAAAGATGATATCACAAAGTTCCTTATGCTTAAGGGAAAATGTTAAATCAATTAGCACTTGCTAGAATAAAGAAGCAACAATTTGATGTGTAAGTTCCTTAAAAAAATAACAAACTTTTCATGTTCTTCTGAAAGTGGTTATATTATGCAACAAGAAAACTGCAACATATTCTCATCTCTTTAATGTTACAAAAGCTTTATGAGCATATGCTTCAGAAATTAGAATCAAAGAGTAGTAGCCACTAGCCAGAACTTTGAAGTTTACACACACACGTACAGACTATGCCTTAGAGGGTTAATGTACTATTTTGAACTCACGTACTGCACTAGGACTTAGCTTTGACACAGAACATTCACACCCTCTGTAATAAATTCTTTTGACATACTTGCATATTTCTTCCCATGTGAATGAGTGTCCTTGGAAGAATTATCTACTAGATAAAATGTAAAGATGAAACCTAAGTCTAGACTTATTTAAGGGGGGCGGAGACTGATCTTACGATCTACAACAGTTGTTGATTAATGAGCTGCTCATGATTGCTGTAGGCCTGTCCAAACTGCAGAAGCAAAAGACTATAGAACTGGGAGGAATGTGCTATCTGGATGCCACACCTCTGTTGAAACTTAGAACTCACTTTGACTTCTGCTACATTTATTCTAGTCTCAAACTACCAGATGTGCCTGACCAGATACATGATAACATACGTGTGTACCCTCACTACCTGACTGAAGCTTCTGTGGCAGAATTTCTGTGTTCTTCCACACGGTTAAGTATGGCCACTTGTAGCAGTCACGGTACATGCTCTGTGAGGTTCAAGATTTTTGCCTGTAAGTGCTCTTGCACAAACAAATGCAAAACTTCCTGGAGTAGAATAGTACTATCACATCCTGAGGGGTTTTGGTCTCACCTGACAGTATGAAGAATTTTATTTATATGTACACATATGCATGTACATGACATGTCAGTATACACACATATATATTATAATGCATAATGAATATTTGGATAAACGCAGTACATTCTGCATAACTAAGGAAGCTTCTATTAACTCTGTTCCAAGGCTGAAACTGAATATGATTTAAATCTACAATAAAAAAGGTATGCTACTTAATCTTTGGTGATAACACAATAATTTCTGATTACAACTTTCAAAAACCTTTTAGCAAATTTTAAAAAACTTTTCTAACTTCGCTTACAAAGTATCAATTTCTTAAAGTGAAAACAACTTGTACAAATTCTTAAAAATGTTCCCTACATTTCCCTGGTGTCCAAATTCCAGGCCCAGAGAAAAGAAAAACCAAGAGGAAAAAAAGGCACAAACAGAAAAACTACTCTTTGTAATCCCTCAAAATACATAAGAGGAATTTCATTACCTTTAGCTGAACACATCTCTCCTTTTGGTTTATCTGTTTGCAATTATGCTCCTTTTTCTCATTTTGGAGGTGGTTGTCTTTCTAAAAGTGTGCAGAAAAAGAACATCTTAAAATAACCACATCATCATGATCATTATCACACCTTGAGTACACTGACTATATCAGCCTCTCCAGACAAAGAAGCTCTGTGGCTTTTCAGCAGTGTCATTAGGTGCAAGAAGGCTAAAATCACACAAATGAGACATGAAAGTACATCTTGTTCAACGCCTACCACACAAAACACCAGTGGCTTTCAATTACATTTTTTTTAATTGTAAATAAATTCTCTAATCTCAGTGGACAACTTTTCAGAGATTGGCTTGCATGAAAAAACGATACAAAACCTAAGTTGGTGACAAATTAGTAGGTTTCAATTATTCTCTTCACTTTGCATCCATGGGTTGATTTTGGTATGTGAAGTGACACTAGTAACAAACACCTTACTTTACTCCCCAAGTCTCCCAAAACTAGATTCCAAGTAGGACGATATTCTGCCCTCTCCTGTGTTACAGAGATCTGTTGTTTTTTGTTCTGTACAACAAATCTGATTATGGTTAGATCCATCAAAGAGCAATGACTGAGGAAAATATGAAACCAATGCAACTGATGCATCCTGATGTTTACTCTAAATGCAGCTGGTTAAAAGCAGTTCTAAAAGAGCATTGATATGAACACTGGTGTAGGACTATGAGTAATTGCACAGACTGACAGCATTTCAACAATTTGGCACAAATGGCTCTGCAAATCACATCAAAATCTTCCACAGCACAACATCCTCCAAGTGCTCTTAACTGTATCATTACACAACCTTATACTACATAAAACACTGTATTTCTTCATAGCAGGTGAGCTACTCAAAAGCAGTGAACTGACTTAAGCCATTCAGACAATTCTGAAAACTTTATCCAGAAATTTGAGTAAAACTGGTAAGAACGTGAGTTACTTCAATAATACTGAAAAGAAAACAGAAATGCTTTCAGAGATTAAAGGCTAAAATGTTACGTGTTATATAAGGTCACACTTCAATTTCTGCACGAAACTGAGAATTTCTAGGCAATTTAGTATACTTAAACTTGCACTTACATTGTTGAGAGGTAATCAGCTGAAGGTAATGGACCTACCTGTAGTATAACTTTTCAATATCCAACTCAGTGGAGGAGTGCAGAAGAACTCACTATCCACTTGAGCTCAGCAGGAGAAGGAGAAAAAACTGTTTATGCCTAGGGACAATGAGATAACCTTTCAGGAAACCAGCAGGGACCAGGGCTCACCTACCCATGAGGTACTGTGAATAAAAGCATGGCTTTACTAGGAACTGAAAGAGCAGAGCCTAAGCACTTGAAGGAGGATTTGCCAGATCATAACTTTTGTAAGGAAAAGTCAGCCTTTACAAGACAATTTCTGTTACAAATCATCCTCTTGTGGAAGCAGAATTCTAATATTGCTATTAATCACAAGCACTGCAGCCACTGTAACATGTCACTTGACAACAAAGACAGTACATGACTGACAGATCTTTTGCTAAAATATTGTTCCTTTAGCACTACTTCAACATCACTAGAAAGTACCTTTAAAAATTGTCCTACTGGTACTCACTTGGTAATAATATTCAAATTGTTGACTTCAAAGGGAGTCAAATTGCTATGACATGACAGTAACTTCTCCTGAGAAAAGGAATGGAGAGACCACTGTGACAGCAAAATTATATTCTGAGATCAAAACTACTAGTTAAAGGCACAAATCTACACAGTGTTATGCCACAGTATTTAAAGTTATTAGATTTTTTTAAATAGACATTCACAGAAGCTACTTAATCAGTGCTTGTTGAAAAACAGAGACAGCTCAATAACCAGACTGTGTATCAGTTATGGAACAGAAACCCATCAGCATAAACAATATTTTTTCTCCTATTAACATAATTATTTCCTACTCAGTAAAAATGAAAATGACATGTTAGCATTTCAAAAACATGAGAAAATGACCCTCTAGGCTTTATATGACTATCAAAACAAGCACCAGTACTTTATTTGCAAATTATCATGCATGAAATGATCGACTCAGCAAGTTTACCAGTCAACAAAGTGTGTGCTCTACCAGTTATAATCAATTTACATGTAATGATATGTCTAAATAGGAATTTAAATGAGTTCTTGTCATTTCATGTTGATCAGCTGCTTTATCATCATAGATATGGACAGTGACCATAGCTAATGTCGCAGAAACAGCAGAGCACGCACAAGTTTCGTGAGCCAATGGGCACCAAACACGAAGAAATTCGTTTTCATACAAAAAGACAGCCTCTGACTGCTAAGCCACATTTATTTTCCAGTCAAGTTAACAAAAATACTTTCCAAGATGTTATTTCCAGGCATTTGCTATAATATGCCATGTCTACAGCAAATGTACAGTAGGAATCACAACAGCTTTCTCACCTCATAACTTACTGTATATTTCTTTCAATGTATGAAAAGAACCCTGAGGCCACCACAGAATTAAAGAACATTTCAGTATCATCCCCATTGTATATAAATATACAGTATTAGGACCTGCAAAAGGAATATTCTAGAGATTAAGAGAATTCTAGTTTCTTTAACAGCATATTAGTTGCATCCCCTGCATAACAATCTTTAATACAATCATCAAAAATGTAAAATAACTGGGGCAAGTGAAATAAAGTTCCTTCTCATCAGACAGTGCTGATCAGATGACATGTTGGAAGAATGCTAGGCAAAGCCAGGTGTAACATACAAGAATGCAGAATGAAAGGCTGGCCTCGGAAACATCTTCATTTAAAACAATTAAACGAATATAATGGCAATGACTTCATCAAAAGGACACCATTATGTACTGAAGTTCATTTCATTTTACTTAGAATAGTGTAAGTCAGATAAATAAAGCGTAACATTTTCCGAACAATAATCCTTTTCATTTCCCTTAGCTTTATTAGTAATGTACATATCCAGGTAGAATACTCAAATATAATCTTTACTGATATACAGAACCATTTTAATGCATATTTGGTACAACTTCCTATTTTTGGTGTTCAGTAGCTGCTTTTGTTTTGATAAAATGATACAGCAGATTTATACCTAACATCACATACAGGTTTTGTCTATGTAAAGAATTTACAGAGCATTTTCAATTGTGGAATGCTATGTTTCATACATATTAAATTTTTAAAATGTTGCATGAACCTATGACCTTGCAAATACACAGATCAACCTTCAGAAACTGTAATGAGCATGAGTTGTCACATATTTCTATCGGGGCCCAGTACAAGTGTGGACACATTCAAGATGTAACATCAGTATGATTTGCTTTTTACTTTGGTGGTTGTGATACTCCAGGTGCGGATGCAAAGTGCACCTTAATGGTCCTCAGCAGTAATTTTATCCCCTGTATTTTAAAGGCATCAGCTTCTTTTATTCTCCCTTGTAGCGAGGAGGTCTCTTCTCCTTAAATGCAAGAAGACCTTCAATTCTATCTTTTGTTGGAATAGTCTGCAATGAGCAGAGCAGCAATTCATTATTGATACCAAAAACAATACCAAGAAAAACATTTTCACACAAACCCTATTTGTTCAATGCATCCAACATGCAAAATATAATAGAACAGAGAAATGAAAACTAAAATGCCTACTCAGATACAGGAAAGTACCAGACACTTCAATGGCACAATGTAAGGTTGAGAAACAATTCAGGAGAAGGAGTATCTTTTCTCCAAGCAGATGACTGTAAGAAAGTCTTTAGGGTTTGTTTCTGAGGTTTTGGTGTTGGGGTTTTGTGGGGTGGTCTTTTTTGGTTGGGTTGTAGTTTTTTGGGTTGTTTGGGTTTTGGTTGTTTGTTGATTTGGGGTTTTTTTGGGGGGAGGAGGGTGGCACAGGTAGGTTATTAATCAGATCACCATATTTTAAATAAGCATCTAATGCTGATGCTTCTACTTCCACAATCAAAAACTTGTCTCAAAGTCCAAGAACACACAAATCCAAATACATCATTCACATGTTTTTCTGGCAAAGGAGTTTGTCTCAGTTTTCTGTTGGTTAGCACATATGCCATTAGTGAAGTGCCCTTCACATTATTTCACATTAAACCAAAACAAACCAAAAGCAAGGTAGCTCTTGGATTAGATGCATGGTAGCGTATGACCAGCTAAGTGTATGGCTGGTGATGCTTCACTATGTTCATCCTAACTGTCTTGGTAGGGAGATATTTTTGTCCTAAACTACACCACCTTCCTTAAATTCCTTACAAAAACAGAAAAAGTAGAAGGAAGGTCTAAATCACAGAGCAATTTCTAGTTGAATTTCTGCATGTTTCATAACAGGCACCAACTTTTCTGGGGTTTTTTGCTGTAATCATAGTTACATACCTGAGCGTAACAAGCTTCCTCAATTGCTAAACCCGTTACCAAGTCGACCTGAGGAAAAGAATACAGTGTTTCTTAAAACCATATTTTTGTACCTTTATTATATATTATTTCCTGAGAGCCAACTGAAATACTGTGTTTCTACACACCACTACTAAAAGACTTTTGCAAAGTTCTTCTACACTACTTTAACAGGGAAATGTTACACTGCCATGGGGTAAGAGTGGTTAGTATTTCTGTTACAGTTTCCTTATTTGGAAATACAATTAGTATGTAATACACTGTCAAAACAATGTATGTTCTTCACTACAAATCATCTGGACTAAAACCCATTAGGTACTTGCACATTTGTAATAATTTCATTTAGTACTGGGGAAAAGATTTAATGTACTGCATGATATTTAAAAATCATTTTGAAACAAGTTATCTTCAAAATGTCATATAAGAACACGATGCCATGCCGTAAAACAAACATATATTCAAGTTCAAAGTGATTTAAAATGAAGAAAGGAAGTCAATGGCCATCATGCAACATTACCTCATTTCAGTAACATGCTTTTCCTTTGTGAGCTGGTCGGAACAGCTGAGAAGGCTGAATTGTACCACTCACTACTACTCTGTCTGTCTTGAGCATCAGTTGCTACTGAACTTAACAGCTCTCCACATGGCCACTGAAAGGACTGTGGCAATGCACCACAAGTCATTTGTCAAGGGGAGATAAGCTATAGGATAGATTACCAAAGGAAGCTGTGAAATCTCTGCCACGGGAGGTTTGTAACAGCTTAGATGAACATTTTGCTTGATCAGTTTTGATACAGTAGGTCTTGCCTTGGGGCCTCAAGGTTGAATGACATGATCATTTAGAGGCTTTCTAATCCTACTGTCCCTAATTCTATAAACATCGTGATTTCAAACTTTCAGTCCACTATACCTGGTCACTAGATAACGTGGTTTGTAGCATTTTGAACCTTGGGTATCACTAAAAGAGATCTTGAATTACATCATTACTTGCTGTGGAAACCTAACAAATACACTCTTTGCACAACAGCATGTGAGCTTGGTTCTCAGGCCAAAATTTACTGGTCATATGCTTTGCTGAACTAAGTTATATCAGTGGTTGCTTCTGAGACTTTAAGAAGACAAGGACCATTCTTAAATTTGCCTTCTTGGATTCAGATGTTGCATGTGCTGTGCTCCCCTTGCCTTCTCCTAGGTTGAGCTATAAGGTGTCCTGGTGCAGAGCTTATGCATGTGCTTAACTTTAAATATAAATAGTCCTGCTGAGCTCAGCAAGATAATTCACAAGCCACAAGTATAACACGTGTCTAGACGTGTTCAGGGTTTCAGAGCTAGGTCAACAGTGTTCAACGAGTGGCAATCAGAATCAGCTATGAAATCAGACTCCAGATATAATTTTAACACTCACCTCTATTAAACTATTAAAAATAAATTACATGCCTTTTGGCCTTTAACTTTATTAGTTACTAAACACTGAGAGCACTGACAGACTTGACAGAATATGACTTTGAAGGTTTTTTCCACCCAGCATTTGAAATACAACTTGTTCATAGTAGTTTATGTTTACTTTCTAGTATTAATAATTAGCAGAGTGCATTACTCCTGGATAGACATGAGGTTACTAAGCCTTGTTACAGAAATCAGCATCAACACTAGTCTCAGGAGTCTGAGGCATAAAAAAAAATTCCATTTCATCTTTTAGAAAGTTTTGACCAAATAGATTTTGAAAGACTATATAATGAGAAACTAAAAGCAGTTCTAAGAAGAAAAATCACAACAGTAGACCTGTTGCCAGCCAGACTTCTGCTTACTCTTACAGGAAGTACAGATCCTTACCTCCATTCCCTGATTGATGGCCAGTTTTGCAACTCTCATTGCTACTGGTCCCTAAAATGAAAGAAAAAGCTTGCTCACATATAATCAAAATCTACAAACTACGCAGTGAAGAGCCTGCACATCAATGTTCTTGTATTGGGATCCTCTAGACTTTGAAATTTTACTAAATTTATTGTAAACAGGTCAAATATCCTAAATTACATCCCTATAGTAGACATTTGCTTCCAAACTAATAGTTTCAATATTGAGTGCAAGTATACTGTTTTCAAAAGAACCTAATTAAAGCAGTGTGTTTGGTTTATGTTTCAAAGGTGCTGAGCATGACCACTTTTGTCAAGCTTGCTCAATTCACTTCAAAACCAGGCTCAGAACAGCCACCTTAAGAGACATCATTATAGGCCTTTGCAAAGTCGGTCTTATGTCCCTATTATCACACAATGGAGACACATCAAAAGATGTGATAATGAAATAAAACTAACCGATGCAGCTTCAAACCTAAAATATGGTACTGCAAAGCCTGCACTGGTCAAGTGATGACACTCTTCTGTTGGTTGGGATGAGGTACCCAACCAAAAGAGGGATTTCTACCCTCCTCCTCCAATGTGTCGCAGAACAGTGAGACGTTTTTGAGAACTGTCTCAGTTCTGTGCTTATCCATCAGCATCAGCTTCCGAATGCTCAGACACTGCTTTAGGGAAGTGGCTTGCTGCTCTGGGAAAAGCCGAATGCTTTCTGAGCTGGTTTCAATGCAAATTTTTAACTATAAATCAACCTTCCAGAATCATTGTATGCTAAATCTTTTACTGTATTTTTCATGCTTGCTTTTCTATAAGGGTATTCTAGACACAAATAACCAATGTTAAATGCCACATGTAATCTGTAGCATTTTTGATTTTCAATGAAAAATTCTAGCTGTTAGACGTGTGATCCAATAAAGTGGTTTATTAATTATTTTCTTCTTCTGTCTCCTATGAATTTGCTATCTGGGATCAATCACTTGAAAAGCAGGTTTATCAAAAGCTCCAAATTCACATTCCTACTCTGTATAAACAGCTTGCAGCCTACGACAACAGGGGAACAGGCAGCAATCAGCTAACACAAAGACTCCTGGAAGGGCCATACTTAAACTTCTTACTAAAATTTTCATGTTCTAAAGCACAGGAATTCAGCAAATCCCATTTCAATTCTTTCAAAAAGGACAGAGAGAGGATGTCACTTTGAATGAATGATAATAAGAGAATGATTCTTTCATCGAGCTTATACACAAAGGACACAAAGCAAAATTTCCATGAGTAAATGGGTTCTGCTTTAAGTTACATTTAGCTTTATGTTTTCAAAACAGGAGTTAGACTGAGATACATCCGCTTTCATGTGAACCTTTTTGCCTCTCTTCTGAAGTGTTCAACAGCAACAGAATAACCTATTGAGATAATTGCTTTACTAAAAAAAACCCACATACACAGTTTTTTCATTCAAAACTTGAAAGCCATAATATGCAATACAAACACAGACCATATCATGATGATACTAAGACTGAAGGAATTTTTTTGCTTCACTATGAAGTAGTTACCAAATAACACCACTCAATACATGACAGAGAAATCTTCTAATTGCTCTCCACATACCTAGAATGGCTTTTTAATACATAACTTAATGACAGTTTTTCTTGATACACCTGGTTCTTTTTCAGTTTTAATGTTTGAAAAAAACTATAAAATAATTTGTTTTACCTGAGGTAAAAATTCTCTTGCCAGAGCTAATGCTCTTCTGTATGCAGCATCCCCTGCTTCATTCTGTTCTACCACATGACTAATCAATCCTATTGATTTTGCCTCCTCACCATCTACAATACGCGCAGAGAAAATGAGTTCTTTTGCCAAAGACACTCCAATTGTGCGAGGTAATCTCTGTGTCCCCCCTAAAGTTTGGAAAAGGAGAAAATGCAAGTATTAGTTTCCCACCCATTTATATCACAAAGGCAGTTGCCTTCACTCTTCAGTTCAAATATTTTCATTTTTAATTCCATAAACAATTGTATGAACATACAGAAATTAAACTATCATACAAAGGCATTCCTAAATGCCTGCCTTAGTTCTGAAACTAAACAAATAAATTGCTGTTTTTTAGAAAGACATGTAAATAACTGAAAAGAGCAATATTAATATTCTCTTCCATTACAGACAAGTTGCCTTATTCCTACCAGCTAAAAGCTGAAGGAAAGGCACTTGCCAGTAATTACCATATTCAAAAACTCAGCTTCTTTTTAAAAAAAATTAGTGGTTTTTTTATTATATTCATCACCACTTTAATATGAGCACTTCTAAAGAACTTTTTTTTTACAAAAAAAATAACAAAGCAAAAATCAGCTCTAACAAGACTGTAATCCCTGCTAAAATTTGCATATATTAGGGACAATATTTATACGTAAGCTAAACAAGACGTCTTTAAAAAGTCATGGCTTTGCCCTTTTTTACTTCCATATTATTGTTGAAATCTTAAAATTTGATTACAAAAACTAGAGGACAATGGCAGGTGTGGATCAGCAGAGAAAGGCACCTAAGTTTAGGTAGCTTGTCTTACTGTGTTAGAAATTTCTTTGGCAGATCAGCACTTTCAGAAGGTCAATAAGCAGTAACTACGTTAACCAGGCATGAAAAAAATGCTTAGTTGGAGTAACAATTAACTTTCCAGAACGGACAAATGACGAGAATGTAGAAATAATCATTATCAAAACTGAAGAAGTAGACTCAAATCACAGAAGCAGATGTTGTTATGAATTAAAACTCTGGAAATGGCCTTTATCCAGGAGAAAGGACTTTGAAAATATACAAGGTCTACCGTTTTGACATGGATAGGAAACGAATATTCATTTAGGACATTCATTTATATATAGGACATTCATTTATATAGACAATCTGTAAGTAAAAATCCCCTTCAAATTACTGCTTCTGAAAGAGCATGATAATAAATTCGAATACAAATATATGTATATAAGCAAGAAGAATATTTATAGGAGGTGTTCAAAGGGAGGTGGTACAACACTGGATAAACACGTCTTTAACCAATATGAAATAGATTAATTTCCACTAGATATGGCATACTAAGCCAGTATTTCATTGAAACCATTCAGTTCTCTTACCGATGTTTCCTGAAGATACTTTAAATACATCTCTGAGACAAATAAACTCACTGGAAACGAACTAAAATTTTATGATTCAATGATACAGCTTTCAACTATTGGTTTTTATGAATCACAATCTCCAGTGCTACTGTTTTCCCCCCCAAAACCTGCTTTTGAACATATTACATCATACAAAAATGCAGAAGGTTTAGGGGATTTCTGACTTACACTTTTCTAGACTATTACAGAATCATGATCTATAACCAAAGCCGAGATACATTTTCTGGGCTGAAACTGGAGGAATTAAAAAAATGCTTACACTTGTAACAGTTAAAATAAAATCAGTAGAACAACATTGGTACATACAAATAATGTGATATTGTCTACGGTCCTAACCACTCTGACAGGATTTTAGCAACACTGTCCTAATGGTCAAAGGCAACAAGCAACAGCAATAGGAACTCCTGCTGAATCAGTTCTGCTACTTGTACAACTAAGCCAGTGACAGTAGGAAAATTTTGATAAAAATTTAAAGAAAGCCCCTACTCTAGGGCATTTTCATGAAAGGGGCGGGGAGAGGGGAGATTAAAAGAAAACCCTTTGTAAAATACTAGAAATCCTGAAGCCTAAGTCTTCTTATTAGCCTTGACTACCTCACTGGTAAGATTCACAGAGAATGACCAAAGCTGTAGCTATCAACCTTCGTATCAGAAATACATGTCATAAAAATGTGAGCTGTGTTTTCAAGAAGTTTGTGGCTTCTGATACTGAGCTGTACTGCCATCAGCACAAACATTTACTGACTTTTTTGTTTTGAATACTAAACATGTCTTTTAATTTCTCACCCAAAGAAGGTGTCACACCCTAATCAACATCTATCCTTATACACATTTTAAGTGTACATCAGAATATAGCAATGTGTACCCTGAATCTCTTTAAGAATAGTTTAGTCATAAATTATCCCTTTCACCATAGTAATGGAATCTAGGAAAGCATCAGGTTTGGCTTCTGATTAAAGAAAACTATTTATCCAAATCATAAGACCTGAAACCATATGAAGATGAATTTACTGACTCCACATCATCTGCTTCTTCTTTCCTTGCTATGCCTAGTATTTTTTTTTTTTCCTCTTAATTATCTCTCTTTACTGTTTTATCTCTTCCATTACTGCTTTTACCAGGAAATGTTGAAAACAAAATTTAATTGAGCAACAATATTTCATAACTTTGACCAAACAATGGATATGTTTAAGCATGAAACAGTGTTTATAGATGAGAAAAAAGTGTTCTTGCCAGTGTCTTACACAATAGTGATTAAAGAGCAAAAAAAAAGCAGACTATAGTCTATGTTGTTTGGCTGCCTCCTACACTGCAAAGCCATTAACCAGAGGAGCATATTCTTTGATTAATATTCACAGAACAGAAGCCAACAGTTCACTGCATCAATCACATATATTCAGTAGTAGGAATAAGATATATGCACGCAGAAAAGCAGTAAGACTCAATTAATCAAATGCAAACAACACACTAAAATACATCCAATGCACCAAAGTTACATCCATTTATGAAGAAAAGACAGAGAGTATGCTGCAGATAGATGTTCTGTTTTGGTAATACACAAAGAACATATAATGCCTGCCAACTACAATCAGAGCTAAAGGAAGTAACACCCAGTCTTCAAAGACATTACTTAACCAAGGCATTTCATCTAAATGTAGAGCAGAATTTGATGGAAGAATAGTTGTTTCATCTCCGCAAATTTAATGACATGTTATTTCAAGGACTAGTGATCTGGTATTACTCACTGTGTTGATAAAAGTATTTGACATACAGTTGCAATGTAAATGTGTTCTTATCTGGGATGGCACATATTCAATGTTGTAATAATTGTGAACAGCAGTTTTAGATGACACTAGTTCATGTGAAAAGAGTAAATACAAGACCGCTAAGTCCTGGTACAAAAACTGTTAAACAGCATTATTTTTATTTAAAAATTAGTTGATTTTGTATGAATATTCACTTACTGTCAGTAATTCATCAATTACAAAATATGTACCCAACTGGTTTGGATTAAGGGAATTACGTGATAAATTCCCAAGAGTATATCCAACGAGATGAAGCAACTAGCTTACTGGAAATAGATTCATCATTCTGGCAGAGAATATCTACAGTCAGTAGTTTCTCATAGCTGAAGGCTCTGTCAAAATATACTGGAAAAAATCCTGTTCTGACAAAAAATCCAAACTTTAATTCAGTAATAATCCTGTTTATCAAGTCAAGTAAAAATGAGCCCTTCTATCCTACCCTTTCTATCACGAGTTTTGTTTGATTCACGTTAGATTGATTTAACTGACAAGTTTCTAGATTTCTTTTTTTAAAGACTACTGTGCATTTCTAATGTTTTATTAATAATCAATGGTGAAATCAGAGCCTGTCAGCCACAAACTTTCTAATGACTCAAGTCAGTCAAGAAATGGCTCATATGTATCCTTTATCCTTGTGATGCCTTTGCAGAAAGCTACAAGAAGTACATTTTCTCCTTGCCATTGAAACTCACAGAAATACGGAACGCAAAAACCTGCTGTTCGTAACACCAAACACTTAACAATATGAGCCCATAAATAAACTAACATGGATAAAGGTATTATTTTAATGTAATACTTTTCAGTCACATAAGTCATGTTTCAAAAGTCTGTATTTTCCACTTTTAAAGTACCTGCCTTCCAACGCTAAGTTAAGCATCTTTCAAAATACTGAACACTCTACCAAGACAACATTTAACACCAAGTTTCCAAGACATTATTTCCCAGATTAGCCCTTGACCCTGCAAAGTTGTACATGTTTTAGCTGACTTAAATTCAGGTACCAACCTTTATGGGCTCAGACATTCCAAATTCTTTCAGAGAGAAAAACAGGAAGAGCCCTTCACCAGCACAAATTGGACAATCGACTAACAACGGAAAACAGCTTAAAACAGACAAGATATTAATGAAGATGCAAGTGAGGGGGTGAAAATGGGATGGAGAAGAAATGAAAGAAAACATTATCTCTACAAGGGAAAAAAGCATTGAGATGACAAATAGGAGGTGGTAGGCGAGTCCATTCTCATGTGTGGCCATATAAGTAGTTGCTTGGAGGAAGACTGGAGACCTGAGAAAAACCTAAGAAAAGCCTGAGACAATGGCCTAAGGCTGACTCAGAGGTTGCCCCCGGGTCTGTGATGACTGAGAGGGTAAGCTGTCTGAGCAAGTAGCAAGTTGCCAAAAGGCCTCATGGAAGTTTGGCTTGCCATTCAAGCTGAAGAACGCCCTGCAGGAACATCAGACACAGCCCTGCCCAAGGTCAGAGGCAGGGTGACCTGCTACCTATGCCAGCCTGGCAGTGGCAAACCCCAGCCAACTTAATTTGCAAATCAGTCCTTAATTTTCAGTTTCACTCATCTGTGTCTGTGGATTGCTTTATTTTAAAACCTATTTGAAAAACGCCAAGAATATACCAAACCACCATGCGTGGGTAGTTTGAAGGTGGCAGCTTGAATGAGAAGAATGTAGTACTTGGCCTGAAGATGTATGAACACTTAAGATGCATGACAGGAAGTGTAAATACCCTTTCAGAATTCACTAGCAGTTAAATAATCACAGCTTTTGTACAGAAAGATGAACTCTTTTGGTAATTTAGAAAAACTAATTTATTTTCAAAATAAGTAATCCTCTTGTAGACTGAGAAAGACAGAAGATGGTTTCCCAGCAGACGGCTGCATACATGAAATGAATGAAACCAAAAAATGCATTGGGAACCTGATTTTTATAAAATGAACTCCAATTCAAAAGGGATTCTGTATCCGGTGTAAGGAGCTTACTCCACATTTCTCTCACAAGTGATATAATTAAGGTATAAAGAATCACTAACAGGCTGAAACTAAAGCAGTGGTTAACTCGACCTATTAAATACGCTCATTAAGATGTAGCAAGCTTTCTGAGACAGCTGGGATATAACAATAGACAACAGAAGTGGGGTAAGGGAGCACTGCAGTCAAAACCATGCAGCACAGAGAACAAACCAAGTTACACAAGAACAAGTAGTGCATATGTTCTCCAAGTTCAGGTGAAGTTCCCCAACTTGTCAACCACCAGGGGTCTCGAAAGACCCCAAGAAAGATCCCCAGGACTAAAGTGTGCATATACAAGTGCCTTATGCATATGTAAATAATTTCGGGAAAGTAGTTATAATATGTATTCAACTTCAAGGAAGTATGATGAATATGTATGTTTTGTTGCAATAAATTGAGGAACACTGATAGATAGGTACCCATGATTTGAGATGCTAATCTGTGCGCCCTGTGCTGCAATGAAGAATGCCTGCCTTCTAAACTAACAAAAGGAACTCTAGAGGGTTATATTTCTGCTGGTTTTTCGGTATCACAAGCATGGTACAACCAACTGCATGGACTCCACCGTCAGACTAAACACTGCCTGGCAAGCACAGATCTGCATTACCACCTGTGGACTCCCAAGACATCAGCAATGCACACACTGACAATCTGGCTTATTTTTTTTCAAATTGAAGTATTTGAGGAAGAAAAAAGAAATGCCTAAGGCCATTAATCTACTTATTAAGTTTTACTTAAATGTAAACTAATGCAACAAGCATGAGTGCACATAGATATTTTGGTAAGGCCACATGCCTTCCTATTACTCCAGATAGGAACTTGGTCTTATTGTCGTTTGAGAATGCAATGCTGGAAAATAAATTTAAATGACATTCAAAAGTACATACACATTAAAACATAACTCATTGCTGAAGATAGAAATTAATGACCTAAGAGAAGACATTTTCCAGTTACAAAATTACACCCACACATTTATGAAGTCATTACTCAGCTGTAACAACAGGTAGGAGATTTAGACCAGTGCTGCTCTGTATAATCATACTCTACAAACGATGTGGGCTTTATGAGTAATATTAGGTAAAAAATTTAATTTACCTATTATTTTAAATAAATAATTTTATAGTCCATGTTCTTGCAGTTTTGGATTGGCTATGACAGCTAAAATTCAATTCATGTGAAAATCAGGACAAAAAAAGCCCAGACATCAGGAAAACTACTATCATTACTTAGAGCAAGTGAAATACAGAAAAATTAATTACCATACTAGTATCCTATTTTTATTTACATTTTGAATGAGATCACAGTCCCAAATTGGGACAATTACTTTAGTTTTTAATGGACAGAACTGAAATAAAGAAACAACAAGCAAAGCAAAAAACAGATTATTAAATCTGAAGTCTTCACTGCTTATGAGCAGTGACTCGAATGTTTTCCTCACTTCAGTGCCCTCCTTGTGGAAATCTACCATTTTATTCCTCCACACAGCAAAGAAATCCATCACTCTGCTAACCCCCCAGACCAATTCCTATTCCTAACCCTGTTCTTTCTCCCATCTCGACTACTATCAAATTAATCTGCTTTCAACTGTTCCAAAGTAATGGAGTTTTAAGAATTCATCTCTGAAATTATTCATCCCTGAAATTCTCTGACCTGAGCAGCACTAAAGAAAGGAGAATCAGTGGCTAACAGAATGGGAGCCCAGGGAAAACAGCAGAGCCAACGGGACTGCAGAAGGACACAACCTTGCCTGGTTCAGCTGTCAAATCCCAAGAAGCCAGAGCGCTCTCTCTACTGATAAATACATGTAAAACAAACTCATACATAGGAAGCATATTTTTCATCTTGAGTAGGATGTCCTCCCAGATAAGACAGCCACACACTACAGTGACACTGCTGTAACAAAATGTCTGTAACATTTTACAGTGCTTTGAAAACACAGACTTTACCAAAAAACCTGGCCAAATCATTCAGAGCTGCCACACATTAATTTAACAATCTGCAATGCAAAAAAGTAAACTCTTCAGTAAATAGGAACTTTATTTTGAGATACCAAGTCTGATACTCAGAAATACTCCTAAAGTTTCAGCTTGATGTTACATTTTGTAGCCCTATCTAGCAGTGCCACAATGGCATTCTGTTCTTTTTTACCTCCCAGACTGATCCTTCTATTTATTATTTTATAGTAATAGTTGACATGTGAAGAAATAATCATTGCTGTTATTAAAAATTGTCACATGAATAACTGAAATGTTATTTTTATTTGTACACATTCATTTATATTCTAAATGTTACATTACTTACTATTCCTTGTAAGTATATTACCCATCTGCAAGAATAATTAAAACTTATATTAGAAATTTACAATTAAAATAAATTCATTACAAGTGTAAATGTAAACATGCATTCTGTCTATGGTAGGTACTCTGTAGGGTATTCTCCATGTGCTAATTTTCATCACATGGATATCTGGATGCCTAGCTTGAAACAATGAAATGCTCAGGTTTTTCAGAGACACAGGCAGCATTAGTGACTTCAGCCTCAGGTTCTCATGCTCAACACCTCTGGACTGGCTATCAAAGCACTAAAACCAGTGAACTGACACTTAAGAAACTGCAGCTTAAATGATCTGAACACATGAGGTTAGAAGCCTATGACACGGGCTGGGAGAGAAGCTACTTTTCCAAAGCCAGGATCCTCCTTTACAGGCTCTACACAAAACTATTCAGTACAGAAATATGTATCAGTCACTATTCAGCTATACTGAGAGCAGAAATACCCTCCACACTATACAAAAGATTGGGTATTCAAAGTCTGAAAGGTTATAAATTCAACATCAACAAAAGCAATTAGAAGAAGATCCAAACTGCTTGCTTGTTTATGTCCTTAACAGGAAATCATCTCTCTTTACTACTTTCGAATGACCCTTGCCTGGTTCCATATATTGCTGTTTGGGATCAACTGAGAGAGGGTAGGTAGGACTAGCGCTATTTGAAGGCCAGACAACAAATGGTACATTTAAGGTGACTCTTCTTCCCTCACTGATAAATACTATTTTGTTTAATTCACATTGCTAACATTTTGAGAATCGGAGTTTTAAAAGACATTGCAGTCCAAACTCATTAAAATTTTCACTTTAATATGCATATAATTTTGTGTAAAGATATATAACAACTTTAAATGCATGTAAGAGAGATTTTCTAGTAGGGCAGCTCCTGTGCAACAGTGGAGCTATCTACAGTAAGCGCAACCTGGTTTTAACATTATATCGTTTGGGATTATTTAGGTGGTTTTCCTTAGCAGGAAACTACAGCTCTTCCACCACCTTCTAGTCAATTTGTAATTCTTAAAAAAAAAAAAAAAACACAAAATAACTGTCAGGATATCTACAAAGAAAGAGATTAAATAAGTGATTATTCTCAGGTTGTAGCTGTCAGAATGTTACTACACTAAGGAAAGGAACTACATTAAAAAAACACCTTTCATATTCCTCTTACGTGCTGCTGTGACATAGCAATACAGAAGAGGAGTCACTGTTTATAGCATGCAATGCAAAATAGCTATATACAATGGAAAGTCCTTCCCCATAGATGGAGAATCTCGTGTTAAATAAATTCTTCTGTCACCTAATCCCACCTATATAAATTGGCTTTCATAGAACTTTACAGTTTTAAGGATCAAATAAATTAGATATTAATTTTATTTTCTTTACATCCTACATCCAAATTCCAGGAAGAGAAAATTTTGGGCTATAGATGCAGAAAGTAATGAAGAAAGTAATCTCTATCCGTAGAACAGCTAGGTTACTGGAAACACTGCACTTACTAAAAAACTTTTAAAGTACCTTTTAATTTACGTAAGAACAGTTTAGAAAAAATGCTAAGGATCAACAAGGGAGGGTGCACCACTCACTTCTCCCTAGCTGGCCTCATCCTGCTCTTCAAGCTGAACCATTCTGATGTGAGCAGACCTGGTTGCTGAACCTTTTGTGCTTCCAGGTGCGGCTACAGCCTGATTGGTCCTAGTCCTGGATCTCTCAAGGCACTCCCACATGCAGATCCTTTGACCCTTCTCTGGCAGCAACCTACCTGCTTGATTAAAGAGTCAGTGCTAGAGCTCTGTTTAGGAGCATTCTACTGGAGCCTGGAGACTTCAAAAGCCCTATTTTTGCACAAGTCCTGGCAGAATACACAGCATATAAGCAAGAAACCAAAAACACTAATTTCTTTAATAAAGGACACTTTACCCTTGAAATCTGAAGAGAATCATGGAATCTTTAGAAAAAGAATAGACATGCTGAACAAAACCCTTTGTAGACTCCATTTGCCTGCAAGGCTAGGGATTTCATGAGCAGGCATAAACCTGCATCACCTTTTGGTCCCAGTCTCTTTTCCCTTTCTCACAAAAAAATAGCATTTTTTAACAGGATTCCCATCGCTTTTTCATTTTAAGCCTGAGATGTGTTTTACCCTAAGAACTGGCAGCCCCATTCCCAGCCAGCCTGTGTTGTAACATTTATTCTACATGTGAGTGGACCACTGAAACAACTCAGAAATTTAGAGCCTTTATCACACCCCTGTTGTTAACCCTAACCAAACAGGGCTATATCTTAGCATGCATGTATAATTTCAGGCCCCACAGCAAAGCTGTGGGTGTTCTGTGGATGCATCCAATGGAATACCCAAAACAGGATAAGCTTGCAATGTGTTAGCATGGCCCTTATGCTTTTTAAGTTATAAAACCTAAATATGATTTAAGACAGCCTACATTGCTGCCTCAGTGTCTCTCATTTGGTTGCTTATTCATGCATCTCTTATTTCCTTGTGGTTTTTTAAGAGTCTAAAGTATAATTGCTGGTGAAACAAAGTACTGTATTTAATATGAAACAAAACATTTTGGTTTCACCACTTGATTTTGATTGATAATTTAGTTCAGCCATTGCACTGAACCTTCAATTTTTTTAATAGTCCTTCCTACAACCTAAAAATGTCTTATTGAAGAAAATAATTTATCCTCCTTCTCCAGTCTGCTGCTTATACTCAAGCCACACACTATTTCATACCATTAAGAATTTGTGGCAAAGAAAACCCTGGTTGTTTCAACTGATAAAAATAAAATACAATCAATAAAAATGTGACCATTAATGTGATAGTGCTTATATGCTACTTGCACTGTACACACAGAGTATTCTTCAGCAGCAGCAACTTTAACTGTTTTGCACTGATAATCCCCCAGCCCCAGCAATACATACACCCTCTCCTTAGTTCATAACGGCACAGAAGGCTAGGTGCACACCTGCAAGCTCAAGCTGTGGGTTCAAATCCCACAGACAACCTCCCCCTGCTTATTAGACAAAAGACAGTCATGATTCCCCACAACATTCTGTGTTAGATCATTTTAGCTCCCTAAATATGACAGCAATAGTGGTTTCATGCAAACGTGCTGGATGGGACAGAGACGACTACTTTTCCCCCAAAGAATAAAGAAACATTTTCTGCAAGTATAAACTACATATAGCTAATGCTGAAGGCAGACAAAAAGTAAGACAGGGTATGGGGAGAACGAAATCTTTTAAGGAAAAAACACTGGGAAACTTGAGTGTAGGGAGTAAGCCTGCAGTTGCAAGGAGCAGGAACAGATGACTAATTGGAAGCAGTGTTTCCAGTGACCCTGCACAAAGCTCCTGAATTTCTTCCTTTTGTGGCAAGATCATCACTGTATTTCCTAGCAACAGGGCAAATGAAGGCTTCCTTTAGCTTGGTTCTTTTTGGAAACATCTAGAAAAAATTCTTAGGACCATCCAAATTTTGTCAGGCCAATAAATATGTTTTATCATTCTGCATAATCAATAAAGGCAAGAAACTTATTATGAGGACCTCATAGTCCCAAGCTAAAATTTCACTGTATTCATAATGAAATAACAAATAGCCATTCCTTCTGGCAGGTATTAATGATATTAGCATATTGAACTAAAAGGTCAAAATTAAACTAACTTACTTCATCTTCTTTTAGTTTTAGTAATCTCAATTGCAGCACATTCATTCATATTTCTTGATGCCCAGATGCAAAGTAGTATTTTGAAAAGGCATCTGGGTAGGCCTCTGAGAGACTGCATTCTGTATTTTTTTGCTATAAATACTCATGTCTATGTCAAGTACATCACACCTGTGTTCCTATTTTCTTTAAAATTTCGCAAAACTTCTACTGTAAGAATTATCTGTCACGAGAAAACTCAGATTAATTCAGTCGTCTGATTAACACTGGTTTATTAGATCTCAAGTTCGTATTAAAATATAAAGACCAATAATATAGAGTCGTTAGTATGAAGCTACAAAGGATTAGTAGTTTTGGGGGCAATTTTTCCTACAGGCTTGTTTTCAGTTGTGCCTGAGAATCAGGGGGAAAAAGTCATTCTTGGTCATAAACTGAAAATACATGTTAAAAAATGGAGGTAAAGGAGGAAGGACAGGAATCTACTATTTCTGAAATTCAGCGATTTGTAATGCTTGGCTCAAATAAGTCTCCAGAGCCAGAAAGGTTCTGTGAAATAATTAAGGAAACAGTACTTCATAAATAATTTTGTCCAACTTATTATGTGGTGAACTAACTTCTGCAGCTGCTCTTTCAAGGCAGACTACACAATTGCTATTTCATTTGTTGAATTTTCTGGAAACTGAAGAAAAATACCAGACGTACAGTGAATTCATTACGAGTTTGGAAGCAATTTTTCTTTCTTACATAATACAGTCATAAATATATATGAAATGGAAATATTCAGACTCTACTATAATTCAATAATGATGAATCTCAAAACAGGTAATCTAGGCAATTAAAAACAGGGTTACACTATTCATACCCATATGAAGGATATATTGTTCTTTTGCTTCAATTTTAATGACTTAGAATGGATTTGATACATGGATATATGGATATATGGATACCTTGGCCTGATACCTAGATCCTACTTACTTCAAGGTCTTCAACACTGTGGCAGCTAAAAACGGGGCCACATTAAATCATAAAGCTGTGCTTCAGTTTCACAGAAGTCTCTGATGTTTTGTTCATCCTTTACACTATCCTTATTCAGAATTCAGGAGTTGAGTTTGTTGTGTTTTCCAAGAAACCCATCAGTGTTCCATAGTGCCATGATGGCAACCACACAATATAATTCAAATATTGAAGTTTGTCTTTTATATATTACAGTATAAATGATCGATGACTGTATTTTACATGAGTATCCAAAATTCAGCTACTGAACCTCTGGAAGAAATGAGTTTTATTATCTTATTGGCATAATCAATTGGCTTCGCTCATTCTTTTTAGTAGAAACAGAAGACTAATATTTCTGATCTTCTATGCCTCAAAACCCTTGAGTAATTACATTTATTTATCAGAAACACAAGTTAAGTCTAATATTTTTTATCTTTTATACCTCAAAACTCCTTTGAGTAATAAAACTTTTTAAACACAGAAAGTGTTCACTTGTAATATTCATACCTGAGTAGCTGGTGGGGATTGCTGTTTTATTTATTGACACAAAAAAGGCAAAAACTTGTATGCACTAACAAAAGCATTCCTTTTACTTGTTTCCTCCTGCTTAGTAACAGCTAATACTTTTACAGCTTCCCATGTACAAAGACAGGGATTTCTTTTGATCGAACATAAACATTTTCAAATTCACACCAACTCATCAGATCAACTGCTCCAGCAGTACAAAACAGGCTTAATATTTCCAGTCAGTTCTAACTCATTATATGCACATCTGAGAACAAGGGAAGTGAGATACTGTAGAAACTGTTTTGTAACTTCCGTGGTCCTTACTAGCCCAAGCCTGGTAACCACTACGTAACAGGCTAAATTAGCTTTTCTAATAGCAGAAGGGTGGAAGGTAAGATAATGTGCTACAGCAAAAGTGGAAGTTTCTAAATTTACTAAAACCTGATTACACCTGTTACAATTTACAAACTACACAGGAAAAGTATCTCAGTATATCACAACCAGAATATGTGATTTTCTTTAAAAAAGAAAAAAAGGGAAAGGCAGAGATTAACCACTTAACATTTTCTCTAAAAATGAAGGACAATCAGGAGATGAAGGAAGTTGTTCGCTGGATTTTTACCTTATTGATTAAACAAAGCTTTTTATACCCCTTCACAGCAGTTTTGGAAAAAACCCAGCTTTTTAACATCAGCACACCATGGGTGTCTCATAAATACTCCTGAAATTTATTTCCATAATGCTTCATCCTACAGGAGTGTTATCACCTTCAAATACACTTATATGGAAAAATGAATAATCATGTCCCCATAGCAAGGCTAAAAAATGTATAGGACATAGGGAATTATGTTAATTTAACACAACAGGAATATACAAATATATCTAAATATATAAAATGTTGAGTGCTAGCTAATTAAAGAAGAACCATCTATTCCATGGAGGAGAGTATCCATGAAAAAATGTTTTAATGCAATTTATCATGTTTCATAATTTATATGTAGAGAGGAGACAGTCATGTCACGGGGCACACTGACAGTCAAACTTGTTACAGTTTTTCTGATAATCAATGAAAAATGTGAATTCATCACGAAGTGAAGTATTTAGTATGACAATACTTGTTTTCACTGAGTGAACACAGGTGGGTTTCCCCTGAAAGCAGCTCTGTTTCCTGTTGGTAAGTGTGCATAACTCATTTAAGTCAACCAGACTCTTCAGTTTAAGGAAGCTTAGCCATGAGGAGTGTCCAGTCCCACAGATGCAGGACTGGCAAGCTTATAGCTCTGTGATAGACTGACCAAGCGAAATACATTAGGTCTAAGACTTAACGAAACACCAGGCTACCTGGTCAGTTGGCTAAAGTATACCAAGCTCTGGCCAAAGTGGATGCCCAAGGCCATTAGCCAGAGGAAAAAGCTGGCCAAGGAGCCTGGCAGATCTTCCAAGGTTCTCTTAACAGAGGCCCCAGGATCCCTGGCTGCTAGATCAGAAGCTCCAAGGCCCCATTTAAGATGATTCTTAGGCTTTAGATCTGAAGTGGGAAGCCTGCGTAAGAAGTAGGCAGGCTGGGTAAACATCTGGCCAAAAAGTCTAGAAACCCACAGCCTTCATACAATTTCTTTCAATTTGTCTTCATTTGTTTCTTACTAATTCCTGCCTCAGCTTTATGTGTCAAAAAACTTTCTATTCTTTTTAGCCATACCAGCTACCATTAAGTTCTCAGTTTTTTCAGTTGCCTTTGTTGTTCACCAAAAAAGAAATGGGTTCGGTATACCATATATAGCTTTGTTACCCTCCTGAAATTATTGTCCATTTTGTCTCTCCAATCTGACTTCATTATGGCATTAAGCTTCTCTTGTAGGTTCAGCAGGTCTAAGTTGAAGATTAATAATTTTCTTGAGTTCTGGCGATTTGTAAGAAACAGGCTGAGGCAGCATTTCACACCACACCACTCAAACTCTTCTAGAAGTCAACATGAAACCTCTATATGGCGATCAGGTAACGCTAAGAGAGTCCACAAAAGAATAGATGTTAATTATCTCATGGCAGGAGGAGAAACACTAAATGCTACTTGGTTCAATTTTCGAGTACCCCCTGCAGGTTAGGAGCATTTGGCTTCAAAGTGAATGGTATATATATCCTGCCTAATTAAAATGAAAATAAGACCAAAGGTCTTTTATGTTGTTATTAATATTTAATAAAATATTTCTAAGCTTCTGCGTGAAGAGAATACCAAAGGGAGCTCTGACTGTATTTCACCCATCTCCTCAATTTCAAGAAATTATAGTATCTTGTTCACATTACCATAGTACCTACTATTAATGTTGGGATCATACTTAATAGTCTTCCTTGTTTTCACACTTCCTCCCATCCAAATCAGGTTACCCTCACCACTCAGACTCCTCTGGTCAAGAAGGTAACATGGACTGTTCCATCTAATCTAGCTACTTCAGGTACAAAGTCATCTTTTTATTGTAAATTAGGGATACAAAAACAAACATGGCATTCCATCATTTCTCTGAATGATAGTGTTATAGTTTTTATTTTTCTATGCATCATCTAACAATCTTGTACTTACTACTGTGTAATCATTTTTTCAGTTTTCATTTCACATCTCTATTCATTTCCTTTGTATGATACAGTAGGGTAAGCGGATTGGCACAGGCCTATTTTTTTGTAAATCAAAGGCTACAAAAGTTAAAATCCATCTAAAAGTTAATCCTTAATTTAAAAAATCTTAGCACTGTGATGCATTTATATTTCTAATTACAGGCTGTGTTTGTAGTACCACCTTTATTAATATCACATAAAATTTCCCAATATAAAGTGTTATTTATATGGGAGAATAATCACTCAAGTTTTTTGATTGCTCTTCCCATGGAAAAATGTTTTGTATACTTGGGGAAGCTTCAGTCTTTAAAGCAGACTCATATAAACAGTACTACTATACATGCCCATGAAATGAAAGAATATACAGAATAATGCATAAAGAGCTGGCTTAAAACTTTGTAAGCTATACTGTGCAGTTTTGTGCCACACTCCATACAATAACAGCCAATTTTTCAGTGTTTTAGTTCTCAGTCACGTTCCTCCAAAACACTTTTTACGTATGTCTGTATAATCTCCTAGATGTTGACCCTGCTCTTTTTTTTGAGGATCCATATAAGGAGCCACATAAAGTATACTTTTTGAGGAACCATATAAGGTATATTAACTTCAGCTGCAAGGTCCTGGGTTTCTTTGCTGCTAAAATATAACAGTAAAATTTTCCTATGGTAACATCAAATACCATGCTGCAGTTGGGACTGCTGACGACAGGAAAGTAATGTGACTTGCAGGATGCCTGTACAGGAACATTCTGAAATATTAGACTGATTTATATTGAAGTAGGAAAGTTCAATTTCAAAACGAATTATAACAAATCAAGTGAATTTCATTTCAACTCAGAATTATTTGCATCTACACAGGAATTAACACAGCTTAAGTAACACTGTAAACAAATTTTAAAATGACCCCCGTCTTCCACCATAGATAAGCCTTTAAAAAACATTGGCTCCATTCCCAGATCTAAGGGACTGTGTTTTAGTGGGCACAGTCATTTGTGGTATGTCCCTAACTAAACATCATCTTTTATGTTCCATCTGGACATACACACTGTGCCCTGCCCTTGTTCCCATTTGCTTGTTGATTGGTCAGCCCTGGTCCTCTCCCCAGCATTACGGCTCTTCACCAGGCTTTCCTCACTTCCTCGTTAGCTACTGGTTACTTTACATCTTGTTCTTTCAGTTCCAGGATCACCTACCAATTTTTTTCCACCTAAAAAACTAATGCAACTCCTTCCAATTCTCCATTTCCTCTCCAGTTCTGTTTCCTTCTGAAGTCCAGTTTCTTGCAGAAGAAGTCCTGAGCTATGTCTTCCTTCCTTATGCTCCCTACGAGCCATGAACCTCCACTAGGTGCTTGGGTTCTCCACAGCCGTCGACACACTGTGATGTGGTGGGCACTGCAGCAGTGTTGCTGACAGCAGAGGAAAAAGCCTAAGATTTCTGCCCTGGAGCTTGACTTCAGCCTCTCAATACAAGGAAAACACTCCTTAGGCCTGAAACAAGTAAGTGTCATTAGGAAGCTCCAGAGACATCTACACACAGTACATGGAAGACTCAAGAACTTTTTTGCCTCAGTCTTCAATGGCAACCTCTCCTCTCACACCTCTTGAGTGGATGGACCGTAAGAGGGACTGGGGGAGCAAAGTCCCTCCTACTGTAAGAAAAGATCAGATTTGTGATGATCTGAGGAACCTGAACACACAAAAGTCTATGGCACCTTATGAGATGCATCCAAGAGTCCTGAAGGAACTGGTTGATGTAGTTGCCAAGCCACTCTCCATGGTATTGGAAAAGTCATGGCAGGCAGGTGAAGTCCCCAGTGACTGGAAATAAGGAAACATTGCACCCATTTAAAAAAAAGGTAGAAAGGAGGATCCTGGGAACTACTGACCTCATCTCTCTGCCTGTGAAGATCATGGAGCAGATCCTCCTAGAAGCTATGTCAAGGCACATGGAGGACAGTCCTGTCTGACTAACCTATTGGCCTTCTGTGATGGTATGACTACCAGCAGTGGACAAGGGAAGAGCTACGGATGTCATCTACCTGGGCTTCTGGTAAGGCCTTTGACATGGTCCCCAATGATATTCTTCTCTCTAAATTGGAGAGATATGGATTGGATGGATGAACTGTTTGGCAGATGAGGAATCGGCTGGATGGTCACATCCAGAGGGTACTGGACAATGGCTCGATGTCCACATGGATTTCAGTGACAGATGGTGTCCCTCATGGGGTCCATACTAGGACCAGTACTGTGTAAGATCATCAGTGACACAGACAGTGTGATTGAGTGCACCATCAGCAAGTCTGCAGATGACACCAAGCTGAGTGGTGCAATTGCCATGCCTGAAGGATAGGATGCCACCCACAGGGACCTGGACAAACCTGAGAAGTGGGCCCATGTGAACCTCATGAGGTTCAATAAGGCCAAGTGCAAGGTCCTGCACCTGGGTCAGCACAACCCCCGGTATCAATACAGGCTGGGAGATGAAGGGACTGAGAGCAGCCCTGCCAAGACGGACTTGGGAGTAGGGCTCGATGAAAAGTTGGACATGAGCCGACAGTGTGCACCCACAGCCCAGAAAGCCATCCACAGCCTGGGCTGTATCAAAAGAAGTGTGGCCAGCAGGTAAAGGGAGGTGATTCTGTCCCTCTACTCTGGTCCGGTCAGACCCCACCTGGAGTACTGTGCCCAGCTCTGGAGCAGTCAGCACAGGAAAGACATGGACCTGTTGGAGTGGGTGCAGAGGAGGGCCGGAAAAATGAGCAGACGGATGGAACACCTCTCCTATGAAGAAAGGCTGAGAGAGTTGGGGTTGTTCAGCCTGGAGAAGAGAAGGTCTGGGGAGACTTTATTGTAGCCTTTCAGTATATAAAGGGGGCTCATGAGAAAGATGGGGACAAACTTTTAGCAGGATCTGTTGTGACAGGACAAAGGGTATTGGTTTTAAACTAAAAGAGGGTAGATTTGGACTCCATGAAAGAAAAAAAAGATTTACAATTAGGGTGGTGAGACACTGCAACAGGTTGCCCAGTGAAGTTGCTGATGCCTGGTCTTTGGAAGTGTTCAAGGTCAGACTAGGCGGGGCTTTGAGCAACCTGATCCAGTTGAAGATGTCCCTGCTTATTGCAGAGCAGTTGGACTAGATGACCTTTAAAGCTCCCTTGCAACACGAACTATTCTATGATTCCAAGGACAATGCTTAGACAAATTTTGGATACCCAAAGGTATCTCCTTAAATATAGGGCCCTCTGTAAAGTACTGCAACCTTCCCAGACCAAAAAGCTGGTGGGTCATTTTTGTTCGGGGTTGGTTTTTGTTTGGTTGGTTTTTTTAATAGCCTACATTGTAATTTAAGTTCCCACTAAAATTACCCTGAGAAAATCACTTAGCATTAAAAATCTCAGTCCAATTTACTGGAACTTGTCACTTCTACAAACCCATTCTGAAACCCTTGTCCAAGGGTCCTCAAACTTTTTTTAACCAGGGGGCTGGCGTGGATGCAGTGGCAGGCAGCCATCTGTGGCTGCTTGGTTTCCCCCCCAACCACCGGCGGGGGGGGGGGGGCGGGGGGGTCTGTAAATACCGGGGGCCGGATTGAGGACCCTGGGGGGCCATATCCAGCCCGCCGGCCGTAGTTTGAGGACCCTTGCCCAACTTCTTGGGAAGCCTCAGAGAAGCAAGAGCTTTCACAAGCAGATACTGGCACTATGCACTGAATGGAAATAGTCATATATACACGCACATACATGTACGTATAGAGATGTATACACATCTATAGACACTCACAGCACTGGATCTCTGCACTTACTTCATAGAAATACTAACTATCACAAGTTTTCCCATAATGTTATTTACATACTTCCAGGCCTCAACATATAACAGCCTCCACAAGATACACTTACTTAGGAATACCACTTCATGTGTTTCAAAGTGCTACAGTGATTGAAGACAAGATGACTAATTCGGTACAGTTTTTTTCTCTTAATACTACTCAATAGATGTTCTAAACACAGCACACAGGTATAACTAAGATTAACAGACAGGGTAGAAACAGACAAAGATCTAGGAGTACATCTTCTGTTAAGTATAAAAAGCAGTTCCCTAGCATTTTGGTAGGCAGCATGAAAACTACCTCACTGCAGAGATTCTTTTCCCATTAAACTGCACTTAAGCCCTTAAGCCATTGTTAAGCACCATATTAAATGAAGCCGCAGATACATGCAGCCCTGGCTGATTTTAAATGCTGAAATCCATGAGAAACCTGGTCAGATGAATTTTACATGTACAGTTCTGCACATGTCCAGCAAAGTCAGTGCCTCAGAATCAGTACACTTTCACTGTAGAGTTAGTCTGGCCATGCTGAATGAATGCAGCACAGCTGGTGCTGGACCAAACATTCACGTACAATTTAGTCACATGTACTTAGTAGCCACTTCTCCAGAAGTTGAACATCCTGAGTTATCAAACCGCTGAAAACTATTCAGATGCCAGAAAAACAAAGGAAAAGCCATGCTCCGTACACTTTTTTGTGAGGTCAGGCTCTATATCCTGCAATACACGACACTATCTACAGAAAATACCTGTTAATCTTATCTGTACTACAACAAAAGCCACTCCAGAGCTTCAAGGAATGCCAAAACACTCACACAATTGTGTTGAAATGAAGCTCGCTCCAGCTGAATTTTGCTATACCTGTTAGTCAAAGCGGTATTGTTAACATCCCGCTGTCTCACCTGAACTTTTGTTTCCTCAAATCAGCTTACACATGCTAACCTTTAAGGCCACAGAGACACAAAACACAACACAAAAGAAATCTGACATAAACAAAATCAATAGAGGGGTTTTAAAATAGAAGATCTTTACATTTACATCACTGATCACTGCCTTGTATGAACTGCAATGCAAATTTACCTTGACAACCACATTTTCTGCTGTTTATTTTTACTTAACTAAAATCTATTTGAAATGTTAGAACCCCAAGCTGCATAAAAGAAATACAGTTTACATTACATGGTGTGTGAAATATTATCATATATTTTTCCTCCTAACTCAGAATAGCTCCCAAATGTTGTTATTTATAAATAGATAGTAATCACATTACCTTTTATAAACAATAACCAGTAAAACAATGCCCTCATCTCTTGTGTCTTGCATCTCAAGACAGATAGCAAAAGAGACTTTATGTCAATGAAACCACAAGAATGAAATTTAGATGAAATTAATTGATGGCTTATTAACTAAGAGTGCTCTGCTGAAACTTAGTGATTCTTCTCAGCATTTTATACTGGTTTGTTGCTTATTGCTTTTTTTTATTATTTAATTTTTTTTCTGTGTGATCTTCTTTAGCTTCTTATTTGCTGCATGTTATAATGCAGCAGGATATAATTTTGAACAAGTCCTGCCTGAAGACTTTTTTTTTGCTTACTACCCAAAAACCACTGTCAGATTGCTGCTTTCTTTTGGAACTTCTGAATTAAACTGCTAAGTTTTATTTGTATTGATCAGACATTTACAATAAGATTATTTCGTATTTATTTTTAGTTCTAAAAAAGGTGCATGTGAAGAAACACTAACATACAAATAATTAGTTCATAATGGAAGCTATATAAAATATTTAAAAGAATGGCACTGATTCCCAGCAGATGGGCTTACACTGATTTAAAGCCTCTACAGTGACATCAGCCTCATTACCTGGAGGAAATTTTGTCAGCATTTCCATTACTATCTGGTACTTTCAAGGGTATAGGAAATAAGCAGTAAATATTTACTTATACTACATTTTTTATGTAAAACCTGAAAACTGATTTCTACATCTAATGCATATTTTTTATTAATATAGCTAATGATCTCAATATACACTGGAACAAAAGATATTCAAGCTTATTTCTAAAAACTGAAATCTGACATATAATCAGTCTGTAACATGTTTGATCACTTTTAAGATTTTTTGGGGGGGGAAACTAACCAAGGCCTCTTCTCCTTTAAGAAAAGAAATTGCAGGATGGGAAAATTCTGGAGGATAGAAAGTGACACAGAAGGCTTTGAATGGCATTAATTTGTAATTGAAGATAAGTAAGTGCAAAGCTTCCCAAGGAACCTCCTGTCCTCCTCTGAGTATCTCACAGCATCCAGAGTGAGACAAAGTCCACTGTAACTGCACTTTGTGCTTTTCCCTCATTATATAGTGGTCCTCTACCATACTGCTACACACACTGTTGCTTCTGGCAATAACCTGCCTCCTTTTTCACAGTGGAGAAACTGAACCACACCATTCTCCCTTCATCACACACAGCGCTGCAAGCAGAACCAGTGTCATGGCCTAGTCTGTGAAACACCTCAACTCAATTAGAATTACTTTGTTTTATCATTTTAATACTTTCAGATACAGAAAGTTAAAACAGAGTGAATAATAAATATTTCTTTAACTCATTAAAAGTGAAACAGAGTAGTATTTCACTTGCAGTGTACTTTTCAAAATATATTTTGTAACACCAGCAGAATCTAAACATTACAAAATCAACTTTGTTTTCTAACTATATGACGTTGTATTTCCAAACTTATAAAACCACAGCTGCAACAAATATAGAATATATGCACATATTATGTACATACACATATTTTAGTAACCTTAAGATAGCATTAATGATTAGGTTTGTACAGAGCTCTTTCTGGCTTTCTGAAGATCTTTGTGCCAAAAGGAAATTGTAATTTCTGTCCTTATTCATACACAAACAGTGGGTTATGTTTAAAGCAAATTAGTGAATATTACACAGAGAAATGTAACATCATGTTTGTACTTGTTAAGGGCTATTATCCCTTGAATCTGCAAAGTACGTCAGTGTATGACATGAGATGTAACAGATGTATGGATCTACATCTCCAGGAAATCAGTTGGTACTTTACATTCAAAACAGTTACTTGCCTTAGCAATTTGCTGAATTGAAGCGTTACAATACAACAATAAAGACCAACTTTTTGTCACGACCTCTTCTTGACAGCACCATGTGTCTTGTTCAGAGAATAAGTCTGCTTCAACATGTAAGCTTTACAGATCACAAGTAACATAAAAGTTGTCAAATGAAAAAAAAGGAAATTCCAACTGGAAAACTGAAAAAATGTCAGCAAATCCTGACTACAATAGGCAATCCCTTCTCCTGAGCAGAGCAGTCCCTCAGACAGTTTCCTCAAAAACCTTAATGTACAAAAGTTTGCACTTTAATATATATATACTTGTGTCCACCTAGGTGTTTCACTTTCATTTCTGAAGCTGAGATGTAACGATATGCTCCAAGACTTTGCACTCTGATTCAAGACAAAAATAACATATGTTAACGTCACACCTAAATATATCAAGCCACTAGTACAATCTTGCCATGTATTTATGTTAAAAAGATGTATCTGCTGGTTAAGATGACCTTTCATGCCTAAGTTCTGTATATGTCATAGAACTTGTTGGCACTGGGGGCTTTCCAGTTATTTTATTATTGAAGTGAATGGAAATGGAAACTTAAAAGGGCAAGCTCAAGATAACTTTAGGCAGTGACACATGTTAACAGGAGATACTAAATATCTTCCAGAACAAGTTATACAAAGTACGTTTTCCTATTCAGTACAATCTGCAGTAACACAGTTTGATCATAAAATGTCATCCATCTGCATGCTTCTAAATGCTCCAATACCCTCCTGCACGTCAAACACCTTCTCTTCAAATTTTTAGCTTCTGTTGACACTTCATTAGAGAACATTTTGAAAATTCTTGTTTTGAAATACATCCATTCTGAAAGAGTCTCTGGAACACTTTTCACAATTCTCTTGGTTTTGGATATGAAGTTTATCTTGCATGTTCTAAGTCTAGTTTTGTACACCCAAGTAACATAAAAGCCCCCAGTGACAATTCAGCAAGCATCCTGGAGCCTTCCTAGTCTCCTATCAAGTCATATACTGATGACTGGGCTGAATTATAAGGCCTCAAAAATCCATTCCTCTGTAAAGCCTTGGCATACCGTTTTTAGGTTTGTCATGACCAAGGTGCCAAATTCATCCAAACTCCCTGCTGCAGAGCTAAGAAATCTTACAGGCTCTACTATGAATTTAAGAAGCATGTAGTCTTTAGAAGGAAAAGTTTTACACAAGCAGCTAGGGCACCTAAACAAACAATGGTGGGTATCAGCTTTCGGGGGGGGGGGGGGGGGGGGGGGGGGGGGGCGCGGGGAGAAACAAGAAAAAAGAAGAAAAAAAAGGGAAGAAAAAAAGAAAGCAAAAAAATCCCTCTATGGACCAGCACCTTTGATGGTATGCTACATTTCGGTCCAATTCTGCCAGGAACACATTACTTTACTCACAGCAGCCTGGTACATTATTGCTTGTCTCAGAGCTCTGAGCTGGCTGCACAGGAAGGAGCCCCTCCGAGGCACAGTGTGGCTCAGGATGCTCAAGCTGCACACCTGAGAACGTCTGGGCCAATGTGTGGGGCAGCAGCCTTGAGGACCCAGAACTCAAGAGTTGCATTGAGAAGTCTAAAAGCTTGATGCATCTGATCCAGTACCATTTTTCAATTCTCTGTTAAATTTGCTGCAGTTTTTCCATTCCCACAGATAACTTGTGAAATCCTAATTTTAATTCTGAAACATCATGACTCTCTCCACAACCATTCAACTTCAAAATTCTTGCACTGAAGAAATACTCTTCTGACTAGTGCTACTTATGAAATTAGTTTTCTTAGTGGCTGGTAGTACAGCACTTTCTGCTTTTGATAATGCTATCTCACAGTGTACTGAATTAAATAATTTTAATTAAAATATGTCAAACTCATTTAAGAACTTCCAATAATTTATATTCTGCAAGATAACTGCAATGAGATCTTTTAAATACCAACAGAATCAGTTTCATCAGAGATACTGCACATAATTCTAAGATTTATAATAGACATACTGAATATATTCATCTATTACATACGTAAAAGTAGTTTCTACAGAAAATCAACAACTGAGAGGATGTTTTAGATAGCTGTATATTATTTGCATCCTCTACCTGTCCAAAATTTTTTTCCTGGTCATTACAATCCTTGCTGCAATATATTTGATCTCTCTGTGATTTCTAAAACTATTCTTAAAACTCACAGATGAAACTGTATTAAAAATGGATAGGTTTTTAAAAGTGTCAGGACTGCCAATGCTGAAATTGGAATTTCATAGAGGTTCATGTCAGTATTTTATCATTCATTTACCTCCTAATCCCAAAGTCGCTGACAGGTAACAGAACAGTAAAATTTTGGCCACCAGTCTCTTGCTATTTAATCTCTAAAGTTAACTTGCCAAAAAAAGACTGTTGCAGTACTTTAAAAAATCTAGTAAAAGAGGATTTTGACTGGAATATGAATAAATACATTCTAGGTTCAACCAGAAGCCACAGAATGACAACAGCGTACTGAGGTTGTTCTTTTTTTCTTCTCACACATCAAATACAATTTGCTACAATAATTACACCATGACTATGTTTTGTTCCTTTACTACCTAAAGATCACTGGGAAGGGATTTCAATAATTAGTCTAACACACATATGCTTTAACTAGATTACAGAAAGAATGCATAATTTAAAAGCCTCAAAACATAATGTTGCTTTTAATAAAAAATACAATATTTCTCAATTTGGGCAGATTATAAAGGTAAGGATAGTAATTAAAACATGAATTACCTGAATTGCAGCTACCACACAAAAGTTGTTTCACTTATTCCTACAGACTTCTCAACACGTAGCACCATCCAACAAGTCACTAAAACCGTCATACCCTGAACCACAACTGAATCATCATACACGTCTTCAGTTCTACCCTGAAGATCAAAGCTAAAATTTCACTTTGTTCAACACAGTCATCAGTTTAAAGCTCATTTTACTTCATCACATAAACCCTGAAACTATCACTGAACATCCTACATGTCTGTAAACTATTATATAAAATCATTTGAAAGCTAATATCTGTGCCTTCTAAACTGCTTTACACCAAGAAAGCAATTTGCCTTTTCAGACAAATCATCATCTCATAAGACAATATTAGGAAAATAGTTCTTTTTAGGAAGGGTATGATTAAATGGCTTTGGATGCAGTTAAACTCGTCATTTAAAAACCACTAGAGTTGCCTAATTTAAGACATTGGCAAAAAAACCTCCGTACTTTTTCTATACACCACACGAAATGAAAAGTACAGAATTATTGTACATGATAAGTGCTGCATATGAGAGAATTTTGATCAGCCCATTAAACTGGTTAGTGAGGCCTGAAGTGTGTTAAACACATATCCATTACATCTACAGGCTGCTGTAATTAAGCTTTCTGGGTTTTATTGCCATAAAATAACTCTTCATGAACACTGCAACATTTTATAAATTTCTTTCAATTAAATAAAATTAAATACACATTTGCTAATAAAGGTACTATAACAAGGTTATTAACTGCAACCTTTATAAATATTCTCTGAATTACTGTTAAAAATAAATTTACTCGTCACAGAATGAGTAACTGATTATAAAAAAAAAGAAAAGTTAGCTATAAACCAGGTATTCAGAACTGCCTATTTTTAATGCAATGTCTCAAATCACGAAAAAAAGAAAAGACACGGAAAACTCTTTAAATACACACTTGAAACACTTGAATGCTGCTCAGACTTGCCTTAACAATTGCTTTTGTGCATTTTAAGAACAGACCAAACAGGAAGAATCATTATAAAATCAGAAAAAGCTTCATCTCATTTTACTGTACACTTTTCTATATAGATAAGTATTACAAAGTTTTGGACTGTACTCTAGCTCTAGTATTTTATAATATAACAGGTACAACATATTTCTAGTACAGCATTCGTGCTTGACATAGAGGAGGCTGCAATTAGGAACAGTCAAATTACTCACCAGCAGAGACTTCAGATTATTGAACTATTTGCTTAAAGCCAAGGATTTCTCCTACTGAAAGCAGATGAAATTCCAGCAGCAGTCATCATCAAATAAAAAAAATTGAGCACAAATGGAAGTAGGAGCTGGAAGTGGAGATGAACAATAAGAGCTTCTGTATGTTACCACCAAAAATCAACCAAGGTAAGCATGTGGGTCCCTGGACAATACTGCACGAGACCAAGCGACAAATAACACAGAAAAGGTATGACAAAGGACATAGAAAGGCTAAAATATTATTCAATACCATCTTTGCCTTGCTTTTTATCGTCAAGGTCTGCTCTCAGGCCCATCAGGGTTCCTGAGCCTTATGGTAGTGTCTGCAGGACTGAAGTGCTGCCCACAGTAGAGGATGACTGGGTCAGGGACCAAATGGGCAAACTGGACCTTGCCAAGTCTTAAGGGACAAGATGATAGGCATCTGAAGGTGCTAAGGAAGCTGGCTAATGTCACTGTGATTCAAGTCTCTTCTTTGGAAGCTCATAGCAATCAAGTAAAGTACCTGATGTGAAGACTAGAAAAAGACAAATGTCACACCCCTCTTCAAGAAAGACTATCCAGGAAACTACAAGTCGTCCAGCCTATGCTAAGACTACAGTGCAAATCTTCCTGGCCGTCATTTGTATTCACATGAGATGCAGTGCATGACCAACCTGATGGTGAGATGATGGAAGAGCAAAGACTGTAAATTATCACAAATTTAGGAAGTTCTTCACAGTCTACCACAGTGTGCTTGTAGTTATCTTCAACTAGCTAAAGGACATAGAAACGACGGCAATCAACTCATCTTGGAGATGCACAGCAAAAGACTCGGAAGCAAAAGGCATAAGTTGCAGCCTGTGAAATCCTAATAAAACAGAAGGAAGCAATCTTTCCACAGAGGGTGGTCAAAACATAGGCCCTGTTGGTCAGACAGGCTGAGGAATAACTAGCCTTGAAGATACACAAAACTTGGCAGGACAAGGTCCTGAGCAATCTGATCTAACTTCAGCAGGGGACTGGAGCATATGACCTCAAAAGCACCTGTCCAACCTAAGTTACTATAACATTCTCGAACACACAAGAGAAGTTCATCTTGTACGACATTAGCTTTAGTCAATCAGACAGGTCCAGCTGTTCCAGTAAAAAAGGTTATTGCTCTTCTTTAAACACCACTCAGATTGCTTCTCCAACTGATCCCTGGACTCAGAATCAGATTTCCTTTAGTCAAAAGCATCCTGAATGGCTTAAATTGTGGGGGTTTGCTAGTCCTTTTATTTTGACTATAATAAAGAAGAGTTTGCACAAGCTGTTCTACAAGCAAATCTAAATGAGTGATGACTTCTGGCAGGAGGGCAAGACAGGCAGCTGAGAGTAGGTTAGTAAGCAGTAACCTCTTCTCAGCACAGCTGCTTGTAATACGCTGACACCCTTCCAAGTAACTATTTAAATTGTTTAACCAACCACATCAGGAAAGAGTGCATCATGACTAGGTCACCAGAACTTGCATTCAACTAAGCGACTGTTCTTTGTCAGGAAACACAGAGACTGAAATTAGCTAGTGTGAGGTAAGGAGAAAGGTCTGAGGGAGCAGAAAATCAAGAAAATGCCTGAGTTTTCTCAGCACTTCCCTTACTGCTCAGAGAATCCACAGTTGCAGACATTGGTAATGCTGTAATGATCATTTTTCAAAAACAGTACTTAGGTCATGTGAACATCACTTAACTATCAGGTCACTGTTACACGAGAATCTACAGATCCCTCTGTGCAAAATAACTCAGTGGTACAAGTACTGAAAAAAGTTTGCAACAATGCTGGGGCTTAAGGGTAGGAAAGACCAGACAAATTCATGGCAGGAAAATCCACCAGGAGTTATTAAAAATATATAAAGTACCTCCAGCTCAGAAAATCCCTGATCAAAAGCCCAGAGACTGGGAAAGTAATAAGGTAAGGTATCGTTTTATACATTTGCCCTGTGGGAGACAAGACAGGGATAGACAGACCTTTGGGGTAGGCAATACAAGCTCTTTGGTTCTAAAGTTTCACTTGCTCAGGTAAGCCCCATCTGTAAGCTGGAGAATCGTATGTGGAAAACTGCAGTCTCTATTCACTCTTGTACTAGAAGGTTTAAATTTGAGCTTATAGACTTCAATCAATCCTTAAAATTGTCTGCGTTCCAATCAACTTCTGAGGATTTTTAAGACTGTGTAAGCATCAGAAGATGGATAGTAACAATGCATTTTAAAATTTTTGGTGATTTTTTTTTCTTGTTTTAATATGGAGAAAAAAAGACTATCCTATAAAATTGTGAACTAAGACTGTGTCAGGAACAGAAGAGTTCTAATAATACCTCCATCTGTGGCTTAAGGGAATCATTAAGGAATCAGAAAAAACAAGGAGGCCATGAAATGGTTCGTACAGTCACCTCAACCAGTGGAAACTACGCATGAGAGATCCACAATCCAAGATGCATTTACTTTATCAAGTGTATTTTTATTTTGTCTGTGGGCTTCCTACAATCCTTTGCCAGTTCAGAATCTTATTTCCATAGTGTATCCCCATTCAGCTTCATATGCAGCACCAACCAACCATTCTTCAAATCAAATGTTTGTCATAAAGATCAGAAGCAAGGTGTGAGAGTAGTGAATAAAGTTATTTTTTCTGCTGCTAGAATATGTTAAGAATGCCAATGGCAGTCTTTGTTAGTCCTGCCAAAAGGTACAACAGGTTTACATCATGGTGTATACTATTAGCCTTCACACCTTTGTCAATTAGAGTATAAGGATGAAACTTCAGCAAAGACTTCATTCTCTAATTGTCAAAGACAGTGTCTCTACCCTGTTTCTGATCTTGCCATCCCTCTCTGCATCTTTCGTTGACTCTAGTCTGCTTCTATTGAGTAAGAATACCAGTGTAATGTAACAGAACAGTGTAATGTAACAAAACCAGGTTTTTGTTTCACCCTGTCCCTGAAGTCTCATTCAGTACTGAAAGACTGAATCTGATCTTTGAACTACAGCAGTAATGCCAGCCTCCACCATACACTTGTCGTGTTCTGGAACAAGCACCTTTGCACCCTCTTCTGATACACCTCATACTGGAAAGCAGTCTTCTGCAGACATTTACTATCCTCTTCAAATCCAGCCTTGAATGTTCTTTTATTCTGACACTCAACAAAGACTGAAGACACCACGCCTTTACCTAAAACCATTACCTAACACACAAAATAATGTGGTCTCATGGTTTCCTTGTATTTTGAAACCATATATTCCATCTCTTCTACATTTATACGTATACCTGTATTTGTAAGTATTTTCCATCAGGGATAATCACTTTGCTCCTATTGGCACCTTGCCTAAACAATAGGTTTCTTGTCCATAATAACCAGAGTATTTATGTTTACAATAGTAGAAATGAATAATACCAAATACTTTACAGATGACATTCTGGTTATTATGGCTTCTAGCAAATACTCTCAATTGTTTGGTTCTATTCTTAGTGTGTTAGCTTTGCAGTTATGAATCAGAAGAAAGCCTGTCTTTTTTTTAAATGCAAAACCAACTGGAAATTTCTTTAAATATCACAGATATAAAGAACTAATATTTTTTGTCCATACATACAGAGAAATATTTTAGGTTTGGGGTGGTTTGGTTTGGTTTGTTGTGTTTTTTTCCTTTAAATCAAGTTCAAAACTGCAGTAAGTTAGTGAACTTTAAAGTAAATGGCAAACTTACAGACTGCCTTCCATTACAACATTGCAGATCAATTGTCCAGGTACAAATAGGTAACTTTTTTTCCAATATGTAACATAAAAGCTTAACTCGACTGCACCAGCTTCACGGTATGAATAATATAATACCCTAACACTGATTCATATGACTATAAAACAAGAGGCTGATGTAGACCACAGTTCAACCACTTTTTATTCCACTGAGACAATGTGATTCATGTAATAGACATTTTCTAAACGTCTGAGAAAACATTCCACACGAACTCCTCCATGAAGGAAGGATTAAAGTATGATACAAATCCTTAACTAGTCAGAAGGTTTCACATACAGAGGCATGTTAGGGTCAAAAAAGTGCTCTAACACAAAAGGTAGTAGAAATCTAAGCAGAAGTTCTGAAGTTACCACCTTATTTGTACACTTAAGTGCTGAAATAAGTTTCCTAAAAGATGTGCTATTTTGAGAAATTATATTGGTATGATAAATTTTGAATTCACAGTTTATTTATTAATTCAGCTGTTTTCCAGCCACAGTGCACTTCTGTGTTTCTCTTTAAATTCTGCATTTCACAGTTCAAAACAATACCAATTTGGTTATTTCTACCCTATTCCAGCCTTCATTAAAAGCTTCTAGTCACCCTAAACAGGGTCAGATGTTCAAAATTAACACGTCATTCCATTACAACCTAAAAATTGCTCATTGCTTTCTGTAACCCCCCCTGTGGATGAAAGACTGCCAGAACAGCTGGATCCTGCATGGACACACCAAACTCAAAAGAAGAAAGGTTCCTTTTGCATTCATCTCTTCATATTTGTGTGCACATGCCCTCTGATAATATAGTCAGGCCTTTTCTGCAGACAAAACTCAGGCTACGGTTGAGTAATGTTGTGTATAAGTGAATGGAAAACAACATTTGCAATATTTTAATATATATTTTTTCTCTCTGATTTATACTAATTCTTAATTATTTATATTATAATAACAGTTAATCCTTCTTAATTTTCTAGTGTTTGAAAATTGCAAACAACTCAACACAATCCATGCCCATGGTGTTTTTTTTCCCTTGATCTTCCCTACAGCTTTTTACTTCTGGCTTAATAAGCCTATATATGCAAAAGCAAATGTACCTGGAAGGATGTCCCAGCATGGTAATTAATCACACCTTAACATTGCTTCAGCAGATACAACGCTAGAAACTATCTCGCTATCATACAGGAAGTTCTTCTTACCAACTAGTCTGTGTTTTCACTTCTCATTCTGCCACAGTGAATGTGAAAATCAAAAGAAACTGGGTTTGAAGTAAGAGCTATTCAGGTTACACAATCGCATTGGCTATGTTCCACTGATGTCCACGACAGTGACAATGTTTCATTTTCCAGAAGCTTTACAGTAATTTTTCAGCTCCTCCAATTCAATAAACAAGGTTTCACCTGTTAGATCTTCTGGAATGTGAGAAAACACTTTCTGTTGTTATCAGGCATGACTATAATTCCTTTTGAGCTTCTTCACTGATGCTCTTCAAAAATTCATATTTTCTTTTCAACATGGTAACTGTTGTGAGCTAACTGTGGTGCTATCTGTTAGGACCAGTCAACATTTCTCCCTTATATCCTCAAATATTGAATAAAACTTCTCAATCCTGAAGTTAGTGTGAAATAGTAATATCACCAGCTTAGAGTAGTGATCAGCAGCATGAGCATTTATTACAGTTCAAACGAAAACTAACAACCTATATGCTATACCAGTGGCAAATACCGCTATTAAAATCCTGCATGCAATGACAGCAATTACTTTTACTATAATTGGTAGTCCCAAAAAAAGGAAAAGGTAGAAAGATAAAGAAGGATGTTTAACCAATATCAGTAACACCTTTGCATCTATTTTTGTTTGAAATTTTAACAGGTAAATGTTTAAAAAAATAAATATATCACAACGCACTAGTCAAAACATAGACACTTTTCTAGTGTTTTAGCATGTTTAATTGTTGAGAATAAAAAAAAATCATCATTTCACATTCTTTATTGTCAAATAGAAGCTGGTCCTGGTGGCTACAGGTCTTTGATCAATAAATTCTACTTTCTTAGCAACCTGATACTTCATTTAATTTACTGCTTTCCAAAATACTTAATAAGAATTTTGGTGTCACCATGTTTATAGACTTTTCAAAACACAGTTTGACAAACTGTTTCTAAAATAAAAAATTCAAGTTAGAATTATGCCAATATCACCCAGAAAAATGCAAGTTAAAAGATAAGATAGAAAAACAGAATATCTCTTTAAAGCACCTAGTGAATTATCACTCACCTAAAAACATGAGTGAATGCACGCATGCACATATATACCACACTCTGCACAAGCTGAAAATAAGTTACTGTGAAGTGTTAATTCTTACACTTATGATTAATAAAAATGTCTGGGGTATAGTAACAAGCCTTTCAACACCATCCTTTTTTCACACTTAGAACATTATAGGACCTGTTGCAGAATACCAAGTCCAAGGGAGTAGCAAGACCTAATTTTATCCAGAGGCATTATAAATTTAAACTTTCCCATATCAAAGAAAACTATCTAAGATTTTGCAACAAACTCCACTTCCTTCAAAGTGAATATTATCTCTAACAAAACCACAATATATTACATTTTCTTTCCTGCACAAAACAACCTTATACAGTCAAGTAATTACATTTCTCTTATGCTTTCACTAAGCATTAACTGAACTACTGTTCATTGTCTCCACTTAAAGGAATTCAAAAGAGCAAGTAAAGTAAGAAACAGTCAACAGAAAAAGCCATGCACCTTAGGGCATGACCCTACGTTAGGGAACAGTTCAAGTTATAGTAGACATAAGTATCAAACCATCAAATTATTTAGATTCACTATTATATTATGTGTTTTCTTTCATACGCTGTCTCCTAAGTCTAAATTTGGTTGGATAATATTCACAACTATGCCATCAGCTTCTACGAATTTAACCTAAGTTGCATAGCTCATTAAAATCTCAGTTCCAGATAAATGGTAGAGTCTTTAGTTGTGTGAAATTCCCTTCTAATTATTTGGAATCATTCATATTTGCCTACTATCACAGGGCAAGTTTAAGCAATCAAAATATCAGTGATACCAAGCACAGATAAACAATATGGACTTTCTATTAGGGGTATTTATCCTTGATTACCTTACCTGCAAAGTCCTATTGACAAATTGTAATAAGGCTTAAGATGTCTGCTTACTAAGAAGACTGAAAGTAGAAGACTAAAAGTACACTTCTGATACCTATTCCTAATTTCTTGTAAACATGAACTTGAGCCAAAAAAATCAAATAATCATAGGCCTTTTAAGAAGCTTCTGCATTTTCCCCAAGGCGTAGGATTTTCAAACTGATGTACTATTTCACTGGTTACTTTCTGATTCTATACTGACAGGTACAATGGTAGAGCATTCTAAAGTAGCCTTTGCAACAACACTACATTAAGTTTACCAACTGTATCAAGCCAGATGCCACTAGTTTCATATTCAACACCTGATTTCCCCACAAAAGATACACAGAAGAGAACGTGATGCGTTACTGAATCAATTTGGATTTTCCTTAACCACACATTGTAAAAGACTGACTTATTAAAGTAGAGAGGTTTGTATCTTTTTCAAATTACTCTAAGTCTTTAATACAATAAATTTGTCATTAAAAAAATAATCTTCCTAACACCTCAAGAAAATTATTTTGAAGAAATTAGTACCTTGCTTAATTCTAATTTGTCTTTAAATGTAGTAAATTTTAAGGTTTTACTTTTGACTATTATATTTATCAGCCACATACTGATTGGGAGGAAAAGAATTAAGCAAACCAGCCCTGTTCACCATTAAAAAAGCTTAGTAAATCACAGTGAAAGATGATGTAGACATAATTGCCAGGCTGACCATGAAAATAAGTGACAAACAAGCTCTGAAAATATTGGACTCATGATAGAATAAAATGAAAAGCAGAATAAAGCATATTATTTTTATTTTTTTGTGTATGGAAATAAAACTAAGCAGGCCAATGTTCAAAAGACAGAATCACAACCAACTTCTGACAAAGAATGTCAGTGATTACTAAGAATGAAAATATCAGTCATATGGAGGTGTATTCTATTTAGATGAAACGATATTCAAATGTATTTAGTTCTTGGAAAACATTTTCCTCCTACACACATTCTTAAAGCTGACTTTTTCATTATGGAAATGATTACTACTATTACACCACTTCCATATTTCTACACTGCCACCCCAGTGATTGATGTAATTTACTTTAATCAGACACTCAAAAATCAATGAGCTGCACTGCAGAGAGTTTATGTCCCAATACCCCACTTCTGCAGTAGTGCAGATTAGTCTGGAGTTATTTTATATTTGCAAAATAGGCAAAAATATCCCTACTCATACTTCATGTTTATCTGAAGATGGAAAATAAATCAGTAACATCTTCCATGTGAAACAAATTTTCAAATTCTTTAACAACATAAAACACTTATTGTAAACTATAATTATTTCAAACAATAACTATGTCACCATACTTTGCTAAAGCTGACACCTCACAGCTGAAATCCTTCAAAGATACTATGCTCACCTACTCAAATCTCTAAAAATCAGGAAAGTATCAGGAAGTTAAATCAACATCATCTCAACTTTTACACAGAAACCACTTCAATTTTAGTGGGCATCACTATTTTGCAGATGAAAGGGACAGGAAAGACCCTGTGCTGTGTGTACAGCCCAGGAAACTGCCAGACCCCTCTTTCAGTAGAAGTCAAAAGTCATGTTTGGTCATGTAGAGTCAGCCAACCAAACTCTACACTTGCTCCATACTTGAAAATTCTAATATTGAATCTACTAAAAATGTATCCTTGATGTCAAACTGTACAATTTCTTAAGCTGTACACCAAAGAGTCCTTGTGAAGTATTATCCACATTTACCCTTCAGAAACACGTTATCTGATAAAGATGTTATAGGGATACTAGAATTCTTTATTATAATAAGCATTCCTTTCTCTCTGCAAGGAAAATCCACATAACCAAACACAGAAATTACGTATCTATGATTTCACAAATGCACCTCCCCTAAGCTAAATGCTTATTGAGGTGTTTATGAAAATCCCTAATGGTAACACTGTCCCTGACAAATTTAGACTATGTGCATATAAATAAAAGAACCCAATTCCTTTAATCAAAGAAAATGTGACACTTGCGTTACGAGTTTTTTTCATATCTGTTTACTTAGGCATTCTGCATGGACTTCAGTTATAATTGTTCAGCCAATGCAGAACTTTACCTCTGTCAATGGCCGCTTCAGAAAATGATGAAAAGTCTGCAACAAGTAAACTACACCCTCTATAAGAACAAACAAATAAAACCAAAAAAGCCTCCAAACTTTTCCCTTAAGCTCCAAAGAAACTCTTCAATATTGTTTTCAAAAGATAACCTTTTAGTCAGGATCACCCCATACATTTTTTGCATTTGTAGAGGCACTAGCCATATGCATAAGAACACTGAAAGCAAGATACCTACTCTGTGTTAAGTCCTGTTTAGGAACAAAACCTCAAACAAACAACTCAATGTGACCCAGCAAAACCTGGAACAAACACCCCAATACAACCCAGTCACTGATGTCAGACACGCAAGTGTACACTAACGCTCAGCTCAGACACACACTTCCTCAGCCACGTGCAAAAGCTATGACTTTAGAAATACACCATCAGTCTCAGAATGGTTCTTATCATTACCGAAGTCCCTCTAAAGTTTGGTGATACACTTTGAAATTAACTACTGGAACAATTTAAACCTTAAATCTTCACACACCCCTAAATCAGAACTGAACATGGTACTAGAGTGCCTCCTCATTCCTTTTGTATCTCTTGTCCTGCCACCCTCTGAGCCAAGAATCACTGTAACTTGTGATTCTCTTGCTCTCTAAATGTGGCAGTTCACAATAATCCCATTTTCAATAAGAAACCGCCACTTTCAAGATAATTTCAGAACATATTTTGCATTTAGAGCATGGGAGCATGGGAAAAATCTGCAACTGAACAGGCAAATTCATCTCAATCTTAACCACAGCAGTACTATCATTTATTCTACACTTACTTGTAAGGATAATGCTACTTTCTGTTGGTCAAGCTGGCTCCCTATGTGGCAGCCTAAGGCAACCTCCCCTTGGCAGCAACCCTGTAACTCCACACTTATCTCGCATACCTTATGCTTGGTTAAGCAGGAATACAACTGAAGTTCTGAAAGAAGCCTATCACCTTCAATAAAAGAACATGAAAGCAAATTTACCATTCACACCACACAAAGTAAGAAGAAAGCAGAAATCATAAAACGGTATTTAAAAGACTAAACCACCCTTTTTTAAAAGACTAAACTACAACTCATACACATAATGAAAATTATGAAGTAGAGGTTTTGTCAGAGGTGATGATCTGAAGTCCTACAACATGGGAAACGAGACTGGAAAAGATAACAAATTAGAAAAATAGCATGAGACTGCAATAACATTTTGTTCTACAAAGAGTGTTTTCAGGAAAGTCAACAATTTTTCCATTGACCGATCATACTTCACCAGCTGTCGTTTTGTTGGTCTACTCTGAAAGTACTACTTCCTTTTTCTAGGCAGGCAGCAGGGGAGAAGGAAAAACAAACCAAACCAGATTTAGACTCACACACACATTTAACATGTTTCTTTATGTGGTGCTAGTACTAGTGCTTACAACGTGCAGGCTCACTTTACCCTGATTCTGAGAATTAAAAAAAACACAACACAATAAAACACGGTTTTCACTGGGTTTTGATACTTCAATCCACTGCCAAAATCACAGAATTGCTGAATGAAAAGAGTTGGAAGTAACCTCTGCAGATCATCTTGTCCGATTCCTGCTCAAGGAGGGTCACCTAGAAAAGGTTGTCCAGGATCAAGTCCAGATCAAGAAATTCTGAAGACCAGTTTTTTCTTATGCAGTAGCTGGCTCCTAGATGACAAGATGAGTGAATGGACATCTACACACACCTCCTAAAATGTATGTCACCTGACAAATGTGAAATTGATAAAAGTCTAACATTTACTTTATTCTGCCCAACAGAAAGAGAAATGCCTCCTCAACTGCAAAACATAGCTTCACCTGATTTTTCTTTCATTCTTCTTATTTTCAAACAAACATATATTTTCCTGCGGCAATATATTTTCGGGTTTGGGTGGGGTTTTTTAGGGGGGTATAGCAGTGTTTTTTCTCCAAAAGGAAAAAAATAGAGAGTTTTTGTGACTATTGTTTATTCCCTAAATAGATGATATATAATCATCTATTCTCTTGGAATAGGAAAACATGTAAAATGTTGCCTTTACAGTCACTGAAGCATACCAAACTAAATTTAGGTTTCCAATAAGAAAGGTATTGCAAATGTGAACTTCTAGTAAAGGTTATAATAAAGAGTTGTCTCACCAGGAGCAAAAGCAACCAGTTTTAGAGGCATTACATACCTATTGCAGGGAATTGAGAATCAGAAAATCTGTAGTTAAAATGTTGCACTACATACTCTAATTTAGGACACATCTTTTACACAGAGGGGAAAGAATTTACTTGGGGTTTAACTCATTTTAAAGTGGAGAAGTGTGCTGAGCTCAGAACAGACAATGCGTCTGCCTTTTCCACTATTCGGATCTTTGACACTTCCAAGACTAAAGTAAGTGCTTCTTAATTCTCAGGGTCTTATGTTTCTCCAGGAACAATGAGCAAGGACAACAACAGTTGCTTCCTGTGCTGCACATACTATTATTTGTGTACTCCCAGTGTTAGTTTCTTCCCCTCTATTTCTCACTCGAAGACTGAGGAAAGTAAAGTTTTTTATGGTCACAGTGCTATGCTATGGGTGACCTCCTAGTCTGTTGAATAGATGATATCCAGAAAGACAGCAGGAACTTCTAAGTAAGTGCTCAGCATGAAGACTTTTGATCACCTGCAGTAGTTATAAAGCTGCCTAGGCATAACATCCTCATGAACAACTAAAACGTCAACATTCAGTCACTCTGTTTCTGCCTCTAATAGCAAATCTTGGTGAAGCAGTGAGAAACCTTTCACTACTACGGGTCCAGTCCAATGCATCTGTGTCAAAAGCTCAGGGCAATTAGTACATGAATCTAGTGTCAAACTGTAGGAATTTCAATAAAAGATCAATAGCTACCAGCTACTTTTCAGGCAGAATTATTATAACAAAGAGCATTTGGCCTTCAAATTATCATATTTCTCTTCCATACTGACAGCAGTCAATTCTACATCAACTTTTTTCTTTTGACCTTTTTTGAAATTTTGTATAAAGTGGAGACTGAACTGGAAAGTGAAGTTTATGCTACAAAAAAAAAATAATGACCAACTACTCTGATTTTATGATTTACGACTTTACAAAAATGTTGTTCTAATCCTTCATGTGAGCTTTTATATATCAAAAATCAATGGAAATTACTGACTAAGCCCATACAACTTACACTTACTAAGTTTTATTTCTGAAGAACACTTTTTTCTCTCAGATTTTCCTTGCCATATTTATGATGTCTATGTATAGAGCTGTTGTACCTCTGTACATTTCTATCACATTACTGTTAGGACAGTCTGTGAAATTTTGATATTGCCTACACAAATGTTCACATAATCATTTGCTGTTATTTGTTCACAGTTGTTACAGCTGCATGAGTTTGTTACCAGCACAAATTACACACACATAACTGTAAATTGTCTGCCCTTTCTAAGTAAAAAAAAAAAAAAAAGGAAGAAAAAACTTCTGGTTCAAAACAACAAAAAAAACCAAACAAACAAACCAAACAAAAAACCAAACAAAAAACGCAGACAGATCCCTCTGAAAGAACATAAAAACAGCAACTTACTTGTACTATGCTCTTATGTTCTGTACAGTACAAAAAACTGCCTGTAAAACCTCCTGCACTTGAACTGGCAACACTGACATGAGGCAAGGCGTTCAACTCACTTCACCTAGGCATCAAAAGCATTTTGTATGTCACAGTGTATCTACAACTACTGCACTGAGAACAAGAGAGCACAGAAGTAACCAGAGCCCCAGCCAGACACTGCAGGGCACAGGCCACCATGACTACGGAACTGAATCCCATATGCTGTCTTCTGCTTGCAAGAACAGCCTTCTAGGAACTGTCGGAAGAGCAAGGCTGGCTCCTGCTTCAAGTTACGGCAACTCAGAAACACTTGGGTCCTTGTGCTACTGTGCACCTCTGTTCTGATGATTAAGATGAATACCTAGTGTCTGGATATTTGAACTCAGAATTGTCCCATCAGTTCACAGGGCACACGGAGAGAAACTGGAATTTAAGCTTGCCTATGTTTGAATCCAGGTGTGGCAGCACTCTAAGACTCTTCCAGAAAATGGGTGGTAGAAAATGTACAGAAGTATCAGCTTTCTAATTAAAGTAGCTACCCTTCACTGATATTTCCTAAAAGGACAACTTTTCCCATGTTTATTGCTACACTGAGGCTTCCACTACCAGAAAAATGGTGGGGAAGTCTGTACTTTAAAATTAATTTACCACAAAATTTTTTCATCTGACTCAGCTAATATCCACCTGCCACCTCACGTGTTCATATATGCTAGAACAAGTGGATTGACAGATGTTTAATTTTTTTTTTCTGTTCAGCAAACATGAATCCACTGAATTTTTCGCTGTTTTTCAGATTAAGGCAACTGAGAATGGCTTGATTTTGGAAGCTAGACTTACAAAGTCCTATAGTGTACAGTGGAAATTCCACACATAAAATGTTCAAAGCTATGAACACTTTGAAGATTTTTAATTGGTCATCATTCATCTACTTTCTACAAGACCTACTTTCATTCCAGCTCTGCTGGGAGAAGTATCACCTGCTGACCCTTTACAAGAAAGCACAGAGCCAAGAGAGATATTTTCCAAAGAAATTTCCCCAGTAAAAACAGGGGGAAAAAGTGACTTAACAACAGAAGAGGAAAACTGCACTTAGCTTATGTTCTTGGTAAGTGCAAACCTTTGGCAAAAGTCACAGAAATCCATTTGAAACAGTCAATAAAGCAGATGTTAAGCTCAGCAAAATGAAAAAAAATCTGCCACAATAACAACAAAAAAAATTGAACCCCTAGAACACTGGAGTTTTCAAGAACAACATTCACATGCATTTTTAGATGATTAAACTGCTCTGTTTTATGCTTCCTACAATATAGGTGAACTAGTGATTCAGGCTGAGGGATTTTCCAAACATGTCAGTTCAAATGTCCCAAAGCAACTATGAGTTTAGAAAGCCACCAAACATTAACACGTTTCTTTATTTCATGCTGAAACATACAAATGGGAAGAAAAAAATCTCCCCAAAACCAACCATCTGAATCATAATCACACTACTTTCTGATAACAGAATAACATAAGAACACTGTAAAACTTTCATGTGATTTCCTTATAAGTAATTTACAAATTAATACAAAGACTTCAATAGTATGTTTTAAAGAAAACCACTCATGTCCGAAACACTGGAAGGTTTATCCAAATAATTTTTATTTGGTTTGCGTGGCACAAAACCCAAAGTAAGTATGTTCTGCTTCTATTAATTTGCTAGATCAGAATGTTGTTCTAAATTGTTCATCCCCAGGTTTAGTTTTCTGTTTTATCACATATTAGAAAATGACTCACCAGGAATTTACTTTATTTTATTCTCTTTTTTATTACAAAGACTTTGGGGTACAGTCAGCAGATGCAGTGAACAGAGAACAGCTTAATTTACTGTGTCACTTGAAAGAATTTGAAAACAAAGGAGACATCAGAAGATGCAATGGGCCAAGTCATCAAAATTTGCTAGCATTCCATATGCTGGAAAGCCTGGCTATTGTACAAAACAGCCAGCCATTTTCTTGTTCCATACAGGGAAATGATATAGCTACCAGTCTGATAACATAAATATCACTAAACAGAGCAGTATGCAATAGCTACTGCCCTTTACGGAAGCCTCCATTAGAAAATGCTGGTTTTAGCAAGAGTCAATGAGAAAGTTGCTATTTTCTGTCCTGTTTTGTCCTTTTTTTGAGAAATTCTTTTTTTCATATTACATCTTAAACCAAAAAAACATCAAGTCTTAGAACTGAATTTCATAAATTCTCTTGTAGCACTGAAGAGGTGCAGGATGATACTGCTATGGACATCACAACTTCACCCCAACATAGTGTTTGGCCCCTCTAAAGAGTTCAGATACACTATATAAAGCTGGAATTTTCAAAAATATTCACTTTCAATCAGCAAGTTACTGCTAAAAAACGCTTCTAGTGCTCTTCCACCCTCAAACACTGGAAAAAATTTAAGCAAGACTCCCAAAAAATCACATTAGAAACAGAGGCAGCCATTCACTTACACTGACCTGAACCCATTATGAAGGAGGGACATGTTTTCAACTACCATTTCTCAGCCATGGAAATCCAGGCCACATGTTGCCTTCTGAAACTAAAACTTCAAGAAAAATGCTTCTGATCAAGACCAAAAAAAGTGGCAATTCTTTCCATGATTGCAATGGCAAAAATAGTAGATTAGCACTGAGCTCTGGTGAAAGCTCCATCAGAAATTCTAGTATCTCTAATACTACATGAAGTATCCTAACTCAGAAGCTCCTGAAGTGTATTAAATTAGATCGCCCAAAAACCCAAAGCCACCAGACCAAGAAAACTTTTCTTATTAAGCTTTAGTCTGTGCCCAAACATCAGTTCTGCATGAGCTTAAAAAAGCCTTTTCTCAGATATACCCAAGAGTAGGATTTACTACGTGCAGTGATGGTGCCTGATACTTTAATCAGAGAAAGCTTACTGCTATGGGCAAAATTTAATTTTTCTAGACAGTGGATTAAGGGCCAGGATGCTGTGCAGCTTGTACCATGGGGAATGGTAAATGAGGAAAAGAAGAACCACTCAGATCTTAAGTGAGGGAAAAGGCTCAGAGCTAGGATGCAGAACAGGGGAAGGGATCCCTTTAGAGCTAAGTCTTCTGCTTCTCTACAGCAGAAACAGAAACACTGAAAACAACAGCAGCAGCATTGCTAGGAGCAGCCAGCTGTGACACTGCACGGTAAGAACTCTTTCCTAACCCCTGAACTCTTCTTCCTCAATGGCAGCAGCAAGCCTGACTCTCCAGGGCTCTGGCATGTGTAAAGTAGAAAAGGGCTAATAGTTATTTTGCTATCCAGAGCCATCTACTGCCCCAAGTGACTGCTTGCCATGCCTGTGCCAAAAGGCAATCCTGCTTTTAGGGAGGGGTATGTGTGGGTGTGGGTGATAACAAACCTGGAACACCAGTAAATTTGAATTACTTGTATTCCTTTTACTTAACAAGTACAACAGCAATACTAGAATGTGCTTTTTCAAATAATTTTATACCATTTACACTAGATGAATACCTATACTTTTCCAAAGGTAACCAGAATGGTTCTCAGACATATTACAGTATAATGTGGTGTAAAACAACCACTTCAAATCAGTTCTTTCTCTCAAACATTCATTAATTGCAAGTATTTTCCTTTTGATTAAGTTGCTGATTTGTTTTCATTAGTAGCCTGACTCTTCTGCATGATCAAAATCAAAAAATGTTACATTGAACAGAAATCCTGTAACTAATCACCTGGTAGGGTGACCATGACTATTTCCAGAAACTTCCTCTGCCTCTGTAAACCAGTGACAGATTGCAGTTATTAACAGGTCAGTGACTAAATTAATTCCAGGGCAGTGGAAATTATGTTCATGAAATGAAAAGTGGCCTTGCTGACATTGCATCACTATTTCTAGACAGTATGCTTGAACACCAAATAAATCTCACAACTTGGATGGGTGCCAAAAACTAGTGACCTAGTTTCATTAGGGTGGGAAAAGACTAGCAACTGGTCCTGTGAGAGCAGATTACCAAAATAACTTCACGCAAAACATTCTGTAGAAAATTTTCTTTAAATCATACATTTTCCAGTCTAACTGGTCTCTAAAAACCCTCTCTCCCCCCAAAATGCCACAGTCTGAGATCCATTAAAGTTTAAAGTTAAAATGCTCTTACATTACTCATGCTGAGATTCCTATAGAACATTCCGATTAAACAGAATAAATGTTATCTTCTTTCCATCTCATTATCTCTTTCTATCTCATTCATAATAATTTAATACTGTTTTAAATCAAAACAGCTTTTGCATTTTCAGTGAAAAATGTAACACTTCAGGCTTAAACAAAGAGTTTTTACTAATAAAAGTAAGTCTATTTTTAAATATTCAGCACACAGTAATCTGTTCAGTAATCTTCCTTGATTAAAAATTCCTTGGCTTCTCTTCAAAAACACACTGAGTATGGATGAGCTCAACAGCTGTCAACATAATTTTTAGGAACTTACCAAGCATTGTTGCGTCTATACTAGCCCCCATTTATATACTCCAGCTGGTACTCCAGAGCCCCACTCCCAATTCTTCACCCCCAGTAACATCTATATTAAGATGGAAACATATTGAAGAGGGGAATCTTAATAACAATACACAGTCAAGATATTTCATCTTCTTCTCATCTTTCCAAAGCCTGTTGCTTCCTGTAAATTGTTTTCCATGCGCTCATCAAGTGAACTGCAGAAGGTAAACTGAAATACTGTACAAAAACTACTCTTGCACTGCCAAAAATCCCACAACATTATTTCATAAACCAGATTTGAACATGACATAAGTAATGCAATTCATTAATTTCACTCAGCAATCCCTGCTTACACAAGTCCTTACTAACACATGCCAATGACTAAACTGGAACTCTGCTCTGTGTGCTATGCACAGTAAGGGTCACTTGCACAGACTTAGACAAGAGGTCCAGAATTTGCAAGACTGAAACATATTGCTCATTTAATCTCCTCAAAATTTTGGGTTTTCTTTCTTCCTCCAGATTCCCTCAGGATTCATTACTACTGAAACAAATCCTAAAAGATGATCATAGGTTTTTGTAGTCTTACTCTGACAAACACTGATGTAAATGGAAATTTTGACCAAATAATGACATAAAGACTTGTAACTAAATTTTGGAAGGACATACCCATCATTAAGTTTCAAAAATACTGTGGGAGTATCTGGGAAAAAACAAACAGAACAAAAAACTAGGATAATGGATATGTTTCTAAAACTCATACTGATTCCTTTTTTCTTAATAAACTATTTCTTTAAGAGAATCAACAGGAAAGTTTCAGCATCTTACTTCTTTTTCCTCATTTATTAAAAGTAAATCCTCAGGTTTGTACCTGCAACCTGTCTTGTTCCTCTGTCAGTAACCTCTTATCAGTGTGCATATCTTTTCTCATCTTTCTCTCTTGTGCCTTTTGTCTCTGCTTCTTTGTGCAATCTCTGTAGAGAACTACAGTTTCTTGCAGACTCCATCCCAAATACAGGTACAGGCTAGACAGTAGCAGTATGATAGCTAGGTTCTGTCAACTGTAGGCTTGAAAAAAAATAAAGGGCAGGTGTGGGGAGGGAGAATACACCACAGAAGCTAAGTCACTTAAAAACACTTACAAAGTGGTTTATGAGATGTATGATTCCTATATATGAATGTTGCTTTCCTCAACTGTGAGAATCATGCAGGTCTTCTACATATACTTTTTATCTCAACTTCCTCAACTGAAAACCACATTCACTTACCACCTCTACAGAACTACTGAAAACTACCAAGTGGTACGTAATATGATCAGCTACATATGTCAGCGTCCAATGTCTCAGCTTCATCATCTTGTATTAAATTGTGTCTATCACTATGCAGATTAACAAGCTTCTTAACACTACAAGGAGTATTTTCACCACCTTTTCCACACATCTTATTTACGGACAAAACAAGAACAAAAATAAGGATTTTATGTTTCGTGGGCTGTCATTGAAGAGACAGCAGTGACGCACAGCAACTAAGACTTCCAAAATTGCCTTTATGGTATGAATAATCTTCTTCATTCCTGTTATTTCATTGACACTGCCCTAGTATGTTTTTCATACACACACTGCTGGTTGGTAATGATACATTCCTGCTTGATTCTATCACTAAAAGGTAAAATTTGATTTTTCCCTCACCACCTCCAGAAATAAGAAAATAAATTCCCAACCCAGATTGACTGGCTCATGCATTTTCATCTTCATTTATCACTGTTTCTTTAAGTTTAATAATTTTCTGTACTAGACTCTTACTTTCACCTGCCTGTTTTCTCTGCCTTTGCTAACACTCCCTAAGGAGTTCTTTCTCCTTACCACTTGTGTTACCATAGAGATAGGAAGAGTAGAGAAAAAGTTGTATTATTTTGCCAAGTAGAGAGCATAAGTGAAGCTACAGGAAGAAAGGGCACTATCTGAGGCAATACTTAATCTCTGACAATGAGCTGAAGTAGCAATGAGTCTCCTCAATAGAGGAACATGGAAAGGTAACCAGACAAGAAGGTAGAGAACCTTAAAATTCAGGTGCTGACTGTGGAAGAAGCTGAAACATAGAAGTTCAGGATTTTTGTTTTAGCTTCTAGTCCACTAGAAAAGGTAAGACAAATCAGTAGGTACTGAGTTTAATTTGTCTAATACTTATTTCCAAAATGTAATTTTTTTAATTAAAAAAAAAACAAACTTCAGTAAGGCAATTTTTAAAAGAAAATTGTATGCAACTGTATTTTCCATATCCAGAAGAGTTTTATTTTCCTCATGCCCCACTCTTCCTCAGAAAAATTGATTCTTACTGCTTAGTCTTCCTTTTGTTTTCACATAAGATTAAAAATGAGAAAGTGAAAGAAAATAATACAAAAACTTTACACCAAAGTGTGCAGTTGGAAGTTTTTTATCATGATTTTGAGTGGACAAGAGAGCTTGAGATAGACACTACGTGCTGGTTTCAGGACATGTTTGGGGATGTAAAGGGCTGTCCTTTTACAAAGTAAAAAAGAATGGTCTTACACAAAACACATCACACTTCATATAACTTTTAACATTAATTCTAAACTTTGATGAAGGGGAAAATAATTTCATCAAAGGCATTCATGAACTCTGATGGGTCCTCAGGAGTGAATACAAAACTCATTTACCTGATAAGTTGTAAGGATGTATACAGATAATTTTAAATTTTAACTGACTTTGAAAAAATAAAGGGTTCTTTACCTAGCAGCATTTTAGATCATTCTTTTCTCCATTTACTTCATGCTCTCCAGGCCCTTTCCACTTGAGAAACCCAAGTGAATATATCCTACCTTGCACCTACACATAAAATCTACTGTGAATTCCATTCACATTGTTACAATCTGCTCAACTGTGGTTTCTATTCAGTGTCATACCATTCCATTTACAGTGAGAAAACCAAGTTGCAAAAGCAAAGTTCAGGTTTGCTTTCTTTTCAAAGCTTCAGTCCTTAGTTACCATGGCACAGAAATGGCCTGGAAAAGACACAAATGTGATTGCACAACCCATGCTCACTGAAACAGTACCTGAACAGAGCTTAAATCTACATGATTTAAGGAGTATGGAAGAAAACAAACCGTTGGTTACATTTTTTCATTTTTCTGGCTGTCATTCAAAAATGAGCAATCCACCAATCTCATGAAACAATTTTCAAACTGATGAAAGCAAATACACTTATATACCTATGCGAATGAGGAAAAGAACTGATAACATTGCTCAGGATGTAAGAATGAAGTCTAGTAAAAACAGTACTCCAAAATCCAATCTTGATATAAAGAACAATGTTTTTATACACCCAAGACATGACAAATGTCTAAAGACCATTTAATCATTGTTTGTTGCTAAGGTTTGGTTTCTCCATAGGTATATTATACCAATCTCAGAACATTCATGCTTTGCTTTCCAAGACCAAGAAAATTCCCTTTCTCTCACACTTCCTCTAATGCTTGACTTGGCTTCTGGGGCTTTCTTTTGTCCTAGCTTAATTTCCTCCTTCCTCCGCAGTATCAAAGGACTAACTTTAACTAGCCACAATATGCTGGGAATGCAGTGCTGTTCCTTATGATACAGAAAATTCTCAAATGATTGTTAATCCTGAATTGTAAACAAGACATCTTCAAATTTAGGTCAGAAAGAAGTGTTCTGCAGTCTGTGCTAGCAGAAACAACTAGAATGTCAGAAATGGTGTATCCCTTACACTGAACTCGACATTTAAAACAACATTCTATAAAACTGCAGTCACTTGGGACAGTGATGATAACTTTGGATTCCTCCTTTTTGTGTAGGAAGTACTAACTGTGTTTTGGAAAGTGTTCTATGGCTGGCATGTAAAGGGAAATGCACAGGTTATTCTGTGCATCAGTCTGCAAAGGTAAGTACTGTATGCTTCATGTAGATACAGGGGATAGTTCTGACGACATGGAGTTCTCCTGTCCTCTTCTGCTGCACACTGCCACTACTTGTAAAATATTCTATTTATATAAGAGACTGTAAATAAAGTTTGCAAAACATTAGTTTTATGGATGGAGCTTTTGCGGTGTTACTATTGCATGACATGTTGAAGGTCTGCCTCAACATCATCACCATTACAACTGATCATAAAGCTAGAGAGAAAATTGATGAAAATCAGCTTATTTTTATTTAAGAGAAGGAAAACGTAAGAACTACAATTCTCCGTAACTTACAGAAGCAGAACCAATTTAGCCCCCTCTAGTAACATCTATATATTGTGTTTAATTACTTTGAGAAAAGAGTGGATGTTCAAACATCTGTTTTCTACACTATTAGTGATTTTTTACTTCAGGCCATTTATTTAACACGACACATAAAGTAAACATTACAAAATATTAAAATGCAAATAAAGCTATCTAGACTTCAGATGACTGAAGAAAAAGTAGATAGATGTTCTCATAGTAACTAATTTAGAGTTTTTACTGTACCAAATCATAATAGGATTGTAAATGATTGTAAATGCTCAAGCAGTCATGTCATTAAAAAAAAAAAAGAATTAAGGAAGGAGGGAGGGAAGGAAGGAGGGAGGGAAGGAGGGAGGGAGGGAAGGAGGGAGGGAGGAAAGGAGGGAGGGAGGAAAGGAGGGAGGGAGGGAGGGAAGGAGGGAGGGAGGGAGGGAAGGAGGGAGGGAGGGAGGGAAGGAGGGAGGGAAGGAGGGAGGATGGAGGAAGAAGTTAATCTTGGTTTTTCCACAGTAAATAAATTTTTAAATACAATATTGATGAAATGCTGAAGATGCTGATTCAGGAGCTTATTTAAAACTGTCTTCTACCAGTGTTTGATTTGGGAACTTGACAATATTAAAAAACTGACACAAGACTGGGATAAGTAAACAGAAGAATTAAGAGAAGTCACAAGAGATTTTATGGACTAACTGGAAAAAAACCAGCTCAAAGCTATCTGTTTCACTTGGAGGTTTTTTCCCAATCTGTCAGCTGCCATAGGACCAAGCACTGAACTTCAAAAATTTAAGAACACTCAGTTGCTGTCATTACGTAATGAGAAAAAAGTGTATATGTAAGAACTAGGGAGACTTTATGGAAAAAGAGTAGGAGACAAGAGTAGGCTAGTGAGGGCAGGAATAAAGATGGAATAGAGAGGTATAGAATTACTCAAGTAAGATGTATAAAGTTACACAAAATAAGCAGGTTTTTCTTTCTAAATATTTCTGTAATGATGAACTATCAAGTAGCACCTACATGCAGAAAAATTGCACTAAACATGCAGAAGACTTTAAGTTCTTTAAGTCCTACCTCAGATGCTACCACAAATGGTGACACTTTAATTTCTTTACTATCTGTCAAATGCAGTTATTCGTATTACTGTTGAAACTAATGTATAGAAATTTAAAGAGTATGTTAACAATATAATGTAAGGTGCATCAGATTTCAACTTGAAATGTCAGACATTTTATTTAACCTTCACACCTGGCGGAATTGTGTAAGTATTGCTGTTAGCAAGACCAAATTCTGTACAAGTTTTCCCCATACTCCTCATCCAAAACAGTGTGGGTTTTTCAGCTTTAAAATAAATCCTGTAGTTTCCAAAAGTGAATTACAAATACTTTAAAAGATAACAAAAATACACAATAATTACCTAAATCTAGTTTTCACGTTTATGCTCGTTTTCTTCCTATGCAAGAAAACTAATTTTTCAGTGTGTTCCTCCATCATCTTTTATAATCTTATAATCTACAAGTACCACAACTTCCCCAAATACATTTTAAAGTTTAGAAAAACAGTCAAAACAATACTGTTACCAAAGTGGAAAGAGGAAAACACAAAAATGCTGCCATTACCGCGCTCTCTTGCTATATAATATTTTAAAGACAGAGCAGTCCAGCCTGCTATGTAACAAAGCTTAACTTTCACTTTGGAAAGACATGTTCAAAGTAATTTTAACATACAGAAGGAAGATATGCTTATTTACAAAGACTTTTTTTAAAGATTTCATGGAGATTTAGTTTTTATCCTTCCTTTTTTTTTTTTAAAGCCTTTTTGGTAAAATATGCTTTTAAACTGAATGCTGTCAAGAATAGCGTGATCCCAGGGATGACGTGCTGGGTTTTTATTTTACCTTTAAACAGTGGAAGACAGATCTGTAATGAAGTATGGTGATTTTGGGGAGGAGCAGGGAAGAACAAAGGCAACATTCATTTTAATTAGTTGAATAAAGCCTTACTAATTAAAATATCTCCATAAACAAAACAAAAACAAAAAAGGAGGGACAGCTGTAAGTACGCATGCCAGTAGCTACAGTTCTAATCTAGCTGGATCAAATTATCTGCTGACACTAGTATATTAATTTCAGTTATGTTCTGTTATTTTATTTTCCCTTTTTTGTGGAAACATAATTGTTGATATATACCAATATCTCAGCTTTACACATGAAACTTCCATGGAAAAAAATGCATAAAGAAAACTCAATTATTTTTTATATATGTGCCCATCTTTCCTACTTATTGTCATAGAATATTTTCCCTTGTCCAACCAATTATAACTTTCTCTTAAAGAATAAGAAAGCTTATGTATGTTGTTTACAAGAATTTTTATCTTGTAACAGATCTACTACTGAGTAGTACACAAATAAGGTACTAACAAATAAAGGGAGACCTGCCAGCAAGGCATCATCTATCAATTACAGGCCAGTATGACATCCATTGTGAAAACCTAGAGATAAACATCAGAAGACATGCATAGCGATAGCTTTAAAAAGTTACAAAGTAAAAAAACAAAGGACTTCAGACACAAATGCTCCAAAAGACAATTTTCGGCAATGGAGAAACTTGTCACTATGAAACACTTCCTTTGCAAGTTCAGAGACATCAAAAACTACATTAATTGGAGAGGTTTGCTTTCCTTTTACTTCAGTTTCAGAAATAACAACAAAGAGACGGAACATGATTTTGCTGTAAAAAGGCTCTTCCTACATGATTCTGAGTTCCGTACAGAACACAGGATGACACAGAAAATAAGTTGTTTAAACAGCCTTTTGACCAAGAGATCCGAAAAATCAACTCCTTTTAGCAATGAACAACTTTGAGAAAAGCCACTATAATAACTGTAGCTGATAACGAGCATCTCATTAAACTAGAGAGATAATCAAGTCTGGTTTCCCATGAAATCCTGTCTCATATGAACTCATTGCTGTCCAGTGAGAGGCATGTCCTGACTGAAACAGACCGAAACTAAGACATCCACAAAAGCTCCCTCCTGTGCCCATTCTTTCATGTCCAAGAATAGGTTAGTTCGTGCTGAAACTTTTCATCTGAGGACAATAAAATTTTCCCTTCATCTGGCCACCTAATTCTAATAAAATTCTAAGGACTGTCTTTTTTTTGCAACCACTGCCCTGTAGCCAAACTAGACCCCAACTGGCCAACAGACCCCAGGTTCACAGGGGGACAAAAAGTGAGGGAGAGAGGGGATGAGCAAATGAGCTGAAATACAACACAGCAGAGAGGAACCAGCCTAGGAGGCTCCTGAAGTGCGTGGAAGATAACTGCCTGACCGAGCTGATGAGGGACCCAGCTAGGGAAGGCACCCTGCTGGACCTGTTTATGAACAGAGAAGCACATGTGGGCGACGTGACGGTTGGAGGCTGTTGTGGGCATAGTGATCACTAAATGAGTTTTGATTCTTGGAGAATTAAGAAGGGTCAGCAGAACTGCTACTTGGGACTTCCAGAGGGCCTCTTTAGGAGACTGGTTGACAGACTTCCATGGGAGGCAGTCCTGAAGGGCAAAGGTGTCCACAAAAGCTGAATGTTCTTCAAGAAGGAAATCTTACTGGCACAGGAGCAGGCTGTCCCTGTGTGCCAAAAGACAAGCCAGCAGGGATGGAGATCAGCCTGGCTGAACATACCGCTTTGGCTGGAACTCAGGAAAAAAAGGGGAGTTTATGACCTTTGGAAGAAGGGGCAGGCAACTCAGAAGGACTACAAGGATGTCGTGAGGTTATGCAGGAAGAAAATTAGAAGTACCAGAGCTCAGCTAGAACTTAATCTGGCTACTGCCATAAAAGACAATAAAAAACGTTTCTATAAATACATTAGCAACAAAAGAAGGGCCAAGGAGAATATCCATCCTTTATTGGATGCAAGGGGAAACATGCTGACAAAGGATGAGGAACTTCATGCCTTCTTTGCCTTAGCTCAGTCTTTAACAGTAAGACCACCTGTCCTTGGTAGCCAGCCCCCAGGCTGGAAGACAGGGACAAGGAGCAGAATGAAATCCCCATAATCCAAGGGGAAACAGTCAGTGACCTGCTACAGCACTTAGACACACGCAAGTCTATGGAGCTGGATGGTATCCTCCCAGGGGCACTGAGGGAGCTGGCAGAAGTGCTCATCCAGCCACTTTTAATCATCTATCAGCAGTCCTGGCTAACTGGGGAGGTCCCAGTTAACCAAAGGTTAACAAAAGTGGAACCCATCTACAAGAAGGGACAGAAGGAGTATCTGGGGAACTACAGGCCTGTCACCTTGACCTCAGTGCTGCAGAAAGTTATTGAGCAGATCATCCTGAGCGCCATCACACAGCACATACAGGACAACCAGGTGATCAGGCCCAGCCAGCACGGTTTTAGGAAAGGCAGGTCCTGCTTCACTAACATGATCTCCTTCTGTGACAAGCTGACCCAGTTAGGGGATGAGGGAAAGGCCATGGATGGTGTCTACCTAGATTTCTTTGACAAAAGCCTTTGACATCATCTCCCACAGCATTCTCCTGAGAAACTGGCTGCTCATGGCTTGGACGGGTGTACCCTTCACCGAGTTAAAAGCTGGCTGGAGGGCTGAGCCTGAAGAGTGGTGGTGAATGGAGTTACACCCAGCTGGTGGCCGGGCACAAATGGTGTTCCCCAGGGCTCAGTATCGAGGTCTGTCCTGTTTAACATCTTTATCAATGACCTGGACAAGGGGTTCGAGTGCACCCTTGGTAAGTTTGCAGATGACACCAAGTTGTGGGGGCATAGTGCTGATCTGCCTGAGGGCAGGCAGGCTCTGCAGAGGGGTCTGGACAGGGTGGACTGATGGGCCAAGGCCAACAGTATGAAGTTCAACATGAAGTGCCAGGCCCTGCCCCTGGATCACAGCAACCCCACACAGTGCTACAGGCTGGGGCAGAGTGGCTGGAAAGCTGCCTGGTGGGAAAGGGCCTGGGGGTGTTGGTTGACACCCAGATGAATGTGAGCCAGCAGTGTGCCCAGGTGGCCAGTAGCATCCTGGCTTGTATCCAAAACAGTGTGGCCAGCAGATCACTAGGGAAGTGATGGTCCTCCCATACTCAGCACTGGTGAGGCTGCACCTCAAATTCTGTGTTCAGTTTTGGGCCACTCACTACAAGACACTGAGGTGCTGGAGCGTGTCCAGAGAAGGGCTAAAACCTGGTGAAGGGTCTAGAGCACAAGCCTTATGAGAAGTGGCTGAGAAAACTGGGATTGTTCAGTCTGGAGAAAAGGAGGCTCAGTGGAGATCTTATTGCTTTCTACAACTACCTGAAAGGAGGGTTGTCAGTCTCTTCTCCCAAGTAAGAAGCAATAGGACAACAGGCAACAGCCTTAAGTTGCACCATGGGAGGTTTAGATTGGATATTAGGAAAAAGTTCTTCACCAAAAGTTTTGTCAAGCATTGAACATGCTGCCCAGGGTAGTGGAGTCACCATCCCTGGAGGTATTTAAAAGATGTGGAGGTGTGGTGCTTTAAGGACATGGTTTAAGTGGTGGACTTGGCAGTGCTAGGTTAACAGTTGTATTCAACAATCCTAAAGGTCTTTTCCAACCTAGACAATTTATGATTCTATGATAAATGATTGTTGTGGTGGCGTAAGAGCACTTGTGCAATGAATAGGGATTGGCAGACCTTCTTCAGAAAATAAAAATCGTCAATATTAATCCTCAGGTAACTTTCCCAGCGCTGATTTTACCAAGCCATTTTCTGTCTGTTACACATTTCCCTTAGTTCTCTGAATCTTGATTTCTTTACTAGACAGTGGGATGTATTGGAAAAGGAAAAATGGAAAGATTTTTTTACTTTCCCTAGCTCACAGTCTGCCAGTTAAGGCTGTTTTCACAGTAGAGAGAATTTGATTTAAATTTCTGAAGGCAGAAGAATCAATCCTTCTGCCTCACAACCTGAGCAGCTGGTCTGTGCACAAAGCTATTGTGTAAAAGGAGGCAGTGTTGTCACCCCACTTAGTCTTGCTCTGCTGTCTGCCATGGATGAATTTTCTGAGGATACTCACCCTGCTTTCACAGTTAAGGCACACAGCCAAATGCTTATTTGGCTGAGACCCTCAAAAGGCTTAGAAGGAACAATTGATTTTAGTTTATTAACCAGAATTCAACTAACTGCTGCTGGACCTTAGCCTTTAGAAGGTTACAGTACTTATGTGCATATTCAAAAGCAAAATTTCTCACACCTGGGAAATATATTTTAAAACTCGTTGGTCACTAGACAGCAGCTGACTGGGTCTTTCGATGACCACATTTCAAAATAGGATGGAATAAAACATAACATACAACAAGGTTCAAAATTTCATAGCTGATCTGCCCTGAATCTGTATTTTAATACTGTTAAATTCTACTAATATTCTTCTAACATAACCTCTTCAGAGTAACGTCCTGGGGGGTTAAAAAAGCAAAACGGGAAATAGTTTTTCATACAGCCTCAAACACTCATGCTAATTATGACCCAAGTTAGGATCTGGACATCTACCACACACTCGTGGCAGCTGATGGAACAGAAATAAAAACAGTAATAGCTTGCCATGCTGGAGGGACTTCCTTCAAAGAAGCAACACATTTTGTCAGTGTGTTTCAGTTTTATTAGATGGCCGCAGAAACGTATTGAAGCCTCTCGATGGCTACAGTGCTGTTTTCAGCTCCACTGCCCAGTCCTGCTTTGGCTCACAGCAGGTTTAAGTCAGCACTAGAAGAAAATACTCCATTAACACATGAAGCCTATGGTTCCAGGAGTCGTATCTGGCTTCTCTGTCTAAATGGCATATGCAAAATTTCTTCACTCATTCTTCACCCTCTGATGACATAACACATGATCGGTTACTATGAGCCAAAAAGGGCTGAAACATCATTGCTCAGCAGATTGGTGCAAGTACAGGCTAATCAGGAAAAAGTTGTGATAAGCTTGAATACACTCAGCAAAGAGTCCTCAGAAAGGCTGTAAGAATAGGGAAAAAATTCATCACTGAACATACACCAAAATGTTTTAAGTTTAAACGGCATTATAAGATGGTGAAATCTGTCGTATTTTCAAGGAGCTGAAGACATATACCCAAATCGTTGTTTAAGGACAGGAAAAAAAAAAAAAAAAAAAAATTTTTCAAACCTCAGTCTTTGAATAGGAATAAAATATTCTGAATTAAACTCATAATGAATCATTCACCTAGCATTTTAAGGTGAAAGTGTTAGAAGTTTGAAACATCTATAATTAAATGAAGACAAGCAGACATGAGATAACCTAAGCAAGTTGAATACTAAGAACATATGGAGAACTTGACCTGAATTTCTTGAACTGGAGATCATGTCTCCCATACTGTCCTGTAGAATTCCTTAGGAGAGGGTGGAGTGGGAAGATCAAGGGGGGAAATTGCCAAGAAAAACAATATCATTTTCTGTATTTTTCTTCACTAGAACTTATTGTCAAGTCATTATTTACAACACCACAAGAAGGAAACATATCCTTAAATTCATCTACATTGTTATTTTTATCCACTGCTAAAAAGAGACCGGTCACCATAACTCAGTTTTCCTTAAGTAAAATGTAGCTCTAACCACAGAGAAAAAGAGACTGGGAGAAAGTATTGACTGAAATCACAACTCAACAATAAACATAATAATAGAACATTTGAAACTGTGCAGAAATTGTATAGATTAGTGATGAGACCGGATAGTTTCTTTACACAAAGTTCATACAAGTGCTCCCATTATGGTAATCTTTACTATCCGCTCTACACAAGCTTCCATGGTGTCCCACTAAAACTGCATACAGTGCTTTCAAAACAGGTTCCACCGATTAGAAATAAAATATGGGGAAAGAAAGGGTAGAAAGTTCCCCAGAAGTTCCAGATAAGAAGGTCAAAGCTAGGTGGGGGTCACAGGGATGCACTCGTTTTCAAGTTACTGCCCTTTCCCCAGAAAGGCAGACATCTTAATTCAGGTAACAATGACTTATGCATAAAATAAAAACAAAGGTTTCATAACACAAAGGTCTTCTTAAATGCTATTCATTATATAACTTTCATTCACCTTGAATCCAGAAAAAGCCAGTCAACTAGCCTTCCAAACAGAAAAGAAGCTTTTGACCCCAAAACCTGCAAAATCTGTTGGTAAGACAAAAGATCTATTCACAGCTACACTTTCAGCTTTTAAACTCTTTGCAACCAATTTACAGGCAGCATGAAAACAGAATTTTAATCTTAAAGTACCAGACATTATGTAAAAGTGGATCATTATTTAAATTACCATTTTTGTACACTCTACCTTTTTTCCTTTCTCTACTTCCAGAGTAGAGAACACTCTACCTCTGTTCCTTTGCAAAATTATTCAGTCTTCCGATCAAGACATCACATGTCATTTACAGAATCACTCAATACTGACTTGGTGAAGACTTTGATTAAAAACATCATATACAAGTGCCACTGCCTAAAAATGAGAAATCTACTTTTCTATTAATTTTTGGTAAGTAATATGAGCAATAAGCTTTAAAACATGCTGTAATTCTTAATTGAAATGTAAAAATAAGCAGAAATTCATAAACAACAATCCAAAATCAAGCACCAAGAGCATGTGGTTTTTTTAGTTATCCATGGTAACGAAAGCACAACATTCATACCTGCACCTGGAATGATTGCCAACTTTGTTTCAACTAGGCCCATTTTAGCAGAAGCAGCTAAAAAACAGAATGTAAATGAGTTCTTGCTATAATCTATAGGAAAAAAACTTTGCAAAATATGTACTTATGACCTACAAGATTGCTTACTTATTACATTTCCTTTATAAATAAATCTCTTAAAAAGCATCTGTTTATGAAAATCTAGATTCAACCGATCTGCCTTTAGTAAAAGATTCAACTACTCCCATCAAAGCGAGTCCTGTACCTTATTCATTTTCACATAACAAGCAATTACAGTGAGTAACAGAGACTCAACTGCAAAACGTAAAATACTAAAAGACTGTTATTATTTAACATTTTAAAATGGGGTGGAATTCTGTATCTGATTATTATGCATTCTTTAGATGACAGAATATTCTCTAAGGGTCAAACAGCTTTATATACCCTCAGTTACTGGCAACTGTTCAAGACCAAGTTTCCACTTACTTTCCAACAAATGGCTTTACAGTTCTGACAGCTGGATAGGTCAAGGTTCCTCTTTTCAAGTGCTGTTGTCACTTTTCTTTTAGAACAGCTTAATTGCTTGTGTAATAATACTCTCACTAACAACTTTTGCTTTTTCCCTGCAACCTGTTTCAATAAAATCAGATCTCCATCTAGAACACTTCAAATACACATAAGGAGAATACTTTTATTACTAAATAAAATATCAAACTACCAGATGGCCCTTCTGACAATACTGATAAAAACAAAGGTCATAAGAATATAAAACATGTAACAAAAACAATCCAGCTATCAGTGGTAAGTTGTTTGAAATTAAGTACTTAGACAGGTTTCTGCTAAATCCCTTTAAAATAATTGGTTATAAAAATGTCAAACAAATTAAGTTGTATAAGATTGTTGCCAACATAAGGATTATTCAAGCCATCTGCAACACTAATAATCCTATGTTCTATAAAAAGGATTCAGACCTACCTGCCACTCTTATATCACAGGCTAACGCAAGTTCTAGGCCACCACCTAATGCAGTTCCATCTATTGCAGCAATAGTAGGTACAGGCAGATTTGCTGAAAAAGAAAGTACCAGTTAATATTGGCCTCATAAAGAACACCTCTGAAACACCATTTCATTACATTTTGTTATAAGTACCATCATGCTACGGGAAACAAGTTTCATAAAACAAAGCTGGGACAAAAACTGGTTGCTCAGCAACACTGACAATAACATTGACCCTCCTTCTAATCACACTGTGGTTGAATAGGTTTGTAAGCCTTTTTCTCTAGCTTCCATTCACTTCTGACAAAAATCTGAATAGTAAACTCCAAAAACATACATAGCAGAGATAGGTAAAGAATAAACCAGGAATACTTAAAAAAAGGCACATACACAAACAACCCCAGTTGAAATACAGATGTCTTATCATAACCGTCTGTGATGCTAGCATAGCTGGAAGCTGTGTCTTAATATTCCCAGACATCGTGTGGCCACCACTATCGCCCCTTTTCTCCTGTAAAGCAGCAGTTATCAGCTTCATGGAATCTGGGGAAGTTTTCAGTGTGATAAACAGATGCACATGCTGCCAGTACACATGACAGGTAGCAGTGTCAGAGCCCTGTGTGACCGTAGCCTGGTTTGTATTTAATTTAATATCAGCATTCTGACATGGGGAAGTGATTTAAACATTCAGCTTACAGTACTGCTCTTCACCTCCAACAAATTTATGTTCTCTCCTTCCCCCTTCACCACAGACTCAAAGAAGTGTGATGAAAAATGCATCCTCTTTCTCTATGTACTTTTTCTTAGTTATATAGGAAGGTAAGAAGGGAAGGCAACTCTCACTTCCAGCAGGGCCAGGTTGTTGACCGAAACTCATAACCTTGTCACCATAATCAATTTGCCAAACAGTCTTGCAATCCAAGTTCAAGGCTGACACAGCTAGCATTTCTCTTGAAAGAATGTGACTTTGACATAGGAAAATGAAGAATAATTTGCCTGAACATGAAGGCATGGTCATTATCAGCTGTAGTTCCCAGCAGTTACTGCCTGCATGCACGTTCCATTTCTCAGAGGTTAGCAAACAGAATCTGGAGCACTACTTATACAACTTTTGCAGTACTCAAAGGCAGACTACTTTCCCTATGATAAGTAACTTCCAAATGTAGCTATAGTACAATTCAAGTAGACTATTCCACACAGAAATAAAACTTACAGAGAGAGTATTGCAAAATGGCTTGGTTTCAAGAATTACGGCCAGCACTCCTATCAAGAAATACTAAATTTTGAAAATCAAAGGGAGAAAAAGCAGTTTGATACCATGTGTAGGAATCATCACTTCCAAAGGATATTAATTTTAAAGGATCACTTGACATGGAACTTCACAATGAATCAAAGGCAAAATACAAATTCTTTACAGTAGCTCTGTGCATACCTATCAAAATAATTAAAGAAATTAATCCTTTTAATATGTTCTTGTGAAGCATCAGAAAAAGCAATACAGAGATAAACTGGCAATTGCTTTGGATCATAAGCTGAGTTTCTAAGCTACCAGAACTTGTTACCAAGGGTAAAACTTCTTGGAATATTCACGTTTTGTAGTACAAAAGACACTTGTTCATGTTTATCTGCATAGTTCTAATACACAACTTCCAAAACTGTTCAGCTCATAACAAAAACTGATATGATGTTTGACAAATTACGCCCTGTAAACTTAACTGAGTTGTATGCGCTCAGATTTTAGGAACAATGAATTATGTAAATTGACAGGTCAACCTCCTCAATGATTCTACAGGGCAAGGCTTATTTGCAGTGAGTGATAGAAAAGGACCATTTAAAGCTTTGCCAAGAAGCCCAGTGGTTTTATTCTCTACTATTTCACATTTTTTGTCACGGTCTAAATAACAAGATATAAATTTCAAGCAATTGTACTAATAATCATTGGTGCTAGATTCTAAATCTGGTATGGGTTTATCAATGTGCAATTGTGAGCTGCATAGTGAAGTCCCCAAACAGAACTGGAAATAGATCTATAAGAAACAAAATAATTCAACTAGAGTGTACAACATACAGATAAGAGTAGACCATGTACACAGATACATGTTGTTAGAAGCAGTTAAAGAAAGACCAAGTAATAAGCAGCATTGAACTGTAGTCAAGAGAACTGCACTGAATTCTTGTAGCACATCAATGTGTGGAATACGAAGGACACTAAATAATAAGCCAGTTCACGCAATGAATTCATAAAGAATTACTTCACACATCTATTTTATAGTAAAGCATGTAGATACACTTCCATTCTGAATATAAAACAAGTGTCCCAAGCAAAAGTCAATACTCATGTCCTACTATAGCATCAATGCTTAATGATATTACAGAACAGGAAGGTTCCAAGTACAGTAAAGAAAAAGAAGGGCCCATTTCAGCATATGTTAGTCCTAAATCAGCAACAAAGCCAGATACAAGACAAAAATGTATTTCTGTATGTGAGATCACAGAAGAAACAGAGTTTGGACTAGCTGAAGAAGCAAAAAAACATGAACAAGCAAATCAAAATATTTTGTATGTATTATTTGAGGAATAACCTGCTGGAACAGAAGGCAAAACAACCTGTATAAAAGGATGTTTATTGGCCATTCAAGACATGATACAGGTGGAGTGACTAACAGGTAAATGGAAGAACTAAGAAAATAAAGGTATACAAAAACTTCAATAAGAGAAACTAAACAGTAACACGATGCAGCTAATTAAGTCAAATAAACCCATAAAAAGCTCAAACAAAAGTTAGAAAATATGTTATACAACAATATAAAGAAATGGGCTTGTTTCCTACTCTGTCGTAACTGTGGATCTTCAATTCAACTTCAGAAGTGCATTCCTGGTAAATATGTTACATGTAGTTTTAGAAAAGGCTGATCGGATGCATTCTGTAGTCTTGGAATGACTCCTGCTTACCTGTGACTCTCCATTACTTAAAGACATGAAGAGTAGAGTAAGCTAAACTCTCCCACAATTTTGTCATCAGTACAGAATGTCACAGGAGGACATTGCATTTAAGCATATAAAAACACATGTAATGTGTTGGAAGTGATCTCAAAAAATCAGAACTGTTTTGAAGCTGGTAATTGTTATTTCATCTTTAAGTGACTTTCTACATGAAAGTAGCTAGTGACTAACAAGGGATTTCCTTTCTGCTTAAAGATGATTATATGATGAATGAAAGACCAGCGTAAGAATACAAGCACCAGGTCTGGAGGATATGACCAAAAATAGTTTCTCAGATGTGTCACAAAGTCCACACAGCTGATTCATATACTGCGGACACCAACATTCCCCAAATAGAAAGTCAAAGTTGCCTGGATTATATTAACCTGAATTGTGTGTGACTATTTAGTCCTCTGACTAATTTAAAAGTTCTTATAAAATTACAGAAATGTAAGATATCATCTGACAGGAAACTGAATTACACTTGAGATTTTCTTAGTAACTACCAAGCAGCAGCCTTTTTCCATTCCTGCAAAACCTCACTTTCTCACTACTCACAATGAAATGGTCTGATCAACTAGGAAAAATCTACTTTCCATAGATATTGAGAAAAAAGGAAGGAAAAAGTATGAAGAACAAATAAAGAAATACAGTAAAAACAAAATGGCAACAATTTATACATGGAAGTAGCCTTGCCTTTATGAAACATTACATACAGTAGATTTTACATAACAGGCAATAAACATATTCTTTAGACAGTGTCCAAGGGGTCAAAAGACCTATCACTATTACTAGTCCCTTACTGAGAGTTCCTGAAATAAATGGGCTGAGGAAGAATAACACAGTCATCCAGAATTCCAGATTTTGTGATTTGTGTTCCTGGTCAACCTACATCAACTTGTCCAGATTGATTAACTTAAAATACATGACACTCAGAGAGAAAAAAAAGTTAGTGATTTAGAACATATCAAACCAAAAAGACCGACCTCCTAAGAGTGGCTTCCTTGCTTGCTAAGTAAATTTATACCTGTAGTATTTTCTGTTAGCAACTGTACAACATACAGAAAAAGAAAAAACATTTTCAAGCTAGGCACAAAATTTTGAGATCTAGGCTGTTCACATGTCAACAAGCTTTCTATGAGAACTATGTATTTGCCTGACAGCAGTTCAATCAACCCTGAAGAACACCTGCAATATTCCTTCCTATAGCTAGGATATAGGAGTCATTATTAAAGAATTAGTCCAACAAAGTTAGATTTCAGTTTCTTTTACTTTAAGGTAAAAAGTCTGCACTGATACTGCAGCAGCAGTTGTAGTTCACAACTCCCATGAATCAGAAAACACCATGGAAGCCCATTAAGTCCTTAACAAGGCAAAATTATATATTTTATAGATATATATATATAAAATCCTTAGATGTACTTAGCTTCTATTTCTGATGTACTCTTTTACAGCTTAGGACAAGTATTTTCAATTCAACAAACCACGGCGGTCAGCTTGGTATTTAGGAAGATTCAAATAGAGCCCCACTTTAAAGTGTGCTTTTTCAAGCATTTGATAAGAAACAGTAAAATGAAAGACAGTCACCTTCACTCCCCCGCTATTCCTCTGTTGTGCTCCTATACCTGGACAATGTCAAAAAAAGTCCTTATTGTTCATCTCTCTTATTACTTCAGTGACCTCTGGCAATCAATCTTCAGAAAGAACAGTTACTCAGATGTAAATCAGAAACTAGTCACTACCGCTAGTATGTACTGAACCAGATTCATAAGCCTGACTTGTCTTCAACTATCAACAGACAGCCGATGGTTTAAGAAGCATTCTTGTTTCCCACTACTGACTAAGAAGAAAGTACTGAGAGTACTCTTGCTTCCTTCAAAAAATGTGGGTCTCCAACTAAGACAGAAGGAGGAAGATAATTCAGATTTACATGACATCACAACTGAATTCCCACAAAATGGAGAAATAGATAGTCCAACCTATTTATTCTACATGTGCATTTCTGATTATTTGACAAATAAGGCTGGTTAGTGCACAGCTTACTAGGACAAGCAACTTCAGGGGGCATTTCCAGCAGCTCATTTTTTTGCTTTTCAATGATGGATTTCATAAAACATGAAGCAAGGAGATTGAATTGTTCAAAAAATCCTGCATACTGTATTATATGGATTACTGAATGAAAGTATGCTATAAATTGAGGGATATATAAAAAGTTCCACAATTCATTATCTAACTCAAGCAGGTTAAGAAAGCATGGCAAATATCTGCCTACATATGCCTACAGCACATGAGAAACCTTTAAATCACAGAACGGTCGAGGCTGGAAAAGACATCTGAAGGTTACTTTGTCCAAACCCTTTGCTCAAACAGTGTCACCTAGAACAGGCTGCTCAAGCTCATATCCACATGGCTCTCGAAGATCGCCAAGGAGGGAGACTCCACAACCTCCTTGGGTAACCTGTGTCTGTTCTATCACCCTCACAGTAGATTAAGTGTTTCCTGATGTTCAAGAGGAACCTCTTATATTCCATTTTGTGCCCATTGTCTCTGGTCCTGTCACTGGACACCACTGGAGATAGCCTAGCTGTATCTTCTTAACACCGTCCCATTCAGAGAGAGATAGGTATATTTTGGTTTATATATAGATAGACAGGTATATAGATATATAGATACATAGATATGAGGTCACCTCCTGAGCCTTCTCTTCTCCAGGCCAAACAGTCCTAGATTGCTCAACCTTTCCTCATAGGAGAGATGCTCCAGTCCATTCATCATCTTCACGGCCCTTCGCTGGACTCTTTCCAATAGCTCCACCTTTCTCGTACTGGGGAGCCCAGAACTGTGCTCTAGCAGTGGCCTCACCAGTGCTGAGGAGAGGGGAAGGATCACCTCCCCCTACCTACTCACAACACTTCTCCTAATGCAGACCAGGTTACCATCAGCCTCCTTTGCCACAAGGGCACAGTGCTGTCTCATGTTCAACTTGGTGTCCACCAGGACCTGCAGGGCCTTTTCTGCAAAACTGCTTTCCAGATCAGCCCCCAGCATATGCTGCTGCATGGGGTTGTTTCTACCCAGGTGCAGGATTTTGCACTTTCCTTTGTTGAACACAATGAGGTTCCTGTCAGCCTATTTCTCCAGCTTGCTGAGCTCCCTCTGAATGACGGAACAACCCTCTGGTGCATCAGCGACTCCTTCTACTTCTATATCATCAGCAAAATGGCTGAAGGTACACTCTGTCCCGTCATCCAGATTGTTAATGAATAAGACTGAACCAGTATTGGCCCCTGGGCTACAAACTGCTGGCTAGAGGCCTCCAGGTAGACCTCATGCTGATGATGACCAGCCTCTGAAGCCATCTATTCAGCCAATTTTCAATCCTATTCCATGTCTGTTAATCCAGTCCATGCTCATCGGTTACTCTATGAGAATCTTATATGAGACATTTGTCAAAAACCTTACTGAAGTCAAGAGGGACAATACCCACTGCTCTTCCCTCACTTACCAAACAAGTCATTCCATCATAGTTATAAGGCCGGTGAAGCATAACTTCCCTTTTGTGAAACCATGCTGACTACAACTGATGACTTTCTTGTCCCTCATGTGCCCAGAAGTAGTTTCCAGGATTAGTTGTTCCAGCACCTTCCCAAGGACAATTTTACAATTTACAGGTAAGAAAGCTCTTTCTCTGTTTCTTAGTGCATTTATTTAGAAGTAGTAATATTAATGGAGCCTTCAAATTAATAAAAAGAATGGTTACATGCCCCAAAAATGTCTAAACACAACAAAACACTTATGTGTAGATTCCATAATTAATGGGTCAGCCATTAGGAAAGCAACAGAAGTCACATCATAGAGTGAAAATGTCAAATAAAGAAAATATTTTATTACAGAAAAAAGTGCTCATTTACATCCTATTTATCTTCAATGAGTATTACAACTAACAATAGCTTAAAACCACTTAATACTTGAAGTCTATGGGCAAATTACTACACCAACAATGTTGAAAGAAAGGTTCAAGACCTGTTAGTTTACAGAATTTCTTTCATAATTCAAAATCTGCAGGTTTTCTGGTTACAAGTTAGGACAGCATTTTCAAAAGGCCACGGATGTAAATAGGAATTTTGAATCAGCATTAGTAATGATTTTAAACTACATACTAGCTTGCTATAATAATTTGGAATTTATTTTTAAAAATTGGTTTTAATTAAGTTTATACCTAAATATTTGTATCTTGTAACTCAGAATAGACTTCTCTTCCACCTGTTCACTACCCATATTTTTGACCTCTCTCAGTGATGCTGCTCTTGAGCATGAAGTTAAGATTTTTCCCTTCAAAAATAAAAGGGCATAAACTATGCATCCTGAGTGGCAGGCAGAGGCAGTCCATGGGCAATTGTGATTAAAATGTTCCTAATATAAAGAATATTTGGAACATTTTAATCACAAAATCACACTCTCCTGTAGGTTAATTTCTGTCACAGGAAATCAGAAAAATAATTGCAACACAGTACTGTATCTTGATTTCAACAACTGGGATCTTTTCCTAAAGAAAAATAATAACATTAAGATGGCATATGAGCTTTGCATTGTCATTTGTGTTTCAGGCATTTACCTCATGTTGTAAAATCTGCTATCACATCAGCGACTACAGCAGTTTGCTTGCATTTTCAATTGCAAGCACTACAATCAAAAAAAGGCCTTTCTACAGGAAAAAAGCTAACAGAAACCAAACATTTCAACATGCACGTTCATCTATTCTATAACACTATGAAAACCATCCAATGTATGTAGCAACACAACAAAGTGGCTAAGAGAGACTGTCAAATATTCCTGTGTGAACTTGAAGGCAAAGAAGATTGGTCAAATCATTTTTGTGCAAGACAAGTATCTAAATGCTACAAAGCCTTTACCAGTCATAATTGCAAAAAGAATGAAAAAGTGGTTACTCAAAGTAACTTACGTATTTACATATGTTTTAAAAATATCTCCATCTGCAAAAACATCACCACACTTAGTCTGAATAGTCTACATGTGCACTTGGATACACACAATTCATGTCCACACATATGCTAGCTACAGCTGTGAAAGGCTTTTAGCTACCCTCTAATTCCTGTGCTTTGGATAAGAAGCTTAATAGACTGCTACTGTTGAAAGCTTTATTTGAACATTACTATCATTGCTTTAATACCTTCAAACTTCAGGCAGACAATCTGCAGCAAGACAGAGCTGCATGAAAAAAGTTATTTCTCAGTACTTGTAAAAAAATTTTGCTTTTTAATAAAAATGGTCACTGCACATTACTTACAGTCGTTTATTAAGCACACAATACTAGTAAAGTTTATCTTCCCTTTATTATGACTGTAGCTAAGGGGTTTTCTTAAGGCATCTCCCCCAATCCCATTAATTTCCCAGTTTCCTCCAGTGATCGCTCTTTTTTATAAATGAACAAAAAAACCCACTTTTGAATTGACAAAAAAATTACTTAATATAGGAATATTATGTTCTTAATTTTAAAATCTTCTATTTGGTACTTTATTATGGACAGTTAATAGGGACAGTGTGGTTTCTTATTCTTTATAATAGGAGCAAAAGCTAGGAAACTAATGAGAATGGAACTTTATCCCAGCTGACACCAGGACAAGGCACTTCAATCAAACCATTTAGCTACAAGGCTTCTGCAGCCAACTGTCCCATGATTCTCTTTTTGTACTACATAAAATAGTTGGGATATGTCATTCATCTTCAGTGATGCACTTCAGTTTGAAAAACAGATTCCTCAGTTTCTTCATATTTACTGTTTCCTCTTGTAGATTTATTCTGCCTTCAGCAAAATAACAATGAAGTAAACCCCAGATGACAGAATCTACTTTCTGTGCAAATGAAGAAAAGTTTTGGGCAGAAGAAAAATGAAAATTATTTCTTATCCTTACTAAGTATATTTAAGAACTTATTACACAAATAGCATAGCACATATTCAAGCACTGATTTTACAAAACAAAAGGAGAATGCTAAGGATAAAAGATTTCAGTTACATTTTTACATTCTAATTCTAGGTACATTTTTTTCTTTCTTAGCACACAAAATAAAACTTGAGCCGCTGCACAACTATAATCTCTAATAATTAAGAGAATCCAATGGGACAAGTCTAGATTTTTTTGTATTGTCTACTTGTTTGATTTACAGTATGAAGACAACATATACTCTAGTCCACTAGCATTCTTGTTTGGCACGATACAAAGAAAATCCTACAGATTGTGACCATTTTAAATGAACATTTCTATAATTCTTCTCCTGTACTATTTTCAGCAGTATTCTGTATACCCACATTCCCCACTCTAGTGCTAAAATATCTGTATTTTTAAATTAGCTTAATATATTAAGTAATAGTTTCAGTCAGCTTATTCACTGAACACTAGAAAGGATACACACTCTAATGTTCACAGTATGCATAAATATTTTTTTATATATATAAACTAGCTCAGTAATACCCTCAAAGCACCACATACCTACACAAAAGTCATGTTCAATACAAGACTTGAACATGATATTCTGAAGTCAATGCCTAATACTAGGCCCAAGCAGTGCACTTACAATTTCTTCGATAGAAGAGCAACATAATACTTCCAGTACCATACCAGGAATCGCTGCCCTTTGAATACCAATTGGTTCTAGGAACAGAGCCAGAGACTGAAACAGGCAAAGCAAAAGAGCTAACAAACTATTCCTTCTCATTCAGGGATTGAAACATGCATTTTCAAACCTGAACAGGAAGAGGAAAGGGTAGTTTCTCAACGCATCAAACATACACAATGTGGCTTCCAGGAGCCTTCAACACCAAGTCATACTGCAGGCCTGTATTAACAGTCAATGTGCAAACCGGCTATGTTGATCTCAGTAAACTATTTGAGCAAGCAGCATGCTTGTTTTGGTAGTGGCTTTCTGCGGGAGGAAAATTAAAGAGGCACAGCCAGAGCACAGGCACTTTTCCTCACAGAACAGCATTTGGAATTACTAACAGAAGGAAAACTGAACTACAGCTGAGGCTATGTTAATTTTTGTTAAGGCTGCACAGCAGTGCCAGAGATCAAAGTAATGAATCAGCAATGCAAACCCACCTCCCTCCCTAATCTTCGGATCTTACAACCACCTTATCCTAATATTTGAGTCCTCTGCTTCTGCATCTTTTATTGTAAGAGTTTTTAGAGAGTTATTATTATGGGGGGAAAAAGTGTATTAGCAATTATGGAAGCAATGCTGCCATACAAATAGTTAATAAGCATCTTGGTACAGAAGTTTAATGTTGCGTTCATTGCCTCTATAATGGTACAGAGTTTAGCATTGTGTTTTTTAATTAAAAACAATCCAATGCAATTTTACAAAGCCATAATTTCAGCTCTGCAAGGACTGTACTGTCTATTTAGGAAACAGACAATACTTAGTCAAAGGGTATCTTAAATTAATTCAATGTTAAGAGAAGCAGTAAATCTATTACTGGAAAACAACCAAGAGCTCAGCAACACATTCAGAATGCTAGCAGTCCTGAACTGTATTGGTTATGCTCTACACTTAACAGGCAACAACAAAACACAGCAAGCCAAAATCTCCCTTTCACAGTGTAAGCAATGTACAGAGACCACAATGCCTAAGGATGGCTGCTAAGTGTGGCACTGCCAGCTATACATTTGTCCTTTTTCAAATTTGATAGCTACCTGCAATATTTTATTCAGCTTCTCAGTTAATGCTTTCTCAAGTTATAGCCTGTATCTGCTCTTCCCCAAGAGAGAAATCCACAGTGTTAAACAAAGCTCCACAGAAGCACCAGAAACTCAAACAGCAAAATACAGCACTGTACTGACCTCATCAATGATCATTCTTGGCTATTTTTGGCTATTTTAAGACTTCACCATGGGAAGGTGGGGTGGCAGTTAGCAGCCCAGAAATCAAGCAAAATTTACATAAACCTGATCCCACTCTTGGGATCTCTGTGATCAAGTTTTGACAGCTTGCATCCAAAATAAATCTGTAGCGTATAATGCAGCACAACCTAAGAGTTCCCAAGGATGTATGACCTTAAATAGTCAAAAAGGAACTTTTGGGAGAAGAGACTTTTCTCCTGAAGGATGAACAAGAGCACTCTTTTAGGTAAATCAAATGTTTGGTGATGACTGAGACAAGCCAGAATGACAGAAAACTGCTAAGGAGGAAAACACCCAAAACTTCAAATATATGGTTGTATCTGCTTTGAATAAAATAAAAAGCACACAATAAAAAAAAAAAAGTGCAATGACTGCAAGGTGCTTTCATTCAGGATAACCTCATTCAAACCAGACTATGTCAAAACTAATCACATCTGTGAAAATTATGTCTAAACAAGGTTTAGTAATATCACTACTTATTAAAGTTATATCAAAACTTATGCACAGAAACTAATCAGATGTCTTAGAGTACTATAAGGTTTGTTATAATGGAACATGCCCATTAGAAAACAAGTACAACTAGCATTTCATTAAGAATTTCTTCCTCAGCTTAGTTGAGAACTAGGTTCCATCAGGTCACAAGTAAGGTGTTTTGTCTCCAAATGTGACATAAAAGTCAAACCTAACTACACTTAATTTTGATTTTTACAAGTAACCAAAAAAGCCAGTCTCCAAATTATATTTTTTCCACAATTGTGGATTTTAGGTACTTAAACATATATACTTTGGAAAAGCTTTGCAATTTTGTTTCTCACTAATGAGGGGTTGGGGCCAAACATCACTGAGTAATTACAGGTATTTGCTCAGTTCCAATGCTGCAGCTTCACCTTCTCTTTCTGCTAAACAAGGTGGTTTTTTTGGAGGGCAGTGGTTATTACATTCAGCTCCACATATAGCCTCAGTTTGTTTTGCAACTGAAATCACAGATTATGTACAATGATTATATCACAGCCCAGACCCCACAGCCAGTATAAAGAACAACATGGACTTAATGGGAGTCATATCATAAAATACATGCTGAAGATCTGACCCACAATGATGGCTTCCCCCCTGCCCCAAGCATCAAAAACAAGGTTTCTGGGAGTCAGTAACATTTGATTTCATTCCATCAGGCCTGTTTTGTTTTGCATGGTTGCAAGAGATCTATTAATGCCTTCTCTCCTATTTTTTTGAGGACAAAGCCAGCCTTACATCAGTAACAAAAAGCCTCAAGGCAGAACACAGTAATGGACAGGCAGTCTTACAATTCTTACTACTAAAAAAAAACCAAAAAAACCCCACACCACAAAACAACAACAAAACCAACAAAAAAAAAGTAAACAAACCCCCACATTTCTGGTGTAATTTTAGAAGAAGCAACCACTGCTAAAAATAGAGACTGTTCTGATCCCCTGCCCCCCCAACTCAAAGCATTGCAACGAATGGCTCAGTACAAATTTTCAGCTTTTTTAAATCCTTCTTTTTATACCAAGTGGTATTTACTGCAGTCTTAATACTTCACCCAAATTTAGCAAGAAGTTGTAAATTAATCTCTTAAAAACAAATGCAGTATGCTTTCAATTTCCAGAAATTTCTCTTCTGTAGCCATATTCCAAAATGATACTACAGCTTTTTACACAAACCACTAGTGTAAGGGTTTTAAATGTAATGAAATTGACAGGAAATAAAGAAAACCGAAGTATGTCAATTCTAAAAAGATAAGTTTATGCAGTTGTTCAAGATTTAATTAACCTTTTTTGTATTTTATCTACAAAGATAATTTAATGGGTCTTCTTTCTGAAAATATTGCTTAAAAGAAGCATCTCCTTACTAGGTCACACACCCAAACACAAACGCAATTATCAAAACATGACCTATTTCTGAAAAGCAAAAAGTAGAACACATTTTAAATGAGATTACAGCATTAAACTTGGATACAAAAAAGAAAAAACAAAGTGGAAGATTGGAAATGTTGTTCCCTGGCTATATAGCATTCTACAGTGGCAAATAATAATTTGAAAATTGTTTCCTCTCTTTAACGATCTCAGAACATTCTATTCTGGTTGTGCTGGGTAGGAAATACATCATTATTATTTTCAACACACAGAATCATTGCAATAATCAAATGCAAATACAATGTCCCACAAGTTCTACAAAATTACATTCTGGAATGCCAGATAATTTCTTCAGAACAAAAAAAGAAGAACTGAGAATTTCTGATGCTGCAAAATTAATGTTCACTTCTATTCATAAGGTATCACACAACATGACATCATGTTCACCCATATAATCTAATCTCATTTATAAAATCCACTGTTTTATATTCTCTACTGATTCCTGATTTAGGGAACCACCTTTTAGATTGCTCTGCAAAGACCCTTCAGAAAAATGTTACATCCATCCTATAAATACATGTACTGTTAGCATAATGTGTTCAAAACCAGTATCTCAAATGTCCAAACATACACAATATGAAAACTGACCAATAATATTAGAAGTGGTATCTCAATATTATTCTCTAATCCTGTAAAAAAAAAAAAAGCCTTTAAACTGAGAGATGGTCAAGTATCAGGTAACCATTAAAGAACCTTCTAGTGACTGTTTTGTTTAGTGTTTTAAAGCAGAAATGGCAAAATGGGGACAGGGAGGGAGTAAGGAAGGAGGGAGAAGGGGGAGAGAAAGAGAAAGAAGGGGGAGGGGAGAGAGACACTCATTCCACCTAAGCAAAAGTTTTGTTACAGTATCGGGTAAGGGTTACATACATTCAAATTCTTTCTCTTTTCCAACCTGCAGCATGTTTAATTGCTATTATTGCATCCCCTGACAAACGTTCCTATCAAGGTACTTCAGTGACTGTTCTGGTTTCAGCTAAAACAGAGTTAATTTTCCTCTTAGGAGCTGGTACAGTGCCGTGTTTTGGATTTGGTTTGAGAATAATGCTGATAACATACTGATGCTTTTAGTTATGGCTAAGTAATATTTATACTGAGACAAGGACTTTTCAGTTTCTCAGGCCGTGCCAGCGAGAGGGCTGGAGGGGCACAGGACATTGGGAGGGGACACAGCCAGGACAGCTGACCCGAACTAGCCAAATTCCATACCATGGGGTGTTACGCTGAGTACATAAACTGGAGGAGGAAGAGGGAAGGTGGGGACATTCAGCATTATAGTGTTTGCCTTCCCAAGTAACCGTTATGTGTGGTGGAGCCCCGCTCTCCTGGGGATGGCTGAGCACCTGCCTGCCCATGGGAAGTGGTGAATGAATTCCTTGTTCTGCTTTGCTTGCGTGTGCAGCTTTTACTTTACCTATTAAACTGTCTTTATCCCAACCCCTGAGTTTTCTCACTTTTACCCTTCCGATTGATTCTCTCCTCTATCCCACTGTGGGGGGAGTAAGCAAGCAGCTGTGTGGTGCTCAGTTGCCAGCTGGGGTTAAACCATGACAGTGACCTAGATTCTCCAATATTAATTCCACTTACTCACAATTTCATGCTTCTTTCTTAAGAAAGAGACTAGAGATCAATGAAGGAAAGCACTCACACTGGCTTCCTAACCTGCAAGTAATTCACTATTAGCATAATGATCCACTATAAACCTTTCAGATAATACTTAAAATTTGCTTACATATTCAGTAGTTAAATACTCTCACAGGAGCCTTAATGAAGTTCAAGACAATCAAACATTTGTCTTAAACTCTTTTCAACTCTGAAGGAAATCAAAGCATCAAACCACTGTGTATATTTTCCAAAGCATCAAACCACTGTGTATATTTTCCAGCTATTCTGTACAGACTGCTGAATTCAAATATTTTTTTTTTACTTCAGGAATTTTTTCACTTAAAAAAAATAAAAATAATAAAATTGAAAAAAACAAAGATCTCCTGATCATAGGAAGATCTTAAAACCAGTTGCTCCTATTTAAAAGTTAAAAGCAGCTCAGAAAGCATTTTCAGTAACTTCAGTCTAAGGCTGAAAAATTTTCTCTTAGAGGTAAGGAAGCCTCTCAAAAAGCTTATGAACTAATTGAAACAACTTGTTGCCTCTTGCTTGGCATTCCAATAGAAGGACAAACACCAGCATGAACAACAGGATCAGCTGCAGGAAATTCAGTATCTATGCACTTCTAGGTATGTTCCTGATTTTATCCACTTGAAGAGCCTTGAGTCTCTGCTTCGCTTCAAAGACAAGGCATTAATTCAAGGACACAGGCATCTCCATGAAGTACCTAATCAAAGACCCATCCTTCAGTAGTCTGTCATTTATGTCCAAAAACATACTGGTTTCCACTCAACATTCTGCCCAAACCAAGATCTGACCCAATGTATTTTTAAGAAAATGCATCTAAAAACATTCTCTAAAAAATTATTCTTCAAAGTTTTGTGACAAAATTTCAAGTGATAAAATATGTTGCGTATAAAATTAAATGTATGAAGTTAATTGCTTCAAACTTGGCACACTTGACTTCTCTTTCTGACAAAACGTATCAGCAATACCCTGTTGAAAACCAATTTCATTAAAACTTATCAGCAGAATGTAGAAACATAATGATTTGATGATGAACTCGTAATGTAAAATTTCTAGAGAAATAACTATACTTAAAAACTGGTATAAGTCAATTAAAATCCCAAACTAGTAACAGGTTTTACTACTTCGGAACAAGTGCAATACTAAACAAAATTTCAGAAGGCCTTAGCAGCTACCTTTCTATCAACAGCCGATGTTTAACATGTTTACAAAATGTAGTAAAGACTGCATTGATTATATGAACCACAGGAATGCAAAATTAAAAATTTAATTCTAAAGTACTTGGGTGTCACTGAACAAGCCATCCTTTATGAAAACAGCTGGGCATATCATCTCTTATTTCAGTTAAGACTCAGCCTTTTCTAGCATTCTAAAAAAAAAAGTCCAACTCAATTAGGAACATTTTACAAGAAGTAATGCACCATGATTCATATTTATCAATAGAAATCACAGATATCCTACTACCTGTCAAGAATTAACCCTACATGTTTATTGTCATTCCTCTGATCTAAGCCTTCTCAGGTTACAGTTAAAATAACATTGTCCAGAGGAGAGGTTACATACCCATTTCATTAATAGTTGCTCTTGCTTTTGAGACAAAAGAACTAACTTCACTTGAGTGCATTTTTGCTCTTTCTTTAAGGTCAGCACCTGTAAGTCACATTTCACACATGTTAGCAAGCTGTATACAGTACTGTAAATACATTTTCAAAACTAAAATATTCCTGCATTCCAAAAAAAAAATTAAGTCTACTTTGAGACAAGGACAGTTCAAATTAGTCATATTCATTTTCCACAGATTTCAAGGAAAACATGGACTGTTTATCAAGGAAAAACTAAAACAAAAAAACCCAAATGAACAACACCAAAAAATCAAATTACCCACCACCAGATTTTCACTAAATATATTCTTCCCAGTGACATTTCTTCTTCTCATATTAAAATAGTTTATGAACAATAACATTTATGCTATTATTTCATCAGATACTGTGTCACAAAGTCTGATAAATATGTTTTTTTCCATATTGTGCCCTTATTATTCTTTTATTGGTAGACCATAAAATACCTACAGTGCATGTTTTTTCATTAACAAACTATAGTTATCTAAATAAAAAATTCTACAGTAGACCTAGTACCATTTTTCTACTCACTTTACTGAAATGTATTTTTAAGTATGTTACATACCGTATTTTTTGTCAAATTTTAGCATTTTTGGGGAGAACAATTTTATTCTATTTCTTCATGCATACTCGAGAATAATTACGTTTCAAAAGCACACTAACTAGAGATGCTTACAAAAATGTGTTTTTAAAAATTCACTGATATGCAAAACCAACATTTTTCTCTCATGTGTAAAGAAAAATAGAAACAGATAGCAGCAGCAGTAGTAGTAGTAATAATAATAATAGCCAGGTACAGAGTAAGACAGAAAGTCCGTAATTCTTAAAATAAAAAAGACATTAAGACGACAAAATCTGCACATACACATTTATTCTCCAAAGTGCAACATTTCCACTGCAACTTCGTGGGTATTTTTTTCCATTTGCTAAACATGAACCTATTATGTTAGTCTCTTGGCATATGTCTGAAAAGCCTAAATAAGGTATATAATCAATGCAAAAAAAAGTTTTATAAATACTATGCGTTCAGGAAAATGCATTGGACTTGGGTTAAGCTAAGATTGTAACTCTGAATTTTAAAATAGGCAATTATAGGCTCCCCCTTTTACCTTTCTAGACTTAATTCACGACAGACCCTCTTGTCCCTCCTCATCAAACATAGTTTTAGATATACTTTTGTTGAAGGCATTAGCTGAAACTCACAACTCTAGATCTGTGAAAACCAGTATCTCAACGTGCTATTTTCTGATAGACATCCAGCTGCTGTTTTAAGGTAACACGCCCAATAAAGCCGCTCTACATCTCTCCTCCTACTTCCATCATAGCAAAACTCCTCATTTTACTAAGACTTTTGTTCTCCTTCTATGCATGTAAACATAAAAACAATGAGGCATCAGTTCTGATTGCATTTGCATGATTCCCACTAAATAATGTAAAGTTTAATTTACGCTATCAGACACCTTGCCAAAAGCTTCCAAACAACCTTCTAGGATATGCCTAACTGAAGAGAGTATGACAGGGCAGTTGAGCAGGCAGTACAAAACAGGAGTCACTGTGGTCAGTAACTAAATGCTGCACTGCAGCAAAAGTGCCATTGCTGCCTTACTAATTCACAATCAATACACACAGAAACCTTGCCAGGAACCTGAAAAGAAAACAAAATTGGCATCTGTAAATCTGGACAGAACTCTAAATTATACAAAACAGCAAGCAACTTTCAAAATGCATTTATGTATAGGTTTCTGTAGCTGAAGTGAGCTTTATAAAACTTAAAGACAAAACCTGCTTTAAAAGCTGTATCTCCAGGTGTGCAAATTAAAAACTATCAGTTCTCTGATACCAGTTAATGTCCAAGTGTAACTTCTACAACTCTGTCCAAGTCATTGCCTATATAATAAAAGAAGAAACGGTGTGCTTTACGAACAAGAAGACTGTGTGGCTGTGCAATCCGAGTCAAAACTTCCACACACTGAAATCCTGCTCACTGGGCATATCCTTGAAGAGTATACAGAGAAAACTCCAAAAGACAGACACTGAACTTAAAAAAATACCTCTAGTACTGCTAAGAAAATCTACTGTCAAGATAACACTAAAGCAATTTTTAGATTTTGATTTTATTCAAACTCATTAAAAAATGAACTCGACAAAGAAAAACCACAACAGAACCCAACCCTTCTAAAACAAAAATACACAAACTGCAGACTTCTTCCTTCATTTAGAATATACATTTCCTTAAAGATACTTAGAGAAACCTATTAAATTTTCAAGAAAAACTTTTGTAATAATGGATTAAAAGATAGCTGCCAATTTAAAATTAATTATCTTAGTACTGTAAAAAAATTCTAGTACAATAGCTGATCTTGGTTCCTTAACCAACTTCTGTAATCTTACATTTCCCTTTTAAACCATTTCTCCCTCATAACTGTCAAGGAAATGAAAAAATTCCTTTTCCTAATCCTTTACTACTTTAGCCCTACAAAGCATAATCACAGTAACTGAAAACTTCTTCAGAGAGAAGACTTTTAGGCAGAAACCATTCGCTGTGCTCCTAACAGAACATGCACCTTGGCATCCTCTGGTTCACAGGAGATGGAACCGCCACCAGCTTAGTGCTTTTGTTCCTGTTATAAGATTCAACCACTGATCAAAGAATTCTTTGGCCCATATAGCAGAGAACTATTCACATTTCTTCAAAATCTGTTCTCAAGTCAAAAGTAGGAAAGGTTAAGTTTCTGAAGACAGCCATGAAGGGGACTGCAGGTTCAACCAGAGACTTCTGCTCTCTCAGCTACTGAAATCAAAGATCCCTCCTCTCATCCTAAGTTTCCTACTTTAAAGTATCTGAAAATAGTATTTGCTCAACTGCCGAGAGCAACACAGTAGTTAAGCTTTTCAAACTACAAAACCTCTCACAGAATGACCCTCTGCAACTTTCCCATGGGCCACAGCTGAAATCTGCAGACGGGTTTGGCCTCTCTGCTTCCCCACATCCAGATCCAGCTGGCCCCAGGGGCTGCACGACGGGTCTGTGACCCCGCACCACAGTGGATGTGGGGCGCTCCAAGCCCTTCCACCCCAGGGTGTGAGAAAGGGGGAACCTGAGCTAATACTGAGCTGAGGCAAACTAACTGCTGCAGATCTGACTGTACACTGTAATTATGTCCCCACATCCATCTGGTTTGTACTGAAGCATGAATCATTGTTTTGTCCATATTACACTGCCTGGTTTCTCAGTGCTTTGTCCTGCTAATTGATTCTCACCCACTCAGAAACATAGCAAAATCCAGTCAAAACTAACTGTGGTTCCAGGGGTCATGGTCCCCAGTTCTCACCCAATTCTGCTCCTGGCACTTTATGAACTCCCTTTTAAAGACCACAGAGTCCCACTTTCAAAGTAATAGCTGTTGGTACAGGACAAAAAGAGAGGTGCAACAATGGAAGACTACATTGCCAGTGCATTGGCCACTTCCTCCTATAGCTACGTTGGGATCAAGGCATGTACTCCCCACCCGTGCGTAAACTCTTCTTGAATCAACTTAATTCACAGAAGCATCATTTCCAAAGTTACAAAGCAAACTGGTAGGAAAGAACTTCCCTGTACACTTCCGATGAACAGTGCTATTTGCAAAGTATCAGTACGAACAGCGGTCTTTTGGAGGTCTGCTGAGCAGCAAGTACATAAACCGGTATTCACAAACCAACCCTTGAAACTACCCTGAAGAAGATTCATGCTGTTTTAAATACTGCCTACACTTCTACTGAGGTTTGTTAATCCAAAAGAAAATCCCTCTTTGATTCTGATCCATCACTTTCTGACTTCCCCCCTCCAATACTAGAAGAATACAGAAAAGTTAGTTAAATTTTTTACACTGCTTTCCATAGGCATAAAAACTCTGATGTAACCAATTAACTGTCTTTGCATGTTTTTTCAACATTTAGCCACTGTATCCTGTCAGCCGTCTGGAGAGTTTTTTGCCGTATGTGCCCAACTAGCATTTCACAATGATGCCAGAGAAAATGTTTATTTGAGAAAGCCAAGGACAGTCTAACAAGATAGGCGTATTGCTGTTATTCACCAGAATTTTACCACCTACATGTCCATACGACAAGGATGGCTATTTATCTTAGAAAGCACACCAAAACAAATCTAGTTTTACTGTGATTACTCTGACTCCATGCCTCCTCCCCTATTTGGGTATTTTCACACACTTTCTAAACAGGATTTATATATCATTGAAAAGTTAAGTGTTGCATTTGAGAAATTTGTTTCAATATCTTTATTTAAGCCTCACTTTCCAAATACCATAAATGCCTAGAAATTTTCTTGTACAGTACCGTTCTATACTATGCTTTTAACACATTCTTAAAAAACACACCACAAAAGCTGTAAACTAAAAAGGCAGAAAATTTAATGGTTTATACATTATACTTAAAATTTTAACTTTACTCAATAAATAATTTTATTGAAAAATAAGTCTTTTAAAAATCTGACACACTAAAATTAAACAGTGAAGTTATTTTACCAAGTGCCAAAAGGTGCCCAAAGCGCCTTTTCTCTGAGGAGGAAAGGAAGTGACACATGCACAGGCATTTGAGGCAGAATAAAGCATTACATTCTTACAGTAGCAATGTTATTTTGAGCTTGCCCTTTGATCTTGCTGAGCACAGGTTGACCAATTGTGTCAGCACACCAAAATTTTAGTAAGGAAGTGACATCTGAGAGTTTCAGAAGACACTCTTTTGCATGCTCTGTTCAATTCCTCTGTATCTTGTTGGCAAGAACTAGAAACGCTGAGAACTGCAAAGCACAGAGGCACCACTTATAATATGTTTAATAACCCAAGGAATTAGGTTAAGGAATTTATGAAGGAAACTTACAAGGCTTTCAACTAGGAGTACAAAATATGCACTACCTCACCAATTAAAAAGTTAAGAACTACCATGTACCCATAACTTATTCCCACAGAAAGTAATTAAGCAGACTGTGGATTAATATCCCTCCTTCATGCACAAAAATAAGACACTTAAGATACTGAACTACAATACTGAGGCAAATGGTCAATTTTAACATATGTTACAGATTAATTTATAACTACTACTACAAAAAAAAAACATCCATTAGGGTACATGTAAATATCTTTCCTCAAAGGCAGATGTGTGGATCTCCTAGAGAAGCCACTGTAAGAAAAGCCATTTTAGCAGAAATCATTAGCAGTACCCCAATCAACTTTTATGAAGCCAGGAACACCCCAAAAGGGAGCTGTACATACATATTTGTGGACAACACTACAGCCAACTAACTTTTTTTCTCCAAATCTCCAATAATTTCAGAAACAAAGGTTTTACATCCTGAAGTCTATTCAGGACAACTTAATTTCCAATCTTGAACAGAAACTGCCATACCTCATGAAACAACTATATTTATTTAGAGATAGTGACAAGTCTAACGTGAGCAAAACTTTCTTGAAATAGAATTAGAGTTTGCTAAATATATATACCCCAGTAATAAATAAGTTACATTACTCTGCCAGCACATATATATCTCCATAACCTTAAAAATCCTTAAAAAACCATAAAAGCATAATGTAAAGTTGATTATAATAATGTCATGATATAGATTAATTATTTTTATTTTGCTTTCAACTACTATTTTTCTGTGTCTAAAGCCATACGCTTGAAAAATCACAGTACAAAACAAAGTCAACCACTACTGAATCTCTTGGTTGTGTGAAAGAAAAAATATTTTATGCTTTGCAGACAAAATACACAGGCATTCCAGTAACAATCCCATTGCACCTCCCAGCCGAGCTAGACCCAGGCTACCCAGATCATCAATCTCTACTCATCACAGCTACTACTGATTGTATTCTTGAATAAAAACGTGTCCAGTCTGATCTATTAATAACAGACAGAATGCTTCATAAATATTAACTATTCTGGACCACCTTTAATAAAGCAAAAAAAAAAATCATTACTATATATCTGTCAGAATAATAGAAAAATAATAGAAAAGTCTGGACTGGAAGAAATCTCTGGAGATCACCCAGTCTAACCTTCTGTCAAATGCACGTCCCTAGATTAAGTTATCCAGGGTCCTTTTAATACTACTGGCAAGGAAAACCACTCCTGTGTTTCATTCTTAATTAATCTTCACACAATGAAGAACTTATTTATCTTATCTGTATGGAATTCTCCTAAAGCAACTTGCATCCACTGCCTCTTCTTTTGTCACCATATACCTCATTGCAAATATGAGTACATCTCTCCTGTATCCACCAGGCACATGAAGGGCAGTCACCTCTCCCCGTTCAGCAGTGTCCAACCCTCTAATCACCTTCTGCTGGTGTACTAAGTGCTGAGTAGAATAAACACATGCCTCGATCTCGATCTACTGATGGTTCTCTTCCTGGTGCAGTGCAGGACACAGTCTGCCTGCTTTACTGCCTCAGTACAATGCTAGCTCATGTTAAACTTCCTGTCCCCTAGAACCCCCAGGTCCTTTGCAGCAGAACTATACCCCTGCCAGTCTGTCCTCAGCCTGTTCTGCCACTTCAGTTATACCATTCCAGGTCCAGGACTTCATATTTATCTTTGTTAAACTTCATGCAGTTCTTCTAGGCCTGATTTTGCAGCTTGTTAAGGTCTCTGAATGGTGGCTCCTCCTTCCCACATACCTATCTATCTTTCCACTTTGAAGTCATCTGCAAACTCAGTGAGGGTTCAATCATACCTTTAGAGTATTTTAAAAGGTATTGAATAGCACTACCAGACCCAGCATCAACCCTCAAGGAACTCCAGTTGTGACTAGCTGACAGTTTTGACTTAAACTATTAACATTACATCATCCTTTGACCTTGGCAGGTGAGCCACTTTTCACGGTCTGTATGCCCAGGTATTTTACCAACTTCTCTACCAGGATGCTAGTGGAAAACACATTAGATTCCTTGTTAAAATCAAGGTACCCAGCATCCATCTCATCTGTCATCCACTGACCAAGCCGTTTCATCACAGAAGGCAACCAGGCTGGTGAAGCGCAATCTACCCTTGGCTGAGTTTTCCCAGATACTTTTTTGTCTTTCATTTGCCTGGAAACAACTTCCACAAACACTTGTTCCATAATTTCCCTGGAGACTGAAGTGAGACGGATTGGTCTGTAGATTCCCAAATCTTCCTTTTTGCAAACGGGTATATTTGCCCTTCTCCAGTTGCTTAGGTCTTTAATGACCTTGCAAACATGATAGATGGTGGCTTTCCATTGCACCAACTCAGATACACATGAACAGGATCTGATGGGATGTATATGTCCAACTAGTATGGAAGGACTTTAGCACAGTCCTCCTTTACTCTCCGTGGTTTGCTGTTTACTTTGTTGTTGCTTCATGGCACAGAGACTTGGGAGCTAACCTTCCCCATGCAGACCAAGGCAAAGAGAAAATGGGAGCACTTCTGCCTTTTCTGTGTCATTCGTAACTAAGCTGTCAGTACCATGCAGTAGCAGACCTACATTTTCCTTGAACTGTTACTTGGTAGTAACATATCAACAGGGTGTTTCCTTGTTATTCTTGACGCCTTTTGCTAGTTTGAGCTTCAGCTGAGCTTCTTCCATCCAAAACATACCTGAGCAATATTTTTGTATTACTTTTTGGGAGTCTGTCGCATTTTTCAAGGGTAAGGTGAATAAAAAACTCCCCCAAAAATACATTAATGGATATTTGAGAGATCAAAAGACAGAAAGAAGCTGCTGCTTTTTTTTTTTTTTTTTTTTAAGAAAGGGAATGTTCAAATCTAAATGTTTAAGAGCTACAGAGCACACAAAATAAAATGTACTGAATATGCTCCAGTGTATTCCTAAATATTTTCGAGATTTAATATTCTGACTATATCAATACTTACAAGGCAGTTACTAATTGAGAACATTAAGAAATGAAACATCATTTCATTAAGAATCATAGTTTTGACTCTTGAGGTATGACAGATCTGAAAGTTAAGGACCAAGAAATGGAAAAAAACATTACTACCTACTAAACAAGGAACTAGCAATTGCTTCTGAGGATAGGCTTCTATTATGGAGTACCACTGAAAAGAAAGGTCTTACTCAAAAAGCAGTACAGCTTACTCTCTGCCTTTTCTGTTCCCTGAGATTTCATATTTTAAACTTTTAATCAAGTATGTGCATGTAACAGGTAAAATTTAAATTAAAAGATCATTTCTCCAAAGATTAATCTCTAAGAGAACAATGTATCGCTGGCAAAATACGGCTTCACATAAAAGTCTTTTTTTTGTTTTGTTTCTTACTCCTTAAGGATAGATAAAAATCTGAGATTCACATTAACTTTGCCTGTGGTGTCAAGTACCTCCAAACTTTTCAATGAGGAAGGAATCCCACGACATTTAGCTTCAGTTTCCACACAGTTTTATCCAAACTCTCTTATCTTCTTATGCTTAAATTTTTCTTCATATTTTTTTTTTTATTTGAAATTAAATAGACATATTCACCACTTTTACATGGCAAGTATAACTTGGATCTCTACATTTTAGTGCATTTCATACTGGGATTTTTAAAAAGATAATGGCACTTCAGCAATTTAAACAAATTAGGTAGTAAACAAAAAACACAACAGTAAAGTCAGTAACATATAACAAAATATATTTTCAGCAAGTGCTGAAAATTTTCTTTTATAAAAGGGAATAGAGAACTCCAAAAGTTATATGTAAGTGTTCAGAACTCATGTTTTTCACATGCACAAAGTTCTTGGAAAGTCAGTACACTATAAAGATCCGGACTGAACTGAAATGAATGTAATGGTACATATGCTCATGATCATTAGGAAGAATTTTAATATATAAAGTATAAGGAACCAGAAGAGTAAAACCAGTACATTACCATAGGACCCAGCCTTAAGAGTGAATGAATATACTTAAAAGGTGGTTCTGAAGTCCCGAAGAGCTATAAACAGCCATGGGCTAAAACCACAGATCATGGCCCTGTGCCTATCTAATTGGGTTGTCTCAGTTTTTGGTACTGTTAAACACACACATTAAGGAGGTTACGATAGATTTTTCATAATTGCCTGTTAAATAACATTTTGTCTAAGAAACTAGTTAGCAACATATGGTTATTACATGGTTTTTAAAGCATCAGACTTCATAATTCACCTTTCATAACTTAGGGGTTGTCACCTACTTTCTCTATTAATCATTTGCTTTACTGAACAGCAACCATGAATCCTACTGCACACTCGTATAGACACAAATTTCTGCACACACCAACTGAACTAAGAAAAATTTATTTACATGTAACTTTGGTAAAAAGCAAGGTGTATTCTAAATTTCAAAACAAAATGAGAAGGATGTTGGCTGCAGTCGTCTTAGTCAAGGGAAAAACAATTTTGCATGAAGGATGATACGTATGTTCCCTACACAAGGAAGTAAATAAAATGAATAAAATCATTTAATTTCTATGTAAGACTTTATATTCCTGAAGTTCTCTAAATATGGATATATTAAGTCAAAAATGATATTGATATTCTTCCATATAAGATTTGCTGTCATAATTTATTAGCGTGACTTGGATATCAGCACTTTTTGCGTATATCCCCTCTGAACAGAAAAGTTCCTGAGAATCCTCAAACTGTGAAGAACAAACAAAATGTCTGCAATACCTGTATATCTGAGCCTTTGGCAGGATGCCAGTCCTGAGCATGCCCTCTGGAATGATGGCAGTCTTGTAGATCCACTGCTAAAGGTTATCTCATATCTTGCAATAATTTACACCCAGATCAGCACATTTAAAGCACTAGCTGCTGAATCAGTTCCCATAAATGGGATATTTCAGAAAATACAACTTTTGGGGCTTTTTTTAAACTTTTTTTCTCTTTTATGCTTTTAAATTTCAAGCCTTCCTTAAAGTCTAAGGTGCTAATTCAGACAGGTTCCTCCTCAAACCCAGGAACCCGGAATATAAACAACCCTAACTTTATTATATAAAGTTCTACAATCCCTTTTCAATGCCTACGCAAATTCAGACCAGATAGAAATTAGTCAGCTGACTCTTTCGCCATCCTGTCTAACTCTACACCAACAATATTGTCTAACACCCAACAATATTCCGCCTGTTAACCTTTTCTGCACCAACAAAAAAAAAAAAAAAGGTAGCTTATACCTTACATGCCTTTCCTGAATTCATCTTCACTTGCGGAAGGGGGCGGGGAGGGGAAGAATCATTATAAGGATCCTAATCTCACCTCTTAAAAACAAAGCCAATTTTTTCCCGAACACTAGCTGATTTTCTTTGTGACACTTCCACCATCCAACAACTGCCTTAGTCACCCCCTAGCCTCTTACAAAGCCAAAATATTGGGAAACTTATCACAACAGGGCTTCCTTTAGTTTCCTCCATGGCACATGAAAGAACACCAGTACTGGTGAAAGAACAAGAACAGGACAGCTACGTGTTTCTGAAGAGTAAGTTAAGACAGTATTAACTTTGATTCTGTGCTATGCTTCACTTCTAGTGACTTCTGCCAGGCTAACAAATCAGGACTAGCAGAGGACACAGTCATAAAGACATTATCCCCGTCTCTCAGACAGATACAGAGTTAGTGGAGAAGATCCAAAAGACGGTGGTGGCAGCAGTGAAGGCCACCTGGTAAGTGGCTAGGAACCACAAATACAGACTTGTCGAGCAATCAAACCACGACAAACCTGTTTGTGCTGATCTTCAAACACTCGCCCATACAACAGCACAACTACTTAAACATGGCAAGACTGTAAGTTTACATCTCACATCACGGTAATGATAAATACTGTAGTTTAATAAAAAGCAATGTATGTTTCAATTATTATTCAATACAGAGGGGTGTTTTAACAAAAAAAAAAGGTAATGCTACTTCCTATACCACTTGTATTTCTATGTTATTTCCACAATAAGCATTACAGAAGTACTTCTTTAATCCAGTCATTCTGCTAGTCTGAACATCCAACTTCCTCAAACCACTTTCCATTTTCAAATTCAACCTTCACTAAGAGAACTTCTCATCATGCCTATAACATGATGTGCATTTACTTTCTGGTAATGACACATGACTGAATTCTTATATAGAACAACAAAGGTCAAATGAGACAAGCATAAAAGCGGCATTTTTTACCCTACTATTTACCTCCAAACTAATGGTGGAATCATTAATTGTGATTTCTATGCATTATAAATCTTTCATTAAGAATATCCTCTGAAGAGATCAGCACCAGAGTCTTGGTTTTTAAACAAAGAACTAAAAGTAACTTCAACAGAATAGAACATATGCCTATTTTAACACCACTACTACCAAAAAAAAATAGCATTAATGTAGCATCACATTTCATTTGTATCAGGTGCAACAGCTTTGCTGTTGCAAATACCTAATCCCTATGATGACAAGTAATACACAATATTCTATCTTTTGATTAATAAGCAGGCATTCCTAAAACTTGCTAGTGGTGAGATTCTTCATCCTTCTTCTTCAATCTTAAATGAATAGTGACACTCAGACTGAACAATCTCAATAAATAGTACTAAGCCTTTCAACTCAAAGAAATACAAACACACAGAATTTTGAGCAACCAGATGTTTGTTCCACTTTGATTTCTAATAAATTAAGTAATCAGAAAAAAAGGGACATCTTTCATTGCACTTTTACAGATGACTGACTCAAAACTTTTGCATATACCATATATCTGACCACTGCACATATGGGGCTTTTTATGTTAAAAGGAATTGAAAGTGCTGGGTTACCTATTTTGATTAGTAATAATTACAAAAATAGTTACCTAACTGTACACCCAGTTTCATGAGCTGTAAATAAAAAAGGAGGAAGTGTGTTATGTGGTAAAAAAGAGAAAGTCACAATCTCTTCTAAAGAAGTCGTGAAGTCAGTATTCAGGCATAAATACTATTAAAGAAAGGAGAGTTTTTCCTAAGAAAAACCACAATTTGAACTCTTGTATCACCTGAATGTAGTTGAAGGCATCAGTGAAAGCCCCTTCTGCTTTTTCATTACCCTCCATCCCATCCCTTAACGTGAAAGGCACCACCCAGTATCTCTAGCTCCCTTTTCTTCAATGATCAGTATTAGTCATATCGATATATTCATGGGAAACTTCCAGCAAGATTCAATGACAGTGGACTCTGTGCTGCTATGCAGGAAGTGATACTTTCAGTGGAACATCTAAAGAAGCCGGTAAATAATCCATGTAGCATATGAAAATAAACACACCTTGTGAAAAATATCTGTAACAATAATCATGACTTGTTGCCTCCCAATTACAAGATGATCACTCTCTGCATACAGCAGACTACAGACAAACTTGAGTACAGATTCTGAAGTAATGGCCTTAGAAAGATTAGAAGAGGTTACTGAGGTTGACTGAGAGTCTTTTCAAGCTATAGCAGGTGAGAAGAACAAGGACTTCTGTAAGAAAACTCAAAAACGAGAAGAAAAGCCTTCAAAGTAAAAGATATGAGCTCAGCTTTGGCCATCTTAAATCTACTCAGAAAGCTCAAATCTTGAACTTAAAAAAAAAATAAATTTAAAAAAAGCATTAAATTCACTGGCATTCCTGTACAAACATCTCTGGCTCATATTAATACTGGGCCAGCACTCAAGGCCAAGGTCTTGACGTTCCACACAATGCTGTGTGAAAGTAAGGACAAGCATTTGAGTCATGAGCAGGAACATCTCTTAATAATGCTTTGTTCACACAGAAGTCAGACAGGAAAACAGCAACTGCAATTCCGTTTCTCATAAACACCAAGTTAAGTAGCTCACAAGCAGTACTTTCCCTTATTCCCAGTGTTCCAAAAGGCTTCAGACTTAGAAAAATAAATTAAATGCTTTGCAAATAGCGAAGTTTCCCAACTATTGAACATGTTTCAGCATCAATGTTGCAAACTCATTTCTATTTCCTAAGGATTTGTTATTTTAAAATACTTCTGAGATATTTGATCTCTTCTATTTTTAACAGACCATTCAATAGATTTGTCACCAAATTGCTTCAGAAAAAGAAAGGAGGTCTGACATCGGAATATTACCTGCCATCTGGAGGGGCTTCAGAAATCATACAGATTAGTGGTATCTGAGCCCATCCACATGCAGTCAGGAAGTTCCAGCTGGTGACAGGAACTCCACAAAGAAATGTTAAAATATGAACAAGAGACTATTCTAGACCTAAATTCCTCATATTCTACAAAAAACTGCTGTTGCACTACTAACATGAACTACTGACATTAAGCTGGAAAACACTGATAGGCATCGTAGACAACTACAAATCTGCAAGTTTTTATCATTAAGTAGCTTTTGTTTTTTGCCTAAAACAGGCAGGATCTGACACAAAGAATTACAGCATTTCTTCTACTTACCTTTTAAATTTCTTTCGATGTAAGACAATAAAAGAGTTGCCTGATCTATATAAACAGAAGCACATGTGTATTTCCATTTATTAAAGCACAGATACGGGATCAGCATTTAAACAGGAAAAAAGAAAAATCTATATAAAGAGAAAATGATCTAAAGAGACACTTCAGAATTTCTTCATTTTCATATTACTTGTATTAATTTTACAAAGGAAAACACTTTGAAAGACGCAAAACAAATCTCTCCTGCCTGCGTATGAAAAAACTGCATACAAGATTCATACTATTTTTGCTATGGCCAGGTCTCCACCTTTTTCTACATCACTGCATGAACATATTATAACTGTGAATATATAAACAACTCCATACTACATTTATGTGGATTCTTGTTATTTTTTTCTCCTCTGGCTTTCAAGAGCTGCACATTCAATCTAGATGCTGCAAAAAAACAATCTTTTACTGTACTAAACCTATAACAAAGGTGCCCTTAAAGAAAACCAATGTATGCGGCAGGCAAAGACAACAGAAAAGTAAAAAATGTTAATTATTAGAAGGTTTTGTTCATATTTGTGTCAATTATGTATACATAATTGCATTGTGTGTTATTCTATGTCATTTATAGAAGGAAACAGATAAGAAACTAACTGTTGTAAATTGTTTTAAGATGAAAATGCCACAGATTCAGATATGTCTACATACCTCTGCTACATGATCATTTTATTCTTTTCAAAAGCAACTGGAAAATCATTCTTTACCATGCAATATCTATTTTTGCCACGTATTGCGCACATGTATTCTATTTCCAGCACACATTACCACCAAACACATGAGATCAGATTATTTTTGCCAGCAGGTTTTCTCAGCTAAGGATATAAATGGCAAAGCAGGCTCAGTTCCCTCAGCAATAAAGAAATCAGGTGCCATAGGCACTTAGTACACCAGGGTAAAGCTCATACAGAGTTAGTTAGCTCATACAGTGCGCTGTGGCAACCTACCTCAGAGAACAGGAAAGAAAACCAGCAGCCTTTCTTCACAAATCAAGATGTCAAACACCCATAGATGTGACATGAGTATTTCAAATGATGGCAACTATTCAATTTGACTTAATAGTTATGGAAGAGATCTGGACCTCAGACACCACAGAGAAAAGTCAAATGCTCAGAGGTACAAAATACAAGTAAAAAAGAATTAAGGTCCTCATCTAAGCACAAACACATTTACAAGTGGTATGCTACATAGCAGGGGCCTAGCCAAAATACTAATTCAATAAGGATAAGTTAACAGCCCTAATTAATAATCTGTATATCTGTATCTTTCTGTCAAAGTGGTCTTCATCTGGTTTTAGCCACTTCAAAATCACACAGTTTTTAACCATTCTATATGGAACATAGACAAGAGAGTGTAACTTCAGGTGTGGAGCATCCATATGCATGCCCTGAAACTGTAGCAAAGGCTCTAGCCAACATCTGAAACTAAGCTTGCAGCTTTTGAGAAGATGTAGGAGAGTCTATGAAATGACATGGAATTCACACATAATACAGATTTGATTGCTTTCTTTTAATCATGATTTAAAGATGATGAAAACAGTGAGAATTACACGAACTAAAATAGCTACCCTCTATGATAATCATGTTAAAATGGGTCTGGTATCATAGAGTCAACCAAATTGCTCAACACCCCTACTGACCTGTTATCATCACTGAACCATGAACAAATTGGGATTACTGAAAGACAGAATTCTGTCTAATAAACTCCTCTGTTTCCTGTGCAATAAATAAAATTGCATTTCAAAATTAGGCAAAGCTGTCTTAGTTATCTACAATGTATTCATTACAGGGATGTACAAGCAGCTTGGAAACAGATGAAGTTCCTGAATTGTCTTAATGCAGGATAGGATACTTACCCAGCTTTCAAAAGATTTAAAAAAAATAATAAATTAAATGTCTTCACTCTTACATACAGAGAACTTTTTCTCTATCCCAAGATTTGAAATGAAAGACTTAAAGCAAAAGCATATTGCTGATGCAGGCCTATAAATACAGACAGCCAAACAACATTTTGTAATTTAGGAATATATCTCAAACTGTTTATCTAATACCTGATACTCTAAGGTGCTCCAATTCCAGACTGCAACTGTCCACAGGCAAAGTAGTGAGAATAACAATCCCAATAAGGCACCTCTGAAAGTTTGTGCAAACTGCCAACCATGACAGGCTAGAAGTACCGAAAGAATCTTTTTCCAAAACCTGCGTTTCTACCTGAAGAGTGCTAAAGATACTTTTGGATTAAAACCAGCTAAAGAGCAACTCCGTAAATACTAAGTTCTCAAGAGTTCAACACTGCACTATGAAAACAGAATAGTAAAAAAGAACCACCCTCTAGAGCCGCAACACCTGTTAGAACAGGCTTAAAGTGACTTCAAGCATCCCACTAGCAAAGTTAAAAAGGAATATAGTAACATTATAGTAATGTTAGTATTCGTTACCATACAGGGCATTTCTGGGGCTACCCCAGCTAGTGACTTAAGATTTCGTCGTTGTGGCCACACAGAACTACAGTTTTATACTAGGTTTGACTCCAGCTAGCAGATAAGCCTCCACCCAGTCACTTGCTCACTCCCCAGCAGCCGGATGGAGAAGTAAAATGCAACAACAAAAGCAGGGGGACACACAACAGCCACCACTACCACCCAGTTTGTGGACTGAGATTAAGGCAGTTTAATAAGTACAGGGGGGCGGAGGGAAGAAGAAAAAAAATTATGCAAAAGCAACCCTCTACGACCAGCAACCGATGCCTTGTGAGTCCTGAGCAAGGTCTGCTTTGGAAAAACAACTCCCCAGTTTTACTGCTAAGCATGACATCATATATTACGGAATATTCCCCTGCTCAATTCAAGCCAGCTGTGCCTGCTGTGTCCCCTCCCTGCCACTTGCACACCCTCATCACACTCAGTTGACATTGTTTTGGTCATCAATCTAACACAGAGCACCATAAGGCTGCTATAAAGAAAATTAACCCCATCCCAGCCATGCCTGTACAAGTTTTTAAGATAAGACCACTAGTACTCAAACAAGAATTTGTTAGCATATAGGTCAACGACAGATGAAACACAAATACTTCAAAACACCTGCAGAGACCTACAGAAAACCAATCCATACAAGAGTACCAGAGGACTCACCTGAACCACCTTGTGACTTCAAAGAGCCTAAAGATACCAGTGAAGACTGCATAGATATTCCTGTAGCTTTAGATATTAAATCAACAGTTACTGAGCTCTAATATATCTGCAGGAAATCTGCACAGGCTACAGTTTGATTAAAGATGAAAAATTACACCATATTAAGTATTTTTCTGAACAGGAGAATCTCAAGCATACCAAGAAGACTTTGCTCACTTCCACAGAAATAAAGGCAGTTCTGTACCCTCTTCACTCATCTACCAAATTGAAGACTTCAGCAGTGCTGAATCTCGCAGCCCTCGGGCTTTGATACACACACAAGAGACACCAGAACTGCTTTGCTGATGGTTATTGAATCGTAGAATCATTTAGGTTGGAAAAGACTTTTGAGATCATCAAGTCCAACCATTAACCTAGCACTGCTATTATGTCCACTGCTAAACTATGTAAATCACTCTAGGGCTCCAGACAGTCAACAGACAGAAATACACTTCAAGAAGGCAGTTCATCTGATCTCCACTTTGCAGAAAGCCATCTTTAGTAGAAAATCCAAAGTCACCTGCTTTTGCCAACCCTAACATGCAAGTTTTCAGCTAGAACTTTTTTACTACTGTCAACTTTACCTGCACATCTCTATATTACATATATAGGTAACTATAAAAATTTCTTACATGGTGTCACGGACACGGACAGTCATCTAACTGCAAGTTTCAGTGATATGGGATAGAAAAGGAAAAGAAGGTGTGATGCGTTTAAGCAAATACCTGTACACAAAGTTCAACACAAGTTCTAAGCAGTCCTAAGCAGTGCCACTAGGACTATATTTCAAAAGTCAAATCCCACCATAACAAGCACATGGAATGTAGGAAGTCATCTATACATGTAAACCTAGAAAAGGTGGATTTGTATAAACCTGATAGAAATACTAAAGAACACATTTTAAAAACCAAAATTAAATGCATTACAGTTACAACAGATACATAATATAGCTATTGAACATGCATTTCCAGTTCACACAAGCTGCAATAAGCCGGTTACTTCACCAAAGACATCTGTGGATCAAACCTTAGAGAAGCATATTTTAAAAAGCTGACAAATACAGACCAAAACTATTTCTGGTAATTCTCTAAATACTGAAATAAAAAACACGATATATTTTATATCCAGAAAGCAGAGTCTCTTTACAAAAGGAACTGGGAAAACACATTGTCCGATTACCTAAGGACATCCATTGCAGAACATTGTTTTCCCAATATAAAATGTTCTGCATCCATCTGGTATCTTTTCCATTTTAATTTAGTCTGTTCTAGTAAAATCCACTCCAGAGAAGACTTCATTATTTTAAAATTAATTAAAGCACTTCAGCTAAGCTCTGCATACACATTTCACTGTTCTAGGTACTCAAGTGAGGTGTCTTTCACTGCTTCATAATCATCTTGACAAGATGTCACTTTCATTTAAATTCTAGGACATACTTGAAGATGCTTCTCCATAGCTCCTGCTTGTGTCAAGTCTGCACACCAAGCCACCAGGAATTTCTACTCAGAAGACTTCTGTATCATTTCTGTAACCAACACAAACATCTTGAGCATTGTGTCAGTTTCAAACGTCTCACAAAACTGTAGAAGTTCTCCAGCTCTTCAGGATCCTATTTAACTTACTTATTCACAAGCTATATGGTTATACTTACTCTCATTAATGAAACAGCATTCAGCCATTTGCTTGTAATAGTCTTAGCTCTAAAGTTAGGGTCAAACCTTTTATTTTCCTTTAAAAAAACAAGCTGCACTCATTTTTTTTCACTCAACTTAGTATAAACTACATGAACTAAGGGAACTCAAAACAGCCAAGTGTATCCTTCGGACATCTGTCTCCCTGGGCTTTCTGTACAGCTACTCAAAAGACAGGATAACCTCAACAACTCTGACTGCCATACTCAGAATCCAAACAAATAAATTTCTCTTTCCATCAGCATATTTATGCTTTGTGACTACTTCTCCAGAACATTTTAATAATTTTAGACATACAATTTGATACATTTTTCCCATGCTTTTATATATATTTTTAAAGGATTTTGGGGAAGTCAGTCCTGTTTCCTGTTACCCTTCTCTGGTTAAACTAAAGAACTAACCAAATTCCACTCTCTCAGAAATATTTCCTTTACCTAGAATGTAGTAGTTTTAGATGGTTTTCATTAGAAAATTTCTTCCAGAAAAAAATCACATTATTTGCATACATTTGTTCTAATGGATTAAAAGCCTAAGACAATTCATTAAACAGAGTAAACTAAAAAAATCAAGATTACTAGCAATTAAAACTTACCCCAACCTCACCACGTTCTACAACAGTTAAATATACAGTTTTATACTTTACAGCACACATAAGCCAGCTGAATGACACCTAGTATAGACCACTGTTGCTCAAAATTAGTTTTAAAGACAGATATCTATCACGTAAAATAATCCCACACTTTAAATAACTGAAGTAGGTGTTGGTTTGTAGTTCCATGTGACTGTGTTAGAGAGTCCAGCCTTAGATAAGTCTTACACTAGTAAAGCACTACTAGCTTGATCATTCCTATTAAGTCATTGTCCACAAAAATTATGATTCTGCTTGGCAAGAATCACCACATAACTAGAGGACCAAATCAGACAGATTCGTTTACTTAGGTAAGTCTCAAGTAATAGCATAAATCTCAGATTCAAGATAGCTTCAATTCTAATGGGAAAGGAGAAAGAAGAATGCTTATATTACTGGTATAAACAAACATTTTACATTTCCATTTTTTAATCAGATATCACAATCCACAGAAAAGAAGGAATGGTCAGATGGTCTGTTTCATCAGCTTGAAAAGGCAAATCTCAAAATTACATCAATCAAGGGAAAATACTGCTAAAATGGTGTCTCTTGTAATTTATCCTTCACTAATGGCCTGGTCTTAAATTTGTTATTCATCAGCTTTGTACTCACAAATCACAGTGAGCTATAGTCTACAGCTCATTCAAGACCAAAAAAGGAAGAAAAATTGCATGGAAATATCCACAACTAGCATCCCAGCTGAATACACCCAATTACCAGAAACTTTTTTTGAAAGTTTTATGCTGTGGTAATAAATGAATAAAGTTGTTTCTGCTTCCACTAAAGCCTATGAAAAACTTTTGATATTGGAGACGGATACACTGTGGTTGAAAGTACTTTCATTTCAAATAGTCTTCAATCAGTGGAAGAACATAGTCTTTCTCAAGACTCCTGGCACTAAGTAACTAACTAAAGTTATCATTAGAGAACTTTAAAACTAGAGGAAAGGGACACAAAACATTTTATACAGAAGTTTTATACAGAAGAGTACACAATGTAGGAAGACAGACATCTAAACAGATGTCCTGCTGAATCCTGATGAAAAGAATCTTGCATCTCAAGTAAGGGATGGCAGAAAGAACAAAGCAGCCACAGGTTTAGTCCCTTCTTTTGAGGTTAATCCACTTAGCTTCTGTGCAGTACCGATTACCGAGTACTGGTCACTACTTCAACTGGAGAGAAAGCTTCCCAACTACTTTTATTTAACCCATTTTTTACACAAGTTCCTCTGAGACTTTGTATGACCAGTCCATACTCAATTTCACAGTTCCTCAAGAATAAAAAGATCTTGGATAGTGAGAAACAGAAACAAAAGTAAAAACACCTTCCCCTATCCTTCCTTCTTTCCTAGTTCAACTTCACTACTAACTCTTCTACCTCTTTCCCCACTGAGCAGCACACGGGGGATGAGGGTTACAGTAAGACTATAAGACTTCATCTCTGCCACTCCTTTCTCCTCACACTTTTCCCCTGCTCCAGCATAGGGTCCCTCCCACACAAACTGCTTTACCATGGATCCTTCCCATGGACCAGAGTTCTTCAAGAATTGCTTCAGCATGGGTCCTTTCCTCAGGGTACAGTATTTCAGAAACACTTCTCCAGTGTAGGTCCCCCATGAGTTGCACCTGCCAGTAAATATGCTCCTGCACAGGCTAGCCAGGAACCTGCTCCTGATAGGGCTCTTCACGGGCTGCAGCTTCCTTCAGGGCACCCAGAGTTGTGTTCTCCATGGGCCGTACTGTGGATATCTGCTCCACAGTGGTACTCCATGAGCTGCAAGGAGACAACTTGCAAAGCTTTTTTTTGAAAAAAAAAAAAAAAAGACAACTTTTGCTGCAAGGGAATCCCTGCTCTGGCGCTTGGAGCAACTCCTTCACTTCCTTCTTACTAACCTTTGTGTCTGCAGGGCTGTTTCTCTCATGTTTTCCTCACTCCTCTCTGTCACAGCTCCTGCGAATGTTTTTTTACCATTTCTTAAATATGCTATCACAGAAGTGCCACCAGCACCTCTGGCAGGCTCAGCTTTGGGCAGCCATGGGTCTGTTTTGGAGCTGGGTGGATCCCACTGTGTCCAATACAGGGACAGCTCCTGCTCTGTTCTCACAGGGACTACCACCAGGTAAACCCAATACACTGGTTTAAAAGCTCTGTTCCCAGCTACAGAATAACTTTAAGTAAAGCGACTGGGGGGCACGGGGGTAGGAACAAACAAAAAAATTTCCTGTAATTTTCTCAAATCAGGCGCTGTAATCACTAATGAGAAGGCAGCCAAGTGATACTTAGCTGAAAGTTTCACAGATAAGTAGAACTGACTGCACTGTTGCTGACAGTCCCATCCAGCTTCCTACCCCATTTGTTGTGCCTGCCCCCTCATAGGAATGGATCACTCTTCTGGATTCCAGAAAATTAACACGGTCATATTCTCATACTCTTACTGAAAGACTTCCTGGAAACCTTCCATTTGCATTTTTTATGCAGCTAAAAGGTGGATGCACATTTATCTATTTTTTCAGCCTAAACTACGCATGCAGCTATTTACTGTGCCACTATGTGCTGCATTAACTACAAGCAATTTTTGTTTTCTAATTTCCCTTGTTCTACAATTAGCACAAGGTTAAGGTAAACATGGGCAGAATAACATGCATCAAGTAACATGCTGAACCTACCTGAACTACGTTCCAATACTAGAATCATGTAAGTGATCGATTAGGAACATGGCAGCTCTGCCATACTTAATGCCAAGAACAAACTTTTGTTTAAGATGAACTTTTCTAGCTCTCAAAAATCCAGTCATTCTAATTTCTTCTGAAATGCAGTATGGCTCCTCAGGGTAGCAGGTAGAGGAGCAATTGGAGTTATTTGGCTGAGATATTTCCAAAAGAAAGACATTTAAACCAGTTTTTCTTATTGGGTTTTGGGGGTTTGTGTATAGAATAGGGGATTAAACCACAATCCTGACTGCACTCTTTATTGGCTCCGTTGTTCAGCATTTGCTCCAGAAAATCATGACGTCTATTAGTTCCTTCAGAAAAACAACAGCAGAAATAAAATTAAGAAGTTAAATCACCAATGTTGGGCAAATGCAAGCTGTGGCCTCCAAACTCAACAGATAACTCCGCACATACTCACAAGACACAGCTGTCATATGGCTGACGAACCTGCCAGATTTTGCATAACTCACGTTGCTGTAGGGGAAACAACTGTCATTGAGCCTAGCAGCCTACAAGCAGCTAGCATCAGTCTGAATCTGAACTTTGGTGAAAGTCTGCAATAAATTAAAAAAAAAAAAAAAAAAAAAAAAAAAAGAACCTTGCTACAGTCTACCTCTGAAGGCATTTATTTTGGGGAATGAAATGTATGTACAGCAACAAAAATATTCAAAAGACACTGAAATATTTTCGTGCATGATCTGAAGCCTCAATAGGGAACACTGGATTAACAAACAAACTCTTTCCTCGATTCCTGTGCAGGAGGTGCAATCTGGAACACCAAATTATGACCTGGAAAAATATAACCTCTGTTCTTGCTTACTTAACACAGACTGGAGGGAAAAAGGAGACTACATCCACGTAATACTCCCCTACTACTCTTGCTAGTTCAACAAAAATAAGAGTAGGTCAAGTATTTGAGAGCTATTATGGAACTCCTCTCCTCCTCCAGATCAAAAACCCATAAATGAAGACTTCAAAGATCTGCTCTACCAGGCTTGTCTGCTTCATAAACTTCTGCCAGAAAAACTACACCAGCTGGAAATGGCAGCCGGGAACCACACACCATACAGCCAACTCAGCTGTGCTGGAAACAAAATTCTGATGTAGACAAGTTATGCCAACAGGAAAAGCATTTGTGCTGGCTTTACTCACACCACAGACCCAAACTATGAATTTTTGCTGGCAGAAAGATTACTTCTCCTTTTCCAAGAAGGGGATTTTTTGGCCAAGCTGCAGTGACTTTTAGGGCAAAGTGGTTTGAAAAGCTCCAATACTCAAATATTTCAAATTATCCTGAAAACCAGTTACAACAAAAAATAAGTTAATTATCTACTGTATTCTGATATGTCTCAAAGATTTCTGAAATAAGGTCTCCAAAGAACAATTTTTTCTCAAATCTGTCCACTAAAAATTGCCTCAAAGCTCACCTTCTATGTGTGTACACATACAGAAGGCAAAGAACACACCCATCTCACAATCTCTATTTCATTTATTGCAGTTCACTTTACAGAAGCAGTGCTGAAGAGCCTGTTCTTTAACAGTTATACTCTAAACACACTCACCAAAAAAATCTCAAGAAGCTAGAGGTTCTTGACCCTGAAAGCTCTCCTAACTCTCCCATGCAAAAAGAAATCCAGAAGTGGTCAGTTCCTCTAGGGAATCATGGCATTTCATTATCCCCCCATATGAAATATCAGAATTTTGCTGTGTACCGACAGAGGGTGAATGGATGCAGGGAAACTGACAACTCCTCACATGTGGACCTTCACGAAAGAAACAATCTCTGATTGTACTAGGCCAGTCAGGGTTAAGCAACTGTCCTGGCTGGCCAGGCACCAGAGAAAGGAAAACAAAACAGTAACCACTCTGAACTGTAAAACAGCAGCATGGCATTTTGTTTATTTGTATGAGCTGTAAACTGAACCAATGGACTATGGGCCAGTAAGCTACTGCCTGAGACAAACACATAAAGAATAATTTTTTTTAAATGCCTAAGTGCCTTCTTGACAGGAGATGAAAGGAGGCCTGGAGGAACAGGACAGTCCTATGGGAACCAATAGTACATGAAATAGCAGGTGGACAGGAGGAAAGAAAACAGCATTAAAGGAGTCTGTTTCTTTAACTATTGTAACCATCAACAAATAAAACTGCTTACAAAGAGAATTACATTACCTGATCTCAAATATCCATAGTTTGTAATTGCAAAATGTAACATAATCCCCATTTCACATCACCTAACACATAGACAAGAGTGGGAGAGAGGGGAAAAAAACAAAAAAAGGAAGAGAGAAGACTTGGAATCACACAACAGGCTTTAGTCTGCCAAAACAACACTTCCAAATGCAAAATTCTGTAATAACTGAAAGTTCTACAAATATTATTTTGGCTTTTATTCAAAGCCTGAGGAAACGGAACAACAAAAGCTTAAGGTGCAACATTAGGTTGTTCAACTCTTCAGACCACAAACATTATCAAACGCTATCTGAAAACAAAAAAAGTAGATCTTGGGTCATGTATTTTATTTGTATCTTCTTTCAGATCTCATGTAGTTAAGATCAGAAGAAGCTGTAAGATTGCCTCCAGAATACACTGCCACTCCAAATTAAGGTTTTGCAACAAGCTGTGGACAGTCCTTTTTCCCTTCCTCACACTGTGCACAGAGTTACACTTCCAGAAGTTTTATGAAGATGAAAAATCCTGAAAATCTGCTCACAAAACTACCTTAGCAATATTACTAATATATATATATGTTAATATTACATTAATAATGCAAAATTTAGCTATTTGAACTGCCTATGTCAACGTAATTCAGTCCCTTGTGTGAACACACCACAGCTCTTAATTACTTGATCACAAACTTTTGACACCTTCCTTGCAGGCTGTGCCCTCCTCAAGGATGGAACACTGCCGCCAGCAAATAAAAAGAATCCTGCACACTCGCCTGTCTTGGCCACAGAACTGGGCAGGCACACAGTGTAGACTTACATAGGCCAGAACTGGTCATACGTGTTCTATCCAGAAAGGCCAATATTTTATTTATTTGGCTTTAGACAGAGAAAGGGGCCAGGAACTAACTCTGAGACAGAGCACTTCTGATGGAAGCACAAGGAAGCCTCCTAGACATAATGCACCCTTAACCCCAGACAAGCTGCTCTTTGACTTCCAGGTGTTCCTTTTGATCAATGCTAGAATATTAATGAGGAACTTCCTGCACTAATGGATGTATAGATCATAAGAAAGAAGATACAAAGAAAACAGTAGTAAAAGATTCAAAGCGAATCTCTGTGCAGAAATGAAAAGATATGACTGCCTGGCACAATCTCTGTATTTTATGGAATTTTCACATGGTGAAATACTTTGTTTTCCCCTTCCCATTTCACCATGTGAAAATTCCATGATTTGGAATCATACTCAAATCCACATCAGTCATCAACAAAGTTTAAATCTTTTAATCACCCACACTGTCATTTTGGGAATAACAATTGGATGTCATGTTTTGTGGACCAGCCCTTAGAAGGAAACAAGACACTTGGCTTGTGGCTTTCACAGATTTTTGTTGATAGCTGAGGAATGGCAAGATTTAAAGACCTTGGATTTCATTCCACACATAAAAGGGAATTACATTCTAGGACAAAGTTTCTCAATCTGCGGTCTGTAAAACATCAGATGGTGGTCCAAAAAATCATCATAAAAAATGTATTTTTAGAAACATACATTCCCATGCATGCAAGCAAGAAAATATAATTGAGGAAATAGAAAAACTAAAACAAATATTCAAATTTTAGCCTAGTTGAATTACACTATAACACATAAGAAAATGTGACATTTCACAAGATGATACTTGCATTTTTTTAAGGAAATTGTCCTTGAAACAGCACATTGTCCTTTGACATTTAAGTTTGAAAACGCTTTCTTCTGTTCTACTGAATTTCCTAAGTCCCCTTCAGAAAATGCTTTGTTACCTGTTTCCTCCATGTCCCAACTATGCTTTGTCTAGTTTCATTCTCTTTACAGACACCCCTTAAAGTCATCTATAAAAGCAACCCATCCAGCCACTGAGCTCTTTACGCCTATTTTCATTGACAAACTGTCTCACATTTTCTCATTCATCCTGAAATTCAGTTGCCACTGTTGGAACACTATTTATTTCACTCGTTCAGCTGCAGGAGTTTCCTTTTCTAGGACTCTCATATTACCAGCCACTTTTTTTAAAAAAATTACATACACCTAGTCCACACTCTACCCCTAACTCCCGGCTTCAAGACCTGGATATAGCTATCCAGGCCTAGTCTTTCACACTCCTCTTCTCAGGGCTAATTGCCCTTCCTGATGTCCACACACAAACATCCTTGTACCTTGTCTACAGTCAGCTGTGTATACATACTCACAGGCAACAATGACTACACTAAATCTTAGTACCAAAACAGCTCTGCAAAGTCAATGAGCAAAGAATACCAGAGAATTACTTGGAGCTCATAAATACAGTATTAATAGCATACCTAATTTTGAGGGAGAGGATCTCAGTATTTCTGCTCTCATATTTCCTGTATAACACTACCACAAAATTCATGTCTATTAGATTAAAAAATTAGTTGAAAAACCTCAAAAGAGTTAACAAATCTCAACTAATGGCCACCTTTTTATATGAAGTACATAACACCTAACTTGAAACTCCATTTGCATGTGTTGCTGTAATGCTGCATTATTCATCAGTTTAAAAACCACAGCTTTTAAACTTTTCCCCTAAGATTAGTAACTGATCTTTAAAATTTGTTTTAAAACAAGGTACAACATTTAAATTAAATATGCTAATTAATGCACACATATTTAACCTATTTATATATATTACTAAATGCTGAATTGATTACTTTCTTTTTTAAGACAATTCTTTTCATAAGTCTTACAGTGACAAACTGTATCTGGATGTAAACAGACATTAAAAGCACATAAAAATTTTAAACTCAACTAATAGCACTTAGGTAAAAAAAACTGGGAAAACTGTTTTCCATTTTAAACTGAATTAATTATGTTATGTGTGGCTAGCAAGCTTCATGACTGCATAAATGATCAGAAAAGATTTTAGAACTAATCTCCTCCTCTTTCCTGACAGTTCAATTTGTATATTAGAAAGCAGAAAACAACTTCTGTTTTCAGTTTCAAATGTTCTTAAATTAATTTTGCACAAAGAACTGGACGGGACATAGGAAAATAAGGAGACTATTCACTTGATATCCACAAAATACACGGTTGCTTCAATTGATTTTGACATGTTGACAAATTCTGTTTCTCAGTGTTTGGTAGTTGAGAGCTTTCATTTTCCTGAGCACTTTTGCAAGACACATGTGCTGCTTGGTAAGTGGGTTGGAGGGTGTGCTTTTTATTTCGTTTGGGGTTTTTTTATTTGCAAATACACTCAGCCTGCAGTAACAGTCACATTCATAATGAATTTTAAGTTTGATTCTTTAAATAAAAGTTAATTTTAATGTATGGAAAATATGGGTTTGATACAGATTTCTACACAACGTTTTACATGGCCTCTAGCATTATGTGGTCCTCATTCTGAAGCACATGCAAGACTTTCCAGGAGCTCAATTAAATGATTTTCCATCACCGTGAATAAACTTACATATTTTTAAATACTTTATGACACAGAAAGAATAAAACCAATATTAAGTTCTTGTTAGCAATTAAGGAAAATAATTTTTAAAATGTTTTGTTTGCTACTGAGATGAATATATACAAAAGACATGTTTCCTTGGAATCTGGGCTTTTGTTGTGCAATATGAGATAGAGATTTCCAGCTTCTCAGGAAAATTAAGTTTGCATACCAGCACAGAATATCCCTGGGACTTCACTCCGGAATATAACAGTTCGTACTTTCTTATCAGATTTCAAAGCATCCACAGCTTTTGACATCTACAGAGAAAAGGAGGAAGGGGAATAACCACATACTTTTTAAAGTGCTTAATTCTAATACTTCACCTTTACACTAAAAACTATCCTTTTCACTTACCATTTTTAGAAGATTTTTGTTAAGTGCATTCTTGGCATGCGATCTGTTTAATCCAAGCACCACAATTCCTGGAGGGGGAGAAAAATTATATCATTGTTACAATATAGTGAAATACATACTATCTATGTGAATTATCATTTTGAAATTACAGGAAAAGCATCACTGAGAACTGCAAAAATCTACTAGTGTAATCACTTACCTGGTGAGTTTTTGAAAGAAAATAAATTGACTTATCGTTTCCCATGTTAAACATTTCAATGTTCAACAGTAATTACATTTATTTTAAGAATTAAAATATGGCCCTAACACCTTCATGCGGAAATAGTGCTTACAAAGGCTGATGTACAATTACACAATTGTATGCACAAATTTCATGTTTGCGTGTGAAGTGCCGCCATGCAACCAGTAAAGATACTTAATTATAAAGCACGTTTCCATATTTAGACAGCCTGCCTTTCGAAACTTCTTAAAGCAAGTGCTACAACAGCTAAAACTAGCAACTCTGATATAGATAAAAGGAAGTCACAAACACAGAAAGAATGCTACCAACAGGAAACCTGAACTTTTTGTTCAAAAAGGAAAAAAATAATAGAAAAATTCTCCCACAAAAACTATGCTTAGTGCTTGGTACACAGCTCCAGTCACACATTCACAGCTTTCTTAGTCCAGTTAGAGATCAGTTGTCTCATTGACTGATTACATGTTCATGGGTTTGAACTTTGCAACAGCAACAGCATTTGTTTGTCCTTATTTCAACCCCCCTCATTTACCAGGTATGATTAGCAAAAGGGATGCCTATGTTTACCAAGCAATGTTTTAGACAATCACTTCTTGAACACACCACAACTCCCTGAATTCTAAATACTAGCACACACTCCTATTTAATCGACCAAGCCCTGGTAAGCTTTTATCAATCAAGATTATTTTTTGTTGTTGTTGTTATTTGAAGAATGCAGGAGTAAGGGGAGAAAGGTAAAGGACTAGGACAGGAACCAGGAACGAAAGACAAAATGGGAGCTTTCTATCTCAAACAAAAATGCCCACAGTATTGCCATTAATCTACAAGATTAACAAAGACATTCCAGAAATAGCATTTTCTCAGATATTTCCTCACCACTCATCTTTGCACGTATAATCATAAAATCATTTAAGTTAGAAAAAAAACTTTTAAGATCATCAAATCCAATCAAAACCTAGCTCTGCTGAGTCCACCACTAAACTATGCCCCTAAGCACCACATCTACACATCTTTTAAATGCCTCCAGGGATGGTGACTCCACCACTTCCCTGGGCAAGCTGTTCCAATACTTGACAATCCTTTCAGTGAAGAAATTTTCTATGATACCCAATCTAAACCTCCCCTGGTGCAACTTCAGGCCATTTCCTCTTGTCCTATTGCTTGCTGCTTGCGGAAAGATACTGACACCTACCTCGCTATGTCCTCTCAGTTATCTATACATAAGGCTCTTGTAGCCTCCACAGGGTGCTGGTCTTGTCATCTCAGTGCATAGTACTTCTTCTATTTCAGGGAAACGCATCCTCCCAAAGGACTGACCCATTTGTGCTTGAGCCCACTCCCTTTCCCCTTCTTCCTCCTGCATGTATGTCTTTACACAAGACAACATTAAAGACAGCTCCTGCTCCTTCTGTAGTTACCAATTTGCAAAGTCCTCCACTCACCAGCTACCACTCAAGATTCAAATAAGAATGGTTAAACACAAGTAACAGAGAATACATTATTCTTGCTTGTTTCCACTGTACAATAAATTTCTATGTATAGACACCTCCTAAAAGTGGGTAGGAGCCTGGCTAGCCCAAATGACCTTCACACCCTTCTTCTGTAAGCCTACATTCCCACTTTTTCATCCCCATGGTTGGAGGTATTCACCTAGGACCTCCTGCAAGGACCTTTATTCAGCACTTACAAGGGAATCTGTTTATATTTTGTTAAGCAAACGGGAGTACTGCTTCTTCTACAGTCACAACTCATTCTTCAGGTAGATTACTCCAAATACAAATATTTCACGTTCAATGCAAGTAGATTTGGCATAAGGCAAAAGCAGCACCACATGTTAAAGCAGCAAAGAGACACTTGACCAGGCTTTGATTTTGAATTCTAAGGCACACTGCAAATCTGATGTTTGACTGAAATAGAGATGCTATCACCCCAAACTGTTCTTCAGTTAAGAAATAAAGTCCTTTCCAGAAACATTTTTTTGTCAACAGCAATGACACTTTTGAATTGCACTTCTATTTTTCTTCTCTTCATTAGAGCCTAAAGACTGCAGCTTCACCACCAATATTAGTGTCTTTAGAAGGAAGTTTAATTTAGCATTAAAGCTCTTTTAATACTTTTTCCTATGAAGGGATGATCCTTGAAGACAAATCACACAGGTTGGTTCTTCTTAGTGGTCTACCAAGTCATAAACCTACCACTTCTGCCAGCCTCTCCAGAAAAATAAGAGGTAAATACAGATCACAGCCACAATGCTGTTCTATTTGTTAATTAAGAAAAAAAAATAACAAAGCAAGAACTGCAGCAGGAAAAGCATGAAAGACCTACAAGAGAAAATTATATATTGCAGTGGTGTATACAGAAAGACATCCCTTGAATTCTCATTTGAGTGAGTTTTGTTCTAATATGCCACTACTATAGTACCTGGGCATCTATAAAACAAATGCTTAGGCTTTTTAATACTGCAGTAAGATTTGGGAAGTTTTCCCTATGTATTAATCAGTGACCAAACGACAGGCAGATTAAGTCCCTGCTCAAAGTCACAAAACAGAAATTGAAAAACAGAATTCCTGATTTACAGCTCAGAACTTGATCCTTCTCCCTTTCCTAGTCCACCCCTTAAGGAGCTCCTGGCAAAAACTATTTAAGACAAGTCTTCCCCATTTTGCACATTCAGCAAGATTTAAAACCCTGGCCACATGGGTACATCAATTTTAGACAGGATAAATTTCCCTAACCAGGGTGAAAAGGAATAATCAGGCTCATATAACACTGCAAAGCCCCACCAACCCAATTATAAAGAAGAAGAAAAAAAGCAAAATGTTCAGACAATACTGCCATGCAGGTAAACATCCTGACAAATATCGTCAGTCATGCAGAAATTCTGATTATTTTTAAATACCTGTTACAATGTCATACTTACCCTCTAGGTGTGCTTTCCAAAACATTTTTTTTTCTAAAAATTGTTTGAAAATCTATTCATAAAAGAAAAAAATAACTTGGAAGTCATCATTACATTCATCAACAAATATGAGTAGAAATAATAAAAGTAATAAAATTCCAGTATCTATATGGTGTCAAAGTGGCAGCAGATAAACTAAGAAGGAATAAACATTCACATAATGCTAAACTCAATATTAATTCTACAGGTTTTCCTGGGAGTCATCTCTACATTATTTCAGAATGTTCTGCAGCAAATAATATGCATCTATTAAAAATTATATCCACATAATAAAAACTAACTTCTACCCTGTTAGCTAGGCTCTCCAATGGACTACGATGACTCCTGATGCTGTCTAATGTAAGCAGTCATATCGCTGTGTACTGCTTGCCTAGCTAACCATCAGAGGAAAAACATATCCAGATGTACAATATGTTCTCTACTTACAAGTTACCTTTGTCAAATTAGAAAGCTGCCTGTGATATAATTCTTCATGTTTAAAAGAAAACTCTATGAAAGTCATATATAAAATATACGATGCTATCGTTATTTAAAACTGCTGGGAGAAGATCATATTTCCTTCTATACTGCACAAAACAGGTTGATCAATTTAAGTGAAATTATTGGGTCATGGTTTAACTGCAGTTTATATCAGCACACAGGAAATGTTACTTTAAATAATGATGTTTGTCTGTTTATCTTGTGCTTTTTAGTTTTCAAAAATATTCATCCTCCATGTTTGGCAGGAACAGATTTAACAGTTGCTTAGAAATAAATCCTGTCTTTACACTTATATTAGTAATTTTATCTGAGTTAGGAAGATTCACTACATATGTATAAAAAGTACTTATAGAAAGACATTTATTTGTATTAGCATACACATACAAATGATCAAACGTACTTTTTAATAGTTAAAAAAAAATATCTGAATTATGCACTGAAAAATGGAGGAAGGATCAATGACAGCTAAGTTATTTTTAAGCTTGCCTCACTTAACTACTCAGATAAACCAAAGCACACAAGTTGACTAAGGTGTTTATTATTCTAGAGTAGTTTCTTAAGCAAAACAAGAACCTATGGTGAGCATATCATGCATAATTCTGGTGGTTTCCATTGATCACCTTATCAAGAAGTATTCAAGTGCAAAACCATACAGATGTGTACTAGGCGGTATTTTTTAAAAACACCAAAACATTTTCAAAATTCCGTATCCGCACACTTTTTATCTCTAAACACCACTTTAAAATCTTTCCTTCACTTCTTTGATTAATACATCTCATCTGCTCAGTCCGGCTTTATTTAAACAAAGCAAAAGAAGGGAGAACGCTTCCGATTCATCAGCTAGCTATCACTTTTAAACCTCTGAACAAACAATTTTAAGACCACATTTATTCTGCACATTTCATGTACGTTAAAATTCTAATTTATGAGGACAAAAAGCTGTCTTACATACTGAAACTCAACTAAAACCAGCTGGAAAATAGAAGCACAAAGAGTTGTTCTAGTGTAAAAATCTAAACTTTACAAATATTTATATCTCATTCCAGCAAGTGACACTGTAACACTTGATTCAAGACTACAGACATATTTCTCCTAATTCCATCCATAACTTTAAGAGCAAAAGCCATAAGTTCATTAAAATTTGTAATAGGATCACTAACGCAACTTGGCTTAAAGTTCTGAAATCTCAACAGTTGTAATACATTTCAACCCTAGTAATAACTAAGTAGAATCTCATACAAAGTAAAAGACATCTATTTAATTAAAACATACTAATGCACTGGCATTCACCTATACTCATAGAAAGCTGACACTAAAAGCTTCACCAGTTGCAACATGCTCAGAATACATGGGCATTTTACAAATCACTTTCTTCAGAAATCTCACATCTTTTCTATTGTAGTTCAGTTCAAAGTTGGGAGTTAACATTTCAGCAACTGCCCCTTTCAAATATAGTCTCATTTCAGTTTGTCTAACAGCTTCCCAAAAATGATGCTATACAAATCACCTGGAAGTGTTACGAAGCAGGATGGTTTGCTACTTTGTCTGCAAGGAAAGATTCATCTAGAGCTACAAGCTATCTGCCTGTATGTGAGGCAGTTAAGTCTGCGCCCCTGCCTCCCCAGCATCCTCAGCTGTAAAAGCCCTTCAGACAACACGTCCTTCTCTAAGGAGCACAGAAAGACTGGGCATGGACAAGAGCATAACCACACCACAAACCAGCACGTGTGCGCTGTAAAAGCTTGTCAGAGGGACAAGGTCTGTCCCTGCATGTAGCCAAGAAGCATGTAATGGAAGAATATGGTGAGGAAACAGCATGAGGAGGGTCCCACCATGAACTGATGGAAAAAGGAATGGTAGGTTAAAGAAGAGCAATAAAGACCACAGGGACTTACATGGAGTTAGTGTCATAATGCGGCAGGGGTATTACATGCTGTAAGCAGATAAAGATTGATCAACTTGATACACAAAGCGAGAAGAAAGATATGCAGTGGCAGCACAAGGAGGAAGCAGAAATGTTTCTTTTACAGAAACGTGGTCTGCTCTTTGTGCTGCTGAAGGAGGCATATGAAGCTTAGGTCTCCTTCTGGTTTATTTCTAGACTCTTGTTCTTATACTTATTAACCACTACTTGTTTCTGTGTCCTTCTGAAAGGCAATCCCAAAGAAAAACCCTTCTCCTGAAGAGAATTCATGAATTAAAAACACATTGATTGAATCCTTCCTTATGATAGCCACAGTTGATTTAACACCGCAAAAGCTATCTCCATGTTCTGGGGCATTTTTAATGCCACATTTAACAAAGACGTATATTCTGAGAAGGAAAGAAAAGTCAACTTCAAGAAGACTTTTTTCAACAGAAAAAATAAAAACAAGTGGGCTGTTGAAATGCAAAACTTTCACTGTCTCTGCACCTTTTCTTCAACAACCTCCTTCAATTCTCTGCACAATCAAACTTAAAAGAGTATCTGCACCAAAAACATTCAGCAATGAACTTGGGATAGACACACAGTATTAAAAACCTTTGGAACATTACAAAAACAAAGACTCCTAGCTGATTCAACAGCTGCAACACAACGCTTAATCTTACTGCTTGCTGTGTAATAAGATCATGATTTTTATATCTGCTAAGTAGTACTCAGGTATCTTCTATCATTTGTTGGAAAAGCACAAAACAAACAAGCAAAAGCTCTCCTCCAACAACTCAAACTCTCCTTTGCTCTTGTCTAACCTCTTCCTCAATTTCAAACAACCTTAAAAAGCTAAAATGGATGTTTAAAACTACTTCTGAGTTCCACAGTTGGTTGAGAAAACAGGACTAAAGAAGTACATCTTAAAGGAACTGGAAAGGGTTGGGAACAGACAAGTCACCAAGACAGAAGTGGATTTCAGGATCACCAACTTTACTGACACTCAACGGTGACAAAAAACCTGCCCTCAGATGAAAGCAGAGCCTCAGTTAATCCTTTGAAAAAGAATCATTTTCTAAGGCTCACAATAAAATTACCGCTCTATATATGCATACAAATCTATATATATGCATACCCAACCCACAGGTGTTTGCCTGAATTTGCAACAAGTCTGAAATAACTGAGGTAACATGCTAAATGATGTAAACAGACTTGTGCATCTCAACATATGGTTATTCCAGGACACACAATCCACATAAAGACATTCATGCACTGCAGATGAATAGAACTCTGCACTACGGCCTCCTCCATGAAAATATGTATAACATAATGGCTCTAAAAATAATTCCTCAGGAAAGGAGCTTGCCCTTACTGTTTCTCCACCATTCCTAGCCTGGCTGCACCCAAATGGGATGGAAGTGACAGACACAAAAGGAGGTGAAGCACCTCCAGAGCAAGAACACCTCCAAAATCTGGTGAGCACGACCCCATAAGAGGAAGTACAAACTGCCTGTGTTATGATGCACTGGCTCCAGATCACTCTGGAGCATAGATTTCCTTTCATTTAACCAGGTGGGTTAAAACAATACGCTTGGTATAGCTGAGCAGAACAAGGTCAGCAGCAGCTGGCTGCACTACAAGCAAGGAGGAGGGTGAGATGGTTACTAGGAAAGCAGCATGAGATGAGCAAGTGTGCTGAAGCCACACTTTCCCGAACAGAGAACAGAGATAAGAGTTCTGCGTCCTTGCCTGCCTCAGCACACAAGCACATAACAGCTGTGGGAAGCAGCAGCCTGCAGTAGTTTGCCACTACACTTCATTCTCTCCCACCGAAGTGGCCAACAGATGCCAGCCCGCAGAGGTGCACCTCGCACAGGCGGTACGCACAGCGTTGCACGCTGGGAAAGAGAAGCCGAGAGAGGCCAGGCCGGCCCCGCTCCGCACCGCCACACCGGCGGCCCCCTCCACGCTGCGACGAAGCCACCGGCCGAGGTGCCAAGGAGGAGGAGCCGCCACTCGCTTCCCGCCCCCGGCCGCCAGGCAGCTCCCCCGGGACCTCCCGCCCTGGGCCGCCGTGGGAGCCACCCCACAGTGCCGCGGCGGCGCGCAGGGGTCAGCGCGGCCCGCCGGCCCAGGCGGGGTCGGGGCCGCGGGGCAGGGCCGCCCCGCCGCCGCCTTCCCCGCGTTACCTTTGTGCTCGTCGTCCAGGTACCGGACCCGCAGCTCCTCCTCTTCCTTCGCCTCGGAACCGTAGCTCCTCCCGGCCGAGAGGAGAGCGGCGGCGCCGCCTCCCCACACCGGGGCCCGGCGGCCGGGCCGGCCAAGGGAGGAGGTCGCGGCGGCTGCGGCTGCCAGCCTGACTCGGCCTTGCAGGAGGCCCAGGCCGCCCAGCGCCGCCGCCATGCTGCTGCCTGCGCCGCCAGCGCCGCCTCAGCCTCTCGCGACCGCCGGCCCCGGTCCCGCGGCCCACGTGACCGGCTGCGGCACGCACGGGGCGCCGCCGCCCCCCCACCCCCCCCCGCTGCCGCTGCCGCCGCCGCCGCCGCCGAGGCGCGAGGACCCTGCGCGCTGGCGCTCAGTGTTCCGCCCGCCCTTGGGGCGCCGCCGGCCGCAGCGCTGTGGCAGCCGCGTGGGGCGGGCCGGCCCCGGCGGTGGGGGGGGACCTGTTAGCCGAAGGGGCCTGAGGTGGTCGGTGCACAGCCCGAAATCCCGCGCTGCCGGGAAGCGGTTCTTCATCGATGAACATCGCCATTGGGCCTCGCTGGGAGTTCCTGGTGGCGGGAGGTTACGCTGTGCATGTGTTTGTGGTGAAGTTGCCAGGAGGCCGCGTTAAAGGCAACGTGCTCGGGCCTTGCTGCGCAGTGTGAGGCAGCACCGGGATGAACATGCGGCAAGCCTTGGGCGCTTGCTTCTTTTCAAGCGCAACCATGCCTGGTGCTGCTGGTGGCATTGGCACGGGTGGTGGCATCGGCACAACATGGGTAGCGCCTGGTTCCACACACCGAGGCTGAAGGCTGCTGGCGCTGGTTTCCCCTCTTGCTCTGCCCCCATCCTCCTCTTTAGGGGGCACACAGAATTGCCGTTGCTTCACAAAAGTAAGGATCAAATTAATACAACTTGGTATTCAGACCTGGGTTTAGTTGTGTAAGCAGCACTGATGTGGTGCCTGTTTGCCCACCATGCACGCTGACGGGCATACCGGCATGAAGCCAGTCAAAAGATATAAGCGACAAGGCAGGTGGGAGATAGTTACCGCCTTCAGTTGCAAACTCATGTTGCACTACAACTATGACCTGTTTCGAAAGGACAGTCAAATTTCACTGATCCATGTGTCAAGACCATAACATTTAGTTGGGCCAGACTGTATATCTCTATATATGTATATATAGATATATATGTATTAGATATAAATAACTAAGTTGATTTCTTACACAGGACTTGGGAAAGGTTGCTGTAGCTGCAGTTAATCCAGGATAGTAGTGAGTCACCTAAAGCTGTGAAGTTTGGCTGCTTCAGATTTATTTACTCCAGAGAATTAGGCCTTGAGGACAGAAAACATGCCTCTGAGCCCCCCGCCCACCTCCCTGTCACTTTCAAACCTCAGTGTTACTTAATCAGAGGGATAAAGCTGTACCACTTCTAAGCAGAGGCTCAGATGGAGCCATTTTGGTTGTCGTTTGGGAAAACTAGCTACTGCATTTCCTCTCCCTCATGCAGTTGCTCAGCAGCTCCTCCACTGCCTTCCTTCTGGAGAAATGAAAGTCTAAAAATAATGTTCTATTTGTTCTTGTAGAGCACCATGAAGGGCAAATGTTGGGGGAGGAACAGGCAGACTATCACCTTGCATTTATTATGTTTTACTATTTAAACAGGACTATAGCTTGTGATTAACAACCTGTTCCAGTAGTGCCTGTAGTATGCTAAAGACTTTTCTAGCAGAAAGGAATAAAGAATGCCTGTCCTGGAAATTTTGTTCACAGTTGAAGAACATTTTGTTTTATGAGAACAAATTCTGAAACATCATGTCAATAGAAACACCGAGAGAGCACTATTCTAGAAGACACAGGATAAGGTAAAAAGACATTTGAAGCTAGGTTCACTACAATACCATCATGTTGCCTTGAAGCTGGAGGCAGATGTGTAGTCATTTGCGATGGTTCCCAGACTCAAGGATTAGAGAACACTTTCCTGAGCAGAGGTCAGCATATGGAATCAAGCCCAACAGCCTCAAATACCCACAATCATGGTCAAAGCTGAAGCAATTTTAGGAGTACAATTTTCTTTTACACTGTCACTGTTTGATTTTACTTTCGTAGCATAATTTCTATTCACTTTTTCTGCGGTTTCCCACATCTACATTTCTAAGGCATGTTTATACCTAGATAAAAAGTTTTATTTCCAATGACCCCTTCAGTGTTTTTTGAAAACGGTGCTTGTGAGGAGCGGTAACATAGCTATCATTGTAACATAATGAAGTTAAAGGTCTTGAGATTTTTTGCAGTCTACAGAGTAAATGTTTTGTTTAAAAATGAAATTTCAGATTTTTGGCAACAAGACATAAAGATGCCTGCTATAGTGGCTTATTCTGTTCTTTGAACTGTTTCTCTCCATTATTACTTAAAACTGATACTCATAAAAAGTGTCGTTTATTTTGGTAATTTAATACTACAGTGCATTTTGTAGTACTGTATATTCAGTTCCTCCCATTGTACTGACGTTCAAGCATGAATCAGGACTCTTGAATGAAAGCAGTTTTCCGTGTTCTTTTGTTCCCTGTGGTTTTTCACTGTGGTTTACTTCTAACAACAGAGCTTTAAAGTCAAAGTATTTAGTTACAGAGGGAAAGTATATTGACATGCAGATTATTATTTAAACATATACCATAATAAGAAAAAATAATGGAGGAACTGGAGCAAAACTGTTAAGTAACTCCTTAAATAACATATGACATCATTTGGTAACGTGCTTGCTGTCGCACACAAAAATCCAGATATTGATACTTGGTGATAGGTAAAATAAATTGATTTAGCACAACTGTATAAATCTTGACTCAGCCTTCCTTATGCCCAGAGAAGCAATGTTAACATGAATGAAGATAGAATGAGTGTACATGGAGAATAGCTCAGCAATTCTCTGCACTCAGCTGTAACTTTTAATATGGTCACTCAATCATAATCTAATCCAATAAAAAAACTTGAAGGTCCTTCACTGTAGTTAATTTTACATTTGGAATTACCCTGGAAAGCCCGTTCACATCAGGCTGCAGGTTCTTGCAGTGTACAGGACTGTAACTGAAAAAGGAAATGTGCATCACATTCCTTAGCATTTCAAGGCTTTTGTTTGAAAATATAGTCAGAAGGGAGGGGAATTTGGGGCTTGAGGTGGAGGGGTCTTCTTTCTTTTTCTGTGTTTTTAATGCAGTACTGTTGCAACTTAGGCAGCACAGTGTGCAGGTGCAGAACTGGGAGACCACCTCTGTGGTTAGTGAAGAGGATTTTCTTCCCGACATTATTCAACATGCTTCAGTGCAGGGCACCTTCTATGATTCCCTTTCTAGAGGAACAATCTCACAGTTAAGTATAATGGGGAAGTGTGGCCTCTAGGGACCTAAAACCACGGAGTGTGGAAGTACTTGTGGATGTTCCATTCGGCTTCTAATATTTTTAAAAATACTAATAAAACATGTGAAATGAGATTATAATTGCATGTGTGTTTATGCTAACATGCGACTTTACAGGTAACAATGAGAAAGTGCAGATAGTACGTACAGTGAAGCAGGAATAAGGACAAGAAGGAATCTCACCTAGTTCTAAGTTGTTTTTTCTTACGTTGTACATGTAGATGAAGTGTAACAAATAGTTTCATTTTCCCTGGATGAGTGTATCAGTGGCAGTGTAAAACTAAGGTGAAAAGGGAACACATTTTAGGGTAGAAATAGAACACACAGTTTTGGCTTTTGGAGCTGAATCACTTGTGTTTCTTGCAAGTTGGAAATTAATTGTCTCTGTAAAATGACTGCTGATATTTGAGAGTGAGATCCACAAGCTACCTGTTCTCTAAGTTAATTTATAAAGTTTGTTTCAATTTCACACCACCCTCCAGGAGCTTTTCTCTCTTCTAACTTTCACATACTTGCTTTTTATTAATGGCAGAATTTTACTTATTATTATGCTATCCAGTTAGCACATGTGCATTTCAAATCTTGATTGTTAACTTTTTTTAAAGTCTTTTTTTTATCTTTTCACACTGATACTGCTGAAGAAAAGTCCCTTAGTTATTATTAAGAACCACGTAGTATAAACAGCATGTTCCCGTTCTGGCAGCATGCCTATTTAATATGTTTTGCAGGCAGCTGTTTCCTTAAGTTGTCTATTTTCTTTCTGCTCAGTGCAGCTTTAGGATTATAATGCTAAGCTAGATGATGTTTTTACAGCTTACTTTTTCTCTTTAGAAATTTTTCTTACTAAAGTCAGTCTACTTGGGTATGCTTACAGATCTGCTTGCAAGGCACTTGTTACTTGTTTCCAACATGTATTGTTGAAAAATGTATCTGTGTGTCACTCGCCTCAGAGCACAGGACAGATTTTGTCTTTGCATTCATGTTAACCCCATTTATTTGTATATATACTCTTGCATCTTGAAAATGGAGAGAAATACATTGGATTGATTTAGCGGACAAGTGCCTGGCATGTGTGAGCCAATTACACAAAGGACTTCTTAAAAGCCTACTTCCCAAACACGGAGGGTAGAAACAACCAAATTGTCTGCCTATTCTCTGCAGATCACAAACAAGGCAGAATGCTGAAACATTTACAGGAACATAACCATGCTGCTGTGCAAGGCCTCATGCATGGGTAAATTACCACAAAGCTGCAACCATGTAATACTGGAATCAGAGCCTAAAGAGGGCCATAGCTACTTTACAACAGAACCTGGGAAGATATTTAGTAAAGAAAATCTGGAATGTTTTCTTTTGGGACAGGGCACACAGTTTATCTCAAAAAGGCATGAAATAAAGGCATTTATTTCGACGAGGCTACATACAAGCAAAGATAGTGGAAATAGAGAGTTGACCAACAGTGGAGATCCCTAAAAACTAAGATATTTGTATCTATTTACAACTCCAAGTCTTTGAATGCTAATACGTCTCCTTATTAAAAACCTTTCTTGTGTTTTTTAAGTAGCTCAGCAGAACAGACATTCACTGACTCAGTGAAATAACTATGCATTCAGGCAAACTGCAATCGAACTGCAACATCATTGAATACTTTACTTACAGTGAATGTACACTATTCAACTATTTATAAATATTGTTAAAATAAATTATTTTCTTCATGGTCAGCCTTCTAGGCAAGCCTCTGTATAGAGCAATACCTTCCATCTTTGTATCCTTTTGAAAAACGCCAGACACGTTAACAGTGTCTTAGAGGGTCATTGCTTTGCCAACTAAGAAGGCAAGCTCTCATATGGTGTAGGGGCTTCAGTGAAAGCTGCTCAAGAAGCACAGAAACCAGGTAGAAGGCTACTGACGTAATTGGCATTTGATGTAATAGAATTGATAAGAAATTCTAGTAGAAAATGGATTTCCCAATTTTATCAAGGTGCCTTTATATGTGGTAAAAAGCTATCTGGGGCTGCTGCTAAGGATGCAGTAAAACAATCCTCTCAAATCTATGCTATCGGGAAGAATGAAATAGAACTAGGTAGGAGTGCAGAGAAGGAAGCATTTTAGAACAAAGAATTGCTAATAAAGACAGTATCTAAATGCAGAGAATGGAGTTTCCATCCAAACTAGCATTTGATGAAATAAAGGGGCAATTCATCTGAATGTTTTGTTTAAAAGTTTTTGAATTAAAGTAGTAAAAGGACATTTCAGTAGAACTCTTAATGAAACAAAATAAAAATTACTGTTATTATTACAATCAGGAGCTGAAAAATGTTTTACTGGTTCTGTCCTGATGTATGTGATTTCTAGTGGAAAGAACTTACTAAGAAACTCTGCACTGTTTAAAGGCAATACATTTGTCATTAAATCCAGGTCCCTACTAGGAGCTACAAGAAACCTCATCTTTTATGCTCAAGTTATAAAATGTTATAGAAAAATCAACAACACTTCAGACTGTTTTTTTCAGATGTAATTCTTTATTACTGTTCATGAGCAAGGCAGGAGTTAAGATGTATGTTACATTTCTAAAGGGCATAATTACATTTCCCTTCTGTTCAGCTGATTTCTATTTATTTATTTAAATTTTTTTTAGGTGGTTTATGTCTAAACACAATAACTGAACTTACACTGGGTATACTATAGATAATATGTGAAGTTTAAGGTATTGTTTACCTTTCTGCTAAAAGCTGCAGCATTATTGAAGAAAATCAATTGCATAGTTACTGCTTGAGAAATATGATGGCTTATGCACAAATCACTCTGAAGATAAATTTTAAGCTTTATGATGTAAAATGTTTTTTTTTATTGCTTTTCCTTTTTAGTCTTTTATGATTAACTGTGTGTCGTGCAGAGTTCTACTGCATATATTTCATTCTTTCTAAGAAATGCCTCGCATTCATTTTCACACCCTGTGGGGAAAACACTGGGGGCTTTTTTGATCTTCTATTCAATTTCATTAGACTAGAATATCTTTCACATTCTAACCTTAACTGTATTTTTCTGCATTCTTTACTCTCTATAAACTGATGCAATTGAGACAGTCTGATAAGCTGAATAAGCATTTTCAGTGACAGCTGATTTTGTCATATATAAGAGCTCTTCTAATGTCAAAGAATCTGAACGACCTCATGACCCAAATATCCGGGACAGAGCAAAAGGTTAAATAATCACAGTCTGTATATGTCACGTGGATACAAGAATAGATGAATTGGGATCTACATAAGCTAAGGACTCTTACCTTTTGTCAAAAAGGTTTCATCATGACATTTTTTCTACTTAAACACCCCAGTGTAAGTTATCTGTCTATGTAAGAATACAAGATCCTTAAGATCAAGAGCAATGAACCTAGCAATTGCTATGTGAAAATAAAATAAAAATATATATTAAGTGGCTAGTATTTTATGTGCTTAGGCACAGACTGAATACAGATTTATTCAACAATGCCAGTAAACAGCTTTTTCCAACACAGCAATTTTCAGATTTCTGATTTCTTAACATTCTTTAAAGATATATTTCTGTAGATCCTCAAAATTACGATCTCATCTAGGACTCAGGTTTTGCAATTTGTGAAAATTAATCATCATTTAAAGAAAAATTGCCTACAAAAACTGACCTGTCTTCAAAGCCTTAGCTAACACTTTTTTTCTAGATAGTATCTTTTTGTGTAGGTCACTTTGTGTGTGGAAGGTGAAACTGTATTCCAGTGGCCTTATGCCCTGTGAAGCCTGTTTTAGCTGCTAAGCAGAATACAGTATGCGTCTTCTTAGCCCTGGCAGCAGCTGGTAGAAAAAAAAGTTTATGTATCTAAGCACCTCAGTAAAGTAGAAGACTTAAAAAAACCTAAACCAGATTTCCAAGACTGAGCCATAATGTCAGGCTAATATTGCCCACAGTATTCTACTTCAGAAACAGACCATAACTTTCAGAGATTTTGTAGTATTTCTGCTGTTTCAACAGTATACCTGGAAAAAAAGTTGAGAACATGGTTTCTTTCTTCATTGAAGTCTTTCAAATATGCCATTTTCCTGTGGAATATGCAGTCTAACAACAGATGGAAGAAGTGAAAATAAGAATAAGAATGGGATGTTTCCATGTTCTGAAACAGTATTTTCAAACTGCTGAGAGGAATTCCCAAGGTGTTCAGAAGAGCTGGTAAACTGTGAACTCTGGAATACATATTTAATACAGTTAGGAATATTGGGACAATTCTTAGTGTTATTTTTAATCTGTGTATTTATCAGACTCTAATTATGACCTCAAGATCGATATTTCTTGCAACAGAGGTGTGGCATATCCTTGGCATCTTTCTCCTCCCTCATCCTGCACCCTGTGCTAGTAAAGCTTAAAGGAGACATGCCATACTTTTTTGTATTCATGCATCTTGGGCGGAGCAGGATGAAAATCGACAATCCTTCCAGTAGCTTCGGCACAGAAACGTAGAATACCATAGCTTCTTTAACTATAGAATAAAGCTTTTGTAGTTTTCTTTGTAGTTTTGATATTGTCACTGCATCTGGTTCGTCAGTGAATATATGAGCCTTGTCAGTGTAGCTTCACATGAGCTACGCAATATAGGATGAGGTGGGAACAAGCTGGAACATCTGAGGAGTTGTCACTGCTCGCCAGGGTCTGCTTTGACTCTGGAATGAGATTTTTAGTAAAATTTCTAGTGCAACCAGTAGCCCTTTAGCCTGGAAAATGTGGAGTAGGAATTTGACCCAACAGAGATCCACATCCATGTGTATGTCTGCATTATACTCAAGACAGTTCATAATAACAAAATTTAGCTAAAGGGAAAACAGGATTTTTTTCATCACATAGATTGTGCTGGAGTAAAAGTGGTTTTTAAAGGAAAAGGTTTTATGACTCAGTATGTTAAACCAATGGCATTTCTTAACATAACCTTACTAAGATAAATTAATGGACCAGCCATATTTCCCAACAGCTGACTATGTTCCAGTTTTTCCGAGTTCAACCTGCAATGTTTTAAACATGTTTTTTCAGAGATGATGAGAGCCTACTACCTCTACTGAGCTTATTTACAGCTGCAAGTGGTCATGAAAACCCACTATGTCTTACATTAGATATGTAAGAACAAGGCTAATGAATATGTCTGAAACTTTTGGCAACATCTGAGTGCCTGTCACGACACGAGTGGTTTGGGCCACTTAAAGAATCACTGACACAGGTATTAGCAAAAGGTGGTTTAATAGGCATCTGTAGAAGTGCGACTTAACAAAGTTTGAAGGCAAGGTTCACTCTACTAGTTACTACATGGACTAAACTTACAAAGGAAGAGTGAGTTAGAATTGAGCCAGAATGATTTACACATAGATTGAAGATGCAAAAGGGTAAGGGAGACCCTCCCATTGAGTCAAGAGGTTCAGATTAGACCCCCTTGCTTTCTAAACTCCTGATAGAGCTTAGGTGCAGCTAGGTCCAACCTTAATCTCAGATTTGGACAACAGTTTATACTTAAAGGATATCTAAGGTTTATTCACAGTTTCAAGGTGGATCACAAGTTTTAGCAGCACTTAGTCATTGACTAACATTTACAAAGTGAGGCCAATATTATTTACTACAGTCACAACAGTGACTTAATTGCAGATCCAAGATGGTAACATTTATACTATCCTTGCTATGAGGTACCTAAATCAATTCGCACACACGCACACAGACACAAAGGTAGGTATATCTATTAGAAGTTCCTCTCGAGTTCCATGAAATACTCACTTCAAATGTCTCAGCATTTCTCAACAGGCAAGGGTTGAGCCTTGAGGAGTGGAAGGCTTCAGCCCTGGCCCTGTCACCAGCTTTTGGTGACAGTCCTCTGATTTTCATACACTTGAGTGTTTGCAAGCTCTGAGAATCATCCCACTCAGAGGGTAGTGCTGGTGCAGTCTGTTGCTGTCCAGAAGAGCTCAAAGAATCTCACTTAGGACTGCTCTTTATAGGGTTGCAAGATGGTTTGCTTTAGTCATCTGTAAATTTCCATTCTGGCTACAATCTGGGTCAGTAATTTTTGAAAATTCCAGTAACAATGGTACTGTTCCACTTGGGCTACAGTTCAGGCAGAGAATGTTCCAAGGCCATCAGGTGATGACAGATTATTGCTGCTCTCATTCCCCACCTTGGTGAGGCCGCAGGAGTTCCTGGTACAGGCAGTGCCGTTCCCCACCTCAGCCATGCAAGAGTTGCCAGTATAGTCAAGGGACACTTAACCACCCGACACATCACCCAGAGGCTAAGGCCTAACGGTAGTTCCTAAGATCATAGAGTGGCCCAGAGGAGGTGGGGGCACCACCACAGTGCCACAGAAGTTACATCAAATATTGTGAACATCTGAAATAAATGACCATAATGTACGGACCATCACACAGAACTCTTAATGTTAAAAAGTGGAAATGTATTCAGCATTTATATTCCTTTCTCCACCCTTTTTACTGAACACCATTGTGTCCTAATAAAATCTTGCTCATAGTCTTGTTCTCCTTTTACTCAATCCTGTGTTGAATTCATCATAATCCTATGTTGAAAGCGTCAGTCTGTTGCCATGGAAATGACTGATGTCACAAATTCAATTAGAACTTCATGACAGGATCAAATATAAAAAGAAAATGGGGCTAGAGAAGAAGAAAATCATTGTTCAAATAGCAAAGATTAGGTAACAAGCTAAAAGGAAAAAGTACGCGGGGATATACAAAAGTAAGGCGATTTATTAAAGTCTGTTGGAGGAAAATCCTCCTTTAAAATTTTCTCTTTCAAATACAGAGTGGTGTTTTCAGAGTGATATGTAAAAAACTTAAACAAGTGTATCATAAAACCAAGCTTTCTAAACTTTTTCACCTTGAACTATCGCATATACCAAAACAAAGTACACAAAACTGCCACAATAGTAAACAAGATGTGAAGACAGGTGGGTTTTCTTAATGATAGCAAAGTAAATAATTTTTAATTAAGAGATGGTACATATACCCTTCATTCATTACTGTAAAATTAATTGAAGTACCATTTAAAGATTTATTCAAATTAATTTTGGCATGTTCAGAGAGTGACATTTCTCTGAGATCTGATTTTGCATCTTTTTAGTCTTTTTTACTGTATCTAAGACTTCAGTTTCACAGACTGGGTAAAAACTTCTTACTGGCTGCATTATGTGGTCTGCCAGAGTTGTCTGGTATGGTATATCTTGGAGAAAAAATGCACTTACAAGATGCTCAGTGGCACCAAATGAGCTACTTTGCCATTCCCAGTATCAAATGTAACCAGCTGTTACACTGTTATTGACAGAAAACTAGCAACAAAGGTAAGAATGAGACTAATGATAACAATTTGAAGACAGAGCAATTTTTGGAACAAGATGTAAAGAGGTACTGCAATATTCCAAATATATTTGTAAAAATCCCAGTAAGTAAGTGGCAAAGCAATTTTTTTTCATAAATATGGGGCTAAGGACCCTTTTGAATAGGATAAAATTTTAAAAATATATGGTTTTCTCAGTATTTCCCTGTTGGCTAGCTTAGATTGTTTGCTACTTACATTGCTTTTTGGATACTCCACTCTTAAGTGTCCAGCTTCTCTCATGGACATATATGTTCCAAAAGCCTATAGAACCCAGCAGAACAACTAGGTGTCCTAAAAGCTGAGTGGGGAAATGCTCTGTACTCAACTCACTTTTTGAAGAATTTAGCAGTAAAGTTCACTTTTTATGTCTGAGAAAACTGACAAATATACTGTTTGTGCAGTGTAACAGAGGCCATAGTGCTTACATTAAAAATGCATCGTACAGGTTGAACTCATAAAAAATAAAGGTGAAGCATACTTCAGGCCCTTTCTGTTCTTTCCCCTTTCTAACAGAGGGACAAATATGCCCAGATATTGCTTCAACTTGGAGCCAGGAGATAATTTGGAATGTGCAACTAGACCTGAATAGGTGGAGAACGATAATTTACGTATGACCTGGGAGATCTGAAAAAAAAAAAAGAACAGATATCCTCTTGTCCTCTGTTCTACCTTGTGGGTTAGATTATTGTACAAGATAAATTTATAAACCACTTCTTGTTCATTTTGTGCAGTATTTGAATACTTAACCTGTATTGGCAATAGCTGTACATCTAAGACCCCAATCCAAAACCCGTTGGTATCAATGGGGAGGTCACAGTGACTTCAAAGAAATGAATTGAGCCAATATGTTAAAAGAAAAAGTTTTTTTGGGGGTGGGAAGGGAGAAGTCTTGGAAATATTATAAAGTTGGGCACTCTGAGGTTGCTTATAGCTAACAGTCCATCTTCATAATAAGAGTTTATGCTGCCTAAGGTTAGCTTATTATCTAATTCAAAACCAGGCATAAACTTCTTCTAGTCAGCACTTCATTAAATTTACAAGCATTCACACACACACTTGTGTGTGGGATGCAGAACAGATTAGAGACATTTAATACTTGAAGGCTGGCTTTGGCACAGAGCTATTCATCCAGACCCACTGTGGGGTTTGGTTTTTCTCCATATGTGAAGGGCAAAAGCAGAAAACTATTTCATATTATAGTCAGAATTTGTCCACCTGCCCACATCATAAAACGGTTTACAATTGTAATAAATGTAGCCATTTATTCAGATTTGCCACGCTCAATGCCTGCCTCAGGCTTTGGCTAAGTTTAAACTAGAATGGCACAGTTGTTGTTGACCGGCTCACAGATTATGTGATCACTAGAAGACCAGTCTGTTATTTAAATTGAAATTTAGACAAAATATGTAAATATTTGCAATGAAAACCGAGAAGTAATTAGAAAAACAGAGGATGTTACAAACAGTTAACAAAGCAGGGCCTTAGGAGACAAGGTAGACACCATAAATATGTCAGGCTGGGTCATAACAAAGTAAGCTAGAGCAGAACCAAATTGTTAATGACACCAAACAGAAAATTACTCGAACTATGTGTGAACGATCTTAATTAGCATACTAAAAGATCCACACTCAAGCAAAGAAAGCCCTTTACTAACAAAGCCCCCTCCCCACAGAACATGGGTGGTTAAAAAAAAAAAAAATGTTGTACCTTTAAATGGAGTCGAGGCTTATAAGAACTGGTGAGAATTAAGTGTGACTAAATGTAATTGTAAACAATTTTTCAAAGTGTGTATGTTGTTTTGCCATGTGTTAAGAGGCGTGCTAGCTTTGTGGATTTACTACCCAGCACCCATCTCCGCAAAGACGTGCAATAAAGGATATCTCAGCTCTGCGTGTGAGATTGGCTCTTTGCACGCTGGATAACAAACTCTGTTTATAAGACAACGCAGTCATTTCTAGGATAGGGCTTGGAGGAAAGTAATTGTCTTGAAAGGCATGCCATTGCCTTATGTGCCATTTCCATGTCTTGTTACAGAGAGCTACACTTTTTCAGTGACGTCATTGGAATGCCAAGGATGTGCCTTCTGTTAGTATTTCACTTTTTGTCAAAAGTCACGCAGACTGGCTAAGTTGCAATATTTCTGTCTTGGAGGGCCACCGGTTTAGGAATGAGCCACATGAAAGGACAGGTATGTTCTGGATAAAAGTGGTGCCATATGATAATATTGAAGCAGCGTATGTCACAGCAGGAGTTAAATCTGTGCAGATATCTATTAATTTTTTTCCTACTCTGTTTGAAATCACCCTTAAAGTTACATTTTGTATATAGCGACTACAACAACCAAAATAAAGTCCTACCCTTACACATTGCTGCCTTTTTTCCCCTCAGTGGAGCAATGAACTGCTCTATAAAGTAACAAGTTATTCATATAGCTGTGCAAGGTTCTCAAATATTATAACATTGTATTGACCTATTGTGGATAACTGGCTAGCTGAAAAGGGTCACATAGACATAGTCCAGCTGGCTGGACAAAAATGCACATCGCTCTCAGCTTAGCTGAAGTAAAGCAAAAATACACTGTCCTTGGCTGTTCTTGTCACACAATAACAGGAAGATCGCGGTGGGAAAAGAATGTTGCAGGTGGGAACAGGTAACTACAGAAGAGAAACTAGGGGCGGGCTTGGTATTTAGGCAACTAACCAATAATGAGCTTAACTTTTGTAATATGTATGAGCTAATTATAACAAGGCATAAAAGGTGACTGTAAGAGACAATAAATGAAGTCTGCTGATCTCTCTTCTTGAGTGACTGTGTCTTCCCTCCGTCACGACAACCTATTAGTGTCAGTTCAGGTCAAACTCACATGGAAAGTTTGCAAGAGCTTAAAGATAAAAGTGAAAAAATCCTTTGCTTTGAGATGGCATACCTATCTATGAGAGATCTTTATCTCTTCCCTCCTCTATATCAAGGGTGGTGGGAAGAGAACTAGGAAATTCACTCAGACTCTCAATTTGTGTTGTCCAAACCCACCTCACGGAAGTTTTCCAGCAATAAGTTGCAAGACCAATTAATTTTTTGCAATGATGGGCCTGTCAGTCATAAATGACTTGTAAAATTTCTCAGGGAATTAGTAGGTGATCTTGTTGTCTCCCTCAGTCTGCCCCTCTAAGAAAACCTTGTGTGCAGAATCATAGGTAACAGGGTTTCCATGAGGTCAAATGGAAAGAAGTAAATGCTGTCTGGTATCAACAACTCCAACACCCCTGCAAGACTGTTAACACAAAAGAGTGGATATTTTTTCATCCTCTCCCAGGGAAATTCCAAAAGAGATTGTAAGACCTGCAATTTTCCCTTCTAGTAAGTGCTAAAAATACAGTAAAGGACTTTTTGTAAAATTAAACTTTCACCTCTGACCTACATATTTATTTTTCTCTTCTTAATGACCAATTACACAAGCAAAATGACATGTATTTGCTAATGCTTTTTTCCCTTAAATGGTTTCATAGCATGCTCAGATTCAATTCCCCAGTTATGCTTTAATATCGTTGGACATATTTTTTGTTATGCTATAATGCTGCTGAATTATTTTGTTTTATACACTTAGCAGTTTCCAAAGATTTCCGAACAAAGTAACTCTTTTTACAAGAATTGGCAGATGAACCACAAAACAATTTTGGCAAAGGGAACTATCTTTTAACTGACTAAAGATAAAATATATATTCAGTTCAGTATGTTGGAAATTTTTACTACAGAACACTGAAAATTTCTTAATTTGGGGTTTAAAATTAAAGCAGACCAAATTGGATTATTGTTGGACAATTTATACAATATAATATTTTCATTCATTCTGCTCTGTGACAAAGTAGCAGAAGACCTCCACTGTGTCTTAAGAGTAAATTAACTTTAAAAGTATTGAATATGTTTCAATCTAAACACAGTAAAATCTTGGTACCACTGAACTCAATGGCTATATTACTTTTAACTGCACTAGGGCCAGGATTTCACTTGATTTTTTCCTGAATAAAACGTTTACTTAGGTTCTTGTGTATCATTCCAATGCAAACCCTGAATATCTCTTATGCCTCCTCTACCTTTCTGCTAAATTAGATGTATTTTCTCATAAACCATTTCACTAGAAAGTCACAACGCAATTCCAAACTCCTGCGTTTGAAAGTGACTATGGATTTTAGCTGCTTTGATTTGAGTACACAAAAAGGTCATGTTTTCAGAAAATTTCAGTTCCTCACTCTGAGAAAGCCATGCTTCTCAAAAGGTAAGGTAACTGAAAAGGGGTGGCAGGTGCAGAAGTGGCAAGGAAAATAGATACTGTATCTAGGTAAATATATATTTAGTGGTACACAGCACAGTTAGAAGGGGAAAGCCTGTATTTAAACTGGATCAGGAAAAAAAGTTGATGCATATCAATGAGAACAAGTAAAGGAATTACTACAGTATGAACAATTTTTAGATTAGCCTGGAAAAATAGTGAAAAATATGTTCTTTTGCATTGATGGCAGATGTGACTTAACTGGATTTTTCCAACTGTAACATCTGTGACTCATTGTCTGAAATCAAAGTACGGAAAAGGCTTAGAAAGAACTGATGTCTAGTCAAAGGAATTAACAGTTCCTTTTCTTAAGGATTACATTTTCCAAAAGTAATTCATACCTTTTTCTACTACTACAGCCTAGCTAATGTTTCAAAAACATCTTTGTTGGATTGTATAGCTTTTTCACATCATAAATGTGAAATATTGCAGTTCTTGTTTATCTGCATTTTTTAACTAAATCAAGTTTCTTGTTAGGTCTGTATGCAAATTTTAATCCAATGAGCTAAACATTTTTCAAGAGAGAGTTGTGTTTTCTTACCAGTATAATGGTTATTGCTATGCAATAAAATAATAGTAGTAATAACTTGACATTTCAAAAAGGAATTGATGAGGTGATAAAGTATTTAATTAGGTAGGGATCAGATACAGGTCAAGATGTGATAGCAACTCTAAAAGATAATTAAAATAATTTATAAGTGAAATAATCCCTTCAAAAATGGTGATTATGGTAAACACATATTTCTTAAATAGAACTATAACTCAAACACACAGGGACAAGAGATAGCTAAACTTCTACCTGACATTTTCATTTATTATCATTATCGAACAGCAAGTTTTCAATAGTGGCTGAAGTCAGACCCAGAGCAAACCATAATGGCTGTATATGCATTTTTATATGTTATAAAAAGAAAACTTGTAATCCAATTATATGAAACTTCATTCTTTAAGCTTTTACTTATAACAATAGTGATAAGCTGTAATAAATAAAAGATTTGATGAAATGGTGATGGAGAGAAAATTAAACCTCTAACATCTAAAGAAAGCCAATCAATAATATAACCATCTTGCTCCTTTTTAGTAAGGACTGGGAGTATGATTCCTGGTTCTTCATCCCAGTGACTCCTGCAGCATCAGCACCAGATACATATTTTAGTTACATGATTTAGTTTTAGATAGTCTGGTGAGGAGCAGGGAATTGGCGTCAATGATCCTTACAGGTACCTTCCATGTCAAAAGATTGTATGATTTTATGATATTGCTGGCAATGGTAAACCCACATACAGCTGAGCCTATGTTCCTAACTAGGCACACACATGGTTTGTGTAGCTATAGATAAGTGCATGAATCCCTTGACGATTATCTAACCAATGGGTCTTTGATTGTACCGGTAAGACAGCAATCCGATCAGCACTATTCCCTACGTTGCAAGTGTTCCTTAGTTTTTATGCATAAGGATTTCTGAGGCAGAGGAGGTTTGTTAAGGAAATAAGCAACTAGGACCAAGACAGACTACAGAACTGCACAAACATAGGGCTCAAGGAGCTTCAAGGAATATACCTGGTTTTTCTCTTTCCCCCCAAAATAACATCCTGACAGATCCTTATCTAAAGTGCTCTTAAAAGTTTCCGGCAATGGAGACTTCACAGCCTTCACAAGTGATCTGGTCCAGTGCCTCTTAACCCTTTCTGTGAGTTTTCCACAACGTCCAGTTCTAATTTTTCTTGCTGTTCTGAAAGTCTATTACTTCTCATCTTATCCCTTTTGAAGACAATAATTAATTGTCTTATTCTTTGCAGTAATATTTTGTGTACGTGAAGATTCTTATCTGTATTATTCCTTAGTCTTTTCTTTTTTTAGGTTAATTAACCTCAATTTTCTCAGTCTTTCTCATAGGTCCTGTGTTTGATGACCTCCTTCTCATGATCCTATTCTGGATTCTCTACCATTGGTTGGATTTTGCTTCATGTTCTTCTTGAAGGTAGCGTCCACAACAGAAAACCTGAAGGCTTAATAGTGCATTATCTTGTAAGCTGTTCTCCTGTTGTTTATATGTCCCAATATGCTTCTTTTTCCAACAGCATGATCTTGTTAACTGATGATCAACTGGTAATCTATTACAAGACACAGGTGACACCCAGGGAGGACTGTTGTGAGCCAGATGCTGTTCATCATGCAATTGTGCAATTGAGCCTTCTTGTCTGGGTAGGATCTTGCATTTGCTGTTGAATATTGTCCATTCACTTGCATATCCTTTCTCCAGCTTTGCCACCATCATTTTGAATTTCAACCTGTCTTCCACTTTACAAACAGTCTCATTCAGCTCCAAATTGTCTGCAAATTTAATAAACACATTATTACAGTTTCATAATTTTAATGGAAATATTTAACAGATGGAACTAAGTGTGGGCTACTGCAAAATCCCACTTAGTCGAGCTTTTGCTTAGCGATGAAGAACTGTTGAGTCACTGCGAGATATTGTCATACTACTGCTTTTGTACCCCTATTTTAGCAATTTCATCTTGATCACACTTCCCTAGCCTACTACGCATCTATCAGGTGGCACAGAAGACCCTTAGAGCAGTCAAGATCTATACCATCTATTTTTTATTCTCTGCCCCACAGCCTGTTCCCCTGTAGTAGAGCAAGATAACATATTGTGTTCATGATGAACTCCTGTTTGTTCTCATCTGTCTCCTCATTAGCTTTCAAGTGTTTTCATATAGGTTGATCCATAACATTTCAGTTTGCCTCCCATTTTGAAAGAAGCAATGGTTCTTTTTTTTCCCAGAGCATTATCCTATTTCTTAGGAACAGCTACTGCAATATCTGAGATAGCTTTGCATGATTGTTTAAGCAAGAATCTCACAAATCCTCACTTTGGATTTGTAAGAATCCAAACCTTAAATTCATTGGTCTATGCCAATTTGAAAGAATACAGCTCACTGAAGTATTCTTATGCTGTCCTGTACAGGTATTGTCTTGGCCACATGCTTGCATTAACTTTGTTAGAGAATGCCAATCCAAAAATATTAAACCTTTAGATTTTGTGCGCATTATCTATCATTACTTCCTCCTTTCTGTCCTGTAGCAGAGCAGCAATTACCTTCTCTGTCTTACAGTGCTGATGTGCAGAGATACTACATGTTCCTGTTGATGTATCTGGCTCATTTTCTACTTCAGACTTTTATATGTGCTTACATAACTGAACCTAGTTTCCACCTTCAGTATGTTTTGCTTATGCTTGGTGCCAGTGAAAACCATTATTAAGCAAATTGCTCCCTTCCTACATTCCCCTGTTTTGTCTCCTTAATATTACTACTTTGCCAGTTCTCCTAAACCTTCTACTTCTTTGGCTTGTCTTCCTGATCTTGATTTTTTTTCAGTCTGGTAATCTAATTTTGCATTGCTCCATCTCTTTTTAAAAGTGTTCAGCTCTCATATCATGTCCACTCTGATCTACTTTACTTTGCACTCTCAACTTTCTCAAACTCATTGGTTAGAATCCAACTTTAAAGACTTTCACTATTTGCATACTTTGATGTCTGCATCAAAACATTGTTATTAACTCGTTCCAAGAACTTGCTGAGCAATCTGCATACTGTCCTATACCATCCCCAAAGTCACACCAAATTTCTGCAGAATATAGTTGAAGTTACCTCTGTTAACTACAGAAGATGTTTCTCCTGTGAAAAACCAAATAAAGATAATCATATAGTCCATGATCCAACATGTACACACACGCGCACACACCCCACCCCCTCCATGCAGTTTATTTGGAAGGTTAGAAGTAGAAATATTCTTCCCATGTTTGGAACTATTTTTGTTATTTCCATACTATCAGCCCTTCAAGCTGGATGGTAAGGGAACATAAATAAGAGAGCTTTTGCTGTGCCTAAAAAGCGTAGAGGTTATTTGAGCTTGCTTCCTTCCTGTGACATTTTGGATGCAAAAGGGAGAGTCCAGTAGAAAGTTTACCAAACAAACGCCTTAGATCTCAGTGCATACCATAGCCTTGGTAACAACAGCATGAGACAGAATATTTGGTACATTGTACATTCATAGGTCTGGTCCACATGCTTTAATAATGGCATATGAAACTAGACCAGTTGGCTTTCCTAACAACTTTGTAATTTACACAATGAAAATAATGAGATGATAGACCCTATGATTATTCTCTTAACTATACATCTTATTTTGTTCAGTAAGGCATGAATTTAACCTGGGGTCTGAAAGACTAATCAGTGAGCAAAGCCCTCTAATTAAAATGTACTCTTATTTATAATGTAGTTTTAATGTTCCTTAAATCTTTAGCTGGTGATTGAAATGTTTTTTTGGTAATAATATATGCTATTTTATCTAGTTTTCTTCTTCTCTAGAAACATCTGTGAAACAGAAGGGATGAGACTTTCTCTTAAAAATTGTGGGAACACATAAAATATACAGTACACTTCCTGTTATAGAAGGCTATTTATTAGTCTAAATACTTGTGCAATATTTGGCAAATGATCAAAACTAGTTTCTCCTGATGTGTTTACAATGTTCTAAATTAAAAGCAAAGCCCATTTTCAAGTGACATTTGTCATACAAACTGAAATGTTTCTCTCATGCTGCATGTGGTTGTACTTTCTGCTCAACAGGATAAGCTCCAAATGTTGAGTACAAAGTTTGCAACAAAGTTCTTGTGAGAATTAGACTTGCCATCTAGCAATTCTTCTTATAAGAACCAAAGGAGTCTTTCCCCCAGTGTAGGATTTTTTTTCTATGACTGTATGTTTACTTAACTTTCTGCCTGATACTGTACTTCATCAGCTACACTGAGAGAAATTCTTTCAATTTTGTTGCATATTCTGTTACTCTTTACCCTATTTTAATGTTCTTTCCCATAACCTTTGAGTGGTAAAATGGTCACAGACAAGAACAGAAGAGCTCCCATTTCTCTAGTGAATGCTTCAGAACTGTACAAAGGCATAAATTTAGCAGAAGTTTTGAACAGACACTGTCTTCTGCATCAAACTGTGAAAAAATAGCTTGGAGTGCTACAGAAAGGCACTTTCAGTGTTACAAAAATTACTCAGCACATATGCAAAAGGTTTTCTTTTCAACTTGTGTTCAAAACCTGTTATACAAACCTATTTTTTAATTATCATTATTATTTCCTAAGGGATTTTGACAGGTTTTGAGAGAAAATTGGGTCAATTCATAATAGCAGCTTTTGAGTGTATTTCACCAATACGTATGTATTCAAAACCCATACAACACCTAACAAGTTGCAGAGGAAAAATGTGCTTGGGTCATATTTCATGTTATAAATAGGCAGATAGGCAAACACATATACTGTATCATTTCCAAGAAAAACCCTTCATATTCCAGTAACCTGTCCCTTTTTTCATATCTCAGATTTAGCAATCTTTTTACTGAGTTGCAGACTTCCTTTGGACTTTTAGTCATCCTTGAATTTAAGTAAAAATTGTTGGCATCTGTAGTTTGGGGGTTTTTTTCCCCCTTATCTAAGTGCTTTAATAACCATGAATGATCTTGACTGAAATTCCAATGAGAGAATCTGCTGCAGTTCAGAAAAGACACCATTTGCCCTATGCAGGCAACTGCCCTGTGGATATTTTAGGACAGTAGCTTCAACTGAATCAGGGATACTTGGAAAGAGAGTGAGTTAAATAAGTGCATGCAGTCTGAAAAAAAAAAAAAAAAAAAAAAAAAAAAAAGAAAGTCTGGTGTCCCAGCCCTCCAGTACCTCTCTAAGAAACACATTTCACATTTTACTTCTTGTTGTAAAGGATTCAAGTGGCAACTAAAAGGTTTTTTACCTATCAAGTAACTGCAACATAATTGACTACAGTTTTGGAAGCCAAGCATTTTCAGAGATGGTGCAGAAAATATTTAACAAAGCTGAGGCAGACAATCCCAGAAAATAATACTGAAAGCTAGTTATTACATCATGTTCTGTAAAGAAAAAATTATAAATAATAAATACGGCCCAAGCTACCAACAGTTACATGGCAAAGAATACATTGTTGTTGCTTTGCCCTTTTACATTCTTCCCATTGCCAGCACCCCTATACATTGTACAAAAAGATTCTAGCATAACAAACTGGGATCCTCTTTGAAGGCTGGATCCAGTTTCCTTCATCTGATCTAAATATCGAGTGATACAGTATTGCCAGAAAATTTATGCCAAATTAAAGTCACAGTAAGGTAGTAGAATTGAGCTATCTCACTGCACAGGAGTCAGGAAAAAATTTAGATGGAAAGCATTCTGTGTATGCAAGAACAGACCATAATATTCAAACTGCTATTGAAAGACATAGTCTGGAGGACAGGAGTAAACAAGTAGGTCAAGTTTCTTTAGGTTCGATTCTAAATATTTCCATTTTTAAAAATTTAATTAGGATTACTTATTTATGCTTAGATAACCAGAAATGCTTTTTGAGGAGATACCGATAAATGCACAAAGATGCAGGTAACTTAAGAAAGAAATATTTCAAACTGAGCAAGGATGCTAAGGTCAAGAGAACTGGCCTTGGCTAGTCTGAGATTTTACTCAAGGGTTGCTCATGGGACTGAATTAATGACCCTGTAATTTCCTTATTTCAGTGGACAGCTTCAGCAGCTTATAGAAAATCTGAGCATCTGGAGTCTGAGCTAACTCCGACGGATGGGAAAATGAAATGGCTTCTACTAGATCATTACTAGTACTGAGGGAAGGTTTCTGAGATCTGCCCATGGGAATCAACAGGAGGGGAAAAAATATCTTAGTCAATGACTAGGGGACATGCAGTATCTTAGGCCATTATCAGCCTGATACACTCCAATGATATTTTAGGAAAAAAAGTCGTTGCCCAGCCACTAATAAAGGCACGGTGTAGAGAGAGGACACTCTGGTATGGAGTCTATGATAGAGTCCCTCTGTAATCTCTTGAGGCCACACATGAACAGAAAGAGAGTATCTTCCTTAAGAAGCATTATCACATGAGTTTTATGTGAGCAGGATTATCAGGAGAAAAATAAACATTAACAAACACTGCAGACTCCCATGAAAGCAAGCTACTGACTGAAAACATCAGATTAGCAAGTGTCACATGGACAGACTGTAACAGATACTGATAAAATGGCTCCAGGAGGCTTTCAGGCTTTTCATACTACTCAAATTCATTATATCACATCCTACGTATAAAGTAATCTTTTGAGAGCCAGCTGACCTTTTTGTACAATCTGACATGCTACTTAACTGTTTATCACACCAAGCATGATCATAATACATAAAAGTGAGGAGTTTGTAGCCTTTTTTTAAGTTAGAGAAGTCAGTTTCCTTCTCAATCATAATCCTGTGCTTCTTAATAAAATGAGACATTTCTGTCATGTTTTAACCCCAGCTGGCAACTAAGTATCATGCAGCTTCACCCTCACTCCCTCCACCTCCCACAGTGGGATGGGAAGAATCAGAAAAAAGATAAAACTCATGGTTTGAGATAAGAATGATGTAATAATGGAAATAAAATACCATAACAACAACAATAATAATAAATAATACTAACAAAAACAACAACTGTAATGAAAAGGAGAGAGAAAGAAAGGGGAATAAAACACAAAAGGGAGAAACAAAAATACCAGTGATGCACAGCACACTTGCTCACCACCCACTGACTGATGCCCAGCCAGTCCCTGAGCAGTGATCAGCCCCTCCTGGCCAGTCCCTCCAGTTTATACACTGAGAACAACGATCTATGTTATGGAATATCTGTTTGGCTAGCTTGGGTCAACTGTCCTGGCTCTGCTGCCTCCTGGCTTCTTGTGCATGTCCCCAGTGGCAGAGCATGGGAAACTGAAAAGTCCTTGACTTAGAGTAAGCACTGCTTTGGAACAGCTTAAATATCAGTGTGTTATCAACATTATTCTCATCCAAAACACAGCAAGTACCAGCTACTAAGAAGAAAATTAACTCTATTCCAGCCAAAACCAGGAAAACTTCTGACAAAATAGTGTGGTTTATAAAGAGTTGAGACTGCAGGTGAGTTATTGTTCCCTCTACATGTCATCTACAGGCCACACTTTCATTCTTTCCATACCTGAAAAGGCTAGTGTGTCGATACCACATAAACCACATACCAGGGACCCAGTACGAACATAGAAGGTACCATAGTGGACTCTCATATACAATGCTTTCTTTTGAATTTCCGTGTATCTCTCACTGTATTGCTAGGATTTACAGTCAAAATTGTTAATCTAGAAATTTATGTAGATTAATGCATAAACAAAAAGACTGTACCTCCCTTCCACACATGTTAACACTAGCACTGATGAGTTGTTCTATAGCCAGTTAAGAGAAATCTCTGGATTGGTAGCCCTAGTCCTTATGGGGCATTTCAATTTCCTAGACATCAACTGGGAATACCATACTGCTGTGACGAACAAGTCTGGGAAATTCCTGGAACTAGTTGAAAATAATTTCAGCACAAGCATTCGGTGAGTCAACAGGGAAAAGTGCCCTCCTAGACTTGTTATTTGTGAATAGAGAAAGACTCGTGGGAGATGTGACATAGCTGTCCTGGCCACAGTGATCGTGACATGGTTGAGTTCAAAATTTTCAATATGATGAGAAAAAAGTTCACTGGAGTTGTTACCCTCTATTTCAAGAGAGCAAACTTGAAGCTACTGAAGAAGCTACTTTGCAGTGTCCCCTGGGAATCTGCTTTTGAGGACTTAGGGGTCCATAAGTGCTTGTCAGTTTTGAAGAATCACCATTTAAAAGGACAGGAGCAGGCCATGCTGTTGTGTCACAAGTCAAGCAAGCAGGGCAGAAGATGATCTTGGCTCAACAAGGAACTTCTCTTGGAACTGAGGAGGAGAGATTGGATGATCTCTAGAAGCAAGGTCAGGTTCCACAGGAAGATCACAGAGGTGTAGTTCACAAATGCAGGCAGATGGCATGGAAGGCCAAAGCTCAACTAGAGTTGAACCTGGCCAGTGGTGTGCTAAACAACAAGAAAGGATTTTTAAAGTATGTTAATACTTCAAACTTATGTTGTCCTACATCCAAGGAAAATACAGGACCCATACTTGTTGAAGGTAGTCCCCTGGAAAACAGAGGTGCAGGACTACAGACATTCAGTGCTTTGCCTCAGTCTTTCATACTAATGATAGACCCTGCACTGTCTAGTCCTCCAAGTTGAGCAACCATCAGTGCAGGAACAGTGATTTTCCATTTGTGGACACAGAAATTGTCAAGGGCCAGCTGTATCAGCTGAATGTTCGCAAGTCCATGGGACCTGATGGGAACCGTTGCAGAGTATTGCAGGAGCTAGTGGATGTAATGGAAAGACCCCATTCAGTCATCTGCCAGAGGTCTTGGGAGTCTGGGGCGGTCCCCGCTACCTGGAAGCTAGCCAAAGTTATTCTGGTTTACTAGAGTGGCAAAAGGGAAGATGAAGAAAACTACAAACTGAGTAGTCTGACCTCAGCACCTGGAAAAATGATGCAGGAGATCCTACTGGGTGCTACTGAAAGGCATTTCAATGACAATGCCAGCATCAGGCACAGGCAGCAAAAGTTCAGAAAGGGAAAGCCCCTCTCACTAATCTGAGATCCTTCTAAGAAAAGGTCACCCGCATAGTGGATGAAGGGGAGGCAGTGGATGTGGCTTTTAGGATTTTAGTAAGGCGTTTGATACTGTCATTCACAGAGTCTTTCTGGAAAAACTGTCAAACCATGAGACGAGCAGGTGCACGCTATGCTGGGTGAAGAATTGGCCTGCTGACGTTAGGAAGCATTTCTTTAATGAGAGGGCGGACAAACATTGCAACAGACTCCCAAGAGAGGTGGTTGATGCCACGTGCCTGTCAGTGCTTGGAAACGAGGCAGTTGGACAAGGCCTTTCATAATGGGCCTTAAGTTTTGGTCAGCTGTAGAGTAGTCAGGCAGCTGGACTAGATGATTGCTGCAGGTCCCTGACAATCGAGACTATTCTATCATATCCTAAATAAAGGTTTTTGAAAGCTGCTGAACCAAATGAAAGCTTGTGAAAGCTGTTGCACCTTTGGAAACCTTCGCTGTATTTCCCACTGGCAATGCTTTCTCTTTCAAGACTTGAGCGAGCATCCCTTCCCAGGCTTGTGACAGCTGTGCTCTGGGTTGAGGCCACCCGGGTCTTGAAGATGTCCAGGCTCAGGGATCCCACAGCCTCTCCAGGCAGCCCCCTCCAGTGCTTCATGATCCTCAGAAGCATTTTGGGGTTTCTTCCTTAGCTCCAGCCTGAAGCTCCCTAGTCTCAGGAGACACCACTGCCTCTCACCCTCCCCCCAGGCAGTGCTGGGAAGAGCCTGTCCCATCCCCTTGATGCCTTCCCCATGGGCACAGGGCTGTGCTGTGAGGTGCCCCGGCACCTTCCCTGCTCCATGCTGAGCCAGCCCCAGCGCCACAGACCCTCCTTGGCTCCCTGGAGCCCCTGCGGTTTGCCTGCCTGTCTCAGGGACCCCAAAGGGGACGCAGCGCCCAGATGAGGCCTGGTGGGTGCTGAGCAGCGGGGCTCACCCTTGCACCTTCTGGCTAGGGCAGAAAGATGGCAGAAGAGCCCTATGGCCGCAGCCAGCCAAGCGCGGCCTTTGCTGCCTTTGATCCACCTGCGGGAGGAACCGGGGGAGCCCAGAGGGCTGGCCAGCGGTGCTGGCGTATGGGGACAGCCGGTGGGGCTTTGTCCTGCAGCCTCCGAGGGATGCACAAGGTGTTACTGAGAGAACCCTCTTGCCATATGAGCCTGCAGACGTCTGCCATGGCCAGAGTGACCGGACGGGGCCCTGGGAAGACACAGCCATGGCCTCGGTGACTGGTGTGAAACACCGACGCCGAGCACAAGACGGGAGATGGGGGACTGAGTGCCGCAGGCACGTGTGCTGGGGCTGCAGCGATGCGAGTGCTGGGGGCGAGGATGGCCTGCTGCCACCGCCCTGAGCAACGGGTTCTGATGTCACCTGGCGATGGAATGAGATGTCCCCGAGCGATGGATTGTGACCTGGCATCCCTGGCAGCTTATAAGCAGGTGCCGAGTGTCACCCAGCTGGTTCTTGCCCAGACTCCAGCTGAGCAGTCTGCGAGGTTGGGAGGGCAGAGCGAGGCCTTGGTGCTGGTGTCGTGCTCAGGGAGCTGTTCCGTGCAGCTCTCGGTGCCCAACCCAGAGCCATCGGAGGGTTTCCCCCGGCCCTGCCAGGTTCAGGCAGCCGGGGCACCCAGGAGGGGCGCTCGCAGCAGCAGAGGTGAGCTGGCAGGGGACACCTCGCCCTGGGGAGCGGGGAGGCTTTCCTTCTGGGGGGGCCTGGGCATGTCTTCCACCCCTCCCCGGGCCAGCCAGTGACCGTGGCCTCTCTTCCCTTTCTAGCGTGACACCCGCTGCTGCAGCGCCAGTGAGAGGGAGCTGCTCACCATCCCCGGCTCCCCCCAGCCCACCGCAGCACGTGGAGAGCATGGCCGCGGAGCTGGAGGAGCGCTGTCCCATCTGCCTGGACAGCTGCGAGGAACCCAGCTTCGTGATGACATGCCTCCACCGCTTCTGCTACCCGTGCATCCTGCGGTGGGCTCAGAGCAAGCCCGAGTGCCCCCTCTGCAAGAGGAGGGTCCTCTCCATCGCGCACTCGGTGCGGGCAGACGATGACTACAAGGAGCATGCCATCACACCACCTGTCATCGTCTGCCAGGCAGGAGGAGCTCCCAGACACCCACCTGCCCGCGACCTCCATCACCCTGGGGCACCCCAGTGGTGGGCTGCAGAAGGGGTGCTCAGGCGTCCTGTGGGCAGCCTCCAACCCCCAATCTGGTTGAATTCTTTCCGGCAGCAGCCAGGGCTCTTCCAGATCCTGCAGTCCTGGGTCCGTCAGGAGCTGGAGGAGACCTTTGGCAGCAGGGTGCAGGAGAGGGCTGCGGTGGAGGACGGGGCCATGGGCTGGCTGCCTGGGGGCTCCCTGCAAAACCGCCCAGCGATGTTCATGCAACAGCGTGCACGTGTCGCTGCGCGGCGGCGCAGGGGGGAGGCCCGCAGACCACTGGGCTGGCAGGACGCCAGTCCTACTGGGGGGCAGGAGGGCAGCCCCGCAGGTGTCCCCCAGCCTGCTGCCTCCCGAGGGGGGGCTCCTGCCCCTGGCCCAGCCCCCTCCAGCAGCCCTGGGAGACCCAGCTTAGATGAGCTCCCTGGCACCTCATCTGCTGCTGTTGGTGGGAGCCCCCCTGCTGCCCCTGTCACCACCCTCACAGGGCAAGAAGAGCCCCAGGAGGAGCCAGGGGAGGCTGTGCCCAGGACGTCCACCTCTGGCCGGGGCAGTGAACACTCCCCTGGGGGGCCACGGCGACCCCCAAAGAGGAGGGCTGGCAGCTCAAGGCCTCGCCAGCCAACAAGAGGGCAGCACAGCGTCGGTGACTCTGGAGGGATGGCCAAAGCAGGACCATGCCATCAGCTGGAGCATCCACCAACCCACAAGAGCTCCCAGCACCCCAAATCCAACTATCTAAATAAAATAAAAGCATGGAAACTCCAGAAAATCTCCTGGTGTTACTAATAGTGCAGGTGGTGTTGCTGTCCTTGCCCTTTATTGCTTTTTTCCTGGGAGGGGTGGGATGCTAGCTAAAGCTGAGGGGTCCTCCTATGTGTGCCAGCTACTACTTCACTCCTCCCCCCAAAGGCAAGTGCTGCCCACCTCCAGGCCTCCATCTCTGCAGCTGGTGCCGGGGCAGATGTTTCCAGCCGGGGGCTCTCCAGGGCCACCCTGTGCCCCATCATCGCTCACCACCCCAGGCCCGTCGTCCTCCCCACCGCAGACGCTGCCCCCATGTCCCGCGGCTCTGCTCCCCTACCAGCCCGCACTGCTGGCTGCAGCCTGGCCACGGCGGTGCCCAGATCCCTCCTCCTGCACGGAGTCTCCACTTGGTGCTGCCTTCTGCGTCAGCCCGGGCTTGTACCTGCCGGGACAGGAGCCCCAGGAACCTCAGCATGGGGAAGCACCAAGTCCTGCACCTGGGGAGGGACAATGCCAGGCACCGGCACATGTGGCGGGCTGTCCCACTGGAGAGCAGCCCTGGAGAGGTGACCATGCTGCTGCCCTCCAGCACAGGCTTTCTTCCCGCTCGGCCAGATCAAGTCTTGGTGCTGGAGCTGCTTCTCCTCTGCTCGCAAAGGACCCCTCTTTGGCAGACGCTCAGCAGATGGATGCCAAGCGGCTGAGGACACTGGGTTCATCCAGTCTGGCGAAAAGGGGGCTGAGGGGCGACCACATTGCTCTCCACAGCTTCCTGAGGAGGGGAAGTGGAGAGGGCGGTGCTGATCTCTTCTCGCTGGTCTCCAGCAACAGGACGTGTGGAACGGTCCAAAGCCGTGGCAGAAGAAACCTTCCTCTACTGCGAGGGTGGTCAGACGCTGCGACAGGCGCCCAAGAGAGGTGCTCGATGCGCCGTGCCTCTCAGAGCCTTAAGCAGAGTCATTTGCACAATGCCCCTCATAATGCGCTCTAACTTTTGGTCAGCCCATTGGTGATCTGGCATGGAGCGGTCAGGGAGTTGGACTAGGCGATTGTTGTAGGTCCGTGCCAACTGAAAGTATTCCATTCTACTATCTTTCAATACCATCAAATCAGCATTGTCTGCTTCTCTCTAATTTTTGGTTTGTTTTTGTGGTTTTGCCATGGATGTAATGTGATGAAAAGAGCTAAAAGTACTTTTTTAAATTAATGTCTTTATTCTCACAGAAAATGAGGAAACATACACTATTTGCAGCCCCATACAATATTGATAGGCCACATATGTTGTCTACCTGTTTTAATCTGTTATTCTCTCTTGTCCTATATAGTTCTGCTTATGTAAATATTTTTGCCATTTGCTTTTTCACATTTTAAACAACCAGGCTTTTAAAAAACATGTGTGACCAAGACTTTTTTTGAGAATGGGAACTAAATACTTTGTGCACATATATTGACTATTGATGTGGATAGTGTGGACTGTATTTTAAATACATGGTTTAAATGTATGTATTTTAAAGTCATGGTTCAGCCCCCGAGAGTTTATTATTTCACTTTCGTTCTCCTCTTAACTCCCTCTAGTATTTCTAAATCCTTAATGGGAACAAGTCCCAGAAAAAGGAATACTGTGTTATGCTACAATAGCTCTCATTGCATTTTATCATATTTTCAGCTATCTTATATGATATTATGCTTTGGTATTTTCTGATTGCTATACAGACCATTAATATCCTGGCTTTCATGGATGCATAACAGAAATCCTGTGGAAATCCATGCAGTTGTCCTTAGTATATTTATATACAAAACTTGGAAGAGAATTTTTAGAAGTCCAAATTGTTAGAAAGAAATGTTTAGTATCACACCTTAGAAATGTAGACATAATGGATGCCAACTTTGGCACATACAGGTAACAGGGTAGACTGATCTTTTCACATACCTCAGTTATTAACTTAGATGCCCATTCAGGCATTTGCACATCCAAGAATCTGAACAGCATGGAAAAATGTAACAAGTGCTTGACATGTTAGGTTGTGAGTCCATTTGTAGTAAGAACAAGGGATGATGGAGGAAAAATTGCCCATGTTATCTGAATGTCAGTAGTATTAGATGGCTATTTAGCTTCCCCAGAACCTTTAGACTGATGCAGGCTTTCTCAGATCACATCTCTCTCAGATGGAGTGCAGTCAGGAAGGATGCTTGTGTGCAGGAGATTAAAACCCACATAGAATCATGGCAGAATTGCAGGCCCTGCATTTGGTCTCCGTGAGTGCTTCTGTTTATAATCCTGTGGAGCTCTATAGTGTTTAAGGAGGAATTACCATAACTCCAGTCACAGCCATTGGGATTGCCACACAGATAGTAGCTGGTCAAATCATTAAAAACATAGATGCATTCCTGCTATTTTTTGGAGTCCTAAAACCAAATGTCTTCTGATGCTTTCTCTTTCAAGCAAATAAGTACTAGGCCTCTGCTCTGAGCTTTTGATCATAATTCAGGGTCCTTTTAGAGCTGTCGTTAAATAAATAATAGTTGAATATCTGACTGCCTTCTCTTTTGTATGTGAGCAAGTTCCCTCTAACTCCATTGATATGAATGAAGTGACTCATATCACAGTGGTGTCACAAGGTAGTTAGCCTTAGAGATAGGAAAATCAGTAGGAGTTCATGCCTTGAGTGAACTGTAAAGATTATGTCTTGGTAATGTTACTCATCTTGAGTCCCTTTTCACACACATAAAAAGTCTACTTTGTTAAGGAAAGTAGAATCTAACACTGAGTGAAAAGCCTTAGGATTTAGCCTTGTATTTTTAACTTGTAATTTGGCATTGTAATGGAACAGTATGTGCTACTTGTTCTTATGCAATAAATACCAAAAATTGTTTTGTTGTATTCTTCTTGTATTCTACCAAGCTTGTATTGTGCAATGAACTGTATTTTTGTAACAACATGGTGTTAATAAAGGCCATATTAATTGGATACTCCGGCAGTTTTCTGCTAAATTCATTGTACATTACCTGTTTTCAACAGCATGTTTATGTACTAGCAAGTAGAAAAGATTTTTAGTAGTAAAACTTCAGAAATGTGTTTATGGTGCAATTTTACATTTCTGTTCAGTTCTACAGAAAATAAATGTTTTTAGTCTCATACACTGCTCACATGGACATAAGGGCCGTAATGAAAACATCCAAAATAATAAGACAATTAACCAGGAATTGTGTTACCTCTCTCCTATTCATGAGCAAGGGTATATTTGGCTGTACAGAATATTAATAAAATGTAAATATATCCCACACAATATTTAAGTTTTACAGAAGACAGAAAGTTGAGGGGATGAAGAAAGTCATAATGTATGGACTTGGTATATGTATGGGCGTATCTGCATTCAATTTTTGTACCTACCGAAATATAGATGTTGATAGAACATGAGGATATATTACTGTGTTCGTACATAACTAAGGGCAGGTTTAAGAGGACCCAATACCCACACTTCACAGTGTTGACTAGCTGCCAGTTGATGTCACTAGGAAGAAACTTACCTTGCTAATCAAGTTATTTGCTGTGAACTTTTCTTACAACTTTCCATTAAGCCCTTCCTACTAATGATTATCACAGGCCAGGTTTGGAACTAGCCAGACTAGTCTAGCATGGCCATTCCTGTGTTCCTGTGAAAAATGACTATTTATATTGGCAAGTCTCTGGAGCTCCCAGTTTCTGTGTGTGGCCCTTAACATTGCCCTTTGAAGGCACACTCTACATTCAGCTACTTTCTAATCACCCATGTTCCTTCACATGAAAAAGATTCCACTTCCAGCAAGTTTTATGTTTTGTCAGTTAGTTGCTGAGCTTACAAATGTTTCTCTAACTTGGAGGATGTGATACCAGTTTATATCCCCTTAGGTAAAGCCCATTATGTGTTCAAACCAACCTTCTGATCTCTAATGGACAGACTAGCAGACCAGTCAAGGGTATTCTCACGGAGGCTGATTCTGTTTTCTGCAGTAAGGGAAGGCAGGCTGAAAGGGCACAGCTATCTGATTCCCCAGCTCCCCTGGTCATACTCATGCGTAACTGCGTACCAGCTGAAAGCTGGAGCAGGGGAGCAGCGTCCCACTGCATTCTCTTCTTCTCCCCACTCAGAGTGACTCTCCATCTTTCCCAGTACCATGTCTTGAAGGAAAGCAGGCTAAAGGTAGGGAAAGAGGGGGGGGTGGGGTGGGTGGTGTCTGAGTGAGGGGCCATCTACACCGCATGTACACTGCAGTGAAGCTGTTGACAAGTTGCATCTGGTGAAAGTGCAACTGTAGCCAAGATCAGGGCTTTGTATGTACCACCCACACTGCTGCAACTTCGTAACCTCACAACGCCTGTGGAAGATACTCCAAATACTTGCTGCAGAAATACTGAGTTCAGCACAGGAAGATTCGTCATCAACCGCAGCTAACACCTCTGTGTTGGACTAGGATGATGAATGTAATAGAAAGTCATGTTGTAATTAGATCTGGTTTTGAACAAAAGACAAATTATTTATTTCTTTCTTCAAATGAAGCATAACACTAAGGTATAAAGGGAGTATAAATAACATCTGATTGTGCTCCTAAGCTCCATGCTATAACTTTCTTGCAATGACATCCTTCAACAAATTAACTACATCATTACTGTTAAGTATTAATTGCACAAAACAGATACACAAAATATATAATGAGCTAGAAAGAGGACAACATTCTTCCATTATGACAAACAACTCTAACAAGAAATGGAAAAAAAACAAAAACCAATAGATCTAGGCTTACACAGATGGCAACACTGAGAGTTTTAAGTCCTCTCTTTTAACACATTACATGTGATAAATAATATGCAAAATATTTAAAGAATTTTATTGTTGCTTACAGAAGATACTTAGCAAGCAAAGAGACAGTAGTAATCACTGCCTCATGTCTCATATCCCCATCATTCAATGCAAATTTTTACATTTCATGCAATAATCCTGAGCTTATTTTCAGTAACATTGAAATGTCATCTATATTAATTACCAAATACATACAGAGCCCAGCTATGGGGTCTATTGTATTATTAAGGCATGAAAAAAGAATAACAGTTTATTAACTCTGAATGCCACAAATACAGCATAGCAGTTAGAAGGCTCAAAAAAGCTCAGAAAGTACCAGTGATTTCTGTGCCAAGGTCCTCCCAGAACGTGACTGTGAATCATCAGCTCCTGAAAAGGTACAGAATCAAATCCTGGTCTTGCTGACATCAGGGAGTTTTGCCATTGCCTTGACTGCTGGACCAAGCTTCAGAGCTATTAGGAGCGACTCAGACTCCTCTTCATATCCCCAAAAAATTGACAAACTTCCTCTCACTCAAGTCAAGTATGAATTTAAAAAACAATACCTACATATTGTTTTCTTAATTAGTATTTTAATTCTATGGAAAGGTTCCATTCATTATACAGTATGGCAATTAATAAAAAGCCTTTTCAGAAAAAGCTTAATTGTTAGTCTGATATATTAGTATGTTAAAAGAAGGGGAAGTATCATGAAAAGAACCTCTGCCAAGTCTATGTTCTATTTATAAATTATTTTAAATTTTAAAATGAAAGACTTTGGTAAGCCAAACCAAGGATGTGTGATGCAATTGTAGTCTCTGTGGTTCAATGGTTCTTCTCAAAGACAAAGAGCATCGCAGCCCTGTCCAGACATAAAGTGAAGAACTTATCATCTGCATAAATTGTAAGGGGCTAGTAGTATCTGGATTGTGCAGTTCTTCACACAGTCTTTATTTTACATGTAAGAAGTTCTTGCAAAATGCTCCATAGTGAGACAGGGTATTCCAGTTCAGTTAACCAAGCCACTGAAACCAAGGCCAAATTGGTTCTACAACTTGCTTACAATTGCATTATGTCCCACACTGGGAACTAAAACAGCAGATAGTCTCCTCTAAGTTTGCTACTACTATTGCCTGCCCCTTATATAAATATTTGCCTAGTTGAGCTCAAACTTTACAGATCCAGTAGCCTTATCCTTCATCTACAGGTGAACCACAGTCTGCCAAGGAAAGAACCATGGTATACAAGAGGAACAGACTCTTTTATGCAGCCTTTGTGCATACTTCTTTCCACATCTGCACCCCTTGCACACACAAGCCAACCCTTGACAGAGATGGTGTTGTCCAATTCTTACACTGCAAGGCTCTGAAAACTTTGCAGATGCACAAATCCAACTTAAATAACTTCATCTAAAACATCAAGTTACCATATTGAAAAAATGGTTCATCACAATTAACCATTCAGGAAACTCATTACAGTCTCATGTGAGATAGAATGACAAAAAAAGGTTGCTGATATTAGTTACTGGGTTAGAATTTGTATGGTTTTTGGTTAACTTCCACTAATAAATAAGTTAAAGAAGGCTAAGGCTATAAATCGGTACTGTTTCACTTATAAATATTCACTTTATTTCTATTCTCTTCTAAAAAAGGAGTTAAGGAAAAAGGTGGCCAGAAAGACTACACATGTTGTAAATTGTAATTTGGTTGTTAGGCTGTAAAAACCAAACGTAAGTGAAATTGAGCACAGTGTAAGAAAAAGCCAGTTTTTAATTAACAACTTATTTACAAGTTCATAAAATCAACTGAACTGGAGTAGATGTTCTGTGTTTGTCACCAATATTTTATTGTAACTGGTAACTTGCACGCTTTATAGTAGAAGAACAAAAAGAAAATAGAGTTCACTATATACAGCCTTTGTACAGGCTATTTGACTATACACAAGGCATAGTGATCATGACACAACCTAGTCTTCATAATAATTTGTGCACAAAAAGACACCAATCAGACATTACGTGAACATTACAGTGAAATGACATCACAAGTCCAGTGAAAATTCCGCATAATACAAAACATGTTGATCTACTGCAAATGACATCCTTTAAAACAATAAGCCTTTATTCAGTAGTAACTTAACCAGAGTCTGATGCAGAGATTTGTTGTGTAGTTATAAGTCTTTTAAGTGACGCAACCTCTGCAGATAAGCTTGCTATGCCCTGCTTCAAATACAGGTTCTCTGACTCAGAGACATTGTAGATATTGTCTTTTATTTCAACAACTCCAGTTTTGCAACCACTCTGAATTTTTACATTGAGTTCCTTCTGATGCCAGAGTTCTGGTTTAAGTGACCAGTCTTGGATGTTAGTCACTTGAACCGAGAAAGGAGTGTGAGAAGAATGCACCAAGTTTTGTGCACCATGCTTTTCAAGCTCAAAATGTCTTTTTGAAGACATGTCAATGGGTGATGACAATTTCTGTGTTGCTTCATAGTCATTATCCATTGCTTCCACCTTAACTTGCATGGCTTTGGCTTTAATTCGAAGCTTGTGAGGCAAGGCTGAAGAATTCACTTCTGGAACTTTAACTGTTGCATGAACATTTTTATGTTCAACTGGGGAATGGATTGGACCCTTAGGAACCTGCTGTTCATCTTCTCCATCAGATGACTTTCCAACTACACCATCATCAGTTTCTGATGTTCTGGGGGAATTACTGGAGGACCTATTAACTTGCAAGAGAGGAGGAGAATGTGAGTACACGTTAAAGGTAGCTCCCATGTAGTTTGGATATATGGATGCTTTATATGAACCTCTGTCATCTCTTGTCTCTCTCTCCAATTCCATGGGCTCTTGTTTTATAATCTGGAACTTATTTTCAGGACTTCTGCAGTTGCTTTGTATACGACTTGGTTGAGTATGCTCTGCAGATGATATTTCAGACACATCAGACATTGAGCTTTGAGGAGAGTGTTTAATGACAGAAATACAACTGCTACCGACTATAGATGGTTCATGTTCATCTGCAAATGAGTTAATATTTGATTTGGAACTCTGATAGTCTTGGAAATACACAGTTGTTGAGCTACTGAGTTTCTGTATCTCTTGGGCATAGGCTGCAGAACTAATTAAACCAAACTTTAGCTTCAATGAAAGCAGCTCTGCCTTCAAAGTGGCATTCTCCTCTCCCAGTGCAATTAGTTTGTTCTCTAAGACAAGGTCATTCAGTCGCCGTTTTTCACGAGATCTTTTGGCAGCTTCATTATTTTTTCGCCTCTTCTCCCAATACATAGCATCTTTCTTTTCATCTGGAATGAATTCTCGCTTTCTCCGGCAAGCTGAAGATTTGCTTTTTCCACTACTTGCTTCAGTAAGTAGTATATCTTCATTTGTAGACAATTCTTCAGACACTTCTGCTAAAGTTGACTTAAGTACCATGATTTTGTCCACATTGCTACTTGTGTCAACAGGTCCGTGTTCTTTTTTAAGGGTCTGCATTTTTCTCAGCTGCATCAGAAACAATTTGTAGAAGATCTACAATAAGCAACAGAGCAAGCTATTTCCCCAGTATTTCTCACTCCACTTGATAAATACAGTAATTTTAAATCCACACACATTCTTCCTTTTCTTTCATAGTCTCAGACAGAAGTGTCTAGAACCAATTTTCTTAGCTGAGGAAACAGGAATCTTCTTAAAAACCTGGAATAAATAGAGAATTTGATTACTATCTAGGAATTGCAGGTTCAGGACATGCAAAAGTAGTTTTTGATAAAAAAAGACTAGCATTTTGTTCATTAAATCTGCTGAAATATGAAGACAGCTCAACATTGAAAAAACTGATATTCTAAGCTTTATGATACCTGCACAGCAAATTACTTCCAAAAAAAAATGTAATATGATCCATGCAAAAAAAAAAAAAAAAAAAATCAGTCAAAATATTTTTGAGTTTTGATCCCACAGTAATGTTGTCACAGAACTTTCCATGATAACACTGACCAACTGAAGCCTCCAACAGTTAATACCGCAGGACACCAGGCATGTTGATGAGCAGCCCTGGATAGTATCTTGTTCTTCATATTAAAGCATCTTTTCTGAAAACAGCTGTAGTGTGTGACTTAAAAATGCCATATATTTGGGTCCGTCATGGATTAAAAATAACATACACATTTATAGAAGGTGGAGTGCTTTCTATTGTCTTAAAATAACACCACTATCCATTGAAACTGTTAAAGATTTAATTACTGGTTTTGCATCCTATAAAAAAATATATCTATGCATATATAGTTATAAATACACAAATGCTTATACACACTTGAAATTTTAAAATGCCTTTTTTGATCAATCATATCAATTCAAACTAGTCAATACATACACATAATTTGGGCAAATATCTAACTATTAAAAAATACTGGCAAGGAAAAAAGTATTAGGTAATTTTTTTCTTGTCTTACAAAGAAAACTTTTAAAATCAGTATTGAAAAATACATTAGAGATGTAACATTTAATTAGTAATTTGCACTTGAAAAATAGTCTTATTACATCAAAGTAAAGTTTAATACCATTGAGGCATGTGTACCTTTAGAAAATACTGTTTGCATTAAAGTGGAAGTTTAGATGTAAAAATCTTACCATTAACAAAGGAAAACTAGCTTAACCTTTAGCTTCAGACATTTTAATGATAAATTTGAACTTAGCATTTAAATTGGTCTTCGTTCTGTTTGGTCCCTCTTAATCTAAAAATACTTTATTCTCAAAAGACCATTTAGTCTTGATCTGAGATATAGCTTCTCAATATCTCATTTTCTACAGTCAGTCATGTTTCTGGTAAAATAAATGTAATATGCCAAGTGCTTTTATAGAACTGACTATTGAGACAACAATGATTCTTGCCTGTACAGCAACAAAAACCCCTCAACAAAACAACAAAAACCAAAACAAAAAGAGTCAGCCACTTCAGATTAATGTCACTATTTATTGGGAATGTTTTCACAATGACTAATGAAACTAATTTTAACATTATCAGTTGGGAAAGTTATGAAAGAATTAATGAATTGTATTCTGCCAGGTTCTCTTGTCTTTCCCAGAAGGCAAAGAGGAGTGAGTGATGTAATAACAATTAAGCAGGGTCATAAAGACTCAGGTTTCAAGCTGGGTTCTGTTCCATCAGACCATGCCAACTCTTCTGTCATGAAAAATTAACACATTTAATAGAACAGCTAAGTAGAATTTCCTAAAATCCATGGTTAATTACTGACATGTAACTATTTGTCTTCGATAACACAGCCTTAATGGAAAATAGATTTAGAAGCCAGCCACACCAAAGACAGCATCTAATATTTTAGTGCAAAAGCAGCACCACAAATTGCCATGTTTGTAAAGGAGAAATGTATCTCTAATGTACAAGCAATTATATAGTTAGATCCTGATCCAAAATTCAAATCAGAGTCAAAGGGAGCTTTCTGTCAAGTTAAATAGGAGCTGGATCAGGTTTAAAAACAAAAATAAGCCCTACAACAAAGCAACATCCATTTGTCCAAACAGTCAGCATAATTTGATTTGCTGAAGAATCTGTATAGCCATTCTGCCCAATTTCACTGCTACACGTAATCAGTGGTTTAATTAATATGCATATCATTTTAAATCTAGTGCAACTCACTAGTTCTAAAAAAAAATATCATTGTTGAACACACAGAATTTAAAAATTAAAAAAGGCCACAGGAATTCTTGTGACATTTGTAGATCTCTGTAACACGACTGCATTAAAAGAATAACAATACTGGGATTTTATTTCATTATCCTGTAGCACTGAGAACGCACAGCTATTGATCCATAATTGTCTTGATATACTACAGCCACTGCATTCACTTGTATCATTAATAACTTCTGCATTTCTGTACACACAGCTTCTATGGCGAACAGCAGGAAACAGTATAACATGTCTGAATACCTATGAAATCATCACTTGCCTCTTAGTATACATCTCAGCCAACTGTCACGAAAATCAAAAGGGTTCAAAACAACTTTTGTGACATTTCAGAGCCTTACAAATACAGACATCTTACTGCATTTAACAGTACTAGAGAGCTACACTCAAACCCAAATAAAAATATTTATTCTCTTAGAAAACGGATACTAACATGCATTCATCACTATTTCCTGTATATTTATCTGCCATATACCCTGGAACATCTACACTTACTCATAACAGTAGCAACAGCAAGGAAGTACTTACAGGATCTGCGCATATCTTAAAAGAATGAAACTGTACCTACACAGATTTAATCCAGCCTCTTTTCCTCTATATTCCAATCTTCGATTTCCCCACAAGACTGTTTTAGGATAAGAACTACGACTTTGTGAATGTAAGAACACCTGTATAGTCTCCAGCTCAAAGTGATCACACTTTGGCATTTGTCCAACACTGTAATCTAAGAAAAATACTAATAATGACAAAAATAATGATGATAATAATAATAATAATAATGAGAAAAAAGTTGTTGGCTTGTTCAGGGGGGGTTCCTAAAGGAATGTATCTTTATAGTTTATCAGTATGACCATCTGTGTATCAGTAAAAACTCAACTGCATGTGCAAACAATCTCCTGCAGCCTAACACTGGCACTGAGCTGCACTTCACAACCCAACAGACTGCAGAGCTCATGTCCCTTGTGTTCCACGGGACTTCTGCAGTCTGAGCCATTCCAGTATACGACCTGCTCACTGTAGCACTGGTAACTCCCGTTTTGGCCAGTCTCTCTCCTGCACACACTGTTCCTGGCACAAACAGACAGAACGTAAGTAGCATGCAAAGCTACATCAAATATTAATTGTGTATCAAAACAAGCACGTTTTTGTGTGCAGTATTGAACTTTGCTGTCTTGTCAGAGTCCAACAGTAAAGCTGTCAAGACAGATGTTTAACCCACTGACATAGTCCTACTGGTTTGCTATTTATGTAGTTAGTTCTAATGCCATTGCTTTAGTGAATTAGCAAAACAATATATCTTTACTTCTTTCTACATCTTCCTTCAGCACTTTTATCATGAGAACTGGAATTGCTGCTTAACACACAGGAGTCAAAGCCCTTGTTTATGAATATTTCTCCATGTGGATCAGCCCAATGCTGAGTCTGTAAACCAATTAAATTCCATCTGATGATAATGGTAAAATGCCTTCAGTGAAGCCAGCCATTTCCTTCACTTGCATTTTATAATTCCACTGGAAAACATCGGTATTTACACATAAATTAATGAACTGTAATGATTCCTCTGAATATATTTCAGATTCCAATATTTTCCCTTATGATTAATTTTTCAATTGCTTTATCACTCCCTCGTAAAGTGTTATAAAACCAACATTTAATACTGCCTTACATTAGTCACTGCTAAAGATATATATGTATATATTCTTGGTTGGTTGATGTTAATGGCATTGAGTGACAATTCAACAATGTAATAACACTTGACCCTATTAACTTAATTACAGACCCAGTCTTGCTCCCCCAGCAATTTTTGCCATTGGCTTCAATAGAAGCAGGGTACAATTCCAGATCCAAGTATTAATGAGACTGTTGTATAGAACTCATGCTATTGAAGCAAGAAATTATGTATGCAGTAATCATGAAAAATTAATTTATCCATGGACTTCAAAAAATACTTCAGTGAACTGATTGTGTCAAATAGTACATTAAGGATTAATCCTGGGGATTTGTGTATTCACACTCTAATAATTGAAAAGTTTCAGAAAGTTGAAGGACAGGGCCACAATCTTTCTTTTCTGTGTAATTTAATCACACAAGTACACTTTAAAGAATGCACGTGGGCCTTCCCACGTACATGTTTCCCCACAGAGTAACTCCATATTATTCTTGGTATTTCACAAAATAATTCATGCTACCTCCACACCTAATTTTTCAAATGTATCACAGAATGAGACAACCAATTGTTTAATTCTATTGCTCTAATATTTTGATAGGGCTTTCATTCAATTTCATAAAATCACATTTCTACCAGCTGGATGCTCAACCACAATTCACTTTTGTATCACCATGTGTCCAAAACATTTCTCAGTCCATCAAAATGGAAGAAAATAATGGCACAACTTCTTGTTTTAGAAAAAAAAAAAACAACCACATGCCTCTATCACTGTCAGTACTATATGGCAACCTGCAAAAAAACAATTAAAGCTCATTACCAATACGTCTGTGCATATTTTCAGTTGCTGTCGTCCATATTTTCCATAGGTATCATTAATTATATTACTGCTACCATTCTGTCACAGGTTATCTGTTTTGAAAATCTGTCTACATACCAGAAAGGCTGGTGTACAACCTGCTCAGATACCAGTTTGCAATCCAAACTTTGAAAAACTGAAGCATATAGTTTGCACTTTATATTCAAAGTGTTTTAAAAACAGTTGCTATCTGTCTCAAGACTTCTATGAGGTACAGAAAAAATATCATCCTCATTGCACATGCAGGACAGGAGGCAGAGTTTAAGCTTAGGTCAAGAATACACAGCCTGCCTAAACACTGCTGAAATACTTCAGAGCTATTCTAACTCTACCGTTTTTCACAGAAAAAAAATATGCCATGGAATTCTGCACCTCTCAGGTCTGTCATAAGTCAGAAATCCTCTCCAACAGAGGATGTGGCCTCATTCCAACCTCCACTGAAATCCTTCAACATACTTTTTCTTGCCTTTTATCTAGTACCATTAACAAAATTCTATTACTGTTGAAGAAAAGCTCTAATGCTAGCTCCACTGGAATAGGATATTTTCCCTAGAAAAGATTTGGGGGCAAGAGGGTCTAGAGAATGTAGAGCAAAAGAACTTAAAACTTTCTGGGAAAAAACTAGGTGACTACATTTTATGCCATGACAGACAGGGTATCCACAGTCACAAAAGGGAAAAGCATTTACAGTACAAAAGTTACCATCAATTACTGCCATTATACAGTTACATTCATGGAGACCACAAATCCATTACAATAGCACTGAGCAATGCAGAACTATTGATCTTGTACACAGTTCCCCTTCCTTACAACTTCATGGGCATCTTAAATGCTTACCGTTTCAGGATCAATGTGTAATTAGGTCAGTGGAACACTGATGATGATAGCTTTGTACAAGATGACCCATTTTTGCTAAAATGTTGATCATCTTATTGAAAGAAAGTAATGGGAGATGTCTACACAATGTAGTCCACTGGGAACATAAAAAAATTATTTATTATGCCCCTTTTCAAACAAATATATATAAAAAAATGAATAAAATAGTCATGAAACTTGGAACACTACTGCACCTTCATATTACCCACCTCCAAGCTGTCCAAACCCCAGAAAGTTGATGTCACATTTAATTTTTACAGAAGACTTTCATTGTTAGGAAAACTACTTAAGTTACTGTTGATCTTAATAACTACAAATTAAAGTACAGCCTTCTTTCCAAAGGTAAATTACACATATTACACAAATAAAAATATTATTTGGAGAGCAGGAAACATACATTAGAGGTAGCTGTTGCTCAAAAAGGTCAGTCAAGCTTAATAGGTGCAAATTTGACCTATATTTTATTCCATTTCCTTAGGAAAACAGTATGGGAAAAATTGAACAGATCTGGTAGAATCAAACAAGCTGTTTACTGCTTTGTTTTAAAGGATGGAAAACAAGATCTAACAATGTTACCCAACATGCCAGGAAAAACTCTAAAACTAAGAAGCAAAGTAAATACAAATATAACTTAAAGGAAATACATATATAACTTATGTATTTAATTATATAAGTACAATAACTGTATTTTGTGTATGTGCATATAAATCATGCCATTTGAAATAATCACATCACTTTCCAGTACTTTTAATAAGACCCCAATAGAAACAATGGTTACTGAAGTTATAGTACTATGACAGTATGTTTCTGCTCGTTCCAATAGCTACTTGACAGCAGGAAAAACTAGACAGCAAAAAGCTGTGACTTAATTAATAGTAACAATGTTCTGGAAATACAATCTCAGCTTTCCCTCAGTTAAGAGCCATAAAAAACCCAACAACAAACAAAATCAATTGTTAATTATTCTGACAACAAATGTTTTTTTATTATTGAACTATGATCTTAAAATGCCAAGCATGGACCAGAGTTTCAGATGACCTACATTTATAGAGCGCTATTTAAAGGCAACAGAATTATGTCAATTAATCCCAGCTGATGTTCTAAGCATGCATCTTGTTATATAACAGCTGAAGTACAAATATGTAAAACAAACACCACCTGTAAAATGTCGGTATCTACCACTCATTGCAAACAGAACAGAGAATAGCAATTTTTAGAGCTCTGGTTCTGTGAGATGGTCCAGGCAGGAAGATCACTGCCCATGCCAAGCACCATTTTCTTTATTGGGTTGTGTTCTAGTCGTAAGTGGAGGTCTTGCAGTATGGGCATCTATACGGCTAACGGCTGTGCAGCCACCTCTGTGGCAAAAACTGGTTAATTATTCAAATACTTCAGGACAGACTGAAAATTACACCAAGATGGAGCAACTCAAGAAAGGCGAAAACTCCCCCAATTTTAAATAAGGTATTATTTCTGCTAGAAGATAGATTTGTGTAGTACCTGTCACTAGACCCAGTCTCATAGTATGCTAGTTTGGGCATGGATCAATTCAACACACGAATTAGAAAACAACACAGGTTATCTAAGGAGGTCTTAATAATAATTAATTTCAGATCCACCTTTTAACACAATGAGTTTTTAAGGCAGTTGTTTCTATCACATTTTGAGTCAAGTCCAAGTGTGCCCTTGCTTACACAATCTTATTTTTGACAGTCATGCTTAGCATCACTATTAAACAGCTACATATACCTTGTTTTCTAAAAAAAAAAAAAATATTTTTTCAATTATTTTCAAACATTGTAAAATACTGTAACATGGACTGTCATTTTCTTTTAGAACAGACTGCAAGAATTGGCCATCTATTTGCATTTTTGTTTCTATTACATATCCTAAGCACATTTATATCTCATAACTGGCTGTAATGATCATGGCAAGGTCACCTAGAAGAGTCAATTAAGCTGATGAGTCAGATACATTGCTTAACAGTGTGTAATAAGACTCAAACAGAGGATTTTATTGTTCATGTTATTGCATCATAGTGATGTTATAACAGCAGCAAGATTGCTGTCTGGAAAAAAATTATTGCATAAGGACAGTTTGCATAACTTTTTTAAAATAAGTCAATTTAAAATGAGCTAAAGGTTTATTTTATTTATGAGTTTTATTTCAAGACAAAGGATTGAAAAAAGCAGCATGGTACTGATACCTTTCACAGATTCTATTTAGACTTTATTGCAATATGCAACAGAAAGAATGTCTGTATGTTCTACAAATTTCAGCCAAAGCATGGCAAATACTGTTCCTTCTTAGGATGAGATAAGCTGTGAGGAGGTCATGTAAGTTCATATTGCTCATGGGAAGACTCTAAGCTTTTTGACACCTTTCAGATCAGTTCCTTTAGGAAAAAAAAAAAAACACTAGCCGCCCCCCCCCCAAAAAAACCAACCACAAACAAACAAAAAAAACCCCAAACAGCAGAAATTTGAGGCTTTGAAGTTGAATCCAGGAAGCTCGATATTTTAAAAGCTAGTTAAGAATCCTTTGGAGAATGAGTTAAAAATATAGAGTAAATAAAAATGGAAAGTGGAGGCATATCAAACTGAAGACCGTTAGCACTTCAGCAGTCAAAGACATCTGTAACACAAGAACTTCTATAACAATAACAGTTAGTGCCAATGATATTAAGGATCTTTATGCAGTAATCTTTGAACTTGCTGGTTTAAATCAGGTCTTTGGGCCAAAACCCGAATCTGTATTCATTCAAGTTTCCCATCAAAGTCAACATTTTGATTGAATAAGGACCATAAAAGTGATACACAGCAGTATTTTAAACAAGGGTCTGGACTGAATTAATTATGGAGGGCAAAGATGACTCAAAGTGGGTTACATACACAGGAGCAAACACAATGAAACTCAGCGCAGCCATTCAAGTTACAAGGACAAGAAAAAAAAAAGGGGGTGTGTGTGGTATTTTTAACACAACAATAAGTCTCAAGGCAGCTTCACAATCAAAGCTGTACTTGACCCCAACAACCAAGCAGCAGAAAAGTTTATGCATGTTATCAAGAATATTGCATTTTTCAAAATATGTTGCTGCCTCTACCTACAGCAGGTATACCAAACCTAAAGACGGCGTCTGGGGTACTCGGTTTGGACTTTGGAGGTTTCAGTCACAAGCACAGTGATGTTGGTTTCATCTACTTAGAGGACCATTTTAGTCGCAGGCACACACACACACAAAATATAATCACCTAATCTTGAAAGCCAAGCTGTTCACCAGCAACTTCCAAGCTATGCTCCCGTTGGCGACAGGGCATAAGCTGACCCCAGAGCACAGGACGTCCAGCCACGGCTGTTACCACTGCAACGCCGAAATGACTTGGCAAAAATAACCGAATTGGGCAATGGCCATTTTTTTTTTTTTTTTTGGTTGGTGGTTGTTGTTGTTCCTTACGTAAGGAGAAAGCCGAAAATACTCGGGTCACGGGAGCGGGGGATGTGCAAGGCTATCTCACGCCTACCTGCGAGCCGTACCCCTTCCGCAGGGCAGGGAGGCAGGCAACAGCGCGGGGGGGGGGGACGGGGGGGGGACGGACACACACGCACGACGATGGGACCTTTGTCTGGCGCTCCCTGCCTGCAGGCGACGGTGGGACAAGGGGGAGGACGGGTGGGGAGGTGGGGACGTTGTGCGGGGCGCACCGAGCTGCGGGGAGGCGGCGTGCCGCCTCCCCGCAGCTCGGCCCCGCACCGCGCCCGCCACAAAGGCTGCCCGGCTGGGCCCGGCCGCCCCCTACGTGACCGGCGCCGCATGGCGCCCGGCCCGCTCCCCCCTCAGCACGGCCCCGCGCTATCAGCCCGCCGACACCCACCCCCCCCCGCCCGCCGCCGCCCCAGCCCAGAACAAAGGGCTGAGGGGGAGCGCCAGCGCCCCCAGCCCTGGCTCGCCCGCCGCCGCGCCCCAACGGCCACCAACGGCTCCCAACGGCCGCTTGGGGAGACGGCGACCCCCGAGCGCGGCCAAAGCCTGCGGGGAAGGTGGACGCCGGATCGGGAGTCGCCTACCAGCTCCGCTCCCCGCCGAGGCTGTCACACTGACCTACTTGTGGCGCTGACGGCGGCCCTCAGGGCCCGGCCCCGCTGCCCCCGGGTGCCGGCGGCACCTGGCACCCCCCACCCCGCCGCGGCCGTCAGGGCACAGGCGGGACGGCTCTACCTCTCTCCCCCGGCGAGGCTGACATCTCCTAAACACCTTCCTCCCCTAAATCAGACGTTCCTTTTTTTTTTTTTTTTTTTCTTTTAAAGAAACAGCAAGTGAAAGCCCGTACCGGAGAGATGGCTCAGCGTCTGGGCGAAATGCCTTCCTAAAAATACAGCCTTATCAAAACGTCTCTGAAGGCGTGGAGTTAAAAAATCCGAGCAAATGGCCTCGAACGTCTACGCGCACAGCTCTGGAGAAAAGACCAGAAATAGCACATGAAGCCACAATTGCTAAAATGCGATGGGGCTAAATATAGACGGACACAAATCTCGTTTTAAGGCACCCGGCACGCAGCCGGCGAGCGCGCCTTGCCTCCCCACTTACCCAGTTGTCTACTTCCCTTATTAAACGCACTTTAACGAAAACTGTTACAGTTACGGGTTTCGGGGGCTTTTTTACAAGGCGAGATTGTCCTAGTTTCTTTGTAGCGAGATTATAAAATCGCATAATTAGCTCCCTCTTCCCAGCCCGGCTGCCAGCAAATTCTGTGGTTACATAATGCAACATTTCCAGGAACTATTATGCGATCGGTCCCGCAGCGCCTGAAAAACAGCGACAAAAGTGACGAAAAGGGCTGAGGCAAGCGCGGCCCCGCACGGCGTGGGGACAGGGGCCGGGCCGCTGCCATTAATCCCGCTCGCCCGCGGGCAACGTCCCCCAGCACCGCCCGAGAAGGGGGGTCCGGCCGGCAGGCTCCGGCAGCACGCAGCGCACGCCCGTTTGGGGGCCGAGGCGCGGCTGGCGCTCGGGGCTGTGCCCCCCGCACCGCACCGCGACCGCCCGCTCCCCGCCGCCACATTATGCAACGCGGGAGAGCGGCTCCGCGGCGGTGCCCCGGGGGTCGCTGTTGGGAGAGGCGAAGGGGGAGGGGGGGGGTGTAGTGCGGCACGCCGGGAACGAGCACCCCGGCGAGGGAAAGCTTCTGGCGGGCACGCTACGGGCTGCCCCCCGCGCCACCACCCCTCCACCGAGCCGCCCGCCAGCGCGCAGAGCCGGCCCGCCGGGCGGACCCCTCCCCGCCCCGCGGCGGCCGGAGCCGGCTGGGCGCGCATTATGTAACCGCCGCCCGAGCCGAGCCGAGCCGACGCGCAGTAGGCGCCGCAGGCCGGGCGGACACGCTAACTTAGTACCCGCGCACAGCTCCGCACAAGTACGCGCGCCTTCCTACCTGCAGCGCACCGCGGGGCGCAGAGCATCCGCCGCCCCGCGCCGGGCCGCAAGCGAGGCGGGCGGGCAGCCGTGCCGTGCCGCGCAGCGCAGCAGCGGAGCGGCCGGGCGGGAGCGTGCGGCGGCGGCGCGGAGGGATGTGTGTTAGTAGGTCAGGGCTGCGCGGCGCGGGGATCATAGCCCGCATGCCAGCCGCGCCGCGCCGTGAGTGGCGGCCGCGCCGCCCCAATCGGCGCCGCGCACCGCCTGAGGACGGCCAATGGGAACGGCCAGGGGCGGGGCGGGGCGGGGCGCGGGGCGGTGTGTGGTACAGTAGGTCTGTGTGCTGGCGATTGCATAACCGCCGGCGGGGCGGGGGGCGGCGCGGGGCGGGGGGGGGGACGGGGGGAAGAGCAGCGCGGGGGGCGCCGGCGGTTACGTAACCGCCGCGGCCCGCGGGGGGGGGGCGCTCGCCCCGCGCAGTTTCCGCAGGGGCGCAGCGCCGCGCCCCCTCCCCGGCAACGGGAACGGCGGCGGCTGCGCGGGGGCTCGCGGCGGAGGCTGAGCGCCGCCGCGCGCGGTGCCGGGGCGAACGGAGCTCGCGCAGCCTTACCGATGCCTGCGCGCGTGGCGTCATCAGATTGCATCTGTATAGCGTGTAAATAGCAGCCCCGCAGCCCCGGCGGGAGCGCCGCCGTCTCGGGGCAGTTGCACAAGAGCCGGGAGCCGTGCTCCCGAGGCACGTACCTGCCGCCTAGCCATGCATACGGGCAACCCGCCGGCGGGTCGCGCGACGGCTTCGGCTCGCGGAGAATAGTAACGACGGTGTAACAGGGCGAAGGGGGAGCACCGGGGAGGAAGGAGCCCGCCGCCGGCGGCCGGGCCCCGCGCTGGGCGTGCTCCCCGCCGGCGCCGCCCGGCACTTGGCACGGGGTGCAGCGCTCACCCTGCGCGCCGCGGCCGCTGCCCTGCCTCCGTCATCGGCACGGGTGCAGCGTCCTGACAGCGTTTCTTCCGCCGGCCTCGCCCCTGCCCTCACGCCTGCGGCGGCAGCGCCGGAACGCTGCCCGAGAGCGGGGAACGCGGTCTGGGTGAAGCGGTGCCGGCCGCCCCTCCCCCCGCCGGCGCCGCCCGCAGTCCCACCCGCCGCACCTGCGAGCCCCGCCGCTCCCGGCGCAGCGCTGCGGAGCGGGGGTGCGGTAAGAGGGGCGGGCGCTCGTTTAACCTCCGCGTTAGAAAGTGACACACGGCCAGCCAGAAGTCCGTTTCTCGCATCAGAATGCGCTTGAACGTACACATGTCTGATGAAGCGTGCGAGATGTACCTTCCTCATTTTTTTCCCTCACAGCAGGTTTGTTGCTCCTGCTCCTTTTTCCTTCACAAATAAAATTTATGGAGACAACAGAAAATTTTCTTTATTAAATCCTATTTCCAGAACATAAATGATACCTGATTTCATTCTGTTAAACGATCTTATGGAAACAGCACAGTCCTCACTAACATAGCCCTGTTAGATTACTCTGTCATCCCGTATTTATATGTCAACAGAGATAGCCCCCTGGAGCAAAGCAAAGGTAGCAGAAAGCAAATTCGGGCACTGGAAGAGTTCACTGAATACTTTTCAGTTTATCTCAGCCCTCAATCTTTTATCACACATACCCATATCATCCCTCCACAATAAATCTAAGTGCCTTGAATTCACTTTTACCTGTCTCCCCAGATTACTTATTATCCAAGTCTAATAACCCTTACTCGCACCAATTTTCCCCTCTTCCCTCCCTGTTTCTAATATGTAGCGTACAGAGCCTTGTTAATGGTAACAGACTACGGAGCCCACCATGACTAGAAAGGGGACTGAAAAGCAGCCCGTGTCCAGGAGATCGACCACTGCCTCCATCTGGGGACTGCACAGTCAATTTTTTGCCATGCTTCTGCTTGCCAGTGGATGTACATACACACAAAGATGGTCAGTGTGCTACTGGAAATGTCAGGTGTGAGCTCCAGCAATGATCTTGAAGACCTGCTTGCTCATAAACGTTGGTGGTCTGCTTAAGGTCCTAGGCACCCTGGGAGAACCTAGGTGAGGAAACCCTTGCAGCACACATTATATCCCGTACTATGCATATTGTGCTAATACAAATGCACTTGAGAGGCCCCGGACTGTCCAAAACTAATGTAAATCCCAAAACTTCAGGCAACTTTTAAAATGGAAAGGTACATGCCATTTTCACCATAGAAAATATTTATGATGAATCCTGGCTATATACTTTAAACAACTTTAAACCTTGTACTTAGAAAAAATAAACACGGTAATTCAAATTTGCCTTCATAACTTAGATTCTTGAAATATAGAAAGAAGTCTCCAAGGCAATAATATCCTTCCTACGTGGGTGAACAGTCCTGGAAATAATATTCCAGATGGAGTTTGGTAGCCTATTTGCTTATATGTTTGTCACTAATTATAATCAGCCATAAAATCAGACCTGATCTTTCTCCCAGATTAGTGACAAAGATAATTTCTACATTTCATATTACTTCTACTCTGAGGAGTTCAGGAGGGTCAAAACTTTCTATAGCAAAATCTGTTCTTACGCTCCAAACCTGAGTGTGGGTGCTCAGCAAACCCAAGCATAAGGTTAAGATAGAGGGCTGAATGCTGATGTGTGTGGCTGAAGGAACGTATTTCTCATTTTTCCTCCTCTCCTGAGGTACAGAAAAAAAATAGCACAGATGAAAGCCATAGCTAGCATTCTGCACAAAGGGAGTCGAAGGCTTTCGGGAAAACTCTAAAAAGAGAATCTTTCTGTGATTATCCACCTCTGCTGATTTTCCTACTGGAGGGATGAAGTAGGTCATGAAGATCTTTAGCTAAATTCTCAGCTGACTCTAGCATGGTAGGATTTAAACTCGCTTTTGGACAGCACAATATTCACTTCAGCTCCTTTAGGTTCATTGGTTTTTATTACTACACAAAAATTATTTTAATCTACCTCTGATTTTGGCTTAATGAGCACTGCTGAGCCTATACTGAATCATAGTACTGCATGAAGGATCTAGAAAAGGGGTAATTGAAAAGTGATTAACAAAAATATAACAAAGTAATGTCTGTCACCTCTAACACTGATTGACTCCTTTGCATTCACTTGTATCCATGCCTCTTGGGCTTTCTGTAATAGAAGCTCTAGGTATGACCCAGTCTGAAATTCAGAATCAGTTTAAGTCAACAGTAGAAGTCCCAAGTAGAAGTCTCCAAAGAAGAAAGGCTTTAATTCCTCAACTTTATTATAGTCCACATACAGTACAACATAATAATTGAAATAACATAGAGCCTGGAGCAAAATAAGAATAAAATACTTTTTAAGATTATGATCTATTAAACATATTTAAATAAGTTTTATATATTTATATCATTTTTTTTTAATATGTGTATGTGTGTGCATGTATACACACATACGCACTGGAATTACTGAAGATATGGCGGCTTCTGCTACAATCCTTTGTTTCCCTCCATTACATTCTTTATATCTGTAGGAGGTTCACTACATATCAATGCAATCACGCAAAACTATGTTCACCAATCTTTTTATATATTTAGTGTGATCAGTGCTCAAAAATGTTTAATACTAACCAAGTCCTCCAGGGCTTCCTGCTCAAGATGAGTAGTAGCACAAGTATGATAAAATAGATAATATTTTGATTTTATAAAGATCAAAGCCAGAAATAAAATACATTAAAGAAAAAGGCAAGTTATTTGACTGCAGTTCAAAGTATTAATCAAAATATTTCCATGCATCTGGGAACATTTGTGGAAACTGTACTGGAAAAATATTTGTGCTGTAATGTACTCTTGCTAAAAGCAAACCCAAGAGAAATAGATGTTCACATTGTAAATTAGGCAGACATAAGTGAGGCAATGTTTACTGGAGCTGTTAAATGTGAAGAAACACCAAAAATTGCACAATAAGTGCACAGACTAAATAAAGCAAATTTACATGATACTTTTGCACTGCAAGAGCCAACTTCAGATTGATGGGTCATTCATAACCTTCACATGACATGAAAGTGCAAAAGCAAACTCGATGACTATGAATGGCTTTCATATTCTCAAACAGATCTACAACATAAAACCAAACAGTAAGAAAGTTGTATTAAAATATTTTAGATGACTCTAAAAGAAAACAGAAATGTCCTGTTTCTTAGGACACAGATGGCAATTCTGTCTGCAGAGCCACTAGCAAGTTACCCTACTTAGATTCAGAGGCAATGTAGAGAACAGCTGTATCTTCAGGACTAAAGGAAGTATCTGATTGCACCTGAATATTTTAAATGCAAAGAGAAGTATTTTCAAAAAGGTTCTTTTAATAAATGAACATATATGCCACTACTGAAACTCTAAGTAGTGCTGCCGATACTGTGGAAAGTAGAAACATGCATTGCCATTCATTTTTCAAGATTAGAGTGGAAAAAAAATCACTGGAAAGCCCTCAAGAACATGAAAATGTGCCATTTTATGAACCATATAGTATGTATGTAGAAAGTGGGAAATGCTATGAATATCCCTGGAAAAAAAAAAAAAAAGTCCAAGCTTCCCTCTACATATGAGCAGCAGGCCTGATGAGTAGGAAATCGGTAGCACACCACATAAAAGCACTGGAGAAGGAAAAGGGCAGTCACCCTGCAGTGACTGAGAAGGCAAGGCACACCTTACGCCCACATACGTTTGCAAGGAAGGGGGAGATGACACACAGGTAGGGAGATCAGCAATTTCTCACGGCCAACAGCACAGGAGGGAGGCAAGTGACATTGCAATCGGGATCAGCTCTTTCCAGCCTGTGGTGAAATGGGCTCACCAAGCAGCACACTAAGTTCCAGCTTCATGGCACCTTGCTCAGAGGTTGCCATGGACCAGAGAGGTTTGAAATGTGTAATTACTCAGAGCTGCCTCACTGCTGATATTTGGATAATTCCAATTAAACAATACAGGCCAACAGTTTGCAGGATTTTTGATGTAAAGCGATAATTTCTTGAGAAGAAGTAAGTTCTACTAAAGAGGACCCAAAAGTCCCTCATGTCTAGAGGATCTGCTGGTCTTCAGTGACCGAAGCAATTTGTGACAGGTTCTAGTCTAAAGCCCCAGCAAATTAAGCCTTCTGACCCAGAAGAAAAAATAAAAATCAAAACAAAAAATAAACAACCAAAACCACTGCACAAGCAAACAAACAACCCCCCCCGTGTTTTCACATTTTCCCTTTAAGAGAGTTTCTGTCCAAATGAATATGAACAATCTTATGTCCAAAACAAAATAAAATTTTCTTGCATACAAGTTACCCAAATGACAGTTAACATAAACCTGATTCATCTAGATGAGATTACTCAAAAATGATGAAACAAGTCAAAAACTTCACTTCCTGGTCTCCAGCAAAGCCAAGACAAGGGAAAGTCAAAACTCTTAGGCAGAGGTTTTTAGATATGACCTAACACTATTCACCACCACGTTTCCAGTCATCTATTTTTCTGCTTGATTTGTCATACTCTAAGGTGAGAGATGTGTAAAGAAACCAGTGGGATGGTTTTTTACAGTCATTTCTTATACACATTTGAGACTTGGTCTTGCCATTTAATCTTTGTTCATATTAGTCATCCCACTGGCTTTGATGATTTACATTTGTGAGTAATCCTTACTTAAGTGACAGCACTAAATCTATAAGAAATGTACCTCACTTGATTTTCACTAAAATGTTTGGAAGTCTAGTATGCTTGACTACTGAAGGCAGACAGACAATGAGGACAGATATTTTTCTGTGACGTTGTGCTTTGAGGAATGATGCTAAGAGCAAACATCGCATGACGGATTTTTACAGCCACAATAACAACTAAGAATAGTAAAATGCGTATTAAAATGCTGAGCAGTTGGCTCTCCTATGACAGTAATTATCAGTGAGTCATTTGTTGAAGCCACTATGCTTTGCAAAATCGTTGGAAGTGTGTTCTATTGAAGTGAAAATTGAGTAGTAAACTTAAAGACATCAAGAGCTATAAAAAGTTTGTCACACAGCAATGAATAGCAGAAAGACAAGAAGAAGCCTTTGTTCTGTGTAGGGGATGTCTGTGCTACTGTTTTATGGTTATTGTATGTTAAAGCTGTGCAAGCACTGGGCAGGCTAATTATAGCCTTGTAAGAGAATGGAGTATAATTCTTAGTCTTAGACCCTCGCTCTCAAGGACTGTGGAGAGTCTGGAAAACCCCCTTAGCAGGGATCATTGAAAAGCATGCTCCTGGTTGTTCAACAGCCATTGTTTCATGGACTTCAGCACTTACAGTCAGGCAGACGGCTTAATTCAAACTTTTGCTCCTGAAATTCTCTGCTCAGCTACTTGGTAACCTCGGAGGACTAGAAATAACATTGCCATCATTCCTTTTCACCTTTATAGTGCTCAGATAATTACTTTCCTTCTATGCATGCAGCAGGGAGGTGGCGCCTTTCTTGCAGATGAGTCCAGCTAGTACCTACAGATGTGGGGAACTGGAACCTCTTCTACTCAAGTCCAGAGGAGGGCTTTGTCTGATAGACATTTGGAAAAATCTCTACCAACCATTGCTGGTATAAATCCCTGTTGCACTGTTGGTTTCCTAATTCCTGGACTGCAGAGCTCTAAAACTGGTATCCAGAAGGGTGGTTAACATGTGGCTTAATATGCAGAAATAGAGTTAAAAAGCTACCAGAGCAGACACAAACAGCAAAAGTGAGCTTGCCTTTACAGCATAGCCATGGGGATAATTCACCATGGGAGAAGGGTGCCTGTGTTTCTGAATAACTTCAAGGACAGTTTATGCGTTAACAGGGCTAGACCCAACCCTGAAGAACATCCTGTGTTACCTGGGATAAAGAGATAGTGATCATGGATTTATGCAAACACGTTGTATTCATTCTGTCCTGAACCACCCTGATTCCCTCATAGAGTACCACATGCAGAAACCTACTTATTAGCTAGTTCAAAAATAGTTGTCTAAAAATAACTATGATGGAGACTTACACAATAATGTATACACAGTTTTCTTCATTGTGTTTCATGCAAGAAACAGATGGCAAAAGCAAAAAGGGATCTGAATGGAGTAAGAGAGTGGGGTTGGAGAATATGTAGCCCAATGAAGCCAATAAGACTCAGCAGTCTGTAAACACAGCTATTTCAGAGGTATCTTATCTGTTAATGCCTGTGCCTTTCCTTTAGATAGGAGATGGAAGTATAGTGTGTTAATCTTTTTCTACTACCATACTTTTGTTCTTCATGCATTAACACCAATCCCTCCACAATGTTCAGTACAAATCTTTTCTGTTAAAACAGGTAGGCATGGATAAAATCTACTGTGAAATTAAACTGGAAGTAGAGAAAAGGAAAGCCTCATTTAGTGTTCCATACACCTATGTGGTTGCAAGACTTAAAGGGGTGCAAGTATCTTGTCTCCAGAAAAAATTAATTAATTTGTGACTTCAGAACTGCTGCTAACACAAGTCATAGCAACACAGAAAAAAACATTAGGCTTAACTGTAATCCTGCTTTTAGATTGAGCTGTCTGAAACACAGGGCAAAAGTTTGAAATAATGCAGGAAGTTGAGTAATGGTTTAAAAAGCCTGCAGTGTTAATGGCAAGCTAGCTTTACCTAGTATTGCTAGCCATCCAGTATTCCGGTGAAATATTTTTATGTTAAAGCAACTAGAGAAATTATTTGAATTAATTCGAAAACCTGAGCTGTGGCAGGCTAAGAAGGAAGGGGACCACAAACTAAAAGAATGGAGGCTTTTTCCCTGCCATCCCATTATTATTGCCTGCACATGACACACACCCTTGCAAGCCACCTTCAGAACATGGCAGAATCTGTCCCTTGTGTCTACTAGTGATGATACACCCTACAGGAAAATTTTGACAAGATTTGTTAAGTTAGATTCTGAACTGCCTCTCCTCACATTTAAACAGGGAAGGAGACACCAGACAGGAGAAGGACAACGCTGAGAAGAACTGATGTGTGGCCAGGGGCAAAACCTGATGTAGCTGCATGGGTTTGTGCTTGAGGTGTGAAACACTAGCTGTGAACTTCTTAGTGAGCAGTGAAAGAACCATTATCTAGAATTAGGTCAAGGGGGCCAGGCTTCCCACCACTGATGATGAGTACAAAAAGATCCAGGAACTAAATATTATCTCAAACACCCCCTGAAAAAAAATCTGAGGAAAATAAGGGATCAATGATGCAAGACTTTCTGAGGGTATTTAACAGTGAGCAAACATGGAAGGAGTAAAAGATTGTTTCTTTTTCTAAGCCAAATCCCAAATGCTGTCCATGCAATTGGTGAAAATAAGCCTAGAATTTCTCTCCTATTCCCTGTAAAGTTCTAAGGACAAGGCCATGTTTTTAATTTGATTTTACTTGTGTTTGGCTCAAAACATGGGTGAGAAGAAAAATGTTATTTTCTTGGTACAAACAGTCTTCTCAAACGTGAGCCTTTAAAATTGAGTATATGTCTAGAAGGCATAACACACACCATCTTGAGCTACACAAACTTAGGAAGACAGTTTTGATACAAAAAGTGGTAGCTGATGCAGCTGTGCCTAGTGTACCTAAATCAAACTCTGCTTGGGCGAATTAGCTGTAAACAAATGTCATCAAGTCTCAGAAGAATAAGCATGGACAGTCCCTTCCAGACTGATATTTTATTCTCTAACAAAAAGCTGATTTAGTTTTCTGTCAAAATTTCTCATGGAGATGAACTGGTGTTAGTTCCAGTGGGCAGTAATCAGAACGCAGTAAAATGGTCAAGAACATTTTTCATCCAGATCCCAAATTTGCCATTTTTGTTTATTGTTCCTCAGATATTATTCTTAGAATAAAATCTGTTCTCTCACAGAATAGAAAGAAGACAAGGAAACCTACTACAAAGAAAGGTTAAAGAAGTGTTTAGCAAGACCATTTTCTCAGCCACAGGTTCTCAGTCCTCATTCCTACCCCAGGTCAAAGATGACCTCTTCACACAGTTTGTGAACGGGTTTCCTGTGGAAAACTTCAGATCAAGCACACAGCAAGCAGTGGGGAGCTGAGTAGTTTGAGAGCTGACAGAAACTGACTACTGGTCACCAACCGTTATGGAGGTCCTTTGTGTTCTCTTCCATTACATGACAAGAGTGCATGCTTTAAAGAATGAAGGAAGCAGTAGGAGGCCCCAAAGTTGCAAATAAAGATAGAACACCACTTCCAGAATGCCTTAACCAGTATATGTACTATTCTTTTTGATGTTCCTGAGTTGTTTTTGAGAAAATAATAATGGTAGGAACAGTTTGTTTGAATTGCCACTAACACTTGGGATGTTTCTTAGGACAATTGCAGACCTGTGCAGCATAGCAGGTGCATGGTTAGTCCTCTGAAGACTTGGTCTAACTACCTACACGCAATGCAGCCACTCTACAGAACATACAGCAAAGTGGACTTGGTACAAGCCCACCATGTGACAAAAAAGGGGCTCTGCTGCTCTGGCTTCCCCTGCACAGAAAGAAGATAAACTGAGCCTAGAAGAGAAAAAGGTTGAAACACTTTGCATACACAGACACTTTGATCGATGTGAATCTTCAGGTAAATGAGCCAATTTATTGCACCCATCCTCGATGGGTTTTGGGTCCAGAGCTGGAACTCCCCCAAAATACAGTCTGTTGCAGGACTAACCAGGCCAAAAAGACATGGATATTTTGCTGTCCTTCTTGCAGTCTTACTCCTCCTCACTCTTCATTTACTGTTCCTGTTACAGAAGTCCCAGGCAAACATCTTTCTTGCCCTTCTCAGGGCAGGCAGCCCTGCTCTTGCCTGCCTTTAAGGCTGATAAACAGTCCAGCTTTGTGACAGACAGCCTGCAAGCCTGTACCCTAGGGCTGAGGCGCTTTGTTCAACAGGCTGCCCTAGCACTGGGAAGTCTGAAGGCCTGGTATTTTGTCTACCCAGGAGACTGCTGGGCAGACTGCTAAGGAGCTGGGTTGGCAAGCTGGCATGAAACCGGGCAGGCTTTTGACTGAAACCTGCCTGGCAGGCGAGTTTGGAAATGTGCCTGTGTTTTGTCAGAAGACTTGTTAAAACAGACACATTCCCGCAGAATGAGATTAATCAGCATTTCAGGGTGGGTATGGTTCCCCTGGAACATTTCTGACCATCTTCATGGACAGTAAGCTGCACGTTTACAGCATACCCCACTGCAATGAACCTTCAGTGCTTCCCACTCAAAATGCTCATGCTGACAAGAGCCTGAGTGCTAGGCTGCAGGAATGCTAGGCTGCACTGTGCCCATTGTGAATAAGGGCATGGTATGACATGGGCAAAGACTCCAGGCCTTGCTGTTTGACGTTAGAGGAATATTTTGCAGACAGGCGGTGAAAGAAAGCCCTTCCCATGCATTAAAGTACATCACAGATATTCATAATTATGAGTTGCGTTGCTCAAGTTAGTACGTCTCACACAAACCTGCTCTCAGTTTGCAATTTATTATTGTGAATTACGGGCATTAGAACTGCTGAATTAGGAAAATAAGGACATGGAAAACATTATGCAGGTTAAAGAAAAGTAATTCCTATCATTCTGTGCTTTGCTTTCTCTCCTCTTGCCTCTCATTAACCCTCCTCCTGCAATGTGTCTGCTATACATTTTAAGAGCCAATATTATAAGATTTCACCCTTGTCTTTTTGAGAATAACGAGAAGGTTCTGCTTGCTCTGATGAACTGAACTTATTCTCAGGCCCTCTATTTCAAAGCAGGATTTGACACACAGAAAACCCAGAAGAGAATAAGCCTGTCACACTTGTTTTTCTTTTTGGTTTAACTGATTCATTTATTTTCTTTTAAGATATTGTAGGGCATGTAATGATTCTCCTGCACTTTCCTGCATCTGTGACTCATGAGCTAGGCTGGGTCTAAGAAAAGGGCCAAGCCACAAAGTTCACATACAGAATCTTGTTTGTCCAAGGTCTGAGGAAGTTCAGATTTGAGGTTTTGGGTTTGGACCATGTAAGGAATGTACAAGGAATCAGTTCCTAGCTAAGTAATTGGAGACATTTCTCTCTCCTTTGCCTTCGGTCTTACCACTTGGGATTTTATTTCACTGATTACGTTAACCACGATTGGGAAAATGAACAAAAAAATGCAACTATTACATGGCCTTTCTGCCATGAGAGGCGGGGCGGGAAATGGTGGAAGGGAGAAAGAACAGAAATCTTCCACTGAGTGATAATAATATTTCTGACATATGCAATTATCTGTGGCTAAGTAGTTACTGATATTGCTACCTATCAATAATATCTGAGTGCCTCACAAGTAACATCAGTGGCAATGACAAAATCCCTGATGGACCACATAAGCAAGGATTTTCAAGCTCTTCTTTTTCAGGTCTGTTACCTCTTTTGTTGGGGAGTGAGGAACCTATTAGAGTTTGGCAATGAAAATATATATCTGAAAGGAAACATTTGTGACAAAAAGACTGCCTCAATGTACAGAGTTGTTCTTGTTTCTGAAGACTGTCAGTCTCAAGGTTTTCTCATCATCTCTACTGAGGACAGAGGATAACAGAGGATATTTTGTTCCTAGTTCTCAAGTGTTTATCTTGGACGTTGAAATCAGTATTGTCCAGAGGTGCACAGCTATATTGATGCATGGGCAATTTTGACACTACTTTGAGACACAGCGGAAGCAGATAGCCTTACACCAGAATTCCTGTAATGCTTTCTGTCCAACGAGACTGGGAGAGCAGCAGGTGTAACATTTCCCTCTGGAACAGCCCTTGATTTTGAAGCTCTACAGAGATCCATACCATCTCATAGTATCCATGTAAGAATCATGGACTTGGTGCCCACCTATAGATCTTTGACTAATTTAAATATGACCACATGTAGAGCATTAGCTGGTTTACCAGAAATCAGGCTTTGGATAAAGACCAGCTGGGGTGAGCTGAGATCAGGCAGGAGGGGTACTCTGAAAAGGTTCATCTGAAAGGCGCACAGGTCTCTCAATTAAAACAGTGAGACACCCTGGCATTTGCATACCATGCAAGGCCTCCCAAATGCCATCTTCCAAGTTCAGTTGTGTTAAAAAAAGTCATCCCTCTCTGCCTGTGAGGAACCTGTCCATCAGGAGATTCATGCTGTCATCATATCTAGATGGATTACTGTAATATGGAAGATAGTGTTTGGGCTCCAACACTTATCATGGCTGCCTGCCCTCTCTTTGACTCAGGCCAGCATAGCCAAATTAATCTAACATTCAAGTTCTTTCTATGGTTTCCACTCAGTTTTAAATGCCGGTTTCAGAATTTGGTTAATTTGTGGATTAGGATTCAACTTCATCAAAGACTGATTTTTTGAATCAAGGTTGATTTGACTCTGTTTGTCTCTAGTTTTTGTTGTTTTCTGCAGCAAGATATTAGAATCCTAATTCACCATAAAATGTGCAAGCACTGCTAGCTCTTCACCCTTTTTATTTAATTTTCTGTATGTTACTATGTAATACCCTCTGCAATTCTTTCTCTTAAATATCGCAACTCTGCATGTACACTTCTGAAATATGTAATGGATTTCTTTAGGCATATTTCCTTTTTCACAAGTTGATGGAAAAAACATTTTATGGCAATATAAAGCTTGGCCCTAGTATATAAGAAGGGAAATAGTGGTAGCTGGGAGTTTGGGAGAGAAGAAGTGGAGCTGCATGGAATCAATTTCTTAAAAGACAACTTCCATGTTAAAATCAAGAGAGTTTTGATCCTGGTGGCTCTAAAAAAACAAGTTTTGTTTAGGAAAGGGCCAAAGACCATGTTATATTTGGCATTTAGCGTTAGTAGAGAAGTACCAACCAGTTTTTATGGCTAGAGGTAGCATCAGTAAGATGGCTGAGGAAATGAGGAGCTATGAAGAGTATAAAGACTGTGTCTGTAGTAAATGCACAATTTAGATCTGCAGATTGTGACTCAAACAGAAACATAACCTCTTTGAAGTAAAAGATCACACTATGGACTATTATGGTCAGTATGTTGACAGTCCACGTCAGCAAAAGAATCTTAAGGGAAAAGAAGGCAGCAACTCCTGCATACAGATGACATGGCCAAGAGGTAATCATAAAATAAATAAATAAATGAATGAAAAAGAAATACAGGAAGTAGCAAATTGATGGTAGTAAAACAAGGAAACGGGCATAGGAGCAGCATGAGTAAACAGAGGTTATGGAGGTCAGTAAAGATGCCAGAAGGAAACTGGATGCACAGATTAACGGGGCTGAACTAAATGAGACTGACTAATGCCACTGGTTTGGGCAGGTTACAGAAGGCAGAGAACTTTACCATGAGACAGTCCAGTCTTGGGAGTGCAGGAACAGCCTGGAACAAAAATATCAAAGACATGGTATAGGAGAACCATATGCCACCAGCCAGTGGGCAAGAAAGCACTGGACGTGTTTACTGTACATCTTGACCTGAGTTGATGGGACACAATGAACTAGTTTTCAGTTAAATTTTCTCAGTATGGAAATGAGATATTCTTTTCATGTTCATGTTTCACAGCTGTGCTTCATGCTGAAAAATCACTCAGTTTATTCCAATCATAAATCTTGTCCATATCCTTCTGTAAGTTGAAAAGAATTAGCCATAGGCATTCTATGAAAAAAAAAAAAAAAAGTTCCTTAGTAATAAATAATATCACTGGATGTAAAAATAGCATTTTGTTTATTATTCTATTTCAATTTACAGAATAACAGTAACATAAAAGGGTTTTTTCCTCCCATTCTGTTCCATCTCCTTCCTTCTTTCTATTTGCAACAAATAGGAGTAAATCTATTTTAATCAATTAAAAAATGTTTGTCACACAACGCTTTTCTACAACAAACTAAACAAACCATCAGTGTCAACACTGGTGCCCTGACTGACTCTACCAACCAAGCCAGTATATAACTCACTGTTTAAATGGAGTCTTTTTTTTATCAGCCTTATGCTGTTCAGTGTGCAACAGCAAGAGAGAAAGAGGATCCTATGTTCTTTGCAGAATGTGGTGGCTCAGTAGCACACATCAGAGAAAACTTCATTATTACAGAGGGTAATAATCTTTTGACAGGGGTATGCCCTGGTACCCCAGTGACTGACTTGTCACTTATTATCCAAGAACATGCTCTGCTACTCTTCAGTGCACAAGCACCCTCTGAGTGCAGCAGAATAGCTCTCATACTTCTCAGTAGTTTTTATTTAATTCCTGGCCTCTGCAGAGCAACGACCACACCTCTTCAGTGGAACAAATGAGATCAGGCTCCTCTGTATCACAGGGTATGCCAAGGTTTAACTCCAAGGACACCTCATGGCTAAAGAGCAAAAATAAGCTTTCTTAGATTTGCCCACCTCTCTGTAGGCTGTGGCTTAATAAACCCCGTAACAGCTTACTTCACATAGATCAGATGGGGTTCTAGTTGCCCTCCATGTGGCTAACCTGGGACCGTTATGTCTGCAGTTTTCATACTTCAACTTCTAACAGGGGTTTATGCAGTGAACACTGCAGTCAGCACAGCGTGTTTTTTACTCATCTGAACTACGCTAGAAGCAAGCTGCAGTGCTCAGTGCTATCATTCAAAATAGCCATGCTGTGTACATAGGGCTGGGCCTCACCCAACCAAAAATGTTGTGCGTTCAGTGCTGGCTATGGGCTGAGCCAGTAAGTGTTTCACATCCGAGCAGAGCAAGCTCCAGTTTCCCCTTTGTGAAGCACCAAGGTTTTTATTACAGACTCATTAAAGCAAATGCTCTGTGGGTTGGGCAGCCATAAACTAGTTCTTGATTACTGTTACTCGCTGCTGGTTAAGTTGTTGATGTTCTTACTCACTGCAGGCTGAACTTTGGAGCTAAGCCCATTTGGTGTTTGTACTTTCTTCTTCAGATACAAGTTTCTGTCTTTCCGTTTCTGATATCCCTCACCACAAATTCAACACCTACTCATCTTTTCAACATGTCTGAAGGTGATCTGTCTATGGTTATTGTCATGGCTCACGAGCAGGGCTTTCATGGAAAGGGACTCATGTCAGAGACATGAAACTTGTCCAGTTAACCTGTAAATACCTGTATGCTGCTCCAGATCAGAGGGAGTCACTAGTATCCAGCTTCCTAGCAGGTTCACAGCAAACTTTGCAATGGCTGGAAGCTGCAAGTAACTCCTTGACTTCAGGAGTTTCAGCAGATTAACCTCCAAGTTACAGCTAGAAAAACCTCCACAGCACCTGAGGGCAGCAGCACTGGTTCATTGGCAGCTTCTTCATCTGACATGTTTCTACATCCTGCCTCTTTGTATAATACATGCATCTCTCTGAATATCATGGGTTTAAGCTTCTCGATTTAAAAATGTTATTTGCTGTCTAGAGTAATATCAGGTGTATTTCCATTTCTGGAGTCCGCTTAAGTATCTGATTGTCACTCGTGCATGGATGCCAGCAGTTTCTATTTCCTTTTGCAAAATGCTCAAACAGTTCTGGGCATTACCATCCATCTGCGTTGCTGAAGCTGCAGTAACTTGCTATATATGGTTGGACATTACTGGGCAAAAAGTCTCCAAGAAACAAATTCCTCTTTGTCAAGGACTGGCCTATCTTTCCTAAAATGGTACAGGATTTGCTTACAAAGTGTCTTGCTGCTGTTATGGAGCAGGTATCAGAGCTGTTACTGCACAGCCAAAACTCAGCATTGTCCTGGGCAAAATGTTACGATTCCCACATTGTTTGGCAAGTGCAAGGGGGCCTAGCCAGAAGATTTTTATTTTCTGAAGCCTGAGGTGTGTACAAAGCCTGCGTGGTGTGCTGGGCTGGCGTCAGGTGACTTCCTGCCCAGTGCCACGCTGTGGCTGGGATGTGGCACATCGTGCACCCAGCAAGATGGGATGCTGCCAAGCAACAGCTTCAGTGCAGCTTTGTTTTTTAATAAGGTATGTCCCACACGGTATTAAGAACTGTGAGGAGATGCTCAGCTAGGAAAAGCCAGTGCACGGTCCTTACCACTGAACTGGAACTACTGAATCCTGAAGGATCACTTGTGCCACTGTCTCCTTTTTACTATTTCATCAGCTTGTTCAGCTTCTTCACTCATCCCGTCATCTTTCTTCCTGACCCTCAGCTAAGTATTTGTAGCATAAGGTTCATTACAGTGGTTTTATATTATAAATTTTATTTTAAATTGCAATAGTTCTGGGTTTGATAGAAATTTAGATAGGTGAAAAACTGAACAGTAACACAATAAAACGAAAAAGAGGGAAGATGATGTAGTCAAGAAACAGCTGGGATGGTGGAAAGAGTTCTCTAAATCTGGCTGCACAGGGAACACACCTTGCCCAAACCAAGCCTTGGTTAGGCGAGGTATATATTGATACATACACACACTCCACCGGTTCTATTCACCATGTGGCCTGCAGCAAACTTGCAAAGTAGTTGATATCTATGGAAAGGAGCTTTGAATGTACACAGCCTGCTTAAGTTCACTGTACTTTCTGCAAACCTAACCATCATGCTGGTGAGCAATAATCTAGATCCAGTTTCAGTGGGAGGACACTGATGTAATGGCATGCATGATTCAGGAACCTCCTGCAACGATAAACTGCCATTTTTATACACCGCTGTGACAACTGTAGTGGGGGAAAGAACCTTGAGATGACAGAAGTGAGGCTTGAAATTTAAAAAAGGTTGTAGGAAGTTTTGTTTTGTGATAGCATGGTATCACAGTGTACAAGACTGTGTTTTCCTGTCTCCACAAGGAACATGTTAGCAATTTTGACCTTCACACCATGAGCTGCTTAATATTTCTACATGTTTGTGTTTCTTAAACATGGCCATACTGCTGATTGTGATTTGCTGTGAACCATTTGTTGTTAGTATTAGTACTGCAGCTAGATTAGATACACAGAGCCATTGAAGCTGTTTAAGTGACAGCAAAGCAAGTAACTCCTACTCTCCTCCTTAGACCAAACAAAAGCTTCTAGTAGTCTTGCAAGTTCTCTAGTTTTAAAGACACACATGAAGTGCAGCCCTCAGAAATGTCTTCAAAATAGAGGTAAATTTAAAGAAATAAATTGGATTTTCCTTTACCATTTTCTGTGTTCATAAAAATGAAATTGCCATAATAGGAACAGCAGGGGGAAAATAAGCAGTGAAAGAAAATCACCATTAAAGCACTAATCGTGAAGCTGATAAATGTATTTTCATAGTATTATTTGAGCTCTAAAGATAGCTCTGAAAAAGGAGGTCAGCCTGGAATTGGGGCATTAAAAAAATGTTGGTTAAAGACAGGAAAGGTCACGACTGTTTGCACAGTGCTCTACTTTCTCCATTTAAAAAAACACAGTTAAGGAGAGATGATGATTCAGTGCTGGAGGAAAAAAAAGCAATGTGTGTGATTGGTGAGCACACTCGCCCCATCTATGAAATCATCTACATGCGTGGCTAGATGAACATCTGCTGCATAAAGTCAGCGCTGGTTTCAGTATGCCACAAAACAATTTGGCTTTTGCTTATTTTTTGAGGAATGGTACAGGAAGAATGTATGCTTTACCCGAGTAGCTAATAATGTAGCTTTTAATAATGACAGCAGTGAGCAAGCAATGCTAATAAAATTCAGTATCTTTGTCTCAAATGTGTTGTTAATTCAACATGATTCAGAAATGGATGAACGGGGGTGGGAAAGTAATCAAGCATACTTGTTTACGTTATTTCCTCTATTCTTTATCAAGAAAACTAAATGCCAGCATGTGATCAGCTCTGACTCCAGCACACAGTGCATTTGCAACCATTATTTTAATGGACTGCTCAAACTGATGGCAGAACGAGAAAGATCATCCGAAAAATTCAACATATACATAGTGTCATAAATCCGGCCTGTATTTATCAGTGATTAAGTATGACAGGGAGTAGTAGCTTATCCAGGAAACTCCATATGCTACATGGGCCAGATCCTCAGCTGGTATAAACCAGTTTAGCACCAGTGAAGTACTAGCAGTACAGTAGGGACGGTCGTAGCTGCCAAGTTTGATGCTGCACCATGTGTGATATTCTATGCCAATTATTTAACAAGCTTATTAGGTATTTGCATCTAATTTGCATATAACCAGCTTCCTTTTTGAAAGCCTGCACTACTGCTGTGGGGATGGAAAACAGTCCTGTTGAACAAAACCCTCAGCTTAACTACTGAGCCAGACACCAGTGGAGGTTTTCACAGCTACGCACGTTCCTGTACTCCCTCCCTGTGACCAACAGACCTATACTGTGTCTTCTAGTAACTAAAAATGATGACAAGGAATGTGTGCCTAGGGGCTGCAACTAAGAGTCCTTGCCTCTTCCATCCTGCTTCCTGTCCCCAGCCCCCAAACCCTGTGCCTTATAGCAGCCACAAAGCATCAATTACATGTGAGCAGCTTTAACTCTACAGATCCAGGTAAGATTTATGCTGGTAAACTAAAGCCAAAAGATTATAATCTACAATGCTCCCAGGCAGTTAGTCTTGTAACAGAATGCTAGTAACCTCCAGGAGACAGATATCAGGGGTTCTTGGGAAGATCCCTCCTTGGGAGTCATGGCTGAGATTTGGGAGCCACCACTACACAGGCACATATTATTTCAGACACTCTACCCCACCCAGTTCCTAAAAAGTCAGCTCTCATCAACCCAGATATCAACAGCAGTAGACTGTATGTGCAAATTCACCTCTCTCACGCAATATTTATATCACAGGAGTATGTGTTAGGATGCTGACATTTACACATTTTTTTCTTTGACATGGCTTTGGAATGATAACCTAGGAAGGCATTGCACAGCCCTGTATTCTTCCAGCAGAGGAAGTGGTGGAGAAAGTCATGTTGTTATCTGCTGGAGAGCAGCCCTCTGAGTGCAACACCCTTTGGGAGTTCAAATGTCGGGTTTCAGGATTTCCTGGGTTCTTTCCTTGCTTCAGGAGTAGATTGTAATTTAGTGGTCAGAGATGCTTTCAGGTTTAGGTTGACTGCAGGAAACTAAATTGAGGTTAATCTTCTTCGATTCATAGATCTTATCACTGGAGATAAAGTATCATAAGCATTGAAATGAAGACTTATAAACTGCTATGCATTGTCCAGCCAGCTCAAGGATAAAGACCTATCCTGCATCATCAGCTTGGCTCCTTATTCTGAAAGGCTGCATGGCAAAGTCAGGGAGAATGAAGACTACAAGGTCTGAAAAATAAATCTCGTAACTTCCTCTATAATCTTACTGTAAAATATATATGAATATTTTCTGGTTTCCTGATTTGGAGCAGGATCCATTGATCAGCAAGATCATGAAGTGCTCAGGAACACAAAAGGTTGTCTTTAAAAGCTGTAGTTTCTTTGCTTGTGTCTCATTACACTTTTTCTTTAGGTTACAGAAGGCACGGGAAGAGCCTCAGTGGCTGAGTACCACTTGCAGAAGAGCTAAGACACACTAGGAAAATGTGAAGGTCATATAGGGCCTACAAGTTCTAGTAGTTTTGCTGAAGGATCAGGCTTTGATATACTCCTCAGTAAGCAAGAACATCACAACTGACCTGGATGGCAAGCTTGTCTGGGAGGATACAAGACTGTTGATAATTTCCCAGTACAAATGGTTACCGGCAGCGTGAACTGAATGTCATACAACACATTCTCTGAAATAGCAAATTAAAATAAGACGAATGCATCAGAAATTTTCTTCAGCTGGTGCTGAGACCGTCTGTTGCACCAGCTTCTCCCTTTGGAGCTCTCTAGAAGTATCCTACAAAGCCTAGGTCTCAGGCAGTATTTCTCCTTGTCATCTTGTTTAATCCTTTTTCCTTTGCTGTGTTAATTTTCACTGTGCCCCTTCTTCTGGCTCTTCATTTATTTGAAAGTCCAATATCAACACATTTTGGCACTTGCTGTGCAAGTACATGCCCAAGGTGTGCTCAGTGTGATATTAGCAATTCAAGCTCCAGCGCTGCCATTAGCTTGCTCAGTGCAGACATCAAATTGCAATATATAACCTTAATGCAAAGCTGTCAACCAGTTACTTCATTATACCTACTGTATAGTATTCCCAGGCCAAAACTATATTAACAGTAGAGTTAAGACAGAGACAATAAATTAAAAACGTAGACAAAATAAGCACTACAATAATATTGCAATTATCCCCAAAACAAATATGAGAAATGCTTAAGATTCAAAGTTCAATCTATACTAATAGAAATTTGCAGTAAGGTCATCGAAACAACCTCAACTGCAAGTTGTGACAGCCCACAATAAACAAGCAAGTTAGTCTTGTAACACCAACAGTTGCAGTAGCATGAAATATTTCTACAGATTTAAAGCAATTATTTCTCCTTCTTTTCTTGCTTTTTTATAGTGAACTTACATATGAACAGCAAATACATGTAATTTTGCTTAGCAGTGTATGTGGTGTGGCTTTTGTCTAAAATAGAGTGGAAAATACAGGGAAAATGATTGTTACATTGGACATACAAGCAGCTTTGAACAGAACCCGTGTGTCATAATGCTAACAGACTCAAAAAAAGTTTAGCTTTAGCTATGATATAAATTAGATCACCTGCTTTTATAACGTATATTTTCTGTTGCATTCACAGAGTTCATGACGATAAAATAACACACATCCTTGGCATGTAATTACATGTTCAACTGCCTACAGTGTAAATAGTGTGCCCTTTAAAAACAGTTACTGGCATATAACTAATTAATGAAATTATTCAGGGTTATTGCCCACATACCAGTGATATTCGTTACAGAACAGTTTACATTCACGTTTAACCAGTTTGCAGTCCCACTCATTTGCCACATTATTTTCCATAATAAAGCTTTTATCTGGTTTACAAAAACCACATTTTAAGGAAAGAAACCCAACAAACTATGGTACAAAATAAGGCTGGAAATAAACAACACTGAGAACAAAATCCAGTCTTGGCGTCATGAAGCTACATGTAGCTTCAAGGGAAGAGCCTGTAGCCCATCAGGCTGCAGACAGAAAGGGTAAGAGCAGCTGCTTGGGGAGGAGGGGGGCTAGAGGGGCACACGTGCTTGGCAGCATGCTTTGGGAAGTTGCATTTGATCTTCCTTCTGGGTCCTGTTGGGAAAGGAAGCCCAGCCAAAAGGAACCAGGACCTTCCTCCATAACCTGGCAGTCAGGGGAGTCCTTGGCTGAAGCGGACCCCATTCCCCTATGTGTTGCTCTGCCCCTTCTCTCTGAGTTCAGACTGGCAATTTTTTCTCCCTTAACAACTAAGCCCCAGCAATGTGAGCTGAGGTTATGCTGTTGGCCCTAGAACTGTATTTCCTTTGTTTGCATCCATTTAAGCAAATTCCTCTCAATCACTTAATGTAATTTAAACATATAGTTGTGGGCCACAGGGATGTAAACAGGCAGGTACAGCCCCAGAAGCGTTTGTGGAACTGCCTTTGCTTACGCTGAAGACTGAATTTGGTCCAGTATTTTTGCACAGAAAGGCAATGTGTGATGTTACTGCAACACATTTTCTGTGGCACTGTCTCACTGCTGCTGGCACAGACACAACTCTTTGATATTGAGTAGGTGAGTGATTTCTCCTGCCAGCTTTCTATCTGTAACTTTGACTCCCAGTAATATTTGCTAGCTGCCATCAGTATGGCAGCTTTTAAGTTTAATTGCAGTCGTAGGCCAGCCGTTAAAACAAAGCTAGAGGCAGTGCCTGTCCTGACAAGTCATGATATTCTGTGGTGATGCATTTCTGTGTCATCTTACCATGACAATATGTGCCATGAGGAAGAAAAGGAGGAGGGAACAGGCTTACAATTTAGCAGAAAGCACAAATAACATTTCTGTCTTTATTCCTGTGAGCAAAATCCATCCACAGCTCTTGAGAAAGAACAGACTGCAACATTGTAAAGCAGTCAATAACATTAGTTGAGGGAGGCTGGTTTTTGGGATGGGAAAGGAAAAAGGTGATCTGTGATGAAATAACAGATTTCACCTCCTACATCTTAAAAATTTTAAGACATTAAAGGAGGGTAGTTTCATACCGACAGCTACCCAATAAGCCACAGGAACTAACTTGCGCTTTAACTGCAGCTTGTCAACTGCAAGGTATTTTCTATCAAAACATCAACAAATGTGATTCAGCCTGTCAGGCTAGCTGTACAAATCCTATGTAATTTTTGCCTCCCTTCTCTATGCTGACGTATTAGTCTACATATGTGCAATACGGCACTGCAAATCACATTGGATAAGGCACTCCTTAAGTGCCTAATAATAGAAATAATATTCTAATAGTATTCAAAAGAAAATTTTAATCAAAACATGGGAGCTGAATTAGAAAGGTGCAGTATTCCCCACCTATGGGGAAGAATGTGCCTCACCAATGGAAACGGTTGCTGCAGGAGAAACAGGGAGGATATTTGGCTCCACATATACACATGCCTTGCTTGACATGCCGTTTCACACCATAGCTAGCTGAATGCAACGGGAAGATTTGTTCAAAGGATGTCCTGCTCCTTGTCCTCCCTCCCCTGTTTGTTCACTTTCTCCTGTGCACATCCCGTCTTAATCTCAGGAGTTGCAGGGCTGGCCAGTGATCAGCTCGGACAGATGGTGGATTAGCCCCTGTGTTGGTTCAGTGAACTGATCCAATGCACCGCTTGGCAGAAAGATCACTGGATCTGATGTACTTCTTATGCCTGTGTGTGTGCCAGAGCTGCAGCCATCTCTGGCTCCACATCAGGGACGTGACAGATGAAGCGCCTTGCAATACTGTTCCACCCCAGGCAGCCGCATGGCTTAGCTGGCTCCTTACAAAGTGCTTTGAAGATACGTGGAGAAACAGAAATACTAGTAAGTGTTGCGAGTATGAAATATAACTTTCATCTTCTCCAAAGTAGCACAAAGGGACCTAGGCTAACCCACCAGCTAGATGCCAAAGGGGGACAGTGCTGAGCCTAGGCTGAAAGGCAGTGGCAGGGCATGCTGAGGAGCCATGGGACAGCTGCAGTTACCCTGAACATCACCTAAAGCCAAAGAGCTGACTTGCATCTGTGGGGTTGACAATCAAGCAGCAATTCCCAGCCCCTGCTAAATTAAGTTAAACAAAGACAGCTAATTTTGTAATTTAAAGTGACGGTGTTGATGTTACACCCAGTGCGGCTTTTCTTTGAATGCTGCCCGTCAGCCTGCCCTACTTTATGAAAGTTGTGAGGATGCTGTAATGAAAGGGATGCAAATGTGTCATAATACTAGCACATCTTCATAAAGGCACTATTTCTGAAAATTGCCGATCATCACTTGGGGCCTGTTATTGTGAGCAGTGCTCAGGGCTGGCAGCCCAAGGAATGTCACTGCTGCTGCTTCTCCTTCACACGACTTGTTTGTCGTGTATGCCCCACGTCCAGAACGTTCTTTGCAGGTCAGATTGTAATCTCAGGTGAATTGAAAGCAGCACCATATACCTGGAAACGTCTGCAGAGGTACATGATTATGCATGCTGTGTGCCCAAGATTAGAGCCTGGCGTGGCACCAGGAGTTAGGAAACCAGACCCTACCCAGGGGTGAAGAAACTCGCTTACATTTGTTGTGTACTATTTTAAACATAAGAACAAAGAGGAAAACACTCTGCACTGATCCTTGCTGATGTGGAAAGTCAGACTAAGACACCTATTTATGTTTCACAATGTTGAGGAATATCTATTACTTCAGGATGACAGCCGCACTAAACCTGTTGTGCAATAGGGATTTACAAGAACTTCTGCAAACTTACCCTCTTAGGTACTAAATGAACTTAAGCCTCCCCATGTTTACTACACAAAGTTCATTTTAGCACTAAAATAGTTCATGGCACTGTTTGTCCCATACTTGCTTCACACCCTTCAGCAAGGGGCACGCCAGGCAGAGTTGGAGACTGATCCATGCTGATACAAAGGGGATGGTCTTAGAGCCAAAAGCAGGGTCTCTTTCCGTAGGATTTTTCCACTTTGAAACCCCACCCCACTGCTCCCGCCTTCCCATAGGGAACAGAATAAAGCCAATACAGCCTCAGGGTCTCCAGGAATACTGTTTAAATGGGACGAACACTCTCAAGCTTTCCCTGTCTCACATCAGAGGCTCAGGGGGGCTCTGGGGGTGGTGCCCAGTGGTCCCAGGTCACTCAGAGGCAGCTAATGGGGTCCAGGGAGGGAACTGGGAGCCTGGGAGCAGGCAGCCCTCAGTGCAGCCACCACAGCCTGGCAGAGCCACTGCCTCCGAATCACCAAAAGCAGCTGCACACTGGCAGCCCCAGCTCAGGTGCCTGGCTGAGATGCTTGATGAAGGTAGACAAGGTGAACCCCAGCCTGCCAGAGATAGTTTCCCAGGATGCAAACAGCAGCCAGGGCCTCCACTCGGGTCAGCGGCGAGTGCAAGCCAGATATCCAGCTTTGAAAGGTTTCTGTGCAAAGCGACATTGAGCCCTTGTAAAACTAGGTGCTGAAATTGGGCTCTTACAGCAACAATTAGTTGCTTATATAAGTGACCTGATTTTTCAAATGTGCTGAACATCTGACAGTTCCCATGGACTCCAATTAGGGCTGCTGGCTGCTCAGCAGTTTTGGAAATCAGACCATGTCTTTGGATGCCTAAACATGGGCTTGGGGACACTGGCCCTAGCCACTCCAACTTACAGATTCTGGTCATGCTGTTTCTGCAAGACAGGCAACCCCAAATTAAGGTGAGCCAAGTTAGAAGTCATTTTAGAAAAAGAACCTGACCACACTTAGAAAATCTGTCTGGTCTGCTGATATTATTAAGAAATTAAATAGAAAATCATATATTACTTATTGATAATCATCTATAAAAGTGCACATGTACTTTATCCTTTGGTATTTGCCATTCTGCTTGCACTTGAAGAGAAACCACAGAACACTAGAAACTGATTTTGGAAAAATGTCCGTTTAGTATACGTTCCAGTTGCCCATCACGGCACACAATGTACTTTACCATGGGGAAAGACTTTGACTTCCTTTCATAACAAAGAAAAGAGAACAGCGATAAATAAAAGGACTAGCAGGCAGTGGTCAGTGTTGAAAGTTGTTCTCAGGTTGTTCTGCAAGACTTCCTTCCCTCTGCCCCCTCCTCCTCGCCCTCCACAGGGAGAAATGCTCAGGGTGACAGAGAGCAAGAGGCTTCAGAAACATTCTGACAGTTATGAAAAATTCTGCGTTCCCCTTCAAACTTCAGCTGATCCAAAGGAAGTTCTTGTTTGTCATCAGTAACATTTAACAGTTATCTGACAGTCAGGTTAGCCAGGAGTGAAAGTATGCAGTGCAATCAGAGTTTACTCAGGTTCCTTGTAGCACTGGTGTGTGTTAAAGCTCTGCTAGATATGTTTGTACCTCTGTCCCTTTAGTAAGCCTTTTCTAAATACCTCTTGACTTCCCAGAAACTCTGCCAGCTCTCTGACCACTGTCTGTTTAATGTGCCTTCATGAAAAGCTGGAAATGTGAAAACGAGGTTATGAGCCAAAGCAAGTTGTCTGAACAGTGATGGAAAAGTGCTCTTGCTAGAGTATTTGGCTTAAGCTTCTGTAATTGGGACCCCAAAATAGGTATGCTTGGAAGGCTTGATGTTAAATGAATTACTAATACTGGCTTTCAGCAAATTTCCTGTAAGGCTTTTACACTGATTTATTCTCCTGGCAAGATTTTTCTAAGTTCTGAACACATATTATCACTAACTTATGTAACACTTACAGACAGTATGGAACAGGAGCTAATTTTCATTTGTATAGCTGATAGAACCACGTAACTATATGTTTGCCCATGGTCTGTTTGCATGCTGATTCCTGTCCCCATAATTTTAATGTAATTATGTAGAACCTTCACGATGACTCACATAGGAAACTTCAAAGACAATGAAGTTCATTCATTTGTGTGCTATGTATTTCTCAAATTTAAACAGGAAAGTTATCATCACAGCATCCCCCAAGGGGAGGCTAAGTGATAACAGTTGCCTTCCCTTTCCCTGTAAGTACTGCTCAGAGTATTAAGTAACTTTCTCATGGACATTCCAGAGAGGGTAATGTATAACCTATGCCTTCACAGAAGGCAGAGAAATCCCTGCTCGCCTGCTACAATGGATCTCTGCTGAATAAAGACAATTGATTCTTAAACATATTTACTTTGAGGTCACAGGGGCATTTCATAGCCTGTAATAGCAGTTTCATACAAATATCTGTTTGCTCAGGAGAGTTTTCCCTGCGATACAGGAGGTAGTGCTGCTTGTAACACTATTTCTCTTTTTCTTCTGTTTTTGTTCCCCTTAAATGTCTAAACACCAATTTCCCACCTTCTGGTGGGTGTTTCTTTTAAATAAATAGAAGAAGAAATAGTACTCTGGGGTTGGCTGGCTTTATGCTGTGCTCTTTGAGAAAACCTCCATCATTCAGGTTTTTGATCCTCTGGATGAACGGCCCTGGGCATACCACAGAAGAATTGGCTGTACAGGCTGCCTAGCAGCTCTGTTGCAAGGGGTTCAAAGGAAACTCTGGCTGTATGCTCTGGAAAAAGGAAAGATTTTTGTTTCAGCACTGAGTGGATCTTACTATTCAGAATCTGTATTTTTTCTCTTTTGGACCCTGTCCCATCAGTGCACCAAGGCGTTACATTTAGAATTTAATTTATTGTTCCTTATTACTGGTGGGAAGGGGAAATTTTATTTTTTAATCAGAAAATAAGAAAGAATGCCCACTTTCACAAGGTAGCAAGAAATTGGGTTGCAGAACCAGATCCCATCAGTGCTACACATATGCCTGTAACTCACCAACAATGTGATGTTCTCAGGTGGCAAACTTTAGAGACTGAGCCGCTGACGCCTGAATTTAAAAGGCACCTTCACTCCCAGAGCTACCTTCACCTCTTTTCGAGTCGGTCCCTGACTCCACCCTAAGCTCGCTGCTGCTCTCTTGGTTCAAAGGAGGCCACAGGTGGTGTAAATTTCCGGTGAGTGGGTAATGGAGGTGCTGGGGGTGAGTATGGACTATGCTTGAGTACAAGAAAAATCTCAGCTTTGATTGGAGGCCTTGAAAACACATCAATGGAAAAATTACTATTTCTTCAACTCCTGTATAGATCAATGTACTTAATTTTAATAAACATATTAATTAAATATAATTCCAGATAGTGTTTAGAAATAACAAGGTCAACCAAACTCATCCTAATAACATTTTTCTGTCAAACATTTAGCATATATTTTGTCTGTAGTTTATACATATATTACTCACAGAAAGCCCACCTTAGTACTGTTCTTCTAAAAGACAACAAAGTTAAGCCTTCAGGATTTAGGAAATCCCAGAACTGGGGCTCCTTGCACAACCTTAATTCAACCTCTGTCATACATCTGTATTGTCATCATGTATGGTGACACAGTCACAGAGAGGTTTTGTCTCTCAAGACCTCTGCCTCATTCAATTGCTTAGGAAGGACAGTGCCTTGTAGATGTTTAATATTTTATTCTTTCCTTGTTCAATACACTGTTGCCTAATGTGTTATTCATTGAACACTATTCAAGCCTGCTCTGAAAAAAGAATATAAAATTTCCTCAAGGACTTCTCTGTGGTGCTTACCATAATAGTGCTGGAGTGATACGCAAATATTAATGAATCATTTCGCAGATTAAGAGGAGAGGCAGAGATATTCAAAGCTGGTAAGCAATTTCAAATGTCTGTAACCTGTTTCTCATTATTATTTAGCATTGTATTTTCAAAGCTCAGCTTCCATGAACTATAGCTGCAGTTGTGAGCATTCAGCATTTCTGCAACATGGTCCTACAGCCTCAAGTCAGAAACCAAGTAAATATGGGAAAATAAAATAGTGGCCAGGCCTGAGCAGTCACCTGGAAGTTGCCTAGTTAGGGATTCCTCATGAAACAAGCCAGGTTTACAAAACTGGTCTGAACCACTGCTAAATAGAGCTTCTTATGATAAAGATTCCAGTCTGGGCTTGAGAAAAGTTTTGTTAAAACTGGAATGTTTACATGAATGCCTTGATTTTGGTAGACTGGCATTTTGTGACAAAAAAAAAAAAAAAAAAAAATTGTATAGAAAAATCCCCAAACAGAGTTAGTTGCAAAGACACACCAGGAAATCAAATTAAGGTTGCCCCAGCAACGTTCATTTTTTGGTATTTCTTAGCTTTTTGATGCTTTAAAGTGCATCCTTAATAATATTTTACCAGTGTGTGCACACAGTCTAGTTCCATATCAGTGATGCAGACAAGTTCATATTTACGTATGCGCACAGACATAGATGTTGTTGGACACAGTACTACATAGACTGTCAGTATTACTTTCATTTGCATACTGTGATTAAGCAAAATAGAAATAGTATATAAACAAGCAGATAATCTGCTACTTCTGACATTACTTTTTTTAAACAATGACATGAAACTGCCTCAAGCTTTAGCTTACACTGGAGGATCTGGTTGTTGTTGATTTTCACAGCTATAAAAGCTATATAAAGACAATAAATAGATTTCCAAAATATTTCTGTCTTCATCGTTGCTGCTGTATTATTTACATCTCTAGACAGGTTTCTAACTCATTCAGGAAGGATATTATGAGGGGGGGTAGGAGGTGGAGAGGACTTTGTAATGGGAATAGGCTATACTTTTACCATAGATGTTATTCAGAAAGAATTTTAATAAAACCACCAATTGTATTACATCAGTGCATCCTCTTAAATCCCATGGAGATTTTCCTAAACAGAGCTAAGCCATTTGCCTCAAACGTCTTATCTATTTCTGTCACTACACAAATCCCCTAAATATTTCAGTCACTGCAAGGCCAAGTGAAATGGTAAATTACCTCGTATACTAAAGGGAAAACTGTTGAATAGTGCTAGGTTTGGATCCTGCTAAAAATGAGGCTGCTGGGATTGAAGACAACTGCAGGAAAATCAGAATTACAAGCAGTATCATCCCCATCCAACAATTACACTATTGCCTATTAGTAACATTTCTTTATACTTCTCTTTGCTTTTCTTTTGTCTGGTGAGACATTCTGCTATTTTCCTAAGCACATGTTGAAAGAGAACTGACAAAGGATGGCCTCACCTATTATTCTTTGTAATGGAAGTGTTTGCAGACAGGTCACCAGAGGCTACTGCAGCTTTTGGAAAAGCTGACGGTAATATAATGAAAGCATTTCTAAACCTAAGGCTGCCACTACTGTACTTTTACTTCTCCATTTTACAGTGCCAAATGCTTTTCTTAGTGCCCCTTAGCTAATTCTGGAAGCAGGGACTTTTATTAGGTGGATGGTTTAACCTGGGAATAAAGCTAGTGGCACCAGGGGGCAAACCCAAGTGTCTCAGATAAGGTTCAAATTCATTTACAAATTTATTCATAAAATTCTACAATGAAGGACAAATCCAAACAACAATTAGATTCTGCCACCCATGAATTATCTTTCTAACCAAACCACCAGAGCGTTAGCTGTGATCCCAGGAACTGACAATTTATAATGATGACATCAGCCTACAAAGGGAAAGCAGAAAGAAATGCATAGAAAGTATTATTATCCTCCCTTATTCTGTAGGATTATTATTTGTGGTTTGCAGTACCATCATGCTTGTGACAGACATTCAGTTGTAAGCTTTACCACTGGCTTTTTTTTAGGATGTCCTTATTGGGAAGAGACATAAGGATTCTATTTTCAGCAAAAATCCTGCATTTTGTAGTTTTTCCACAACCTTTATAGGGAACTCCGAAATTTAAGGGCAAGTTGGGAAGAAAATGACATCTTTACTGACAGAGAGCACACACCAGAATGCATACCTGTAATTCTCATGTACTTTTAAAGCACCTATGGTTGCATATTATTAAATACAGAAAGGACAATTCAGTCACAGAAAGCTGATTGATCTTTCCAGTTTTACCTTATTTACACTAGTAAACGGCACGCTGGCAACTCTAGTGTAAAGCGGGCTCTGCTCTTAAGTCACGTAGGACACTTTCAGGCAAAGGCTGGGTGTGCACCTTGCAGTACGCCAGCAGGTGTACATTATTAGTGCAGCCCTACCCCAAGGCCTTGGAGGAGGTCCCAATGCTCTGGAATCTTCAGAAATCAAAACTACATTGACACCACACTAGTTCTGGCACGGACATCCCTTGCCCCTGACCACTTTGAGGACAACTCTAAGTCACAGTGGAACCTCTATCATGCTCCCCTTCCATTCCTTTACCCCACCCCTTGCCCCACCAGCACTGGCCCCTGCACTGCCCTGCTCCTGAATAACTCTGGGAATTTGGAGTCTTCCTGTTATGCCTGGGAGGTATCTTCTCCTGACCCAAACAGCTCCGCATCAGCTTGCTGCAGTGCCCTTCCTCAGGACAAATGCATGCCTCGGGGCTGCTCGCCTCACTAGTCTTAATACAAAATTGCTCACTGTTTGCCAGGGACTGGCCTTGAGAGCTTGGAGTTTTGCCATCCTGCTGTCAAACACCCCCCACTGCCACCCCTGTCTTTGTTTTCATTGATGTCTAGTACTTTAAAGCATTAAGTCTGCCCAGATATGATCGGATGTCAAGTGGGATGACGGTGTGGCAGCGCTGTCACAGAGAAACATTAACAGCATATTTCTGTTTTGGCAGAGCCTGGTTTCTCATCTGGGACCGGAATCTCACTGGGCTGTGGCTTGTGCTGTTTGCACCTTAAGCAGGCAGCACAAACAAGATGCCTGGTTAAACACACATGTCTGCTTAGCATCTAGATTTTAAGATGCAGCTACAACTGCACTGGCAGAAATGCATATTTTCCTGTGAACTGACTGTGGTGCATGGATTCAGAAAATTCCCTGCTGGGCTTTTTAAAGAGGCTGTCATATTTACATGCCTCCAAGAAGGAAGTTCAAAAAATTAAAAATAGCTCTCTCTCATACAATGATGACATGATAATACCAGTTTTTTTCCTGTTCTGGGTAGAAACTTGTGCTTAGGAGGAAGGGGAAGGGAGCCTTCATCTCTCTTTTTTTGGAACTCTGTTGAAGGCTGACACCAAAATGTAGTTATATGGGTTGGGCACATTTTTTTCCTGAAAGAGGTCATAGGGTTGAAATCCCAATTTCCTCTGCCTTCCCTGTGGAAAGAGGCCACAGCATATTTCTGCTGAGCAGTACTCTGAATGTTTATACTTTTCTTGGGAAATGTCTTTCTTCTTTAAACAATTTATGACATTTTCTGGAAAGCAGGGGCAGCAGCAGTATGTTCAGACCAACTTAAAAAGCCAGAGGTTCACACACACCTCTGGACAACAGTTCTCCAATTTGCCGTTTTGAGCCAAAGTCAAAGAGGGAGGTCTAACCCCAGGTTTGGGTTTTTTTGGTTTATAATTGTTTGGAAAGCAGTGGCAGACTCTCCTCAAGTGAAACCTGAGTAGAAGATGAAGATAAGAAAGGACATAATTTTCATATGATCTGTGTGCACCTGGATGCATGCACACGCACACTGTGTTTTACAGATATGTGGTTCCAACTGCAGCATACCAGGTACAGCACCCGAGGACTGCTCCTGGTCTGTGCAGGCCAAGAGGAGGAAAGAGGCAGGTTTGGTGTTGCAATGAGCACACACTCTCCTAGCTGGCAAGGGCTGCCCCATGACCTCTCTTCTCCTTCTGGCATGACTGGACTCCAGTCTTCCTGCTGTGGGGCTCTTTCTCAATACTGTAGCCGAGCCTCAAGCCTGGAAAGCGATGCTGTGACTATTAGAAAAAGCAAGGGTGTTGTTGCCAGGTACTGCTCAAATCAACTGCAGAAAACATTGATGTTTGTTTGAATGAAAAAGCACACTGTACCTGTATGTAAAAACTAATTGAAGTCAGCAATAAAAGAAGGATTAGCTGATCTGTGAAGTATTTACTGCACTCCCCCAGCTGCAGTGTATAGTTTCCTTGAATTTAGGATCTTCATTGCACCCACAGTTTTTTTGGGCACAAAAAGAGAATGCAAGACTACTGTATACCCTGGTGCACAGACTGCTGTCAGCTGCCATCTCTTCATTTAACCCTCATAGTACACAGCAGTTCTTAGATATGGGAGAAATTTAGAAAGAATTGATTAATACTTGAAGCTGTTCACTAGTTTCCGTCCTCCTGGCAGAGGCTGTAGCAGCAATGATCAGATCAGTGCCAATCTTCCTATGGTGTGGTTTGCGCAATCAAAATCGCCAGAGGTTTGGTGCAATCTGCAAAAATCCTGGAAGGCTGAATTTGAACCATTGGTTTCTGATGTTGCCCATTTCTGATATTGCCGTTGGCTAATCTGTTTATAAATGAAAGCATTCACTTTGGGTTTTGTTTTCAACAGGATCATTAGGAGTTAATTTCTCTCAGTGCAGGCTGTGCAAACACTAGAACCAAAACTCAGCCCAAATAGTTATCATTCTAGTGCCACCTTCTAGTCAAAGATTTCAAACCACTTTGCAAAACACTAGTGAAATAGCCAATACTCACAAGACTCCTTTGAGCTCAACATATTCACTCTTACTTTTTCTGATGCTTCCTTCCCTCATGAAGAAGACACACCACACATAAGTAATTTGCCCAGATTTTGCAGCTTAGGACAGTGGAATGTTGTCTGTGAAGAAACATTGCCTAAAATGGCAATAGAGCCCTATGCTCCAGATACCATAACTCATGCTCACTTGTCCATGCATTAATTTTAACTTATTCCTGATAATTATTACTTGCACACAGGTTCTAAACTACAGACCTATAGAACTAGATATGACTCCATCTCAGTTTATTCATGCTGGGTTCCTCTCTACTTCAGAATAAAGTCCATGTTGTTATTTTTAGACACCCAGCAACAACGTGCTTCAAGTATTCTATCACCACCCAGATGTCATTAAAAATGGCTCTTCAACTATTTCATTAGTGACTGATGAGTCTTAAAAAAACCAACCAAACCTCAAAACCAAAAGCAGGGCAAAACTGTTCAGCAATGTCAAAAAAAGACAGCAAGTCTCTCACCCAATTCAAAGAGGGAGATTTCTATGGAAAAATAATAAAGCAGACTTAAAAGCAGACTTGACAGTTTAGAAAGAAACAATTGCAGTTAGGAATTCTGAAATACAACAAAGAAAATACAGCACAAGAACCAATTCAGCTAACGGGCTATCAGACTAAACCTACATGTTGCACAAAACCTGTATTTTTTCCACTGAGACAAATACATCCCTGCATCATTTTTGATGGGGAAAATCCCTCCCAAGTTAGATGTAGCAGCATAAACAGGAGGCAGAAATTCTGTATCAGGAAATTAGCCAGATAATTAAGTATTTGTCAACAGGAAAAAAGCCACAGGCACAGATGGATTCCCAACTGAGATTTTTAAGCTTTTGGAAGTAATATCTTCTCCTAAGCTGTTTAGAATCTTCAATGATGTTTTTAAGTCAAGGGCAGTTAAAACTGAATGATTCTCATGGAAATATTGTCACCTTTAATGAAGACAAACCAGTAGGTCTGTTGCCATTTGCCATGCCATTTCAGTATCAAAACTACCTTCAAATAATTTGGCAAACAGATTGGAAAGCTGCATAAAGCTTTGATTAGCAGAGATCAGGTTGGTTTCAGTACTGGCAGGTGGATAACATCTGGCAGCTTGTGGATTGAGTCATTAAAGGAATGAAAGTGACATCATTAAATGCCATAAAAGTTTTTGTTACAGTCAATTGGGATAATTATTATAAGCATGACAGATAATGGAGGAGGAGCAGACCTGAACAGCTAAAGCAGTGAGATCAGGCCAACCATTCTGCATGACGGAAGAATTTGTGCACTTTGGAAGAAATGTGTAAGCAACAGTGACCTCTCCCTTACACCTCTGCTGTTCAACCTGTTAGGAGAGGACAAGTATAGCAGATCCAGATAGTGATAAATGAGGAAACAGCAATAATTAGCTAAGCCAGAGGAATGGCTAACTGCATCAATGCAGGCATTATAGGTAGGTTAAATTAAAGTTTTGAAGAATCTACAGACAGATACCTACTAATAGCTGACAGGAAGGTTAACACTGAGGAATAAGCAAGCTGCCTTTTCTAGAGTACTAGCAAAGGACATGAGTGTGTCCACAGCCCTAACACCTGACATGGCCAAACTGCTCCAAATTGTTTTAGGCTGATGTTATCCAAGATACAAAACCACACTGGTGACTAACTTACTGACTATCTGGCAAGTACATCTTGGCTGGATGCAGCAAATATTGTCTCCATGACCATATATTTTGCCTACTCATATTCCCAAATATTTTTAAGAGACAAAAATAATTTTTAGAAGTGCAGAAGTGGTGAAAGAAAATACCAAACGTTTGCTAAGACACCAAGGACTCTTCAATCACCTTGCTTTAACAAGCAGGAGAATCCACTTGTGGGGTTTTCAGGATGTCTCCAGAATCTGTCAGAGGGAGCCATGTGGGCAATAATGCTGAGATACCAACTTCTACTTACCTCAAACATCTCTGCAGGTGACATGAGTGATACAATTCACCACCGAGATTACACAACACATACCGTTACAGAGACCTCAACTTCAGTTCTTCTGAACTCCTACCAAGTCAGATACAGACAGTGCACCTCTGCTATTCGGGTACAGAAAGTCCTAAAATATTTCATGTAGAACAGATGATATTAACCAGCATTTTCTGAGAAGCCCAATGGAGTTAAGTGCCCAGATCCTATGAACATTTCTGCCTAACTGCAATAAGCTCTAAAATTCCAGCCATTTTTACAGACAGATGAAAATGACTGTTTTCCTAGCTTCACTTAAAATTACATTGCATTTCAAACCCTTCAGCTGAAGTTCCCCTCAAAGTTGAAGAACTTTACAGTCATTCATTCAGCATTCAATTTTCAACAAGATTTAATGTTAAAACACTAACATTACATTAGCTACAGTTCAGTTCTTTCCTGAATAAATTATCAGCACCAATATAATGAGGATATCCAGGATTTTTTATCAAGAACAGTGAAAGAAAATCCTTAGAGTAAAATCTTTTATCTTGGGTTTGTTTTTTTTTTGGGGGGGGGGGTTTGAGTTTGTTTTTGTTGTTGTTGGTTTTGGTTTTTTGTGGCTTGGGTGTTTTTGTGGTTTGGGGGTTTTTTTTTAATACTTTTTGGGGATTCAGATGTATGAAACAACCACAGAAGGACTGTAATCCCAACTCTTCCTTTTTACCTTGACTACAGGGTGCAACAACCTCTTCGGCAACTCCCAGTTCCCAAATTATACTGGGCATTCTTTTTGTCTGTAAATGGAAAAAAAGCAGGCCTCCAGAGCACAAGAGAATTAACTGAAGGAAGGAAAGTCACTGGACTTTAAGATATTACAAAAGCATTCATATAAATTTAATTTGAAAGAGTTATTTCAAACCTCTGAGAAAGGGTAGAATTTGCAGACCACATGCAGCGGCAAAGAGGTGATAATGGATTCTATGAAAGGTCTAAGGGCACAATTTCAAAACACAGCAGTGAACTTAATAAGCCTGATACAGAAGATAAGAGTTAATTATATGAGTAAGCAGGGGAAAGACTTTTGATAAAGAAATTCCTATTGTGTTTTGGTCACCTAAATTGAAGCATGGTGGCTTTCTCTTCAAGACATTTTGCTAGCAGTAAAAGAAAATCATTAGAAGTTATTAATTCAGAAGTACTGCAACAATTTCTTCTTTCAAGATAACTTACAGAGATGTATCACTGGCCACTGCAGAGAGCATCGGCTCAAAGGTAGCTTCATGCAGATATGGTAAACTCAACCAGAACATATGGACATTAATCAGATGTTTAAAATGATGTAATACTGGGTAAAAGGTGAAATTGCCACTTCCTGAGTTAGTACTATAACAAGACTCATGAGTATATGCCATAAAAAGAAATGCCTTTAGCACCAAAATGTGAGTAATAAGCCTAATTTTATTAATTCTGGTCATTTATCATGCATGTTTAAAAGCAGTATACACAGATGGCAACTTCAAAGCTTTCTCTCACAGAAGAAAAAAGATTAGAGCCATACAGACTTCCTCCAATATTTTGCTGAGACAGTAGCAAGTGGAGTTTTGTTGTGGACAGTTTGGATTAACACAAGAAATATATCCAGTATGCTGAGAAGTGATTTATCCTGCCGCTGGAAGAGCAGTGCATGTAAACACATGGAGTATCATAGTGACATCCACACCACCCAAACCTCTAAGCAAATATGAAGACATAGACTGAGCTGACTCAGAAAGAGTAGAGCAAATATAGTAAACTAGGACTATGTTGGAGTATCCTAAACTAGATTGAAAATGGGCTGCCAAGAAGTCACCAAACACCCAAGTAAAATATTAGGATTTGATATATAACAAAAAATCTTTTTTTCTTTTTTTTAAACAGCACAAGCAGTAACATTTTGTTTTGCTTCTTTCTTACGATTTTATTAAAGAAAGTTGAAGATATAAGGAAGATGCAGGAAACAGAAATAAAGAGGTCAAATACTGAACAGACATCCATTTAAAACAATCCTTGGTCTTTTTTCCTCTGTGATATGCAGCTTTGTATTCCAAATAAGATTATTTGTATTTGTTTCCCTTCTCGCTGCCAGTTCTAGAGTGCACTCAAAGAATTCCAGCACATTCATCAGCCATAATGTTTATTTCAGGCTTCTCTATAGCTCGTAATTTCTCCACTGAAATATCTCTAAGTGTTCATAAACCTGGTCTCATTCAATAATTTCACCCTCTTCAGCTCAAAAAATATTTAAAAATGTGGTAGAAGGCAACATGAAAAGCAGAAGCAGATCAGAAGGAATTTTCCTGTCAAAGTCATTCTGTCAACCATGCAGCCTAGTGTGTTACCAAAGGAAGCTCAGAAATGGAGTAAATTGCTAGTAAACGTCCCTGTGATTCACAGATCAAGATTTTCATTTAACTGTTGATTAAACCAGGATTCACAAGCCTCCTTTTGCACAGATCACACTTGAGAGTGATGTACAGGATTTTTTTATATCTTTTTCTTATTTGTAGGATTCATTAGGAAGAGCGGATTGAAAAAACAGGAGCATAACAGGCACAGCTGCTTCAGCCATGCAGGTTCCCTGCCTGTATGCCAGAAATGCTCACGACCAGACATAAACTTTACAGACCACAACACAAACCACGCCAGCTACTTTTTAAAGCTTTTAAATAAGCACTGAGATTCTTTGCCACTGTAGCCCTTGGAGCACAACAAGAGGCCCTGGGACTATTCACTAAGCACCCTCACTATCTTAATTCAGCCCTCCCCTTAAATTTTCCCTTTTCTGTGCTAACACTGCTCAGCTTGTAACAGTAAATACCCCATATCATGCTGCTCAGTGCTACCTTGCACCTCCTTGAGCCCCAGCCCCAAACCACTGCACACCCCTGCAGGCTCCAGCTGCTTTTGGAATCTCAGGTTCAGTTTCAACAGGTCATTCCCAATGGTTAGGGTGACTCCTTCAGCTTGTGGCTGACCCTACAGACCGAGGCTATTTGGCACATTTTATTTTCTCTGGCTTGCTACCAGTTTGTCTAAGAAGCTCCAACAAATGTAGGCACATGTGACAGTGGCCTTGTCTTATGAAGAAAGCTGGCACACAAGGTTGCTTTTCTTCAGCTGATGTATACTGTTTATAGATTAGAAAAGTTTTTGAAGAAGCCACTTTGCCACTTCTTTCTTTCTTTCTCTCCTCTCCTTTCTCTTTCTCCAGTGGATTCCATCCTGGTGGGCACTGCCTTCTTGCTCTCCATAACTTCCAGCAGAAATATGCGAAACAATGTCTTAGTCTTCCAAAGGTAAGTTGCTTCTCCTGTCTCTAAGAGCACTGCCTGACAAATAAGCTTATAAATAACAAAAATCAAGCCGTTTGCCCTGGAAGGATCTGAAGGCCAAGCAGATCTTTCTCTAGGATTCCTGTCTCTTCCCAAACTGCTGAAATCAGTCCTGACAATAGGCACAGGCATGGGGACTTTGTATTTTTCCAGGCCAGAAACATCCCAAGGAAGATCTGAATCTGGAGAGATGTTTCCAGCAGGTGATTTGAGCTCCACAGTTTCTCTGCGTGATCATAAGTGCCAGAAGGATATTGGCTCACATGCTGGAGGTCAACACATCTTTCCTAATCTTTCCAGCACATGAAGGATGCTGACAGTCAGGGCAACCTGCAAAGACTATCCCCTCCCATCCCCAATTCCTGAACTTGAATGGCAGCTGAGCAGGGAGGAGATACATGTCCAGACAGATGATGAAGCCCCCACAGCATGCAGTCCACATTTAGGCTCTTCACCAAAAAGAAAACCTCACACAGAAAAGATGGAGATGTACCCGGAAAAACAAGCAAGGACCCTAAAAGAAAATCTCATTTCACATAATGCTTAGGTTTTTTCCAACTCCTTTTGTTTCTTTACAGTCTCCGACACATAAACACACAGCATCTGGGATGTGAACAAACTTGGACCTAAATTTGAGGTACTTGTGGAGTGCCTTCACTGTCAAGGTTGTAAAGAAATTCAGTGGGCAGACAGTAACTACCCTTGAAGAGAATTTCTTCTTAACCTCTATGTTATTCACCACTTTTCATATTTGCTTGTAATACCCCAGAATCTATCACTAGTTGTCATAGCTACCAAAGGGGCAGATTTTCAAAGTTAAGTGCATGCCAACATCCATCTAACAGAAAGACAAAGTAGGTCTTAAATCAGTAGTTCTTTCCACCAGGAGTTAATGATGCAGCCAATTTGGGCATCAGAAGCCACACAAACATTTAAAATATAATGATTTAAAAAAAATAAGTTAAGACAAAGCAATTTTTAAAATGTGCTTACAATCACCAATCCAACCCAAAGCAAACAAAACCAATCATTTCACAAAACTGAAGTGTGTACCACAAGAATGTACTGCTGGCTGATGTTTTCAAAAAAATTCTATTGTTCAAAGTAGCTGACACTGCCAAAAGATACAATAATTTTATTACATCGGCTTAATGAACAGTAAACTTCTCTGTGTACCATAAAATGGACGAAAACCTGCAGGATTTTGAAAAGAAGCAAAATCTGCAAACCGAAGCATCTCAGCTGCATGCCTTGGCCATGAATCAGTCCAGAGGAAATATTATATATAGAAATAAACTACCTGAATTTTACCAAATGCCCAACACCTAGCTGTTTGTTTCTACAATTAATTAGCTATAGACAGCTATAACAGCAGAAGTTTGGAGGTATGTGCTTAAGGTAATTGCAAAAGGCATGTAAATTTAGACAGCTAGTCAGTGGAAAAAAGGAAGACGTGATTAATCAACAGGATTAGATAGAAAATTTCTTTACATATAATTGTAAGGAGCAACTGTGCTTTAATTGTAGCATTGAGAGAATATGTCTTTCAAATGCTAAATTATTCATCATGTTAGATACTTGAATGATCTTTTCTTAAATCTTCATGTAGGAGGTAAAAATTCTACAGACAATACTGGAGGGAAACACAGGGAAGATACTGGAGGAAAATTTATATGAAAAATGTAAAAGTCTCTTATTTGCCTAGACTGATAAATAGTAAATATCAAAAGGGGAAAGAGATGAAAAGAAGCAGAAAAAAACCCCCCACAACTAAGGGAGAGCCATCATTTGAGAAGCTTGTTTCTTAGAACAACAAATAGTGAGTCATCATAATAGAGAAAGAATTACTCATTCTTTGCAATGCTACAGTACATCCTCTGCATTAGTTATGCAGAAGATATGCAGAATATGGACTAGACTCTAAATCAGGACATAAATGGCTGATTTTTAACAAAGGTTCAGAGAACAATCAACCAGAGGCTGAAATCCCATGCATTATAGCATTCTGTATACTGCAGCATCAAGCCATCAACAGAATACAAACTGGATTTAGGCAGTAGCTCAGAGATGCAGTTAATTGCAGAGCCTGATCCTTATATCTCACAAAGGCCAAGTTACCCTGGATTATGCCAAGAAATTTTGCCAGAATGAGGATGAGAAGAACAGGATTAGGCATTCCTTGCAGAAACCAGTCGATGAACAGTTGGCAGACATCACATATTAGGATTATACCAGTTATCTGGCTTCCTGACACAACTTTTGTAGGCAAATGGGGCAAGACTGGGCCAAATCGTCAACTCTTTTTTTATGTGGGAAGTAGTCCAGATTAAAATACATAAACCAGAATATTTTATTCCACACCAGACTATCATCACACTTGAACTTATGCAATTATCTTTACTTTGGGAATAAATACTCCAGATTTATTCTTCAATTACTTAATATAGAACACTTACCAGTGAAAGAAGACATTTTTTAAAGTCCACTTTTAAAGGCAAGTAAATTAAACTTGCATGAGACATTATTGGGTTTTTTTCTTGCATAAATGCTTAAAATATATTTTATTTTTATTTTAAATTTAAATTTTATTTGAATCTTATATAACTTTCAATGTAATTAGAAATCATGTATTTTTACTTTTTAGCTTAACCTGCTACCAAAGGAAACTGAATTTTAAAAAAATTTAACAGAGGATATATATGTATTTATAGAATTACATGGAACAGTTACGAGGGAGTATATCATCACATTAATATATTTCTTAATTCCCACATGCAGACAAGACTTTGGTATCTGGAGACTGACAATGCTACCTACATTAGTTCTGTTAATAAGGACACTTGTAATCATTTGTAATAACAGTATCATAAAAGTATGCCAACAAAACACAGGATCAAACGAAAAATAAAACATATTCAAAAGACGGAATGAGAGAAGCAATTCACTGCTCTGTGAGTTAACAAAAACAGGTTTGTCTGGCTGTGGAACACATGTTACATCTTGCATTGCAAGCATGAGCTCAGTAAAATACAATTAAAGAATTAGAAAACGGTTGTGGATCCATAATGAACAAAATACACCCCAGAGACCCCAGTGTTCTCAGAGGAAGAAAGACGGTTGTCTTGTAGGAACGTATTGAAAGCCTCTTGCCTTACTGCACTTCTACTGCCTCTGAAAGGCCCAGATTATTTCCTCTCATCAGTCTCTGTTAACATGCCAGTGTTTTCTGTTTGTTTCAACTAGAACTGACACAGTCAACAAACGAAAATGCAGCTGACTCAGTCTGACCAGGAGTGCTTTTTCTAAATTACGTTTATATTTATGGCATGCTCAGGTTTATGCTGTGCTCAGTATCTGTTCCAAAACATTTCAGTCATTAAAGAGCCAAGTTAGCCAAAAGAACAGTTTATCTACATAAAGAAGTGATACCTAGAAATCCTGCCAAGTGAGAAAAAGGTCAGCTATTTAAGCAAGCAGTGAATTTAACACGTAGCCTCCCCTCCCCCAAGCCTGTCCAGATCTATCACGTGTGAACTGTAAGTCTGAAGAGCAACAAACTGGCATTACCCTTGTCTTGTTAACCTGACCGCTTCACAGCTGACTTTTTTCTGTTTTCTTTTAAATGAGAGCTCTTTGTATGGTGGGCACATTTTATTCTTACTTCCTGACGTGTTTCATATGCTAACTTAGCTTTTTCTACAAGCAAGATGGTTTGAATCCAAGACGGGATGAAATGCCCCTTCTTTAAAAAATGTGTTTACTTGAATGAATTTATAATCACACAATTTTTAAGAAGAGTTACAGCTAGGTCCATCAGAGAACTGCCGCAGGATTTAGGCAGAACACCTGAGACACTGCTGTTTGGGTTTAGGACTTCACAGTTTTGGATGTCCCAAGGTCAGGTGCCAGCAAAACCTAGAGCTGCCCAGTGCTTCATCTCATTCCCACATTCCCAGGTGCCTACGGCAGCAGCTGTAGATGGTCAGAACCACCCATCTTTTTGGTGCCAAATTTAGCTGCTGAACAAGGTAACAAGGATTCAAGAACAAGCTGTGTCTCTCCTCGAGCCCCCTGGGAGATGCACATTACAGTAGGCACTCTTACAGCTCACCTAACCTTTGGCGACAAGTCACACTACAGAATTCTCTTTATTTCTCTTGTTCCCGACACTTCTTGTGTTTCCTGTTTTGCAGGAGAAAACCTTGCACGGGAAGGGTAGAGATTGCCTCCATCCAGCTTCACAGCTAGCCTGGTGCTGACAGTGCTTTCCTAGGATGGAGAGATGATATGTTTTTTGACAGCCTCAGGCTGAGAAGGGCAAATAATTCCTCTCTCCTGCTTCCCAGGTGAACACTCCAACCACTCAGCTGTTTTACTTAAGGCAAGCCCAGCCACCACCTTCCTCCTCCAGCCCAGCTCTGAAGTCTCTCAGCTCTGGGGACAGCCCCAAAATGTGAAGCTGTGTGGAAGAGAAGAGCTAGGTTCTTGAATAGCCTTAGCTCCATACCTGGGCAGTATCTCCAGCATCTTGCCTTTTGCAAACCTTCCTAATAGTCCTAGGAAGTGACTTGCTCAGCAGGAAGCCTGTGATTTTCTCCATGTGGCTTTTCCAAATGCTTGCTTCTCAGCACGCATCCCATGGAGAGCTCATAAGCGTTACCTAAGGCACTGGGTTGTTTTTCCCAGGCCAGCCAAGCTCTGCTGCTGGGTGGATATGGAGGTCACCATCCTGTGCCTATTCCCTCTCCACCCATTTGCCTGGCTGCTACTGTGCATTTTTCCAAACCATGCCATGCAATTGCAGTTGTGCATCTTTCTCCATTGGAACTGCAGTTGTGTCAACCTCGAAGTTGCTCAGCTAATATGAGGGGTGATACAGAAGCTATCAAGGTATTTGTGGTCTTTTCTTGGATCTCATGATTAGGAAAGTTCAAAATACAATCCTGAATTCAAAGCCAAAAATTACACACATAAATAATCCTTTAAATATTAAGCTTCTCAGCTTGAATTTGACATAGCATGCAGCTAAAACCACCACCCCCAAAACAGCGATTAGGCCAAATTACTGTGACTTGATGGACTTCAGTGGACTCAATACTGGAAAATACTGGTTCAGGTTTTCCCCTAGACAGCATGAAAATATTAGTCAGAGCACTTTGTTGTAAACAGATAAACTTTTTGTGTGTATGCATGAAATAGGAAACATTAATAAGATTTTGAGATCTTGGAGAATTAGATTAAATTAAATCCCTCATAAAAATGTTAGTGCCTGCTATGGTCAGGGTTGTGCTCCAGATTCAGTGTCAAATTCAGTACTACATACTCACTCCCAAAATATGATGGCTGATAACTGAAATCAAAGTAATAATAAAGGAGCTATTCACTTGCTGTCATGATTGGGACTCCAAATTCTCATCAAATCAGGAGAAAATACAAAAACTGATTCTGATCACTTCTATTTTAGGGTGGTTTGTTTTTTGATTTGTATTCAACATGCAGATATGGAAAGATGTTTTCTTTTTAAAAAACATGACTCGATTTTGTTGATTGTTGAAAATTAGCTTCATGAATATTTCAGCAAGGAAAAAGCATTTCATCAAGTATTCACCGACTTCACACAGCTAGTACACAATTGACTTAAAATAAACTATGTTTACAAGACTGTATTACATGGAAAAAGAGCAACTTGGTTGGTCCAAAGCTGGGTATTATTTATCCCAGTTATCAAAGGAAAAGACCTCTGAGCCTTTTGGAGGCAGTGCGTGTGAAAAATATTGCAAAGGACATTCCTTACCAGGCTATGTATTTTTAAGAGTAATGGGTCTGGGTCAGGTCCAGAACTTCTGTACTTAGTGCCTTTATTTTGCCTCCTGAATCCATTTCAGCATTTCAGTGGACGAACCAGACAAATTCAGATAAAATGCTGAGAATTTTTACAAGTTTAACAATATTGAAAATCAAATTCAAATTAGTATTTCTGATGATGCACAGCCTGTATCAAGATTCCCTGGGAAATCACAACTGTGTGACTGAGAACCAGAACAAATTTGGCTGCCAGCTATGATAAGTAAGTACAAACATTCCTGCTTGATAAACTGGCTGGAAGCCCATTTACTGAAAACTGTCACCATCTTTGTGTTGATTCACTGAACACAAGGTTACAAGAATTCTGTTGGGTGGGTTTGAGTTCATAAATCAAACCTAAAAGGCATACAGATTTCAAATACAAAGTGCTGTTGTCATGTATGTACTGCTATTTGAAGACACTTTTAATAAAAATCATCCATAACATATGTTTGCCAGGCTTTCTACAAAAGCAAGACACCATCAAATCTACTGCTGCATTCATGCTATAATGGGATTGCTTTGAACCTTGTTAGAAAAGGTAAGATTCAAAAAAATTAACTTAATCCTATGTATAGTTTCTTAATAACAAATAAAATCTGATGTTCCTTATCTGTACTCTGCATTTTCTGAGTGTTAATAAACAACACAGTTTCTATGAACATCAACAATCGTGTTTTTATCTGCTATGCTTACGGGTTTAACATTTTGGCTTGTTACCTCTTAGATTTGATAGAAGAGAGGATGTTCAAGAAACATTTTGTTTATATACAACACACCATGCAAAGCCAGAGCAAACTCAAGACATCTGAAGAATTAGTGTAGAGTTTTTTAGGTTTGTGGTTTTGGAATTACACTGCTGAAACTAAATGTAAATATACATAATTACGTTTTTATCATGTAAATCATATTACCCAAATGTGTGGCCATCTTAGAAAACCAGCTGATCTTACAATTTTTTCCCACCTTTTAAAAAAGATCTGTCTAGAAAGATATTCCACTGCTCTGGGTAAATACAAGTATGCTGGTTCTCACCAGAATCTGCACTAACTTGAGTGGACAGTAAAAAACCAATAATCTCCTGTTGGAGTTACAACCCAAACTCTCTGGAGAAGCAAATTCAGCTCAAAACCCAGAATTATATTAATTCTAAGACACTAGTTCTAAGATAACCTTAAGCTACAGATAAATGTAAGTTCTGAATTAGAAGGTTATACTAATATCTATATTGTGTGTCACATTTGTATGATACCTACAAAAACAGTCATGAAGGGCAACTGATCAATTACTAATGTCTCATATAGTGTTTCTGCAATGCTACATTTGCCCAGGGGAGTCTGATTCTGCAACTTTTTTTGTGAAGAGTATATCCTGCAGACATTTACACACACTTCTAAGCAAACATGTTACCCCAGTTTATTTCATCTGCTGAGGTTTCAAATGCTTTCCATACTGAAGCCCTGCAAAGGCCTAGTGATTGATTATTGTTGGCATGGCTGCCAATTAATACATTTAAAATCTTACATTTCTGAGACTGTATTGTGTCAAAATTTTTCAGTTTTCATCTTTGACTAAAGTAGATTATTTTTTCTTTTTATAATTGAATTTGAGAGCGATTTTTGAGAAATATCATTATTCCCAGCACGTATTTGGCAGAATGACAAACAAAAACAATACAGTGCTCAAATATACTTCATAACTGGTATTAAATTGTGTAATGTGAGCTCAGATGGACTGCATAACAGAGACAAGTAATTATCTCCCTTCTTGTCCCACTACTCCCCCAAAATGAGGGAAAGTTCACGCAGTCAGCAGTGACGATGTACAACTGAGTGCCAGGTATAAATGCACTCTACCTGAGAAGATCAGACTGCTGCTTTGTGTCAGCATAGATTTGTAATTAATGCTAATGTGAAGGGGTTTTGTACCAAAAGAATGCAATTAAATGCTGAAATAGTGCTGATTTGAGATACCATTGACTAGTTTGTGTCAAAGAACTCCTTAATGAAAATCAGTTTCTTTCATAGCAAGCCCTAAATGTTATCAATCAAAGCCCAGTTCCCTATGGATGTGGACACCCTTTGAAATAATATGCTATCAGGATAAATAAGGACACTTCAATTTCTCAGCGTCAATGGAAAAGTGCTCAAAGCTTTTGGCTGCCTGTTTATGAATTTTAATGAGGCCTGGATTTGTCTCAGAAGGAGGCAGCCTTAGTTTTCAAAGTGATTCAGACAAGTCAGTACAATATTAGAAAACAGTACAAAAGCATGAGCGATAATATAATAAAGCACTTTGATGAAGCTATGTTGAGGAGGGGAAGCCAGCTTATATAAAATCACCCCCGCTGTTTCTCCTCCTAAACTACAAAATTACCAACTTTGGATCTCAGTTTCAAATGTCATTTTCACCTTTGTTGATAAATAGTTTGTGGTGTCAAATGAACAGTAAAAATAGAGGCTTATTGTTACATTTTAGTGTCAGACAGAGTCTGATTTGACACTTCTCAGCCATCAGACAATTACGGGACACATTCAAGTTAATTTTGGCTTTAGAAAATGTTTGCTTACCTGAATTACTTTAGCAGGGTGTTTAAACGCAGAATATTGCTTATCTTTAGCAGAACCTAATCCCTTAACAAGGCCTTTGAGGTTCCCAGTCTAACCTCTCCTATTCCAAGTCTCCCAAGATATGCGTGCACGTCCAAGTACTGCAGCAGCCCTTTGATGCCTTTGTCTGGTCTACAGCCATGAATGGAGGGAAAAACTGCCCTGGATGGGCCCAGGATACTATTCCATCCTCTTTCCTCACTGTATTTCTTACATTTCCTATATTTCCTAGCTGAGGGCAGGCCTGTGCATTGTTTTCTTATCTGCAAAATGGACAACATCACTGCCCACTTGAGGCTTGTTTCTGCAGCATCCTTGATTTCTTCCATGAGCCAGCCCTCAAGGCTCTGTGAAAACCTGGGCACTGCTGGCATGGGCTCAAGAAGAAACAACAGGTGAAAAAAAAGTCAGTATTTGCCAAACAGAAAAGGCCAGCTCCTGCATGTTTCCATGGCCTAGTGAGTCATGTGGAGTAAGAAAAGTCATGAACACTGTATTCATTAAAATCTGGTTGCTTCAGGTGAATGCCGTGGAGCCTACAGAAGACCAATGCTTCAAGCAAAAAGCCACCTCCCAGGTGGGCACTTTCTGAGTACTGGATGAGCTACAAAAAGAACAGGAGCTGGGAGGAGGAGGGGTATTTCTCCAGTTGCTGTAAGAAAAAAGGCAGCCCAGGACACCCCAAGTCAGGAGAACAAAACGATTTCTCCCACTTCCCCAGTTCTATCACCTCATCTCTCAGCACGAGTGGCTCCTCTCCATGCTGCCATGTCCCTGTCTCTCCTACTGGAAAATCATGGGGTGGAAGGGTCCCTCATTCAGCCTCCCTTCATTCTTCCTGCTGGAAAAATGACACTTCTGTAAGATCTAGTAGGTGAGCAGAAATGAAATGACATAACAAATCCTGTCTTGATGATAGGGAGAAGAGTATGAGGTTGTTAAAAATCTCTCAGGGAAGACCTTCATTTGCTGTCTTACCTGAGAGTATTTGCTGTACTTACCTTCAGGATCTCCACATTACATTCTGAAGGTAGACCCTTAAATGCGACAGCAGATGGAAATCCCAGGCTTGTTGGGAGCCTATGTGAGTTTTCACATGTTCGAACAAAACTCTCTCAGTTCCTCCTTTGACCTTACTGTCAGGAACTTCTAAAACCACTCAGCATTCTGCAGAAATGAATTAGAATTACGTAAACTCGGTGCTGCTGTCCTTCTCATCTTCATGTTGCTGTAATAATTTCCTTCCACCTCCTTGTTTTATTCTCCTCCTTGCTTACTGGATTGGTTTTTTCCTCCAATCTTATTCCACATTCTCATGTTCCTTGGTCATGCCTCTTTCTTATGCAGCTGTTCAAAAACATATCTGTTCTTCTAATTTCTTCTACCTTTCATGTTGATTCTGCTCCCTCTTCCTTCAAACTGCTTACTTATACTGAAGTCCAGCTTTCACATTCTTTTTAATTCCCCTGCATGCATGCTTAGTGCCACATCCCCAGATGATCTTTTTCATCTTTGTTGCGTTTCCCTCATCTCTCCCACACTTTTGCTTGTTGTGAAAGAAAGAGGAGACAGTATTCTCAGCATGACAAAGATAAACACAACTGCACATTTGAATAAATCAGTTCTTTACAACCCAAGAAGACAGACTTTAAGCCGAGTTAAATACTGTATTAGTATCCTTTAGAAAAGATTGGGAGTAGGTGGGAAAAATGCGGTTCACTCTTAAACTCAGCACTGGTTACTACTGTATGAAAGCACATGATATATTCATCATACTCAGTTAATGATATAAAGCACATTTAGGAAGTGGTAAATTCATGCAACATATAAAATGCTTTATTCTGGTATTTAAACACTGCCACACCCAGAGTAAAAGGTTTTCTGCCTTTCAATACATTAACCATTAGCCCAAGATCAGAGTAGCTGTTAGCTGACTCTGTTTATTGTCTGGGCAGGTGATAACCACACCTATCCATGAGGAAAGTCATCAACATTTTCCTGGAAGGGGCATAAAATAGTTTGGAAGTCTCGAACTTTTACCCAGTTAAGGGCTAGAGCATTGTTACAGGCGCATAGCATACTTTTGGATCATTACCAAAAAAGAGTGATATCCAAAATCCTTTGTACCATCTGTAAATGGAAAATAGATATATAAGGACTAACACCAGAACCAGTCATGCAGGTGTGAAGCATCGTAACCAGCTATGAGCAGGACAACGTCAAGAAAAAGACACTTTGGGATCTAATCTAGTAGGTAGGTAGATTTTACTCTCTTTTTATTCCTGGTCACTTGTTTCTGTAACCATTGGCACCTCATGACCTGCATTTGGATTGTCTAGAAATTATTTTATATTCTTTTAACTTAGCTTTTCTTAAAGCCATTATAGGGTAACTGGAAAGCATGAAGGCCTTTGTAGGCTTTGCAATGGTAAGTCTTTAAACACATTTTAGTGCATCAGTTTTTCAGACCACAACCCTAGCACATTGCTTCGGGAGATCCAAAGACTAAACCTGAATTTCTTGAATTTGCAGTGTACAGACTATAGCTAATAGCCGCATCTCTTCCACGTTCTTAGTTTCCACTTTTACATTGTCCTCATGCCTAGGAGTCACAGTCATGGATTTGGTTCCCCTGTGTGCTGGCTTGGGAAGCACCCTGCATGATAACCATGATCAGTGCCTCTGTAACCCAAGTATAAGGAAATGTGTTCTGACCCCAGCCTCCCAGTGACACTTTTTGATGTCCAGGAATGTATACTACAAAGCCTCATCTGCCAACAAGAGTATTTATGTTAGGTTAGAAGATCCCCTCCCTAAATGGGTCAGACTGTGGAAATCACCCAGCTGAGCCACATGAAAAGGCTGCAAGATGGTCCAGGGGATAATTAAGAGAATTTCTGTTTATATGAGAGCCTTTTGCTCAGGATTACCAATCTTCTGACAAAAGGGCTGCTTAAGAATGCAGTAAAGATTACAAAACCAGATAAAAGCACACAAAGACTTTAAACAGGGTTGTAAAGATAGCAGTAGTTATTGAGAACCACATCCTCTAGCATCTCAGGGCATCCCATCCAAGGAGAACAACCAAAACATTTAACAAATGTGTGAATGTGGAGCTTGGGTGCACCCAGCAGTCTGGTGCTACATCAACGTAGAAGTAACATTTATTGCCTAGTAGATGAACTAAACATTTTATATTCAAAATAGCAAATCAGTTCATTGGAATGCTCATGAGCTGCAATGGCTGTTTTGCAAAGAAGGAAACAGAGCGTGTAGAATTTATGTAATGACATAACCTTCCATGCCCACGTCATGGATAGCATTTGTGGTACCTGGGATTAAATGTTATGCATTTCTGGGTCCTGGTCCCATTGCAAGATTTGGAAATTTATTCCCACTCACTGTAGAGTAAGCAGTGACACTAAGCCTTTGCCAGAAAAAAAAGTGCTTGAATATCAAAACAATTGTCAAGCCTTAACCTCATCAGGTGGGAATGAACTTCAAAACAAGAAAGCATAAAGCAGTACAAGTCCTAAAGCCACATTCTGTGTCTTAAGATGGAAGTTATGAACCACAGAAATCCTGCATCAGCAGATCTCAGATCATGGCAGACATGCAGGGAATAAAAAGATTATCAAAACTGGGATGAGCTAAGCCCATGACGTACAATCCTGCATATGATCTGCTATTCAACAGATGCCAGCACAGAGCTTTCAACACTGGGGACAGATGTTTAAAATACTTAATGGAAGCAAGAAACCCTGCCTCTGCATGTTGAACCTGTTCCTGGAGTGTCCACAAATGCTTGGCCAGGCAAGTACGGCAGCAGTTTAATTTTCTGCTCCAGAATTATGGCTTCCTGCACAGGCTGTTAGAGACCCTGTTGCTGATCTTGGTGAAATGCTCAGGGTTTATGTTTTGAAATGAGCAGGTCTCTGGCAACTTCATGAGATTTGTTTGTTTTTCATACACACAAACACAGTCATTCTAAGCATTGCAGCTAAAAGTGAACATGAATATTTGTTACAGAGAATGTGAATTCACAGACTACTAGGTACCCATAAATCCAGTCTTATAGTATATTAGAAGAAAATAATGTGTTTAGTCAAGTGATCTATATCTTAATAAAAATACAGTGATTCATATTTCCAGCCACTGCAAACAAATAATCTTAAAAACATCCTCCTCTTAGGTACTGGAGAATGGTACTCTTTTCATCATCCCATTTTACTGATGAGAAAATCAAGACCACAGCTTCTGGCAAGAGGAATTTGTCATAATTTACATCTGATTGCTGGCACTGAGATGAATTGTATAGAGCCCCTTTCCAGCGTAACTTGAATTAGCTTTACTCCTGCTTTGTGTGCCCATGATTCTTTCAGGACTTCAAAATGGGAGCAGGACTATTTGAGCTAAGGCTCAAATGTGATCAAGTAGCATAAATAGGCATACCTTCCTCTGACTAGAACGATGAAAATACAAGCAATTATATGATCCTCCTTTTTTATTTTATGGGAATCTGAAAGTATTAAGCATTTCAGACCTCCCTTTCTTAATAGTTATCATTAGGAGAACTTGTTTAAATGGATAACAACATCAAACAGTAAACTTAACTTTACTGGCCTATAAAGTCTGTCTTTATTGCCAACTGATACGTTTTTCTTCGTTATATCCATTGCTGAGATATTTTTTTTTAGGATTAATATTTCTTCAAATGCATATAATTATTCTAGATAAACTCTGGGTTGAGGTTTTATTCTTTGCCTCATAAGTTCTGACCCCACAGATTTTTTCTTTTAATTTGGAAAGGCTTATAGCCTACAATTGGAAATGCAAAGACTGTACAAGCATTGCCCTTCTCTCTAGCTTAGATATTGAGCTGCCTGTTTAGCTGCCCTTGGACACTTTAGTTTATGGTACAGATGCTTGTAGGAGAACAGAGAAACCAGGAAAGATATTCCCCTTTTCAGAAGATTTGTACTCTGTAGTTATGAAAGCTAAACTTACCATGAAAGGAATCTTTGATCACCTTTTCCCCATCATGATGAGTCAGTTCCAGATGAAAATGGCGTAGCATGAAAGAAAAATGAACAGGTTGATATTCTCCATACCTGTATGCTGAACTTTACCTACAGAAAGGCTGTATCAGTGGTTAGGAAGAGAGAACACTATTCCATCTTTTGGGGATTAGCCTCCAAAAAAGATGGGCTGAACTTTGAGAAGTGCTGGATTTTTTCCTACGGAACTTTCTATGGCCTGTCTAGTTTAAAATGTCACAGACTGCCTTAGATATTCATAGAAAAGTCCAAAAAGCCCTCCTCTGGATATTTGAATAGAGGTGCCTGGAGAACTAGGAATTTGTTTAGAGACGATAATATCTGCACAATGAAATAATTTTTCAAGCTCTGAAAGGTTTTTCCTAGTTTTCCACATTTCTCCAGACTTGTGATTTCAAAGTACGGTCATCATTCTTTCTCCACCCCTTAAAAACTAATGTATTAGGCTGCCTCACATTCTTTATTCTCCATTACAGAAAAAATCAACTACAATTGTTCCTGCCTGAAATTTTCATTTTCCCAGTAAGCCACTCTTCTCCCCTGTCCAACAGTTCAATATTTAAATCTGATAAACACGGTGACGAATCTTAGATTTTGTGGGATCCCAAGGCATTAGGGAATTAGCAAATGTTATGTCACAGCAGTGCTAATAAAATACATAATTGCCAGAGATATTTTTTCCTTCTTTGTAATCAAAGGCAATTGAACATTATTTACTATGTGGTCAGTATGAGCCTGAATAATGTGAATTATAATCACAAAAGAGCTTTTAGGTGAGTGGGAAATAACATCCAGGTTCTCCCCTCCCCCCTTAAGAAAAACCAACCACCAAGCCCAGGAACACAATAAACACAATATTATTTTAGTGCATTTCTGGGAATACTATGCAGTACAAGTCAATATTAAAGCTCCATAACAAATTTATACCTTTTAAAAATTCACTGGGATTAAAATCTAAACAATGGCTGCTAAGTGACAGAGAAATAATAGAATTACTGCTGTATGCTAGGAGTGGCTATAACAAATAATCACACGATTCTACGTCACCAGTTCCACAGAGGCCCCAGTAGAAATGATGTCTTTTGTGCTCCAAAAGAGAAAAAAAAATAATAATAATAAATAAAAAAATAAATATATATATTTATTCTCAAACCTGTTCCTTCTGTACAGGTGTTACATACTTCCTAAAGGAAGTGATGGTCAGACAATTAAGAAACACATATCCCATACTGCAAAAGATCAGTGCTTAGAACTAATTTCTCAGATTAGTGATGCTGGCATTACTGTATGAGCAAAGAACCAAAAGTAGGGATAGAGCAATTCTTGGAGTTCAGATCTGACCTTTTTAAAATTCCATCTGTTTATTTCCTTTGGTCTTATGTTTTTTAGATCTGATGACAATACAGGGTCATGAGAGAGAACTTATGAAAGTCACTGTTGGTATGCCTCATGCTGTAGCAAGTACACTGAGCGTGGTACTTGCATAGTTCTTCCACAGTGACTGGGTGAACAAAGACATGACATACAGTCTATTTTTATAAATGTAACATAACCAAAAATTTTGTTCAAGAAGTTACATGGTGGAAGCATGAAACAGTTTTAATATAAAAGAAAAAACATGACTTTGATTAGTACTTAGAAGTGAAATGTATCCCTAGGCCACCTCTTTGACATGCAGGCATCGGGAGAGCAGAACAGCAGCTTGTTAGTGGAAGACTAGGCAATGAAGGTGCTAAATGAGAAAAAGGATCTTTACAGACCCTTAGTATCTACCGCCTACTAGAAACCCGGTAATTGTCTCAATCAGCATACCTCCATGGACAAACAGTATTTCATAGTCCAATGTTAATTATCCCTTCCTTTATATTACATTCTACCTCAGTGACCTTGCTGCTCTTCAAAGGAAATGTGAATAAGAAAATGTTTTGCATTCCTGCTAGCATTCATATTTCATACACACACTGAAGTCTGAACACAGTTTTAAATATTCAAGTATAACTAAGATGTAGCAAAGCAGATCATACATATTAAAGTGCACTATGGATTGCATATACTGAAGTCCCTGTACCTATCTAGGCACATAGCTAGAAACCAGCCTCTTGTCAGAGATGCTTCAACTAACCACATGCATCCAAGGTGTTTTAATATTTCGTGGTATAGGTTTTCACTCTTTAGGTTTTGGTGTGTGAATTTCATTTTTGAAATAAATGTTTGTGGATTAGTTTTGGTCTGCAGACTACAATTTAGTGCATGGATGAAAATGAGATAGACTCAAATCTAATTCACAGTATAAAATGCAGCTGGATGTATTGAAGTACAGCTGGGATGCACAGGCATGGAGTTCATTGATGGTTACAAATATTCTGAACTATATGAGTATTTCCAAAAGGAGGGAATATAACACATATTAACTTTTCCTTTATGAAATCACATTTTATTTTTTTCAATGTTCCATGTTGAAGAATGAAAGCTAGAAAAATCTTTTTTTAAAATGTAGTTTGTTTTGCCTTGCCCAGCAAAACATTTCTTCCCTTTTCTAAACAATTCATGTTGAAAAGAAATGATCAACCTGATTGGATTTACTTTTTTATACACAGCATATATCAAGGCAATCCTGAGCTGAATTTTATGTTCCATAATCCTGTCCAGAAATGTTTTTATCATGAAATAATAATCACCCCTTGAAATTTAAATACATAATTGACACATTAACTCTAGAATGGTAAGAGGATATGTGGAACTATTTTCAGCTGCTATCAATTGTACATGGCTGTGCTTCTGAAGCACTTAGCACACAGGGATTGCTGATACATTTTCTGAAGGGGGTAGGCTTTGTAGAATGATTATTTCTGTAAAGAGATATATCGTAGGTTTTTGCCTTCACTTTCCATAATGCACACAGTAATATCTGGGAAAGTTAAATGCATTGTAAAGAAAGCAGACCATATAAAATAAATTGAAACTGTATTTTAATCCCATTTTACACCAGCAGTGACATTGCTTTATATATCAAGAACATAGGATGCACAAATATTTTCTCATTTGGCTCCTGAGTTGAAGATGACATGACGGGAAAAAATTGCTTATACAACTAAAATTTCATCTGAATAGTTGTGCGTGTGATTCATGCCATTCTATTCGAAGTATAATTTTAGTCTACTTTCATTTGCCCTTGAAAAGCTTTTCAAGAGAATCTTGAGAAAGTCTAAAAGGAAGGGAAAAGATAGGAGGTAGAAAAATACGATCATTTCTGTCCTCACTGTATTTGAAGAGGCACCAAAATAGCTTATTGATGTTGCAGGCCATATCCAGTAAGTGATGGGCTGCAATGGAATTTAGCAAGAAATTAGGTGTCTAAATTTTGACCTGAGAGCCTTTGCTATCAAAATCTGTTACGCCTTCCTTAACAACTCTGAGGGTACATCTGCAAAACACTGAGCTCGTTGCTACAGTGGGCAACAGTGCCCTGGCACAGGGTGTGACCTGGCCATGGCAGCAGAGGACATCCTTAGAGTGGCACCAGGCTTGGCAGCTCTTCTCCCAGCAGTAGGCAGCCCTTTTCCACTTGTAGCACCACCAGGCTGTGCAGCCCTGGCCTGAGCTTGAGCGAGGCCCCGAAAGGCCCCTAAAAGGAGACCAAGGCTCAATTTTCTCACAGATGTAAATAGTGGATGTACCCTCAAAAGAATATTCTAAAAGACAAAGAGTCAGCCAGCCCCAGAGCACGGTCACTCAAGGAAGGGAGTTTTCATGGTACGGTGAGAAATAGCCCCATATTTCAGTACAGCTATGCCATGTCTTCTCCGAGGCATATACCTGACACTGCCAGTCCAAAGGCCAAGGAGGTGTCCCATCATGTCACTGGCTCATCAAATTCCCTTGCACACATATGCACACCTCTCATCAGTTGAGCCAGTGACCATTTCAACACATTTCCTTGTCATCTTGATTTATTAAGGAAGGAGAAGTTGGGTATTTCCACCTTCTTTTATGTCAGAAAATAGGGCCTAATCCTAAACAGTGTAAACTTATCACCTGGTCATCCATATGCTCAAAGAATCACTGTGTAAACTTGTGGTGAGCTGTACCCACACTCTGGGTGAGAGCCTGCCTACCTTTCACACAGCACCAGTCCACTCTTCAAGGAAAGGAGTCATTGTTGTTCTGGATAGTATATCTACATTAAAACAGATCTTTCACTAGCAAAAGATGTTTTGAGGGCTATTACTCTGCAAAGTTTGTATTAAAGATTCCATATACATTCAGCATACTGTTGCAGGTCAGTTTTGTGAGCTTACTTTGTTGAGCAACTGAAATCTGTGTCATGTGGTTTGATGTTTAGAAATCTCACACCTTTGATTTTGTAAAAATACAAAGTCTGTAGCACAGGCACATAGAGCATATGGAACCCAAAACACTCCCGTTATCTTCCCTAAAGCATTTCTGTTGAGATGTTCCACCAGAACTCTCCTGGAGGCTTTCCTTTTCTGACATATGTCTTTTGAGCCTTGGCTCCTCCGCTGATGCTCCTTAAGCGGAAACATAGACATGCTGTTAACATTAATGGCAGATTTGCGTAGTGACCTTTCTTGTGTGTAGTAGGGTAGGACTGGCTGATCCGCTCTAAGCCTGCTCTGCTGATATCTTTAGCAGAGGTTTATTATCTTTTACGTACAATGGTAGGTACCTTGTTGCCTGTGCCATGGGATCCCATTCATAAATGGGTTGGAAACAGACTTTTCAAAATATGACATGTTTTCAAATCCTGGATACTTAAAATATTTGCAATATGAGAAGAAGTTACATCATATAACTAAATCTGCTTTTTCAAAGTCCATTCTGAATAAACCAAGCTTTACTAGAGCATGTAGATGACCAGCATGTGACCTTGGGCTTCCAGTTCCTCTTCAGATACATCCACAGCTATGGAAAAATGCTCCCAAAATCATAAAAGTAAGTATAGGAAGTAGAAAGTACCAGTTCCAAGATGTTCTATAGATTGAAAGAGGTCCATTTAGAAAGAAAATGGCTTCTCATCCATGCAGAAATTAATCTTCTGTGAATATCCCTATATCAAAAGAATGCTAGGTTCATCATTTTAGGAGTTCATTTGAAATCCCACTTATTAGTAGCTTCAGAATATTTTTTGCTTTGATGTTTATTTTGCATTTCTTCTCACTTAGTCTTCTTTCCATGTCTCACCATGATTTTTAGACCATCAGGTAAGACCATTTGGCCATTAAGCTCTTTAAGCAATAGAAGAAACAAAGTCCAGGTTGCCGTGACCAGCTAAACTTTGTACCTATTACAGACTCTCCTTCTACATTGTTTTCTTGAGTCTTCTAACAGGCCAGAGACAGGGTATATCATAACTGCTCATCTGGAGCTAAGTGTATGCTTTTGGTACCAGCCAGTCTACACCTGCACATTGATGGACTGGATGACTTCTCCCAGACACACTGTGTCTTTGCAGAGAGAACTTACCTGTTACAGTAATGCAAGTCTCTCTTTCTTCCCACCCTCCCTCTTTCTTGTTTGTACACTGATTTCAACAGTCTTTCAAAGAAAACGTCTTTGACCTATTCTATTCCTCCAAAGCTGGTGAAAATTGGCCAACAGATTCAAAGTTCTTAAGCAAAAAGGAAGACAGAGAGACAAGTAAAGATTGCATAATCATAATTTCCTCAGGAAATCATGTTAAAAACAGATTCCTGAACCCTTAGATGTAATAATTACAGTAATTACCACATAATATACATTTCCATTAGCATTAACTCACTGAATACAGATAACCTTTGGAATTCAAAGTGGATAACGCCCTTTTTTGGTCATTTAAAGAAGAATAAAATCTGAGGCAATTAAGAGTCATTACAGTAAATGATTCATGGAGACCCAGTTTTCAAATCTGAATGCCTAAGCTAGCAAGATTTCTACATTTAGGTGTTGAACCAATATGCTATGTTATATTTTCACATACCTAAGTATTTTGCTGGAAATTTCAAAAGCCAGGTAAAGTCTTGGTCTCCTTACTTTACACAAAAAAAGTTTGAATAGCAAACTTATAACACATCTGTATTGTTTTTTCTTACTATACAGATTCTCAGCTTGAGGGTCTTGTATTTGTCCAGGTAGGACTAACTACACTGTCTGCTTATGATGAGGCACATAAACAGATCAGACAGGGCAGAATTTTTATATGATTGCAAGCAATGGAGATGTATTGAATAATTATTCCCTGTTCAAAACCTGATGAACTACACATGAAGCTAGTAGGCAGCAATTTCAAAGCAAATAGGAGAAGATACTTCATATAACATGTACAAGCTCAGCTGTTGAATTTCTTGCCACAGGTGGTTAAATATGCTAACAGACAAACTGACAAAGGGACAAAAAACACCAGTGATCTGCAAACCACAAATTACTGGAAACCAAAGGATTATCCTGGAAAAGTAACCCTTTATACCTTGGGCATCTGCTGCTGGCCACCATTTCTTCTGTTTCTTTGTTCTGTGAAGAAACAAGGTTTTATTCAGGGAAGTACTTGTACAGTGACATCTATCTGTCAAGCATCCTGAACCCCTACACACAGCAGCAAAGTCCCCTCTGTGCTGTCATACCCTATGGCTGAGGACCAGGAGATTGCACCCAGGTAGTTACTTACCATTACAGTATGGAAAACATCCACACCATTGCTGTTGTCCAAATGTCAAATTTTAACAAGCAAGCAGAGCTGGGTAAAAAGTGATTTTTAGTCTCAAAAACAATTCTTAGTTGTCAGTCTATGGAAGGCAGGCTCCAGTTTTCCTGCCACACTGGGATCTTGTACATAAAATACTGAGAACAAACCACAGTATGTTTCAACATCACTTTTAGTTAGTTGTTTTATAAGAAAGGAATATTTTGTACTGTTACTTGTTTTTATACTACTTGTTTTTGTATAATTTCTGCTGTTTTCCGAAAGTCTTGCCTCTTAAGATAGTATGTATATTTTCTTTTACAAATTAGCACTTTTATAATTGTCAAAACCACAGCGGTCAGAAGGCATCAAAAGCATTTTTTCATCAGAACATATTTCATTCCTTAAACACGGCTTCACATAGACTTTTCATACTAATGCTTTATAAATTAATCATTGGAAACAGATGCCAAGTACGTTATACATTTTCTTGGTGAAGGGGAAATGCAAAACGCCAACCTTATATTTGCTGTAAAACAGTGGCCTCCTGTTTCTATCTTGTTGCCTATTTAATAGAAAACCCCACATTTTCAGGAAAGTTCCTATTCTGCTCCTATGTACCTAATATGAGACACTTTCCCAAATTAAATACGCTTACACTGACCTTGTTTTGAAGCCTGTTAGTTAAGAGTGCTTTTACAAATATGAAGAACATCCTATGATGACAGTTTGTTTGCACCAAGTAAATTATATTCAGGCAAACCAAGGTAGCATAATACAATACACTTCACAGGAAGGACCAAGGAACATTCTTCACATGAACTGCACTGAAAAATGCCATTTACATTGATATTGAGTGTGCAAATGTCCTCAAGCATAAGAAAACCCAAATATAACAGATTTTGAAAATTGTAAAGTGAATGAAATTTTTGTGTTTTATCTTGAAATAAAGCTTTTATAATTTCATTTTATTTAGTTTTATACAGAAATTCTTGTCAAAGACATTTCAGTTGAGTAAGAATTAAATTTATTTTATTGTCCAGACACAAAATTCGAACATTCCTTATCTGCAGATCTCTGCTTGTGGGTAAAATCAAAAGGCAATATTGGCCTAAAATTACATAAAACTTACTTCATTAAAACCTGAATATTAGAAAGATAAACTTCTCAGTCCACACTGTCATTAAAATACTTAGAATTCACTTGCGTAAAAGCCTAAATCCTAAAAGTTGGCCTACATGATAAGTACACCCAGGGAAGGTACTTATGTTTGTCAAAATATGTATGCAAATTCATGATTTCATAGAATCATGTAATCATAGAATCATAGAACGATTTGGGTTGGAAGGGACCTTTCCTCACGTCTCTAATTTTGGTTATTTACGCGTGCATGAGATTCGGGGCATATGAAATAATTTTAAGCTCCATCCAATAAAAATGACTCTTAAGTCTAAACCAGACCAAACACAATTAATTTCTTGCATCTCTACATTCAGAAAGGCAGGTTTTATACATTACAAAATCAAAACAATATCAAAAGAACATGAGAACTGTGAGGAGAACACAAAGCCTCTAAGATCACTAAAATCCCTTTTTTGAGGAAGGAACAATACCTATTTGCTGCCAAAGTTTGAAAGACCAAATTGTGGAACCAGGCAGCTCCCCTGATCAGACTGGGATGGTGAGAAACTCTTCTGCCAATACAGATAAAACACTTTCTTCAGTTTACTCTTCAATCCAATGCATGAAACTACTGATAACCTGAAGGAGCTACAAAAAACCCCTCCCAAAACAACAAATAAACACCACCAAATCCTATAACGTCTTCTGCTCCTATGAAACTAGACTGAGGAGCCCAAGATCTACCAGCAGTAGACAGACTTGGTGCCTAGAAACAATCCTTTCATTTCCTTCTCTGTAGGTAATGCTTTCTTGCTTGACTAGATACATTAATTTAGTGTCTAAAACCTATTTTGACTTTAGAAAATTGATTACATAGCTAACACACTTATGATAGTGCTACTGGTTAATAGAAATATTTTTTAAATACCATTTTCATTTTAATTGAATTCCAGCTCTATTTGAAAGCAATTTGACATCAACTGTAAAGAAAAGAATAATCACAGAGTAACTTAGAATTGCACCATTGACCATTTTTAACATAATAAGCTACAAACTGCTTAAATAAACATGCACAGGTATATTGTAAGTTCTTTGTTAGCCTTACATATAAATCTTAAGGCTAAGTTTATTAATTTGTTAATTAAAATGTTTTGCTTCTTGCCAAACAACAGTCTAATGCTTTTTAAGAAACTAAAATTACTATTACAAACAAATAAAACCATTTATATCAAGTCTGCTTGCTTGTTGATGTAAATCAATCTACTGGAGGGGGGGGGAGCGGGGAATGCCTTGGACTACCTTAAAGCCTTGTGAGATGATTTTTTTTCTTTCTGCAAAGGAAGATACTAATTTTCAGAGAAGCCAGGACCACGCAGATTTGTTGTTCTGTAGATGCAACAAAATTATGTTGAATCTCCTGTGTCTTAGACTGGTCTAAAATAGAGCTGTTATTTGGTAGGTTTTCCGATAACTGACTCTTTATAGATGAATCATAACATGATGCTGGAAACTTGGCAATTACATCAATGACTCTGCACCATGCATTGTACATGACCTGCATACTAAGAGAGAAGAGTACCAGTAGAAAGGAATGCTTTTTGCAGTTGCTGAAACTCACCTCATCTCATTATATCCATTGTGTGCACATACTGACTCACTTAGAAGACAGATGTAAAACCAGCAGTGCCCTGCAAACCACAGTTTACTTGCTGTTACTGCTTGAGTTCCCATGAAATGCTAAAATAACTAAACATCCTGAGATCTGCAGCTGAAAAAGAAAAATCCAGAAAAAAATATTCTAAGACAGATTCAGATGTGTAGCAGTGTTCACAAGATATTTAAAATATTCCAGCCAAAGTTTCAATGGTGTGAAAAAATGCAAGTGAAGTACCTAAGCAAAATTGGCCTGATTTTCAGAGACACTCAGCACTTTGAGCTCCCACTTAGTTCACCTCTAAGATTACACAAAATAGTCTGTTTGTATAATCTACAGCCTTGAAAGAAAGGTCTCCTGTGATCTCTCATAAAAGTCTTGGCAGATAAATGTGCGTAACACAAAAGACATTGTCTTTCTTTCCTGAAAGTAAGTGCCATAAGCTCAATAGGTTTTCCAAACACATTGTTATAACCACTTTGTTCTAAGTGAAAGAAACTTTCTGCAAGACTTTTAATTTTCTTTTTTCCTTAAAGCATTTTTCTATTTGGTGGCTTTCATCCAAGTCATTCCAAATTGCTTTCTGAAGTGATGAGGAATACTTGATGGAAATAGCAAATACTACACAGAAAAGGCAACGGTCTCTGGGAACAGAGAAAAGAAGTCCAATCTGTTTCAAAGTGGAATTTGGTTTTCTTTCTAGCTCTAGAGAGAAATGTCCTGCTTCAACATGCTTTGCCTAAGAAGGACCCAGCATTTCTAGGTGTGCAATTATCTGCCTGAAACACACACTATAGAAGTGCATATATATACACATAATATATAAAAAAACCCAAATGCATACATTTCAACATGCACACACACACGTACACTGTATTAGTGTGTATATATCTTGTGTGTGTATATATCTATATCTATATCTATATCTATATCTATATATATCTATATGTATATATACTCACTTCCCACTGAATGTAATTTATGGTTTACTGCTTCAAAATTTTTTATCTTCACTCTTACTTTGACATTGTAACTTTACAAACGGAAGTCACAGTCTTTGCAGCACAGAGTCTGTTGCAGACCCTGAAACTCAAGAGGGTGTTTCCTCTTGCCATCATTAAAAGACTTGTCATTCATTAAAGGGCTAGAAAATTATGACAATGTCTGCTGGCTACACAGACACAACACAGACTCTAGATACGAGTTCGTTTCTCCACCTTCAAACGCTCTCCCCTTGAACTCTTTCCTGTAAAGGGGAACTGCAAATTGGAAATGGAAGTGTGCAGTGTCTCACCTAGGGAAAACCACGTGTAAATACAAGAGAAGGAGCTTGGGAGGGAGAGACATTACTTATTGTTCCCTCCCACCCCGGCACCGTAGACTCTGCAGGGCTTGTGTAGGGGCAGAGGAGCTGTGGCTGGCTGCTAGAGATCATAGGCTGATGCGTCTGTAACCCACACAATGCTTGGGGCTACGGGTTTACCTCCATCTTCCGATGTGACACAGAGATTAAAGACAGAGGGTGTTAGAGAGTCATCTGGACAGAAATCAGGTCACCTCACAACTTGCCACCACCACAATTAAGGTTCCCTTTTCATAGGATGGGCTAACACTCAAACTGGAGCTCTTCCCAAAGATCTAATCTACCTTTTACCAGTTGATAAAATTAAAAGAGAAGTGTTAAGTAACTTGCCTAACAGTTCTTGAATGTGCTTTAACACAAAGAGCCCATGAATTCTTAACTATTGATTGCTACCTTCCCTGCAGCAGCTGGAGAAAGAAATCGGTTCAGACTAGACGGTGGTTTAGAGTTTCCCACTGGGCTGGGAGAGACACATGTCAGCCTCTGGCTCACAACAGGCCGGAGAGGAACTTGATCCCGGGTGAAGCAGGTCTCAGTACTGCTGTCCTTTATAGTGGAAAGGGAAAGAGCACAACAGAATTCAGTTGTGTTGCGATGCAGGGGGATATAGGCCTGTGGACAACAAACCCGTGCTTCCCTCTGCCCTGGCAAGGACATTCTCATCACTGCAAGCACTACCACCCAGCACCTCCTCCTTGCCAGCTCTGCTCTCACACCTTGGAATGTAATAGTTGTAACTGATTTCAAATTAATCCATACTGGAACACAGTAGAATGTTATGGTCTTATTTACTTTCTGTAAACCCTTAATAAGGGCAGACAGAGAGACTGGATGACAGGTTAATGTTCAGAACTGCCTTGAGCCTGGGATATTCTGCACCCAGCCAAAACAACACCCAGCTTGCATGATCTGCAGCTGTGAAATACAGATGGAATTAATACAGCTAGTATGTTCTTATTCATATAGTCACTTCAGAAGAAAATACTTCTAATGGAATGAATCCCGAGTACTAGATAAGACGAATAAGATTTCCCCAATGACTACTTTCAATCTTTGTTTACAACATCAAAAAAAATCTGAGACTCAATTATTTATCTACCCATTATTTATTCATTCACCTAGTAGTATCTCAGTAAACTAGCATGTGGTTTGGCTGCTCAGTTTTCCCCTAAGGATTCTGGCCAAACACTCCTGCACAAAGGAAAGCTGGAGAGTATTTTCATTTGAAAAAACAAAGAAAGCAGCCATATCTTTTCAAATCTCTTTCATTATGGCTTTAACTGGTGATGGACATATTCCAGACAGTCTAGTTCAAGCTTGGTTAAAGTCCTCAAATGTTTGGAGACTTCTGAAGTACCGTAGTGCTTTATTGTGCCCCTGAAAGTGGCTCCCAGAAAACCTTCTTATCTCTGGAATACACTGAGAAGGTGTATTTGATTACACATTCCAAATACAGAGGAAAAGGAATGAATGTGGGCTTACACACACACACACATACACACACACACAGACACAGACAAAAAACCCCTGCCACTATAAACTGAACTAGTTTATTTGAGGATATTGTTATTCTCAGAAAGTGTAACTCGCAACTCCAGCAGGCTTGTTTGGTCCCACTCTGAGTTCCCCTTTCTTGCGTTTTGCCTGAGAGTCACAGCTCCTACCCTAACTATGCAAAACCTGCTGCTTTCACTTCACATCATTTCCCTGAAATTCATTCCTCTCTATCACTTGGGGGGTTTTTTTGAGTGAAGGAAAAAAAATATGATCATCCACAACAAACAAAGTGTCAGGTTTTGTCTCTCATCATTATTAAAAAAGGCAAAATCTGTGGGGAAGTAAGGAATTGAACAAAATTTGGTCAGGCTGGTAAAGAAAAGTATTCAGAATGTGATAAAATCCTTCCATAAACCTGGGTCAATCTTCACCATTAAAGTATCTCACATCTCTAGTCTTGACCTACCACCTTGTAAACCATTTATAGCCAGAGTTCAGCATGAATGCACCAAAGCTCAGCCAACAGTGACTACCTATTAAAGTAAACAAAGAGGGGAAAAACAAACAACCCCAGCTCTCAGTGTAATAAACATAGCAGGGAGGGTCTGAGGGGCAGTGACATACCTTCCTTACTAAAGAAGAGAGATGCTAAGAGGTAGGAAAATCTGAATGAACTGAGGTAGCATAGCAAAAAAACCTATTTGGTGAAAGAATGAGATTTGGGGCAGAACTGAGCCATATTCAACCATTCAGGTAATCCATATTTTAAACACAGTTGGTATATTCTGAGAAAAACTATGGGTCACTAAGACTATATTATCTGGATATCTAGAAGCTCTGAAGTGCTAGAAAACCACATCAGTCACTGTAGTCTGTAATAAATTCTATATGTGAAATGGGATATAAAAATCATGATGAAAAGGTTATAAACTGGATTTAGAAATGGAAGTCTTCACAATACTGACATATAAAGCAAGACAGCATACTCTATGATAAAGCAGTTTAACTATGACTGTAGTGTATGGCTAAAAAATATCTTTTTTTTTTTCAAGTCATCATCTTCTCAAGAGGAGAGAATAAATATTGTGGAAGGTGCACAGAGAAGGTTGTTTTCATTTATAGCAAGACAAATTAATCCATTTGTTATGACCACTGACACTTTATTTCCAGGTCCCAAGGATTATTTGTAAAGTGATCTGAGATCCCAGGAGGTAGGGTAAAGCACCGAGTCCAAAATACTACAGTATTATAACACTGCATTGAGAATTAATTTCATCCTGACTATCATTTAAATCAAAATGAAGGACTAAGTGTCGTTCTTGTGGCAAGAAGATTTTGCCTTGTCTTTGTGTTCAATTGAAATTTACTCTATTGTATATTTATTATAATATGCAATTATAAAGGAGTATGGTTAAAGAATTCAAATAATTACAGTTTTTGTAAGAAAGCAAAACCTCTCTAATGACTCTGTAGTTAATGTACTGTAATTCAGGAATCCAAAAGATCTAGAGATTTCAATAAACTGAAATATTTAATTGCATTTGCTTTGTTTCAGGCATGTCCTGCATTTACTTTCTCAGCAATCCTCTTTAGACAGTCAGTTTACCTAAAACTAACATAATTGAGCATAATTTTAATAATGTATGTTGTGACGTGTCTGACCAGAATGGTTGTATATAACTTAAATTTTCTCATGTCAAAAAAAAAGGACAATAAATGAATTAATGGTACTTCAGGATTCTAGGCCTTTATGTCATATTCATCCACTTCACAGTATGACATCCACCTCACAGTATTATGTCACAGTGGTCAAACATAAGCCATGACAAAATTAATACCTAGAGAGAGACACACACTTTCGCTGAGCTGACTTACTTCCCTAAGAACCCTTGTAAGTCCTGGTAGTATCAATGATGTCAATGACACTTAGAGGGCTCAGTACGCACAACACTTTCAAAACTGGAATATCTGGCTTCTGGAAAAACAAAAACTCTTATGACTCCCAGCTCACATACTTTCTCGTGCTTGCACTACGCTTAGCTGTGCAAAGCAAGCTGATAAAAGCCTCTGTCGTGCCATTGCCCAGTCTTGCTACAGTTGCTCTGGAATGGAACTAAACAAACCACCATAAAGCCTAAGAGCTCTAAATCACAAACCATGAACAACATCCTAAGGGCTCGTGTCCCATTCAAGCTCTGCAATCAAACTAGCAATACCAGCAGGACTGGGAAACAAATAAATAACTTGCTACTGGATCTCATCTAGGCATAGGACAAAAGGGAGGTCGATTTCCTCCACTGCCAGTGTGCCATTTTAAATAGGAAGAGTAACTGCAATAAAAATATTCATGCTTTGATGTTTTCTGTAAAAGAAGAAAGTCCTCTCACAATCTGGAAAGCTCAGAGGTGGACACCAACATACCAGGTACTGACAGCTGCACGTAGCCTAGTAATGATACATGCCTAAAGACAAGGCTTAAACTGGCTGCTTCACTTCAGAAAGACTGGAGAAAGCTTGATCAAAACCCATTGTTAGTTCTCAGGGATGCCTTTTATGCCATGCTTACATGTTTACTTGTAAACTCTTTACATGTACTCTTGTAAACTGTACTCTTAAATTCTCTACTACTTCTTTGAACAATTCCTTACTGACAAGATAGACAGCGACATTTCGTGGTATCCAGTTCTGAAGGTATCTTTCAGTGGAACTTGCAAAAAATTCATTCTCAAACTGCCCCTGCCTATCATCTTCCTTTCCCCACCGCCCCCACACCCCCCCCCCCCCCACCCCTGTAAGCTCATTATGCTTAATATTTCAGTGGACTCCACTAGGGATTTATTATAAATTTTTGTATCTTAGCCACATGAAGAGGCATTGGGTTGAGAGGGGGTTTTTAGATGTTGTTTTCCAATTGAGCATTAAGTGCCCATTGTAGCACTAAATCCCTCATGGTGTAACAGATGCCTTTGTAATTTAATTCATGCAAGTTCCATGAATATTTATGTATATTAGTTAAAAACAATTCAGCTACAGTAATACTGTTCTGTGTTCCCTAGTCAACAAATAAGAAGTGCTCCCCTTGCCACATGCTTATCTCTCAGTTATTAATGTACAATAACAAATTCCAAACTCTCAGCTGGAAACATTATATTGTAATTGCTTAGTAGGCTATTAGGGCATACCTGTCTGTCAGAATCAAAAATGTTATGGGAAGAGCATGATTGATTTCTTGTGCCATCTCGTGGAAAAATTACTAATTGCAAGACGATCTCAAACTATTTGATGTTGTTCTGCATAAGCAGAAACGTCAGGAACATGGCTCAAGCCAGCTTTGCTTCCTACGTGAAAAATCTGTTGCCTGTAAAGTAGTAATCAGGCTTGTTAACATTTTGGTCAGTCAACCTAAACTCAGTTGCTTATCTTTCTAGATGACTTGTGGATTGTGCAGTCTCCATCATAAAGCTCTGATTTATTTTCCTTGCTACAAACTATTTTTAGATCTTCCTTCATGTTCAGATTTATACAGAAAGGTAATATGCTGCTTTTAAAATTAATTCCACAACAGAAGTATATATTCTGACCTGGACTGCTGGTTGGAAGCAATTATTTTTTTTTCCCAGTGCTTTCTTGAAAATCACAGACTAATTGTTCTAACAATAAATATTCATTGATTGCTTAATTAAACTTATTAAAATGCAAATTAAAATCCCAAACCAATGACAATAATTAAAAAAAGAACACATTATCAAAATGATGAAAGATCAGATTTAACTTTTTCCATTATCCAATATAATGTCAATTAAGTATAATTGGAAAATGAGTGAGCACAAAAGAAGTCTGAAAACAGCTTTTGCCATAGCAACTTAAACAGGACTGTGTTACCTCAACAGAGCTCTGAAGAAGACTACAGAGCACTCTTCTGCAAGGGGTTTAGGTCATCTTTGTGTTCTAGGTCCACTTGCAGTCCATCAAAACTTGAAACGCAAGCTAAATCTTCTGTCTTCCCTCTTCCAGCCATACCGTATTCCATCTGTAGGAAACCTCAACATTTACCTAAATCCTGTATCTTTAATCTATAGACACTTGCTAAACTACATTCACAGAAGAACTTGGATGATAAGCTCTAGGAAACCCCTGCGAGAGTGTGGTGGAATAACAAAAATGCTTGAGGATTTAACCATGCAGCTCTTTTTAGCATTAATGTGAGTCAATAAAGTTAATCTCTATATTCTACTTCAAAACTACATGTGAGAGGGTTTGAATTGTTTCCTTTTATTTACAGTTATCTTTTGATAATGTTTCAGAGTATGGATACTACCAAACAAGATGACAGCAGAACTCAGCACCCTTTGCTCATTGTAAAATGAATTCAGATTGCCCCGGTGCATTTTATTCTGGCAAATATTTCAGGGACTGCTCCATCCCACTTTTTCCTTCCCATATCTCACCTCAGGAGTAACATGCCCTTTTGCCATATTTGTGCTTCTTTGCAGAGCAGATGTTGCGCTTTTATGCTGCACAGACGATGTCAAGATGAACAAACTGAGTGATTATTTAAATAAAAGCCACTTGACATGCCAGGCTATTGTGCTAACATATTGTTGCACTGACCTTCTTCAAATTATACTGTTCAAATTCCTCTGACCTAATAAATGCCTTGAGTGCTTTGCTGTTGCTGCAATACCTTTGTGCTATAAAGCATGCTGGACCTGTCAGAGGGACATCAGTGCTTAGGGGGGAGAGCAGTTATTCTTTTGACCGTGTCAAGATCTCATTACATGTGGGTCGATCACAATATGAAGAAACACAGAAAGCATATACTGTTTGTGGGAAAAAACTATAGCTCCACAGAGCTCATGGCTACAGCTCTGACCCCTGAGTCAGTGGCATAAAGTCTTTGCCTGTCCTTCTTCTTGGCCCCTTTTCTTAACCCACCGCTGTGAGTGGGCTCAGACAAGAAACAAGATGCAGCCCTAGCACCTGTATCACCTTGGTCTCAAGCATGGAGTACACTAGGAAAGAGCACACAGGCTTAAGTTCCAGGCTGGCTGCTCTCAACACCTTTGCTGTGCACCCTTGTTTCCAGCAGCTTTTGCAACCTCAACAGCAAGGCCACAAATAGCAATGTGATGAATTGCGATATCTTTGTACAGGTCTAGTCCAGGTCACACTGATGTGAGAGCTGCCATGAGCTAGTTTTACTCTGACACAAGTAGTTCACTTCTTAACATGGGACACAGCTTATATACCATTCTATGTAACGTAAACCTATGGAAAGATTTGCTCCAGTACCATCTTTCACATCATTACCAAAACCAGACCTGTGATAGGTAGTTGTTGATGTTTCTTTAATAGGAACAGAAGTGAAGTCACATTTCAGTCACACAGATAATAACAAGACTATAAAATAAAAGCGCTGACAAAGTACAAACAATTATGCTCCCTTCCTTTCAGAATGTTTAATGTAGGTTCTTTTGTAACAAGAATTCATGTAGGTTCACTTTCCCACTTGTTTTTTGCTGCTACTGTATACCTGCTGCAAATAACATGGTTTTCTGGTCAAAATCTTCCACTCAGTATTGAATTGTAATAGCATTATTCGATGTCAAAATTTTATCCCTGACACCTCCCCAAGTAACTTTCCTGCCTTGCCTCAGACCTGGTCCCCAGATCTGTATGGGCTGAGGATCCCTCTTCTGCTTCAGCATCACTTCCAGGCCCCAGATCCATTCTCTTGTCCATGTGGATTTGGACAGATTGTAGATGGGTAAGGCAACCGAACATCTGGATTTCTTGTGTTGCCAGCCTTAACATGCAAAAATACTAACTACTGAAAATTACAAGGTCTGAACAAATGAAGTTGAGTCAAAGGAACTTTTCTCTTGTTTTTGAGGCTTCAAAGGCCTGTTGAATCTCATTTTCCAGGTTGTCTTTGAAGGATAAAGTACTGATACAGCTTCCTGCCTCCAGGTGCAGGGTTTCAGGATTCTACCAGATATTATGTGTGAGATTTAGTAATGCTGTAGTTCCTGCAGCCCATTAAAAATTAAATCTAAGTACTCTTGACATAAAGAAGTCAATAAAGATTTCTGAGGTCAGCCCAAGTTGTAGGGCAATTTGGTAACTATGTTAATAGAGCCATATCCAAGGAACCAAAGTACATAATCAGAGTAATAATGATTCTGCAATACAAATTAAATGGTTAATAACATGTAAACAGACCCACAGTTTTCAGATTACATCATCAGTAACAACTGTGCAACTCTGATGCCATCAGAGGGAATGCACATACAGACCTAAATGGAAATTGCCAAACTGTCCTGCTGACAGGGAAGAAAGGGAGGAGAGCTGCATTCGCACCCTTCCAGCTGTGTAGCCTCTGCAAGGTTAACAGGAGTGGAAGGTAGTACAAACTTAATGTTGCCATTGCAAAACCTGCCAGTTTTCCATGTTCACATTTCACAGTGTTGATAATACTTAACTTTTCTTCTCTACCCTCTTATTTGCTGTCAGGAATTTTCTTTCCAATACATTCCTCCACTGCTTCTTGACATGCTTTGTTTCTGTTATTTAATCTCCTTGTACGTAAAGCAGCAGTGGTGTGCAAAGTGTCATTGCTCGCCTCAGAGAGGACATGGCATGACTTTATAGTTTCCCTAGTCCTACAGGGAACCACAACTCACGTTGGTCCTTTGTATCTAAGCTGTGTGCATAAAGCATAGGGTATGACCACCTATGCCCCATGGGTACAACGTTGGCCACGATGCCCTTATCTTGTATGTTGCAGCTGAAAAGGTGTCAGCTTCAATGTTGAAGACTCTTGTTAATATAAGTCTATGCAACGTCCGGACAGTGATACGTATTTACAAAGTGTTTTGGTGATTCTTTCTCACACAGTTATAAATTATTTTTTAGATGAGAGCTTTTTACACTTGATGAATAGCAGATGATTGTCACTACTTTACTGTTTAATTTTTAATTTAATTTGAAGTATAATTCTCCATCTATAAAGTGCTCTGAGACTACTAAGAAATTAATCACATTAAATGAACTTCATTATAAATCATCATCTTTACATGACATTCAAAAGTATGCACTGGAAGAAATTAATGCATCAAAGCAGGATTCCTAATGTTTCATTTAAACAGAAAATGTATTTCAGAATTAATTAAAATGAGAAAACACTAACTGAGTTTTGAAATTGTTTGTTTGGAACTCCTGTACCAAAGTTATATAAAAACCAAGCTTATACTTAGTAAGAGTATAAAAATTTGTAAACCCTGTGAAATTTTACACTTACGCATTAGTGTCAACTTCATTCTATTAAAAAACTTGAAAAGGGTTACAAATCTGAGCAGTGACCTGCAGTCTTATACTGCATATGAACTTCCACTAATTACATTTAAGAATATGAAAAGCCAGTAATGCACAATGAAAGCCAACAGAAACTTTGCTTTACACTTTCTACATAAAACCATGACATCTTCATACTGGAAAGAACACCACCAAACAGAGAAAATGTAAATATTAAACATCCTTTTAAATTGCCATTAAACTACACCTCTTGGGGAAAAAGGTAGAAAATTAAAATAAATAGATAAAATATGAAGCATATATTGGAAGCTACATTTTGTAATCACTGTTTAGTCTCCTGGTAAAATCTAAACCTTTGGAATAAGAAAGGAAAAGAAACAAACTAGCTCTGAACTAATAGGGAAGCTGCCTATTTTCTGTAAACATGGATATTTGCAAGTATTTGGGTGCAGTGAGAGTAACCAAAGGCAATAGGTTGAATATCCAGTCTATTCAGCTGATGCAGCTACGCAGAATATTTGTACTTAAACAGAAACCCACAAATTAAAAAGACATAACTTTTTAGACTAGCCTTCAAATAAAGTTTTAAATTATTTCAAAACAAATCACAGAGTTTGAATTTCAGTAGAAGGCTTCTTGTGTCAGTCTTTCTGCTAAATGGTCAAACATTTAGAGGTACTACATATTTAACTACATTATGTAGCCTACATTAAACTATGGTGGCCACTGTTTTGGTTAGGTTAGGAACAAGAATGAAAAATATAAATCTGAAAGGTTAAGCTTGTCAAAAATTTTCAAAAATCTGTCAAACCACAAATAAGTGCTGAGAATGATATGCTACAGTGAAATGTTGGAAACCAACACAATTTAGATTTTAGACCACTCAGCTCTTCAGAAATATTATAAAGGAAGAGGTATACAAAATACAGATCTAAATCTGTAATTGCAAATACAGTATTAGAGCATTTTTTTACATGGAATTTCAGTGGTTTATTGATAAAAATGTTTGCTAAGGGAAGGGAATTCTACTTTCTGCACATCTACTGAACAAACGGAAGAGAACGCACAATAAAAACTACCTTGAGCCATACTAACTAGATTTAAACTTAATATGCAAGCTAATTCTTAGAATTCAATAAGGTTTTAACAAAAGTTTAAAATTTTCACCCAGCTGGTTTTTGAAATTTTAAGGAAGTCTTAAAATTATCAACAAAGACTTCCTATAATAAAACCAAAGAGCTTTTCTCAGTTGGAGTGGACTCACTTATGTATCCTCATTGTGAAAGGGGAAGAAGGGAGTTTATTTTTCTGCACCCTTATTTTGCTATGCATAGGCAGACATTTCATGGTCAACAACTGAGAGCATGAAATACTAATGTACAGAGTCCAAACAGCACAGACTTAAATGCTTTGTTATTCTTAGCTGGTTTATGCTTACTTGACGAGGCAAAGGTCTACAAAATGAGTATTTTACAACCCTAGACCAAATCCCAAAAAAGGCAACATAGCTGCCCCTGACCCTACACATTAAAAAAAAAAAAAAAAAAAAAAAAGCCGAGTAGAGGGACTGCCTTTATTTTGCTCCAAAATAAATATTTACTTGCTTTTTCAAAAGAGAGAGGGAGGAGGGAAGGAAAACACTGGCTTAATGGAGTGTAAAAGGAAAGAAAGTTTGTAAGTTCCTGCATTTGTCCTTCCCTAGAGATTTATCTCATTTAAATGCAAAACCCAGTCATGGAAAATGGGAAAAATAAAAGCTTTGTGAATGTAGGCATGAAAAATACTTATACTTGTAGTAAACAGTGATGAGTCAATATCTACTTATTTGGAAGATTGATTTGGTATAATATAAAACCACAGGGATTTATTCAAGTCTGAATCTCTGGAAGCTGGTAAGCACCGTACCTTTACTGTTCCTCTCCATGATAATCCTCAATGGGAACTTTTCTGTGCAACAGTGAAGTGTCACTAAGGTCATTATGTGGTATTTAATTATTAAGCCAGAAAAATGGAGCATCGCAAACTTATCTCTGATGTAAATGTAGTTCAATAACATGGAGTTATGAGTGACTTTTTCTGAAATTAAAATGATTGTGAGTATATAAGCAGGAGCAGCATATTCTATTTTTGCCCCAGTATTCCAGCAGCAAGGCAGATCTAAACCAAGATTTACAAGTAAATCTGACAATGCTGTTAAGTGTACTACAATTTACACGTAAGAACTACAGACATAGGATGTACGGGCATACAGCTATTGTTTTCTCTGTATATTCCTTTGGATATTGTTTTTATTCTCTTCTAGTTATACTTGCCATCTGTACTGAAACTGCTTAACAGAACAGTCCTTTGTCACTACAGAAAGTATCAGGAAGATGCAGAAACACAAATTATTTACCTAAAAAGAAGTAAATGGTAAACCCAGTATTTTATAAGCAAATCTACTGGAGATACAAGAAAAACTGCAGAAGAAACATCAGGTGTAATAGATTATATGTGGATTATAAAATACATGGATAGGCACAAATGAAATTTATGGGAGTAGGAATGAAAGTGAACATACACCTAAGTGCCACCTGCAATAACAGGAGCACTGTCACCAGCAGGAGAGACAAAGTGCAAAGGTGGAAGCTTGGAAGACTGGTGTCTTGGTAGATGAATATTACTCTCAAATGAATGTATTACCCAAGTAAAGTTTCGATTTAAAGGAAATAAACTAGGCAGGAAATGACCAATTCAATTACCTAATTTTTTATAAGGTTTTCAACACAAGACGTTTTGTTACATAACAAAGGATTCCAAATAAACTCATAGCTACAGTGCCATCATGGGTAACACATCTTAATACTCTGCTATTGGCAATGCTATGCTCATACAACACTTCAACCAAATCAATAAAAACCTCTGAGGAAGTGTGAAATGAAGCATATGGGCAAATCTGTCTCACTATCACAACTCTCTGGGATATTCCAAAAAGCATCTGCCTCATTCAGTGCCCTTCATTTTATTAAACCATGGAGGTTTTGAATGCCCTTTTTTTAAGATTGTGAAATTAATTGACAACATATAATGATTTTCTTTAACAGCAGTGCCTAGTTTCAGGATTACTGGTAATAGACTCATACTTCTGAGAAAATGCATGAACTTTGGCCTATTAGAAAATTTATTAAGAACCTACTGGTAAATCATATATATATTAGTGATTCTATCCTGTTATGGAGCACAGTACAACACAAGTTTATAAGTTCTCAACTACATGAAAGCATATACACAAACTGAGTTTCAAAAGTACAGCAATGAAACATCTCATTATGTATCTCTTCTGTCCCATCACACACTTGCGGAAAAAGCTGGTATATTTCTTAGAAGTATTTCTGTGATTTATAACTTCTATAAACACATTTTCATTGTTTCTTCAATTACTTAACACTGTCCTATTGCAAGTACAATTGCAGAAATCTACCTATTACTGACATATAACAATATTCAGAACATCTCTGCATTTCCACAGAAAACAGTTTCAATGAAACTTTTCCCTTGTTCCTCAGCTGAATCTTCACGTTTCAGGAGTAATTATATAAAGACACCCACATATATATCTCACTCGATAGGCAAAATGCCTACCCTCCACCTAGAAATCACAGGTCACAGCTGCACTTATGGCTGGAATACATCTTGTTCACATCCTCTAGTGATTTCAGCAGAAAACCAAAATGTTGTCAGAGGCTGTATACTTCTGTGACCAACGGGCTGTGCTACTATCTATGGCAGGATAAGCAGGGAAGTTCAAGAGAGCATGGCCATTACCTTTAACGAGACATAGTTTCTGCACTGGCAGCAATATTCAGTAATACACATTCAGTAATACTCCAAGGTAATGGAGAAAACTAATTTTTTTAAAACACGACTCTTAGGACATCGTACTCTGTCATTACAGCTTTCATTTTAGAAGTCTACCTTCGGCATTAGTTGCAATAGCCCTAAGAGTTATATATGTGCCTTATGTTAAAAATATAATTACAAGTTTTATCAGATCTGGACTTACACACAATAGGATAGCAAAGAATAAATGTCAAACATAGAAAGGAATCTCCTTCCATATCCTTTTTCTTGCAAAGTGAGACCTACACGTGGGTTTGGTGGTGCAGCAGGGTTATACTCATTAAACAGAAAACCCTACTCCATTGAAAGAGTATCACATTTATCACATTTCTAGCATTATTTTATTTCTGATATGACAATTCTTTTCCTGTTTAGCATAACTGAAAATCCCTCTTCTGTTACCCAACAAGACTTTTACACAACCTGGACATTTGTAGGCCTGAAATGTAACAAGTCTTAATAATTGTGTTCCCTTAGAAAAGATGTATTTTGAAGTACTACTGTTTAAACCACTTTTTGTTTGTTTTTATAATGATAAGTGATAGTTAAGACAAAGAAGAGACCAAGGTCAGAAACCAAGAGCAAGCCACTTTTACACTGACTTTTATTTGATTTTCACTGCTAGCTGGAACTTGAATTGCAATAAAGTGAATCAGCCTAGTTTCCATCTATTATGTTCTATTCTAAAGGAAATTCTGCTTTCAAAAGTGGAATCTTTACCTAGATTGACCAGAAATGCTAAGCCTTCTGACAGCCAAGATTCACTCCAAAGAACTGGTGATATGGCATCCTTCCGAGTTCAGCAAAACCAGCACAGGTATGGCAGAGCTTATCAGTTTGTTCACTGCTGCTTCTCACTTGCTCTTTTGAATGTGGCTGTGGGAATGGGACCATGGCATAAGCAGAACAACATAATAGAAACGAAAAATGTTCTTGAGGTTGGTTCTTAACTGAGCTGGGTGAATTTGTACCTTCTAATCAACATCAGTGCAGAAAAGTACACTGGAGAGAGAGGTTGTTATTTAAAAGCAAAAGATGAAGTTTGTCATTTACAATTTCCTTCATCTACAAGAATTTATAATGCTAGGTGAAATGTCAACCTGCTACTCAAAACACAAGAAATTATTTGCCAGTAGCTTGCTGGCTTCCATCCTTGAAACACTGGGACTTACTGCTCATTCTCTTTTCCTTGACCCTTTTCCTGGGATATTGTTTTATTTTAAAACAAATTTTTGAAAGCATTATTTTAAAAATGCCTTTTAAAAAGGGCTGGAAGTACACCCTTTGCCAAAACAGCATTATATTTGACTGTGTTATGTGAGAAGGAGATTCAGTTTGTTGAATCCAGCTTCTGAAACACTAGGAAATATTGACCAGTTTTGCAAGTGTGTATTCATTCAATAGTCTGCTCAGTTTCTGTGAAAGTATGAAGGTATGCACATGTATGTGTGTACAGCAGGAATATAAACAAATACGAATTTAAAGTACATGCAGTTACCTTCAAGGTCAAGTTTAAAATTATTCTGCCTTCAGTAGAATTTCTGTGAAAACCTCTTGAAGAATCAGGTCTAACATTTCCTTAGAGCAATGCAGACTAAGGACTTTCTTAGGAATATATCACACCTTAATTATGTTGACATGACATTGCAATGTTTAGCAGAAGTATAAAATCTTGACTTGCAACCCAGTATTCACAGAAAAATCTCTCAAAGATAAAAACTAGGTAAAAGTATGTACACAAGAGGATGCACTGATAACAGTGTCATCTCTAAGCATGTGGAGGAAAAGATAGTTATCAGGAGTAGTTGAAATGGATACACCAAGGGGAAATCACGCCTGACCAATCTAACAGCCTTCTATGATGGAATGACTGGCTGGGTAGGTGAGGGGAGAATGGTGGATGCTGTCTACCTTGCCCTCAGCAAGGCTTTTGACACTCCCACAACATACTCCTAGGTAAGCTCAGGCCGTGTGGGTTGGATGAGCGGACAGTGAGGTGGATTCAGAGCTGGCTGGATGGCAGAGCTCAGAGGGCTGTGACCAGCAGCACAGTCCAGCTGGAGGCCTGTAGCTGTGGTGTTCCACAGGGGTCAGTGCTGGCTCCAGTCCTGTTCAACTGACTCATCATTTACCTGGATGAAGGGACACAGAGTGCACCCTCAGCAAGCTGCTGATGATACAAAACTGGGAGGAGCAGCTGATTCACCAGCAGGCTGCACTGCCATTCAGCAAGACCTGGGCATGCTGGAGAGTTGGGTGGAGAGGGACCTAGTGAAGTTCAGCAGAGGCAAGTGTAATGTCCTGCACCTGGGGAGGAACAACCCCATGCACCAGTACAGGCTGGGTTGACCAGATAGAAGGCAGCTCTGCAGAGAAGGACCTGGAAGTTCTGGTGGACAACAAGCTGACCATGAGCCAGCAGTGTGCTCTTGTGGGCAAGAAGGACAATGAGATCCTGGGGCGAATCAGGAGAAGCATGGCTAGCAAATCCAGGGAGGTGATCCTCCCCCTCTACTCTGCCCTGGTGAGGCCACATGTGGAGTGCTGTGACCAGTGCTGGGCTCCCCAGTTCAAGAGAGACAGGGAGCTACTGGAGCAGAGAGTTTCAAAGATGATTAGGGAACTGCAGCATCTCCTTGATGAGGAAAGGCTGAGAGACTGGGCCTGTTTAGCCTCAAGACTAAGAGGGGATCTTATCAGTGTCTACAAATATCTAAAGGGCAGGTGTCAAGAGGACAGGGCCAGGCTCTTTTCAGCAGTGCCCAGCGACAGGCACGGCAACACAGGCAGTTCCACCTCAATGTGAGGAATAACTGGTTTACCTTGAAGGTGATAGAAAACGGGACCAGGCTGCCCAGAGAGGCTGTGAATTCTCCTTCCCTGGAGATACTCAAAACCTGCCTGGATGTGATCCTGTGCAACCTGCTCTAGATGAACCTGATTTAGTGAAGGGATTGAACTAAATAATCTCCAGAGGTCCCTTTCAACCCCAACCATCCTGTGGTTCTGTGATGTCTTGAAAAACTGCAAGTGAAATCAAAGCAATTAGATAAATGTGAAAGTTACATTATTACAAAACTGGTTACATTAAGGACTAGTTTAATAAATCTTCTGTATTAAATCTACATGTAAATTGATTTTTATAAAAAAATTGATTAATCTAAAACCTGCACTGGACTTAAATGAAATGCCTTTTGGGATTCCAAAAACCTTCTCACCTCACTATGGTGCATCTCCCTGCTTTCAGAAGCCAGTCAGAAGCAGAAGTCCTGGAGTAACAGGAGAAGGTCTGTAGGGCTGTGCTTCTGTCCTGGAGAAAGCAAGCGCTAATAACCCTGAATGAAAGCCTGTTTTCATTAACTTGCTGAGAGTAGATCCCCGACAAGCTGAAGGTGAGAGCTTTACTGTTGGTGCTTTTGGGCCAGATGAAATCTCACCAGCCTTCAAGATGGGGCCTGTACCCCCCACTCCCCATGACAGCTCACCGAGGTCCTGGACAGCTGTGAGTGTCCACCACTGCCTTCCCTACAGCCATGTGGAGTTGCCACACTAGCTTTGCTGAACTTAGTGCCCTGGGACAGACCACAAGTATGAACACCCTGGAGGAAGGGAAGAAAGACCCCAGAGCCAGATGCCAACAGGGAAGAGACCAGACTGGCCAAGGGGCACTCAACTGGGATGTGAACCCAGCCTTGTGCCCAAACTCACTGACCCTCCAACTCCCACTGCAATGTTGACATTTTCAATAAATGCCACCATGGGACAGATGAAAATCTTGCTCTGATCCCACTCTCTCCCTTGCTCAGGCACCCACCACAGGTCAGATCTGTGCCTTGGCCTGGAGGTGGACCCCTTCCAAAGTGGTGAGATCCCAACTCTCCATCCCACTTCTTGCAAAAGCTCCTCATATGTTAGCACGCTTAAAAATGAATTAACAAAGTAGGTATACTGACTCCCACTTATTAAAATCAGATTATTGCAAGTATGTACACTGACTTCCAAGCAAAGCCACAAAGGAAAAAAGGAAGTTTTCATGCCCTTCATTTTGGCAAGTATTTTTGCCAAGGGCTAGTGAACAAAATGATACAAGAAATTACAGCATGTACCAAGAGTATTTTTGGTATGCACAGAACAGTTTAAGGTGTTATAATGTTACACCGCGGTATTAAAAAAAAAAAAAAAAAGGAAAGAAAGAAAACATTCACAGGCTTTTTAAGTTATTCAGAAAATAATGTAATGTTCGCTCTGTGTTATAAAAGCTATTAAAGAAAAAAATATTTTCAAACCATGTTTTAATAACACTGTGACTACAAGTTGGGGAGTATTTATCTAAAAGAGCAAGATGAATGTTTCTTAGGCCTTAATTCAAAAGCCTTTGAAGCTGAAGATTTTTTCCCAGTGACTTCAATGGGCTTTCCTTCAGGCCTGAGGGCAATTGTCATTATAAAATGTACCTACTCATTTTAGACCAATGTCCCCCACAGATGTGCTACATCTGCACACAGTGTCTATGGTCAGATAGCCTGCACCAAGCCCAGAGGCCACACAGCCAGTTAATACAACCATCTTATGGGGAGCAGAAGATGCATTTTTTGCGATGCCCTTATGTCCTATCTATCATGAAGCGTAATCTATCACCAAGCTGCTAAGCTTGTCTGTGGTACGTGTTTCCTTGTACCTCATGAGTACACAATACCTGTGTGAAACACTGGCAGTTCTGTTTACAGGAGAAACAACAGAAACCTAAATAACTTATACAGGGTCCCACATGGTGCCAGTGACAGAGGTAGGCACTCAGTCTGGAATTAACTTCACTCCTCAGATGAACACCGTTAGGAAAAATGCTCAGCCTAATTAAGCCCATAGATTTGAGTCTACGTAGGGCAGTTTAGAAGACGACAACCTTCACCAGTTCAGTGCCAGCCTTCAGCATAAGGCCTCTGCCCAGTAAGGGATCCCAGTCCCCTGACCTCCTCTAGCGCTAAGTCACTGCTTAGCACCTCCAGCTCGGAGTCAGCCAGTGACGAGCCACAGAGCTGGGGCAGGTAAGGAGGACTCGCACCGTTCCCTGCGGTGGCCTTCGGCAGCTGTCCCAGAGCTAGGACGAGGCCTGACCTTAGAGCACCCTACCTGTTTTGGGAGTGAATTCTGCATTGGTTTGGGTGGATCTGCTTCTTTTAACATGGAGTAGCTCTTCCCACTAAAGCAGCCTTAACAGGCACCAACAGCAGTGGACTGTTCAGAATTGAACTTCTTACCTCTACTACCTGCATAACACAACAGGTGAATAAATGACAAAAATATTCATAAACCAAGACATTGCAAAATGCTGATGAAAAGCCAGTGCTTAGGTTTTATAGGATGCAAAAGTGCAGGCTACAGCAAAGTTATCACCAAACCTGCACCAAAACCCAAAGACCCTGCTTCCATACACCCTTCAGTTTGGGAATGTTTGGGTTTGCAAGTTAGTGAACAACAAGATCCTCACAGTTTTACAGCTGTGTGCTTTCCCACACATTAAGGCTGAATTTGTTCATAAACATATCTATTTATAAGTATATAGACCTTATCTTTTACTCTGCTTTTAAAGAACAGTATGTTAAGTACAGAAAATACATTAGTGGATGCTCTTGTTGTCCTCTGAGAAATACCTAATGGAGGGCAAGGGCAAGGAATGTATTAAAGGAACAAGGAACAGAGGAAGCAAAGCCAGTAGGAAATACCTTCACTTCATAAAGAAACAGATTCTTTATTCCCAGTTCTCACAGTGTTAACGGTGTATAATTCAAAATGCTTCCTCCGTAATTTGTACTGAAATGATCACATAACTGAGCTGGAAACAGAAAGATACACTGAGGAGACACGCACTTTGTGCGGAACCAAGACAGTGGGAAGAACTGGAACACAATATCCGCTCCCTGGTATGAAAACCACATGGCTATTAGCTCTTCTACAAGATATTTCTCCCAACATTTCAGGTTACATCTCAGATATGTATTTAATTTAAATCTGATATGAAAGTAATTAAATGGCAAACCACATCAAGTTATGAAAAAACATACTCATAGGATTAACAGTAGAGCAAGACAAAGATCTTTACCATAGCTGTAAAACCTCAGACTACATTTGGGAATAATCAGTCTCAGCTGAAATCAAATTACATCTAAATTAAATTAATGCTATGCACCTGAAATGTTCCTGTTTTTAAATTACTTAGAGACAGTCCCTCTGTGGTCAATTACTTCTTTAGTTTGCTGCCTATTTTCCTACCCACTATTGCATCTGTTAATTACAGCATCTTTTGTGGTTCTGAAAAAACTCCTTTCATTTGTTAATGGTAGTGTATATCAAATAGTTACCTCTAAAGCAGTCTAAGAATTAGAGTTGGATTTCTTCATAAGATCGTTGAAACTGATTGTTATGAATCAAAATTACAGCAGCTCCCAACATCTCCAGTGACTACTTCAGCAGTTTGAAAAAAAAATTGTAAGAAGTCTATGTGAACGGTGGCTCCTACAAAAAATATCTTCTTCAGCAATAAGTATAGAATATGTGGCAACAGGAACACTTTCTATACACCTCTGTGATGGTAATTTATTAGATGTTGTATAAAAACAAACATTAAATTAAATTAATACAGTAATTTAAATCTAATTTTTTTCCTCCTAATTCCATCACTTCTAGAGTTAACAAAAGAACCTACTGAACAGATGGGTTATTTCCAGTTTTAGACATAGGTCTTAAAAAGGACAGTTAAACCATCAGGTACACTGTAATTGAGATAAAGTAAAGTTCCTCTTTCAGATCAATGGAAATGAGAAGTAGCAACATCAGATTCTGCATTCCCTCAGTATCGTATTATTTTAAATTCCGACTCTCCTGGAGGTTTACAGCCCTGTGAAACCCATACTATTTCCAGCTCCTGCCATAACCTCAGTTGCATTACTTCCCCTTGCTCATGCAAACTTGCAGTATTCAGATATGATTTAGCACCATGTTTTTTCATTTAAAGCAACTGGACAGGGTCAGGGATAGTGCCAAGACCCTCAGCGAGGGTGTTGGAGGGAGAGTGGGAGCACAACTGTGACAATGACAGTCAATGACAATGACAACCCCTTCTGCAAGTCCTAGACGTGGGTGCTGCTGTAAGACTCCTTATGTCAGGCTCACCTCTAAGTCTTCTCCTGGCACAGCCCCGAGTACTGTGATGAAGGATTTCACTTTGCACTAGAAGGAACTGGGTTTGGATTCAGAGCTGCAAAAGACCTTACACAACCCTGAAACATCTGCACATTGAAAAGAAAGCAAAGGAAGAAACAGCCCCTAATGAACTGCAGTTATCTGAGTATGCATTGCTCCTTGCTGTTTTGTGCCTGTACACACGTGTTGTGTGTACATGCATATGTGTGCACGTATGTGTGTATGTGCATGCACACGCACACATTTCATTTGACCCTGAACACAGACCTATTGTCTTATATTCCAGAATATATTTTCTTCCAAAACCAAGCATGCATACGTGCATGCACACACAGAAGTTGCCTTCTATTTGAGGTCACAAAGCAAGCCAGGGGGGCCAGTCTTCTGCAGTGGGAACCGAGTGTTATGAACACCACCATGCATTTATCTATCAAGGAGGAGCAGTGGTTACAGAGTCCAGATGCTACAAATCTTCAACATCAAACATAGGGCAAGAAAGGAATATTAAGTGAAAAATATTTTCACAGCATTTTTCTGGGAAGGAAACCTTCCCTACAGTGCATTTTGGTCTAGAGAAATATCTGCCTGACCAGGATATGGACTTGGTTTACCTTGCCAACTGAGCAATTTAGTATTGATAGTCCCTGGGTTGCTCAGACCTCATATTGCTGATTGAAGGAGTCAACAACTTGTCTGCAAGCTGGGCAAAGCTGAAAGGTTATACGAGGTCACTTTTAAAAAAATGAAAACAAAATTCAGTTTTCTAGTAAGATGGAACTAAACCTCATTCACTGAGCCATGTCCTTGTTCATGCTGTATGCTACTACTCTTCTAATCTTCTAATAATGCTTTCCCAGTGTCTGAGAAAATCCCTAAAATTTGATTCCTGACATTCCACTAACATTTCATAGATTTATTTATAGAACAGGAACATACATTGCTCCTTACAATAAGAATTTAATCCCTTTCCTCTAACAGAGGATGAATTTGCTAGTGGAGTTTTTCCTTCATATTTTGGGTAACTGAAACGCTGGTTTTGAGAACAGTATGCGGTAAGAGTTTGCCTGTCTAGAAGGAGAGAGTTACTGTCTATGCAGAGTTAAACTATGACACATAAACATTGAAGTGTGGCTTTATTTGAAGATACTTGTAGCTGGGTATTTCATCCTTACTTTTTTTTTGGCAAACACCTCAAGGTCTCAAGGTCTGACATCTTTTGAGAGTGCTCCACCTCAACAAGTGTCCCTGAGCTCTCTCCCAGGAAGCATCAGACATCTTCCCTTCATTCCCACATGGCCAAAGTGAGACAATTTCTCTGAACACAGAAGCTAGTGACATCTAATGAACTCCTTAGATAATAAGTAAGAAAAATATTCAAATTCATATCTAATAAAAGTTTGAGGTACTGTTACTGTGAAGTATTTTCCCTTTGACTTATTGTGATGTTTGCAGCCATGACAGATACAGGAAGCAAAGGATTCATATCTCCACAGGGAGCATGTCCTTCTGGATCAGCCTCTAGGGAAATCATTAGATAAAAATGAGAGTAGTGATACCGAGATGAAGAGGAAGGAATGAAGCTGCCTATCAAAGCTTGTAATAATAAGGCCTGTTTGTACTCATAACTTTGCACTGTGGATGAATCCTCTGTTCCTATGCAGCTGTTTATACTGCATTGTTTATAGTTTTGTCTTCCCTATAGTCCCAACATATAAAACAGATGAAAAAACCCTTGCAATAACCCAGATCCTGAACAATATCAGAACAGGATTCAGACTGGTGTTCCTGCAAGGCTGCACTAGTGTGGTGGAGGTGTGCACATCTACAGCAACTTAAGTTTCCCTGCTCAGACTATGAACCACCCCTCATCAACCCTGCCCTGTGATTGCAAATTCATTCCCCATCTACCCCATATGCTTTTGCGAACCACACATGTTTTCAGGTACAGTCAGATGCCCAGTTGACCAAGGCACCGTTGGATCCTATAGATGTTTGGTTCTTTATGCTCTGGGACTCATGAACCCAAGAAAGTCCTGTCATGGGTCAAGACTTTGCCATGGCACTTGTGATTGTGCTGCTCCCAAAGCCCTCCTGCCTTGGGTTCTGGCTTCTCCCCTCCTGCCTCTTCCTCACCAGGACTCATGAATTCATGAATACAGGCAGTGCAGACCTTCAGGCTTGTTGTTGTTGGTCTCATCTCCAGCTCTGACAGGGACCTGTTCAGCACAGGGATGTTTTGCCCTCCCCTGAGGTGAGTCTCAGGACCATTTTTGTGCTATGCAGGCATAAGTTGCACATAAGAGAAAGGGCTGATGCCACCACGGCTCCTTCCACCTTTTTCTCCAACAGCTCTTTCTTCGTAACAGTCTGAGCCAAGATCAGACACCTGCACCATACTAGGAGCTGGGTTTGAGTGAGGACAGTTAACCAGGTGATATGAGCAGTGGAGAATGTAATGCACCAGGTCCAGTGTCATATACCACTGGAGATGGGGAAAAGGCAGTCTCTGTCAGCCACAGCCTCCTGCTTTATCAGTGGGCTGCTGTGGACACTACCAGTGCTCTATCTACTTTTCCCAAGGTCAGTCCCTGTCTTAGGCAATGTCATCATATTGCCTGAAGCAGAATACAGAACTAGCATGAGGCAAGAGCAAACTTTCAAAACATCCCCCAGTCTTCTCAAAAGCACCTTGCCCTGTCCTGGCCATGCATACATATATTTGTTGCCTAGAAAAGTTGTTCTGCCAGGACAAACCCTAGCTTTCCTAGCCCTGGCAGGAACTCTGCATGCCCTAGTGAGCAGCATGGTGCTGGCTTTGCTGGTCCCCAGCCCTCAACCCTTCCCCCACCTATTTTTATCTTGCCACCTTGTGGCATCCACTTACCACCACATCCCTTCCCTGCTCTTCTTTGGCCTAGCTTCCAAATCTTGAGGAGGAAAGGCAGATCCTGACTACAGCTGGGTCTTTACAACAGACATCACAGGAGGGTAGCCTGGAGAGTTGCAGAGCAACAAGTTAGTGCCAATATATGACTTACAATAGCCACTAATGTGTTGGTAGTGGTACCCACTTGTGCAGAGGTACTCACCTGAGCCACAGAAGAGGTGTTTGCATGCTGTCATGGCTCTGATCGTGGCAGCTCAGAGAAGTGCATCCACATCAACAGAAGTGAGAAAACCCCTTTGCAGTACTGTATCACCAATGCTGGCCTAGAGAATTGTATACCATTCCTCTACCACCACTTTGAGAGGTCATCCGCATCTTAGCAGGGATGGGAAAGTCAGTATAGGAATCTGTCTCATTTTTTCTGACTATAGTGATTTATAGGCTTGAATTTATGAGGCTTGAAGAAGGGAATTAAGAGTTTCCCAGATGGAACCCAAAACACCCAAAGTTGTAATGCTCTTTGAGCTTAATGAGAAATGGGCTGAACCTCAGACAGTGCTGTACAGAAGCTTCCCTTGACTGCCACTCATTATTTTATTATAATCTCTTCTCTCACTGACACATCTGTGGTGCAACTGGACCACTTACTCTCCATTTTTCAGGCAGCAAGTTAGGAAAGGAAGCCAATGTAGTTGATTAATGAAAGTCATTAATCTGAGAATGTGAAACCTAGAAGAAAAAAAGACCTTAAAGTAAATAAACTTAACATTTTTTATTTATTTATCTATACTTTATTTAGTAATAGCACCCAAAGCTGCATTATTTTAACACAAGTAATAAAGCTTTCATATTTTATTCCTACCAGTGCATTTCCAAATCCAGGTGAAATGCTGGAAATAAGTAATGCTGAAACATACCATGAACACAGGGTGTAGATCACAAAGATACACAACTTACAAGTGAATCCCAATGCAATAAAATAAAAAGTTGTAGTTTAGGTATGAAACCTGTAACCTAAAGAACTGTGGTCTTTTCTATTTCCACAAAGTACCCTAACAAAGCAGCGGCTGTAGGAACTGTAAAGATAACATACTTAATGATACTTTTTGCATCACTTTATTGAATAATCCATGTTGGATGTACAACTTATAGCTATAGTGTGTGTTGGCTACAATGCTACAATGAGAATGTGTAATGCTTGTATTACAGAAAGGGTCATGAAATGTATGGACCTGTCTGCGTATTTAACAAAATGAAACAGCAATACAATAAAACTGCACCACATGTGAATATTGTAAATGGTTAAGTTATAAAGTCATTCATTAAAAAAAATTCAAATAGTTCAACAAAAAAAGTATATAAAATGTAGTAAAACATAAATTACGTTTAAAGGTCTGTACATGATTCATCCTGCAAATAGAAGCACAAAACCAGCACTTTGTACAGTATTGCTTATTTTGGTCTTCTAAAATTCAAAGATTCATTTTCACTACAGAGGCAGGAAAAAACATGGTTTCACATGCAATCCAGCAGTAATTGTGGTAAATCAAGTAAGTCTATAACCCCGCACAAAACCCAACATTTTTACAATGCAGGAACATACATGTGGAGTCCTTTTCTATACTTGATAACCAATATGCAATTAAAGTTGGATTGTTAAGTTAGTGCACACCTACAATATCCCCTACAATATCCCCATTTTTGGTTAACAGTGTATTAAGGCTGCTTGCTGCTGAAAATATACAGCAGAGAAGGAATACTTTCATCCACAAATGCAGTCAGATGATCTCATTTGGAAGCTTCCGTCACGGTCATTCATTGGGAATGATGAAAGAAAGCCATCCTCTCTCCTCTCATGTTATTCCACAAGTCGTTGTGGATGCTGTAAGTTTATGTGTGTTCAAAATCATTTGGATAAATTCATGGTAGAAAATTCCATTGAGGGCTATTAAACAGAAAAAGAATCCACTTCTGGCTCAGGAAGTCCCTAAGCCACAAATTGCTGGATACTGGGGAAATACCCTAGGGAAATTCTACAAGGGAAATTGCCCTTGCAGTCTTCCCTGGGCAGACATTACCGATGGCCTTTTGCGCCATGCTGCTGGGCTGGACAGACCCGTGGTCTGACTCAGCACAGTCAATTTTATGTTCAGTTTCCCTACTTCTCTGGTTGTCGTAATACAAACACAAATCAGTATTCTCAATTTGTTATTTTTTCAGACTCAAAAAGCAAACAACAATCTCGTGTCCATTATGTCAAAGAGATAAATACTATAAACTAAGCTGTCCATCACATCCAGGGCACTTCTTTACACTCAGAGCAATTCTGCAACCATAGTTGGATTCCTTTTTGTGTTACTGGTTTAAGCATAATTCACTAACATTACACTCACGTATCATGATATACATGATGTGCAATGCTACTCTGCAATATGTTGCACAGCAACAGTACATAACTGAAAAGCAGCTTCCCTCAAGAACTGTAGGACAGTAAAAAAGATTAAACCCAGAAATTCTATACCATCATATTTGGAAAATCTGATGGTGGCAATGGTCAATAAACCCGGTATATCGTTAATGTTGCACTTTAAATGGGTGTAGTTTTGTTTCTTCTAGTCAGATCAAAATCACTGCTATTAAGCCTAAGGTTCTACAGTCTCCATGCATGGAAGTGATGTGAAATTCTTAGTAATGAGGCCGAATTCCTTAGGCTTCTGATTGAATTTCTGCTTCGTCCATCTGAAGTGTGTCATTATCACCCAGCAATTCTGTTTCAGGCACAGAGCCCTCCTCTTCCTCTTCCTCCTGGACAGGATTCTGTGCGATGTCTTCTGTTCCATTGTGTGTGTCATCCGTGCCCTCCGAGAGCAGAGCAGCCCTGTCAGCCACTGATGCATTGGAAGGTGCTGTTGTTACGTAGCCTGTGCTGGTGGATCCACTCCCACTGTGGTGGGAGCCTGGTTTGGGAATGATCTGTGGAGGCATTTGCTGAGGAGCCATTTGCATTGGAATTTGGACAGGATAAAAATTTGGTAAGTAAGCGCCATAGGCAGGCATTGGCTGGTAACCATTGACTGGAATGTAGAGCTGGGGAGGTGGAACCATTGGTCTCATCTGCCCTTTCATTTGTATGAACTGCGGTTGAGGGAAAGCTGGAGTTTTCTGCTTTGGTCCAATGTACCTAGCATTGCTGACGTTGCTAACAGGGCTTGTGCTGAGAGAACTTGTTTGCGTGGTGTTGCTTGCCCCAGAGGTTTGCGCTGAGCTGTTGTAATTAGAAAGGTTTCCCCATGTTCGTAGTCTGTTGTGTATATCTTTAAATCTTGGTCTTCTGTTGGGAAATTCATTCCAACACTCCAACATCAAAGTGTATATCCATGTGGGACAGTCGTCAGGACATGGCAAAACCTGTCGGTTCCTGATCATCTCAATGACATCCTGGTTAGAATAACCACAGTAAGGTTGCAGGCCGTAACTGAAAACTTCCCACAACACAACTCCATATGACCATATATCTGAATCAATAGAAAACTTGCCATACATAATAGCCTCAGGGGACATCCATCTGATAGGAAAAAGGGAATTTCCCATCAGTTTGTAGTAATCAGCAGCGTAAACCTCCCTGAAAAGGCCTAAATCAGATATTTTCACATTCAGTTTATCGAACACCAGTATATTTCTAGTGGCCAAGTCCTTGTGGACAACATGGTGGCTTGAAAGGTATTCCATTCCCGCAGCTATCTGAGTCACAATGTGGAAAAAGTCTGCTGGTTCCAGAGTGGATTTTACTGTCTTGTCATCATCAGTGCTGCCAACATCTGAATGGGGAGATCGCATCACCAAGAACTCATGCAGGTCACTGTGGGAACAGTAGCTAAATATCATGCTTATGGGCTGTTCCTTTGTCACTATTCCCAGCAGACAAACAATGTTTGGGTGCTGTAATCGTGATCTCATCATTGCCTCATGCTTGAATTCTTCTCGAAGAGCCAGTTCTGCTTTGTCTTTAAGCGTCTTGATAGCGACAGCTTGAGTCTGTTCACCTGGCGCTGTACCAAAAAGATGCCCCTTGTAGACTTTGCCAAATCTCTCCTCTCCTAGTTCCTCCATAAACCGCACAGTGGACAGATTGATTTCTTTAAGTTTAGCCTGAAACAGGGTAAAGAAAGTAAGTCAGCAAAAAATCACAGTGTTTCCTAAACTACAGATTTTCCTATAAAAAAAAAAGCTTCTACTGGTTAGATGCTCCAAATGGAAGACAAATTGGGTCACAATTACTTCAGCTTTTTGTATATTCACATCAGCACACTGATTTTACAGTTAACCTTGAAATGAGTTATACTATTATCAGAAGTTTAAATTGAATTATGCTGCAAGATGATGACTATAATTATTTTTCAAAGGAGTGACCATATTCCCCACAAGCTAAACAAATAATCCGTTCAGAGTAAATCTGGTAAATGGTGATGTCTATTAACTGCAGCAGCGCTTGCCCTTCACAGTAACCCAGAGGTGCTCACTGGAGATCTGTCAGAAAAGCCGTGGCCACTGGCTGAGGAGGTGGCAGCCTAGGGGTAAACTGACATATCCCTTCCAGCAGAAGGAGGAACAAAACCTCACTCCTTCAGCCCTGCAGTAGCAGATAGGCCTTTCTCCCCTGTTGCACTACAGGAACAGCTGTACCCCTGCTGAGAAACCTCATCCTAGCTCTGATGGAGAGGGGTGGAAGAGGACCAGAAGAAAGAAGGAATTTCTCTCTGGTACATGAAGGAAAAGGTGGCAAACCCAAGAGCGATAAACTTCAAGAGCCTCCCTCCTGCAGCTGACAAGGAAAGCATGGAAGTTTGTGACAGTGATCTAATGGGTCTGTCCTGATGGGCTGAAGGAGTTCCAGACCAAGCCGAAGGCAGCTGGCACAGCTCTACACACAGGACACCGCAGCAGGAGGGAGCAGGGCAGGCTGGAAAGATGCTTTAACAGTTAATTTGGGAGCAATCTCTGACTTTAATGGTCATAAGACTGTGAACTGAACTAAGTATTTTCCAGCACAGCCCAGACTCAGCCATTAAGCCTCCCCCTTAACACACAAAATCAATGCACTTTGTTACAACTGGTAATATCTTGCAAATATTCTATGGCTTCCTGAACAGATGTTGCCAATTGTTCCAAACTGAGCATTGGTTTTTTGAGCTTGCATCTTGTAATGCTGTTATTAAAAATGCAACATTAGCTCTGAACAGGATTTTAATGCAGAGATCAGTTAGTTGACCCAGAAAATCATACGCAGGAACTAAGATCCGTAGACAGGAGTTCAAAGCCATTTTCATTTCACCGTCCTTTGTGATACACAGCCTTAGAAACATGTTGCACCCCAGCTCAGCTCCTTTCTCAGTGGTAGTTCAGAATACCAGTGGACTGAGCCAACAGATTAGACAAGAAACCTCACCGTGCATCCTGCTTTAAACAAGCAAACCAACTGTGGCATTACCAGGAGCGAAAATGAGCTGCAGGCTGAAGACTGGATCAGAAATAACATTTCCAGTCACTGAGACAATAGGCAGAAGGGGACTGACAGGTAAAAACAAATGTCATAAAATACTTTGTCCTGAAAGCTGTTGCCTAAGGCCAGGGTTTCTAGATACAGCTAGTGAGTGCAAGATGTGCTTTTCACTGAAGTAGATGAGCAGCACAGTATGGAAATCAAGTCACTTACAACTTGGCTCAATTTGAAGACCGAGAACCCGAGGCACTGAAAGCCACAACACTTTGGAAATATGTGGCCTAAGGAAACCCTGGAAAAAAATACCTGTTTGTGTTGATTAATGAGTGGCATTTCCATGTCCTGGCTAGGAGATGCCATCAGCTGGCGGCGCTGTGGTGTAGCAGCAGATGTCTTCTGCTTGTTTCTGCACATACAGACCAGGAAGAAAAGGCAGGCAATAACCAGAGGGATGGCTATGCTGGGAACCAGGATGTAGAGGATTCCCATTTTACTGTTGTCATGTGGACCTGTCAGGCACAGAGATGTTCATTGGTTAAGGTAAGTATTTTTAAAGCATTCTATAGAAAAGAAAGAAAAAAACCCACAAATGAAACAAAAAACCCCAAACCAAACCTACAGTATGACTGTTAATACTGTATTTTAAACAAAAAGTACGCTCCTACAGCTTGAAAACCGAAGTCACATTACCCTCTCCTCCACAACTTCTCATTAATTATCTCAAAGAAGTTTGAATGGACATAGCAACTTGCAGTATGAAGATAAACCACGAGCCCCACATTTAATGTGTTAGCTGTAACAGCATGGCATGTGGTTTATTTCACATTATTTTTGAGGCTTCTGGTTGTGGAAACTGCAGAACATAGACCAGAGTATCATTGCATTATCTCGTTCAAGGGATAAAACTCAAGAGAGCAGCCTTCATCACAGTATATAAAGCAGTGAATTCAATGTGATAAACCACAGCAGAACATTGCAGTCTGGCCTTCTTGCCCAACTACAGCCATTTCATCAGCTCTCTGCTCACTTTTTACCTCCACTGGTACTACTTCTGCCCAGAATAAAATAAATCTCACTTCTCACTGGCAGAGGTATTATTTGTTCTGTACTTGGTACAATAAAAGTGCTTTTATGTTACAGTGAGATAGACATGAAACAGCCACCAATATACCCTCAGAAGACTTTTCTGGAACCTTCCTGAAATGCTTTCTTTTTTGATACTTAGAGATTCTAGGAAAGCATAGTGATGTCCAAAATATTCATTGGAACTGCCTGGGATGTTTTCTGCAATGTGTGGTTTTGCTATTTGTGGCTACTGCTTTCACCACAACCACATCCAAGTGTTATCTTTGCACCATGTTACATGAAATGTAGAAATTTATTATAAATGTCAAATCGTATTACTGTAAAAAAATGAAGTAACTAAGAAATTTTGTATCAATTTTGAGCTCTTAAATATCCAGGCAATCCATGGCTTCCAAGATACATCTGTTTTTGCAGGAAACACACTTTTCTTTCTAATGAAGCACAGCATGAAGTTGTTTTGCTGCGGCCAAAGACTGTTACAACCGTAACAGCTCTAGAGTGAAGGCTGTCCCAGTACAGGGAGGTGAGTGGGACAGTATTAAGCTGTGAGAGATGAACTTTTTATTTTTGCCATTAGTCGTGCAGTACAGAGCCACTAGCAGGTAGCGTAGGACTTTTCTGACAAGATCGTCTGTTTTGTGACACCTCTGCTTCTGCACCTCACACAGGCTCCTTCCCGCCAAGCATGGTGCTGCATCTCCCTCTACAGGATCTGAAGATCATTGCTGCCTACAAGATGCCACACAGAGTGAAAGCAATATGCCATTGAGCAGTGTGAGCAAACCAAACACATGCAGGTGGCAAGTATGTCAAGTCTGGCATTTGGCATGTTAGAACACAAACCGCAACCTTATCATTAATTATTATCTCATCTTAACACCCAACACATAATGAAAGCAATATATAATCATAAATAGTAATAGATGATTAAAACGTGTCACAATATCTCAGTTATAAGCTATGAACTCCAGAAAATATTAAACACAAAACAAGGGTCCCACATTACAGCAAGTGAAACGTTTGAAACACTCTTAAGTGAACTGTACTTGTAAAAATAGGGAACATTACATACACAGGACTTAGGAAAATAGTAGGGGGAAAACAAGAGAATACATACTACAGGAAGGTATGTCACACAGCTCCATGCGTATGTTTTTATTCTTTGTAAAACACCAGGGCCCATCCATCTGACCTCCAGGATTTCGGCAATATGCATGTCCTCCACCTAGCTCTGGAAACTGTGTGCTTGTCAGATCATGGTTGTGGGGACTCTGAGAGTCCCAGAGTTGGCAAGTGTGGCCAGACTTCGTAACGCTGACCATTCCTCTGTAGTCTGCTCCAGAACCATTGTAGCACTGATGATCTGCAACATAAGATTTGACAAGAAGTTGCAAATAACAAAATAGTCAAGGCCAGCAAGACCACAAGAGTTGAAATGCAGAGACCATGTATGCAAAAAGTACTTGATTTTAGGTACTTCAGGGTTTAAATGAAAGTTGTGAGGTTTGAGATTTCAGTTCTGGGGGTATCTGTACTCTTACACCCAGTTATTTCTGGATTCTGCCTTGGAGTGTCCCAGCTCTATGGCTATACACAGCAATATTTGGTAACTCTGAATGCAAGTTGATACTAAAGAGTAAGTATGGACCTTTAGATAGAAGACAAGATAAGTTAAAGTAAATTAGAGATATGAGTTTCACTTCAGGAGAAGTCTTCATATGCCAACAGCATAAACTTCCCACCACTTTCATTTCTTGTAATCTTCCCATCTTCCTCACACTACTCACTTCCTAGAGAAATTAGTGCTGCGTTTTCTAATGCCTTTCTTCTAAAGCCTTTCTTCTCTTTAGATACACCACTTTCATATCGTTGAACTCCTATCTTTAATCTCTGTTTTGCTGCTATCCTCCCTTTATACATATATACATATATATATATATTTGACTGCTTGTCTCCCATATATATCAACTGCACTGATTCATGCATTTTTCTGCATGTTTGCAACATTACATTAGCCATTTTTCCAAGTCCACCTGCCCAGCCCCCAGGAATCCAGCTCTCAAAGCCCTTCTTCCAAACTCCCAGGATAATCAGGTCGCAACTTTCCCACCAAAGAGAGCACTTCTGGCTCTGAGGATCAGGGATTACTTTTGCCAGACTTTTTATTGTTTTTATTCTCATTCCTTTTGCTTGATACCTCTTCCCTGGATGATTTGCCTCTGTCATAGTTTTCTCAGTTATTTCTGCTTCTCAGCTGCATTACATAGCACACAGCTAGTTTTCCATGTCCACCATTATGCCATGACCCCTGCTCTTAACTGTGGGTGCACCAACGATACTCAGAAAAATCTTATCACACTTTGAACTTTAAGCATCCTTAGTCTCTTGGAGCTTCCTTGTTGAATATTGTTGAGGGAGGTGATTAATTGCTAGGAAACAAAGTAGGGAAAAAAATTGTCAGCACATAATTACTGACAACAGGAAAGTCCTTCTACTCCTGGATGCAAATACAAATCCATGGAAGCAAGATCAATGTTTTCACCCATCCTGTGTGGGTGAAGAAAGACAAAACACTCCATGCTCAATTTACAGGATTAATATTCTTGTGGGTTTCATTATAGAAAGAATGAGTATTAAATGTTTAATTTCTTAGCAGATTTTTCTAGTGAAGCTTCCACAGCCTATTTGAGGTTTATTCATATGTAAGGAAAACTCCCAAATAGCAGTATGGGGGGACTCATCCAGAAAAGCAAGGACTGAGCCAGAGCTGGGAGCAGGCATGTGGGGAGGGAAGCCTGTGACACGCTGCTTCTCCTTGCAAATCTGAGTCAAATTAGTCGTTTTGTAGACCAGGGTGGTTGATATAAGCCTTTTGAGTACTAAGCAGCATCCTTTAAACTTCCTTGCCATCCTAACTATACCTTACAACAGTGCAACTAAGGTCAGTATTAACATGATAAAAAGTTGCGGCATCCAGTATAGCAGTACTTTCTTTACAAAAAGAATAGCTGATAAAATATCACCTCTCAGACCCAACATGAGGAAGCCACAAGCCTTACTTTTTCCCACTGATGAAATACCCAGACTTACATCGGCTGAGTCTCTCCACAGGAATCCCAATCCTTATGCAGTTGGCAGCTTCCAAGGTGTCAGGTCGTGGGAGATCCTCACACTTAGGCAACTGTAACTGCATCAAGATGAGGGGATTTGACCTAGCGATGTTGTACTCCTGCCTACAGAGATCATTTTCCAGAACTTCACATTCATCCCGGCACAGCTCCCGCGGCTTAGGGGTCCGAGAGCGCTCATCACACAGGGGAAACACAAAGTGGCAGAAGGATGGTATAGCAAACTGTGAGCACTGATCAGACAAATGTGTGGAAGTGCCAATCATGGTAAATGCAGCTGGAAAGGAACAAAAGTACTGCTTAAGTATTAAGTTATGAAAAGCATAAGAAACAACATATTTTCATTACATTTGCCTTTTACAATGTCCATGTTTTCTTGAGGGTCTAACAGCCCACTGAGCAGCAGGGAAATTAGGTCATTTCTGCTGTAAAGGAGAGCTGACAAATGCAGAAAGCAAACCCAGCATCCCAGTGACCCTCTGACATCTGCACAGAGCTTGTAGATCTTAGTTCTTAGGAAGTTACCCAAGTGACTAGCACTGAGCAAACTGTTGGCACTTGACTAATTTTAACTTCAAAGAATAAACAGTGCAGGCAAGAGATCTGCCAGGATACTGACATGTATTTCCAAAGTTCCTAATTAGGTAAAATCTGAATGAGGGTCACCTAGCTTCTTCCTCCTGCAGACGTTTTGATTAATAAAGAAGATGAGTTTTTTAAGCCTTGACAGGCAAAAGAAAGTATGCCTTTGGTATTTGGGAAGATACTGCTATTAATAGACATGAAAAGCCTATCAGGCAGCAGTTTTGGGGAAAATGAATGTCATCAATCTCAGCATACTGCTAACATTAATATGATGTCATAATGAATTAGGAACTTAATCGTCCCCTTTAGCTCTCAGCATTGACACAGTAACATTTATCTGAGAGTTTTCTTGCACATTGCAAAGAAAAGACAAATGCGTGTGTGCATTGTATTTGGGGATGAATCAAACTTTAAATGTAGGAACATGCATTCCCACACTGGAAAACATTTGTGAGTAAGGCTTGCTAGACTGCATGTTCCACCAACACACACTGTATAAAGAGAGGGAATGAGCAGTTCAAGTTATTCGGCAGCCTATTTACAACCTACAAATCAACTTTTCCCCTACTGTTCAGCTCTGTCCTTTCAACCCTCTACTTTCTGCTGCCACCTGCTATCAGAGAGTCTCCTGTCTCTTCTTAAACACCACACATACAGCAAGCAGTCCCAGTCCCAGTCTTTTGTACTGTTTATACCTTTGCTTATTTTAATGCAGGAATATCAACACAGGAATATAACCCCTTATCAGTCATGTAGGGAACACTGCATGCAGGCATGATATCAGGCGTGAAATGACAGCTGTGACATGTGCTTGTCCTGAAGGCTAACAAGGAAAAAAATAAACCTGGAGGAGTGAAGCAGTCACTGTTGGCTGTTTGAAACTCCACACTAATTTTTGTGAAGATGTTACAGAATTTAAATCAGCATGAGCAAAGACTGCACAAGTCACAGTCATGTCCTTATTTTGATGGGAGGTGCAAAAGCCAGCAGGACTGTGTGGTAGCATCTAAGGGGTTTATTTACTTAGTTATTAAACAGACACTAAACAGCACAGCAAAGACATCGCTAGCCACACATGTCCACAGGTCAGCGATCAGGTCCGTGCACTCTTTATTGTTGGCCTTCCAGTCTCTCAAGTCATGTCTCAAGATTTTCTCCAGAAACGTCCTTCTTTTTTAATAGAAGGATGCAATTCTCATGTAACCACATGTGCAGGATGGAACAGCACTAGGGGCTGTAGAGGCAAAGGGGATGTATTTCATACATCAGCCCAGCAGAGAAGGTAAAAATCCAGGATAAAAATTCCCTATAGGTGTCACCTGTAACCTTGTTAAATGTTCTTGGCATCGGGCAGTAGGTGTCACCGTTTCCCACGCACAGCCTCCCCTGAGCGCCCCATGGGAGGTCTGACCACTAACAGCTTCCACCAAAAAATGGGCAAAAGTACAAGCAAAATCTCAACAGCATTTATACAGCAGATTTTTTTTTTTATCTATGAAGTTCGAAACTTCAGAAATACCTTGTCATTTGGACAGAGAACGTTCAGTGTTGCAGTACTTGCTTTTACACATAAGAAGACTTGTAAGAACCAAGTATGCTGTGAAATTCTCAGGGTTATTTTGCATAAGGCATTTGGTATGTCCTTCAGATGTGTATCGTTTGAAAATGCCATATTATTGATGGATAATCATTACTGCTTAGCTAGGCACTGAGCAGCTCTACATGGTGATCCCCAGAATTTTCCTAAGAAAGAACAGTTCTGGCAAAAATTATTCTCAACTCCAGCCCCCAGCTTCCAAAAGATAACCAATGATCAGATCCAGCAGCCAGTTCACGAATGTCCATGTGGTGTATTCCAGAAATAAGTATAACTTGACCAACAAACATTTTCTGGAAGATATCACAGGTTTGGGGTTGGATTTTGTGTGCTTGTTTGTTTTGTTTGGGGTTTTTTTTAGGACATTATGAACCTAATTTGCAGAGTTACAGATTTAATCATTTCAGGTAGCTGAAAATTTCCGTATTACTGGAATACATCCAAACAGGTAGAGTTTATGTCATAGAAAAAAATTTTATCAACAGTAATGATCAATAATTAATGACATAACGGTAAAAAAGGCTGGTGTTAAAACAGTAAAGAGGTAGAAGAGGGGAATGAGTTGTAATAGTACAAAGAAAGGTCAGCACCTGAATTTTGCAAGTCCCAGAATCTAATCACTATCTGAAGAACAGAAAAAACCCTGACCTGGATACCTGGCTTTACAATGAGCCTTTAAGGCATTATCTTTAAGGTGACAGAGCTGACAAGTGAAGTCAAACTCTTTTTGGTGACTAGCTACGTTAAAATTGCAGATTCAATTAGTAAGCCATATCTGGCCAGATGCAAATAAGCTCATGCTGGACTGAGTTAATTGGTCATACATTATGACAAACAGTTTGCTCTGTTTCACAGATTCATTTGCTTGCTCAACTTGTGTACAACAGAGTCACAGCTAATGTTAGCTAACTGAGGTCCAGTGAAGAAAACCCATGTTGATGTACAGCCCACGAAAAGCCATTAAGGTTTTGGTTGTGACTGTACTGAAACAACAATCAGAGGAGGGATCCGCAGGGACAGAGCACAGGAAGGTTGACTCTTATTTTATATAAACCAATGTGAAATCCAGACTATGCTGGAATTATGCAACAGGGGAGGAAACCCAAAGAAAAAGCCACTATACATTTTTCAAGAAAATAAAAGTTTTTTATTACTTCACAGATTGTTTTCTTTTTCAAATATACTATTTGAATCCATCACGCAAAAAGCTTCAGTATAAACTAAAAGCTGTTAAAAAGTCAATGCTCTGACATTTTACTAAAGGACACAGAAGAAGCTTCTACACATGACAGCAGATAGACATCTTCCTTGCTCCAAATTTTGCTAACTGCACAAGTGTGAAACCAGCTCACCTCCTCGAAACCTTAATGTAAGGATTTATTAGTCATTGACCAATAAAACTGAATAATAAAACCGGATGATAGCACTATTTATACCTGAATTGGATATTTTAATGGATGTTTTTTACCCTGCTACAGAGATGTATAAGCTTACCAGTAATACGGTTTTCAATTTCCCCTTGCATCTGGAGGGAGTCCACATAAATGGTCCTATTTCCAATGATCCGTGCACACGCAATTCCCCTGTATGGCTGACAGAACCCATCTTCATGGTAATCTTCTCTGCGAAAGACAGGTTAGGATTTTATAAGCAGATGTCTAGCTGACCCCCATGAAATTTTACAAAATATATTCTTATAAAAGGAGAAATTCCCAAAAGACCGTAAATCTGAAATTGCTCCATTCCCCAAGTGCAGCTTTCTCCTCCAATTCTTTTTATACTACCTTAGAAGTATTAATGAGGCACCCTGTAAATAGCTCATTAGAGAAAGAATTAAACGAAAACCCAAGATTAATTTTAAAATAATATACAAACAGTAATGGGATTTGGCAGATGAATCTATTAAAAAGCCTGTAGAATGAAACCGCAACATAAATCTTGTTACATGCCCCCAAGCATTTTCGGGCATCTAGTTGTACCCAGTACAACTAGGCAAACAGTTGATTCTCCTCTCCCACCTCTCTCTCTTTCTTATTTCCTCTACTGAACAGCAGAAGAGATCTTGCTGAGCTTTAATTAAAAGGTGGAATAATCTTGAACTCTGAATTACGTAAACAGAATAAAAAGTAAGGTTTTAACCTCTTTTCCTCTTCGCTCTAGTCAGTCAATGTCAAATTCCTCTTCCAACATATATTTTAATACACTTTTCAATTCAGTGAGGCTTTGGGCCAAATTTTACTCCCTTAAGTCAACATAAATATTTTGGCATAAAAGCACTAGCCTAAAGGCTCAGTGGTTCAATGCATCATCCTCAAAGCCCCAGTAAATAATACAGAGATGATCTGTAGGTCATAACTGCCTGAGCATCAAAAAGGGGCTTCAGAGTGAGAGTAAGAGCACTCTCAGAGTTAATATCCAGTATGCCATGTTATTCTTCTGGCACGGCACTGCACAGCCTGTGTGCTAGGATCACTAGCCTGGTGGATTCACATCATGTCATTCACTGCATGGTAGACCAAAAAAGGCATAAACCATGATCTAGAAAACCATGACTCTAGAGTAATCCTAGGACACCCAAAAGCTTAATCAGCGTTTGTAACAAAATGGTCAGTTCAGAAGTCTGAGGTACCTTCCAACACCAGTGATTTTTGAACTATTACTTCAGTACTCTTCTGCACTTTGTACTTCATTATCTTTGGATATCAATACCTGTTCTGGTTTCTCTCACAAATACTTCCACCCTTCCTTAGGGTGCCACATGAGCAGGACAAAACCGTCAGTGATTACGTGTACAGCCACGTAACTTCAGCTGGGCCAACACAGCACAAAAACCTGTTGCCTGACAAGAGCTACCCATGATGAGCACATCAGCCAACGCCTGCGCAGTGCCGAGTGCAGCCCTTATTTCCAATATCTTATTCTGTCTTAGGAACCTCTTTTTGTTTTTCCTGTGCTGTGTCTCCCTGATAAAGCTCATTTCTCCAGGGAAATGTTACCACTATTTCTTAAAGTATAAACTCTTTGGCAGTGGAAGGTTGGGCAGGACTGTTCGTATGGTGTGGCCAAAAGCTGGAACCATCCATCACCACTCAAGCAGCATTTCTCCCTTTCCTCCCAGAAAGACAATGATTTAACAGAACGCGATCCATCATACAGCTGCTAGATGAAGCAGAGTGATATGAAGTGTCTCATGCAGTTGTCCAGATCTGGCCTTTATTTCCTACCAGTCTGATTGTTAAATATTCATAATGCAACATTTTGTTTACAAACTCTGAATCAAGTTCTGCTTCCACAAAGATAGGAGTTTTCGATTATGATGGATGAAGCAAAGGAGGACTCATTCGGGAGCAATTAATTCCTGCAGTGAAATTCTTTCACTCTCATAACAAAAACTCTTAAATTTGCAACAATTGCATCATGCCTGAAGGGATAAAAATATCAAAGTATTTTGTCCATGCCTGTTTTATGATCCTTGACCACCTCAGTAGGGAGTCAGCAATTCTCATGAGGAGATGAATGGATATGAAACCTCTGTTTGACCTCTTTCTCAAGAGTAAATTCATGCCCCTATCCTGCAGAACAAAGTCTGCAATATGTCTAGCTGAAACTGTACCTCACACTTTGACGCTCAGTGCAGGGCTGTCTTGGCAGCGCACACACACAAAAAAGAGCCTATAAAAAACAGCACTCCAAACAGTATGGGTTTGGTGGCAAAAGCAGTGTGATCTCTTACTTATCTCAGCTTATTTATTTCTGTCAAGAACTTCTAAATACAGCTTAGATACTATATATACACACATATGCTCCCCCCTCCCATGTTATAGTCAAGTGCTGATTGAACTGAACTGGATATGACCATTACCATGGATGCAAGCAAAAGTAAACAGTAACCTGGTGTCAGATACTCTGACAGAAGCTGGGCTGTTATTCTGCATGCATCTTTGTCAGGTCAGAAAACTCAGTGAATACAGTTTGACTAGTACTAATATCGAGGGGGCAAAATTACATCAGACTTCTTAGAAAAACAGTTGATTTCAACAAAGCTGCAGAAGCGGCAGGACTACGAATCTCCTTACAGATTACTCTTTCCTTCAGCTGCATGTTCACTTAGCACATGGCAAAACATCCACAGCAAAAAGCAACCGGAGGGGAATCTGATAATGCAAAAGCAGTGTCATGCTCAGTTTAAACAGGAGTCTTTGGAATCACATGCGGCTTTGATTCATGCTCCAAACCATATGCCAGCAATCCAGTTGCTGATCAGAGCAAGAGTTAACAGCTGCTGAAAATAGGCAGAATCATAGAATCATTTAGATTGCAGAAGATCTTTAAGATCATTGAGTCCAACAGTAAACCTAACACTGCCAAGTCTACCACCACACCATGCCTCCAACTGCCACATCTACACATCTTTTCAATACCTCCAGAGATGGTAACTCCACCACTTCTCTAGGAAGTCTGTTCCAATGCTTTATAACCCTTTCACTGAATAAATTTTTCCTAATAAATTTTGCTGGAGCATGTCCTAAGAACAACAAAGCTGGTGAAGTGTCTAGAGAATGAGTCTTATGAATACAGACTCTTCAATTTCCTGCTGCTCTGATCAAAAACCTTGGGAAAAGCAGAAATCTGACTCCTCAAGAGGAATCCAAAACAGTACAATTTGTTCCAGTTGCAGAAATCTTACAAGCCAACCATGATAGGTACCTTTTTACCTTTGTTATTGTTTCTTCCTGAATGTTTCAGGATGGCATTACCTTTTCTCATTACTGATTTTCTTCCATTTTAAAATAACTTCCCCCCCCCCCCCCAAAAAAAAAAAACAAAACCAAAAAAAACCCAAACAAAAAAAACCCAAACAAAAAATCAGAGTCAGGAACATCCTAAGTGTTGACCTTTTTTCACTTTTGCTGGAGGGCAGTCTCAAAGACACTGCACCTGGAACATGAATTCTCTCAGCACTCGGTAGAAGTAGGATACATTCTCCTACAGAGAGAACTCTCCTCCTAACTACTTGTCAGGTGTTTCACCAGAGTTTGAATTTAAAAATAAAATCATAAAGAATCTGATTAAACAGAGTCTGTATTCCTAAAGCCCCACTGCCATTTATTAGGATAAATGCTATTAGTTTTTCTGACTCACAAGGTGATCTTCTGCTAGAACAACAAAGTTAAGAACTAGCCTTTCTAGTATAAACCTAAAGCAGGAGAACCTTTCATTTCAGGCAGGCACAAGCAAAGCCAAAACACTGATACTACTTTTATGTACAACATGGGTTGTCTCTAAGATTGATCAGTCTTACCACACCTGGAAACATCTTGAAGAACCAAGCACTAAGACATTTATACATTCCTTATCACACGTGCACTGCACTGCCTGATTAAACACAATCTGCCTTCAGGTTGGTGGGCATTAAAAGTCTGTATGAAGTGGACAGTTAACCAAGTTCAGTGGTATAGTGCTGGTTCAATCTCCTCCCACTGACAGAAATCATAACTTCCAGGGATATCTGGGTCTATAGAGGAAGCACTGGAAGAATCAGGTGCCTCTGAACAGGAATAAAACCCAGCATGCATGAACAGGAATCCCGCTAGCTAGAGGTAATGCAAGACTTCCATAAAGTAGATATCTGCTCTGGAAGTAGATGGAGAGATTTCCAGGTGTACTGCACGTGCTGCAAAAATATACTGAACATCACCACCCCTACCCTTGCACTAAGCATTACTTTAATTTCACCTGTGACACAAAAAGAACACTTAACAAAAGACTACAAAAGAAAATACCTAGGTAGCAAAGAGGCCTTTCTTAACAGAAAACCTGAAATGCTGAAAGTGTACATGTGGGCACAATGCACTACGTGATATATGTGTAATACAATCTATTGTATGTAACTGTCGCAGCTGAACAGTCCAGAGGGCACATGAAGCAAAAAAGTCCCTGTAAATAAAAGGCAACCATGAAAACTGTTCAGTATTAATATCACCTTGTGAAACACGTAAGTCTAATAAGAGCTTTCAGTATGTATTTGGTGGCCCTGAACACACAGTGAGTGCAGACCTGGTGGTTTTGCTGAAAAACTGAAAAAACACATGAAGGTGTAACAAGCTTCAGCAAGGGTTCACAGAGGGAATTCTGAAAGCAGAGTTGAGAGGTACTAGATATTAATTTGCCAGTAAGATATCTTCTTTTCTGATTGCATCCCACAAACTTAAGTTACAAAGAAAACAGAAACTTGTAAGCTGAATGTATTTTTCTGAAAACAGAAAAGACACAACACTGTGCATCAGCCATAAAAAGAAACTCAGAAATCCTCCAGAAAATTCACAAAGAAAACTTTTTAAATTTAATATGTAAAAAAAACCCTATTAACTTAATAATACCCTACCAACCTACTCTTGTAATAAAATGGACAAAAACATTCTTTAAAAACATAATTTGAGAACAATTTATTTTAAGATATTCAGATAATAAATTTAGAAGTTATTTGGAGAGATGCATTCTCAGCTTACACTTTACCGAAGTAAACAGAACTAAGGCAATTCATGGAATATTAACAGGATACTCCAAAGGTTAGTTTTTTAAAGGATAGTAGAAACTGTTACAGCAGTTTCCCACAAGCAAATTAAGTGCAGTTAAAATTTCCTATAATTTTCCCAAGGCAAATAAGCAACCTGAAATTTTGAACCTCTTTCATATTGTCCAGGGATTAAACAGCTTTTGATTAAAAACTGTTAAATACTAGAAGACAATAATAGGACCCGCCTCATATTCCATTGCAAGTGGAGTAGCAATGCAAGGACAAATGCACAGAAGACCATGGTTAGACAGTGACGGACAAAGGAAAGGAGAAATTATTTATGTCATCCTATTTGCTATGGGTAGAAAAATACAGTATTGGGTATACAGTCATTCATCTTGTGGGAAAGTCTCGGAGTTGTTGATACCTACAGCTTGAAAAGTGATGGCAGAAGCTCTGTAAAGAGGACAACTATAATTGAGAATAAGATCAGAAGGAAAAGGACAGGCATCGTATTTCCAACTATGAGTATACTTAGCCCGATGTGTGCCTACTCCATAAAGTACACAAGTTAAATGACCTGCAATACAAAGAATTAAAGGAATAAAACGTTCATGTTAATCAAAGAGAGGCAAATCACTCTGACTTGTGAGAAGGGCAGTATAAAGGGCTGGTAAAGACACGGGATTTTCTGGTTTTAATATACATATCTGTTCACAGTTTGTTTATACTGTATCTCAAAATCAGGACCTTTTATAATCTGACACTACAGCCCTTGTAATTTGTTACCCTTACTCTTGACATATATCATAGTGCCAGGGACGGAACTCAACTCACAAGGGGATCACTTTTCAATGCCTAAAACGGGTTCACGTCTCCAAATATTCAGGCCCTCCCACTGAAAGAGGTCACAGTGAAGATCTAAGAGAAACATACTACCCTTGTCATATGCAATATCACATCTATAAAATTTGCCTCCTGTCAAAAAGATAGTGAATTTATATTAATGTTACTATAAAAAAAATACTTGGTACTTTCCAGTCAGGCTTGTATATTTACCTTTCATGGAAAATATAAAGTAAAACATTAGATTTCTTGTTTTCCATGAATTAAAATTCGTCAAGAGTGTTGCCTTTTAAAATAATAGTTACAATAGGCTATAAAATTGCTCCTTCTCATAGGCCTCCTGTTGTGCACAGATCAATGGAAATTTTACTGCTGATATTCAAGGCAACAGACTGGGTTATAAATATTTGATGGAGGAAAAGAATGAGATTTTTCGAAACTGCTATTGTATGAACGATTCATATTCATCCATTGAGAAGGGATGGGCTAATGCCAGAGCTCCTGACGTTACCCATAACTTCTGTGCATACAGGGCAGAAATCCAGTAACAGGCACAAAGGGGTTGGAGGTTGTAGTGGAGTTTCCAAAACCCATGTGTACAGGAAAACCTTAAAAGAAAAAAAAAAAAAAGGGGGTGGGGGGGGGTGGGGAGAAAAAGAAACAAAACCAAATAAAACTCAAAACAAAACACCACAACCAAACCAAAAAATCACAAACCATAAAATACCAAAAAACCCACACCTGCACATCTGTGTCCAGCCAGCTAAAGCCAAGAAGCAGAAGGGATGACAGGGACAACTTTGCTGCCTGCATCAAGCCCCTGCCTGGATGGAGTCACCCTGCCTCAACGACATGGGAGAAGGGCACAGGCTTCCTGCCCTACCTGTATCCATGCTCTGAAGAAACAGTTTCATTCTTTGACCAAAGGACTGTCTGCTAATAACCCACCTTTCCGGCACATAAAATCATTGTTTGCACATCTTCACCCGTGTCTAAAGATCAGTGCTCCTGGGATATCAGAAAATACCCATCAAAGTAGTTAACACCTTAAAGGGAGACTTTACTGAAACACCAGAGGGATGTAAACTTTCCCCATATGCTAAAGGAATGTAATAAATAGCATCAGAAAAGAAGGGGACCGTAGTGTTAAAAAGTTGAAAACTAACAGGGAGGGGAATTTGTATAAATAGTCATAGCTCAGTTGAAGTCAATGGACCTGTGACAATTTATACTCACCAGGGATATGGCCCATGACTTTTGCTACCAGATGCTCATTGAGTGTAACAACAGACCCCAAAAGCAAGATTCCCTTACGCCTAGCATACAACCTGGACAAATATTAACAAACAGAATTTATTTTTGTGCTTTTTATCTAAGAAGTAGTACATAACAGAATCCCTAGAAAAGCACTTAGTCACACTTCCCGAACAGAGCAACTGTGCTGCATTTGATTTGAATATTTATCTGCTAGTTCCTAAAAAAGTATATTGTGACCTGAAGCTTCAGATTCAATGTCTAAGATCAGTAAAAAATAACAGTTAACCTTTACTCTTCTGATTCTACTACATGATTAATTTGTTAATATTAATCATAGGATCTGAGATACCATGTTAAGCCGGGTAATAGAGCAATTAATTGAAATATCATTGGTAAAAACACAGCAGCTGCGAATGGCCTTAGTGTTTGTGACAAACTAGAGAAAAGTAAGTTGCTTATCAAACTGCAACTTCTAAACAACCTTATTTTTAGCTTATTGCAATTATTGCCACAAAGGATTATGGAAGTATCTTTAAACACAAAACTCAGGCCTCCAAGTCTGTCTCTAAACCACAGTCCAAATAATGTTTTAAACACATATTCTGATGTTACCATGAAAGGAGGTATTTAAATGCTAGGTATTAAAACGGTATTTAAATGCAAGAAGGGGGGAGGGCATCAACAGGCACACACCTTCATTGAATCATGAACCATATTGTTCTCCTCACTAGGCATTGCCTTAAGAGGGTGTCAACATTCCTAGCTGAACTGTGTCCGTTCTAAGAGATACCATGTTCAATTATTCAAGTAGATAAAATCAATGGAAAATGGCATTGCCTTCCTTTCTTTCACAGAACCATCGTCCATCACTCCAGTAACAAGAACACACAGCCCTCACCACCAAAGACCTAGGAAAGAACCGAATATATAAAACTGTGACAGGACGTTCAGTAGATAATATTACATGCTGCTGTGGTTTGATGGTATCACAGGCATTCATGTATTTATTATTGCTTTACATATTTAGAAAAGGTTTCAGCCTACCAAAAATTGTTGCTGTTCCCAAGCACAGTAATCACATACAGAAATATAGACATGGGCCGCAGGATGGCTCTCACTACAGTCACCTGGGTGAAATGGTCAGAGAAACAAATCTAAACAAAGATGCCTGCACCCTGAACTTCTGCAAGGAAATATTCTAGAGGTACAACCAGCCATAGTCCTCTGATTACCACATGTACCTTTACACAGATGAGCTAATATTACTTGTACCTGCAAACTCTTTCAATTTACTCAAATGACATTTTTTTTTAAAATTCTCCCTCTGCTTACATAGGTGTCAGTATGTTGGGATGAAATCTTGAACTCAGACGAGTCATCCGGGAGTCCAAGGAAGGCTGCAGGTGATGGTTTTAACACAAACATCTCTGTTGCAACCGGGGTTACTGAAGAATTGGGGCAAAAAAAACCTTTGGAAAAATAATTACAATATACGGGAACACAGACTTGGCCATGCAGTGTTCCAGCTTCTTGCTTACTGAAGAAATCATTTTGAGTCTCCCTCCCCACTCCTTTTTTTAAGGCAAGGTATCCCTCTCCGTGTATGACTGTCTAATGAATTATCTCCTCCTGACATCTCCAAGGAAAAACAGCAGGGCCAACAAACCGTTTGAAGAGCCTCTAACAAGTGGCTCCTTATTCCTCCCACTGCCAGAGAAATGCAAAATTCTTCATCACTTTTATCCTTCCTCCTCCTGCCATGCCACCCTGAGTAAGTACACACAGGTCAGCTCCAAAAACGTCTTGGAAGAATCTACCAGCTGAAAAAGCCATTGTAATGACTGCTGCATCCAGGCAGCGACAAAACTGGTAGGGGCCGTTCCAGGCGGCACAGAGGGAGCTCCAGCAATGGGGATGCGGGTGCCTCGGGTCCAGCACGGGGGCGGAGGGCTGCACCCGGGGCTGCTGTGCGACACCGAAGGAGGGATGCAGCTGTGAGCGCAGCGCTGAGGCCACCTCAGCTGCTGGGGGGATGGGGAAAGCCGTCGAGGAGGAGCGAAGGCAGTTTCGATGCGATGCCACCGGAGGGAGGAGGGAGGGAGTGCTACCGGGCCTCACCAAGGGGACTGGTTTGAGGACAGGAGTCTCTTCTCACCCCTGGAAGCGGGTGAGAGAAGGGCAGCCCACCGCCTGCTGGGTTGCTCTGACCTCGGCTAGTGCAACCCTCAATCCACTCCTCAAGCCACCGGGGATAAGCATGATATAGTAAATCCCTTGGGGGGTGGGGGAGGTGTAATCCTTGAAGTTTTCAGGTATATATTCATGCATTGTGATTTACCTACACAGGAAGATTTTATTCTTAAATGGAAATTTCATGTTACTGTTCAGTTCATTAAAATCTACTGATGGGATTTTACATGTATGCCAGCAAGACAGGTAGGAGGTAGAAAGTCTTCAGAGAAAAGACAACTAAGAAATCATGGTCAAAAATAGCCAGTTATATAAATTCAAAGAGAAGAGGAGGTTATAAGGGAGACAAAGGAACAATTTAAAACTATAAAAGTAAACCCATGAAAGTGCCTCAAACTTTCCATTTTGGGTTTTTTTCTTGAATGATGAGAAATACACTTTTTCTGCAAAGTGCTTCCTAGCTTTTTAGTAGAAGTTAAAAGGTTAAGACATTTTTGTAAAAAATAATAGTTAAAAGCCATTATTAATTAAAAAAGATTTCAGAATTTAAAATGTTTTAACTGACCATGCCATTAAATATGTGATCACTTATGAAAGTATCTGAGCAAAAGAAAAAATGAAAATAACTGTACTGATATAATTTTTTTTCTTTTTTTTTAAACGTAACAAAGGTGGCTTTTCAGTTTCAGCTAACACAGATATTACACATCTGATAGCAGAGAGGTTTGTAAACCAGCCAGAAATTATCTTAGCATCAGCTATAAAGTGGTTACATAATTACATGTACATGCAATTCTTCACCTTCAAAGTCTTTCACAAAACATTTTTATTAAAATTACAGAAACATCAACTATTTGTAATGATATAATACTGATGTCAGTTTCACAATAATTTTTCCAGTCTTAGGGAAAAATCAGCATATCACATTTATCAGAAAATATCAATGAAATTACTTCCTTACAAAAAAATCTAAGCAACAATATGAAATATTTGTTAGTTTCTCTGTTGCTTTTTATGGGTACAATGTGAACCACTTATTGTAGGCAATGTTGCAGAAAGTTCTAGCTTGTGAATACTTCCCAATGTTAGAGGTTGTTTTCATAGCTGCTCTTAACTTTGTAGAATTTATTTGAGCTGATATTTTCCAATCTAAAGCCATTTTTTTTCTTTTTTCTTTTTTAACTTCAAAAGAAATGTTTAAGGTGTTTCATAAAATAAGGCCAGAGAAAATTACCATTTTTCTCTTTAGAAAAAAGAACAAAACCCAAAACAAACCCACTACCAAGAAAAGGAGCAGCCATTTGTGATGTTACCTTGCTATTGAGCAGACACCTGAGACTTGCTAGAACGTACCTTTTGCTGTTGCCATGAATAACTACCCAAATTTGTTCAGCCTTTGTCATTTCCACCTCCATGTGCTCAGCCCAGCCTACAAGAGGGTAGCTGATACACATTACCCAAATACCCCATCTATAGCAAGCTTTACAGATATGTGTGTGAAAATAAAACTGCTTGGCATCCTCGCTAGGGCTAGTGCCTAAGGTTAACTGAGGCAATGGTATGAGGAGTTTGCTGAGGGCCTAGAAGAACAGGGGCTACGGAAGTGGAAGAGGCACGTCAGCAATGTATAAAGGGGACTACCACCAGAAGACCACATGGTCCTTCAAAATCAGGAGCAAAACATAACGGTTTTTGTGTCTCAGCATTTTTTCTGGCAATAGGTAAGTATGTGTGTCCTCTTCCATCTGGTCTGTACTGAAGACAGCAGCCTATTATTAGTACCATCCACTATTCAGCTGGCCCCAGAAACTGAGGTTTACATCATATGGCTAAGGAATCCAGAACTCATTAAATAATTCTGGTGTGTCATCATAATTCCACATAATAGGATTGGTTGTTTTTTGGTTTGGTTTTGTTGGTTTTGGTTTTTTTTTTTCCAAAAATAGGAAAATTAGCTTTTTCTGCACAGGAAATTCTATGTCAGTTTCAATCAAAGCCTCTGCAGTTCTCAGGAATTAAAAGTAAACAGACAGTCTTCTACTTCAGCCACTAAAGAGGGTAGAAATGAATAACCTTTGGCTCTGCAGCTACACTTTGATGGAGCTGGGGGCATAGCACCCTGAATGACCCAAAACTGCTGAGATGCCTGGGTATACATCCAGCTCTCATGTAATCTGCAAATGATAATTTACCCTTATTTTTCTTCCTTTGGACTTAAAAGCACTTACTGAATGTTTATCAGACCTTATTTCCAAAGACTACTCTCCTATTTTTTTTTTCCCGGTGTATAACCAATTAATGCCTGAATGTCATATTTTTTCATTTAAGTCTTCCCATAATACAACAGTGGATTGTATCTCAGGCAGAGCAGTATAGTTCACATTCCAAAGTAAGAGCTATAATTTATTTTCAGATGCCACTCAGATGATGCTGTGCAAACATTATTAGCTTGACAGGCTTATGACTAGCAATTCTACCAGCACCACAGCTCTGTAAATTAATCTAATCAGGGTTAACATTAATAAACTCTTCATTAATCAAAACTCAATCAGGAAATCAAATGCTTCTCCAGGTTCATCCTTTCAGCATTTAGTTCTTAATGCCTGAAAACTAAGATCCTGTATGTACTGATATATCTGTCAGTAGGAATGCCATAGAATTTAAAGCTGTACTTTTAAATCACCCATTGCACATTTTTGCTGGAGTGCTTGAGTCTTGGAACTATTGATTTTGTAACACATTCTTGCTTTTCTCCCTTATCCTCAACCTAATTTTGGGAGGAAAAGAAAAAAAAAAGAACCAAAAAACAAACCAGCTAAACTTTTTTACCCACTTCGTTACTCACTAAGGTTGTCTCTTTCATGTTAATTACCAAACACAGTATCAACACGCTGCCTTAGGCACCAACAATAAATAAGGAGTGTCACCACAGCAGCTCAGACTCAAAAGGCAGCTGGTTTTAGCTTTGTTAACAGAACATATCTACAAGCATGCCTTTGTTGGAAGTTTCAGATTCCTGGGTAGTTTAGAAGATCTTAAGAATATATTTTTATGTAATACATAATATTTTATGGTTGGACTCAACGATCTTAAGGGTCTTTTCCCACTTAAATGATTCTACAATTTTATGAAATAAACTATAATCCATTACAGAAGATAGTAAGAAGACAGTCTGCACTCCTTCTGTTGAAAGCATAGAAGATCTGTTCCTGTGTGAAACGCTATTTTCTTACACTGCTTGCTGCTGAGACAGACTCTTTCTTATTTTGGAGAAAAGACGTAATATTGCATCTATTCCTTAGGGAGGTATATTTTGCACTGGGTAAAGAACAGGCTGAACAGCAGGACTGAAGGGGCTATACGGAATGGGGCTACATCTGGCTGGGGGCTAGTCACCAGCACTGTTCCTCAGGGTTCACTTCTAGGGCCGGTCCTGTTCAATATTTTTACCAGTGATCTGGAGACACGGGTTGAATGCCCAGTAAACTTGCTGATGATCCTAAAATGAGAGGTGCTGCTGACTCTCCCGAGGCAGAAAAGGCCTTGCAGAGGGAGGTAGACTTGAAGTATTGGGCAATCCTCAGCGGTGTGAAATCTAAAATAAACGAATGATGGCTTCTGAACCTGGGACACAGGAACGCCAGACAGGAGTAGAAGTGGGAGTGGCTGGAAAGTAGTCCTGCAGAAAGGGGTTTGGGAGTGCTGGCTGACACTAAGCTCAACATGCGTTAGCAGTGTGCCCTGGCAGCCAAGAGGGCAAACTGCATCCTGGGGAGCATCAAAAATACAGTACAACTATGTGGTCAAAAGAGGTGATTGTCCCGCTGTATTCAGCACTGGTTCACTATCACCTCAAGTGTGCAGTTCTGAGTGCCACAATTTAAAAAGGGAAGTTAAGGAATTTGGATGCATCCAGAAGAAGTCAACAAAGCTGGTGGAAGGGCTGGAAGGCATGTCCTGTGAGGAGCGGCCGAGGACTCCAGATTTCTCTAGGTTGGAGAGAAAGGGGCTGAAGGGTGACCTCATCACTCTCCACAGATTCCTGAGGAGGGGAAGTGGAGAGGGAGGTGCTGACTTCTCTCTGGAATCCAGCGATAGAAGTCATGCGAATGGTTCAATGGTGCATCAGAGGAGATTCAGACTATTAGGAATCATTTCTTTGCAAAAAGGGTGGTCAAATACCTCTAGGCTCCCTAGAGAGGTAGTCAATGCCCTGGGCCTGTCAGGGCCTTAAAAAGAGGCATTTGGACACTGACCTTCATATGGGCTTTAACTTTTGGTCAGTCCTGGAATGATAAGGAAATTGCAATAGATTATTGTTGTAGGTCCCTGCCAGCTGTAACTATTCTATTCTGTTCTATTCCATCCTACCCTACCCTACCCTGTTGCGCCTTTGGAAACCTTCGCTGTATTTCCCACTGGCAATGCTTTCTCTTTCAAGACTTGAGCGAGCATCCCTTCCCAGGCTTGTGACAGCTGTGCTCTGGGTTGAGGCCACCCGGGTCTTAAAGATGTCCAGGCTCAGGGATCCCACAGCCTCTCCAGGCAGCCCCCTCCAGTGCTTCATGATCCTCAGAAGCATTTTGGGGTTTCTTCCTTAGCTCCAGCCTGAAGCTCCCTAGTCTCAGGAGACACCACTGCCTCTCACCCTCCCTCCAGGCAGTGCTGGGAAGAGCCTGTCCCATCCCCTTGATGCCTTCCCCATGGGCACAGGGCTGTGCTGTGAGGTGCCCCGGCGCCTTCCCTGCTCCATGCTGAGCCAGCCCCAGCGCCACAGACCCTCCTTGGCTCCCTGGAGCCCCTCCGGTTTGCCTGCCTGTCTCGGGGACCCCAAAGGGGACGCAGCGCCCAGATGAGGCCTGGTGGGTGCTGAGCAGCGGGGCTCACCCTTGCACCTTCTGGCTAGGGCAGAAAGATGGCAGAAGAGCCCTATGGCCGCAGCCAGCCAAGCGCGGCCTTTGCTGCCTTTGATCCACCTGCGGGAGGAACCGGGGGAGCCCAGAGGGCTGGCCAGCGGTGCTGGCGTATGGGGACAGCCGGTGGGGCTTTGTCCTGCAGCCTCCGAGGGATGCACAAGGTGTTACTGAGAGAACCCTCTTGCCATATGAGCCTGCAGACATCTGCCATGGCCAGAGTGACCGGACGGGGCCCTGGGAAGACACAGCCATGGCCTCGGTGACTGGTGTGAAACACCGACGCCGAGCACAAGACGGGAGATGGGGGACTGAGTGCCGCAGGCACGTGTGCTGGGGCTGCAGCGATGCGAGTGCTGGGGGCGAGGATGGCCTGCTGCCACCGCCCTGAGCAACGGGTTCTGATGTCACCTGGCGATGGAATGAGATGTCCCCGAGCGATGGATTGTGACCTGGCATCCCTGGCAGCTTATAAGCAGGTGCCGAGTGTCACCCAGCTGGTTCTTGCCCAGACTCCAGCTGAGCAATCTGCGAGGTTGGGAGGGCAGAGCGAGGCCTTGGTGCTGGTGTCGTGCTCAGGGAGCTGTTCCGTGCAGCTCTCGGTGCCCGACCCAGAGCCATCGGAGGGTTTCCCCCGGCCCTGCCAGCTTCAGGCAGCCGGGGCACCCAGGAGGGGCGCTCGCAGCAGCAGAGGTGAGCTGGCAGGGGACACCTCGCCCTGGGGAGCGGGGAGGCTTTCCTTCTGGGGGGGCCTGGGCATGTCTTCCACCCCTCCCCGGGCCAGCCAGTGACCGTGGCCTCTCTTCCCTTTCTAGCGTGACACCCGCTGCTGCAGCGCCAGTGAGAGGGAGCTGCTCACCATCCCCGGCTCCCCCCAGCCCACCGCAGCACGTGGAGAGCATGGCCGCGGAGCTGGAGGAGCGCTGTCCCATCTGCCTGGACAGCTGCGAGGAACCCAGCTTCGTGATGACATGCCTCCACCGCTTCTGCTACCCGTGCATCCTGCGGTGGGCTCAGAGCAAGCCCGAGTGCCCCCTCTGCAAGAGGAGGGTCCTCTCCATCGCGCACTCGGTGCGGGCGGACGATGACTACAAGGAGCATGCCATCACACCATCTGTCATCGTCTGCCAGGCAGGAGGAGCTCCCAGACACCCACCCACCCGCGACCTCCATCACCCTGGGGCACCCCAGTGGTGGGCTGCAGAAGGGGTGCTCAGGCGTCCTGTGGGCAGCCTCCAACCCCCAATCTGGTTGAATTCTTTCCGGCAGCAGCCAGGGCTCTTCCAGATCCTGCAGTCCTGGGTCCGTCAGGAGCTGGAGGAGACCTTTGGCAGCAGGGTGCAGGAGAGGGCTGCGGTGGAGGACGGGGCCACGGGCTGGCTGCCTGGGGGCTCCCTGCAAAACCGCCCAGCGATGTTCATGCAACAGCGTGCACGTGTCACTGCGCGGCGGCACAGGGGGGAGGCCCGCAGACCACTGGGCTGGCAGGACGCCAGTCCTACTGGGGGGCAGGAGGGCAGCCCCGCAGGTGTCCCCCAGCCTGCTGCCTCCCGAGGGGGGGCTCCTGCCCCTGGCCCAGCCCCCTCCAGCAGCCCTGGGAGACCCAGCTTAGATGAGCTCCCTGGCACCTCATCTGCTGCTGTTGGTGGGAGCCCCCCTGCTGCCCCTGTCACCACCCTCGCAGGGCAAGAAGAGCCCCAGGAGGAGCCAGGGGAGGCTGTGCCCAGGACGTCCACCTCTGGCCGGGGCAGTGAACACTCCCCTGGGGGGCCACGGCGACCCCCAAAGAGGAGGGCTGGCAGCTCCAAGGCCTCGCCAGCCAACAAGAGGGCAGCACAGCATCGGTGACTCTGGAGGGATGGCCAAAGCAGGACCATGCCATCAGCTGGAGCATCCACCAACCCACAAGAGCTCCCAGCACCCCAAATCCAACTATCTAAATAAAATAAAAGCATGGAAACTCCAGAAAATCTCCTGGTGTTACTAATAGTGCAGGTGGTGTTGCTGTCCTTGCCCTTTATTGCTTTTTTCCTGGGAGGGGTGGGATGCTAGCTAAAGCTGAGGGGTCCTCCTATGTGTGCCAGCTACTATTTCACTCCTCCCCCCAAAGGCAAGTGCTGCCCACCTCCAGGCCTCCATCTCTGCAGCTGGTGCCGGGGCAGATGTTTCCAGCCGGGGGCTCTCCAGGGCCACCCTGTGCCCCATCATCGCTCACCACCCCAGGCCCGTCGTCCTCCTCACCGCAGACGCTGCCCCCACGTCCCGCGGCTCTGCTCCCCTACCAGCCCGCACTGCTGGCTGCAGCCTGGCCACGGCGGTGCCCAGATCCCTCCTCCTGCACGGAGTCTCCACTTGGTGCTGCCTTCTGCGTCAGCCCGGGCTTGTACCTGCCGGGACAGGAGCCCCAGGAACCTCAGCATGGGGAAGCGCCAAGTCCTGCACCTGGGGAGGGACAACGTCAGGCACCGGCACATGTGGCGAGCTGTCCCACTGGAGAGCAGCCCTGGAGAGGTGACCATGCTGCTGCCTTCCAGCACAGGCTTTCTTCCCGCTCGGCCAGATCAAGTCTTGGTGCTGGAGCTGCTTCTCCTCTGCTCGCAAAGGACCCCTCTTTGGCAGACGCTCAGCAGATGGATGCCAAGCGGCTGAGGACACTGGGTTCATCCAGTCTGGCGAAAAGGGGGCTGAGGGGCGACCACATTGCTCTCCACAGCTTCCTGAGGAGGGGAAGTGGAGAGGGCGGTGCTGATCTCTTCTCGCTGGTCTCCAGCAACAGGACATGTGGAACGGTCCAAAGCCGTGGCAGAAGAAACCTTCCTTTACTGCGAGGGTGGTCAGACGCTGCGACAGGCGCCCAAGAGAGGTGCTCGATGCGCCGTGCCTCTCAGAGCCTTAAGCAGAGTCATTTGCACAATGCCCCTCATAATGGGCTCTAACTTTTGGTCAGCCCTGGAGCAATCAGGCAGTTCGACTAGAGGATGGTTGTAGGTCCACGCCAAGTATTGTATTCTATTCTGTTCTATTATATTCTTTTATTGTATTGTATTGTATTCTATTCTATTCCTTTACTACTCTATTCATTGTTTTGCATTCTTGAAACTACTTTATTGGCATTAGACAGGTGAATAAATGAAGTGTTTGCAAGGCAATTTTGCCAAACTGAGTCAGATGAAAGTAACGGGATTCCTATATGCAGGTCAGCTGGCTGACAGTGACCCACAGAACTAAACAAACTGATTTCCAAGCCTGAAGGAAAGTATGGTGAAGCAGGGGTAAACAACCTTTCTGGCCTGCAATCTGAACTGTTAGAAAAACTTGCTGGGTGTGGGGGATGCAAATTATTCATATGCGGGTGCATACATATGTATGAAGAAAATTTCCTGTGACATCAAATATTGTTTTGTCCCACCCAAAGTAATCCTTGCCTCTTCTGTGTTATTATCAGATTGAACAAAATGAGAAATGGGACACTTATAATTGACCTTTTTGAGGAGCATCAGAGAGACTGCTGATGAGACATGCTTTTTGCAACTTTATTTTTAGAGTAGTATTACTTCAGATACTCCAGATTTTAGACAGAGAGCAGCACCAATTTAAAAGAGCAGATTTCCTTACTGCATTTTCATTCTTTCATTCCATTTTTTAAAAAAGACAATGCCTTCTATTACTCTTAATGTTTTTAGTTTTGGATGGAAATATTCAAATTTAATCAGGTTTTACCATGTTTCACCTTCTTTCAAGTACACTAAATCAGTTGCATGACTCGTTTGTTTTGCTCTTTCAAATGGAAATGATTAACAAAATAACACAAAAGTAGGGGAAAATTAACCATAAAGCCATAAAAATTGAAAGTATTATTTATGGTGCGGTACTACAACTTTATCTCATTTTGTTAAATTACCTACTTCTCATTAGGATAGTGTTCCTTTATCTTTATGCCTGACTACAATGTTCACCCTTTCCTTGTATGCACTTAGAAACTATTCAGCATCCTAAGGAACTGTAATTAAACTCAATGTGGCATCAAATGCTGAAAGGAAGTCTCAGGGACCATGTAACTGTCCTTTTGTAGAACGTGCAATAAACACTTTGAAAGCCTGAACGAAGGAGTGAAGGGGAAGTAGAGAGGCAGGAAGTAAAATCTAAACAAACTCAAGATTGCTGGTTATATCAGAGATGTCCAACAGCTGCACCAGATACTTGCCAAAAGCCCAAGGCCATTACTACTTTGAATATCAATTTACGTATATCCTTAAACAGATTAACAAATGTCTTATTTAGTTTGCAACTTCTTTGGCAGTTTAATACAAATCGTTTCTCTGAGCAGCCCAAACCTAAACACCTGCTGCTGATCTGGAACCTTCTGGAAGAGGGCATGTTGGGGTCACATATTTACAAAGTCAGAGCTGTATTTGGCTCTTCGCTGTACATTGCACATCTTAAGAGTTGCACCTTGCAGCTTGCCTGATATGATAGCCTGCTGGCTATCAAAAACCTAACCACTGCTCTGCAGAGTAAGAAGCAGGCTCTCCCAGTGCACAGGCTGTGGGTAATTTCTTCCTTGCAGAAGCCATCAGCTTCCTTTAATATCCACTAACAAGCTAAATTTCTAAATTTTAGAAAATGGAGCTCTTAGGAAATAAAGTGTTTCTGTGTTTTGGTGTACTGGATGCTGTAGCCCCCATATAATATATATGTAGCCCCACATAAATGCAAAGTGGTAAGCATTACATTTATTGCCCTGCTTGATCCAATTAATTTGAAAGTATCTTAACAGTACTGCTAATCACAAGTGGGAAGGTGCTTTCTCACGTTTAACCCTAAGTTAGCTCTAATCGTATGAGTAGACAGAAGTGTCACTAATAGCTTCTTCTTCCTAAGGTATTTGGTAATCTTGCCCAACAGCAGGCAAATCCCATAGGGCCACTTTCTTGGCTTTGCAACCAGGCTCTCTCAGTAAAGCAGTGCAATGTAGCTGCATTACACTGTACGTTTCAAGGGCATTTGATTTATACAGTAGCACAAAGAAGGTAAAGCTTTCCTGGAGATCGATACTTAATCACCTTTACATATGCTTGGCTTCCCTTTGGTTTTGGGGGGTTTCTGAACAGTATGGATTGGTGAGCACAACAATTTTTTTTCCTTTTTTTCTACTGCCTACAAGCTTCTTTCCTTTGTTCTTCCCTTCCATCTACAACAGTTTCCCCAGATGACAAGTTGCAGGAATATGGACACTTGTGTCTAGTTCAAGCTGTTAGGCATATTAGTTTAAATACACATTTGGCTTTTAAAATTAGTCAATTGTATAAGCACACCAAATTTCTGCTTCTATCAGTAAATAATATAAACTGTATTAAATATTTCATCATCTAATTACTGGTGATTAGGAAAGATTTAAGTGGAAGACTAAAGCTGAAGAAATAGCACAGTGTGGAAAGAAGCTGGGAACTAGTGCGCTAGAAAGCAACCCAAACCAGTACTTCCACTGCTCTCATAACTCTACCTTGAATTATGTATATTCTGGGTTTTGCATGAGAAAAAAAATGTATTTTTTGAAACAAAAAAATAAAATTAGGATAAAAAATTCAGAGGGTCAGCTTCTTTTGACTGTATTCTACAGCTCCAGCCAGACCAGGGTATAATTTTCAGTTATCTATTTTTTGTGACACAGTATACTTATGAACTGTACTAGGTTGTATCCCCGATAGCTAGAGTAAAAACAATCACTCTACCAAAAAATTACACTCTAAAACAGATAAGAGAGAAAAGAGTATGTAAAATGGCTTAGTGCAGCCTTGGTTTCAGTTCCTTCCTTCCTCTACAAATTTCCTGTCTAGGCCTGAGCAATTGTCAAAGGCCATTTGAACCAACAGACCCAGAAGCCCATTAAGGTTGTGGATCAAAATTTCCTGAAAGGAGCCCCAACTTCACACCAGGGTGGAATACAGCTTCTCCCCGAACCTTGAAAGAAAAATGGAAACTGACACACAGGGGCTAGGAGGGAATTGCAGCATGTTCCAGCCAGATCCCCAAATTGGACTGTCATGGAGCCAGGAAATCTGCCAAGGCAAATGCATGCTGTTTAATGCAGACCAGCCCGAGATAACCTGCGCCTCAGATCCTCATTTGTAAAACAGGAATAACTATCCCATGCTTTATGGGAAGAGAACATATCCTAAACATTTTGAAATAATCTGATCCCATAACAGAGGAAGACAAAAATTCCGAAGATTGACCATCTCCATTTGCTGTAGAAAACATGAAGAGACAAAGGTTAAACAAGTTGTGGCAATCACACATGGAGACAGGAGCACAGCTGGAAATTAAATCCAGACCTCTAAAATTATAGTCCAGTGTTTTTATCACAAAATCTTTCTTCTTCGTTCTTGATTAAAACAGGAAACCAGTACACAAAATATGTGCTTACTCTGTAACTTCAGCATGTTACCACAAATGTCTTAGAAAAATATATATGCGCTTCAAATATGGTCATCTCAGCCAAGTGTATATTTTGATGAAACAAAAAGCATGCATATCATTCTGGAGGAGGCCCATCATCAAACACCTGGTCCTCAGGGGCCTGAACAAACACTGTAACTTCTAAGTTGAGACAACCTTGTATTGGTTATAAAAACATCTGTTTATGTGAATTTTAAGATAATTTTGTGTAAACTGCAAGATTTAAAATGTTGTTGTCAGTGGCTGAACCACACTGAGACTAAAGAGTATTTGCAATGCAACCCAAGGAAAGGAGGAAGAGACAAGTGCTGCTGCTGTTTGATGATAAGGAAAGTATTCTTACTTTTTAACATGATGTTGAGTGCCTTTCATTTGCCAGACAGATCCAGTTTACAAAATTGTTTGCCCACACAGCTACTGTCTTTTACCTGGAAGACCCCCGCCACGGGCAGGGAGGTGGCCTCAGGGTGAAGTGCTCTGATGACCTACTCCTTTGCACCCTCTTTCCCAGGGCCTCATATTCCCTTTCCCTTCTTATAATTAAGCAATTTTTCACATGATTAAAACATACTTCCCCCACCATAAAACTGTATGAGTGCCTGTCACATCATCCAGGGGGCTCCCTTTGGGGTCACAGAAGAGATGCACTTCATCTATGTGATAAAAAGTATGGGATATGCAGACCACAGAGAATAAATTGCACACCCCAGCCTCACGGTTCCTCACCAGAGTTTTAATTCAGATGTGTTACTAGTTTTTAAAGACATTTTTTTTTTTACATTGTTTGAAAGAGCTGGGTTTTTTTCTCAACTACAATTGTTTCATCACTTGCCTTCAATGGACTGAATCTTAAAATTTTTACTGTTGTCCCAAACAACCTGAAGAAAATAAGGCATGAGAACATGCAAATTTATTCTGAATTATTAACATCTCAAAATTCCTCCCCAGAGTAATGACGATTTCTGCTTGATGATGGTGTTTCTTCCCACCTATTTCTCCTCCTAAGGATCCAGCATACAGGCATCAGTGGCTGTAAACTCAGAACTGATGTTAGTCAGTTTGATGAAACAGGGACTTCTCAAAGTTTCTTAGAAAGCCCAGTCCCCCTGCACAGGGCTCTGGAATGAGGTGTTCACCTCCCGGCATCCTGAGCAGATTGCAGAAAGGTCATGTGGGGAAAAGTGCAGCACTGGCAACAGAGCCAGGTCTGTTCACCTACACTTGGCAAGGAATGAGTTTATAGCTACTTCTTTCTGCCTGTACTTTGTTGTACCTTCCTCACTTCTGCTAAAGCCTCATCAGATTTTCCAGAAGCCCTTAGATCCAACAAACGGTCAGATATCTTCCATCCCAAGTTCCTTCCGAGGTGGCACCACTATAGTCACACTCTTGAGAGTCACAAAATAGAGAAATCTAAACAGCTTCAAAACAGAAATTTGCCCAATAGGTAAAATTGAATCTGAACATTCAAGAGAAGACATTAGAGAACATATTGTCTCTTAGAATAAAATTGTCTTGTAAGAGCAACACATCTAGAAGGGAAGGCAAGTGTTTCCACCCTCCTACTCTTTGACACCAAGGATTAACATCCATTGCTTAAACCACGCTAAAAAAAACCATTTTCCAGTATTTGTTACCCATTTATTTTATTTCCACACACTCGTACCTTCCTGAACAGGCAAGATGTCTCTCTTCAGAAAGGCAAAAGCTAATAATGTTAATGATACAACTACATTACACAGTGAGAGAAAGGATTCAACCTGCTAGCTTGTGCTCTAGCGAAACAGTCCTCTAGTTGTGCAGTCCTTTGACAGCAGTCTGGTCAGAAACTAGTTTTCTGACTGTGTTTTGATTTTATTTCCTTTGTAGATTAGTTTGTACTAGCTATTAATGCTTTCAACAATTTTAATACTTTTGCTAAATAATTTTGATAGATTTTACTTTTTCTTTTCTACAGAAAAATCCCTAGAAATTTTCACAGATACAAACTTTCACAGCAAATAAAGACCTCTCCACCTTCTCAACAGTCCACACCAGTTTAAGACTATGCATTTGGTTGGAAACTTTTACTTTTAGATTTTTTATGGAAATCTCTCAACTTCAGTGCCTGAAGGTCAGGGCCCTTTTTTGTGCTGGCAAGTCTGAGTGCATAATGCACATCTGATCTCTGGCAATCTTTAATTGTAGATAATTTCTAGAAATCTACAGCAGAACACACGGACTTCATAAAAATACCTTGTTAGATGGTATCAACACAGGTAATGCTTTTCATCCCTTAATAATTCATTAGGTATAGTTTTAGACCAAGTTACAATGGTTTTAGATTTCAGCGCTTCCACTGAAGCGTGTCTTTTTGGAAGCGTTAATGCCAGGAGAAATGGCTCTCAGGTGGCTCAACACAAGATTGTGCTGTGCAGCCAGCAAACAGAAAGAGCCTTTTGTTCTGTGTGGGCTCCTTCCAAGCAGTTAGGTATTTCTTTCACCTTTTTGCCGTTTCCTTTTTTCTGGCTTACAAAGCGATATGCATGATTTTATATAAAACATTCAGTAAAAAAAAAAAACACCAAAAACTTAATCGGTTTCTGAAAAGAAAAATGTAATACTGCAAATGATGGCATTTTATTTGAAGGACTAGATCTGCATGGAGCAGAGGAACATGGGAGCAAATGTGAAGCATAAGAAAAGAAAAAAAAAAGGACAGTATCAAAAGGAAGGACAGGAACATTGAAAAAGTAGGCAAAACCTAGTAAAGTAGGAAAGAGAAAACTGAAACAGGAATAGGCACGCAATGAGGCAAAGATCTGTAATCCCTGAAAGCTCCTGGTCCTCATATGGTTAGTTCCTCATGATTTCTCACTAGACCTTTGACCTGACCTTGTTTTTCTCAAGTTTCAGCTTTTTCTTCAATCTAGTGAATATAAAATAATCACCACCAAAATCTACAAGCAACGTATTCTTCACCTTTTAATGGCAGGGCCAAAACTGTAACGGCATACTACTGTTTCCAGGTCTACCACTGACACCATTGGTACAAGACTGATTTAGAGGTGTCATGATTCAAATGAGAGGGTTTGGGTGGGGTGGTTTTTTTTCATATTCTTTGCTTTATTCTAACTTACAGTTCAAAACCAGCAAAGTTTGAGTAGTCAAGCATTCAAAACCTAGGCAAAACCAAAATGAAAGACAGCTCAGGAAGCTTAATTCACTTCCACTTGGGGGTGGGTGTGGTGTAATTCAGAAATATGTGTCACATAGTAATTGGGTTTTTCACTTTATCAACTGGAATTGTTTTTTTGATTTATGTTGATATTTGTAAAATATTAGTAAGTTATCACTCTAGCACAGGAGAAGGGTTTGGGAAAACCTAGGCAAACCAAAATAAATAAGATTAATTGTTTGCTCAATAACAAAAGGGGAATCAACCTACAGCTTGGGTCCTAGATTTTCGTCTTATGCTTGGAAACTGCTACTCTTCAGTTGCATTTGAGAAGTGTTCCTTGAACAGTTCAGTGCTTCACTATACATAATTCAGTTTGCTGTCTCGTGTACCAGTCTCTGCCTTCTGATATCATAAAAGTTCAGACAACTTCCTGGTATCTCACTATTTTGCTTTGTAGAACAGGTACGTAACAGTTTTCTCAAGTGTTTTCAGTGGTTACAAAAATGATTACTTTTTTTGTACTGGCATGGACAGCTAATCTTCAATAGCAATAAATTTTAAGGAAAATATGACAACTTGTTAAATCCCTATACTGGTGAAACCTTTAAGTTAATGTACGTTTTCTGTGCCTATAAAATGCAAGAATGTGTACCACGTGGTATTATTCTTATATATGGAAGATGACTAAGTGAGTATATGCAAGATGGATGGATTAGTGGTCAGCCCACTGCAGTTGTTTAAAGTGTTTCCACTTAAGCCATTGGGAGTTCAGAGATCACAAACACTGATTAATAGTGTACTTCTGAAAAGCATCCACATCTTTACAAATCTGCGTTTACTCTTTGTTTCAAGTAGTCCATCACCAACACTAATTTTATGGCCTCAGACTGTACTCCTCACTCCATTATTTGATCAACAGCAGAACCTACTTCAAGAAATTATACAATATGCAACATTTCAATTAAAACCAACACATGAAGCAATGATGGTGAAAAAGAGTTAATCTATTTTCATCATTATGACTGGATCAGCAAGTAAGCCCAGGCAGCTAACAAAAATCACCAAATTACTACTGAAGTCCAAATGACATTAACAAACAGGTTTTACCTAGCTACTCAAAGACAGGATTCTAGTCCTGTTTTATCTGACCTTTCAAGCTATAATAATATAACATGGGTCAATTTATAACCACAGCAACCTAAGCATTTTGTCCGTTCATTTTTAACCACTCTTCCACCCCCTACTTGCCCTGTAAACAGGTACTGTTAAAACATCATGCCTTTGTGGTATTTTGCTTGTCTAAAATACAAAATAAGAAAGCAGAAGTTGCTCAAGAAAATTTGATCAAACCAAAAGCCACTGTAACAGAGTGTTATCCCCATCTGCAAAAAGCTTCATCCAGTCTGTGAGTTTTCAATCAAATTAGATATTTTTTAGCAAGCACACTGTGGTTTCAGGCAGTGTTCACTGAGCTTATGAACTAAATTCTTACAGAACAAAGTTGGTCAGAGTGCATTAAGTAATTTTCCAAAAAGTACTTACTGAAGATTGTGATTCGGGCTGTTTGTTGGACCTGTAAACATAAACCAAACAAACATTACTGGCAAGTTTGGCTCAAGGACAACAGCATAAGAAAAGTCAAGAGCAATCTAAAAGAAACCAACTCTTTAAGGAAGGTTTGTCTCAAGATTCAAACAAAACCCTCTGCATTCCTGCACATAATCATATATTGCTATTTTCAAAGCCACAAATAAAAATCACATGAATCTTCCGCCTGGTCAGGCAGCAACTTGAGTGGACTTAACTTTTGTTATTAAATATGTCCCACCATAAAAACACAGGCTGTTAAAAAGACAATGTGTTATCTTCACACATCAATTACCTCTTAATAAGCCCCACCTGAGAGCCTTACTATCAGTTTATGGTATGACACAGGCATGCTCTCAACCTTTGTCACAGCAGGGACAAGGTCCAATACCCAGCACTTAATGAATCACTTACAAACTAAACTGTGGAGTTAGCTATTTTCATTATAAAATCAGAAGAAATTTTAGGAAAATGTCTCTACAATTTTCTTCACCATTGCTTCAGAAGCAAACTAAATAAAAGCTTGCCTTCCAGGCTGGACGATTAAGTCTCCAAAATGCAATATAAGTGCTTCTTGAAAGGTGCGGTGTACCTTCATCTGTCAAAGGACAGAATTTGAGGCCAAGCTTCACTTAACAGTACAGATGTGATATTTCACAAGGATGGGGCCAGCACTATGAATATCACGTAGAAAACTGCTTCTCATTGTTTCCTTTAGGTTTCTTTACGGACTGAGTTGAGCAGTACAGTGAAAACTCCAGGCAATGAAATGTTACCTTTTCGTACTTTATACTGGCACTTCTTTAAAATTTTTTCTTCACTACGTATTTACAGACCTTTCCATCTGTATTTACTTTCTTTTATTACCAGTAAATGAGTATTGAGTTCAACCGAGAAGTTCTGCACTGGGGGAGAGGCCCCAGGCAATGGCTTTATTTATTTCCTTTTGTGTTGAGAATTCTTCTTAAAACATCAAATTCATTTCTCATTATGCTACTGTGAAAACTAATACCTAGTCTATAAAGCAGTCTGAGTAATTATAAAAACCAGGAACTCACCAAGCCTTACGAACAACACTCCTGTTGCAGTTATTGTCTTCATCCCATTTGAGGCCACGCACTGGTAGTATCCTGTGTCCGTGGTATCCAGATCCTGGATTCTCAGACGTGAACCATAATCTGTTTTTCTGATGATGATCCGTCTTGGTTCCTGAACCACTGGAGCATCATTTTTTAGCCATCTCACATTTGGAGATGGATTTCCTGCTACCTTGCAGTGCAGGATTGCTGTTTGCCCCTGGACTACAGTGATATTGTTTACTGGTTCCAAAAAGGTCAGAAAGTAACCTAAGAGGGTAAAAGGTCAGAAAAGATCAGACTTCACTTTGCTTGTGATAAAAGGCTGCTCAAATGCACATTTTTGAGAGAGGGTCTTGTAAATGGTTTCAGTTTTCTTTCAAGCATATACTAAAAAAAAAAATGTGCAATTCTCTGTCCTAGGGACACCATAACATTACAGTCTGATTTGTCTTTCATGATTGGCTTCATGTTTGTCTGCAAGTAGATATGCAGTTTAGAAGGTCAAGCATGAATTAATACCATTACAATCCTAACTCCCTTTGTGGACACCTATTCTGAAAGCAATAATGATTTTTTCTGCTCCATTTCTATGTCTCTTGCGAAACAGTTAGTTCTGTAACAAAAAAATACACCCCTATTCCATAAGAAAGTAATCCCAGTTGCAGCCATATTAGAATATCATTATAATTTTACCACTTAATCTTCTTACATGGTCATATATTTGTCTTTAAAAATAACTAAAACTGGAAAAGTTACTTTTAGGTATTAATTTGACTTGCCAGATACTCAACTGACAAGAAATCTTAAGATGAACCTGATTCAGATAGGTTTTCCTTACAATCAAACTTCAAAGATGGCAAGTCTCACATTCAATTTAAAGAAAGTATGCCTCAACTGTAGAAGTAACCTGTGATACAGAGGGCACTTTTAAATTGATTATAGACTGCCATTTTTCATGTCAAATCTTAAAGTAGTGCTAAATTGGACGAAGAAAGGTCTGTATGGACATCAAGTAATCCGGTTTCATGGGTTTAGTTTTATAAATGGAATCTAAAAGCACTAATTTGTGGTTTGTTAAAAGCAAAGGGCTTGTCAAGAAGCATGTATGCTGTATTGGTGATCTCAAGTGATAAAAAGATTAAAAAAATAATTTATGGAAGACTATTGTAAAAAATTGACAATCAAATCTTCAGTCTTATTGTTTTAAATTTAATTTGGTGTTAGGAGTCTTGCAACTGACATACATCACACATTGAAAGCTTGGAAGCATGTAATTCCATTGAAATAATAATGCAATTGTCAAAACAAGTAAGAAAAATATCTAGCTGTCATACTCATATGTTTGTTTTGATGAATTTATACCATTGAGACATAGAGCATCAGGAATACTTCATATTACGTTACATTTTTATGTCATCTAGATCCAAATATCAAATAACTGATGGATGTCTACATGTGCCATTCCCTATCAGCTAGATTATTTTACAGTTGTTTAATGAGGAAATAGCATATTACTGTGCAGGAATCTAACACCAGCAATGCAATGGTAACATTTGCAGTCTAATTGCTGAAGTACTTAAAAAAAAATGATGCGCTGCTTTGATTTACTTTTGACATGATCATGAAAATCAGTTACTCTGTAATGGCTAGGCATAGCAACGGAGAGGAAAACACTAGAAAAATCATAATATAAAGAGTTCGCAAAGCCAGATTTTGCTGGAAAAATGGGTTTTCTTGAATATTATGTTGTTCCCTACCATTGAACTTCCAAAAGAAATGCTGCTTTAATGAATAACATGAAAATACAATGTAGATAAGCGTGAATTTAGTATGTCACTAAACAGAAAATGAAGTAAATCCCTGCCCATGGCAGGGAGGTTAGAACTAAATTATTTTTAAGGTCCCTTCCAATCCAAAACATTCTATGATTCTATGAGTCAAATACATATAACCTCCACATGACACTGGAAACTTAAAGGAAAATTATTTGTCATCCTTTTTCCACATAAAATAATGAAGTAGTCTGCAAGTAATTTTACATTAGTTTTCCCTATTGTTAGTCTACAAATCTTTAGCTGACTTTAGAACATTTTGACAGAAAACAAATACTTTTTTCAAATGTCTGATAAGAAAGGAAGAAGAAGCCTTCTGCAATGTCATGCCACAACAGTGTCATTTGTTGTGGTTTCCAGTTACGTTTCAGAATTAGAATTGCTAGGGTAACATTCTGGCAGGGAACAGAAAACCAGCAAATTATCTTGTTGATACAGGGAATAGAAGCAATTGATTAAAACTATTACTTAAGCCAACATTTTTACATATGTAAGTATTTGTAGCAGCAAGAAAGAAAGTATGATCAATCCTGCCACATGTTAGAAAAGGAATTTCCATGGCTATTTCACTCTTAGCTCATTATTTTGCCACTTTTTCTTAATCTGTATGGAGTTTATTCTCATCAGCATGATTAAAGCAGAGTATACAGTCAGGAGGAGAAGTAAGTTTGCATTTATTTGAAATATGTTCAAAAGAGTTCTCATACTCAATAATACTGCTTGAGTCAGAATTAATTTATGAAAAGGGGTGGAAAAGCTGGAAAATTCTTCAAATTTTAGCAAAACAACTGGAGCATTGAGGAAGTCAAGGACATCTAGTCATGGTAATGGCTTTGAGATGTTGGGTGGAAGAGGAGTGGAGCCCCAGTGTGGGACCATGAAAGCACCAACTCAAGCAACAGTGGCAAATTGGATGTACAGTCTGCAAAATGGGTGGGAAATTGGCTCACAGGCCACGCTCAGAGGGTGATGATCAATGTTTTTTACTCAGGCTGGCAGACCGTCACAAGCAAGGTCCTTCAGGGATCAATACGGGGCCCCACACTGTTCAACATCTTCATAAATGTCTTGGAAGATGAGATTGAAAGCAGCCTGTTTGCTGATGAGGCTAAACTGGGTGGTGATGTGGGCAGAAGGAAGAGCCATCTTAGAGACCTGGACAGGCTGAAAGAAGGGCAAGCAAGAACTGCATAGTGTTTCAAAGACGCGTCCAAAGTCCTGCACCTGCACCAGGATAACCAAAGAGCCCAGTACAGGCTTAGGATCTGTGTGGCTGAGGAGTAGCCTTGCTGAAAGGGAGCTGGGCGTCCTGGTGGACAACAAGCTCAACATGAGTCCGAAAAGAGCTGCTGCGGCAACAAAGGCAAACCAGATCCCGGGCTGTGTCCACAAGGGCATTGCTAGCTAGCAGACATAGAGACATGATCATCGCAGTGTACTCAGTGCTTGTCCGGCCACACTTGGAGTCCAATTCTAGTTCCCAAAATTCAAAAATGACACAGAAAGTCTGGAGAGTGTCCAAAGGAGGGCCATGAAGATGACTGAAAATCTGGAGAGCCTGCCTTATGAGGGAAGACTTGAAGGAGTTAGGTCTTTTCTCCCTGAAGAATAGAAGGTTCGGGGGGGGGGGGATGGGGTGGGGTGGGGGGGGGGGGGGGGGGGGAGCTCAAGAAGCCACATGGAGAAGACACAAGAGGCAATGGCTACAAGCTGCATCAAGAGAGGTTTCATCTCAATAGAACTAAATTTTTTGCAGTGAAAACAACCATTCACTGGAAAATGACCTCTCCAGAGATGCAGATGAGTCCTCGTTACTGGAGGTTTTCAAGGTGCGATCAGACAGGGTGTTAGATGATCTTGTCTAGGCTCCCTTTCCCTAAAAAAGTTTGGCCAGATGATCTTTTAAGGTCCTTCCCAACCTGGGCTGTTCTGTGGTTCCATGGGTCTGTGATTCAGCAATCATGGGGGCAGCCTGAATGTGCTCACATAAGAAAAGCAAAAGAGTTGGTTTAAGGTATTTTTTGAGAAGTTAGACCACTTCCAGCACGGAGCCAGCACAGAGGTACAAACACCAGCTCGGAGATGCTCCTGACTCCTAAGTGAAAGAAGCAGAGAAGATGCTTTCTATAAAGGTGGGGTCAACCCAAACGCTGTAAGTTGACAGTCAGGTAGTGTGGTGGTTCTATCTCCGATATACTTTTTGTTCTTAACACAGAAGTATAGGAAAGGTCTACGTTGTTCTTGTGCTACTTACTGGTCAGGTTTTGTGCCATTGGTCAGCTTACAGCTTGCTCAAACACCGGTATTTCACTTTTCCTAATGAGCCAGGTTAGTTATGGATATTACATTCAAGTAAATTTGGATGAAAACAGATACTAAATTTACTTACTAGGACCAACAGATGTTATTAACTCAAGATTAAATTCATGTTAGGACTTTCTGGTTTACCAATTAAACCAGAGGTACCATAGGAAGTAATTTGGTCAATAGCTTTTAAGCAATTCAAAGTATTTTGTGTGAATTTATGAATCAGATCCTATTAATAACTAGAACAAAACTATTACTACCAAAAGCAATGCCAAAGATTTATGGATGAATTCAGACCCAGTGTGATTAGATACAGTTCCCCTGAAGTCAGTGTAACTGAATTCATTTCCTGCAGGTTAGAATTTGGCTTTAGTTCATTATTTCTCCTGCCAATTTTATAGGCATTTTCTGCAGTGTTTTACATTACCCTGTTATTACAAATCAAGTAATAAATACTTTAACCTACTGAACTTTGAAGCACTTGTGTTTTCTTCAAAGTTTTGCAGAGCAGCTCAGGAACAGTAGGGCAACTCACTGCCTATCCACTGCCTCTGTCTGTACCCGGAGGTGTACAGTCTTTATTTCCTATTTTCGCCTCCTCTTTGAGAAATGATTCTGAAGTCTGACATTTATATACTTACTGAATCTGAAGTGATTGTATGACAGTGGGCAGCCATTTGTTGTGCTGCTCTGTTATTTGGTGTCCACTTTAGAGAACCCATAATTGCAAATCTTTCAAACAAAGCGGAAAATTTAACCAACCAACCAAGCTCTTAAGAATGCTTTTTGTACTTAATTTCTGCAGTGGTAATCAGCAGTTACTTTTTGTGATGTACCTCACACCACAAATGCTGTGTGGATGCCAGTTCGATGCACTGGTTTGGAGGAAAAAACGAACTGTTTCCCAAGATAAACTGGGACCTCAACAATGTGCAAAACAAATTTTTTCCAACGTAGTTTCCTTTCTCTCTTAACATTCATTTGGACAGGGAGGAAAATGAATGTGAACGCACTAGAACTTGTATTTAACTTGTGTCCTATTTTGTTAAGCATCAGTCAACTAGAATTTTTAAAACTTGAATAGATTTGATCTGTTTTAATACTGACATACCTTTGAAACAAAGCATAAATATAAAATATTTTGGGCTTTCTAAGTATAAACAGCATTACTAAACTTTTAAATGTCATACTATAAACAATTATATTTCATTGGGGACACAGATATCAAATACAATTTTTTAACAATCCGAGTATAATGGCCAGCAACTTTCTGTGTTACACAGATGCTACCGTTATATACTATTTTCTATACTCTGGCTTGGTTCCAAGAGTCACTGAAATGAAGGACAATGCTTCCTTTGCCTTTAGTGGTCTTTGGCTTGGCTTAAAGTACTTCAAAGGGAAAAGCTATCTCATGGATATTTCTACATTTGCTGTAGGCAAATATGCTTTAAATTAAGCTTCTCTTTTGTTATGTTTTCTGACATAGTGTACAACCAATACTAATATTTATTTTGCTTGAACAAAGTAAAAACTGTTCTGTCAAGAACCTATGAGAGGATAATGCAGCTTAATCTATATATTGTATTATACGATCATAGTCTGTGTATCCTATGAGTAAAGCAGCTTAGGGAAATGACTGACATGAATTCTGGCAAAACTCCTTCATATTTTGAAATGCCTTTGTTAGGTTGCCAGTACTTCATATTTTTAAATTGAATAAATTTCATCTAAATATATCAAACAGTATCCCACAGCAAATCAAAATGAAGATGACAGGTCTATTTTGCGTGTTTTGGCAAGAATATAAAAATAAACTTCTCCTGCATGTGTCAAATCATTATCAAGATAGGCACTAGAATATACACTAAGATAAAAACACAAAGGGTACAACTATCACTGAGACCTCACATGCATATTATGTTTCTTAGTTTTACTTATATTATTCTGGCACCTAGATGTCCAAGTTATTGGCTTAAACCATATGTGCTATTCTTGGCATGAACACAATATAAAATGATTGCTCTGCTTCTGTTATTTTAAGATCTTAGCTGTGATTTTGAAGTTCATTCTAAAAAATATTTTAAACCTCTTCAGTTACTTTAGATCATGTTAATTTTAGCTTAGCTGTTTTCAATTCCAGATTTATTTTCTATTCTTTTGTTGTTGCTCCTCTTTCCCTATATGATTTTTAAAATAATTATGCATTGACAATTTTCAAACCAGCTTCTTGATGGCCTCCATAAATAGCAATTATTAAAAATTTTCAACTTCTAATCTCAGAACTTCTAAATAGTTTATGAATATTGAAGTCTCATAAGACAGGACGGTAACATCAACCTTATTTTCCAAATGTGGAAACTAAAGCAAGGGTTGTTTAAGTGACTTCCAAAATTTACAGGTGGACTGTTAAAATATGTATGATACACTGAGTTTCACATCTTTCTGTGTTCCTGAGATAATAAGGATATGAGATAATGTAATAATAATCCATTTTTTATTCCTTTTTATTTCTGCATTGCACACGGGAAACAAACACTGAATATCCAGTTTCTGAGAAAAAGAATGGAAAATTTGAGTCATAAATTGATAGTTACCTGAAGATAGAACAATCTCTTCAGAACAAGTCATAATAATAATTACATATATGTTTTATCACTTTTTAGATTTGTATTATGTATTTCAATAACTTTATCCAACAGTCAGAAAAGCCCATAAAACCATCTGTTCAGAACACATCATAACTTACGGCAGTGTTGGCTTTAGATACTCAAAATTTAAAGTCAGCTGTTGAAAAAGAAAAAGGAAACACTTCCTGCCTGCATAACTGCATACAATTTAGAGCATTTTCAGATTAATGGCATAAGACTCTCCAATGTTCAAAACCACTAAAAATATGTGTATTATGATTTTTTTTTTCCCCCAAGCCCCTTGCTTTTTTATTCCTCCTTCCCAAGCCTTTTTGATTTTTTTTCCTTTAAATAACTCTTTGTTCATTTTGTTAGATATATATAAAAGAACATGGTCTTTCTCACCAGAACTCTTTCAAAAGACAACTTTCTGCTATGGCACTTTAAGACTAATATAATCTTACATGCAATACAAGAGATTTTTTGGGAAATTTTGAGTAATTAATAATTCCATAAGAAACAAATTAATTATTTCCTATAATAAGACATAATTTTTCACCTAGGAAACGTACTTTAGCTTATGGAATGGTTGATTATTAACAAGAAATGACTTGAGGAAGACAACACTTCCCAAATATACTGTGATATGATTACCGTAATAAGTATAAAGTCTTCCCAGAACTGACAGGTAATCTATAAAGAATATCAAAGGGTTGCAGATTGTTCCGGGCTTATAAAAGAATTGAACACCATCGTAAGCAAAAACAAACATGAAAGTTACTGGAATTCAAAGTATTCCTTTCTAGAGGTGTGTATAGCAACAATGCTGCAAGTACAAGAGCTTAGGGGATCTGAACCACACCATCACATCTTAGCAAGTTGTAAGAGTCCAGTAAAGCGACTCTTTCCACACGTAAATCAGGGCTGGAAATACACGGAGAAAAAACATCCTAATAAGGAGCAGAGATAGAAGTCTAAGTCTCATGATTTCTTGCACAGACCATTTTCCTAAATGTGAAGCAGTCTTCCCAGTTCTTCACCTCTCTGCTTTATTTAACCACAATACAAAGATGAGCAACCCACAACACATTGTAGCCAAAATACACATGAGCAGTTAAGGAAACTACACTGTTATATACTGCCACATAGTATTTCCAGATAAATTGATACCTTTACAGCCTAATTTAATCCCATTATGCGCACTCCATCTTCCATACTATTTGTGTTCTCAATGTACAAAACTGCAAGCCAGAAGCATGTAAAATGAAGTGACTTGGATCACATGCACTTCAAATGTACTTCAGAACAAATTACAGCACATTCAGGAATGAAGCAGAATTAGCACTGAAATACTGCCACAATGTGCACATTGTTCCCCACACCGAAAACAGTGGGCTTAAGCTCTCTTATTAGCAGAAGAAACCTGATTTTTAAGCAGCATTTTCTCATACTTGAAGGACTGAAGATCTTATCTAGCCTGGGAATCCAATTCTGTGGGGTGCAATTGTTTTCTTGTTTTGTGAACTTCCAGGTGAGACTGTGAAGGAGCACCTGTCCTAGGTTAGTGCCCTTTTAGAAGCAGATCTTAGTGGGGGCACAACAGTGCAGTTAGGATGTGGACTGATCTTTCGATCACCAGTCCTAAAAGCCACCACTTTTAGAATACATGATTCCTGGCAAGTTACCTTATGTCAAGTCAAAGCAACCAGGATAGCCTAGTCATATAGATTTATCATATAGATACCTCTTGAACCAGAGTAAGTTCCCAGACCGACTTCTGCAGAAACCACAGTTAAGGTCAGGGGCTTGAGGCATCATGTCGCCTTGAGCAACCCAACTCACTCAATATCTCAGCTACTGCAAGTTGCCCTTAATCATGCATTTAACTATTGAAGTATATTGCTCTAACATTGCCACCACCAGATATTATTTATACTATGAGATTTTAGTGGAGCTCATTTAGGCGTGAAGAGTTCATTACCCTTTAATACTTTCCCCAAGTTTGTTTTAAGAGTACAAGATTGCAAGCAGTGAGCCCCTCCATGATGATGCACCAACAGTGCTCATCACAAAAGAAAAGCTTGGTTTCGGTTTGTGCCACAACTCTCATCTTTTTTGTGAATAACAGGTACGTTCTTTTTCTCCTCTGGGCTTCTGAAAGGAAATATCCCTGTTGGCCTTGTCCTGGCCCTCTGCTGCAGTGAGAGAAAGAGAGAGGAAACTTTGCTCCTTCCCCAGCATCACTGACAGGAAAAGTTGGTCGACTGCAGGAAGGTGGGCAGAGAGCAGTGCCAGACCCAAGCAGGCAGTGAGCCCCAGTGTTTCCAGAGCAGAGCACAGAGCTGACATAATTTTGTTTCTTAAGCCGGGGAAAGAGACTTTTTAGGAACCAGAGAAAGTTTGTTAAGAGTGTTGGTTGCAAAACAGAAAAGATATCAAGACACACTAGATTGAAATCAAGATTGGGAAAAGGATAATTTTTGCAAAGGCTCACTGGACTGGGAGGACATTTGTGCTTGAATCTTTTATTTTTATTCCAAAGCAGATCTAAGTTCTTCTACACCAAATTCACAGTGCTCCCCTCTGCTTTCCTGGTGGTTCAGGAGATCAGTTCAATGAAACAGGAAGATAAATTTTCCTCAAAGCCCTAGCCAAGTCATGGTCCTATCGATCAGCTATCAGAAAGCTAGCTTCACTTTTAAGAAGAGACTTGCAACTTTTTCAGAGTGCCTACTATTAATAATACCTTGCTTAACCAGGTTACTTCCTTGGAGACAGAAGCATATTTCAGGACTTCTGGAGGATTTACAGAGTGTGATCAATACGTTTGGGCATTATTAAAGCCCATTTACTATTATTTTCAGGTCTGTCTTGGGTCTATTCTACACTAGAAAAAGATACAAGTCATAAACAAATCAGAATAACTAAACATTTTTTAAGGAAGGGAGGAAGATCAATGTGGTGGAAGGAGCTGAAGGCCTCTTTCTAATGGTACCAATAGTATGCACAACCTCTGAAGCAGAACTATCCAAAGATTTTTTGAAACGAGACCTGCTACCTCACTATGATACAGAAACACATGGATTAACATTCCAACCAAAGAAACAAAAACGTTCAGCCAAGGGATTTTTGCTTACTTGGAGAATTCCGTAGCCACAAAAATAAAAGGGTAGCAAAATGAGGCCATTTCCAGACCAGGCATGCTGGAAACCAGCAACTGATTCTACACCAATGAGTCATATAAGAACAAGGGTCTCTTTTTTTTTTTCTGAAGGAAATACAAAATCCTTATGATGTAGAAATGTTTGAGATGTGATTAATTACTTCCTTAGACAGGTATTGCCTGTGGCCCTGCAAAAAAAGGAAATAACTGCAACTCCTTTCTCAGCAAGAATTTAACCAAGTAATGTCACATGAAAAAAGACATTTTCTTTTATGTCTGTACTTAAAAGCTCAGACATAACAAAAAAGTAAATAAAGTGGGACCAACTTGCCAAGTAAGCAAGCCTGTCAATGCAGTTAAAGATTAAACATGGACCTTTTTCCATCAAAAGTAGTGGGTATGGGAGTGTGGAGTAAATAAAAAACTCTAGTATACTGTGCTGCTGGCAGGAATGTCTATTAATGAAATTTGTTCCCGATAATGGAGGACAAAATTTAATCCCCAAATCATCTGGGAGCTTCAGGAAGTGGAAGAGGGTTGAGGAGTACACAAGAAGTCTTCCTCCCAAACCGGAAGGATACAGTCACACAATGATGATCAGTAGCAACGTGGTTAGAGATACGCAAACATAAACATGTCTTTATTCAACTAAGGATAGAAATCAGTGGAAAATTCTGAAGAAAAGCTTCTAACAAGCATAGTCAATGTAACAAATCTAACCAGCATTCAAGTGAAACACAATAAGGATTACATGACATTGGATATTTATGAGAACAGAAATTACATTCCAAGGTAGCCTCAAAATTTATGTTCCTGTGAAAGAGAGGCTCTGAAAAATCTAACCAGCACCTCACAGTGTCTTAGGCTTCAATATGTACTCATCTTGCTGAGAATGCTAATGATAATGCAGAAAGTAGGCTGAGCTCTTCATGCGAACAGATTATATGACCTTTTTTCTAAGTGTAAGGGTTGACTTTGTATAGCAGTGCTTCTATACAAAGAAAAAAATCTGTACTACAACTGAGAGAACATGTTTCTACAGATAGAACACTGAAAATGTCCTGCTTTAGGAAGTTGAACCAAACTGAATTGGAATTCCATTTTGCAGTAAACACGTGCATTTTCAGAGCCGAGAATAGCATTTAGATCTATAATTTAAGTGATAAAGTATTATAAAAATATATGCTAACTAACAAGTTACTAGAAATTCTGCAATTACAGTCTGTTCTTTAGAAAAAAACTCACTAATGCTCAGAGCTACTTAAAAAGAAAAGTATTCTTGTGTTGCCATGGACTGGGTTTAATTATCTCAAACGAAAGTTATTTACAGATAACAATACTTAAGATTTACCTATAGATGCCAAGTGTGGCACTGTACAAAATTAAATCATTTTCATGGCACCAACATGACAGAAAATATGCTAGGAAGGCAATAATAGCCCTCTATGTTTGGGTCAAACATTTAATTCCTAAGTGTGAGGGGACTGAACATGCTTGAAAATTAATTTTTATGTACTCCAGTAACCTTGCTATTTCCTCTGAGAATCAGAAGTATTAAGTCATACAAGGCTGCCTTTCTTACAGACTTTCATTCACAGGTAAATCAAGTGAACATATAATAAGAGGATTTTGCTAGTCCTTTCTAAATTATACTTATATTTGGGTGGGGGGAAGAAAAAGTAACTACAGTTAATTTTACCTTTTGGTGTTGGAACTGGTCTTTCAAGTCCATCCACGTGACCTAAGGGGTCATTTGTATCTGGAATTTCCATTTCACCTAGGAAGAAAAAAATATTTTGTCAAATTGATGTTCTGAGTTGATCTTTCTCTTTAACAGCATTATGATAATAAGTTCAGCAAACTCATTCAGCCCAGATCCTGGTTCCAGAGCAACAGGAGACAGCTACTAACAAGGTCAGGATTTATCTATCACACATTAGAAAACTTTGTAATAATTTACCTTGTGCTTGGCAAATATAGGCAGCATTAAAAACTACTTCCCAGTGCTTACTAGAATAAAATTCACACAGTTTTACAAAGAACGCAAACATTTCCTGAAAACAGTGCTGGGCTAGCAAATTAAGCAGTACCTGAGCTTCATTGACAATCTCAGTTACAAAATGGCATAAATCTGCTTTTGAAGTTATGTTGCAGTAATTCAGATTCTATTTCCAGAGGTCTGGCTCATCACCTCTGCTGACTTTCTTAGCCTATTCTCAGCCAAGTTGCTAGAAGATATCTCCAAAGAATTAAAATACAGTAACTATCAATGAAATATTCCAGGGGGTGATGAAATAGACAGGCATCTTTCTGTGTGCCCTCCTTTTTTGTGTCTAACATATATCAGAACAAGCTAGAACAAATGTTTAGCCAGCAGCTGCTGCAGACAGCAGACAATACTTCATGATCCTTTACTTTTCTGCAGGTCTTACAAAACCCTGACCATTATAAAACAGGGGTTCATTTGTTTGCTCTTGCTTTTGAAAATTTGATGCTGAGAAGCAGAGCTGAACTTACAAATTAGAAAAAGCTAGAGCGGTGCTTTTGCTAAGGCAACTTCTTAAATTACATCTCCTGTATTTTTGTATTTCCTAATTTACATTCAGCCATCCAAATTCCTTACCACCTTGGCGTATCACCAAGAGACCATGTAATCTAAGGTCATCAGGATCTAAAGTGAAAGATCTGGGTTGTGTTGTAGATTTGCTAGGGGTGTACATGGTAATGTTTTGGGTAAAATGAAACTAGGGAAAAGGCTCTCCCTCTTCCTTTTGTCCCCATTCCCTTCCTTCACACTAAACTCTACAACATTACTTTGACTGCAAGTCACAGCGACGAAACACAAAAAACTCCATCCCTATCTTGCAGCACATTATGAAAGAAGAAAATTGAGACTATGATTATTTTTTATTTTCCTTTTACGCTTTTACCCATTGAGGACAGAAGATTTAGCTAAATTGCCCTTAAACTTACCAGGTGAAACAGAAATCAGAGACATCTTCAACCTCAGGCTGGATCTAAAAGTATTTATTTTGTCACAGTACTGCCACCTTGTCACTACTTCAGTCTCTCCCTTCACCTCCCACTGGTTGAGGTTCCTAGCCTCAGAGTAATACTGATTCCACTAGAGTTGTGTGCTCATTCCCAGTCAACCCAATTAGAGTGATGGTGAAGAGAGCACTGTAACCCTTGGCTTGGCAGCCCACCTCTTTCAAGCCGGAACAGCTAAGGCTTGGGTAGACATAATCTGCCACTTCTAGCAATGGCCAACAGAAGTGATAGATAGTTTTCATCTGCAGACTAGTGGGAAAAGTGGAAATGGGTGGCCAAGGTGGCAGCACTTTAAATTGCCATTGCAAATCCTGCCTCAGTGTGTCTTCACACTCCTGAGGGCATGGTGCAGACTCAGTGCCTGACTTTTTATTGTACAGAGGTTTTGCTGATTTGTTTGTTTGAGTGTGAACTGATGAATGTGTAATAGGGATATTTCTGTCAAATTTCAGCAGAGACACATCACATCTCATGTTTACCAAGAGGCAGCAAGGCAAGCTCACCTCTATTCCCTTGCTTTTGCTTGACCTCCTCTATGTCACACAAGTTGTTTAGAACAGGGCAGCAACATTTACTGACCACAAGGAATATAAATCCAAGATGAGACATTGGAGTAAAAAGAAAGAGTAGAAAAAGAAACTATTCTTTCAGTCCATGAGCACCTGCACTTGGCTTGTTCTGGTGATCATAATCCAGTAGTATTCATAGCATAAAACATTATTTGTAGAATCCCATTATTAGGCACAATTGGTTGCTTAACACTCAGACCTCCAAACTCCAAACTGCCAAAGAGCTGAGTGGTACTTTTGGTTTAATACCATGTGTGCAACTTTAAAATAGTTGTTTCCATTTCTTCAGTCATTCAGGGGGATTCACAACAGAAAAAACATTGGATGCTCATATAAATAAGAACAGAAATTCCTTCCTCTCTCTTCCCTTCTTCCCAGACCCATAGGCTTTAATTTTTTTAAAGCCTTTCAAAACAAAGATGGAAAGAAATAAAAGCATTTTGTGATTTGAAAACATTTCAATAATAATTCTGTATGATTCACTCTTGTGCTTGATATGTTTTATGTCTGGAAAAAACATTAATCTCCAGATGTGCTTTACCAGAGAACAATTAAAAACCATAGACACCACCTACCAGCAAAGTCTCCATAACTGAGGCAAGTTAAAATTGGAAACCCTTTGTATACTTTGTAAATTATAAACACAAAACAGATTTGTCACTTAAACTTGCTTTTACAAAAGAAATACGTATATTTTCTGTAATCTGCAAAATCCCACTTCAGCCACATTTATTATGAGTTCCAAACTCTAACCATGAAGTTTCTGTACCACAACTTCAAACACCAAAAGGTTACTAACAATATGAAATATTAAGTTTTTTACACCATAAATGCTTCTGGATCAGGTGACCCACAGGTCACTACAACTAAATAAAACCTTTTCCTCTTGAATTAAACTGAGTCAAAAAATCCTGCAATCAAGAACTTTGAGGAAAAAGCTGTTTATTCCTGTTGAATATTATTTTCAGTGCTTTCTGATTTTACATTAATAACACAGTACATTTTTCCTGCTAGGATTAAATCCATAGTGTATTCCTCAACAGATAACAGTTCTTCCTGTTATTTTTTCTTCAATTCCCTTCACTGCAGTGCAGATGCACTCCTGATCACATGCTATCACCAACTCTCTGCGGTCTTCTTGTTTGAAGACCCCTACACAACTGTGCTCCTGTCCAGACCTGATTTTTAACTTGTGTCCCTTTTCCCACTTTGTGTATTCAGTGTTTCAGTAAGGGTATCCCGTTTTGCTTTTCTTTTTCCCACATTGCATCTTTTCCTGGCAGCATTTTCTATGTGTTGTTCCACTGCCTGAAGGGGGCAAAAAATCCACGAAGTAATTTTATGTGTCCATCACTGTCTTGATCAGTAAACAGTTAGAGAGTTAGAGTAAACAGTAAACTGCTAGAGAAGATACTATTGTTCATTAAACTGATTTTAGATTCAAGAAAGAGATTAAATAGTCACATTTGTTTTCATATCTATTGCAAATATGGCATTGTCATACAATGCTAAGAAAAAAAGGTACACTTGCTAAACACAAGACTGGCAGAAGCAAAAGCAACCCACAAAACAGTTGTTAATAAAAACTGTTAAGAAGATTACATGTGATATTACCAACCCACGCTGGCAAGAAGTATGCTCTCATACATTGAACGTTGTGTTCTGTTGAGGTCCTGTCATCTAAAAAGGGTATGGAAGAGTTGGAAGACTTTCAGAGAAAAGCGGTGAGGATAATTAAAGTTATAAACCAGGGTGTGTACAGCTGCTAGATTTGTCACTCTGGGAAGGAGATGGCTGAAGTCAATGACAGTAAAGGTCTGTGGAGTCATGACAGTCTTTGAGAGGATGGACCAATCTCTCAGTAAAAGAAGTAACCGTGTGAGGGAAAAACAGCAAAAGCAATTTCAAAACAGAGCTAAAACAAGGTAAAGTTTTCTCAAGCAAGATGTAGTTAAGCTGTGGACAGAGTTCACAGGGGCTACAGGTGAAACTGGGCAAGTTTATGGAGAAAAATTTTCATGCCTAACTCACTCATAGAAATCTCATGCAGGAAAGGAAGTCCCTGAGCTCACAATGGCTGGAGGTTAGGTAAACACCCAGCTTAAAGCAGTGCTATGTATGACAGACCTCTTACACTTTTACTTCAGCATCTCCTTTTCGCTGCCATCAGAGTCAAGAGAGGGTTACACAGATCTCTTACCTGCTCCAGTATGGCTACTCTCATATTTTTCACTTGTCCTCTGCTCAGATACAAAATGTATCATGGCTTAGTTCTGTCAATTTACATTTGCAGAGATAGTATCAGATAGAAAAAATCACCAGTGTCTGCCCACCTTGAACACTGCATGACCAAAGAAGACTCCATCATAGCCAGAACTGAGCCTGAATGCCACTTGCCAGTATGAGACAATGTATGTGCCAGATGTGCCACGTCAGATCCCCGAAATACCCCTTTTTTCAGGGACCACGCAGTCAAATAAAATGCAGATGCTGTAAATAGTACCTCTCTTAAACTGTTCACCCACACAAAAAAGATTTCTTAACTTTTCAGGGCAATTAAGGAAGTTATTTGAATTTAAGGAATATCCCGACTCCGAAAGAGAAACCATATTTGAAGTCAGTATTCCACATTTCTGATGTATAAAATACATTCTGTTCCTTTGACTTACTGTAGCAAACTGCAGCAATAAAACAAGCAATTTGGAAAATCCAAACTGAATATAAACGACTATCATTTCTTTTATCAATTCCCTTCTGAAAATATAGGGAAGATTTTCTTACTGCCAAGGTCCAGCACAGGTAGCCCCACTGCTCAATTTTAAACACCAATGACCAACAAAACACACAAACAAGCACCCTATATTATTGAGACAGGAATGCCCTTTCACACATTTGAAAACTGAGTTACCCAACTGATCACAATGCCAGCTCACAGGGCATACATCATTCATCACACAAGAGCTAAACTTTTCCCCTGAAATGGTTATGAGTTCACAGATCATTCGTTACTGGAGAGCTAATTGCAATAAACAGATTTCAAAATGCTCATGGCCACAAGCAGACATCAAAACAATGCATTAATCTTCATCAAAAAGCCAGTCACAAGGAGGCAGTTATCATAATTGATACCAGGGACAAACCAAGACGTCAGCCGCACACAGGAAAAGGATAACGAAGTCAGGTATGTTCAGCCAGAGTGGGCCCAGTTAATTCAGAGCAGTTAAGGGCTGGCTGATGCAACACTCTTTCAGTTCTCGCAGAGCACAGATGAGATCTTCAAGGACGGGAATTTACACAAATATTTCCTATTACCTATTAAAAAAGAGTAAAAAGGAATGCCAGAGAATTATAGACCCATCAACTTAACTTTAATTCCTTGAAAAATAATGGAACAAAGAGGTTATTTTGAAGCATTTAAAATAAAGCAGAGAAATGAGTAGCAACCAACACAGAAGCCAACATTGACTTGGCTTACATGGATTAGACCTAAACATAAATCAACTATTGCAAGCTATTGCAAAGAAGGCAAACATCATACTGGGACACATAAACAGTACTAATCCTTCCACTCTGCTCAACACTTGTAAGGTCCTGGAGTGCTTTCTCCAGTTTTTTGTATTCCATTTCAAGACGGATGTGGGTAAAACTGAAATACTACAGCTAGTGACATCAGGGTGTTCTACAAGACATGACCAACAGAAAGACAAAATGAATTACTATTATGCCTGCTTAGTATGAAAGAGATTAGGCATGGACTGAAAGCTAGCATTCCTTAAACACGCAGGTCTCTGTGAATGAAATTTTCCAGAGTGGTAGACTGGGCAAGCACCTACTGCATATGACACTGCTAATACAGCTAATGCTTCTTCCAAGGTGAAACAGGACCTCTTAAGATCTTTTCCAGTCTCATGATTCTATGAGGAGAACAACCATTCTTCTACCGTCGTATGTTAAATCCCAAAGCTTACAAATAAATCCTTCAACACTAATAATTGCACACAGCTACAGTTAGGGAAACTGCTGATTTTTGTTCAGCCATTCCTTCCACTCACCAATAATCCTCTTTCTGGGGCTAAAACTATTTTCAGATTTAAACAGCAATATGTAACCTTTGCTTCCTACGGCTGTAACCTTTGACTCAGGTTCTAACTTTCTTCCAATAACATAAAAAACCCAAGCTCTCTCTCTTCAGCCTAATACCCTCTAATATTCTGTTCTTTTCTTCATAAAACTTTGTTGAGCTTCTGTCAATTACTAACCTCTGGAACTCCCAAACAAAGGGCCCACTGTACCCTTTGATTCAGCTGCCAATCTGATTACTTTGGCTGGGAGGCAGGCTGCGCGAGTCGCTGAATCAGGGCCTTTCATTGAAATTTCTCGTTTCCAACATCTGCAGCCCCTGGCAACCAATTGCAGAGTGGGCTTGGCAGACCTGTAAAGGGTGGTGAATAGTCTACAAAAGATGCAGTCTGTAGTATAAAATCAGTGCGCCCCTTTCATAGTGATGGTAGATTAGAACCTCCACAGCACACGTTACTTAACTGCTGCAGCTTCACATAAAAACAGCTGAAGGTGGGCAAAATAACCTGCACTTCTTGTTGCAGTTGCTCTACTCAGACAACTGTGAAGTCTGAAAAACAGGAACTTCTTAGGTTGCTATCAGCTCGCAAAGCCTATAACTCACAGGATAGTATGTTAACTAGCTAATTTGAATTTATTCTTCAGCCATCCAAAATTCCTTAAAATTACTGTCAGCTAAATTCATAGTAATAAAAAGGTCTAACTATGAGACCATTAGAAAGCCAGTAAGCTTTTCTAAGCCTGCTCTGTTATAACATCAAAATATCATTAACTAAGTATACTTAAAATAAAACCACCAGCAGCTTGTAAGTCACAGAACCTTCAGAAAGCTGGTAGAAAATACAGACAAGAAACATTTTACAAGAGCCAGGGTTGAGTTATACAGAATAAATTCCCACAATTTATAAGCATTCCTTATTGAAGGAAATCTCTTGTTCCATTAGTGTGAATTTTCCCCTCTCTGTATTTTTTTCTATTTTACCTAATAGCTATGTTGAAATGGCTTCATTTCAGTATCACGAAAAACACTCTATTGCAAAATGTGGGAATTACACTAGGGGAAAAAAGGCAGATCTAAGGTTTATGATCTGTAGCAATGAAAAGGGCTTTATTATTTATTTTGGACAGAAAATCCATCATTGATTTAAAATAAAATTCCAAAGAAACACAAATGTTAAACAACCTTCATTCTGCACAGTGACACTTCATTTCTCAAACACATCTTAACAGAGGTTCAAAATCCTATACTTTGACATCCTTTTGTCAGTTAAATGTATAAAGAGGGAATCTGCATATTGCATTAGTCTCTATTACTGCAAATGTTTGTGTTCACAGAGTGATCCAAGATAGACTACTTGTCTGTTTTGGAAAACTAGTAAAGTGCATGATGAAAAAGCTGCTTTACAAATTTCACAAGGTTCTTACAGGGATCTCCTCATTTAATAAAACAATCCTTATTAACCTAACATCAAACCACTCTAAAACACAGTAAAAGAAAACAGCTGGTCATCACCACAAAATGCAGAGAAGGAATGCTCTTGATTTCCACACAAAGCTGCAATGAATCTCCAGACCAGTAAAAACTACGCTGAAGATTCAGTTTATCTTCTTAGTCATCAGCCAGGTGCCTCACCAAGTACTATGAAGTCAGTGTGAAAAGAATGAAATCAGAGAAGTAATTTAAAATATTATTACCAGGGATTCAAGCACAGACTTCAATGAATACAATGACTTATTTTAATGCCTTATACTGTTAATGCATATTTTACATGAACCACACAGCTGCGTTTTCAATAGTACCGTCAATCTTTACCCTTTCATTATACAACCCTCAACATTTAGATTAGCTATTAAATAACCCAGATTTTTCCTCCTGCATCTCATATTTGCCATTTAAAATGAAAGTTTAGAAATGTTAGTAAGACAAATCAAAGATACAGATTTATTCAGATTTTGTTCACAAAGGAACCCTTGTTAACAGCTGTTGAAACATTACAGTAAAACACCATCCATGGAAAAGAAGATACGCATTTTAAGTCATCATTTTCAATGCAAAACTAAGTTCTGAAGACAATAACCTCTGGATTGCAAATTATTCTGTTATTTGACACCCAAAACACTCTTTTGATAAAGTCACACTGAAGTCCAGCTCCTCTTATTTTACAACACAGAACGGAGATCATTAAACAGGAACCTTGCCTGCATGAAGGACTATCCAAACCCTATTTTCAATTCTTAGGATTTCCTGCAGGGTCCTGGCCAAGTCACCTTAGCCAGACTGCTAAAAGCATTTGATGCAAAAGATGCAGACAGATGTCCACCAGGATTTTCAAAAGCATGTGGGCACCCAAAGCTCATGTCTGCAGTAAATATCCCTTAATCTTTTGTACCTCAGTTGCCCAGGGGCTGAGAGGGGGAAAGGTTAGCTGCCTGATGTGGTTCCTAGTGCAGCTGCATGAGTGAGTGAGTCAGCACAAGGAAGGGAGCAGCATGAAAGCAAGAAGCTGGGGCAGAGAAAAGGCGGGAAGGAGTTTTTTATTGATTGTGGTGATTTATGCCACTTTCAACTGATCATGGAATTCCAGACGTAAAGCTTATTCCTGCACACTGCGGCACAGAAACTCTACAGCCGCTGCAGAGGTCTAGCTTTGCTCCTAGTAAAGAAAGGCAAAACTTAAAGCAGTATTTGGAAACAAATTAAGATGTAATTATGATAATAAAACTGTTCTGAATGTTCAATAAATAAGAATGAACTCCATGGTATTTACAGCATAAAATATTTGAGGCTTTTTAAACCACAAATGTATTTCAATGCCATTTCTGATTTAGTAACAGTGGAACTAAGTGTACTAGCTATCACAAAATTAGCTTTTCTGTGCAACTGTATGTTGAATAGTCCAAGCCAATATACCAAGGAGCATATAAAAGCCTTGAACCATGGCAAAAACACAAATCATTCTGGATTTCATAACAAATGACCTTTGCTGGCAATGTGTTACGCTAAAAAATAAATAAATAAATAAATAAATAAATAAATAAATAAATAAATGAAGTAAAGCAATTGTGGGTACATTCCAAAGTTCTTCACCACCTCAGCTGTAAAATCACAGTTTACACACAACCAATGGAGGCTCTGAACACACCTGCAGTAGCTCAAAGAACACCAAGCAACATGATAATTATCCATGGCATTATTACATGATTGATTATTTTACTGCTTCTGGCTGTGAAAACAAAATAGTCTCAACAAAAAAGTTGAAAATAATCATGATTTATGAGTATAACACTCCATCAACTGGGATAAACAACAATTTTCACAGTGGTCTTTTTTTCTGAAAAATAATTTAGGATCCAAAAACACCAGTCCTGTTTGCAGCCTTAGGCTGAAATCTTTATGTCTCCAATTCACAAAATCACTCCTAGTCCAATAGACATTTGAAAATGGGCTTATTTCTAAGCACACACTTAAATACTTTCCTACATTTGAAACAAAACAATAATCTCCCTCAGTCTAGGTGGCAATATAAAACCAGCACAGATCACAACTGAGCGCAACAAAATATAGTAGAGGCTGTTATTACCTATCCTAATGGTTAATCTGATTGGGTTGACAACTACAGGCTGAGTAACTACTGCAAGTGTAAAAAATCCTTCCTACAGTTTGTTTATTTTCACTCTCCAATTGTATCTCAAAAGCGGGATTTGCAGCACCACTCTTCGAAGATAGGGTGGCTACAGCCAGCCACTCTGCTCTCTGCAAAACAGTGAGAGTAACTAGCAAATTTGTATTAAAAAAATAGAGCAATTTTTGAATGATAAAAGTACTTATGGGTAAGTATTATAACCATCTCCCTGACAGAAAGATATAGTGGAGACCAATGGACAATTAATCCTCAAACGCCATTACTAGACACTAATTTGAGAAACATGGCCACCCCAACAGGAGGTCTAGGTCATCAATATTCTAAGAAATCAAGGCTGGCAAATGGCCTACTGATAGGGAAATATTCATCCTTAAATCAAATCATTAAGTAAATGCTCATGTTCTTTCTGATCACCAAGCATCATAGTTTTTTAAAAGACCCAAAAAAATAGAAAAGTACGCTCTACCTATCTTGGGATTTGTCTCCACTAAGTCACATTAGAACATGATTTTACAAAGTTACACTGCTAATATGTAACACCAAATACTATGTTCAAAGAGAAGCAGCTGCTGAATAGTCAAGATTTTTACTGTAGGCTTTGCTTATGACCAGTTTGCATAAAGTTAAATATACCAGATTCCATTCTTAGAGAGGACAAATTTCTTTTTAATGCAAAGTTATCTTGGTTTCTAGATCAAATACTTAACATTCTTCATTTTCTGCTGAAGTCTCTTTATAATGACTAATTTCTTATGGTCTATATACACAAAAGAAGAGTAATTCCTCTTCCACACTAACAGTTCAGCTCGTACTGACAGTCACGGAGCAAGTATGGAGAGAGCAAGTCAGCGTGCAGGTGTTGTGGCCAGGCAAATCCCACGTGAGCATGCCCAGCATTTCAGACTGGATCAAATACTGTTGGTGGCTAAACATCACTGTATGAGCGTGTGCGTGCATCTGTGCACATTCTTCTGTATGTAGAAAACGGAGGACAAAGGTAAGAAAGGATGCCAGGATATAAAGGAAATCAACATCTGAACTGTATTTTAGCCATCTGTAAAATGCAAACCAGTTATTGTGATTGAGTGTTTAAAAGATGTATTATTGATTTGTTTTAGCAGACTTTTCTACATTTCACAGTATGGAGTTACTTATTTAAATAACATTAATAATAAAGTTTAAATAGTATTTACATTTCTTCATTTGAGAGTAACTAACTAGATGATATTACTTCTGCTAATGAGCTGCTTGTCCAGTCTAGATAAGAAAAAACTTTTTTATTCCCAGTGCAGACTCTGTTTGACTTCATTTACAAATGAATGGATACAGTGAAGTCATAACGGTTGTCTGCTCTGAAAAACTCCCATTTCTCTTTCCCCTGTTGTTTAAACTACCTTTGCTGTTGGCCGGGTGAATAGCTCAGATGTACAACTGGATTTTGGTACAGTTGCTCTTTGTTATTTGCCTTTAATTAACAGAGCCAAGCAACACTTTTCTGCATGAAAAGAGATGGGATATTATTTGCTTATGCTCTTCTCAAGTATAATAATAATGATTAAAAAATAAAAAAAAAAAAGTAAAGCCCTGAGGTGGAAAACAGAGTGAGCAGAGTGCTTCCAGATGTGAATACCTGCCATTTTCAGTGGGTGGATAGTGAAAGAACTACATGAAAACCCAGCCACAGTCCCACTGACACTAGCCAACGCGGCCATTTCCAAATGAGCCCCTTTCTGCCCTCCCTGCCTGACTGCAGAGCAAGGAGCAGCTCCCAAACCCATCGGTGCAGAGGAGAGCCAGGGCATGACCCACCAGCAGGCATGCTCAAAGCATCCAACTGCTACATACTTCCACAAGCCAGGCAGGAGTTTCCTGAGCTCCCACTATCATTCCTCATTACCCAGTTTAATGATTGTAACTGATGCTAATCACAAGATCAGCCTCAGCTATTTCACTACAATTTTGTTTCAGCTGCAGCATTCAAGGCTGCCAAACAGCCATTTTAATGAGTCCTGAAAGCAACACTTCTGTGAAGTTCAGAGCACTTTCAAAGTTGCATCTTCCCACCAAAGAGCCCTAAATCTTGCATGTATAAACTCCTGTTTTGCAAACTACAAACTTTCTCACCTTTTTGATGCTGACATGGCAAGACTGACATGTTTTTTTTGTTCATAACATGGGTCGGTTTTGCTTCTACATCATCAAAAATACTGTAGTTGTAGAACACCTGTTTACATGACATGTAAATGAGAAACAATATACACAACCTAATTTTATAGTGCAAGGTTAACTCATGGCACTGACCGTGACCTCAAATTGTTACTTATATATTGAACAAACCTTGTCTGAAAGTCACATACAAACAAGCTGACAGCACTCACTTGAAGCAATAGTCTCTTATTTTTAACAAATGCAACAAAAAGCTCACAACCATGAGTAAACTATTGCAGTCACAATCATAGATGGGAACCAGCAGCATTTACTACTGGAAAATTGGTTGGTTCCACCCCTGAAGTGTGAGGCACACAAAAGCCGACAGCGACTCCAAGCAACTGCCAGACATGCTGGTCTTCACTCCTAACACTTCTAAGCCATAATGTGGATCCCGGAGCTCTGGGATTGGAAAAGATTGTGTTTTAATGAAGAGGAATATTCTTCACAGTGAGAATTAAAATTGGGACATACCTCTATTAAGTTTTGATGCATTTTACTATGTTTCAACATTCCAAAATAGACATAGCAGGTATTCTGCTCAGATCCAAATGTTACTTTGATACATTCCCTTGTAACCACTGTTTACTTAATCAAAGTGGACAGCTGTGGTTTTCATTATCCTTAAGCAAATATTTGCACAGGTATTACTTACTTGTCTTACACATTACCAGAAAGGTTTGCAAGCAAAAGCCAACCTAAATGTCCTCACATTTAAATTTTTTGTAACTAGTGTGAGCAATTGCCAAATAAATTGTTCCAAGCGTATAAGCAGTTGTCTTCCCTCATGTTCATTATGGACAGCTTTAAAACTGCATTAGCTCCTAAGTATAGAAAAAGACTGCTAACTCTAACAAGCAGGAGAGAATGCTAGAACTTGAATACAGCTGTATACACCACAATCAAAGCAGCCATTATGGCAGAGAATAATATTAAGAAATGGCATGATCATAGGTATTTGTCAGAATCTAAGACTTTTGTGGATAATGATGCTTCAGTGAAGTGTCCCGTGTTGAGTGATGTACATGGAAGCAACGTATGCATAGCTGGCACTTATGTGCAAAGGAAACACAGAAAACTGCTAAGCTTAACAGGCAACTTTTTAACTACAAATGTTCTTGTTTATTCTCAATACTGGGTATATTCTAAAATACTATCTAGGCTTCCTCTGGTATTAAAAAAGAAGTAGAATCAAATCTTTCCATCTTTGCTTGCACATGTAGTCAAACCGCTTTCACTGCACTATGTGGATTTCCCAGGTCTGGCTGGGACAGAGCCCATCAGATATAATCACCAGCTCGCTCTGCGCTACTGCGCAGGCTGTGATCTGCGGTATTTGGCACAGCAGCTGATTCAGAGAGGGAATTGCCAGAAATGGAGAAGACCGCAGTCTGAGCTCAGCACAGGCAGATCAAGGGCTCAGTCAAGATGGGAAGGAGCCAAGCAGTAGGAGTGACAGCAGCATGCCCAGTCAAGCAGGGTGTAAGAGGGAAACTCCTAGCAGTCCAGGACAGTTGGCTGGCAAGGTGACGTTAAAGCAGAGTGTGTTTCTTCTCACTCATCTGACCATTTTGCTGCCCACACTAGTCAACATTAATACAAGGCCAGCATTTTGTTTCTCATCAAAATCATATATTGTCTGTTATGAAGAAAGCCCAGTTGCTTTAGTTTAACCTGACAAAGTTTCACAGCAATAGAAAAAGTTAACAGTTGCCAGGGGGCATAGCCTCATTTATAGTAAATAACATTTACATGACAAAAGACTAACATAAAAATTAGCAACCACTAGCTATCTTTGCTAGCAGCCACTGAGATGCCATCATTGAATTGGTCAGAGGTGACCTATTGTGGTACCGAAGACCAGGAAAGTTTATTTTATCTGCCACCAGTTACATAAAAACAGAGCTTTTTCTTTTCAAGAACTATCAGGCATTAATTTCTCAGCACTTACCTTTTTAAAATATTTGAGTATTTGTTATTTGCTTTTTTTTTTTTGTTATCTTCCCATAACAAAATTCAACTACAGCCAGATTTTTAATCTTGGCAGAGTACATGCGTAAGGAAGCAGTTACTGTATTACTAAAGGTATGAAAGGTTATTTTTCCTGGTATGTATGCATGTTCCCATGCTTTAGGAAAACACTTAAGAAATTCTGTTCAAAGCACCAAGTGAGATGTTAACCACAACCTAACCATTAGCTGTCTGCTGTGGCACCGAAGAAATGCATCTTTGAAAAGATCGGAGTGGTCATTTCCATGTGCTGTACTTTCTACCACTAGACATGAAATTAAGAATACACTGGGAAGAAGCTTCTCTGCATCTTCCACTACACCCACTACTTACAACCTTTTAGGTTTTCTACAAAGCAGCCAACATGAAAGAGACTTGGTGATTTACAGTCCGGCTCTGTGGATGTAGATAAGATCTGGTCAAAGATCTAAAACAAAACAAAGAACTCTGTATTGCTCTTGGAATGGCTTCTCAAATATTTAAAACTACTATGACCCAGAAAGCCAACCGATTGATGTATTGCCTTCGACCTTGTCATGCTTGGCTGGTCTGTTTTGCTCTGCTCTCTCTCTGTACTCTGTCTTGTATATATTAATTTGAAATACCTGACCTCACTCATATGATAAAGTAAGCACTGTACAGATAATAGATTATTAAGTTCTCTGCTCAGTTACTTAGCTGTCTGTGAATATCTGCTGCTATGCAATACGGCAGAGACACTGTTTTTGCTTTTCAGAAGAAAAATACCATTAGAAAAGCCTATTAAGATGCCTCCCAGGATAATGAAAGTCATACCTGAAACATATTATAGGAATATTTTTTTTTTTTCATTTTTATTTATTAAATGAAATTATATATTATTTGAATTTTCCCCCAATGGAAAAAAAAATGAAAAGTAGATTACTTTATTCCTTAAAAAAGAACATTCTCTGTGTATTTATAAACATGCCTACCTCCAATAAAACTGAAAGCCAGCCAAACTGCTAATGCAGGAAATCTTACTGATAACACAAGGTAAACGAACTCCATTTCGTCCTTCTACTTGTCTCACTAACACAACATATACCAGTGTTCATAACAAGAGAAGCAGCAATAAACTTGAACACACAAACATGACACATCACTCTAAATATAATAAATGAACGGGAAAAAAATTCTTGTTCATGTAGAGGAAACAAAACAGGCTTCACTACATATATATATTTCTCCCTCCTATTTTTCTCCTCTTCTGCACAAACATAAGTGCACAAAAAAATCCATGCCCTCCCTCCAAAACCTGAAAAAGAATCTGAATTTCACAGCTCATGCAGAAACTGAAAAAGAAGTCAGAACTGAGTATCTGGCACTGCAATTCTTGCATGCTTGCAGCTGCTAATAGGAGTTTGAGAAAAGAACAATAGCAGATGGAGTCCTCAATTGGCATAAAACCCTTTCCAGGAAAAGGTCTATAAAACGGAAAAACTAAAATTAAATTACAGTGGTAAAGAAGGAGATTCACAGACTGCAAAAGTCAGTTTTGAAGAGCACATACTTTTGCCACAGCACAGCAACCCAGCTTTTAGTAGTCACATCAGGACTGAATTCCCTTACCATAATCCACCTTTCTAGCCACCACTTCCCATGAGATAAAGGCTACAGTAGACTTCAGTCGCTTGGTTTGGCAGGACTTTATGAAACTACTTCATAAACAAAAAAGGCAACACATACCCTGTATTATGTTACTGTAACAAGGCTTTTAAGCAGATTTGGAGATTATTGGCCTGAGTCATAAAACAGTAATTCTTAGTGGACTCACAGTTTATGGTAAAATTTTACTTGAGCAAGAGCTCCTTGCTGCTTTAGTTCGTACAAAAGGCTATATTTCATTCTAATTTACTGCATGCTGATTGCTATGCTTTTGATTTCTCTTTTTAAAAAGATTTATAACAATGCTATCACTAGAGCTCCAGTACAATGACATCCAAGTCAATAAACGAACACTTTCACATGAATTTTTCTTTTCAAGTAAAGAATCTAACATTCAACACCAACCTCATGTGTTAGCATACCAACTACAACTACTGTATCAGCTAGGTTAATATAAGATCCAGTTATATCAGTTCACTGCAAAAGTGTGCCTAATGAGGCATATTGAGCAAAATCATTTATTACAGGATAAAAGTATGATCAAATTTCTGTAGTTCTCCCACATTCCAGTCAGTAAGCATTCAAAAGAAGCTACTTTGGTATAGTAAGGCTTAACACAGAATAATAAAGCAAGATGAAGCCTTTATGTTAAACTGACAATTTCCTCCACAGACTTTCTAGGTAAGGTTTGTAAGAGAAAGAGCTCAAGGAGACTCAGCACAGGTTGGCAAAGCGCAGTGGGAGCAAAGGCTGTAATTACCACTCATCCCACTTCAGTCAACTAGAGTATAAAAAAGGCTGACCAAAATTTAGACTTGCTTGGAGAACATCTGGAGACTAAACTATAATTCAGAATGGATGGGAATGAAATTATTCAATTCAGCATTACCTCAGCCTTTTTCATAGTATTAGACACTGCAATTTTCTGAGTTTGTGATATTTTAGTTGTGGGAATTTTTTTCAAGAGTAAAAGTTATGAATAACTAATTTGAAGATGATTACAGGACTCAAGGATAGCAACAAACAGGCCTGTGTCAAAAACTCGTGTTAATTCTTTGCTATATCCTGTGAAACAGGCCTACAGAAGCATGTCTTTAGGATGGGAAAATAAAGTGGTTTGTTAGTTGTAACAGTTTAAAATTTCACATCCACCTAGAAAATTCACATCCACCTCGGGGAAAAAAAGTTTCTCTCAGATTTCAAAGTTTGCAAAAATATGACAACTTAAGTAAAGCACTTATATTTATATTGACTCTCAAATACCATAGGCCAGAAGCAATTAAGACATAAATGTTTACAGATCCCAAGCATTTGAAAATGTGGGGTTTATTAGATTAGCAGAAAGCAGTTGCTACACCTCAGTACGTGTTCAGGGTTTGTTAGTAAATGTTTTATTCTTTTCTTCATGGAGAGAATGGGGGCATTAATAAGAGTCCATCTATTCACCTTAAGCTGCAGTTTGCCAGGAAACCTGCTGTAGCATTTCTTGTCTCCACCATTCTTTCACCTTTAAGTCTTGATTTCAATCCAGATAAACAGAGAAAAAAAATCTTTATCTCCTGTTCATACCTATGATCCCCTATCTATGGTCCAGGTCATTAGACATGATTTTAATTACGCATGGAAACAATTAAGGGATTTTCATAGTAAACATAATTCCCCAGATCAGCTCATTAGAAGGTGCCATACAAACACACATGTTGGGTAACTTTTTTGAGTAAGCTGGGGCAGTGCATGAGCCACAATGTACAATGCAAAAAACCCCACAGCCTTTGCAACCTGAGTTTTAAGCGCAGCCTGAATCCCAAAGGCAGTAGAGAAGCAAGCCTGAAGTGACAGAGCCGCTGCCCTTTTCTGCATGAACTTTGGCAGGGCAACAATACTGCAGACACACCTCTTGCCACCTTCCACCCCTGCTGCCTGGAGCTGCAATTCCCCCAGGCAGTCTGCAGAAAGCTTCCCAATGGCAGATTTAAGGGAAATAAACTGTATCAGCCAGCTTTGTCTCTTTGGTGTGTACAGTTAAGGCTTGCTGCTGTTGGAAATGAAGAACCAAGGAGTGTATCACCATCACATTGGCCACTGCTTATGCAAAGGACCTCTAAGGTTGCAATTACCTTTCAGAAGCTCTTTCAAAATCACTGATACAACTAGAATTAATAGAGCTATTAATAAACTAATTAACTTTTTTTCTATCCACTTGCGTTTGCCCACTTAGCTGTTCTTTCCCTAGAAGGGTGAATGCTTAGGTGGCAATACCCTGACAAACATGGGTGGAGCCTATTCAGAAACAGCAGAGCTGCTTGCTGTGTGACATGGCAGTGTTGTACTGCAATAACTAAAGTGAAGGTTCAGCAGCAGGTAGTTTAAAAAAAAAAAAAAAAAAAAAAAAAGGCAAAGCACATTTATGAAGAAAAAACACACTTTTTGAACAGAGATTGTCACTGTGAGTGTTTCATAACAAGCACCTAAGAAGAGCACCCTGGTTTAATTCTGTACCTTCACTCAGTAACATAGCACAGCACCTGGGCAGTTTACGATTGCTTGTGTAGTCATATTCTTAGACTAACTGACAGTATAAACTACAGTGTTTCTGTAAATACTCTGGGCAACAACCATAAAATATGAACCATTTTCTGTTCTTTAAAAAATTTCCCAGGTCCAAGGACACATTTCATCTTGGTGTGCTCATGGTCAGTCTGCCTTCTTTCCCTTTACATCCATCTTTCCTTCTTTTCCTCCCTCCCTCCCCCTCTCTACTTCTCCCCCAACCCAAGGAAAGGTCTTAACTTTCCTCATGTTTTCACTTTACCAATTTAAGCCAAAGGACTTGCACTAACACTAGTGAAAATATTCAAATTTTCTGGCTTAAAGTTAGATCTTAAATTGTTATGTTCTCACCAAAACTGACCAAACTTCTGAGGTGTTGGTTAAGCCATTTTACACTGTGGTTCACTGAAGTTACAGGTATGTGGTTACTTTAGAGTAGAGGGGAGAACTGAGCTGCTTCATATACATCCTTAGACATGTGGACTTAAAGCCTCAAAACATCAACCAGCTAAGCATAAGAAAGAACAAACTTTTTAGATTATGATCTAATTAGAAGCACACTTCTGACTCAATTAGCTTTTACTATTAAATTAACTTTAAATCTTAACATATGAAGAAATAGATTTCAATTAATACTTTTTTTCTCTCCTATTATTCTTCTTTCTTAGTTTTATTGAGGGAAAAGATGTTTATGACCAGACTTCTCTAAAATGTTGACTCATCACTCATCATGCAGTACAGCACTGTGCTCTGTTTACAGTACTGCAAACCTTAAGGCATTTTGTGGAATTTTTTCTGCCAGTTGTTGCCCTATTCTAAATCTGTACACAGCAAAAGAAACGTAACAGTGAAGTCCTGCCTTTTGGCAAAATGACAAAATAGACATACATTAAATGTCAGCTTTCTAGAGTTTACATCACTCACACCCCTCAGTCTACAAGGACCTACAAATTACAGCTGTCGAAGTTTCTGCATAACCTAAACTCTCAGCTCTAGAGAACCCTTACTTGTCTACATTTATTTATATTATTGGTAATGGAGTGGTTCATTATTTATACTAGCTGTTTAAACAGTAACTGGTTTGTTTTAGGAATTGTGCATTTGTGCAGAGATGGGCTATGCATTTTATGTATCTGAAGAAAATCAAGATTCATTGACAAAAGTTGACTTAAATTTGTAAAATCGTAACATATTTTTCCCTAAAATCTTTTGCATCAAGTTTTTGCAAGAAACAATGTAAATTAAATTACTTCTCACATGTACTACTCATGTAGGTTGACTGTTAGGATTTAACGTTGTTAAAACTATAAACAGACATTGCTACATTTTCAAGTCTGCTTTCATTTTTACAAATGTGTAACTTTACTTATGTGTAAACAACAGCTCTGGAGACATGTGTTATGGAGGAGTTATTACCTACCTACTAAACAGGCTCCTAGCTGAACTCAAAACTGACACTGGCGTGCTGCAGACCTTAAAAAATTGAAATGGGTGAACCTTTTCAAATAGGGAGCACTTTGATCTTGGAGATTCACAGTGTCACAGAAGTAGCAGAAACTCTTTCATCTCTGAACTCCAGCATTTTGAATGCATGTTTCCTTTCAAAATTGACTGCATCAACAGAACTGATTGGAAACCTGCACTGTGTATGAATGACAGTCTGTATTACACAGCAGAGGGAGTGTTAACATAGGTAGGAGTATTCTAAAGTAAATATTGATTTGGATTTTTGTCTCTCTCTAGTCCCATTCCTCCAGTATCTTTTAAGCATGTACCTTTTAAGAGATATTCAACAATGTAGAAAATGAAGTAATTTTCTGAAAACTGGTTCAAGAAGTTAATAAAACAACTTTCCGGATCCCACATTTCAGATTGTACAAGCCACTTAAGAAAGAAGTTAAGGGTTTCATGCTAAAGCACTGGTAGTGACCAGGGTACCCAGCACAAAGGTGAGTGTTTATGACCTCAGTGAGATGGGATTTCCATTTCTTTTAATGAGCCAGGACATCAGACCCACACTCTTAACTCACACTTACACAGAACCAGCCCCTGGGAAAATACGTCTGTATCCATGGAAGCCAGGGAAAGTAGGTGTGGAGAAAGGGCAGGGGGAGATGGGAACAGGGACTTGGAGAGACACCTGAGAAACTACACCAAGATAGTGATGGTATCCGTGGTGTGGCCAATCTTTGGGCCAGAAAAGAGAAGAAAAAAGCCCAAAGTGAAGTTTTGCATTGGGAATTGCTGGTGACTCCCATACCCTCCAGCTCTGGGTAGCACTGTGTGTAGTTTTGTACCAAAGACTAAGCTTGTCAACAACTCTGGTCACCACAAAATTCTGATTTCCGATTTGCCATCTCCGGAACAATGGGCTTGGTTCACAGAGCGCTCTGTATTTTTCAGAGCTGTTTGGATTTTGAGTTTGATGGGATGGCAGGAATGTGTTACCCCACCTTCCCTGTCATAACATTTAATACTGGCAAAGGCAGTAAAACCAAGGTACCAGCTACACCAGAAATTATACAGAGTGTTCAAAGGCATCTTGTTTACTCTTATCATTCACTGTTTCTTTGATGAGTAAACAGACACATCTCAGACCTGCAACGCATGTGGGCCACAAAGTTAAAACTTTGCCTTACCACAACTGAGAGGCAGGCTGTGGTGTTTTAGCTGAAGGCTCTCAAAGCATGCAGGTCTCCTGACTGGATAGTGCAGACTGGCTGGTGAGTGACGAAGGACATCTTTGCCAGCTGTAAGGTCCACATCTGGCTAACCAGCCATGCCCCTTGCCAAGCAACATATACTGCAACTTTGCTCTGGCAAACCAAACAACAAAGAAGATAATTTCTATATGGAGATGAATAAAAGGAAAGGCAGGAAGACAAAGGGGAGGCAGGGGACCTGGGGAAGTCTGGAGAAGTCTTCAGAAGGGAATGGGGAACTCAGTTATGGAGGGACTGCAGGACTCCGGGAGAAAAGCTTAGAGGTAGTGGTACATGTGCTGTGGGGAAAAGAGGTCTCAGTGTGGAAAAACAGGAAGCCAGCTGGTAAATGAAGTTCTCAGCAGAACACCTACCCACACGTCTAGTATAATGATAACATCCTTTAATCATATCTCCTAAGCATCCAGTTTTGGCCTGTGTAGCCTCAACTACCCTAACCTCAGTCTCATGGATTAGAGCAGTGAAGGTTAAAAGTAACCCAAGTCTTGGAAAGGTCTTTAGAAGATCTATGAAAAAAAGGGGGAAATAATCCATAGCATTTAAAATACAACTTTCTGGTCCTGATGGTTAATATGTACAACATTAAGTGCACAACTACTTTGCTCAAGGACATTCGTACATTGAATTGGTACCTTGTTTTATTTTTAATCCCAGGCTGAAAAGATAGAGTCTGCATGAGCACTAGCATTGAGTTTATTTTTAGAAGAATACACTATTAGCTTAATTTACAGGCAAGAATGAGAGATGTTTGGGTAAAATACTTTATAACTACGAGAATGATTAAACATTGGATAGCTAATCCTCTTCCTGGAGCTTTTCAATTTCTTAATTAATATCTGGGGAAAGCTATTAGCCACAACGCATTTGTTGCAGCTGTAAAGTGCTGCAAAGTGCCAGACTCAGTCATTTCATTAACTACTGTTTTTGAAAGAACAGCTTGCTATCTAATTCTATTAAGTCATCCAACCTCCTGGTAGCACATGTAAGGAAACATAAGCCAACCCAAAGCTTCCCCAGTCACTGTTTCTGAGAACAGACTGACAGCAACAGAACCAAAAACAGGGAAGGGGAAAAGCGTACAAGTTTATATCTGATGTCTTTGGCATAACAAAATGTAATTTGCAAACACAACAAAATATGCTCTGGTCAGTACGTCTGTGTAGCTATCTGCCTCAGCTTCAAACAGGGTTTTGGCTCAATCTACAAGATCATAAGACCTATACAACCCAGTCATTCCACAATCAGAATAGTGGAGCTATGCTGTTATGGAAAATGAAAACATAACCAGATGAAACAGCCATACAGGTAGCCATTATTGTTTATCATCTTGCTTACACCATGCAACAAAGTGCCAGCAAAGAGTAAGGAGAGCCAAAAGGATTTTAAGGAAGCAGGTATTTTAACGTCTCTGATTCTTAGCAGCCTATATGACTTCAGATGCTCAGATATCAAGTAGATGCAGGGGTTGTGACTGATGTAAGAAACAGGATTTTAAATAAAGGTATTTACTCTTCTTAAATCAACCAGTCCACATCTCCAATGACAGACGTGCTAGTGTATGTGTGAAAAAGTACCACAGAGCCTCGTCATACATTATAATAACCATACAGTCCAAACAGTTATTTTCTTTTGATAAACAGCTTTATAATAAGTAAACAGTAGATTTTAACCTCACAGCAACATGCCTCAAAGCATCTTCTTTCATTAATATGGTTTGTCATTTTGCAAAAATATATACTAAGGCTATTTGTATTCTGCACAAAGCTAGAATGTCAGACTTGAAACAGAACACTTGACATCTAAGATAAAATATGTACATTTCAATTCTGAATAAGGTACTAAATCAGCCAAAACTTGTTTCTGACAGACTAGTGATGAATTATAGGATTTTCTGTAATCCTCCAATAAACAAAGTGAACACTGTTCTTCATGCAGAAACTGCTGCTTAAATCACACACAACATAGATCTGGTATTCTTGCTGGAAAACATGACATTACCTTGATTGTCAGGCAGCCTTCTAGAAACACTCAATTTTCCAGCTTGCACTTACATACGCACACAGTTTAAACGAAAAATTATGTGACAGGGGTCATAAATATAGAAAAATCCTACCTAGCAACGTAGATCTCAAAAGTTTTCTATGCTCCAGATCAAGGGAGAAAAATACTTTTGAAAATATACTGTGAAGGGAGGAAGAAGGATTACATGAGGCTGGAATTATTTTGCAGAACAAAATGAAGCCTGTCATCCCTCTCCAACAGACTTTAAAGATGCCTGACATTAAAATCGGTTTGTCACCTGTAAGAGGCAGAGTTCTGCATGGTATTTGGAACAAGACCTGCCTTGCAATGGTAGGCTCCCTATGTGTTTGGCAGGCAAACAGTACCACCTGTACTATACGGCAAAACCTGTTTATTTGTGTACAAGGCCAAGATCACATACTCCTTCATGAAATACATCTGTTTCAAACAACCTTGTGGAGAAGAATGCAATGTATGTACCACTCCGTGCTTTAAAGTGAAAGTTTGCAATGGCAGAGAACATTCACAGAATAATTTCAACTAAAACATCTATTCTAACTCTTGGACAAAACAATTAACTTCTATAAATGGCACATGATGAGAATGAAATTACACCACAATCACCCCCATTGCTGGCTTTTGAAGTGATGAGCATAACTATGTTTAGTGAAGTGGGAAGACTTAGCAACCCTATCTATAAAATTTCCTTTCTTCAGAGAGCCAGCTTCTCAGATCTCCATAGGGATCTAGGCACAGTAGATAAAAATGAAAGAATTTTTAAATACCTAACTTTTGGATCTTGTTTTACGTAAAGACATTTTTCTTTTCAAATTCCCCATTTATATTTAAATATGAAAATATTATATCCTGTGCATAGTAGTAATCTAGTAAACAACATTAATTTAAGCTACAAAATATTCAGTAGTATTTAAAGTGTTCAAGAAAAATCAAAACTCTGAAGAAGTAGAAGCCAAAGACAAAGCAACTGGAGCTAGAAGAAGCTGAAACTTTAAACCAGCTTTTGACAGAAACAGACCATTCAGAATATTTGCCTCATTCTAAATTTCAACTACTTCATTCAAAGCTGAAAAACCAACTGGGATTTTAAAGGCCAGGAAACCTTATTTTCCTCTTACAATCCATGAATAAAAATTAGGTGAGAGGCTGAGATCCAGTTTTAAAATCTTGAAGCCCATGGTAATGAGAAACAATCACTTCAATTCACTACTAAAGATAAAATTGTATTTACTAAGTCAATATGTTTCAAATTAAAAACATATTTTTGGAAAGCTATTTTCTCTTCCATGTACATGTTAAAGAGATTTTATTTTACTATTTTCTTGCATGGCTTGTTTTATGCACAAACAGCACAACCATAGGTAATAAATGCTTACGTTAACATCATTTAAATTTTTTCAAAATTAGAAAAAATAATAAATGTATATGAAACTACACTACTGCTAAAGTGCATTGCCCCATTAGAAAAGAGATACCTGTAACATATTTATGAACCTTTGAACTCTTTTAATTATCAAAGACAACAATATTTCCCTAACAGAATAAAACAATAACAACAAAAAAAGAAGATTGAAAGCAACATTTTTCCTATTTTTCAGTTTAAATTATAGTCAGAAGCATTTAAGTTACTTTAGTTTTTTCTACCCTGCTCTTCTTTGCTGAGAACCTGGAGGAAAACGGAGATCAGTTACAGCCCTTGGAAACAACTTAGCCCCTCTGTTAAACACATTTCAGGTTTCTTCCACAGCATTAGGAAAGAGTCCTGATGCAGAACTCAGATTACTTCTGTTGAGAAAGAGCACAAAATTTCATTTTCTTCTTTTGATAAAATCAAAGTGCTGAAAATAGAAGCTTAAAAATATGGTGGTATGGAGCGGACAGTGGGATTTGCTGGTTGGCACTACCCCTCCCCATTATCTGAACTTTGAAACCAAACAAGAAGAGCTCCTTTCTGTTTTAAGAAAAATTTCCATCCTTTCTCATGGCATAGAAGCAGTATTTTCCCTCTGCCTTTAAACAGCAAGGCATGGTCTCTGTGGGGGAGGACACAGGGAACTCCACCAAAATTGAAATACACCCACAGAAAGGACAAGGGACATGTAGCCCATCGGAGGCCACGGAACGCCATTGCTTTAAAGTCTCGGGGTGGGAGCATAACAACCACTCTGATATACAAGAACACCTCCATAATTACTGAGATTGTACAGTGAAAAGACTTCATCAGGTTGCTTTCAACTAAGTCATGTGATGTTATAAATTTATCTTTAGTTTCCTGTCAGAGAGAAATGAGCAGGGAGTTGAAAGGGCCTGTGTAGGCTACAAGGAGGCGTTTTCTGCAGCAGGCAAGTTGCACAGATGAGATCAGTCTGCTTCAAATCCCTAGTATGGGCCAGGTGCCTAGTACAGCTGGCACTCACATTCGAAGAGTCTGATATTAAACAATGTTAATAAACATGTTGGGGAAATTTTATCTTTGGGGGGGGGGGGGGGGGGGGAAAGACATAAACCAATGCTATCTGGTTTTTTTTTCCATTTCAAAACCTAACAAACTGCTATGGTTGTGTTTACCAACAGAAGCAGAATTAGCTTAGCCAGCTTTGCAATTACCTAAAAACATGTACCACTGGCTCAGTTAATTTGATGCATCCCTGATCCCAGCCCGAAGGTCTGTATTCTAACCAGGCAGTTCCATTGCTTAAGCAAAATATAAATTGTTTAAGGATGGAAATAGCAGGTTGTGATACAACTTAGGTGTTCTGGAGCAAAACCACAGAACTAAGGTACTATTTTTCCCCTGTTACTTTGCTAATACTGGTTGGCATAAAATTCAAACCTATTTTTCTGTCGTCCTGTTTTTTGGCATATATTCACAAGAGGTTTTCCTCACACTTTTGATCTTAGCGCTGCAAATAGCATGTGTAGTTTATTTAAAGTCTCGTCAGTTCCACTGAACACCTTCAACATCTTTTATTGCTAGTCAAATGAAGAAAATCCATTCAGACAGCTACCTGGAATTGCAGAGGAATAAACACTAAGTTTTTTACTTCAGATGTACCATATTAAAGTATAAATATTGTTGAGCCATATGTATAGATATATACCATATAAAACTGCTTTTGACAATCATATATGCATAAGTTTTAACAACTGTTTAATTTTTCAGAGAAAAGCAAACATCTTATAAAACTTAATTTGCTCACAGATGAAAGTGAGTTACCTGAAAGGTATGAAGTTGACCCAGTTTAACTACACTGATGTAACTCTTAAGTTGCCTGAGGTCTGATACCAGTTTAAGCAATAAAAATGCTACAAAATGGATAAAACTGTACTATTATAAAGATGTTTGTATCCATGACCTCCTCAGGTATGGGTGGCCCCAAAGACATTCTGGTTGTCATCGGGCAGTTACCTCTGTGCTCCAACTATTTGGCCACAGGATCAGCAAAAGAGGAAAATAAGGACATAGGAAACTGTACTGAAGGCAAATGCAGTATGACAGAAGTAAAAATTCATTCTTTTGAGTAGCATTTCAGCTTTCCAAGACATTTCCTCCCAGCACCAGCATGAGACTCAAGCACACACTGAAAGCAGCTTTGACTGCTCCCAGCATCAGGCGTTTTGCAAACACTGCACAGCATCAGGCATTAACTTCCACTGTGGTAGGAGATAAGTCAGTGGTACAAGTTATACTGTGAGCATAGAATGAAGAAATGAAAGAACATAGCAAAGACGTGAGTGATGTTCTCTTGGGACTCTGCCTGCTCATCTGCTCCCTCTGACCTTGCTTTCCACCCAGAAACATCCTTCCCTCCATCTTCCTTTACAGGGTCCTGATGGTCTATGCATTGGCCCTCGACAGGCTCAAGGCTGAGCAGACAGAATCTCTGAGTCAGAAAACTCTAGCTTATTAGATTTCATAAAAAGAACTTCAGGCAATACAAGAGCCTCACTCTCACATTCACCTTCAGTACCATGCAAGGTGGCTACCTGCACCATGGGGTTTCAGAGCTTGGCAGGAATGTGTTAAAGTGAGTTGGAAACCTAGTCAGCGTTGCTGCAAAAGTAGGTTGTCCAATCTTTCCTGGGAACACCTCAGTGGTCAGTGCTATGTGAAATAACACCTGACCTAGAACTGCTTCACAGAACATGGCTACAACTGGCTGGAGTACTGGCATGTGCAAATGAACTAACAGAAATTTTCTTTCCTGGTATCCAGAGAAATATGTTTTTTCTCCAGTACCCAGCAGAGAACAACAGAAATGATTTTCATTTAGACCATAAAAATGAGACAAGGAGCAGAAGTACCTGGCAACATGGATCCTGCAACATCTGAAAGCAGATGGGAAGGGCAGAGTCATCTCCAGCTGGGTACAAATGAAATAAGCGCTACACACTCAGTTCAGCAATAGCGAAATGTTAAACAAAAACCAGAAGTAACAGCAATATTGGCCTGATCCCAGAACCTATGTAGCTCAGCTACAGCAGCTAAAGCCAGCTTACGATGGTTATGTGGCCTGCATGAGGCAATAAGCATTCTTCCATTGTCCCCAGACAAAAAAAAATCAGGCTACTCTTGAGCTGAAATAAAAACATCTGTGACATCTTCTACCAATTAATATGTTTAATCATAACTTTTTTTACACGTGTTACTTTCTTGCACAGTCAGCACTACACACGGCTTAAAATGACAGTTGTGGACAGTGTCCATAACCGATATCACACTGGTCTAACAGTGGGTGAACCATCACGGTTCAATCTTCAGTATTTCCCAAGAATGTATGTACTAAGCATATAAACTCTGCAGCACTGTAATTATGCAGTAACAACAATATAATTATAATTGTATTGACCAAATAGGCACAGTTCTGGGGAAGAAAAGGAATGGCAAAGAAACATCAGTAAGTAATAAAATAGTAAATACAGGATTTGGCAACTTAAGTGCAGCACACAGTATCTACCTTGTTCTCTCATTCAAGCAGAACGTGGAATAGCAATCCAGAAGACTTCACTAGAACTGATTTTAAATACCCTTAGTAGAATGTATTTAATATGTATTCCAGAGTATCTGATTAAGTGGAAGTATCTTCTCTTTCTCTGTATGAAAAAGAATAATCTTAAGAGACAGAAATGAAAGCTTAACCCTTCGTAAATACTGTAAAAGGTAAAGGCTGGATTTTCAAAGTAAGTCAGCACCCCTAAACTCTCATTCACAGAACATTCTTTTCACAGTTGCTGACCATTGGTTATATGGGAATCTTACCATAAGGCCTTGATTTCCAATTGTAAAATTATGTGTGTGTGTCTCCCTCTCTCTGTATAATGCAACAATTATAAAAGCAAAGCAAAAACTTTAGGGAATTAGTTCAATCAAATTCTTACAAGAGATTATTTACTAAGGGTACAATTTAAGTTCATAGTGCCTACATGTAACAAGCCTGCTGTGAAGTAATTAATTTTCTAAAACAAATACAAATTTTATACTGCCTGTGTAGGTTAGATAGTCCAAGTTAAGAATTCATGTACTGCTTCTGCTTCTCCTTCTGCATTCATGGATGAGAGCCAGTGGATCTAATGATGCTGTGTAATATGGATATATTGGGTCAGACTGAGTCAGAGTGATGCTAGACCAAGTTTCTTAGCGATTTCATAGCCAGCCACTGGTCTCTCTCTCATTTATACTTTTAATTTATGTTTCTATAGTTTGAAAAAAGCTTTGCCTACATTATTGAACCCTTTCTCTTTAGCATAAATATCTGCTGGTTACAAGCTTTGTAACCTTTAACACTTACTGCCTCAAGAAATCTCCATCAACAGAGAAAAGTCTTAATAGTTAAAATGTGTTTTCACTGATTTCAACAGGCTTAGAAGATTTATTAGTTTAATAGATAAATATATTCTACAAACTATCAATCTAACTAAACAAGAATGCAATTATTAAATGTTTATTCTGTAATTTTATATTTTTAATGAGAGTTTTGAGCACATTTTTGCTCATCTGTTTTTTAAAGACCAAACAAAACATTACGAATCTTGTGGTACACTACCACTGTGAGCTGAAGGCAAACAAATCAGCTACCTCTCATGCTCCCAAGCAAACATTTCCAGAGACCTCCTGTCAAGCATGCATTAGAAATGTTCTTCAGAAGACAAAGGCAGGTCCCCAGAGTCACATGAGGAAAGACAGACTTGCCATGCCATTAATCCAGTTCTTTCTCCTTACCTCATTAGTTATGTCTCAGAAACAGTTATTTAATTAAATTTGCAGCACCCATCAACAAAATTATGGATGCATATAATAATAAATATAGGTGCAAAAGGGACCTTGAGTTAAAGAAAAATGAATTAAAAGCATGTATCTTCATATTGGCAACTTTCAGTTCTGGTCCCTGATCCTGTTAGCAGAATTAACCTGAAACAAACAAAATCTAGGGCACTATACAGCAAATAGGTGATGAATCTAGATGAGTCAAGTGAATAAAGAGACAGTGCTTTAAGAAAAGCTTTCTGGAAAGGAGGGGGTTTTAGCTCAGCTGGTGACCCAGGAGCCAGAGCAACACCTACTGCTGACCCTGCATTCAGACACGGGATATTTGATAAGAGGAGCTCAGTTCTTGCCGTGCAGAGAAGAGCGGCATTCATTTGCCAGCATTTGCAGGGACCACAAAGAAATCCTTGTGGGTGAACCAGTGAGGCCATGGACACCCCAGGCTTACCCGCCTCTTAGCAGCAGCAGGAGACATGTTATGGACTCCCAGCAAAAGGTAGCCAGGCCCCAGGCATCAGAAATAAGAGATACAGGAGTCAGCTCTTGGACAAAGAGCCATGGTTAAAGACAAACATGCAACCTGGAATACTTATGCAAAGGCTGAGAAGACACCGGGCTTAAGAAAACAGAACAGGCTGCAGGTCCAGAAGATCATCTATGTTATTTGTGAATCCCCAGCTGGCAGGTTACAGGGATGCCTCACGCTTATCCACTGGATAGGCTCTGCTCTTAAAATATGTCCACATACAAAGTTGCAGCCTCATTTCTCAGTCTCCTGTCAAGTGTCTCCACCTTTACACAACTACTGAAATCCAGAACATGTTTGCACTGCAGGCACAAGGCACCTCTTCACAAAGTGTCACTCAGAGATGCAGAAAAGTTCTTTTAGACCTTTACAGCCAAAACAAAGACAGTAAAGGAAAGGCGCTCCGTAATGCACCTATTTCTCACTAGCTTTATTATGGTTTGTTGTTTCCCCTAAAGCAGTGAAAAACTGTGCAATGTATGCTCTTCTTCTCTCATTTCTCTTGTTTCCCATATTAAATGAAAATAAAAAAAATAAATAAAGGTGGTGAGAGAAAGGCAGAAAGAGGTAAAAGCAGTTAAAGGTCCCCAAAACACAGTAGTCCTCCAAGAAAATAACCATCTCACAATAAACCTGGACATCTATCAGCTGAAGGGTTAACAGACTTGTTTCTAGCCTTTTTTCAAACAGATGTTCCACACAACATTAAATAGGGGCTAGAAAGAGGGAGGAGGCAGAGAATGAACTTTGTTGCAATATGGAATTTTTAAAGGCATTTCCTTCTCCCCAAGAGCCAAAAGCTGTGATCACTTAAGTCTTTGCTTTTTTAAATACATGTTCATTTTGTAGCTATTGCCAAACTAAATGAATCCAGTCTTTGAAAACCCTTTCTTAAAAAAAAAATCATAATTTTCCCCGTCATACTTGAAGTCTGACTTTTTTCCAAGAATGTCAACAAAAACGTATACGAATTTCAACCTTTACAATGAATTCTTCTAACTGTTCAGATGTGTGCCACAACAGTAAGTTAGTGTTACCGATCTTAAACTTTCACATCTAAACAAACTCATTTTACTCAATAATTAGGAAAACAAGAACTCATTTATTCCAGAATGGTATTTCTGTATTCTTTATTCAACAGTGGGGGGTTTTGTTGTTGTTTTGGATTGTTGTGGGGTGTTGGGGTTTTTTGGGATTGGGGCTCTTGGGTGGGGGGAAGGGAGCGAGGTGCTGGTTGGTTGGTTGGTTTTTCATTTGCTAAAGATAATATCAAATAATGAAAATACAGCTGTTGACTCTGAAATTCACATACGGCTTAGCAGTATAGAATAATATTTCAAATTTTATAAAATACTTTCTAAAACTGCATTTAGGAATGTTTTTCTTAATGAATAGCTTAAACTCAGTAATGCTTCCAAAGAACATTCCTATTTTCTGACTACACAGATGTTTGGTACACCTCACTCTTCCTTGATGTGAAGACCCGAAAGGCAGCATAAATTATTCAGGAATATGGGCTCCCAAATAAAATACTTCTTTCTCTCTTGAAGAGCTGTAAAATATTTTTAAAACTCAGATTGCATTAAAAATGTTTTTAAAAAGTCAAATATGTTAAAAATGTTAAAAAATCAGAATGTAGTTACTTCCCAGATGACAGTGTAGCTCAGAAGGCCTTGCTCTAGGAAAGGGAGAATTTTCTCATCTGCTGCAATAGAGATATACAACTGCTAAACTATATGAGCTACAAAAGTTAGAAGCAAAAAGTAATTTCATAAAAAATGCAAAAGCTGTTTTTGTTTCTAAGGGTCCAGACTAATCTATTTCTGATCTTTCTGTGTTCTACACATGGACATTACACATTGATAGCACTTTTCCACTCTGCTTTCTCACATCCAGCTTTATGCCTCTTACATTTAAGAAAAACAACTCTGAAAAACATTAGTCACCTTTAACAGGTGTAAAGGTAGACAGGTGGGAAATGAAAACAACAGAAGAATACTGATAAATTATGAATTATGTGATTAAAAATTCTTGCTGGTTAGGACCCCATGTTTATGTGTGTGTTGACAAGTGTTCATTGTAGAAATGACTTCCAGTAAACTATTCACAGTAGTCAACTGGACTGGAATGTGGAAAACACCAGCTACATCAACTAAATACTCTGAAGAAGAAGAAAACCTTAGATGCTTAAAGCAACCAAAATTAAAGTAACAACAGATAATTCCCATTCAGTATTGGCCATGATCCTCACATAGGTGAGGATTCCTGAGGCAGAGGCCACTTAGCAGAAGAGGAAGAACGCTCTGTGGCTCTAACATAGGAAAGGTATGCATCCTGGAGGACAAATGGGTATTTCCCTTTTGCGTAATTTTGTGTAATGCCACACTCAATCTTCTCCCGACAGTTTTTTTCATTCATTTCAATTCCAAAACATTAATGGAATGAAAAATATTTTTATTATTTTCTCTTATTCATTTGGCTAGAAATTACGCTTTTAACTGCTTTAACCAGTATTTGCTGTGTGTTAAGAAATTAATTTGTGTCCCAAGCTTCTGTTCCAACAAATGCAGTATTTTGTCTCTTTCACAAGCTTACATGGTAAGGATCATTTGTTTCTCTTTCTCTGCTATATGCCTAATTTTAGTCACTGTATATCCAAAAGCAAAAGTCTACATAAACAGAAAGAAAACTTATGCGATTCTCAGTAAATTGAGAGTCATCATGTCTTTTTCAAGGCTACACAGTCCAGCACACCAATAAAAGCTCTGAAGATCGGTTACACTACAACAACTTCCAGCATTTTTTTAATGCAAACTTTTATCAGAAGCAAAGGCACTGAAGTCAGTGAGAAACTTACTGGTAATAAACATTAAATCATTCTAATAATTAACAATATTAATGATTAACAACAACAATAATAATATACATTTAAATAATCACTACTGATGCAGCAGTATATGGGACACTTGAATTCCTGACACTGTAGCACTACTTCAAACACTACAAGAACTGTAAGTACAATGCACAGATTAGGCATATAATGAACAAATCAGACTCTAACCTCAGATATTTATATGCATTAGAATTATGTGCTTTCCAGAGTTTTTGAAACATAAGCAATAATTCAGAGCATACCCTGCAAACAGATGCCATCTGTATAAGTACCAAGCCTGAAGTTATGACAGAACTCAACCCATACACACAGCAGGGAAACTTTAACATCCAGGTCTTCGGAAAGCTGGCAGTACAAAGCCAGAACATCTGGGAGCTATCATGAGAGCTATAGAGACAGTTGTGTTCTCTTCTTTTCAAGCTCTTGCATGCCATTTTTCTGTCACTACCTCAGACCTGCAGGAAATGTGGCCTCCACTGCATCATGTGCGTCACACACATTATGAAAAATAACAGCAAGAAGAGCAGAAGAAGCAAAACACAAGCTGTTTCATAGCCCACTTATATTTCTGACTGAAAGCATACACTCACATCTTCAGCAAGAAAGGAGACATGCTACTTGCCTTTTAACTGTAAGGAAATTCAGTTACAGCACAAATAGTCCAGATTTTTCAGCAGGGGTAAAATAAAATGGCCCTCACTAAAACAACAGCTTGAACCTCTCTCTCAAAACCTTCTTTGCTGTCAAGTATGTGAAAGTAACTTTGTACTTTCGGGTGATGACAGAGGTAGCTGAACAAATGCCAAATACCATTAAGAGTTGTTTGCAGTCCTCCTGAGATTTCAGAAGTAGTTCTGTAGACACCAAAAGACATTATGGAACCAGAGTGATGTTCATGACAGCACCCTAAATTCTGGGCACCTGCTTAAAAAACCCTCATCTGTAATAATCTATGATATTTTCCCTAAAATGAATGAAAATCGTCCCCAGAACGTACTGAACATCGCTAAAAATGGAAGTCATGTTCACTGTTCAACAGTGATGTTGCAGAGGAATTGTAATTACACATCTTTATTGTACTCATGACTTTACATTAAAAACAACAACAAAAAAAATGTCACAGCCCTTGCACAGTGTACTCATGTAAACAATAGTTTCTTAACTATTATTTACATGAAAATAACTAGAAACTTGACAATCTTTTTTTATTCTTCTCATTCTTCCATGTTCTCTTTATACTTACATGACCCTTCCAGAGGAGAATGGTTCATAAGGGAAGAGAAAATGAACTGGGTGTTCAGTGCTTTAAGGCTGTGATGTCAGGACCCTGCAGTGCAGAGGCCAACCTCTGTATTACAGCCATTACTTATTCTTGATAAGCATCAGGTAAAACTGGGAAAGGTAATAGAACTCCAGAAGATTTGCAAATTCTCCTCAAGTTTCCAAACACAGTGGAGTAATAGATGACAGAAACTAAACTGTCCTTTTGAATTCTTAGCAAGGTAACTTTTTCCAAAATCTGTTCCCATAGCGTAAGCTATTTTCACTGAAATAATCTGGGGTGCCTACTGCCTGCAGAGCAGCTGTACTTTGTCACAGTTTGATGAAGCAGACCTGCTTTGACAGGGAACAGGGTTACTAAGGGCTGTCATTCATATATGCTGAACCAGAGCAGGAGATCAGTCGTTTTTTGAGCCCATGCCCTGCTCTTTATAAATATTTCCATGTGTTTGTAATTAGTGGGCTATTCTGGCAGCAAAGGTTATTGAAGGCTGTTTTCCAGACATTGGTTTTGGGTTTTTTTCCTCTCTACACAAGACTCAATCTTAGCATGTTTAATAACAACACAGCCAAACAGTAGGCTCCTGTATCTACATATATCAAAAAAACACCTTAAATGGAAGAGTTTACCTGCCTTCCCTTGCAAAAATTGCATGTGCTTTAGATACAGAGGGCCACAGAATGCAATTGAATAGCTTTTAGCAACGTAGCAACAGAAACCTTGCAAAGCACGGAAGATTTCTGAAATCTGGTTTTAGCTGCTGTAGTGTTCAGAGTGCCCTGAATAAGGGGAAGGATTCAATCCCTGCTGATCTGAAATTTCATTGTGCTAATTGTTTAATTAAGAAATTAAGTTAGTTAAGTATTCCCTTCCAATATCTGTAAGTACCTGCCCAATTAATATAGTATCAGTTGTATCTCAAGAAATACATTCATTTGTACACAAGAGGGGCAACCTATACTTTACAGGAGTAAATCATCATGGTCTTCAGAAACATGTGGCACGACATACCACACATACATCAAAATACCACATTTTTGTTTGTTCTTTTACATCAGACAGTAACTTAGGTATCAGCCTAACTGCTTCTATCTCATGATTACAAGTAGCTTACAAATAGTGGAATAATTGTACATAGCAAATATCCTGAACCAGATACAGCAATGAGGACTATTAATAATACACTGCTACAACACTAGGGAATACGCTGAATTCAGAACTAGCTGAATAAAGAAATATAACATGATTAAGTAACTTTGTAAACAATGCCTGCATTTCAGCTCAGCGAAATTAAAACTGTAGTGCTTAGTTTAAAATCCTTGGATACAAAAGGTAAAAATAAACCAAGCACAGAGTAAAGCGCTAGAGTCTAAAAGAAAAGTCTAATTTACTAGCCAAACCACTCTTTATGGTTTATGTGGCTCATGAAATTAAAGTAAGCTTTGAAGTTGTGGCATCAAATGTGGGTTCTGCAAGCTAATCTGACCAGGTGACTCTGATATCCTCCTAACGCCGTCTGTTCTGCGATGGCCAAGAGTTTCTGAAAGGAACAAGAATAAACCTAACTTAACCTACTGCTAACACAAGCTACTGTTTCTTGTTCAAGCCATACTATTGTTATGGTCTGACTGGTCACTGCATTACAGAGAAAGGCAACTGAGTCAATATGCACAATCAATACTAGCAGCAGTTAACTTACACAATTTTCTTTGTTACAAGAACCATTTAAATACACAATAAAACCTGCCATTTTAATTTGTTATGGGAATTGGAGGGAATTTAAAATATACCAACATAGGAATACCTGTGCTGGTAGAGCTATCAAAGTCAGGACAAGCCCAACATATTTCACCTTTCATCCTTCTACATACAAACTAGACCAGTAACACGTAATCATAAAGAGGATAAAATGGATATTATTTATTACATATCCATTTTAAAGAAGACTATCAGGAGAAAATACAGTCAAGAGCTGACTCTGCAAAGGGCCTTCACATTGAGTTACAATCAACAGAATTATTCACGTAACTAAATGCAACTCAAGTTATGAATTGGTCTTTAAATTAAGAAAATGTCAGGATTAGCTAACACACAAGAAGAATGAGAAACAGGGGGGATGAAAGTGAGGAATCTAAAATTATGCAGTCTTCAAGGAAGGCAGTAAACCATGCTGGTACTTCAGAAAGTCTGTTTAAAGGGAAAATTATTAGACGAGTCTCAAATTCCATAGCTACACATAAAACATAACCAATTACATTCAAACCATATCTCCATATTGTATATTTAACACAGATGGGTTAAAAAGCAAGCCTAACATCTAGTCCTCTTTAGTGCCTTGAAGAAAATTAGAGTTTGATACAAAAAACAAATGCAACCTAATTTTTCCAGTACTGAGTCAAAAGCAGACATAACCTTACAAGGTAATTTGATTTCATGATACTTTGACCATTTGGGAATGGAATGGTCTAATAGCAGCTTCCAGGAATTCAGCATAATTAAAGCCAGGCACGATCAGAACCAGGATATGGGCATGAGCCCAAACTGTAGGTGAAATTTCATTCAGATTTGCCCTTCAATTTCATTGTCATTATTTGTACTATTAAATACACAAGAGCAACAGACCTGAATAGAAACATAAGGACATGAAGTGGAAGAGTACTTTTTAACAGTATTTACTGTTGCAAACAAAAAACTAAAATAAATTATGAGATACTCATGCACACTGCTTGAAAAGATCAAAGTCTATCAGTTATTTACAGTACTAGAGTGCCAAGACTGACAAGTACCTGTACTCTAGAGAGGGCTGAAAATCTGTACAGATGGTTCCGTACAGGATTACACTTTCCTGTGTCTGCTCTATTATGAACAACAGAAAGGCTACAAACCACTCCACCATTGTTCAGGAAACTAGCTGAAAATTTCTGCCTCCAAATTTTCCAATCAGCAGCATCTCTGTTTACACAAGGATGTTCCTGTTATAAGCAGATAGTGTAGTTAAATGTTATAACACACTGACCTCCAATGTCAGTTGCTTTCCAGAGTTTACAAGCCTCAAGCCTCACTGGAATCCAGCACAGTATCTCATTCACAGTTGACCATAGTGAAGGAATGCTTGCACTATGAAGGAACAAACAGGCAGATAAAATGTAGTAGGCATGGCCAATAATATAACTGCACAGCATGCTCTGCATTTACTTTGAATTTCCCATCTGAAATTCCTCTGTGGTCTTCAACAGCACTTGCTACCTACAATTCACAGTTGCTAAGAAATGTAAATATGTAACAGTCATTCACACCTCTGCCAATGAAGAATTTCTGCATATACTATGTTTTCTAGTATTTATTCAGCTCAGTTTTATGAGTTCCAAGAAATGGGACCTCCCTTGAGAAACTGTTCCTGACGGTGACAGAAATCTTCTGATGGTACAATGCATTACATTGATACATTGACAGTTAAAAAAAAAAAAAAAAAAAAAAAAAAGGTTTACTGTCATGCTTCATTATTTTACCATACCCCTTACTAACAGTGATGCTTACACCACAGAAGTATTTCTGAGCTTGCACCTTCCTATGCCATATGCCATCACAGCTTCCTCAAAATGCTCACATCTAACCAATCCTCCTCATGCATTTGTACACATATACACAGGGTCCGATTATTTGTGTTGTTTTTCTCTGAGCCCCCTTCAATCCATTCGTATCTATTAATGGCACATACACATCCGTAACAACCTAGCAAAATATTTTCCCAAATCACAGAAAAGACTGTTCTACATGAAAGTGTTTCTATGTAGTCTGATTGCCAGCCCAGCCCTTCTCGAGCATGTTCAGAGACCTTTGCTTCAGAGGTCACACTGTCTCAAACAGTTTTTACCTCCCCTGTCCTGACCCTTTTTTTCTCAGTATGTCTATGGTAGCAGTGTAACTGTCTATCCAGCCACACTGTGATTTGAATTAAGCAACTAACCAGGTTAAAAATAACCCAGAAAAGGAGGGGGGGTGGGGGGAGCGGGGAGGAAGGTTATTTTTAATATAAATCACTCTTCCAACCCAGTTCACTGCACAGGTGCACATGGGATCTCCAGAGATCGGAATAAGCAGCAATGGCTGCAGTGCAGAATAGCACTGCCAGAAAAGGATATGGCCACAAAACTATACAGTCTTCCCATGAAGAACATCTTGCCAGAGAGAGTACTGTACTTCATCGCCTGCCCAGGATGCCCTGGGCTGTGATGAAGTACACAGAAACACTCACTGGTCTGAGATACAGGTGAAATCAGGTGAGAGGGTCTATTTTTATTCTGTGTTCCAAGTAAAGCAATGTATATATTTAAAAGTAGAATAAGGCAGAATATTTTCACCCCCAGTGAAGTTAGCATAAGAATTTCGATCCTTCCTCTCCACAGAACATTCTTCTGTCACTTCAGCTACACTCATGCATGCGGGATCACTGATATGATGGCTTAGAAACATCCCACCTTTAGAAAAGAGGCTCTTCATTTAAAATCTCATCTTTTAGTAACTATGATCTTCAAAATAAAACAAAAAACCTTGAGAAAAAAAATAAAATATTTCTATGGATTCATTAAAATAAGTATGTATTTATGTTAGTTTGGTTCCAGGTGTCTATGGACTGTGTTGGATACAGCAAACCTCTTACAAAGATTAACTTTTCTAGTGACAGGGCACCAAAACTATAATAAATCACACTGGTTTTTTTAACTTCTTGTTTAAAAATGGAACTTGAGCTGAGAAAGGCCAGAGAACCTACAGCTCTTCACCTTTCATCACTGTAAGGTTAAAAATGTAAGCTGAAGAAACACAAAACGCAAATTTACTGTCAGAAGGAAATGTCATTTACCTATGTTCTCATTTAGGATGTGAAAGGTTGCTGTTACCCCCTCTACCTCATGCCCTCCTCTGATGGGGAGGCAGCTAAACCTATTCACACTGTCCACCACAGTCTCTCGTTCCTTGTTTTGGACTCCTCTCTTCCCTTTCACAGCTCCCTATCCACTATATTCTCCCTTTAGGTCACTCTTTTTTGGTTGCTTTCTGCATTGCTGTCACTCTGTGCAACACATTGTTCTGGATTCTCATAGACTCTCTGCAACAGTGCCCTAATGAGAATTCCTCCTCACCATCTGTGGCCCTTTCTCCACAGCCTTCTAAAGGAAAGTCAAAGATCAGAGGCTACTTAACCACCCTAATACACATAGTAATTGAACACAGACTGTCCTTCACACTTCTCCCAGAAAACAGAAACATGATATTAAGTATCATCTTTATGTAGAAAGCTGAATATTATTTACTCCATAATAAGCAAGTTAACAATGCTATTGGTAAGAGAATTTTACTGGTGAGCATTCTTTCACCTACTGACAATTTCCTCTTCCCACTTCAGACCCTCAAAAAGTAGTGATTGATTTTTACTTTTGCTGCCATAAGTATTTATATCAATTCCATTGCTGTGACACCTCATTTCACTTTCTGCAGATGAGAACAGTACCAAACCTCCACTGTGATTCAGGGAAATTTATTAAATATTCACACTAGAATACCTAACTTCCTTAACAGGGTCATCGAAAATATATACTACCCAGGAAGAGAACTGCAAGCAATTTCAAAGTAGGTGATCAACAGTAAATTTGATCAAACATTGATTTAAAACTTACAGTGGTATCAAAAGCCTTGCTTTAACTAGACATCTAATCCAGCGATATCCAAAGCAGAGATACAATAAATATTCAAAGATGCCAACACTACAAGAACCGACCGCCTATAGAAAAAAATAGATGATCAGCTAGATGAAATACATATGAAAGATTGATGAGAAGTCCATAACTAAAGAACTACATGTTGCACCAACTGCAACAATCTTCTGCTTTGATCCAAGCATGGCACATAGCAATAGCTTACTCTCCAGGTAATAAAGGCAGGAAATATATCCTCACCCACCCAAAGATGAAAGAATATTATGGAAAGAGCTTTGTAATTATTCAGTAAGAAGTAGACTATATCATAAAAATAAGCCTGCATCTGCTGCGAAACTTTTTCTGTGCTATATGGAAGGCAAACACTATGAACTTAATGCTGTGCAGATAAATCATCCAGTAAAGATCTAGTACAGGGGTCCTCAAACTTTTTAACCAGGGGGCCGGCGCGGATGCAGTGGCAGGCAGCCATCTGTGGCTGCTTGGTTTCCCCCCCCAGCCCCCGGCAGGGGGGGGGGTCGGGGGGGTCTGTAAATACCGGGGGCCAGATTGAGGACCCTGGGGGGGCGTATCCAGCCCGCGGGCCGTAGTTTGAGGGCCCCTGATCTAGTATATCATACTGCTGACAATTCTGGATAAAAAAGACTGCAAAGGCTTCACTGCTGGTCCTTCAGAGGTAGCTTCACCACTTTCTTTGTGCTCCTTGATCCACGTTTTGACAATGTTCTTAAGAAAACTTAAATATCTCACTGTATGTAGCTCCTTACCTGTGCATCACACTTCAGCTCAGCCTCCTCTAAGATAATACTTGCCTTAACACAGTAACTGAAAATTGACTTTGCAGTTTTGGCAGAGTTACCTACACTCTAGGCACCTTCCTTCCTTTCTCTAAAGGACACGGGGAAAGGAAAACAGCAATTCATGAAACAGCAGAGTCACAGAAGCACTGTCTCAAAAGACCAAACAAAGGCAGTGCCACAGCACAACAAAACCCTTACATGATTAAATTTATTTTGACAATCATTACTGCTCCCCTTCCTTTTCTGAAGGGGAGGGACAACAGAGAGGCCTTGCAATTACCCTTGCTATAAGGACTTGGATAGTACAGGAAGTAGCATTTCTTCTGTGAATTGGATTTACCTTTGTGTTTTCAGGAAACCAGCCATGAAAAGCTAGGTGCAATGTAAAGACAAGCAGAACAAGCAGCTCAGCTCTGCTCAAAAACCTGGGGAAACAATTTTCTCTGAGTAAGGCTGGTGTGACTGATGAGTCAGGCTGACTGAGCAATGAGGAAAAGGCTGAGATGCATCTGTAATTTCTACACCTAACGCACAAAGGAAGGTAAATCAGGCATATAAGTGTACAGCAACAGGTAAATAAAAATCCATAAGCAGAGGATGGAAATCAAGGGGAAAGTCCTAATATGAATGAGAAAACCAATCAGATATGCAAAAGATGTAATTGACAGGACTGTGCCTTATACAGCTAGGATTCAGAGTGTAATCAGAGGGAATCAAAATGTAATTCTGGCATTTCCAGGTCAGGACTTCTTTAATGGGCAAGGCTTTGGAACAGATTTTTAAGGGAAGAATACTTGTATGCAGATAAATTGCAAACTAAATTAATTACACCATAGGATCTTTAATAATTCTACCAGTTTTGCCCAGTATCCTTCTCTAATAACAACACTGATTTTATAAACAATGTGTTCTAGTTTAGCTTAACTAAAGCATTTGATATATGGAAATTTACACAGTGTCAGATGAACAATGAGGCACTACAATAACAAGCTGAAAAAGAGATGGCATTAAGTACAGGCAAAATGACTTTAAGACTGGCAGGAGAACATTAGGGAGATCCCACACAGACTGGTGCTTGGACCAGTCTTGCTTAATATTTTCACTAGTAAAGCTGGAACAAATGTCAGAAGTTTGATGCTGAAATCACATAATCACAATGCACATTGACGGCACTGTAAAATGCCCAAGAAGAATGACCTTAAGGTCTGGATCAGAAAAATAGAATGAATCAATATCAAAATTAAGAGATCACGGAGTTAGGACTAACATAAAATTCCATACTATACTGAGGAATCATAATTTAATTAAGGTGAAGATGAACCTGAATGCACTAGTAAAACACAGATGTGAAATAGGAAACTAAAAACCTTAAACATATCAGGTGCAACACTGCAACACTGCAGAGCAAATAGTGATGTTGTGTACCTTACATAGAACCTTGAATTAATATCACATACATTAAAGAATGAAACAGAAAATAAAAAAGATGCAGGAAAAGGAAATGAGAGACAGTACTTATGGAATACATGGAAGTAAGATTTGCTTGTTTCCAGTCAAAACAAAATCGAAGAGAATTCATGTCTGCTGGAAAGTTGAAGGAAAGTAAGCCCAGGATGAGAAGTAACTGCTTGCACAAAAATGAATAGACACAAACAAGCAATGGATAAACTTACGCTCAAAACTGAAGATTCCTACCTGTTAAAGCAATCAAGTGCTGGAACAGCCTTTCCAATGTGAGTAACAGAGGCAAGAAAATATTAGCTGTTCTTCATAAAGACTTAGATAAGTTTAAGAAAGGGACTATATGGCACAGTGCCTTCAACAGCAGAAAACCGCTCAGAGATGCAGGAGGTTCCGTACAGTCCTAGGAAACCTGCTTTTTTCCCCTTGGGTTCAACAGCTCATAAAGAATTTGGACTTCCACTCTTTCCCTTCCAGCTGATCCCTGTTACAACTTATTGGCTGTGAAAACGGAGTCCCTGAGACAGTACAGAATATGACCACCAAGAGCCATAGTGGTTAACGCCAGAAGTAGGAGGAAATAAGAAGCCAGCAATGTGCTTCACACTTCATCCTGCAGATGTGAACTGACCCAAGCAGGATATACCCCAGATGGGTCTTGCCTGACCAAGAAGGTGACAGGCATGTCACCTCAGCCACAGGGTCCTGGTTTGTCTGTTTCACATGAAATTCTGGAAAAAATGCTGATCCAGAAACACACCAGAGGAGAACAGCTGGGGACAGAGGGGAATGTGATGGCCCCTTTTAGCAGCAGCAACATTACACCAGCTTCACTCCAACATCAAATGTATACATGTGCTGAACGTGGGCTAATTCAGTGCAAGACCAGCTTGGGTGGCTCTGCTCAGTGCTTACAGCACCGGAGCTCTGGGGCGTGTTACCTGGAGACATCCAAACACTGCTCTGAAAAGACCAGATTAGCTGATCCCAGCACCTCTGGTGAAGACTTAGCTGCAGTGAAGACACACCTGAAGATGACAATCTTTGGCTGATTGATGGCTTAGTGATGACTTAGGCACAGGGATGAAGAGGCTAAAGGTGAAGAATCTTTAGATTTAGATCTTTAGATAGACCTGGTGAATCTCAGCCACCACTCTTTTTCTCAGCTAGGCCACAGCAACATACAACCTTTGCTCTACAGCACGTAGTTCATAGCTTTTAGGGTTGTAATAAAACCTGTATACAGCCCCTTTTTCTTTCTGAAAGCATGCAGCTTACCTTTCAGACACATGCATAACCTAATTCTTAAGCCCATCTACCAAAGCAGCAGTGGGCTTCTGAAATAGAATTACTCTTCCTTTTTTCTACATTTTTAACACATTGTTTTGACAAGAGGCACTTTCGGAATTGAAAAGAAAGTAATTTCAAAATTAAATAAAACATTTCTCCCCAGTCCCATATATCATAAAGGCACAAACCTTTAGATGCAGCACAAGGGTTTAACCTAAAATTTCCATTTCTCTTTACTCCCACAAGGCCCAAGATAAACAGTACCCTAATAAAAGTTGATAGCATGGGCTCTGTTCAAGTGAAACCACTTTATAACTTGATCAAGTGTGTTCTCTGCCAGGAAATGATTGCTTTTCCAGTTCAACCCAAGAATGTTGCTCTGCCTTATGTCTGCCGGCAACAACTTCTCTGTTTATGGGTGGGCTAAGAAAGGAATACTCAAAGGCTAAATTTAGGCCTCAGATAATGGTGCTAGGATTAAGATTTGGTGCGAGATTTTACTATACATATCATACGGGTCTGTGAGGTTGAGCAGACAAACAAGGAAGGTACTATAACATATTACATGGTTTATTAACCTCCTGTTTTTCTTCTCCCTATACTTATTCTCTGCATCTCCATTCAAATCAAAATTAGGTCTACAAGAATGAAAACACAGGCGTGTATGATTTTTTAATTTCCGACACTGTGTTAACACTATCGCATACTCTCCTGTCAAAGTCACTACACCCTCAAAGACTTCTTGTAAGAATAATCCTTGTACCTTAATGCAGAAGACACTTCCTGATCAATGCAATTGAACCAGCACTGTAATGGGTAAATGTCTTGCAATGTACCACAGTACTACCCTTTAATGAAGAGAAGGAAATTGGTTCCTCCCCAAAGAGAAAGGCATTCAAGCGACTTAAGAGGTACTGCTGCAGGACACCACAGAGTTCTCTCGCCAGGGACGCTTGTGGAGAAACACGCTGCCAGTATTCCCTGTATCACTACCACAGTGAAAACTAAAATTAAAGTAGTGCCTGCACCCAAAAGCAAAGCACTTAATCATTAAGCTACATACTTTAAATGCCTTCACAGCAATTTCCCAGGCTTGAAGAATTATGAAGAAAACCTAGCATAGGTCAGAGTGTTAAACAGTTACACACCACTGCCTGAAACTTTTTTTAATCATCAAACAGGCTAGAATACAAAGTGAATTGTGCTACACAGTCTCACTCCATTTATTTTTCTACCCGTACTTTGACTTCTTCACTTGGAGAAAAACTGTATTTATTTTTTTTTTCAGAATAAAATCCTGTTGTAGGCAAAACTGGAATTGGGAAATTTTACTGCAGTTAGTTTCTGCCGTGCAACACAAACTTCTGATAACTGATTTAAGCATTGAGAAAAAGGATGTACAGAAACTCTTAAACAAACACTTACTTCAAATATAAATATATATATATTAAATATATATAAAAAATATAAAGAAATATCGTTGTCCTTTCCCAGTCTCAGTTTGCCTAATACTCGCCACAGATTAAACTCAATCCATTCACACGGCTCTGGCAAGGCGAAAAGCAGTATAGGAAGTTGACAGGGTGCACGTAATGGTTTTTGTCTGCTATCCTGTTTTCTGCTGCCATATGCTTAATAGTTTGTTGCAGCTTAACATGATGGTTTCTGCCCTTCTGTTCCTTGATGCCCCTGCCCCAGCGTGGGCCACCTCTGGGTTCCAGTCTTTCAGAGTTGTTTCTGACCTGGCCTGGGCTGCCCATGGGCTGTGGTCTTTTGGGGGCATCCAGTTCTGTTGTGGTCCACTGATGGACCCCCCAGGAATGGTCTTGCACCACTGCTACCTCCTCCTACCTACAGCCTATAATATACGTGTGTTCAATCTACTACCCCTACCCCTGCAAAGCACATCTTTAACACTAGGTTACAGGAGTTAACTTCATAATAGTTTGGAAATATTTTCATCAGAGACCTTTCAAAGCAGAATAATTTCAGGAGGAAATGCCAGAACAGCTGCAAAACCAGTAATGGATGAAAGAAAGAGCCATCAACAATGCAGCTATGGAAAATTTAGATGGCTATGTCTAAGCAAGAAGGGGAGGAGGGAAACAGCTTAAATGAACTTCTACAATGAAAAGCAAGATGTGAACATCTAAACTGAAATACCCTTTTTACCAGGCTATCAGAAAAACAATTTTATCACTGATCCTTTTATATACAAGGCTCAGTTGTTAAAATAATTCCATGGTAGCAAGGCTTACCTTCATAGCCTGAGAAAAAAACCCAAGCACAATTACAGGCCTTTCAACAGTTTCCAATAGTTTCAGCAGCGAAATCAGTACAGAGTGAGATTGGCAGCCCCGTAACTCTTCAGGTCACACTTCTGACCACTCACAGTTGAAGCAGATGTGCAAGTCTAACCCTGGAAAGCAACACTTCCTACACATTAATTCAGCTGCAGAAAGATATATGAAACCACGTCTCATTAACAATTTATCCAGAACTGAGAACACTATTACCAGTAGTCCAGAGTTGTATTAAATCAAAAGGACCAAAATACCATTATGCCAAATCTGTACCAAGTTACAGAATTAACTTGATTTGTTACAACTGTATATAAAATGGTGCAGCACCAGAGAAAAAAACCTAGAATCTTGAAGTATTAACACAAAGAACACAAGACATTTGGGAGATGAACATCTAACACAAACGAACACCAGCCTCTTAAATTGATAACTTGGAGGCTTTCATTTAGCTTAAACATTTTTCTTTCAAGTCCTTCTGCATTACTCAACTTGGTAATGCAGAGTACACCAAGGAAGTCATCCTCATATAAGCTTAGAAGAAGGATTGTTTTTAAGTGGAACTCTTCTTGGACACAGTTCTGCCACTATCTTGTCTCAGTTGTCACTAGAATTTTCTATTTGTTTGCAACACAAAGCTTTTTATTGCAAAGGAAGAAGAGGGGAAAACTAACTTTGGGTAAAAAAACCTATTTGTAGAATGAAGAAATATTACAGTCTTAACCTAAGAAGCTCAGAATTTAATACCAGACAATAGACAGACTACACAAATATCTTCAGAGAAAGGAAGATGTGAAGACCTAAAGGAAGCACAACTGTCAGAGGAATTACTACATAACTGTATTTTTCTAGAGGGCTTTACACACAGAGTAACTAGGCAAAATGAACTGGGACAAAAATGTTACAGAAAGCATACTTCAGGGGGAAAGAAAAACAGCAGAGTGGTAATATAATACATCTTAAAGACACAGATAAAGGCAGAAGAAATCGTATCTCTGGTGTACAAAGGGGTTTTAAGGTAAAGAGAATATTCAATGTATTTTTTTAAAAAGCCACTTACTGGACTCAGGAGAAGGTGGTAACTACATAATCTTACAATTCAACATCTTGTAAAGAGACAACATAGCAGGATCTCTGGAATGTGATGCAGAGGAGGACCAGGAAAGATTTAAAGCCAAAACTGAAGAGAGGGGGAACCGAAGGGGAACAGAAAGAGTGCTCTGAAGAGAAATTACAAGGATTTAAGAAAGTAAAATGAAGTCTTATTATAGACAGTTGAAAAGGGCAGCAGGTTAGCCGTAAAAGATGTCAGAAACTGCTCTGGAAACAGAAGTGATCTGATCTGATGACCATACCAATACCAGAAAATAGAAATATTTAGAAAACAGGTGCATTTCTTAACCAGAAAAATAAGCAAATGTTTTAAGAGTATTTAAACAGAGCCTTGGAAAACATTAGGATTTATAATTATTTTTTTTAAAAAAAAAAGCTATTCACATTAATGTGACTAAGTTAATTGTTGAAAAAGTGCATATTACTGATCCAGATCTGCTCAAAGTGAGTCACAGGCAATTTCAGTAAAGTCAGTGTACATACAAGAACCTGTGGTTATAAACATCCCATATTTTAAATCCCAGCTTCTTTCTGACACATTGTTACAGCCTGCTGGTTGTTACAGTCAAGCACTGCATGCCCATTTGTACAGCTCTGATTGATATATATCAAGTATATATCCGTATAAGGACTTTTCTGCCTGTACACACAAAAGACTTCTCAAAAGTGGATGGAACAACAATTTCTGGAAGAAAATGAACTCCTCTAACAGCATATATACATATATACACTGTATTAATGCTTATATAGCACATGGGAGTCATTATGTTCATGTATTCCTCCCAGCTGAACAATGCTCAGCTTCCTCAGGTGCATCATTCTATGAAAGCAGATTATTATTTCTCTGGTTAATGGGTATAGAAATATTCCCAATGTAAGAATCTGTGCTTGGTGCCTGCAGTATCCTGGTGATGATGCTCAGGACTAAATTTCAGCCACCAGCACAGTATCTGCTATAAACAGTCTATGTCACAGAGGCCATAAACATTAGCCTAACAGCAGTTACTCAAAGCCCGGGAAGGAAAGCAGAAAAAAACTGCTCGGAAGAAGAAAACATCCAATAAATTTGCTAAGGTATTGCTTGTGCATTTGAGAGGTGCTGGAGTGTGTCCAAAAAGCAACAAAGCTGGTGAAGGGTCTAGAGAAAGTCTTAGGAGGAGCAGCTGAGGGAACTGGGGTTGTTTAGGCTGGAGAGGAGACGGCTCAGGGGGGACCTTACTGCTCTCTGCAGCTGCCTGACAGGAGGCTGTGGGCAGGTGGGGGTCGGTCTCTTCTCCCAGATAACAGGCTACAGGACAAGAGAAAATGGCCTCAAGTTGCAGAAGGGGATGTTTAGATTGGATATAAGGAAAAACTTCTTCACCAAAAGGGTTCTCAAGCACTGGAACAGGCTGCCCAGGGAAGTGGTTGAGTCACCATCCCTGGAGGTATTTAAAAGATGTGTAGATGTAGGGCTTAGAGACCTGGTTTAGTAGTGGACTTGACAGTGTTAGGTTTACAGTGGGACTCCGTCTTAAGGGTCTTTTCCAACGTAAATGATTCTACGATTAAGCTCTTAAGTCCTGCTATACAACACACACATTCCAGATTTCACAAAGAACAAAGGTACATTTTTTATTCCTTTTCTGCTAGAAAATGAAAAATATCCATTGCTCTGAAATGAAGATACTATCCTTTAAATCAATGTATTTTTCATTTCTAGAATGGATTATTTAATTCTGCTTATCTCAGCATAAATGCCAGTTTCACCAGGGATCTGAAACTCTTGAGCCATATTCACAAACCAGGAAAGACAGTTATGAATGTGTAAGACCAATGTCCTTTGAGCTTCATGTGCTGCTTATTCATTTCAGGATGAATTTATAGTTCTTATACTGCTCTCAATTGTTGAGTGAGTGTTTAACACAAAGAAAAATCATAAGCTCATTTGTCAAATATTAAATACTACTTCTAATACTACGTCACAGGAGAACATGTAGTTATATCATATTCAGATCTCAACACACCTTTTGATAAAAATTTGCCTTATAATGGCATCTACACATAAAGAAGGAAAGTCCAGAGAAAACAGTAAGAAGGAAGGAGGCAGTAAAGAAATAGGACAGAAAGATCATACACGCCACTTGACATGATTCGTAGTAACTTCAGCTGTGGGACTACGGTTAGACACAAAGATGCTGGGCACCTTTTGGGCATATAATACGTTGACAATGCCAGCTGGCTGTTTTGTAAGCTGAAATGCATTTGTATCAGTGAGCTTATTTGGGAAGCATATGATACAGGGATGCATTCCATGTTTTCCAGTTAGCATATATGACACATGCCTACTGACTTCAGCAAGGCTTTACGCCAGTCATACAGCCTATGGATCTCTTCAGGTAGTTCTCAATAATCTCTCCAGTCATAGTCTCACTGTTAAGGTTTGAGACTGGGAGATGTCCAAGACATGTTCACAGCAGATGGAACCACAGATGAAGCCTCTGAACCATATGAACACCATAAAGAAATGAAAAGACAAGATGACCTTTGCTTTTCTTATAGAACCAGATTTCTTAAATCCTGGGTAGCATAACTGATAACTTCTTCATGTAAAAAAAGAGCAGAACAAAAACAGACCAGGATTCCCATCCCACCAAGCCCTCTGCAGTTTATCTTCCTACACAAGAGTACTGTTTGTACTACAGTAGCTGAATTCTTTCTGCAGAGTTTCATGGCAAATCTAAGTCTTTGCATGCTGATGCCTAGAAGAGGAAACAGAAAACTCTCCATGAGACTGATGTTTGTATGGGATACCATTTCAAAAATTTAAAATGAGAACTGGTGCAGGGGTAGTTTGCAACAATGTTAAATTTAAATTGACCAACACTGCATTTATAAGTCTTTGAACAACATTTTAACTATTTCAAGACACACAATCTCACAGGAAAAATGTAAGACTGAAATATGGAAATTTTTTTTATTTGAATTATTTAGCTTTCTCCCAATGTCTGCTCACTGGTATGTCCTGGTTACTGAGACAAATATTCCATACATAATGAGGTTTCCAAAAAACAAAGCCAAAAATTTAGCAAGAAGTCCTTGTAAACCTATATTCTTAGTTTCAAAACTAGAGTGGAAAAGAATACAACTACTCTTTCCTAATCTCACTTTTTTTTTTCTTTGCAAAAACTTCATAATCTGGGACCAAGAAAATTATTTCTTGAAATAAAAGCATGGGACTCAGATTAAGATTTCAGTCACTCTATAGTTTCAGGAAAAAAAGAAGTATTCATAAGATTTTTTTTCTTTCTATTGTGGTGACATGACATGACAGGAACTGAAGGAGAGAATTATTTTTAAAACTTGACTTACTATAAATAGCTTATTATAACTTCTAGTGCATAATCCATAATGAGGTCTTTCTCCTGCAGTATCTGTTCATTGTTCAAAGCTAATAAAAGCAATCCTTAGCAGGACTGGGATGCAAATTCTTGCAGTAATTTTTTTGCACTGCTAGTTACGTTCATGTGTACATCCTTATACCATAAAGGTGTTCAGAACCTAGTAGTAAGAAAACAACAGTAAAAGAGAAAGAACGCACACAAAACGATCGTTTATGCACACTGTAACAACAGCCACTAAATTTAACTGCATATTGAAAATTACCACCTGTACCACTGAAGATTAAAAACACAAGCAATCCAGAATGAAGTAACTGCATCTCTGGTAAAAGTGTCAAGCCACCCATAACAAAGCAGAAAGTATTCAAGAAGGGTTGCCTTTTGAATTAAATCCATTTCTTAAAAAACAGCTTTTTGGTTGAAGAAAGAAGTAGAATTCTTAATAGAAATCCCTTTCATCCTCCTCCCATGCATGCTCATTATGTGAGCAAACCTTGGATATTTTTAAAGCACCTCTTCATTTTAGGTCTTCTTACTAACTGAAGTTGGCAAACACAGTATCCAAACCTAAGATAGAAGCTGCTACCACATTTCTGTCATTTGCTTGTCATCAGTCTGTGACTCCCAGGTTTTGCACAGGTTCAGTAATGGTGCAGAGCTGTACAGCAGGAATAAGAGGCTCCTGCCACAGTAATAGACCACATTTGATGCACAGCCTACAGTGAGTTACGGTCTTCTCTCCTTTGAGAGGCAATTATAATCTGTAAATCACCAAAAAGAACTGAAGAAACATTGATTGCCCTTTCTCTATAGGAAGTTGCTGCACTACACCAGGAGAATGAAGAAACAGCATTCAGGATCTTCAGGATACAGGGACTCATTCTTCTACCTAGCTTGCAAAGAATGCAAGAAAAGGTAAGAATCACTGCTCTCCACTCTTCATTTGCACCTGCGAAGGAGCAGGAAACATTTCTGGACTTGCATTCAAGATATAAACATTTCATAAACATTAGATTGCACAGACCTCTGGAAAGGCAAAATACATCTTTCTGTAGCACAAGAAAAATTAAGTTATTTCACTGTAACTGGTAAAATTTTACAGTGGAATCCCCTTGGCTAACACAGTTAATTTCACTGTAGTCTGGGGGTTTTTCAATGTAAATTGTGAAACTGTTGTCCGAATCTTTTTGTATGGTGATGAACGCTCTTGATTGCAGTCTGTCAGCAAGGATTTAAGTATGTCTCTATTCTAAAACTTAACAGGAAAATGCCTGTGATTTTCCCCACAGCTCGGGGGACATTTTAATTCAATGGTTTAGTTCTTAGGTTGATCAAAGACATGCCTGTGAAACAACACAGAGCAGTAATGTGGATAAAAATCACACAAGCCGGCACAGCACCGCTCATGCTGGTGGTGGGGGAAAGCAGCTGGAAGATTTCCACTGCCCACAGCCATCAGGGCTGCCTGGCATGTTTCTGTATGGCATCATGTGAGGTTGCACTTTGCAGGCATGTAATCACAGCCTTGTCCACTCACACTGGTGAAAAACATAAAAACTCCTGTTTTGAGCTCAAGCTATCCCCAAAAGCCAAGCCAGAAGATGGATTTCTCTCCTTAATGCCCACCAAACATTTATTGACTACCTGGAAATAAAATAATTAAAAATATATAAATTATAAACATTTCAAATATAAAATACTAAAATCTAAAATTTTTAAATATAAATATTAAAAATATATCAAATAAATAAAAGCTGGATCAAATTTTAAAGGCAGTGTGGTTATTCAGATGTAGTTGTAGCATAATACACCATCCTCAATGGCACATGAATTGTAAAGCCTATTCTTAGATTTAAAACCAGGCCTAACTTACAGAGCTGGTAGATATTTGTGTGTACATGCATGTGTGCGCACACATGCATGTATGGTGGGGTGCACATGTGTTTCGGTGTTTGTGTTTCTGAATGGGTGTTGGTGTGCATGTAGGGCAGGTGTGTACATAGCAGGGTATGTGCACAGGGGTAGAAATGAGTGGTCACTTGCAGATGTGTGTGCAAGGATGTGTAAGTATAGGGGCACACAGGTATAGGGGTGCACGTTGAACTGTGTGCAGGTGCATGCATGTGTGGAAAGATGTATAGGTGCATGTGTGAGAGGTATATATGTTTGAAAGTATGTGCAGGTTTGTATGAGTGTGCGATGGGGTTTGTGTACAGCTGTGCATGTATGCACAGGAGTATGTGTAGATGCATGTGTCTGGAGTATGTAGGGAGTGTGTGCAGAGGTCTGTGTTTCTGTGTCTGACTAGGGGTGTGCAGTGCAGTACATAGTAAATATGTGTCTGTATAGGTGAGGAGCATCATAGGGAGGTGTAAAGATGTGTGTGCAGGTGGTGAAGTATGAGCGGTATTTCTTTGCGCTGATTGGTGTCCATAGGTAAGAGTGCAGGGGCATGTATGATGAGCATATGTATGTATGCATGTAGATGCATTCAACATAATCCAAGCATATGTAACATAGTATGTAACAGAATACATATTTTCAATGCAGAAGGCCATTTTCATACAAGCACTTTTGACAGAATTTAATACTAACTTAAAGTTAATGTAGAGTTTGCTGTGAATTCTGTGACTTTTATTTTGATACAATCTGGAGAATTAAGTATGCATTTGGAGGAGCAATGAGTATACAGGCTGAGTATTCACAGACTATCCATTGACATTGATTTGTTTCATTTCACAAGGAAACTGTGAGAAGCAAATTTCTTTGAGAGACTTCACAGACCAGGTGTCTCTAGTTTAGTGTCCTGCATTAGCCTTGGATTTATTCATAAAGGGGATCCTTTACATTTTCTAGCACCAATGTAATTTTATAACTCAGCATTTTATATTACCATATTCAAGGGAGAACTGTCTTCTGAGAAGCTGTTACGTTGCGCCTTTTTACCTGAATTTATTAAGACTGCCACCTATCATGTAACTGAGACCTTACCATAAGATACACAAAGCTGAAACTTTCATAAGTATTCTCTTTAGAATACAGTAAAAGAAACATCTGGATTTTAATTCACTTGATGCTACAATTAAACCTCATTTCTAGGATTTAAACATATATTGACAAAAATCACACATCCAAAGCCTTCTCTGTTCAGGAAGAAACTGCAATATTTTAGCACAGAAGGGAAACAAGAATATGGAAGTCAGACTTTTAGCTAAAGAGGTTATCTGTGCACTTAGGAAAGAAAGACAACATTGAAGGCAGCCCTGCTCCCAGGGTGAGTATTTTTCAAGGGGAAGAAAACCAGAGCATCCGAAATTGGAGATGCATTTTTCTAAAAATATGGCTGTAAGACCCTCACCATGGTGCAAGAGGTAAACATAGGAATTATGCTGTAACCCTCAGCAGCCACCTCTACTTGGATCACTTTGGAAGCTATCAAAATATACATATATATCTTAACCAAAAAGAGCAAGGAATCATTGAGAAGAATGACAATGTTGAAAATCTACCCTATGTTACTTTATCCCCTAAATGTTTTCAGTTGTCAGGCAGTTCGTGTTAAGCGGTAAGGACAAGGACAGGATGTTTACCACAGAAGACTTGTAGCCATTTCAGCTTGGGTTACTTCATAGCAGTAACTCAAGAAGACCCAGGTGTAAAAAGATCTACTCTGACAGAAACCATGCTATGAAACTTCCACACTATGCAAGCTCCAACAGCTTTCTAATACAGACACAGGAATGAGACACTCTTTTATACATGTCCTGTCGAGACACAAGAGATAATAACTAGCCAGTCTTTTCCTCCGGTGGCCTGATTTTCTCAATACTGAGCAGTGGCAAGTAATGCAAAGTAAATACTGCCCACATATTGCATTTTGTCTTATATTGAGGATCATGGATCTGATATCCTGACTTCAAGCAAAGGCTCAAAGGTTATTTTCCTTAACTGGCACTCAACATTCACAAGGGTTTGTTTGACAATGCAATGTCAATGCAATGACAATGCATTGACAAAGCAATGAAACGGCCATAATGCAGTTTTGGTGGGGAAAAAAAAAGAAAGACAGACTGATAAGAAGGTGAGAGCATTCCTAACCTTCTTAATCAGTAATAAACAAGGAAAGGGCAAATAAGCATCACTTCTCCCTTTCAAAAATGTAATGTTTCCCTAGACAAACACTGTTTGTAAGGTGGTCCCCAAGTCTGAGGGGAAAAAAGCGGTAAATTAGGAATACAAAGAACCACTCTTTCTTCTTGCCAGAATGCTCTTCTCCCTCAGCCTGTGATGAACATTTATGATCAGTGTTAACAAAGCAGTAATTTACAATGAAGAGTAACAGATTTACCACTACAAAAAGAATACCACCAGATAAAGCTGCAGCTTCTTCACATGGAAGGCAGGTAGTAACTGCATACCCACAGAATCGTTTTCAGCAGAGAGTGAAATTAAGGGTCAAGTTAGACATGTAAGACATAAATTTTTAAACGACAACATAAACTACTGCCTTTCTGAAAGCACTTATTCCATCAAATTTTACATCCAGACATTGCTAAGAAGAATTCTCTCTTTTTCTCATCACTCTGGTACACACCATGCAGCTCCCGACACACTTTATCTTTGTTGTGGAAGAACCTGAAATGTTAGATACTTTTCAGTCACAAAGACAAACTACAAATTCTTGTCCTGGGGACTACAACTAAGACTTAAGGCTGAACCCACCTGAAATCCATGCAATTATCACCACAGAGGCACTGCTGCTCAGTACATTTTAATAGGAAAGGTCAGGCTGTGTCAAACCAAGGATCCACCTCCTTGAGTACCCTTGAAACTACATTTTGGTAACCAACATCCCCATTACCCCTTGGCAGCTGGTTCCACACTTCTACTGCCAGATGGAATGAAACATACTACTTCATATGTTTCTTTAAAAAGTGAAATGTGGACACATAGAATATCTTTCAGGCAGAAAAATGAAAATAAACCAAGTGGATATGTGGTCAATGCCATTTTGATACTATAATTACAGAAGCCATACCTGCAAGGTTTTTTTGTCAGATGAAATAGTCACAAATGTCATGTTCTCAAACAAAAGAGGTGGATAAAAGAACAACATATTGCTGCCTTTGCTACGTGCTCTACAACAGCACTTCACTAAAACTTGAGGGATGGTGAGGTCTCTTTGTGTGCTCTGAAGTGAAAACTAGATTAACTTGTCTCTCAGCAGAGAGAAAAACTTAATAACTAAACCCTGGGCAGAGGGTCAAAAAATACATTAAAATACAGATACAGAAAACACACACTGCACAGGATCCTGATGATATCCATACTTCACAAGAACAAGGTATACCTCAAAGCCCATAATGATTCAAATATGGAACAACAGCACTTAAAACGTTAACATAATGAAATATCAAATAAATTTTAGGGGGGGAAAAGGAAATAAATCTCCCCCCCGCCCCCCGCCTTTGGACCAACTCCTGGTGCCACTGGTTGAGCAAGGAACCACAAGCATAGCGTATTTACAGCAAGCTTTCCATATTGTGCTGCAAGAGCCAAGAACTTTTTCTGTAAACTGAGGCCTCAATCCACCCCACAACTTCACGTTGCAGCTACGTGCATTTAATAGAGCTTCACATTCACATTTTTATTTTTCTCGTTACATTGTTTATATTACTCTGCATTAATTTCCTCTTTGTGAAGTCCCTTAAACTGCTCATAAAACTGCCTTAAAAAGAAGTAAAATGATCCAATTTGGAGATCAAGGGAGAGAAATGGGGCAAATTTTCATTAGAGATGTAAAGAACAGAAAAGAAAAATATTGTATCACTGATTGCTGTACAAGGCCTGCCAGCAGATACAATTGTGGACTCTTGCATCCCAGGATTTGTCCCAAAATGGTACAGGATGGTTTTTGAGAGAAGGCACCTACAGTCATATTTTAAAAGGTATTTCTGAGCATAGAAACCCAGGTATGCATGATCCTCATGAAAGTTTAATGAGAACAGGGAAAACATATACAACCAAATGCTGATAAACCTCACAGGCTTGAAAATCAAGACAGACATCCTGTAGCTACATAGCAGACATTGGTAGCTATGAAGATGTATGCCTATGCAACCTGACACAAAGCCAGAATCACTCACATGAAAATGAAGTAAGGGGCAAATAAGTAATGTGAAAAAATAACTGCCACTATCCAAAATCAAGAGGAAAAATCATAAAACTTACATTTATCATGAAGGAATATACAGGCAACAGAGATGACTATGTTCACACAGCTATTCCATATAGAGATTTATCCTTAAATCCTTATTTTCATAAATCTTCTCCAGTTTATAAAGAAAAAGAAAGGGAAAAAAAAGTTTAAGTTGATGACAAGCCTACTTGGCATAAGCTGCTATAAATATTTCAAAGTTTCCATTTCTTTCTCTTTAAAAAAAAGCACAAATAGTCCTTTTATGTTCCCATTTAAGTAATCACTTCCAGGTTCCATACAGACCCATACCCATGAGTAATACTTAAAGTCTGCTATTACAAGCAGAATGGATAAAAATGCCCTTTGGCAGAAGTATTATTTTTGTGTAGTTAGACATTTGTATTTCTACCACTTCCCTTGTTTGCTTCCATTCTTCCACCCATCCCTACTTGCATACATATCAGACCTTTAACTTGTGCTGCCAAACAACCTCCCTCCAAAGAGTACATCAGGGGAGAGAAAAAAAGAGCAGGAAAAAAAATAAATCAATTTTGCTTTTCAGTGTTGTGTAACAAACAAGCCACAAAAGGACTTTGAGTCAGCAGAAAACAGTAGGCAAATTACTGCTTATCCCCTGGAAATGTTCTGTCTTCTGCCTGGAAGGGAAGCTAGGACACCCACTGAGCCCTACCTACTCTGTTCCAGCTTTGCTGATTCTCCTTGGTTGGCAGGTCACCATATGCATTTCATGGGAACATTTAAAATCATATGCCAGAAAACAGTTAATCAGAATATGGTTATTGAAAACTTGTCACAGAACACAAATCATTCCATCTGAACCACAGCAGATATTCAAAAGCCAATAACCACTGAAATCAATTACTATTAAACCTGCTTTAGCTTTTGTTTCCATGCTGACTCACACTAAACTGCTGTTGTATTCTTTAACCATAATTGTGTTGCAGGAAACTAAGACAGCATTAAGAAAAATTTACTGGAGTTCACTCTAGATTTGTAGCTGGTAGTTTCAAAACTAATAATACTGCACACCTCTACTACTGAACAATCAGTGGGACATGCTTTAAGGAGGCCTAAGTTCTGGCAGACAGCATCCAGCAACTTCATGGAATGGGGTTCCCTTGAAGACCCCCTAGCTGAGTGTCGAAAATAACTAGATTTTTCAGTCAAAAAAATTTATGAGGGTCATAGGAGAGACAACAGGGACAATAATAGGGCAACAGGCCAAACATCTGAGATGTATATACAGAAATGTCAGAATCAACAGGAAGAACTTTCAAGTCTTCAGAATCAACCAAAATTACCACTGAATCCACCTCACAAAGACTGGGGATAAATCAGAGGGCTGGAATTGGTGTGGAGGGGTGCAAAGAACCTGCTGATTAAATGTAGGGTGAAAAAAAGAGAGAAGGTCTTACACTGTAAATTAAGAATGCATACACTTGCTCTGAAGCTCAGGAAGAGTTGAGAAGCAGACTTTAAAATATCTCTGAGAAAATATAAAATGTTAAAAGAGCCAGGACAATCATGTCTTGTTGCAGAGCTGCTATAGATCACTCAATCAGAGGGAGAAATGCATGACATTTTTCCCTTAAGTAACTAGCAGAGGCATCCAGACTAAAAGAATTGATAGTAATGAGGACTTCACCAAGAATCCATGGCTGAAGAGGAGAAAAGACAAAAAAGAATATACAAGTCAGTCCAACAAGTTTTTTGAGATGATTTCTTAGGTGAGGTTGATTTATATTTAACTCTAAGCAAAGGAGAGATGAGTCAAGAAACAGAAGCCAAACTAGCAGTCACAAAATGACAAATTCTTTATTCTGTGGAAAAAAAGAAACAACATTGACAAATAAAAAAAAAAAACCCACTCTGATACAGTAAGGTATGTTGTATTCAGAAAGGGATACAATAACAAACAGGATACCGGTAAGCAGAGTGCCTGGGGATTAAAATCTTGAGTAAAAGAAGTTAAAGAGAGAATTTGTCTTCAAACAGAAGAAACAAGAAGCACAGCAAAGGAACCAAGGCAGCTGGGTAAGAGCTTCTTTATAATTACAAAATATAAAAGGAATTTTTACAATAAATTTAGAAATAGGAACATGTGATGTATGATTTTTCATAGTACAGAGGAATTACAGAAACACATATGGGTAAAATCAGAAAGGTTAAAGCATGCAATGAGTTATAGTCAGCAGCATGGATACATAAGATAGCAAAAATATGTTCTCTATAAGCTGTCTTGCTAAAGAAAATATCAAAAGTAAGGTTCATACTTAACTGGGAATGAAAACAAACAAAAGAAGAAAGAGGTAGAAGTTGTTTCCTGAAACATGTTTTTAAAAACTGATTAGTTGTGACTTGTGTTTTTTAATAAAGGAGTATGATCATACGCTTGAATAGAGGTAGAATGGGCAAATGTTATATAAATCGAGTTATTGTTCAGGACATCATCAGGGACTGATCTGTCATCCTCTGTCCCACAAAATTCCTCCCAGCAGGCTCTTTCTCAAGGGCCCATCAGATATAGGCAGTGTCTCCAAGTTCTCACCTCGTATGATGGGTATGTCATCCAAAGGTAGGACCACATGTGGGCATACAAGGTTAGATTACCAGCAGCTGGTATGTTTGCATGGTTGTGCAACTGTCAGAACTGGGGAGGCATGTCTGAATGGCAGTCATGCAGTTTATCTCGACTAGCTTGCTTCTGACCTCTTCAAAATAGAGAACTGGGACATAGGCAAAAAGATTGGTTAGGTGGACTCACCATTGAAAAACTGCCTGCCCGCAGAGTAATTATCCACTGTTAAATCGGAACAGAAGCTCCAGTAGGATTTCACAGATTTACCGTATTGAATTTTACTCTATAAAATTTAATTAGTAACCTGAATGGTAGACTAGAGTCTGAGTATCAAACCTGTGAGCAACTCCCATGCAGGAGGCATCATAAGCATCCTGAGGAACAGGTTCAGAGTCTGTTGACAAAAAATGACGTTTACAAACAGGAGGAAGGGCCTAACATCAAAAAAGATGAACTTCAAAAGCATCTGACATATGCAAAATTTAGTAACATTTAAAAACTGCAGCAATAAAAAATACGGAAAAACTACTCAGGTTGTAATAATGCAGAAAAACTTCTGGATGCTGCAGGCAATAAAAAAGTAGACCACAGATCCTTAAGGCTTAAAATCTAAAGAAATCGTACTAGAGCTATCATACTGAGATGCCAGGGAGGATTATTTTGGTCTACTAGATCTTGATGAGAACTGGAAATAATTATTTTGCTGATGAAGTGGTAAGGTCCTTGTCTAACTTTGGGCACCACTGAAAAAACTATAATCAACAGACAGCTCCAAAAGCAACAGGAAACATGAGTCATAAAGAAAAATTGCATAACCAGGATTACGCATAAAAAGACATAGGTAAGCATTTGTCCAATGTATAAAAGATTGTTATAAAAAGGACAGAGAGCATCTATTTTAATTTCTACTACAAGATGAAGGAGGAGAAATTAGCCTAATTTGTAGCCCAGAGTCTTTGGGTTGGAAACCAGGAGAGCGTATCTTATTTTGAGGATGGGTAAGCAAAGGAAACACAATATATTCACTGGAGATTTAAGGAGCAAGATAAACATCTGTCAGAACTGGTTTGAAGTACATATAGCCTGCTTTAGAACATGAGCTTGAACAACACCACCTTTTATTTTAAACTTTATTTTTTTTCCCTCAACTTTTATGTATTTCATTGTGGGTTTTGTCCTACAACTGAAATATCTGCAAGGAACTGGGCTTTTCTTTTTTCTTTTCTATTTTTTTTCCCCCTCATTTTAAAAGAAGGTGTTTAATTTCTAATATATTTAAAGGTCCTTCCTAGAAAATCCCTAGATAGTCATTATACCAACCTCCTCTTCCCAGATACAAGCTTGATAGAAATGAAATAGCTACCAACATTTGGCTGGGAATTGGTGGAAGAGGTGGAAGACTTGCTGGACACAAAGTAGACACCTCATGGGCAAAGAAAAAGACAAAATGAAGATAATGGACAGAGTAAGGGTGTACTATGGCTAATTTGAGGGACCCACAGTACTGGCAGGTCTGAGGTACAATTCCCCAGTTCCTGGAGGAAACACTCGTATACATGAAGCCTTCATTCGAAGGACACAAGCAAAGCAACGAGTAAGATCTTATTTGTCTGGCCTAAGCAGACATGAAGCACTTTAAAACAACAGAACAAGTAAGAAGAACCTGCAACTCATCTTTTTAATGTTTGAAGCCAACAGCCCTCTTCTAAAGCCCCTCCTGGTTTAACATGCTTGAATTTGTCTTTAATAGCTGTTAAAGAGGTGCTGTCCAGCGGTGTCTTTTCCAATAAGCAAAACCATTTTCCAATAAGCAATACCAAGAGCAAAACTAATACGCAATTGTCACTCCTAGACACCCACTGAGCCTAGATTAGGCCTGAAGTCATGCTGGCCGGAGATGAAAGTGAATTCTGATCACAGTCCAGAGGCTAATTTAATCTGGGAGAGGCAGAGGAGGGAAGAGGGCGTGTTAATTCCTGAACTTAGTTTTTTCCATTCACCTTCACATGGGGAAAAGAGGTGAAGCTGGAAATCTTTTAACGATGGGTGGATATATTGCAGACCAGGTTTAAGCGCATGAGCCAACTTTCAGAAAAAGTATTCAGTCTTAAACTTCAGGCTTACATAAACTAGAGAAAAGTGAAAACACCACTAAATCTCTTAACAGAAAAGAGTCGAATATTAGTGTCTCTAATACTTTGCAGAAGAATTTTTCCTCTAACAAACACAAATGATTGACCAAGATAATGCAACTAACAGTAGTGAAACAGAAATATAATAGTACGTGTTTCTTCTAAATAAGTGGTTATAAATTTGCAACATTAAACAACTTATATAATTAAATAAACAAACATTAACATCTAAAGATACTTAACCTGCACCTACATTAATAACCTCGGATGTTTTGGTTCCCTCACAAAAAAACCATTAAATAACCTGAAAAAATTAACTTCAACTATAGCAAAAATTTTGTGGTCATTTTTTTGACACACATTAAAAAAATAAATTTGTCATTACACAGGCACTATCGTCAAAAAAATGTTACACCTGAGTCTGTTTCAATTCTGTCCTATCATCCTGTTATCAGAAGTGATCTTTCTCCAGTATTGTTCTATCAAAACTATGTGTTTTGTAGATCAGATTCCTCCATGATGTAGTTTAATATTTTGGTATTTTCCATACTAAGACCAAAATACATCATCAATTGCCAAAAAAAACCCCAAAAAAACCCCAAAGAAAATCATAAAAAAGCCCCAGAAGATAAATCAGTTCATTTCAGTGTTTCTGCACTGAAACTAGCTTCAGGTGATTTCCAATAGAATTATTAAACTCATCTAAACCTTCATTAAAAATCTGCTGTGCTGCTACTTAACCTTAGGAAGCTTCTTCTAAGTGGTGCAACCATAAAGAAATCCACACAGTATGCTCCCACAGCATGCTTTCTGTACATCTAATAGGTCGTTGGGTAGTCTAGCTACATGATAGCATATTCCACAACTGTCTGCTGGACAGCCAGAATGGGGAGGATGTGACCTGACCCCCTACCATTCACTATTATTTATACAATTTCTTTCCCTCAGCTGCTGACACACATTTTGTAATGTTTTCCAATAGTTTTCTTTGGAAACAACTGAAGTTTCTAAAGAGGGCATAGATGTCAATTTGAAAGTACTTCATGGAAGCATATCTATTTCTGAGAAACACAGATTGAAACACAAACTGCATGAATCTGAAGACAGGAAACTCCTTTTCCTCCCAAACCTTTTTTATTATTTTCATATGATGAGCTACCCACCCTTCATCCACTTCAAATTTAATTCCAGTAGAAGAATTTCAGTACAGAACTCATTTATCACGAAGAAAAAGTTCAGAAGGAAATTTATACTGTTCACTGGGGGATGGGTGTGACTGTGCATGTGTGCATGTGTGTGCGTGTGTGTGTGGGATGGGGTGTTACATGGAAATAATCATTATGTTTTGCTTTGTTTCAGATTACTGGCTGTTAGCCCAAATTTCCTCCCCACCTAATTTGTCAAAATGGGTAACAATCTCACTGCCATGAGTACTTAATAAACATTGGAATAATTACTTTCTGCAGTGTGGGTAACCCTGAAATGATGACACACTCTCTTCCCTCCCCCAAGATTAATCCGTTACTTATCTGGTCATTTTGTCTGCTTATAGCTGATAGCCTTATGCAGTTCCAGTTCCAAACCAGACAGTCCCTGCTAGACAGTGTGTTAGCGTAATCCTCTTCTTGGTAAAGAAGTTAACTCTACAGACCAGTTATACATTGCAAAAAAGCAGAACAAGTTGGGCTTTTTTTTAAAAGTTGTCTCTACATTCACTACCCATACGTTTTTAGCTTTCTCATCTTCTGGTGTTGTGAAGATTAAAAAGGTTACTAAGCATTTCCACTGCAGTAGTTATAATGCCAATATAAGAACATAAACAAGAAATCCAACTTTAAAACCCCACATTCTTCAGCCAAACTCTTCCTAATCCCAGAACAGTGTACAACCACATTACTGCTGTTGTTGGGCAGCAGCTCTGCTGCACACCGTCACCACTGAAGCTGTGCCTCACCACTACCACTCAGGCTTGTCTTGCCTTGGCTTCTGTTGCGCCTCCAAGATGGGTAGGGGCTGAAGCCACCTATGTCTCACAAGAAGTGACTCTCCTCTCTGCAGCAAAAAGTCAGAGAAATGAAGATGTCGGGCAGGTTTTCCACTCCAGGTGGTGAACTGGGTTTATGCTGAACTGGGGAATCCCACAGCCCATGGGAGAACAAGCACATCCCAAAGACTCTACCAGAACATCTAGGGGATGGAGACAACTTTCCCCCCTTTGTTTACAAGGGAATCAGTCTGCTCGGGAACAGGAGCCAGTGAACAAGAGACAGGGGAGGAGGAAAAGAGGGAGTAAGACTTATTTTCCTATCCACTTGCTTCCAGAAACTCATTCACCTCTGGCAAAAATGTTTAATAGGATAGAAATTTTTTTCTTGCATGTTATGCAAAGTCCAAATGGGATTTCCAATTACCAATTTTGTAATAATTTCCATGTCAATTAATCCTGAACTGTAGGGGAAAGAAGCCAGTTACCTTCCTGCCCACCGCAGAACAGAACCAAGCTCCCTCTTTCTTCTTCTTTTTCTTTTTTTTAGGACATTTCTGTGTTTAAACACACAGATGAGCCAAAGATAAGCCATACGAGGTTTTTTACTCCTTAACTTGACTTATTTTATTGTATCTGATCATGACAGTGACTGAGAAAACACGTTCAAAAAGAAACTCTGAACCCTTAATTCAAACATGTAAAGACAAACATCACCAGCAGGATATTATCTTTCATTGCCGGAAAACTACTACCAGTTATATCCCAATATGACCAGAGTAGACCTCTACATTTCAGAGTTCCTTTGATGTCAATGGAAACCTGCTTTTCAATTAATTCATAAGAAGGGAAGCATACGTATTTCCATTGCAACTCCTAAGCTAAAATCTCACAATAGTACATAAACTCCCTGTTAAATGCAGAACAGATGAGCTTTAAGAAAAAGGTTTCTGCATCATAGAATCTTTCAGTCAAACTGGGAACTAATGTTGATTTATCATCTGTCACTCTCCATTAATACTTCAGTATGAATATTAAAATTGTGTGCATGCTGGGAGGGAAAAAAAAAGAAAAGTATTCTTTAATACTAGAACTCTTACAAAAATCTAATGACACTTCTGATCCATAAATTTTGAAAGACCAAACTAACAAGAACAACAACATATCGATGGACCAACTTATAAAAAAAAAAAAGTTTGAACTTAAGAACAGGTTTGCTTAAGTCTTTCCATTTTTGTACTAATTATGGTTCCACTCTGAGCAGTTTTGTAAGAAACATCACAGCATTCCTGGGTTATTGCCTCAATGATTTCCAAAGCAGTGTGCTCAGTTTACTTTCCAGTTCTGCAAATCTGACTTGGAAGCCCATTGTCAAGCTGAGGTACACCCTCCTGATAAAAATCAAGAATAAAGATGAGCAAAAGTCTGCTATATGCGACACTTCAGGAAATCTATCATCTCCATCAGCATGGCAGAGATTACATTGCTGCCTTGTCAGTAAACCAGGTGAAAGATGAACCATAAGGGAGGAAGATAAAATCAGCTCTCATGGATGACAAAATTACAAGTTTAGCATGCAATTGCTATAATTGTCTATGTTTCAGCTGAAACATCACCATCTCCATCCATTTCTTCACTGACGCTCACCTGTGTAAGTCTCATATTTCATAGCTCAACTGGAGCCACTGACGTGATTAGATTGCTTGCAGGACACTGTACAAAGCTAGACAGGTTTGCTCAAACCAATTTCACTAGGAATAAATGCTAAACTTGCTGACAAAACAGAATTTTTTTAAGTTCCCTGAACTTCCCTGGCAGAAGGTGGCTGCAGATAGACTTTATGGTGCAGATACATAAATTCTTTCTTATGTGAAATATATAATAAACACTGTGTTTAATGAAGAAAATTTCCACCTCCCTAGTTGCCATATACAATTAAAAAAAAATATGTATCCACACCTATGAGATTTCTACATTTTATACTATTTCAAGTTGATGGCTTGGAAACTTGTGTGCAACATTTTTTTGGCAATCAGCATAAATACCAAACAAACTCGGCCAACTGAAAAAAAAATTTGCTTTTTTCCAAGTGTCATTTTCCTGCCCTGATAACATTTCTATATGAGTGAGAACAAGAAGAAACACTAAATAAAATATATCACTTTTTAAAATTATTATTAGCCAGCAGATTTTTCCCAGTCTAGTATGCTAGCAGTTGTCAATGTTGCACCTTTTTTTTCTCTAGTAACCAGATGGCTAAACACAGAGATCTCTGCCTAGGCAATGACACAGTTTAGAGCTTGCCTAACACATGAAAGATAAGAAGGTGAGTCTGCCCCCTTCCATGGTCAGAAGAATTGGTTGTCTCTCCCTTGAGCATCTCTGATGTTAGATTACTGAGAGATGAGATGGCAGAAGTTAAATTGTTGCATGTACAATGAGATCCGTCCATTTCCTCCAAACAAGACTCAGCCATATAATTTCTCAGGAACAATTTAAAATACTAATAATCTGCTACTGTTGTTACCTGAAGAAAAGGCCAGACGTATCAAGAGCCTTTCCTCTGAAGCTGAAGACAAAACTTCAGAAATGTTGAGAAAATACTATATAATGTGTCTCACCCATGCTTTTTGGACAAACTTTTCTTATCTGGTCATGAATTATGAACTGCAATGGCCCACTGTTACAGGTGTACCAAACATCTATGACAGAGTACGAAGTTGTACTTTCCTTCGATTGTTCCCCTTTGTACTCTGTTGTCACAGTTGACTTGTAGTACTTATACTTCAAACACCTGAAAATTAAAGCTTACATCACAATCCAGACTGGCATATTCATGACTAGAAACACAGCTTACAATTTCTTAAAGTAATTTAAAAGTAATGTTTACAATATGCTCTTGCACTCAATCTGTAATCTCTGATGATAAATTAGCTAATATTATGTGGAGAAACATTGTGCAGTTGCCATCACAGCATTAGAAGATAAAGCCCTGATACGAACAACCAATGCACTGTGGCCTGGGCCAGAATGCTGTCTCTAACACTGGACGTAAATATACATAAAGAGAGAAAATGTATATCAGATATATTTAATTTTGTTTATATTTCCATGTACTATATGTACAAAGAATGCAGCCAAATCTGCATACAAATAGACTTCAGAATCGGTAATTCATTCAGACCTTCTCTGACTTGATACTTGGAAACTGTTTTTCTGGGGTATAACTAGATACTTATTTCAAACTTTAAAAAACAGCACAACACGAGATCTTTTTAAGTTACCGTAAAAAATTATGATCAACCACAAAAGTTCTATTACAGTTTGTCAGAGTAAAAGTGAATATACTGTTTTGCCAGAAAGACTGAATCCAACAGTGATTGGCTTACATTTTCTTTTTACTTTTTAATGTTCTCTTATAAATTTCTATCTGGTGTGTTACTGCCTGAAAGTAATTTCAAATAGGTGAAAGCTGATAGCAACAGTGAAGTTTTCTCTGCCAGAAGTAGACATGTAAAAAAAAAAAAAAAAAAAAAGACTTTGCAAGCATGTTATGCCATTTAAAATGAGACTCTAAGGCACCACAAGGAGAAACCCTTAATAAATCAATGGCACACTGTATACAGTAATTCACCTACAGTACTGAAGAGAGATGTTGTTAAAATCTACTAATCCATTTTTGGCATGAACTGCAAACAGGCGAGATAGTTTACAAACACAGGTCATAAGCACTGTTGCTAGAGCTGCCATTCCTGTGATCTCAGGCAAACTCTGAAGCATGTTGCTTCCTTTCCGAAAAGCTTAAATATGTTTCCTCCCCCCTCACACCCTTAGCTCTGGACAGTTGAATCATTCTCACAGCAGATAAATCTTTCTGACCGCTGATTATTCTGATGGGGAGAAAAAAGGCACTGTGCGTGACAGGGACCCTTTTGTTTCATTACAGGCACAACAATCTGTTTTCCATTGAACAGAGTTTTTAGTTCTCCCTCCGCAACATTTTTCTTTAATTATGATAAAAGACAGTAACTTAATCAGGCATAAATCCTGTTCAAGCGAACATAATAAAGGGGTTAACTTTAGAGGCAAAAAGTGAGACATGTGACCTCTCAATTACTGCTCTGGATAATGCACCACTAAAACACTGACAAGTGAAAAATTGTTTGTTCCTCAAACTGGCACTGGTATCACCAGAAAAAACAATTAAAGAAACCCACAATTGTATTTATTTTGATTAACATGCTTTGCCTAGAATGTAACTATTCAAGTTATATAATTATTTTGACTTCTCCAATAGCACAGACATAGGCACAGCTACTCCTAGAGAAAAACATTTTGTCATATACTATTTATTTCAGAAACTCTGTAGAATAGCATCTCAATTTGTCAAATAAGCTGAAAAGATTAAGAGGTTTGGACTGATACCAGGTGATAAAGATACTACTACCTTCATAGCTAGGCTAGCTGATGGCATAGTACAGGCAAGATGTATATGAACACCAGGATCTGCCTCCTCAGAGTACAATCAGAATTCTCACTCGTTGCCAAGTCCAAGAACTGGCATGAAACTGCAGTTTTAACTTGGTTTAGTTGTTAGAACCAAAACTCAGCCTGACCAGCTAAACTGCAGAACTGGCCATAATCACACAGAAACAGTCATCGGTTTCTTGTTAAGCTGTGAATAGGCTGCCTGTATTTCACCCACTCCAATGTAGCAGGACACCACCTCCACCATCTTCTCAAGGAACCGAGTATGACAATATCCCAAATGACTTGCCTCGTAAAAACTGGAAACAATGGTAAAAGAGGGAGAACACGGTCTCAGAGGAGCAAAGTGAGAGGGTGTACCAGCAGACTTATGTGCAAGGTAGCCTAGAAAGTAGGGACGGGTGAGCACGAGTTATGAGAAAAACATGAAGAGATCCCAAGACGATAGACCAGGGAGTTAAGATATCTTTGGGATAGAGGCATGAGCTGTTGTTAGACATGGAGGGGAGACAGCAAGGGAAAGAAATTTGAGGGCTAAAATTTGGAAGTCACTGGAAACTTGTATAGGGAGTGCAGAATGTATTCTAATTGAACAGGTATTGAATCTTACCGAGCAGAAGAGGCCACAGGCAGTTCATTGGCCCTGAAGACAAGCAAGACAGCATGGGTCATGCCCACATACCTGCAAACTTTCACTGCCAGGAGGATGGAAACGTCAAATCTAACCCTGGGAACACACCTTGCCACGTGCTCCTCCCCCACATTGTACTCCTGCACTGCCAAGAGTTAGACCTACAGGCTAAAACCATGGCAGAGAGCATACTCCTCCATAAACCACAGCCAGCTGCAGGCTGGTGTCCAAGTATCAACCTAGATCCTGTTTTGTTCATGGTAAGGTCATAGCCCAAGCTCCTGGCCTGAAAAGATGGTGGACACTGGGGAAAGACAACAGGGAGAAAAATTCACCATTAAAGACTACCTAGGGGAGTCATAAGGAGTCCCCTAATTATGGAGGAATAGGAAAATCAGACAGAAAGACCTTGGTGGGCAGAATAAGTGGATTGCATTGGTTTAGTGCAACAAGGGCAGCGTGCAGACCTGGCAAAGTACACAAGTGCTCCATTCCTCCCTTAAGCAGCAGTAGCTGCCATCTCCATTGACAAGGTACATCAATCATCCCAGTGAGGTTCCCCACAGCGTCTCTCAGTCATGTCTGCTTTGTAGTTAATACCTTCTTTGCATAACTAGCGCCAAGATAGTAGTTTGTAAGACTCTGATTCTAAATGAAATGTAGAATTGAATGAAAAATATAGGTTTGGTTAATTGGTTAAAGATATTTCTTTGGTTGCTTAAATTAAAGACATTTCTTAAAGCTGAACAAAATATCAAACTTTCAAACTATAGATGTCAAAAGGAGGAGAAATTGCTTGGGTTTGGGTTGTTTGGGTTTTTTTGCTGGGGCTTTCTTTGGGGGGGGGGGGGGGCGCAGGGGGGTTGGGTTGGGGGGTTTTTTGGTGGTTGGTTGTTTTTTTTTTGCCAGTCTGGAGTGCATTATTTCAGGCAGCATGGAACTGCCTGTGGCTATAGTTACAGAGCAGACTTTAAATGAAAACTGGTGTTGGTCTGCATAATATTTTGTGCACCTGGGGAAAATATTTATCTAAGCAAGAGCCAGATCTGTGGCCACCAAACACGTTGAGGACTCATGTGCATTATGTTCAATGGAATCTTTGAAAGTACCAGCAGACATTTATTTTATTTAAGATAACTTCTCTTTAAGATTTTTGAACAAAACTTAGCAAAAGAAATACCATACTGAAGTAGAAACTATGATATTCACACAATGTGGCCAAATTTGCTACACAGTTACTCTCATAGCACGTATTTTCAATGTGATTTTTACAATGACAATTTAGGTTTACATAAATCACACTTGTAATTATTTTCCCCCTATTAGGCATTTAATAACTTTAAAACGTAAACATATACTTAGAGATTTAATATCTTGAATATCAAACTACCCTTTTTAAAAGTCGTATGCAGATTTACTCATGCACACAAGTGGTTTTTTTGCAGAAAAAACATTCATGATCTGCCATACTAGCTTTGCAGTAATTCAACATCCAAATGCCTGACTTTTAGGGTGTGTGATGCTGTACAGAACTGAAAGTGGAACCAGAAATGCTTCCTTATCAGGAAAGCAGACATTTTAAAGTACCGGTATTCTTTGTTTATATAGAAAGCTTAATACATAAACACACATTCCTATGCTGCCACGCAGTCCCAACATCTCCCTGTTCATATTAGTGTGCTCCTGCATCTAACTACTAAATTAGTTGAGACACAGGGGAAGTTTTAGTTAACGTAAACTAAATTTGAACCATTTAAAGTATAGATCACTGTCTATTTTTCTTTCCCAGAATAAAATAAAATATGACAACCAATTCAAATACATCCAGAGCAAAAGTACAGTTTATGCTATCCCTCCCCCCACATGTTAAAAGAGCTTATTTTCTAAGAGAACTCTATACTAAAGATCGTCCCTGTTACAGAACTGCATTTAAGTACCTTCCTAATCCTGAAATAATTAAAATCTCTAAGGTAGTAAGGTACTAAGTCTGTAAAGAGTTTATTGAAGAAATGTTCTCTGCATCCCGAATGGCAACTACAAAGTTTCCACTGACATACACAGGCATTTTTCCTAACCAAGTAGAAGTATTCCTTCTCAACTAAAAGCGGAATTGTTGATGGAACCACAATTTATGTGCTGGAGCACAGCTGCCTCAAGCCACGTCAAGAAGCATCCTCAGCACATCATCAGCACTGCCCTGCTCTTTAGCCACATGTTCCTTGGAGTAATTGGTTTTTGAAAGAGCTCAGACTGTAAATTACCTCTGACAAATTGACTTTCATTTTGTCTTCTAATGTAAGAAGACCAGAGATGCCACTTAAAATTATATTAAAAAGATTATTTCTTGTCCCCAGTGACCATATTGCCTGGACTATGCCAAATACAGTATACAAGCCATCCTTTACTACCTCTGACCTGCAATTTATTTTATATCCATAGGTAACCCAAGCTGAGGCAGAGGAAAATTAAAATGGCCAGCTGGAAAGGGGGGCAAACAATTTTGCTGCAAAAATCATCACAGAAGTCCATGAAAAACATGCTAAGATTGCTGGGGAAAAATCTGAAAATAAAAATCCTAATTGTTTCTAAGGAAACGATGCAGAAGTAGGTCTATTCTGAGATCATCTTAGTGGGAATGTAATTTTTCCGGAACATGTAATAAAAAGGAATAAAAAACTTTGTAACTTTACTACCTTTACTAACAAGCTTACACTCTGTTAACTGAAACATATCTTTAGTCCCAGAAATTACACTGGATAATGAGAATATACAATTCTAAGCAAGTACATTTCTTGCAAATTTCAGTTCTAATTTACAATAATTTGTAAGCACTATTAAATCTGTAAAATCCATTCACACCAACGCATCTCAAAGTATTTTATCCATTTATATACAGCCATAGCTAGATTTAGAAGCCCAAACTAAGTCAAGTGAGGAAACCTAAATCTTGGTTTATTTTTTTTAGGTGACTTTGTTTGACTATGTTTCACCAATTAGTATTTTTCAAGATGAGGGAGATGCAAGGCTAGACATCACAGTTGGAAATAAAATTGGTTTTCACACCTCCATGCAGTGAATTTGCATTACTGGATCACAAGCATAGCAGGTTAAGTGAAATCTGATAGGCAAAGGAAATATTAGTGGTTGTCCCCACACTTGATTTTCCAAATAATGGGATAAAGATCACATAGTTACTTCTACTGCTAAGCAGGATTCCTTGGGTCTTTTTCTTTGTTTATTATGTAATAGAACGCACTGTATTCAGGGCATGCTCAGTACAAATTAAAAAGCACCAACACTTAGAAATTACCCCTGCTCTTAATCTCTCTTGAATTTCAGAGCCTGTCAGTACAGGGGGAGGAAGAAGGGGGAAAAAAAAAAAAAAAAAAAAAGAGTAGGTTTCTTTTTTTTTTTTACTGCCTTAACAATCCATTTGTCAGAAGAAAGAGACTTTGATTGTTGGCAGTGAGCAAAACACTCAGAAATCTGTGGTTGGACCAAAAAAGTCACTTCTACTGCAATAATAGAAAACATAAACCCATCATTCAAAAAAATAAAAAAAAAAAAAAAAAGAAAAACAGGCTTAGCTTTCTTAAAACAGTGATTCACACATAAGTTTTGTCCCGGAAATTCTTTACATCAATTAAAAAATGAAGGCTTACCAACATCCCATCTAAGCCTGGAAAATGTAGGGGTTTGGGTATTTCTTTTTTTCCTTAAAGCTGTATGTCTTCATTTTAAAGCGCACTGTTTGTTCCTTCTCCCTCCATTTTATGCTTGCAAAACAACACCCTTATGGCTACACAGATAATATTCCAAAAAACAATGCAATGTTTTCATCCCAAATTCACAACTAGGTTAATACAGTGTTAGGACTCTTGAGTAAATTTACAACTGCTGTCTGCATCCCCACAGGCAGTAAAACTATCAAGAAGCACATCAATTTCCCATAGCTTATAAAAGCTCCAAAGAAGTGTGAAATTAGGAGTTCACGTTATTATCTAAGGAGAAACACCCAAGAGATACAGGCTGGGAGTAGCAGGGTCTTCCTGTGCTATCTCATCAATACCCTGCATGAGCCAGCTGCACGCTGGGAGCCGCACAACCTCCTGCTCAACCAGATGGGTACCCAGTTTCTCCCCCAAACCTGCAGCCAGTAGTGTTTCCAGTTTTGCTAGCAAACGAACATCCAACACAAGCACCCACGCTCATGTAATGAGGCTGATGAGAGAAGAACAGAGGAAGTCACTGTCCCTTCACAACCAACCTCCAGAAATGTTTTCTATACCTTCAGACACATAAGGGTAATTCCTGATCAAACTCAACCCATTCAGCTTTACACAACTGCAATTCAAGGTTTCTCTCAAACTGCATGAACTTCAAATCCATTTTCTTTATGTACTGTATGTTCCAGCTCTTAGGAGCCCTTAGCAAGGCTGAGCTGCACTTCGGGGGGGGGGGGGGGGGGGGGGGGGGGGAAGCAGAGTAGGGGAGCCAACACCCACAAACCACACCACACACAGGAACAATCAACTCTATGGCAATCAAATCAAACACACAAGATTTTGGTATTTATAGTTCACAGTCCACAGGTGTTCAGAAAGAAATGTTCATGTACAAATGAGGGGGGGGGGGGCGGAGGGGCGGCAGCGTAATTAAAGAAATAATACCCTGGTGTAAGAACTGGAAGCCAACTAATCTGACCTGGTGCTATCTTCAAAAACTCATTCATTCATATTGAGGTATAAATTTATTAATTTTTTCGTAAGTAAAGGATCACATACGCATCTTTACACATGAAGTTTCATCCTCTGTTATGAAAGCAGACCCCATGTACCATAAATTCAGCATGCTTAAAAGGAATGTGCATCAGGTGAACAAAATAAAGAACTGAAAAGAAAGCTTTGGTATAAAACATTATTTTAAACATATGTTCAAGGTGTTACTTAAAAAGTGACAGAATCACAAGAACCTAACTGTTCTTTCAACTGACTTCACGCAACTGTTTCTAAAACACTGTTGATTTCTTCTGTACTACTTCTGCTTGGCCTCCCAGCTTCAGCCGTCAGACTGAATTAGGCGGTCATTATAGCGTGTTTATATTCAGAGTTAAAAGCCAGTGCTAGGATCTTTATTAACATTTTTAGTTTTTCTGTGTGCAGGCGTGTCACTAAGTGAGTTTAACTTTTTTTTTTTGAATGGCATTGTGTTTTTCTATCCCCCCACTTGCCTGTGTATTTTATTTTACCTGGAAGTGTTGCAATATCTGTCATTTACCATGTGATGTTTTGGTCTTGTAACCTTTATACTCTTTTTTTAATCTTCCAATTTGAAGTGGTTTATTACATACTGGACTATATTTGTATCATGTTGGCCCATCTTCCTAAATACGAACACTGTGGAGGTAAAAATGTGCTTATGACTTTTCATGTGTACACGGAAAAATGTGACAGGTATACATGGTTAGATGAAAACAGTATGAGATTTTGAAAACTGGAATCTTCAAAATAATGGAAAATAAAAACATTCCAAAACTACATATACTCTCTCTGGTAAAACCTTATGGAAGCTTTTACAACAACAAAATTCCTACTTAAAAAAAAAAGTACTTAGAACTTCATGAAAATCTGAAACTGCTGTAAAGTACTTAAAATCAACAGAACTAGTTAGTCTCACACCACTGAAAATTCAATATAGCAAAGACTATATGAAAAAACAGCACATACTGTTGTCCTAAAATGTGTTCAAACCCAGGCTGGTAGTTTTATTTTAGAAAAGATCTTAATATATCATGATTTGTGCATCATGATTTCTGTGAGTTCATAGGATGTCAGTGTAAAAAAAAAGAAATATTTTAAACACCTTTTAAAAATATTGTACACATGGAACATAAGTACATTTTTACCTCCACCTCAGACTATGTTTAAAACAAAACACAACATTACAAACACTTGCATACTATCAAGTTTCCAGATCAGATTTCAACTCCTGTATCCCAAGAATACCCGAGCTGTTCACTTTTCAGTTGACACTGGTAATTGCATGCAAACTGCAGGAGGTTTATAAATCCATTTTCCCAGACCCAGTTAACTTTCTGAAATAGCCTGCAAACTGTAATAGAGCTTTCCAGGAATGCACTTTCTAACTCCATTTCCTGTTGTATTTAAAATCCTGCCAAAGGAACATTTCAAAGCAGAACGCAGGATGTGAGTGTATGATGTAAAGTTCATTGAAGGCTTCCAAAATCACAGAAGTAGACATACTAATTTAAAAATGAGATGTGAAATTTTTTATTGAATAAATATGGACTATGGCATTCAAGCGGTTCTAAAAAATAGTGCTAACAGTGCTGCAAGTCCCTGAAGATTTGCTTTTTATTTTACATAAAAGTTTGTTATTGAAGTAAGGCAAAACTCCTCCTAGAATTGTCTTCCTATCACTTTGTTCCCTGTAATATTTGGAGTAAAACAGGTTTTGAAGAAAACGCCTTTAAATGACAAAGGCAGGGACTGGCACAATGAGGAACCACCCACTGTACAAGATCAGGTTTGAGACCATCTAAGGAACCTGAAGGTGCACAATTCCATGAAACTGGATGAGACTTGTCCACAGGTCCTGTGGAAACTGGTGGATGAAGTGGCCAAGCCACTCTGCATCGTATCTGAGAAGTCATGGCAGTTCAGCGAAGATCCCATGGACTGGAAAAGAGGCTGAGCTAGCCTCTTCCAGGTCTAGCACACGGCAGGCACCTCAGGAGCTGTGCCCTTTAGCTGGCCCCGTTACTCACTTCCCACGAACTCCAGCAACAGCACTGCAGCTGCCCGTCCTTCGGTTCGTTCAGTAAGTAACTCAGACAACAAATAAAAACTCTGTGGTTTTAGTGGCATTGCTTGACAAATAATCTAAAAAAGGTATCTGAGGAGCCTACCAGGCTTTTGCAGGGAGGTGTTAGCAGTTCTCCTCCAACAGCAGTCGCGATGCTTGGAAATGCCATTATCATTATACATGAAGAGAGAACAACAGCCACCCACCGGTGGGCAATAGAGGCACCTGGTGCACAGCTGCCAGCAACAGCTTCTGAAACTGACAGCATCTTCTCTCAATGTGGCAATGTAGATGCAAAGCTCAAAATGAATGACAATGCAATCTTGTGACATGCCAGAGACTCCCTCCCTCATAAAATGAATAAACAAGCATTTATACAACTAGGAAAGTAAAATCCTGCCTATCTCTTGCTTTACCAATACCATTTCCTTCTGAAACCTGCACACTGGCAAGGAGAAGCTGCATAAATGGGTTGTATTTGGACAACTGCTTTTTTTCCCCCAAGTGACTGAGCAGAAAGTTGCAACTGGATGTTGGATTCACTGAGCAACTTCTGGAAGGAAAAACTGGTATGCAGCGAATTTGTGAATGGAAGAAGCTGTTCTGCTACAGAGGCATAGGTGCAGAGCAAACAGTCTTCAAAGTACACAGAAACGGAAGGAAAAAGAGCATGGGCTGACACGAACATATGACTAACTTCTGCAAGCACCAGACTTGACAGAACTGGGCGTATCGGCCAAGCTAGCCACCAAGATAATGTTCAAAACACATTTAACAGGCACTGAGCTTTCTTTTTTCTGTTTTGCTGTTTTCCGTAGTATTCTTTTTTGCTCAGAAATACATGGTTTTCCTAGGACTTTTAACTGTGCTTCCCTATTTGGCAAGAGGCCTGTAGAGACCTAAAGGTCTGCTTCTGTGCTTAGGGTCAAGTTTTGCTGTAACCCTTCTGAATTACTGCCACCAAATGTGACCTTTTTCGTAGTGAATAATAATGCTTCAACATTTTGTGGGTGTTTTGTGTGGTTTGTTTGTTTGTCTTTTTTTTTCAGGGGAGGGGGGTTATTGGTGTGTGGGTTTTTTTATGTAAGCCATCACCTGTGTTTAACAAAACAATTTTAAAAGAACAAATCTTCTGGGAAAAAAATCTGCAGGATGCTTAAGGAATTTAATGCAGATGTGCAATCAAAGGTAACATTTCTATTGTAATCACAGGTCAGTGCTAGTTCTCCTATTTTCCTACAAAAAGTATGTTTTGAATAATGCTACTCATGACTCCTTTTAGAAGATTTATTTCTGAGAGCAGCTTTCATTTTACATACAGAATTAAAGTCTGTGATTACTACTGAGAACATATAATTACAAAAAAATTTAACACCTATTTTCAGATGGTCCCCAGATTTCCCCCACCCATCCCCACCATCCCACTACCATGTTATTTTCATGTAAGAAGCAAAGAAATACTACACCATATTATTTTAAGGTAGTTTGAGTTTAAATTATACTAGCTTGAAAGCATATCTCATTTTTGAAAAATGTTATTTTAATCCCTCTGCAACTCTATTTTTCTTCAGACTTAGAATTGATTAAAACAAAACAATGCTTTGTCCAAACCTGCATTCTTTTCATGATTTTCGCATCCTTCCATTATCATCCTAAAATACTGTACTCTTACAATATGGAACTCTCTAATCAGTCCTGACATGCATCTACTTTTTACTTGGCCCAGCACCAGCAAACACAGTCGTGCTCTACTACACATCATTTCTCTCCATAACCTCTCTTTTCCTTTGGGTAACATACTTCATTTCAAAACATATTTTCTGCTATAAAGTAAGACTACAGGCTTCTGTAAGGGTTAAATTAGAGGCTGAATAATTGACGCACAAGCAGAATTCTGGTTTAGTTCACAAATACTGCTTTCATTCAATCTGAATTTTGGCCAAACCAGCTGCAAAACTAAGCTTTAGTCTGCCTCATCAATTGCCATAGCCTGTTATTGAAATCTTCATTGTTTTATAAAAGAGCTAAACTTGAGAGTATGTTCCAGGATCAATGATTCTTCAGGTTTATCAACTTCTGTGATATTTAACAAAAATCATTAAAAAATAGGTAAAACACAAAGTCTAAATATTATTTCTGTTACAACTGTCACCATTTCAGAACTCAGCCCAACACCACCAGTATGGTGCTAGAGAACAGAGACATAATTTTCCAGTACCACACCACTGGAAAAGCAAAAGATACACATGTATTTTTCTAATAATGCTAATAATAGTGTGCAGAGGCACATCCTTTCAGATGGCAAGGCTTCTGCCACCAGACCAAAAAAAAAAATTTAAAATCCCTATTACAGAGAATAGGAACACTGAAAACTATGTATAGCTTTCCTTGGCCAATGGGTTTGATCCAAAATCCATTAAAAAGAGTTACCCTGCCTCTTATTTTAGATGAGGTGCCAGTAGCCTTAGCAACATACTAAATTATGTGCAATTTTTGGGCTCTGGTTTTCATCCACCATGCTGAAACCCTAAAGATGAAACTTTAACTTCATGTTACAGATCTCTCTTCTTGACAAGAATATTGACTATACATCTGTTTTGTATACAGATTTCTAATAAGTAACAGAAATGTCTCCTTCACCCATCTTCTCCTCTCTTGCAAAAGAAAGCAAGCTGTTCCACTCCGCAAGAGACAGCATCCACTAGTTGTAATTTAATCATATTGTGTCATTTCACACTCAGTTTAGACACAGTCGTGCTGGTAAACGTACATCATGGTAGACAGAATCTTCCTCTAATTATTCTAAGGAAAATGTTTTGGAAATACCTGATTAAAAAAAAAAAAACCAAATAAAAAACAACAACAACAACGGAATTAAGCTTATCACTTCTTTATGAACTTATATAGGAACAGAATATGACATGATCCTGGGTGTTATTCCACAAAAGCACTCCAGTTTGGAGGACATCAACAATGCGTACCTTCAGCATGTCACATGCTGGTGGTTCAAGAAGAAAAGAACTGGTTGCAGGATCACTTGGGACTGAAGTTCTTTTACAGAGCATTGTAAAATGCAGTGGATGTTCCCAGAGGTGAATACAAAATGTGCTATTAATCCTTTTTCTAGACCAGAATGTCTTTATGTTTATACTGGGCATCAAATTTACATGGGAGTTCTGATTTTTACAAACAATGCATCCATAATTATATTACTGCATGACAATAACTAAAGATATGTATTTGAGATATCTATAAGGTCTTAATCCACCTGGGAAGTGATGCTCATGAAACAGTTTTGTGTTTACAAAAAAAAGCGGCATCAAAGAGTCTGCTTACACTAACACATGTACTTTCTTCCTATGATGCTGAGCCGGGGGAAGAAATTTAATAATTCCATTAAGAATTCATACACATAATGAATTAATGTCTTTTCTAAAACTGTGTTTTGAGTTCTGTTTTTCCAACAAAAAAAATGTGAATAGCAAAAGAAAAGTAACCTTTTCCCAAGGCTTCAGAGCCCTGAGTCCTTACAGCACGTGGCTAGGATGTTTAGGGCTGTGTATTGTTACTGCAGCAAACAGTAACATGCATTAGCCACAGAAACAAGCATGTACATTTTATGAATAATGCAACAGACAGGTAAAACTGACACCACAAGCTGTTGACAGGTGAGGCAGAAACTCCCTCCAGGCAACAGGGACTGAAACCAGGAAATCGTATTTTTGAGCTGCATGCATCCTTTCCACAGGGCTCCATCAAGACAGGCTGGCAGCCACACACATCTTGTAAAGTTGGTACTTCATTTGCACATTAGGCACAGCAGCTAGCTGAACAAACAAAGCATGTTGAGTCAGCAGACAGCCTGGTCAGACTAGGGCACATTCATTGCCTTGCGTCTGTTTTTTAACCAAAAAAGATTTGCACAAAAATAGAAGACAGGGGTCACCATTTTTTACAAGTGCAGCATTACTTGTAACATTTTCCAAGATGAAATAACTTTGGCTTGCCAAATATCGAACTTTAGTCTGGTGCCTAATGGAAATCTCTTTTGATCACAGCCTCTCCACCAGTGACTGACACATTACAGGTTCTCGTTAAGAAATTGAAAAGAATGATAAGTGCTTTTTGCCTTGAGAAGTCCATAAAAACAACTTTTTTGTCAATATTGTTAAACAACATTAAATACTTAGGAACCTAAGAAAAAAGGGATTTTTTTTTTTTTTTCATTCAATTATGTAAACAGATCAAGAGACACTTCAGTTCTTTTGTTTAGGAAAATCTTTAATACTTTGTTTGCTTTGTTGTCAGAGATAACATTTTTTCACTCAGGTTAAAGATAGACCTTATGGCACTTGTTCAGATAAATTATCGAAATTCCAAGCCTGATGTTTGACCTTAATCAGTAGGACCAACCAAAGGACTTAGATATATCATTTTCTTGTGCCAATTTATGTTAACTTTTGCTACAGGGTGTATATAAAATTAAACGTCAGTAAAGGCAAGAATAAAAGCTTCATTATATTTGCTCTGAACTACATGAAACTCACTAAAAATTCTGATTAAAACTCCCTCAAAGCAGAACAAGAAAACTTTCAATGCATCAAAATGTAAAACGTAGAAGAAACTTGAGTTTACAACACAGTAGACTGTTATCATGGATAAAACCACAGAAAATCTACTTATGTTAAAAGTTTTCCTGTTCTGTTAAACACCTTTTGTGCCACGGTCAGCAATGCAATAAGCAGGTTATGCACCTAAGCAGGTCTTCCCTGTAACATATTTAAATCCCAGCAGGCAAGTCTGGCCTCTGGCAGTCAGTGTGAATCATCACTGACTCCAAACATCTCTCTTGCAGATAAAACTTCGCTTACATATTTTGACAGCAAGCTTTTTCTTTGCTTTGTAGCTACCACAACTGAAATAAAAAGAAGACTCAAACAAGCTTATACTATCTTTAAATGAGTGTGCACCTGATAAATTAATGACAACACTGGTTATTCTAGATGGAATGGTACAATGACAGCCACAAAGATCTTCCACATTTCAATTTCCTTTCCCCTTAAGAGGGAAAATACATTCACACTGCAGTACTATTTTCAAACACTGCCAAGTCACACTGTGGGTATTACTGTGGTTGGAGGGTGTGGTGGGGTGGGTTTTTTTGTATTTTTTAAAAAATAAACCAACATTTTTTAGTATGAAATGTCAATTTTGTAGTTAACATTCAGCAAAATGTATTGGTCTGTGTTTGGAAATTGAAATGGCTAGCAAGCTCACAAACTGGCAGTAGTTCATCTCTTACACAAATACACACATTTGCCACAACAAATGTGAACTTTTCCATGTTCTGACCCTAAGCGCATTTATACTTCTGTCACAGAATGGTGAAGGCTGAATCCCCATGTGGCTGTGGCCACACACACCCTTTGGGCAAGAGGTTTCCCTCCTAATTGTGCACAGACACTGTGGTCAGACACCAGACATGGCAGTACATAACGTAGTACCAAACTGCATCGCAGTACATAACTGCGGGGACAAACCACGAGGTGCTCAGCTTCAAAAGTGAAGGTTTTGAAAGCAAAATGATGCCCATTCACCTGAAGGTTTAGGTAGAAATCTTCAGAAGATCCCAGATACGTCCCATGGCACATCTGTGCATTAAGCTGAATTGCCAAATGGCCACCTACATTCTCTTTTTCCCTTTCCAAGTGATTACCAGGGAAAAAAAAGGCTTCTTTTAGGTCTAATCTTAAAGAAACACTAATCCATTTCATTCCCTCATGACCATATCAGCACCTGTGCTGCCTCGTTAACCTCACCGACAACATTCTAGCCAAGAATCTCATGCTTCAAAAGCATCTAGCTCCATGTATGTACTACTTAAACTGAAATAATATTCATGGCAACAGTAAAACAAAAGTCTGATAAAAATCTGATAGCTGAGATGCTAGATGTCTTCCTCAGGCTTTTTTTAGAAGACAAAATACTGAGCTGTCACATCTACACCTAAACACTCTCACGCTCCCAAACTTTAACAACAAAACTAATAACTTACCAATAACAATTAAAAAAAAAAAAAAAATCAGTCTCCAGATCACAGGTGATCTCAGCAGAGCAACAGCTATCTCAATCCAAGTAGAACTCAGCCTGAAAACCATTCAGGTGGTGCCCCAGTAATGTGAGAACTCCACAGAATGCCAGGGTTATCAGGCCACCACCTTCTCAGTAACATTTCCCCAAATTAGAAACTGGATACGCTAGGTCACCAGTTGGCAAAACTCCCAGCCTCAAATGATGGCCTGTCAGACAAGAGAGAAGTTCTTTCTTCCACCTCCTGCACTACAAACAGGAGGGACTGACGGTCTCTGGAGAGCGGAATTGGCACTTCAGCAAAGAAAAATGGCAGGGACATACTTTTATTTTCTGTAGAGCACTGCATTCCGCAGCAAACCAATTTCTTCAGAATTCATGAAATGAGTCTTCTCTTCAAAATACTCCACTTCATCTATAGCTATGTAATGTACTTCACTGGAATTATGAATTGCAACAGGAATTCATTAGGAATGGTGCAACCTGATTATTGAGGTGATAAAAACCTCACAGTTAACTCTGTTGCTAAGTATCTTTTAAGTGTTGATCTCTTCATAATAATTGGGTTGGGATGGGGGAAGGTGGTAGAAGATGGAGCATTAATAAATGGTCAATAGAGCTTTTTCTAATAGACTTTCATGGAATAAAAACAGCCATTTCTAAATCGGGTTACAATGTCAAGAATTTCTTTGCTCACTTACTTCCCTTTGCTTCCCAACCTTACAGATGGCCCACTGCTACAAGAGCTCCATTCACACATACCATGATAAACATAGTGCCATGGCCAAACATGATCATCCTATGTATCTTTATTTTACCCAGTCTCTTATTTTAGCCAGATCCTAAAATGCTTATGTGGCTCCCAGTGGTAACGTAAATGCCCAAACCCCTGTAAGGAGGCTGATTCACAGGAGGGAGATGTGATCTCTCCTTTGCATCATGGGGGATGAATGCCCTGCAGAACATCTTGTGGCTGTAAGCACCCTGAGACTCCAGAGTACAGAACCTGATGTACATCTTCACTTTTCCGTCATGACAGCCTAAGTATATTTCCAAGAAGAAACAACTATGTAGGACCAGCCTCACCATAACATGGACTCAAAACACCCTGGGATGCCCATCAGAGACCAGAATGAGCAGGTGCATCCTGAAATGCATCTGTGCAATGTACAACAGATCACCATCAAAGACAACAATGCAAAAGAAAACGGCATCAAAGTAATTGACACTGCTTAAAATTCAGATAACCTTAACTAGGCTACGGTCCATTTTTACTTACAGAAACTGGGGTGTCAAATTTAACTTAAGATGAGGCTATAAAGCCTTTTGGAACAGAGATTCTCCTGAAATGCCATTTTATAGAGGCACACTGTGCCAGTATACTTCAAGTTAAACATTTACTAGACACTTGAGAGAAACAGAACACCAATATAACTAGGGGAAAAGAATCTCTTAGATTCTATACAGAGGTCACATATATGGAATAAAAGTCAATCAGGCTATTGTTCTGAAAAGCAGAAGTATCAAAATCACCCAAAAGAAAAAACAGAAAAAAGAGCAAGATGCTGACTCACTTTTCAAAATCAAAAAACCTACAAACAAACAAACAAACAGCCAAAACTAAGCCAACCCACTCATATTCTTAAAGAAGCCCTGCTTGTTAAAATCTATTAGGGTGAATCAACTTGATTTGGGACGATTTACTAGGATTTTTTTCCCCAACAGAGCTGAAATTATCACCCTTGGTACAGCAGGAAACAGTAGAAAATAATGCTTAGTACAAATATGTTTAATTCCATTAGCTATGTAGGGGTTTTTTTGCTTTTGGGTAAAAGCATGGTAGCTACTAGAGACTGCACATAAAACAGAATTCGTAAAATTACAGGATAGGTTAATGTGAAAGCATGCACAGTTAATTCTTTTTAATGTTACTAACATGGCAAAACCTCATGACTTATACAAAAAGTAAAATAAAATATTTATTGAAATGGCAAAATAATTTGTACTAGGTCCCAGAGAAATTTACAGGAATGGCACATACTCAGGTATAGTTTTTGGCATCTATAGATCTGTGTTTTCAGATAAACTTCACTGAAGTAGAACTGGAAACCAAGCCTTTATCTTAAACAAGCTTGTTGAGGAGACTGGACTACTAGTCTAGTAAACTTGAAAGCTGGCTTGTGATGAGGGAAACCAGGATGCTGGATGAGTGGGACAGGGGGAAAGTAGACGGTACTACATCAAAGTGTCATCAGACTGACCAATTCTGCTAGGCAAAATGGAGACTGTGCGTATACATTGACTTTCTGCCTTAAGATCACCGATCTGTCATTGTAAGACAGCCATGGGGCAAGGAAATACATCTTCCTGTCTAAATCTCAAACATGTACAGCACCAGAAATTGTTATCAGGGAAGAAAATACTCAGCCACACTTGAGAATTCGGTTTATGAATATTGGGATATCTGACAAGGTTTGGGGGGCATCTGACTGTGAAACAGCCAGCTCCTCCTCCATAGCAGAGGAGCAAGGTTTGCAAGGACAAAATAAGAGCTTGTGTCACAGTGTTGAAACGTGGACTTGAAGATGAGGTAAGGGGATGTCTAGAAGGCACCAGGCCAACAGGTTGGTGAAATCCTTGATGCAGCAGAAGCCAATGCCTCACAGGCCACCTGGACACCACACAGCTCACCTCTCCCACCAGGGGAATCGGCCACCTGTACAGCCACGGACCAAGCAGACACGGTCACCTGCAGGTCTGTGCACACCACCCCCACCCTGCACCACACAGGAGCCAGACATCACCATTGCCTTGTCGAGGAAAGGTGCAATTTGGACTGAAGGTGATGAGGAATTGCTGTGAGGACAGCAAGCCAAGCCCAGCTAAAACTGGGATGGACACCTTCAGCTCTCCCTTCTCTCTTCGCCTGACAGCTTGCTGGTGGTGGTGCAGGGCCACCTACTACCACAGTAGGTGCAATTCACCTGCTGTTTCCCCAGCACTCCTGAGCAACACTCACAGCATGGGGCAGAATAAAATCATCTCACAACCTACCACTTCAACCCTTCTGTTTACATAAAGCAGACACCAGCCCAGGAAAAAGCAGGCATAAATCAGAAATAACCTGACTGCCAGCTACAGCAATGTATTTGAAGCATACATAAAGACTAAAGGGCAAGCACCCAAGTTATGCAGGAAAATGATCCTCCAAAATTTGAAACAAGGTTGTCAAGAATTTGCACCTTCACACAACATGAACAAACTTTCCACATAGCGTTTCCCAAACGTCATGACAAACAGAGCTAAACTCAAGCAGCATCACTCTAGGTTATCATTAGTAAATGAAGTATAAATAAAGCCACTTAACAGACCACAAGCTTCATCGCGGCACTTAGCTTCCATTTCAGAAAAGGCTGAGCAGTTTTGGATTTCTCCAATAATTGAATGTGTTTTGGAGGCCAGCAGAGAAACACAGCCAAATCAGGAGACCTCAGAGCCATTAAATAATTTCACTTTTGAAATGCGCTTAAATAATATTTCAGTGTGAAGAAACAGACATCTTTACTGTGCACCACATTCCTGCCATTCCAACCTGTCCACAGGTTCCTGTTCATGTTCTTTTTCCTCTGTATACAGAAAGCCTTCTTTCTCAAAAGGCACATTGCACAGGGAAATTTCAAAGCAAGTTACATTTTCAGGTGACGTGCTTGAAAGTTTAAATTGTTGAAAATACACTGTCCTTTAAGAAAGAAAAAAAGAGCAGCAGAAAGACATAGACCAGATGGCATGGGAGGCAAAACAAAACAGCACAAGGGTTATTAAATTGCATCCTCTCGGAACTATCAACTGGCCAAGAATCAGCAACAGGTTTCCAAGTGAGTCTGAATATTCAGGGCTAAAATCCTGGCCCTAAAACCAGCTGCAAAATCACTATCAAAAGAGTGACATTGTAAATATAGGGGGGGGGGGGGGGGGGGGTATGGAAGATAATGTATTTAGTGCTTGCCACAGTTACAACAGTATATTGGAATCCTGCCATCTTTCTGACAGGAGAATATGAATGCTGACTTCTATGCAGACTAGACTCCCCTACCAAAAATATTCTTGTACATGGAGTGTCACAATAGAGAAAAATCCGTAAAGAACACTTAAAAATTTCAAAAGCATATGCTTTTTCCAATGAAAGCTGCAGATGCTCTGTAATTCTAGAGTCACTTAAATTTAACAATCAGTTTAAAACATTCAAGTTAAAAAATTTTGGCAAAACTGCACATCATACAGGTGTAAATGTTTCCCAGATTTGCAAAATGCAACATGAATTACACCACTTCATATTTACTGGAATGTAAAGAACTAGTTTCTCCCTTTTGCTTTTAGACTCTGAACTGCACAACTTGCTGTTTGCTGGTAACAGAGAAAGGTGAGAAAACTTAGGAAAGGTTGAGGACTAGAGTAATAAACCTGAAACCATTATAAAATTTGTCAACTTTTCAAATAAATAGATGGGCTAGGAGGACATTGGACTTAACTATATTAGGTAAATATAATGGCAGCTCAGATCTTGCAAGTCTAGGGCAATTAGGAAGAGGAGTGGTTTAAATAGAACAAGAGCTCTTGAGGCTAGACAACACTTCAACAGCTCTTGCTGAAATGTAGTTAAAGTATACAATGCAAATAAAAGAAATCACAAAAGGATACACTGCCTGTAAAGGGAAAGGGCTTAGGTCAGGTATTATCAGTAATTACAGCTATATAACCTCATCTTCAAAGCATTAAACAATAAGGATGCTCAGCTTCCCACTGACTCCAAAGTATTGTTCCCATTATGCATACAGAGAAATGAAAAGTTTGGGTGGAAACCTCAGGCTGTCAAGTCAGTCCACATGAAATCAAGCATTACAGGCAGAAGTTTGACTCATACTTTTTTGAATTCAAAATTATGATTCTTGAAAGTTCAGAAAAAAGGAAAGATGAAAGACATTGTAAAGCAGAACTGCCAAAAGAAACAAACAAGACTTCAGTGAAATCTGGTCTTCCTTTGGGTGTTTAATTTATAAGGTAAAGGAATCATAGGTGAGTAAGTCCAAGGCTGAAAGGAAAGTGTACTATCCCAGGGCCCTAAAAACAAAAGACGTGTGGGAAAAGATGTTTATTTTCAGCATGTCAGCTATTTTCTTTTAAAAATCCAAGAAGCTATGGGAAAAGGTAAGGTTAATGGACCATCTTGGAATTCAGGCTTTCTTTAAGCCACCAGGAATCAGAAGTTATTTCTGCTGTCAGTCTGGATGGGTACTCAGAAAGGAAAGTTTGGGAAAGGGTATCTCTGAAATAAAGCTCAAAAGAATTCAACACTTAATATTGTTAGCCCTTCTTGAGTGGGGCCTGGACCCTGTGAGGAACTGAAGCCCCTTCCAATCCTAATCATCCCTGATGGCACATATTTCTATTTCATTTGTCTGTTCAGTGTCTAGCCTAACTAATGCTCTACTGACTTTTTGTCATTCCTCACACTATTACATTTGGTCATCAGTTCATCTCCCAGCTGAACATCTGCCCCTTCAGTTGGCCACCGCTGTAAATCCAGCCCGTTGAGAACAACCCCACACACGGTCATCAGCAGGGCTCTGTGTCTGAGTGTTCCAGTGCTCTCCAAAATACTTCCCTCAGTAAAAACACAGAGATAAACCTGATCATAAGCAAACTGCTGTAAATCAAAGCAGACTGAAGACAGAAATTTCCTGTGATACTTTCTCCAGTAAGATAAAAAGCAAAACCAAGATCTAGTTTTAAATTTTGTCTCTACTAGCCTCACATGGGTTAAGTGAACTTAGGAGTAAGTGGTAGAGGACAATACACTACTGAACTAAGCCAGAAAAACAGCCATTTAGGCAAATGAAAACAATCGCACTTCAGACGAGCCAGTGCATTAAGCCATGCACTTAATTCTACGCATGCGAAAATCTACACATTCATTAGCATATCTACCACAACAGCATGAATTTGAGGCACAACACCAAATTTTTAAATTACCTTTCATTTTAATCAGTTTACCTTTAGCATCAAAAAAGAATTTCCATCCTGCTAGCAATCTAAAATACCCCACCTTTCTGATTTACACTTAGAAAAAACCAAAGGAAATAATGAACAGTTATAAATTGTAATCAACTAATCCAAACAAGAGCATTCAGGCATCCCTTAACTAAATGTTAATAAAAAGTCAAAAACATAGATATTTTCCAGTCCAGTAATAAGCAACTCCAAAGACATACAACAGTCCAAGATTAAATCAGTTCCTGTATCTTGATCAGTGGCCAGAGGAAAGTTGTTATTTACATCTGTATTTCTTCAACAGGAGGCCAGTTCGCCTGAACACAGACTTTCTAATCTAAAACATCTTCAGGAACTAGAAACATCATCTGTCAAGTCAAGAGACTCTAAATTTAATCTTTGTTTGATTGTTAATGAAAATCCTTAGTGTGACTTCATTGACTGTAAAAGAATCATGCCAACTTGCAACAGCTAAAGACAGGCATCACAATTTTTTTAGTATTACCCTGCAGCCAGCATCAGCCTCTACATTCTGTAATCATATAAACAGAATAAAGGATGAGAGGAAAATAAGAACTGCAGAACAAGATGCGTTGTCAGTGTATGGCACTCCTGTAGTCATAGTATGCATAATCTCCCTTAGAGAAAAGGAACTGTCCTATCACTGCCTTTAAAGATGTGCATGTTTCTTGGTATGTGCTTCTTCCTGTAAATTAAAAAAAAATTGCATGTGCTTATTGTGATCAAGCTCCTTCTCCAAGGCAAGCCAAGATATTCACAAACACCCTACACACCTATGAAAACTACTCCTCCGAACTCCTGGTGCAGATGCTGCTTCCTTTCGACAGCAGCAGGATGAGTGCCTGGATGACATTTTAGATTTCTGGTCACAGCAAAACTCTCCACCACTCAGTCTCCTCTTTCAGACTAAACCCCTGCTCCTATACCCATAAAAATTTTAACTTCTTTCCAAGCCTGAAAGTCTGTCCTCCATGGAAGAACTTTAAAAGCTTGCTATTTACTGAGTGAATGATGGCTTAGGGAAATAATGATCAATCAATGGGAATCAAGTAGGTCAAGTACTTTAACTTCATCTTTGTAACGATGGAAGCTGGAAATGCTATTTTTTTAAAAAAATGCCCTGTGAAATCTGCTTTTTTCTGTTCCTCAAATTATTTCAAGCAATTATCTCAAGAACTTTCTAATCACTAGATACATTGATCAAAAATACACTCATTTTCTCTAAACGTATACCGCAAGTATATGTAAGTTTTATATAAATTACAATGGTTCCATGATTCAATTATTCTCCAACTGCACATGTACATTTTCCTATTTTTAATAAATCCATTTTAGCAAGAGAAGGTCTTAGACTCAGTCAGAACAACTGTTAAGTTTCCAGCTATGACATGCCTATTTCTCTCCTATGCTTTCTGTTTCAACCTGCAAGCAGACTTTTATATGTCACTTTACAATTCTGGTTGGTATTAACTTGTTCATCAGACTGCTCTAGAAACACTGTAAGATTTATGCTGTATTGTCTGTCCCCATTTTTTAACCGTAATCATTACGAATGAATCACGGCAGTAGGCCAAAGCTACTCAAATGCAGTAAGGTACATATACGCCAAGATATTTAAATGCAGTAAGAAGAACTTAAATTTCATATTTCCTTGGATAAAAATGTAAGCAAACTAGTTACTTTACTTCTACTTGAATCCAAATCAACAACAGAAATTTCTGATGCAGTGTTTTATTTCACCATTTTGACTCATTATTTTTAATTCTTAGAATTTTACCAAGTTCTCCATTAAACATCATAGTACATACATGCACAATCATACCTGGTGCCACATGTTCATGGACACACCGTACATAAACTCTTGCTCACACAAAAACATCTCTGCTCTCGGCACACTTCATTACCTTCCATCTGTCTGTTTTCTTATTTATAAGATAAACAAGACCACATCACTTTTTGTGCCATTTGAAAATTAAGTAATAGTTATAAAATTCCTTGACTTTGCAACAGGAGTTTCAGGAGGTGTTACTGACTCCACAAAACAAGATATCACTGTCACCTACAACTACGTCAGTATGTTGCAGCTCCCTGCTCTGTTTTAGATTTTGAACACTAATGGTTGTGGAAGTAACACAGAAATTCATATCTGACAAGTAAAATACTTCTCAGTTCCAATTTCATAAAGTCATACTTTAATCATGTAGGTCTGACTTTTTTTTTTTTAATATATCTTATTTGCAGGTAAAAAAAATATTGTATGTTTAGTGAAAAAATCTGGTTTCCTACAAAGTTAAAAACTAATTACCACCTTCAAAGAAGTATAAATACTAACTGAATTCATAAACTTTCACTCCCCACCTTATACAAGAGGTACAGACTGCCTCCAGAACACCACACTGCTCCTCATGTGATTTGGAATGCCATTACATGAGAGACAGACAAATGTCTGTCCTCACCTACAGCAGTCTTACACAGCATTGCTTTATTAATTGCTAGACTCCTACACAGAGGCCTCTAATTTGTCATACAATCTGCATGTGTGCATGAACTTTGCAAGCCACTAGCAAAACTGTTTTATTTGCAGCACTAATTATGAGAGATACATTTAGAAGAGTGTTAACTATATAAGATAACCGGTTTACAAGCAAAATAAAATGCAAAATGTGTTTATGAAACTAGTTCTTTTAAAGTTCATGTCAGCAGATGGCTACCAGGGGGGAAATGGCAGAACAGTCTGTAGATTTTTACAAAAATAAGTTTTGTAGGGTCTTAGTTCTGAACAACTCATGGTTCAGGTACCTTTATGATCTGGTCACAGGCAAGGTTGACTTTAGATGGTTAGGGTTCACTCATACTGTTTGCCAGGTCAATAAAACCATACAGTGAATTAGAAACCATCTTATTGCAAAAACACACACTAGAGTCAGGAAAACAAGTCTTCCTGAAGATTTCTTTTCAGTCAGAGCTATGGTCATACGAGTGAAAACATAAAATAAGAACGGAGACCAAAGCAGCTGTTGGGCGCTACACAACCAACTGCCCGACTACACCAAGACAGAAATCGGGACTTTGCAAAAATGGCTGTTCAGGTAACTGAAGTTTAAGTAAAATGAAGCCTCTCAGAATCCAGCAAAAAGTGATTTCTGTAAAGCTGAGCTGAGCTGGCGCTCCAGACCTAATTAAACATGGCCAATGAATGTTACACATATTAAACACAGCCACAGACAACACACTCCAAAGCGACTCCCACAGATGCCAGCTCCAAATACTAACAAGGATTTAGCACAGTATTTGATAAGACGCTGCTGAAAAAATTAGCTCAGGAACAGGTTCTTAGTCTTCAGCTACATTTTACAGCCTGCATATAGAATAAAAATATGAATTCAAACTTGGTTTCTAAATGTAAAATTTTCCTCCCTCTGATACATACTTGCAGTATTAATCTAGCCAAAATGCTTTTCCTACAGTAGAGGTCAAATTACATAAGTTTTGAGCAGTTCCAGGTACTCCAGTTATTTAGGGGGTTACTAAAAGATAAAAATGGTTGCATTTAACTTTGACATATAATTTGAAGCTGAACTACTTCATTTGCTAGTTAAATAGCATTTTGCCCCAGTAGAGACTAAATTCACTACAGAGCAGAGAATTCTTACCACTTCATAAATATCTTGTTAACAGCTAAACTATGACCTAGGTAAGACACTTCATCACAAAACAGAACATTAAATCAACTAAACTCATTTTTGTTAAAGCAGCAAAACAAACTGTAGCCTTTACAGAAGGGAGGAGAACCCTGATGGTGGAGAGAATGATGACTAATAGTATAAATGGAAGTATTGGCTTTTTCCTCTCGGGACTCAGGAAGGATCCTTTCGAAATTGTGGTTTTAAATTAAAGACATCTGGAGGTCTCAAGTCTTGGTCCCTTTTGGACATTCATCCAAATCCCTAAACCACCACATATTTTAGAAGAACTTGGCAGCCTTTGCACAGAAAAGCCCAGGACTGACCTAACTGACTCAGAACTACCAAAGAGAGTGGTTTCACTAGTTCAAGGGGGGAAGGGGGGGGGGGGGGGGGGGGGGGGGAGAGAGAGAAAAGGAAAAGAAAAAAAGAAAATAGAAAAAAGAAGAAGGAAGAAAAACAACAGACAGACACGGAAGGAAAAACGCCACATAGAAAAAAGGAAATAAACCCCACAAAGGGTTTGCATACATCAGACACGTACAAAGATAAAGAAAGTCATAATTTTCATAACTATGATTCTGACCTGAAGCAAAAAAAGCACATCTATTTTCCTAAATGAGCAGAGTCCATTATTGTTTCTACGCTATTATAACCCTCAAAGTGACAGGACCCGTAGATGGTAAAACTGGCAGTCACTCCCTTCATGTCTCTATCCGCTTTCAGTGTTTCAAATTAGGCAAGGTATCTGACGTTATCCAACCATCACAGCAGACACAACTTTACCTCCCTTCTTTTTCCTGAGCAAAACTTGCCACACAACCCACGGTGAAAGACACGGCCGTTGCTTACATCACACGTCCTGAAGAAGAAAAAAGTAACCACGGTACAGGGCAGGACTTTACCACACACAGCGTGGTGCTATGCTCGGTACCCTTGCCACCAGTTGTCGGCAGGGCAGCAGCAGGCATTTCTAATTCTCTGCCAGTCCACACTGATGAGTGCATTATACTTATACTTACTATCACACGCCCTCACGTAACCCCTAACTCCATTTCCACACCCTACCGGCAGTTATGTTCCTCATAAACTGGGTCACAGTCCAGTATCTCTGCTCAGACAAGCCCATCCACCCAGCCCACTCCCACCTCATCGGAGCTGTGGCCCCCATCTCACCCTTTCCTGGCTTTACTTTTCCATTCCACATAAAAGTATAGATGATGATACCAGAAGTTTCTCAGGCAACATCAGTTACAAAGGAGCGTGCTAATGGCTCAGTCACAGAAAACCATCTGTTTGGAGGTACTTCTCCCACCTGCTGTTCAGGCATAGTTTTTTTTCCAGACAGCTAGAAACAGCCATTATGGATCCCTTTGATCCACTTCCTACCATTGGTAGGCAACCACAGCATACCTGTGAATTCCTAAGATCTAAAGTGCTAGGTAACGGGCAAAGAATTAGTCATAAAGAAAGAAACAGAAAAGAAAAAAAAAAGTGAAAAAACAAGTACCAGAATGAAATACGCTGTAGAGAAAAAAAGAAAATCATAGGAACAGAAAAGTAAAATGAAGGAAAAAGACAGGATGATAGGAGTTACAGAAACTGAGGACAGCCCTGCAGAGACAATGACAAGTGCACATATTTGATCCTATATTATTTCTACAATCCTAAGCCTGTAATTTATTTCAGGTTAATATTAATGCTTAACACAGAAATTATATTGTACACTCCCAAATGTATAGTAGTTTTAGCTGCCTTTGTTTTGCAACACGCAACTACTCACACAATATAGGATTTTAAAGAGCAAAAGTAGCAGGAGTGAGTATGTATGAGTTTAAAGGATACAGTTTTAATCCATTAAATTGATGCAGACATGATATTAAGAGAGAAAGAGAAACTGTCATTTGCAAAAAGTTTTCTACAGACTGTCTGAACTCGCGGCTGGGGGCAGGGAGAAGGGGAACACAAATGAGTCTTTGAAAATAGTCAGGTCTGAACTCTGTCTTTCAAAGTGATGAATCTCTTCTCTGTTACAGCAGGACAACAAATCTTAGCACAGTTAGAGAAAGTCAGAGAAAGGCAAGTTGTTTAAGAAGAAACCACAGAAGCAGAGACTCAGACATGTCACAACGGTTTCTGCTGAGGGAAGTTTAGCTCCCAAGGACCGTAACCTGACAACTCCTATCTTGCACTGAATGATAGCATGAAGCTAAGGCACCAGTAGGAAATGGAGGTGGTAATTAGTTGGTGGGGAACTGTCCCACATGTCATTCTCAGAGGGGAAATATCAAAAAATTACATGATTTGACAATGCCAACTCATTGGAAAACCATAATGACGGTTAACTCCCAGTGGTTAACTTACATGAGGGAGTTTCACAAGTTTCAGTGTTATGGATATCTCCCTTACTGAACTCCACAGGCAACACCAAGGTATAAGGTGTGGCCAATACTCTAATCTTGGCAAACAAAATAAAATGTCAGAAAAAAATTATATGGAGCAGCTGGGAATAAAGATGCGTAACTCAGTGAAGACAGGCAGAAGGGTTTATATTTAAACCATTGCACTGGTACCAAATGGGGACTTGACAACAATCCTGCATGAAAGATCTGGAGTAAATCAGAACTTGAGCAATGCCATCCTGCCACAAAGCATCATTCTGCGAAATAAAAACAACGTCATCTGGTAAATAGAGGAAATAATCCTCTTCCTTTAGCCAGCACTTGTGCAGCCTAAGCTGGAATATGCCAGTTTTGGTTAGCACACTTCAATAAAGATGTTTTGGAGCAAGTCCAGTGGGGAGGAATGAGCATGACCATGAGATTCAGAAAGCATGATGTAAGAGGAAGGGCTGAGAAAACGGGAGGGGAAAGAGGTGACCAAGGAGATATGTCTACAAGGAAAAAAGTTAATTTTTGAAAACCGTTTCAAAGTTTGAGGAACTTTTTCAGAAGTCACAAAAAAAAAAAAAAAAAACCCACAACAACAAACCCAAACAATTACAAGGGGTAGAGGAATAAACTGTAAGAGGAAACAATGCACTTAAATTACAACCTAGCATAAGCAAGCACTAAGCCTGCATGCTTGTCTGAGGAAGTCACTGAGTCTCTGTTCCTGTCACCTCTTCAGAACAAGTTGTGCCAGCTAAAGGTGATTCCGCCATGAAAAACAGATAATACACCCTCTCAGAGTCCTTTCTGATCCTTTTTTGCCCAGCCATACTGTGGTTACAGAAGATCCTGATCTTCCTAGAAAATATATATAAAGACTCTTGAAGAATTTCTACAGAGCCTAACACCACAGTACTGAGGTTTGATTTTCTGTTTATTTCTAGAAACAGTAAATCATGTGCCAATGGCCAGCACAAACAAAGATGACATCTCAAGTATTTCACTGATCGCTGAAGACTTGCCTGCAGGAAGAAGTTGCTATACATCTAGTTTATTCTGTGGTTTCACACTGAACTAGTACTTTCTCATAACCACCTCTGCGGACACAGTAAGTGTTCAGTAAAGGTGAGGTAACATTTTCCACTTTTGTAATTTTGAAAATGCAGTGTAAATCGACACCTTTGCTTTCTGCAGCCCTTTCCTGTGTAAACACATCCTCCCCAAGTTCCAGAATCAAAACTACTCCTAGCTTTAAATTTGGGTTTTGGATTACAAACCAGAGTAACTTGCAAAATCTGCCCTTCCTAAATCTACATGCTCCCATCTTTGACATAACGTCTTCATGAAAAAGCATGATGTCTTCAAAGCTTTTTCTATATTTGATATGTTCATAAATGATACATTGACAAAGATAGTATTTTTCTCAAGAGCAACATTATCCAAAAGCTCTCTAGACAAAATTTGAAAGAAATATGGGGTGAATTTTTTTTCTTGTTGCTCTGAAAAACCACAGTATCATGAACTTTGTAGCAGATTCTCTATTACTTCCTTTAAGAAATGGATTTTTGAATCCTACTTCTACACTGACACAGAGAGAACAAGATAAATGTGAGACCAGCTTTAGAAAAACAGGTTGAATTACTATCTACAATTTCAGGTATTAATATCCAAATTCACTGAGTTTGCAAAACCAAGCATAAAGAATAGACTTGCCCTCACAAGATATTTATTAACTACTGCTTCTGGTCTGGCTGGAAATACTTTAAAAAAAAAAATAATAATCAATCTGTTGCATTAAATTGCTTCCAGGCAGAGCTAGGAAGCCCAGTTATTTTTAAAGCTAAAACAACAGCAGACACATTTTCCTTATGTAGGTTTGGTTCAGATCCCGTTCAAGCTTGTAATTTTATCTACATAATACCACTTTCTCCTTTGTAAGGGATTCTGGTCTATCATGAAAGGAGTCATCATTAACCACCACTGTAACTACAATTTTTTAAATACTTTTTTAAGTTTAAGCTCATCCTTCAGCTACTGAGTTCCTAGGGTCCCACAAACGATTTTTATTTCCCATTCCCCAGAAAAGGAATTCCTTATGTAAACATAATTCTCTCTTGTTTCTCTGTCATAGACTCCTCCCCTTTTTTCTTTTCAACTTATGAAAAAAATGTTTCATGTCTCTTCTAAAGAAGCAGGATTTGTATTTGTCAGAGTTGTAAAATTTAAAAAGTGTAATTACAGCTAGATGCTACAAGACCCTTGTTATTTTCAACTTAGAATATTCATATAGCACACTGAAAGCCCCATAGACCTTTAGAACCTTCACAGAACTCTCCTTTTGTCCATTTCATTGTTTATTGTACCAAAAAATCTCCGTTGTATTATTACCACATTTAATTTCAAAAGATCATCCATTCTTACCTAGTACAATGCAATACAAAACACGCTGGAATCCTAAAATTCAGCTTAAGCAACAACTGTTCAAACACAAAGAGAAATGACAAATACTGTATGTGGTGAGAATAACCACCACCTGACAACTAATTAAACACTTGTTTGCAGACTAGACTTTCAAGGCAAGTGAGATTTTTCTTCATTAAACGGCACAGGTTCAGCTCAGCTCTGCAGAATCTGAATCTTAGACAGCCATCAGTTACAACTGTATTGTGGAAGTGTCTCTAAAATTTCTAGCCCACACAATTAAGTTATGTTGTTTCCTCATATCACGTTTACTATCTCCAGGAGTATAGTCCCACAGCAATTTAAACCACTTTGTGCTGGGGCTGCCATGTCCTCTCCCTCCCAGCCTTCCAGCCACCCAGTCTGGCCCCTTCCCTGTGCCAGCACTGGTGGTCCTGGGGACAGGAGGTAAGCCAGTTCAGGCAGCCTGGCCAGCAATGGGTTGGATTTTGCAGGGTTAATTTTAGTCCCGTCAGCTCTCTGATACGCAGTTTGGGTAGTTTTGCATTACTTGACAGTTACATCTCAGGGTAAGGACACCTCAATTTATGAACAAAAACGCTTCTCTAACACATTGGCAAAATGTGAAAAGCAATGCACACGTAGAATCAGAAACAAATTGTTGCTCCCTGAAATAACAGAGTATACGATATTATATTTGGGTTATCTATTTAAAATCCGTTGGCATAATCTTCATTTGCCTTTTTATGCTTTTGTTTTTTCAAGAAGAGATAAAAGTTTACTATATGCAGAAGCATTGCTGCCATGTCATTAACTCTAGTGTTGTTGGGTTTTTTCTATAGCACAATTCTGCCATGTCATTTTTCTAAACTAGAAACAAGCACAGTAAAACCATTTGTTAACTTATCTCCCAGAACACACACTCTCATTTTAACACCATAAAATCTCAGCATTCTCTTTACATTGTATAACTTCTTGCTAGAACTTTACTCTCATCAAATATGCAGAAAATTTTATAGATCACTAGGCCTTCTGCAATTTTCAAGCAGTTTTGTTTGTTATTGGTTCATACAAGAGATTCACCGAACCTATTTTAAAGTGACTCAGCTGCTATAGTCCTGGGCTGTCAAGTAATACCATTCTTCCCCCCACCCCCCGTTCCCTCATTTTCTCATCTTGATCTATTCAGAAAAACTTTTGATACACTCATAAGGGTAATGTACCAGGCAAGAGTGACGAATGAATGTTTCTAGAACTGTCTTTGGCTTTTTCCCTTCAGAGATGCCTTTTCTTCCAGTATGAGACCTTTACACTGTATCCAAAAGAACAAACCAGTGAGGTCCCACACCACCTTTATCTGATCTAAGGTGGCACTGCTGTGACACAGACCTCCTGTCCCTCAGTGTGCAGCCCCTTCTGCCAGCACTGGTGATCACACAGACAACTAGTTTTATCATAGCACCCTCACATGGGTTTACTGTACCAGCATTTTATTTATTTATATAACTGTACCCTACTGGAAACGCAGGAATTGACCAGGGTTAGTCAAGGATATATTAAAAGGTATTAAACAGCTTGCAATATGAGACAAAGGTTAGTAGTATGAGATCTATTTATTCTGATGGAGCCAGGGAGGAAAGAGAGCTCCTCTGCTTGTGCAGAAGCCTGCTGGTCTCATTAGTTTGCGTTGTTCTGTGATTCCTCTTTTAGACTCACGTACTATTAAATAATTTTTGTTTACAGTTCATATGATATAGAAGAGAGTGTTTCTGACTAGTAGCAGTAACAATTAGTGTTTACAACCACAGTTTATATACTTTTATTTTTTCCTAAAGAAACAGGGACAAAATTCTTCCTGTATTTTGCTGCATGTTATCTGTCCTCTACCTACTCTATAGTTGAATACGTGACTGCCTTATTACTTTGGTAAGAAATCAGTCCACTGATAAGTTTGATTTATGGTTCAACTAGACAGTTGTGTATGGTTTTTTGAAAAGTATTACTTCACGACTTTAGGAGAACTGCAACAGAATTTATCCTCTCTTATTACAACCTGTCAAGTAATTCTACTTACTTGCACATACCATGAAAAAAATAATATGAAGGCATTAAACTACCAAAAGCAAAGGAAATAATTTATAGAAGCCACTTCATCTCAAAATAATACTTACCAGATGAACTGTTAAATGAACAGCCTAGAGGAGTGTTGATGAGGACAAGGGTCAATAAATGGAGTTACGGAATTAAATGTTTATGCTGTTCATATAAAACAAGTGTCCAAACAGTGCAACTAGAAGACAGGAATCAAAGTTCAGTAGAGGTTTCATAGATATAACAATATACACATGGGGATTTTTCATTCAAGAACGAGTATCAAATGTGTATTTGTTGTTTCTCTTTCCAAGTTCACATCACCTGAAGTGGAAGTATCAAATCTAAAAGGTATTTAGAGCATGTCTCCCATTTGAAATCGATGAGAAGTTCAGTGACAAAATACCTGTGGGGACCCAATCCAATTTCCTGATGGGACTACTCACGCTTTAAAACTAGACACTGGCCAAACTGGGGCCTGAACAGTTTCCACTTTGCTGCTCCTTCAAGCAGTACCCTCATAAAACATCTTGCTGTTGCTCCACCAGAATCTATACAGTGGAAAAAGAAAACATCTTGTATCTTTATATCATACTACTTCTCTGTTGCCCTCTGCCCACATAGTCCTTCACTTCTGCAGAATCCTTTTTTCCCTTTCCAGCAATGTCAGCTTGCTGAAACTGCACCCTCATAACCACACAACCTTTAGGGGATGTCATTCAGCTCTGCTCTGGACTCAGAGGAAACAGGTACATAATACTATGCTCATTCTTCAAATACCTTCTACTGAAAAAGTAATATAGTGATATCCTTCCTCTTCCATCAGCTATTGTAGGCCACACTTCATCATCACAGACGAACACGTGCTGGATGTTTATAAAGCAAAACCAGAAAGCATCAATATAAACAAAGACTAATTCAATCAGCAGGCAGCAGTATAGCCCCTTTGTTTTGTGAAGCAGTGCACGCTGTCAGTACAACACTTGTGCACAACCACTCATGCAGATACACACAAGCTAATTTTAAACCAGCTTAGAAGCCTGGAACTGTCTATAGCATACTCATACTGCTTCATCAACAGGCTTTGCAAACTGCTCAACGCCAGTGCTACCACACGCTGTGAGCTAGATAAGCCTAAGGTAGGTGTAATACATCTACTTACCACCACCATAATAGTGTACCATTAGTGGTACACTGTGATTTCTTGTTTTCACGGAAATTACCAGGCAGATTTGTTTGTGTTCTTAAATGAAACCTTTTGTCCACTGCCAGTTAAAAGGCAAACTCATACTCTATAGCTAAGGGATCACCCTGACTTTCTCAAAAGTGTCTTTTACTGCCACCAGAAAAATCACATACAGCCGTTCTCAGTTTCAATAAAGATCACCAGCCAACACCACTTGGAAAAGAAAGTGGAAGTCTTTTCCCAGACTAGCTGAGGAGGACAAACAGATGTAAAGAGAAAAATGTTGGTCGTCAGTCAAGTCTGTGAAGAACATCCGAAAAACTAACAGGATGTCTGCAGATGAACACTGGTGCATGGCAAAAGCTTGGGAAAAGTAAATGCAAAAAGCTAGTAAGGGACATTTCGAATTACTTACACGTTTAGGCAAAACCAAGAGGAAAGACAATCACTTAATTTGTTGGTTGTCCCACTAGCAATGCTGCAGCAGTCTGCACTATGAGCAACAATTAAAAGCAGGGTTAACAAACAACGCATCTTCTTTCAGTGCTGCAAAATCCTGTCGTTCCTTTTCTTTGAAGCTTTAACTACTTTGTAGTCACTGGATTAGAAGACTTGAGGACATGCATACTTTCCAGACATGCTGAGCCTAATGACAACTTCCTTTTCAAAGCAACAGCCTCACAATGAATAAACAAACTTAAATAGCAAGCCATCCTTTGCACAGAGAACATTGTGACAGATGCTGTAAATTAGATGATGGAATACTCTAAGCAGCATTTCTTCCCTCTGAGCAACCACACAACGCAACACAGAACATCTAAGGAAAGATTTATGTATAAAAACCAAAGGAAGTTTGCTTTATGTTTTTACTCTGACTGCAATGTTCAAAATAACACAAAGAGGGTTTTTAAAATAAATTATCTGAATCAAAGGTATGATTAAAAACTTCAGACGCTGACTGCTTCTAGCTGACATTTTTATTAACTATAACACGTGAATTTAAGATTCTGAAGATAAGCCACAAAGAGGCCTCTTCAAGTCTTCTACACGGAAGATTCTTGGAGGTATCAAATAAGCAATAGTATTCATTGCCTTTCTTTCCTTTTACATTTAATTCTCTTTGACTAGTTCATTTCTTTGACTAGTGGCCTAAGACTGTCATTTTTCTAATTAGTGGTCAAATATATTTCCATGCCAATGACAGTTCTAAAAGCTTATTCACACCTTACACAAAGTGCAGTGAGTTTAGAAAAAAGATCAGCTTTCCTGCAAACAACTGGAAGCTCACTAAATAGGATTAATTTGCCTCATCTGTCAGCTGGTCCTTTTCTTCCGGCAACTTGCATTTCTATGCTGTTTACAGCAGAAAAGAGATAAAGGAGAAAATCGCAATTCCAATACAAATGCTTAACATAATCAAGAAACTCAAGGGGAAAAAAACAAACCCAACGGCAACCCTTGACCCAAGGATAAACTTCACCACTAAACTACTTAACGATTCAATTAATGCTGGCAAAGGTTTGACCTAAAAATATTTAATGTAATCAATGTCATTTATTAAATGCTATGTGAAGACTTCTTGTATTCAAAGCTGTATCGACTTTTACCAGGTGACTTATGTACAATTTCCAGAGCTGAATCTCATTTATTATAGTCAGGAGGGAGCTATAGCTAAATCTCAAGCAACTTTATAGATTCAAGCATTTTACAACTTTTTGTACTTAGGCATTTAAAGGCATTCAGAAATAATCCATACTTGCATTCATTTCTCCACTAACATTGTACTCTAAGAAATCAGGGGGGGTTCTTTATAAAACTCAGTAGAAGTTTACAAACTTCAGGGCCTGCAAAATCATAGCACAGAGTTACCATTATGTATGTTTTGATCTCCAGACATTCTGTTGACAGAATTCTAATATTTTTTTTTTAGACACAATGCTCTGCATACTTTGCAAATCATGTGAATATTAACTTCAGTTTGATTAAACGTTTTTTGGTTTTTTTGTACTTAATGTTAAGAGGCCAAAAGCCTATAAGCCAAGTAAGTACATTGTGCAAACGACCATCCCAGTTTCTGTTGTCTCTTACTTGGTCATATTGTAAAGTGAACACTGAAAAGGCTGAAAGGACATTTTGAAAAATAAACCTTTAAATAAAACATAGATTAACAATGGCTGTTTACCACTACACAAATCTAATTAAACAGAAGAATACCGCTTAACAATGGAAGTACACAAGTATTTATTGCTGTGATTATGGGCTCTCAACCACTGTGCTGCACATTCAGTGAAGAAAATGGAGTCCCCAGTCCGTGCCTACCGAGGTATAGCGCAACCACGCTGTCCACAGGTGGTCGCAATGATTATCACAAGCACGTTTACGGGGTAGCTATATATATATATATATATATACACACACACACCCAAATCCGCTTTTAACGCCACTTTGTGGTTTTATTACTGCCTCCGCGAAGGCTGAAACACTCACCCCATCAGAAGCGTCCCCTGACGACCTGGGCAGGCAGCGCGCAGCCCCCCTGCCCGCAGCCCCCCCCGGCCCGCAGCCCCCCCCGGCCCGCAGCCCCCCCCGGCCCGCAGCCCCCCCTGCCCGCAGCGCTGCCCCCGGCGGCAAAGCCCGCACCCCCGGGGGCGGCGGGCAGGCTCTGAGACGGCAGAAAGGGGCTAGCAGTGGCAGAAGCATAAGCCTCGGTGTTCACGGGCTGCAGGGGGCCAAGGGGAGGAAGGAAAGCGACTCCCGGGACACCGTGCGCACCTCCCTCCCGCTGCGTCCGAAAGACAGATCCAGCTGCTCGGGGAAAAGGGAGGGAAGTGGGGACAGGGACAGAAAGCCGGGCATCTCCTTCCACGTCTCGCAAACGACGACCGTCATCCTCCCTCCGGCCCCGAGAGGAGGCGCTGCCTTCGACCGAGGCCCCCCCAGCCTCCCCCCAGCCTCCCCCCGGCCGGCCGGGAGATCCCCCGGGGGCAGGGCGGCGGGGCAGGCGCTTCAAAAGGGAGCGATAAAGGCACCAGGAAAAATAAACGCGACGGGAACTGACCCCAGATCCGCGGGCTGTAACACACGCTCGCCTCCTGCTCTCCCCCCGTAAACGCCCCAGACCTCCAGCTTTCTGCTGACCCACTCCCTTCCCGGTAATGTAACAAATGGCAAGACCTCGGACCCCGGAGCTGAATAACAGGAAATATAGGCATCTGTCACCTCCCGGGGAGAGGTAAACGGATTAGCGAAAGCAACAAAGGGAAGAAAAGCCCTTTCAAACGTGCAATTGATTAACAAGTCCCCTCTTATCTGCAGTATCACTGTTTTTCCTTAAAGACATCATCGGTCTCCTCCTGCACTTCGGTGCAATTAAGCCACAGACAGGAAAGGCGGAGGAGGGAGAAGCTGCCCGCCCGGAGCGCTCCCGCACTGCCCGGCGGAGACAGCACGGGAAGGGTTACAAACCCGGCATGAAAATGCTGCCGCCTGTCACCTCCTCCCTCAGTCCCTGGGCAAACTGCCCCGGGAAGGAGTTTGCGAGCAAGGTTTATCGGCTGCAGAGGGTGAGAGAGCAATTTTCCAGAGAACGGTTTCAAAAAAGATCAAAGACCTGAATCCGGCAGCTCCTATCTCGCCGTTGGGTTTCACATCCCACATCACCTCCCTCCCCTTTTCTCCTCTGAGAGCACCGCGTCTTAGGCGTGCGCGGGAGGGCAGAAAGGAAAAAAGGAATAAAACGTTTGTGCGGCTTCTTTTACGGGAACTCTAACTCTTACACCATCGCGTCTCTCCAACGCCACACGCTTCCCAAAGTCCCTGTAAATCACGGCGCTCGCCTCGGAGATGCCGGACAAACTGGCAAATGCTCAGCAGACGCGCTGGCTACCACGGCACGAGGTCAGATGTTAGTAAGGGCAGTTTATTCAGCCCTAAAAACAATCGCGGCGCTCGCTGAACCGAGTCCTAGCGTTTGCTGAGCCCAAAGGCCGACCTCCTCACTCCCCGAGGGTCGGCCAGGTACACAGGGGAAACAGGACCCTCTAAAGCTCAGAAACACACAGAAAGAGACCCCGCCGAGCCTCCATCAGCTGCAAACACGGCGGCTGCCCTCTCGCCCACTCGGCTGTAATTCCCCCCCCCGCCGCTCCTGGTTCCCGCTGAGATTCTGGCAACACTCAACCGCCCAAATAATAACACATTATTATAACCACTCCGAGGGGAGGGCTGGAGGGCGGGCGCAGCGAGGGAGGAGGCTCCACACTTTGCTATCCACCCTCGGCAACAACAAAACCCGAACTTTTCCTTTGTTTTCCCCCAGTCTTTCTTACCCCCGCCCCCCAGTCGCCACCGACCAGCCTCGGTGCGCTGGAAGCGGTCGAGGAGAGGCACGAAGCGCCCGCCGCCCGAGCGGGGCAGCGGCGCCGGGATGCGCTAGAGAAAAAGTTTTAGCGAACCGTCCTCAGCGCAGCCACCGCTGCCCTCGCCTCCTGCCAACACCCGTCCCCTTAGAAGAAATCGCAACATCAGGTTTGCATTTAGAAAGAAGAAGCAGAAGAAAAAAAAAAATAAAGAAAGAAAGAGGGGAAGAAAGACAGCCAGAGTAACCATCATCAGCCACCCCTTGGGGATGCTGGCGGCTCCGCCGGTCCCAAATAGATACGCGCAACTCCCCCCGAAACAGAGCCCGCTCTCCCTGCCCGCCCCGTCCCGCACAGCCCGCCCCGCCGGGCAGCGCACCCGCCCCGCGGGGCCCGCTCCTTACCTGCCGCGCGGAGGCGGAGGAGCGCGGCGGCCGCCAGCAGGGCCAGAAGGCGGCCCGCCGCCCCCCGCCGCCCCGCCGCCCCGGGGACCATGCTGCCCGCCCGGTAACAGCGCCTGCGGGCGGAGCGGGCTCCGCTGTCGGTGCCGCTGCGGGGGTGGGGGGGGAGCTCGGCGCCGCCGCGAAGTTCTCTTCGGCACCGCCGCTCCGGCCCTGCGCTCTCGCTAACGGACTGTCCCCGACTGGGGGCGGAGGAAGCCGCGCTCCTTTCCCCTCCTCCTCCCTCTCCTCCTCCTTCCCCAGCATCCCAACGTCACCCGGGAGAAGCCCGACGGAGGGGAGGGGAGGGGAGAGGCGCCGAGGGGCGGACAGGATGGGGACAGTCCCTGCGCTCCGGCACCCTCTGCCGGGGGCCGCGCCCCCGCCTTTCCCTCCGCGCGGGGGTGGGGGCGCCGCGGTGGGACCCCCAGGGTGGCAGGGCTTCCTCAGAGAAGCCTCCAACAAAACACAAATGAGCGGGCGGGGGCCACGTGGACCAAGCCCACCACCGCCTCTGGCCTTTGCCTCCCTCCCCGCTGCTGAACTGACGCCTTTCTGAACCCACGAGCACAAAGTGACCCGAAACAGTTACTCCTGCCCCCAGACGCCCCGCAGCAGCGCCCCGCAAGGCAGGGACAAGCACGGCTGGGATCTTGCTCCGTGCGCCCTACCCCTGCTCCCCTGCTAGCGCGGCAGAAGTAAATTCTGCTTTCTGTCTCCCAACGGGCGGAAAATGCTGCTGCTCCCTGTAAAGTTCTAAACCATTTCAAAGTTATTTACACCAGAAGTACGAGCACTCTGAACACAATTTAAACATACTTTTCAAAATCCTTATTTTATTATTTTTTTTTTGCAGTTCAAAGAAATCGGTACTTTCAGGTAATGCAGACCTGCGAGCAGGCATCTGTTAATTATGTCATAAACTCCAAGAACACAGTAAGACCTGAATATTTGCCATATTTTAAGCTTAATTTTAACAACAAATTTAATCAGATGTGTCTCTATAAATGTAACATGCCTATTGTTTTAGCCTTTATTTTCTAAAGATTTGATGGGGAATAGTGCTGAATACATACAAATCCCTTTAAGTTCTTCCCCAAATCAAGCTCTAAACTCACAATTGTTTCAGTGAAATTAATTTCCCACTAAATTTACTTCTCATTGCAAACAAAGGCAAACATTACAACATGTTCTTTCTTCCTGCTTTTGCACCCTGTTTCTTTCCTCTCAGGTCTCCAGCTCCATCTTGAAAAATCTTCTGGCACTTAAGGATGACATAGGGACGTCCCAATCCCTCTTTGGCAGGAATGTAGGACTGACTGAATTCAGTCCTTTACATCACAACAACACATTTTATAATCACTTTCATAAACATATGAAACCTAATGAAAATGCAGCGAGGATGTTTTTTAAAAGCTTCACTCTTTAGATTAAAGGCTGCTCCAGACCTTGCCTTTTTGGTGGTTAGAAACCTACTACTAATTTTTAGCTGATATGTATTCATGACCAGTTTATACTCCTTATCTCTTGTGCCACGATTATGCTTCCACATAAATAGCTTCCCACTTCTCTTCTCTGTGGTATAAAATGGCCAGAATCACATCTCAACCTTCATTGTGTTACACTAAAAAAAGACTGAATTTTTAAATTTCCTCTGACATTATCAGTTCTGCATTCCCTGATCACCCTAATCCTTTTTCCTGCTGCCCCGTCTACCCTCCCCCCACCTGTATATTTGGAAGTCTTACTCAACCTTTCTGAAGGTGGGTGGGTCAAGCTGGGCAATAGTATTGGAGATGCTTTCTCTACCAGAGCAATGCTAATTTCCTTTCTGTGCTGAAAAGACTGATACATCCTGATGATTACAGCACTATTCCACTTAAAGAAATTCTGTGATGTGTTAGAAGACCCTACATCCTCTCTTTCCTTATAATTTCCAGTGTATATCTAACAGGAAAGAACTGGATCAAAATTCTATGTGCCTCGCAAATCCTCACGCCCCCATGCTTTTTTTTATCTCAAGTCATTAAGACCAGTTCTTTCTGTAAGGTATTCTGCACCATCTTTTATCAAGAATGTCTCTTGGCTTTGCATCTGCAAAAACTTTTGATTGCACGTTTTTAATGTGCCCTAAAGCTTTTGTGAAGACATTAGATCTATATTAAATATTAGAGATCAATAGTGAAGAACATCCCTCCACCTAATGGTTTGCAATTCAAGTTTTCTTACATTCCTCTCAGCTCATCACCCACCTTACACTTTTACCAAGGAAGCCCTATGAACTCCATCTTAACCCATAACTTCCCATATGGAGGTATATAAAATGTTGTCCAGATGAATGAATTGTTATAGGATCATAGAGGGGTTTGGATTGGAAGGGACCTTAAAGATCATCTAGTTCCAATCCCCCTGCCATGCCTAGGGACATCTTCCACCAGACCAGGGTGCTCAAAGCCCCATCCAGCCTGACCTTCAACACTTCCAGGGACGGAGCATCCACAACTTCCCTGGGCAACCTGATCCAGATCTAGTATGTCCTTTGTTTTGAAAAATCACTGAAAGGAAGCTGTTAAGGTTCCCTGACACAATACTTCTTCAGTAAATATGTTAACTTCCATGATGATGTGTTTTCTCCCAAATCCTGTCCCAGAGCTTTGTAGCTTCCTGAGGTCAAACTAAAAGATCTGTAGGTACTGGGTGACTTTTTCCTCATTCTTCAGAAAGACCATCTACAAGAGTTGAACAAAGCCTTGATCTCTGGGGAAAAGGGTAAGAAGGTGTAGCCATATAATGTGATACAGGAAGCATATGCAGCACACAACCTGCAAGTAACAAAAAGGCTATATACTCTTCTGCTCCTTTCCAAAATAAAGCTGCTACTTGTCACTGGCTAGAAGAGTGAGCTTGTTACTTCCCAGTTACATGATACTGCACCTCCTTCAGTAGATTACATGGGAGGGGTGGGGAAAGGAAAGAAAAGGGGGGGAAGTAACTAGGCCTGCAGTTGAATGTATTCTTTGTCCTTTCCCCCATTTTTACTTTCATTCCCCAGTCTAGGCAGTATCTGCTGTTTAGTTGTGATAAGCACATTTTTTGTTACAGGTTGGGATTATCGTTCTATTGCAGGGAACAAATGAACTCACTCAGTGACAAGAAGTGTGCCCAAGAAACTAAAGCAGAGAAAGTGCTGTGACTTCCTAATCAATAAAACTTTTTTGTAAACCTGTAGCAATTACCTGCCTAAAACCTTACAAACTCTATGTTCCTCTGGAGCTTATGATTGTTCAGTTGAGTTTCTTACCTTCCAAATATAACATGGGATAAAACTGCTTGCATAAATTAGTCTACATTTTGCATAATCCTACCAAGAAATAATAATTTGGGGGTTTTTTTCTCTGATGCTTTCAAAAAATCTCACAAAATAACTAGGATATGGATCCAAATAATTTTTGCATTTGGGAATAAATAAGCATTTGATAGAAATTTCAGTTGTGAATTCTTTTTCTGACTTAGCAAGGGAAACTGGTTACATTATGAAGGCTAGATGACTAGACCAAGTTAGCTACTGAGAATTTAAGTCACCTTCATAGCCGCAAGTGATTTTGTCAGTGACCACAAAAACGGCCATTTCATATTTCAGGGAGAATCACTTGGCAGGACTGAGGTGAAGTCACTGCAGTGAAGAAACCACAGTACAAATTCTTGCTCTGTATTGTAGAAAAAATACGTACAGCAAGCAAAGAAGCACGGACAACTGCACATTTCTTCTGAGTTAGTTCACCCTACTCATGTAAGTCATTAGAGTGCTCACTTGTGTTCTGCAGCATATGGTCCCAAACTGTTTTGTCACTGCTTGACAAAGCAAAAGCTGTGCATGTATTTGTTTGCATGGCCATATGGTATGTGCTTGATAGGAGTAGTTGAGAGCAGTGGGCAAAGCTGGAATTCAGCCTAAACTTGCTTGGAAATCCCTGTCAGAATTTGAATGGATTTGCTGTGTGTGTCTGCTTTCATAATAAATACAACAAAAGAAACATTAAAGAAAATGTAAGATTAGATGTGGTTCAAACTTCAAGGTCTCAGTGTTCCTATAATAATTCTACAAGCATAGGTAAGTTTTAATTGGTGCACTTTGTATTAAAAAAATTTATTCCGCATCTAATCTTTCTATTCCTTTAATGAAAGCAGTGCAGAAAATATTATTGTGGACGTTACCTACATGCTTCACATTTTCAGGATAAACTTTTGGGCTTTCTTCCACAATGGTAATGTACGCACAGAATTCTGCTATGGGCCAAAAGTGAGAAAAGGATGTAGGCGTCTAAAACAGGATCCAGACAGGCTTCAGACACCCAAGTCCAAATCTGTAACCTCAAAATGTACCTGTTTAATCCCGAACACCTCAATAGCTGTCTCCCATTTGGTGTAAACATTCCTTGCACACCCAGACATTTATACATTGCCAGAACTGCCCTGTCCATAGCAACCGAACATCCAGTTCCACTGAGGTCCAGAAACTTCCCCAGCACAATGCTTGAGGCTGTTGACAGCCCATGTCTGATTCTGACCACCCAAACAGTTTTAGCTGCTGTCTTCTGAAACTGCACAGCTTGAAGGAAACCATGGTGATGCATGCACTGGTCCAGCCCATACCAGCCTGTAGTACGAAGAGCTGGGCTCTTGACCCTTCTCAGCACCTAGGCCCTCAGGGAGTGCCTTGGCCACAAGACACTATGCAGAAGAGTGGGACACTCCCTACCCCTCTTACTGAAGCTGTGCCATTGTATATAAACACATGGGAGAGTCTTGGGATGGAAGTGAGAAAGCACAAGGGGAGGCCCAGCTGTGTGTCTTGGGCACTGAACAAGGTATAGGGCATCTATGAGACTGGTCACCTTGAGAAACATTACAGTTAGCAAATCGCTGAATAAAACCAATTATAACTTTGGAGCAGCCACTCAAAGAATTGCATGTTCACAGTCTATCTGCACATTTCCAATCTTTTTATTTTTAATGCAACTTGTAACTATCAAAATAAAAAAAAAGTTAAAAACACTCATCAGACAACCTCTTCCTCTGCTGGAAGCAAGATAGTGTCAGTTTTTGATCCACACTTTTATACCATTATTTATCATGCTTTATACATGATATTGAGATACATGTGTGTATATTAAAATAGCTACAACAAATATTTTGAAGGAAGTATTTTACCTCAGGAAGGTAAAAGCCCATTTCTAAATGGGCTCAGGAGTCATCTCCCTTCTTGCTTTTCTTTCCAGCTCTGCACATACAAACATATCAAGCAGTATTGCCACAGAAGCTGGCCCACCACAGAACAAACAGATCTGGCAAGTATTCACATCATCTACACTCCTTCAAAAAGAAGAGCACCAAGGGTATTTCTCACGCCCAGAACAACAGGAAACAATAATCAAAGCTTTTCATGTATTTCTAAAGTTTGGATGCAGACAATGCTCAGAAAAAGAAAGCTGACACCAAGTTGTAAAACATACTCACCTGATGGCCTGAACAACAGGCAGCATCTTCAGACTGATGCCGTCTCAATCCTCTTAGTCATAAAAGATGAATCAGAATCTGAATAGAGAATGGGGTTTAGTTTTCCATTATAAAAATCAAACAAGAACATAAATATCTGAATTAATATAATTTAGAGCTCAACTAATCTTTGAAATTATTATGATTACACTGAAGACTGAGGTTGGCATTTAGTCTCTCATATTCCAAAAAACCCCCCTAAGGTTCTTTTTTCATGGAATTTTCATTGTTGTTTGTCATTAGCTGTATTGAAATACTTAATATGAACTTATTTTAGTTGTTTATATCAGCCATCACCATGGCACTAGAATGCTACAGTTTGGTAAATAACATACGAACAATTAAAATTGTAACTATTTAACTTATGTCAATTGCAAAACAAGCTCTAGCTGTCAAGCTGGAACACCAACATTCACACATTTGATGGATTTCAAAGTTTCAAAAAAGGGTGTCTATGTGCCCTTAACACCCTAAGGTAGCTGCTGAGTTCATACAGAACTATAAATCCATTACTCAAGCTCTCGGTACTAGGATGCTATGTTAAGTAGTGCAGTTTACAAGGCAATACCAAAAGTACAACATTCTTTCAGTGAGGGAGACAGAAGAATGTGAGTGGATCCAGACAGCAGAGCATGGCACACTATGCAGGATAAAAATACTGATCAATTTCAAGATACATCAGATCTTCACAAGTCACCACAAAACTATATACTGTTTTATTTTGAAAGGTCATCATCTGAACGTGAAGGTGTCAAGGAAACACTGAACTGAACCAAGTATTTAAAAGTCAGGACCGAAGGGGTATTGACTACAGATAATACTCTCTGGAGATCCTCGATGTGCAAGCCTGTGCCTAAAGAATAGTTGTGGGGGAAGCCGGGAAAGGGGAAGGAAGAGAAGGTGAGAACTTTTTTGGTTTGGGTTGGGGTTCTTTGTTTTGGGCTGGTATTTTGGTGGGGTTTTGTTTTGTTTTCTACAGCTAGCCGTTGCTAGAGAACAGTCAGTCTTCAACATTGGCATATGGGTGTTCATGACCACAGACAGGAATCAGAAGTCGCATACTCTTGTTGCCAAGAGCACTTAAGAGTACTCCAGATGGAAGAAATATCATTACAAGATTTCCAAAAGTGCATCAAGGAATGTCTTGGATTTAGGGGGGGGGGGGGGGGGGGAAAGATGGATATACTTGAGAAAGAGGTAAAATCTGAGAGAAAACTAAAAGCAGTCAGCACAAGCTCCTATTTCTTATAACACAGACATGATGTTTCTTGCAACTCCTCTGCAAGCAGCCCCCAAATGGACCACAAACTCGGTCTAGCGGAAGCAGGCTTAACACGCCACAATCCTGCACTAGGGATCAGTCACGTGGTAAAGTGAAATTCCTCTCCTTCCCTCTTCTCTCCCCAAACTTGGGGACACCTATGGCATACACACATAAGGGAGCAAGACTGACCATGGGAAGAACTTCAAACACAACACACAAACAGTAGTGGGAAGATGAATACAACTACAATCCATCAGGTGCTGCTGTGCCCATGGCATGGAGCAGGTGAGTGCAGTCGGCTCTCAGTATATGCTCCCCAGTGTTCTCGCTTTCCTCTACAACCCTGAGGAAGTTTGCCACATTTTTCCCTTCTCTCACCCACAGTCTGAACTTTAAGTCTTATGAAAAGAAAATTCGGCATACTGATGAATATTAAAATATTTAGGATACCATAAGTTAATAAGGTATTCTAAAATATTCACAGATCATTGTCTGTATCTCATGAATGGGAACCTGAAAGTGTGACATGGAGTTGAATAAGATGTACAGGCATGAATAAAACTGTTTAACACACACGCAACTAGTCAACAGTATAGATAACAGGCTTCACACTGAAGTCCACCAAAGAAGATGCGATTACACTGAATTTACTTTTGAAACATTTTAAAGATTGCATAAAACCTTTTCTCCTCAGAGAGATTTGCAAAGTAATCAGCTGGAAAGAAAACAACTGGGTCTCTGACTCCCATGTGGATTCTTGAGGTACTCTATGAAAAGCAGCATAGTGCTAACAAGTAAAGATATTTTAAAATAAGACTTTTTTGTTCTATACAGATACAAGGCTGCACTATGTCTGAATCAGCTATCAAATGGTTTTGATGTTGCTGTGCTGCTACTTGCTATATATGTATGTATATGGTATTTTTTCCTCCGTTGTTTCACCTTCTCTGTGTACCAGTCCCATAAATACATACTTCACAAAAACCAGAAAAGTGAGCTACTTCTGTTCACTTAAAGATGCTCTCTACCTTTTCTCATTCCTTTTACTGGAATACAAACAATCAATAGTTACTCACTACACAACTACAAAAAAAACAGTCTGTGCCTTTTTTGTCCCTCTTCTAGAACTTTGTTTTTATTAAAGTGGATTTTAAGATACTTAGTTATACCAACTTTTCTATGCAGTTATATTCTCTAAATTCTACAAGCAGAAACAACCTTACTGAAAGCAGCAAGAATTAGAAAAATTATTCATGTTTTGTCTTAGATTTAAATTGCAAGCTCAGTCTGGTCTGTCAAGGAAGATAAGCAATTGCTGGGGGCAGATTAGATAACTCTCTTGAATGAAAAGGTCTTACCTCCATACACAACAGAGGGAGAAGAAAAGGGACTGAAGGCAAGTAAACTGTTTTTATTAGGGAATCAATGTATTTGTACCTGGTCAGCTACTTTGGTCACACCTTGTCCTGTTTCACTTCAGGAATCTGAGACTATACTTCCTGGTTTGAGTCTCATTTATCCAATTAAATTTGCCTAATCTGAGGCTTTGCTTACAGGGATCAGTACCTCTCCTCTGGCATCAGTCAGCATTCCCCACTTCAGGCAAACAGGTAAGGATGGATTATCAGATCAGTCACCACCGTTGTCCCCTAACAGCTGTAATTTGACCAAGATCAAACAAAAGAGAACAACTTATGTTGGTTCCTGTGTTGTTCAGAAATTGCTGAGACACACATTTTGACGGAGGTTTACCTCACTTGCATAACATCAGCCGCTGCACTGCACAAGTGTCTACCTGCCTTATGTGAAAGCTTCTTAAATGAACGCTCCTTGATATCTATCTTTCCTAACCAACCATAGCAGCAGTCAACTTCTTACAACAAATCTGTAATTAAATTAAATAGCACAGTTAAATTAGACTCAGAAGCTCTGAGCTATTGCACAGACACGATGATATCTCTGAGACACCACTGTCGTTTTTGTGGAGAAGAGTTCATCTAAGCAGGCCCAGCATGTGCCAGTTGCTGCCTTGTGCAACAGCTATAACGTTACGCAATGCTGGCCCAGCAAAACCCAGACCCTGAGCACAACCGTCCTCCGTCAGAGCCTCAGCAACTACAGAGCTGCATCAGAATCAACCCAGCTAAGACAAATAGGAAGCAGAGTAACAGAACAGCTTGTTTCCAGCTCTGAGCTGAAGCCCTCTGGGAACGTGATGGACAAATGGAGAAAGTCTAAACAGCACTTTTTCTCCTGCTTGTAAGTTGTGGATAATAGGGAAAGCAAAGACAATGGGAGATAGTATTATTTTTTTGTGTGGTTGGTTCTAAAGTACTCTATATATAATAGCAGTTGAGTCAGACAAGAAAGCATAGACTGATTTGTTAAAAAAGCTACTGTTCAGTCTGTAACATTAAATATACAGAAGTGGTCTATTTAAACTTTGCTTTTCTAAACTTGTACAGCTTTTAACTCATCAGGAGAGGGGGACAGACAGCAGAGGTACTTGTACTTTTGAAAGGGTAGGAAAGGAATTAGGAGACTTGTGTTATATAGTGACTTACAGTGTACAGGGTTGCTCACACTGAAATGAATCTGAATGGAGCAGATTGCCACTGAGCCACACATGGCACTAGAAGTAAGAACAACTAAATAAATACATCTGGGTAGAACCAACCATGAGAAATCATTTTTTCCACTGTAAAATGTGGGGGAAAACTGGAGTATTTTTTTAGCAGAACTGTTGCCAGTGGGGCTGAATGTGAAGCCTAGAGCTTGCCATGGATGCTAACCTCACTGAGGAAGTTTCTTTGTCAACAGGAGCCTGAGCTCCTAGCACACGGAGACTGTATACTGGGTATCTACGTATTTTATTAATGATGTACCACAGACATAGTTTTATCCTGATGTGTGCATATTATCGAAATAAAGACTCTTACAAGATCTTCTAATGCAACCAACCACCAGTACCCCAAACCCACAATGTTTTTCTTTTTGTTTGAATTCTTTGGAAACAATTTCATTAAAGTAAAATGAAGAAGACAGAATTAACAGTGCAATAAGGATAAGATAACTTAAACCAGAGTTCTATATATACATTCTACTTTCAGTTTGTTTATATTCGTAATTTCATAAAATTATCTGCTATTATATTCTCAGGCAAGAAAATTCCAACAAAAAATCACCCATAACACAAATACATTCCTCATCTACAACATGACTGAGTTAATACTAAGGCTACTCTTGGAAATTTAACTTTTGCTGTTTACTTTCAGTTTACATCTTCAACATTTTAAATAGCAGAAATGAAGCAACTGTTACTATGCATTCCAGCCCAAAGCCTAATCAAAAAAATCTTGTCTTTAGCATTGATAACCATGCCAAAGGACTGTGATGTTTAAGACCTTTAAAGTTAGCCTTCCTATTACCTACAATAAACTTCAGGGGGTTCATTTTGTTTATTTAGTGGAGTATAAGGTCGAGGTGACTTCTAGGACTACTTGAAGCTATAGCTTTTTTAACTTCCATTAGCATTAGTGGGAATCACATGCATGCATCGGTGGCAGGATACACTCTAAAAGAATCCATTTTTCAATCAAAAAGTAGATTTAAAGACCGATTTCTATCAGTGTGCTTTACATGAGTATGCAAGGATTTTGATTTGATCTATGCTCAGCAGGGGTGCCTGTTATTCAAACCATGTGGTATCCCCTTGGTATGTAGGGTATAATACTGCTGCTGTCAGCATTTGCTTTAAAATCTGATGCAACATGTTACAAAGAAGATTTGAACAATCATAACTAAAATTTGTTGGGAAGACTTGAAACAAAGGATTGAATGAAGTTGAAAACTTATGGAAACAATAAAATCTGAAATGCTATAAAAAGAAACTTAGTATCCACATGGGAACTATTCTGCAACTTTCTTGGCAAATTTTAATCAGACATGCCTAACAAAAGTAATATAACTAAACTCTATATAAACAAAAACATGCATACCTTCCAACAAAGGTATTAAACATTACAGTTAACCTTTTTTTAGGACTACCATATATAGGAATACTTAGCACAATCTGATGGCACTGAACTTAGAGAAAAATGCATAGCTAATTAGCAAAACAATTTCCGATACATACCTGTTTATCAGGTCATCTTTCACTATTTCCCACCCTACAGCCTGTATTTACATTAACATTTATATCCAATGTAACTCTACTAGTTTTATTCCATCTAGCTTTATTTGGTCTTATTAAACCTTAGGAGAGACTTTTCTGTCCAAAACACATAGACTGATTAACCATAACCTTCCCAGCCTGCTGTACTTAAAATTAAATACTATCAGTGTTGCTACAATTTGGTATTCAGACAGGCCTGTCAGAAAAAATGAAGGAGTACAGATCAAACAGTTGTTTCCCAAAGAGATCGAAAGCTTTACTGTGAATTACACCGCACAGAGGCAGAAGACATAAGACTTGGAAACAGAGATTTACCTCGTAATACTTTGTACTATACAACTTACTGGTTCAGAGGTTTTCAAAGTCTTATGGAACAGTGAATAAGCAACCCAAAGTTAAAGAAGCTGTGTAAACAACTTTCTAGAGGTGAAGAAACTAAAACCATGGAGAGATTGACCAAAATTTTATAGAAATCACGACAGTATGAGAAATAAAACCTGCATATATTAAAACTTGTACCCCTTTGACTTTCAGTCTGTGCTTCAGAAGACTAGCCTTTATCTACACATAAATCTCCTCCTCTACTCAAGCAGTGAAGTCTTCTCTGCCAGGCTTTGCTTGCATTACTTCTAACACCTTGAGAGCTCAAAAGTGATGTGGAAGCATAAGAGCACACCTTAATGTACAGCATACAATGTTTCCAAACATGGAAAAAACTACAAAAAGGATAGTTCAGGACAGTAAAATGTATTTTTCATTGTTTACAGTGACATTAAGTAGAGGAAATGAGACCAGCACTACAGGATTTTACTGTTAAAGTTGTCTGGTGTTGAGTCCTTTTGCACACTTAAGATCATCAAGATCTTAAGAAAGAGAAACAATACTCTTAAATGAGGTAAAACCATCTTTTACAGGCATTTTCTAGTCTGCTGTAGGCGTCGATCTGGTAACAAGTTGCTGGGTCCAGTATGGTTAGTCTTATAACTGTGTTCAGTGGAAGCTTTCTTGTGTCAGTAAGACTAGACTCCACCACTATTGATACGCATTTGATTCTGCTTCAGAACAGATCACAGGGTATCTTGAGATCCTTTCCATTTTTTAACTTTTTTTAAATAACAAGATGGGTATTATTGTTAATACATAAAGTGTTAAAGCCTGTAATCACAATGAAATGTCAAATTCTACCACGACAGACAACTGTTTTCATGAACATGAACAAACACTGATGTATCAAAACTAGTTCATGGAGATGGAAACAACAAAGTTGAAACTGAACAGAGTATTTATAACAGCAAAAAAATTATGCCTGCATTTTTAAGTTATAGTCAGTATTACTTTTCAGAGTATAGATTCTATCACAAATAATGAAAATCACTTTGAGGGACATGTTGGTATTATCCAAGGATAAAAGTTCTGGTGACAGTATGCTTAATTTTCCACTGGCGAAAGAAAAGTACATCTGAACTGTGCTTTTGTCATGTTATCCTACTGATTGGCATGTGCTTACGTATTTCTTCTTCTTTTTGACCTCATCATAGCCACTTGTACTTGCCAACTCCATGTTATAACCCTGTGGAGATGGACACAAAAGCAATACATCCAAATAGAAAACTTAAATATTTTCCTCAGTTTAACCAATGACAAAGATTCTATAGAAACTTTTCAGTTTCTATTTTCAACTACTTCCCTTCAATTTGTATGGATTATTTATTATTTTTAAGAAAAAGGTGGTTTATTAAAAAGTAATGATGGACCAACAATAAGAAAACAACAATGTATTAATTGTGTTTTATTCAGTGTTTCATTCTCAGCTTAGGAAGCCAGCTTCCAAAGCACAAAAGAATCACTAACATGTGGGGATGTTTGACTTTCTCTTAAATATTTCCTCCACCTACTGTATATCTACTGCATATATAGTAATATAATACTGTATATTACTTACGTAATATAGCAGACATTTATTTTTGTGTTAGACAGATAAACGATGGTATTAGAGTGCAAGGTTTCTTAAAAAGTAGTGTTGCAGGGACTTTATTGATCATGAAGCACAGAACCAACCATCAGACATGGTACAAGAACACATAGGTCATGCATGTTTCTAGCCTTTTTGACTACTGATCCACTTACCTCCCATACAGTAAGAAAGGTGTCCAAACTGTTCCTGCTGTAAGACATTATGTGCAAAAGCGGTCACTGAATTTAATGATACAGCTTCCATAAGCAGCCATTACTATCTAGAAATACAATCCAGTCAAAAACTACGAATAATTTTTTTCTTATATCAACAGAATATTTCTAAAAGATATAAAACCTACCTCAGCTTCAGTTCTCCGTTTTGCACCAGTAACACACTTTTTCTCATTTCCTTGCTGATGTATTCCTATGCTATCAGTTTTATCCCTAATACATGACACCTCGTATTTCAGTACATCATTCCTTATATCCTAGCCCTCAGTACTTCATTGTCATTTCTGAGTACCACAATAAATCACCTAGGGATAACTGTTGTACCCATAGGAGGACAAAAACTGTGATCCAACCTCAAAGTCTGTTAAGTATTTCAGAATACCAGTTTGATGAGCCTGAGCAGGGAGTTCAAACAGGAGAGACCTATATCCAGAGGGATTTTGAAGGTACGTGCAGTGGACTGGTTGCATCTCCAGCTTAACAACTCTCCACACTCAGATAGGTACTGTACATTCCAAACACTACCACCAAACACAAATCCCTAAATAAGTGTAAAAGTTAGTATTTGGCACACCTTGCCTACTAATGTGATCTGTGTATACCTCAACGCTACAATAATTTAATTTATAACATTACAGATCTTCTTTCAGTTCAGGAACCTCAGAAGCTGGGGTGGTGGTGGTTGAAGTTGTTCTTCAGATTTTTTAAAATCAAGCACTGGGGGAAAAAGTACAATTGAAGCCATGGTTTGGGTATAAATACTGAGTCAGACAACTGTTTTTTATTTTCATTTTTGTTTTCATTGACTGAGAACGTAAATTGAACTTTAGTGCTATTGTGCTTTGTTCTCTCTCTCTGTGAAAATGTGTTCTGCATTAAATTGCATGGATAAACTAGAACAGCTCCAAATATCACCCTTCAGCTTTTGTATAACACAAGAGCCAAGAAAAGATAGAGAATGTGGTTTTATGACCAACAGATGGTGTAATTGGTATCATAGATGTTTTTATGTCAGGGGGTCGTAGGTTCAGCCTCCATCTGGAACATTCTCAGATCTGCTGTGTAGCTAAATGATTAAAGAAGCTATACCGGGTCAAAAACACAACCACCTGCCTGAGGGTAAAAGTATTGCTTTCTTCATCGAGCTGTTATGCTACAGTTGCCTCCCGTAGTACAGTTCTCAAGCCAACCAATGCAGCAATTAGTACCAACAGGATTCAGTAAAACATTCAACACCAATTTGCTCATATCCTTCAAGATTCTCAGTAACTTTTGATAAAACCTATAAAAGTCTAGTTTGCTTACTTGAGTGAGAAGCTGTTCTAACTCAGGCTGATACATAATTTCAACAGGCCAAAATCCAAGGAAAAGGAAACAAGTATGCTGGGCAGACCTTTGGAGATTCAGCACTGGTCAGTTGGCCAAGAGGGCTCACATCTCCCCACCAGAATTAGATACATTTGTATTCTGTTGGTAAAAAGCAACATTAACACTCAGCACAATTGCTCGTAGCAACACTTCCTGGATTAGGATCAGAATACCCACAAAAATGCTCTTAATTCTACAGTATTGGGATTATATAGGGTAAGTATTAGCAGTCACTATGCCCAAAGTCAGTGACGCCGTGACTTCAGTGGAAGCAAATACACTCACTTCCATGAGGCAGGGATTCTGCTGTTAGTATCACCGTCACATGGTGCACCAAACTTGCCTGGGATACCTCATGATTTAAGTGCTCTCTATGGTACTGATCAGCTTACCTGGCAAACACTGGGAACAAGTAAAATGTTTGTCTAACAAAAAACCTCATGCATATTAGCACAGTTTCAAGCAGTTCTGCCACAGAGCATCCCATTACTCTTCACTAACTGTATAGCAGTACTCCTAAGACAGACAGAAATAGTGGTCCAGAATCTGAATTTTAAAGATAATGCCACCAGGATCAGTCAAATGCTTTCCATTACTGCATTTCATGTGCTCATACATAACAGAAGGGTCAAACTTTCTTTCAAAATGTCAGAGGGCTCCCTTACATTACATTTCAAGGATTCTCCCATGCTAATGAAAAACCTGGTATTTATTAGTACTTAAAAATAAGCTTTAACACAAATTAAAAGCTAATGTTAAATAGACTGGTTTATTTCCAGAATTTAAACACAAACCCTGTAAGTGAACATAAACACAAAGAAAAAGACATGTGATCTCATTACTAGCTTTAAAAGTTTGTTTCCCTGTATGACTGAACTGACAGCCTGCTACATCTCTGCAATCACATGCTGAAGATTACTCTGACAAACCTACCTGTGGCCAAGCTTGAAAAGCAGAAATTTCAGCTGTTCATGTGCAAAATTATGTGCTGCTTTTTGCAGATCCCTTAGCAAAATATACATAAACATATGTCTTCTGAAAGCAGTTACTTATTAATGGCAGGTGAAGTTTTAATTGCACTTTTTTCAATACTAAACATGCTTTTGCATAAGAGGTCATTCATAATGTGTTTACTAGTATAAGAAAAACTAGGTATCTAGGGGGTGGGGGGGAGAAAGGCATATTTTCTCCCTCATATACACAGAAAAAAATACACATTTCTAGTTTTACTTACCAGAAGCAATGAAGTATTTTCCTTTAACAAAGGAAACATGTTCTCTCTGCTGCTGAGCACCTTTTCTTATCGCCTCTACTATGGGAAGGATAACAAACATCACATTAATGTAATAACATATATTTCCATTCCAGTCATCTCTGACTAGCTGAGACATTTCAAGTGGATGTAGGATTTATGAAAATAAATAATTTTAGCTGACCACATTGAAATATTTATATTAGCTGCCAAGCATATTGCTTAGACATTTAAGTGCCTCCAAGTGGGAAACATCATCAACATAGCTATTCAGCAGCCAAGAAAGTAAGTTTGTTGATTTAAGTACTCCTATGTGAATTCATGTAGCCTGCCCTCATGGGTATATTGTGTCCCTAGATTACTGCTCAGGAACATCCCACAGTTTCACATCGTTCTTGGAAAAAATCCATATTGGAAACACTTTACAAAATAAACAGGCAGAGGACTGCAAGTAGTAAGGAGGTCATACATCCTGAGACTGCTGGAAACACAGCATGATACCCCTATGCTGAGAAACCTAGTTTGCTCTTGCATGAACTTCAAGATTGATTTCATGTCAAGTGGATAATTTCACAGGAAAAGTGATAATGAGAAGACCCACACCTGGATCTTCCAAGAAAACCTTAACATTAACCTCCTTTCACCTCTAGGTTCTTTGAGTAAACACATGAGCACTTGAAGTTACCCATTGGTCTAGAAGTTGCTGTTCCAGTGTCATCCGTAACAGAGAAGTTTCAGACTTCTTTTTTTTGCCATTAATGTCTGGCAAAAGCAATACTGGGATGTCTGTGAAAAGTAAAACAGCAGGATTAATCAGTGGCCTTGGGGCTAAGTTCTATTGAATAGAGACACAGCAGCTGGAACAGTCTGCTTCCACAGCGAGATGCTCTTCCTCCACTTGTCTCCCCAAACGCATCAACACTACCTACAGGGACAATACTTCAACAGACAGAAGCGTGTACTAACAGCCCAAGAGTCTACTCCTGTTTTCTGGAATTAAACGGCTATGTCAGTCCTTTCAGTCACCAAATAAGATACTCAAATGATAAACAGATCGCGGGCATTATGCAAGTTTCATGCCGTCCATCAACAGTTCCACAGTAAACTACCCCAAAGGCAAGTACTGCTGCCATTTTTCGACCTGTGACAACAAGGACTCCTTCACCCACGAGTTACCTTACTACACCTTCCTTCTGGCTGCAGAAAGAAACCCTTTGGCCAAAGCAGTACGCATATACTGATTTTTTTTTTTTTTTTTTTTTTAATTTTAAGGGTTGAAGTAGGTAGAACATGTTCAAAACTTACCGTTTGATACCATCTCTTCCCTCTGCTCAATACTGTTAAAAGGTTGGGGTTTTTTTTGACCTAGCTGTTCTCAACTCTTTCCTTAGCCCAGCACAACAAAGGTATTTCTAGAAATCTGTGTGGATACATAGTAAATTCCCTTTGGTATCGCATGTTGAATTCTTCCCCCAGGTTGCAAAAGGTACACATAACTTCATTCCTTTGCCTTTGCTAGTATCTGTATGATTTCAGTTGCATCTGATTTTGCTAGGAGATGAGTCACTATCACTATTTTTTCTTGCAAACACAGTTTCTGATATGCAACAATTTCCAGTACACAGAACCTCACCATTCTCCAATGTACAGTCACTCTCTAGACTTGGGTGGACCAGCAATGAGTGAGCAACAGTTCTGGTGACAAATAACTTCCTCAACCTAGTCTCACGACTAATGACAGCCAAGATCCTGCTGTCCCATCTTCTCCTTTGCAGCTCTCCCGCAGCACTTTGTATTCTCATACCTTATTACTCTTAGCCAGCACTTCATGAGCACTGTTTTGTGTTCAAACCCAGGGCCACACAAATACTACCACATTCCACCTTTGTAAAAAAACATCACTATCTTGCTGTCTTCACCATAACATTGAAAAACTGTTTCCATTTTTAACCTGTGACTCCAGCATGTCTTGATACTGCAGCTGTGATACCTTACCCACACTTAATTCTATGGTTTCAAAGAGCTACTGGTAAAGTAAAAAGTTACTAAAATAGCAAAACTGGCCTTGGTACTTAGGGGTGATTATTGACACTTGTGTCATCATGCATTTCTACAGATTTCAAATTACACTTCAAACCTCAAACATGTGTGTACTGTGAATTGTACAGCATTCATCAGCACTATGCACCAAGGAGCAGACGAGCACTGCAACCAGAATGAAACCGACTCATTACATTTTCAATGGAATCACCACCTAATAAATCTAATTCATTTCTACTATCATATTAAACCACCAATTTAATGGAACTTTCTGCATATCCCTTGTCTCCCACCAGTCACACAACAGCAACATGACTGCACTTAGGAAATTCAGACATAAACATTAAAACAAGGTCTACTGTTAACCAAACACTGTCATTGCTTAAGTAATTTTTAAGCAACTTAGCAATGCATTTAGTTTTGGTGGCTATCCTGGAAAATTAAGGAAAAAAAGCAGGAAGATTAATGGAAAACAAAGGTACAGGAAATAGCAAAAGCTTCAAGAAGCAAGAGAGACTTTTAAAAAAGTTCAAATCTTTTCAAATCTAAATATTTCAAAAATTATTATTCTCAAGACAGCAATTTAGGTATAAACAAATAAAATGTTAAGAATTTACTTATTAACAAAGTTTGAAAATCAGCACATTTCAGTAAAATAATCTGTATACTATCACGCCTATGGCTTAACTTCTTCCATGTAGTTCATGGAAAAAGTCAGGAAATTCATTATTGCAAATATTGATTACTGATCACTAGCAATTCTTTGTAGCTTGACCATGGAAATCTAAGGATGGATCAAAATTAGATCTATAGCATATTTTATTGGTGAAAAACTATCTGAACAGTCATAAATAGGAATTTTGTCACCATCAAGTATTCCATAATATCAGCTACTTTAAAGACCACTTAAGTACTCCCAGATTTTAAACCTCAAGGCTGCATACAAAAGGTAACGGGTATCATAGTCTGTTTAGAATCTGTAATTTAAGTCCACATTCAACACTGACACCAAGGCAAAACTTTATTCAGTACAGACATGATAAACACAACTGAAGCTAGCTTATAAAAAAGTTATCCTAGCCAAAGTTAAACCAAAAAAGCTTAGTATTTGATCTTTGAGCAACTGACTGTGCAGAAAGGGCATTTCATTATCTTATGTGTAAAACGGAAAAAGTCCAGATTACCGAAAAATTATCATCAGAAGTCAAAACCACCTCTCAGATAATCACAAAGTGCTGGTGTTGTCACCTTTTTTATCCTCTCTCATCAGTCTACTGTGTAGTTATTGTAATGCAGCAAGTTTAAATTCTTTCTCTGGCATATCTCCCAACACCTACTGTGATTAACTTTAGTAATCAACAAAGGGCTTGCTCCAAAAGACACCCGATTTTGAATAGTGCAATCATAAAAAATTATTGCCACTTCCTTTCCCAAGTTATGATCATACAACTACAGAATCACAGAACAGCCCAGGTTGGAAGGAATCTTGAAAGGTCATCTGGTCCAACCTCTTCTGGGGAAGGAAGACTCGATCAGGTTACCCAGCACCATGTCCAGCTGCATCTTGAAAACCTCCTGCGACAGGGACTCCGTATCTCTGGGAAGGTTGTTTTCTAGTCATTGACTGTTGTTCTTGCTGTAAAAAACTTATGTCAAGATGAAACCTTTCCTGGTGGCAACTTGTAGCTATTGCCCTTTCTCTTCTCCATGTGGCTCCTTCTGAGGGGAAAGCTTCTGCCCTCTTTGTAGATGCCCTTTAAGTACTGGAAAACTATGATGAGGTCTCCCCCGAGCCCTCCCTTCTCCAGGGAGAAGAGACCAAATTCTTCACTCTTTCCTCACAGGGTAGGTTCTCCAACCCTTTGGTCATCTTTGTGGCCCTCCTTTGGACTTTCTCTGGTCTGTCCTTGTCTTTCGTGAATTGTGGGGATGAGAACTGGACACAGTACTACAAATGCAGGCTTACAAGCATTGAGTAGAGTGGCATGATTAAGCATCTATCTCTGTTAGTAATGCCCCAAAATGTTCACATTTTTGCCCTGCATCAAATATAAGTTAACCAGTGAATTAGACATCTTCGATTCTAGCTAAGTTTTTCCTCTGACTTCAGAACTTACTGGTTTTTGCTGACATGCAAAATCAGATGGTAACACCTTTAATAGCAGGGGGAAACAGAGAAATCTTACCCACGTAACATAGCAGGCAAAACTGCAGTATTTTCTTCCACAATGGTCTTTCAAAGACGGGGCATATTTCATCTGGACTCAGAGTTTGTTGATACATCAGAAATTCTATACAGTTTTGCTGTGGCTCAGTATCTGGCCCACTATCTACAGTTTCCAACAGCAGTTTTCTGTAAGTATCTGCTACTGAAATATTAGAAACTGGTCAAGTAGAAAACTGTCCTTCCCTGACAGATACTTCCAGCAATCTGCAGCTCAGATGATTTACTAGTTTATGTGACTTTTATTACATGTATTTTGCAATGACCTAGAACACAGCAGACAGGAAACTAAGATCTGAAAAATCCATCACAGCAAGACAGAGTAAGTAGATTACCTTATTAGCATGAAACCTGCCAGAGAACATAAAAACACAAGAAGAAACATTATCCAGACACATCCTTATATTAGGACACTGAAACAGTTTAATATACAAATGCTTTGTGTTAGTTCTAAATATTTCCTCTGTTTAAGCAGCATTTACAGCTTATGTATATTTCTCAAGTCATCTTAAGATGCAAGACACTTTTGCAGTAGCAACTTCATAGATCAGTGAATGCCAACACTCCACAACCCTGTTTAAAGTAATGAAGTCCAGATGGAGTGACAGAAAGGAGACAGTACACCATTCTGTGCAGTGACTAGGATCGTATTTCAAAACTGAAAAAAAAGTAATATCAAAGTTATTCAGCCATACCTCGCTCTTTTTTAATACTCTCCTTATGCATTTCACCTCCTATCCAAAAATAGTAATTACTATAATAAACAGAAAAAGGCATCTGTACGTTTTCCTATAAAAACAATGATCCTAAAAATAACAATCAATTATTTTTAAATATTCAAGGAAAATAGATCTCTTTGTTTAAAAAAAAAAGAATATATATGTATTTATGAATAGACATACATCATATAGACAAGTTTCTTCAAGTCAAAATACCTTCAAAGTTTAAATTCTTTCCAGGCCACCCTAGTCCCCACATATTGCAAACAATTGCTTTCATCAGGACAATTTCAATAAATGGCCAGTTTATTACAGTTAAAACGCATTCCTTCTCAACTACCAGATACTAATCTTCAGTAAAAAAAAAAAAAATTAACAACATTTATTTTTGATCACTATTTAAGATCCTGATGCTTCCACTTAGCTGAAACTCTGTTCCAAATACTTGGCAGGGAAAAATACATAAATTAGTTGAATTACAATTAAGAATCCAGACATTTATTTTCAATAGAAACTTTGAAGTTCAGGATAAGGTCCTTATGTGTTTGATTCACCTCACAGTATTCTGCTGAATAGCTTTCCTTTTATTTTCTAAGACCGCAGCCTTGCTCCCACATCTGAAGAAATGGATAAAAAAGTCCCGCTTCATCAAGCAAACTACAAAGCAACTATACCAGGCTTGTTCATATATTTATCAGCTTAGAGCACTGAGAACTTAAGCACCTTAACAGGCTTCTGAGTTTTTAATATCAAAAGTTTAACTAGAATCACCTGCTGTCTCCCTAACCCCAACCAACTTTTTTCCCCAGAGCTATCCTTCTCTTCATCTGCTTGCCATGTCAGAGACTTTTATCAAAAAAGCCAAAACGAGGAGGGCCAGACATGATTTAACTGACCAGGGATATCTCCCTCCACCAATTACATCTTACAAGCATCCTAATTTCTCACAGAAACCATGTATATAACCTGACAGTAAAACAGACATTAACAGTACTTCAACTGCTGTCAACCATAAGGTATCTGCTTTAGTGTGAACCAAGTGCCTCTTTTCTATACACTTGTAATCAACCAAAATGGACAATGTTTTAATTTACCAGTGTTTTAATGGTAGGTATCTTTGAAATTGCCAGAAATTGCACTCTGCTTCTTGCCAATTTAGGTGTTATCGCATCATTTTAAAGCGAAAACCAAAACCAACAAAAAAGCCCCATATATCTATAGACTGCTGCTCGTTCTCTAAAGTGCAACAAAAAAATACTGGCTGCCACCCCCCAACCCCCACCCCCACCCCACACCCACACCCCACACACCCCCACACCCCCGTTTGCAGACAACTGAAAACAAAATGCAAGAAGTGAATACAGGTTCTGTAACCTAGTATTTCAATGCTAATTGATGATTTGCTTAACCTTCATAGGTTTACCCTGAACTCCAAACCCACTTATTATGCTGCATTGGAATCCAAGTACCTCATTTGTTTCCAACTAACACAACAAAGGCTTGAGTTTACTTGAATATTCATGTTTCAAATGGCTCACAAGCTCCAAGTATAGTGATAAGTTTTAATTTCCATTTCTCACAGTCTCCGAGGGCCTTGAGAAGGCTGATTGTTCTGCACTTTGGTTCCAGTCTGTAAAACGGGAATCAGCTTCCTTCCCCACATTTTTGCTCTTTTTAAATTGTTGGCTTCTCACAGGCTTTCAGAGTTAGAGAAAAATATGTCAGTGAAATAGGAATAGTCCTCCACATTGGGACGAAAGTTTCTGTACATTGCACAGATGATTTGACTATTTCAAAGTCAAGCAACAACCACAAGTTGCCCCAACACAACTTTAGCTGTTTTATCTGAATGTATGCAGCTGAGAAGTTGTGAAAGACAGCACAGAGATAGCCACTATGAACTGAAGCACATAGACTGTGCTTATGTGATGCAGAGTATTCAAGAAAGTATGGTTGATCATGCTACAAAACCTTATTAAATAAGTAAAAATCAGAATCATACGTTATTGACTTTTTATTTGAACGATAACGTTTCTCAAAAATAGTCTGTAGTCCTTGTAGCTGCAACCAAAAAGGCACATAAATACAAAACAACCCAGAATACATATCAGGCAGAATATAACATTTTTAAACAGGCATTCTTAAAGCAAAATCCTGAAATACACCGCTATAGTTTTAATTTATAAAAAGCTACAGCCTACTGTCACAATTCCTTAGTAGCTTCCTCTGATTCGTGTAATGTGTCCATCAGTGTAATGGTCACTGAAAATCCTGATAGCAAAACCTCCAATATTACTATCCAATTACATGGAGATTTTATGTACACATATTGAGTTGTGTTTCACTAGTGTTTCTACCATCTAAACTCTTTATTAGCTATCTGTGGCTCCTCCTCTCCAAGGCATAGCTATTTCGTGATAAAACTCAGCACACACACCATTTTAGTGCTTCAAAGTAGTTTGACTAAGCTAGTATTTAGTTGCTGTTTCAAAACCTTGGTTTGTTCTTCACGTTCCTTATCACTCCCCCTCAAGACTGGTGCAAAAGATCCCCTGAGACTGAACATACTATAATGTAATTACACCAGTTTCACAATTCAGAAGTTTAAGTTTAGAAGCTTTAAAGTCAATAATATGAAAACCCTCACCCATAATATCAAACATGCATATAATCACATATGAAATGCCAGAAGCGAAGAGTATTTAATATGAATTTACCATTTAGGTAATGGAATTATCTGGCCAGGCATTCTTAAAAACTGGCTTCCAAAAATCATTAGAGAAAGATATAAACAAAAAAGAATTAAAGTTCGTATAATTCAATATTAAACGATGCAATACAGCATAAAATTATGTCTTAATGGTTTTTTTTCTTCCTTTTGGCCATATTAGGAACAGGCCATCCTCATTTGGGCCGGAATAATTCCTTGAAATTTATTTGAAGCTCCCACATTCTGAGAATATGCAAAAAGATTTACACCTTTTAGATGCATTTTTTTTTGAAAATTGAATATTCATATAAATATTTGAAAATGTTTAAGGGTTTGAAGAAATAAACTTAAAACTTTTTAAGATACAACTTATGAAAGAGTCCTATATCCAACAGTGATATCCCATTTAAGGAATGCTAGTAAATGGTAGTTTGAATTGCAAGTCCACTGCATCATTCACCAATTTCAAAATTCAGTATTCTTCCTCTCACTGTTTGCACCCTTCCAGAACAATCTTGTTAGTCAGGTTTCAATGCCATCAGTGGAAGAACTTGGAAGTCACTATACAGTGTAAAACACTTATCCTGCTAATCTGGAGAAAGAGGATTCCAAACAGCAATCTAATTCAATACAGACTGTGCAGCTTCCTTAAGAAGTGATGCAGCTTTGTCCAGTTCTTGTTCTGTTTGTTCCACTGTTATCACTACTCGAATACTAGAAAAAGAAAACCAGAACATACACAAGTAAACTTTACTCCTTGCCTTCAGCTTCAGAGTTTTCTTGTACTAATTTTAACACTTTAAGATGACTCTCTCTAGGGAAGTTATTATGAATTCAAATTCAACCAGAAGCAAGCCATACGACTAAACAGAAATGGTCGAGCAACTTTTCCCTCCCATGCACACCACAGAAATTTCATTATCATCTATTTTGACCTGCACATGTGCAGCTCACTGAAATGTGCCTGGTAACAGGCAACACACTGATCACTGAGATTTGGGTAGTTTTGATACAGTTATGTCAGGGTATTAGCATCCTGTAATAGTCACTGAAAATACACCTCAAAATGGAGCCTTTCCCATTTTTTTACAGGACCAACTATTCAATCTTGTATGCTGAACAAAACACCATCATTGTATGAAGAGAGATAGAGCTATATCCAATAAAATGAAGTAATGCATTGACTTTATACTAACCTTGGTGGAGGAAGACATTTTTCTTCCTTCTCCAGATAGCGGGCCTGAGTTAATGCAATACCACTATTCATGCACTAAAAGTAAAGGAAATACAGCAGTTGTCAATCTGGGAACTTCTGATGGCATATAATTTTGATCACCAAATACACATAACTATGAGTGTGGTGTCAGGATAACTTAAGTTCTTTCCCAAATGAAGGTTTTGAAGGTTGTGCAAATTTATGTCTAATTTTAATAGCATAAACACATAAAACAGGTGAGGGTGTAGCTTCTTTAACTTGGAGATTAAAGTAAACAGATAAAAATGCTGTATTACATAGACTATTAAATCATATCTAAGCATATTTTCAAGGAAATCAACTTCAGAGTTTCTTTTTGTTGTGTAGTCTTGTTTAGCTGCCACCTGAAATATAAAACTTCCTCATCAACCTTCATCTGGGAAACAGAGAATCAATGTGTATTGAAGATGGAAAAAATACTACACACAAAAGCAAGTTTGTGGACTCAAACAAAGCAAAATTACAGAAAGCTACACCTCAAATGGTTAAAATACACCACCAGAACTCTGTTCAAACTATAGCCTTTATTCTTATAAGCATCATAAAGTTTTCTAAGCAACAGTTTTACATGCAAATTTAACTTGAACTTTGAAGTACATAAGAGGAAATCACTATTTTCTGAAATAAAAGTTCCAATATACATTTTTATCCAGTGCTACAGACCTAAACATCTGCAGCAACAAATGGTTGGAAGATGGTCTTCAGTACAGCCCTACAGTCAGCAAAGACACTGAGTTTCTTGCAGCATTCCTGCAAGACATTTCAACAAGTTACCCAGCAAGCCTCCCTACCCAAAGGTACTTCATTCATTATTCATGTTCAAGGGCAATGACATATTTTAATTGCTATGGGGACACTTACATAGTCCACAACTCTTTTAAGTAGCTTCACATCATTTTCTCGAGACCCACTGCTCTCTTCCAACTGTAGGTGCAACGCTGGAGAAAAAGATTCTCCCACCACTTTTAAGCCAGAAATCCTAAAGAAATAACAAGCCTTTAATGCACATCCCACTTGAACAAACATGTTAAAATCCTGCACAGTGCTTCCCCTTTCTAGGTGGCAAGTGAGAAGACGGGTATTTCACTGTACTACTACTAATGCAGACAAAATATACGTGCATTTCAGCCTGCAATAGGTAACAAAACTTACCAAGTGAATGTCTTTCCTAAGGAGTTTGCTAAATGCACTTTCAGTGAGTTTGTGTAACAACAGTGACTCCTTTTGCAAAAAGGATTAATGATTCATAAATTTGAAAGGAACCTTACAAAGATGAAGGATAAATGTTTGTGTTAGGAGTCTGTATATAGAAAATAAATGATAAGTCTTTTTACCCACTTATGTGGTAAGAAGAAACAAGGTTTATTTTTTTGGCAAGACTTCTAATTTTGAATTACTTCCTGTAGAAAATCTTTACAACATCACCTGTCAATTAGTCAGAAGCTCCTCTAAAACTAGTTACATTATTAGAATTGCTCCCACATCTGTATGTAGGGACAGCTGGCAATTAGTTTCCTAGAATCTGATTGAATGATTGACATTAGATTGTCACTGAGTTAGTCCCCTCTAAAAAAAGTGGTATCCAATACCCAAGCAAGACTTCTGGTCTCCAAAATTAATAGGTCCCATAAATGTCCATCTATGATGAGCCATAATTTTGATTTCCTGACTCTGATGAGCTTGCCTCACACACATGGTATGTTTACACCCCCATTTTCAAATAAGTTTTCTATTTTTACAAAGCTCAAGACTGAGTCAGAGCAGAAGAGACGTTAAATCCATAAACTCCAGAAGCAGAGCTTAGAGGAAAGAGAACTGGCACTACAAGCACACTGAATCAATTATAAACTTGAAAAAATAAAATTATACTCTAGCATGGAAAGCATCTTGCATTGTTTCTACAATGCTATTTCAATGCACAGTCCATTCCAGAAAGACAAATCAAACTGGTATTTTTCTTTAGCCACAAAACTGCAAACGTTCTGGTGTAATTCCCCCACACTTGCAAAGTAACCAAACACAAGCGACTTCTTTAATACCCAAGTGCACACACTGCATTTGTCTCACTATGTACACATATCTAGGGACCGGGGATACAACATTAGGTAATATAAAAGACGACAAAAAGCAGCCCAAGGTTCAGCTACAAGGCAAGAAAGACAATACACAGTATAGCCATATAACATTGTTTCTTAGTTAGATTCACTAGGAGAATGTTCTAAGAAGTAGCATTCTACAAGTAGGGAGGTGAGAGTAGAAGCCAGACGTAGTTTCACTGTAATTTAAACCTATTTGCTGGAAAACAAGAGTTTAAGACAACCTACTAAAACAATAAGATTTTGTTTAGAGAAACGCAGTATTAGCTTATAGTTATAAAATAGTAATAATACTTTAATTGAAATAGATAATCATAAACTGACCCCTTTCAAAAATGTAACTGAGAAAAGATGAGTAAGAAGTAAGCTTCTTACAGCTTCTATTCAGACTGAATCTTTGCCTGAACGACATGCTTTGTATTTGCTACACACTTATCCATTGAGGCTGCTTACAAGTTTCAAACTTGACTTTAATCTTAAAACTTTTTCTGTCAGTCACAGCTGCAGTAAGCTGAACTACATAACACATCTTACCCTACTATTTGAAGAAACCCAGGAGCTTAACATGAGGTCTTCTGACGGCAATACTTTAACTTTGATGTTTAGTACTATGTTTTTCTGAGCATCCGCCAAATTAAGATTCAAGAAGTATTTGATAATCCAATGCATGCAATTGTAATTTGCCTGAAATCAGAATTTTTTCCTAAGAAATTCTGGGAAAGTTTCATTTTCAATCCAAAATGTACAGCTTCCACACAAAACCCAGGAAAGTCTGAAAGACCTGATTTTGAAGTAGCAAAGGAACAATACTAGGCTCCTGAACTCCAACAGTCCTTTTAAGGCTAGTTCTGTATTAGTAAATTAAATACGACTTGGACCATTTTCTGGCCCTGTGGTGAATGGGTATAGAATGACTCACACCCATACGTCTAAAATCAGAGTCTCCATGTCGGGGTGGCCACATCCAAATTGACTACTGGGAACAGCTCCTGGCTCATACCAACTCTTGAACCGTGTCCAGGAGTCCTTTCAAAGAGCACTGCTTGGCCCGGGCCAAACTCAACCCACAGATCACTCAAACAATTCGGCAGAGTAGACAATTGAGATCCAGTGCCTAGGAATGGTTCCTGATGTTAGTGTATCAGTGTGGATGTAGCCTCGGGGAGCTCCCTCCTCACAGCCCTCTGCACTCCAGCTACAAGGCTGGGCTGCAGAACTGAGTGGCAAGACCAGGCTCTTGGCAGTAGGGAACGCTCTTTAGCTGGGCTGTCCTGAATACCATAAAAATTCGTATCAGTTTTGCTAATAGAGAACTAGAATAAGGTCTCATTGAAAAAACATCATTTCTCTGGAAATGAAAAATCTTCTAAAAATAAATCTGTTTTTTCCTAAAGAAAGCTTGCTTTATTGGAAAATTCTCAGCCAGGTGTAGGCTATACAACAATTAATGAACTGTTTAAGGGATACTAACTACTACTGGCACGCCTTTTAAAAAACCCACAAAATTCTATCCCGTCCATCCTGTCTCCCTGCAACACAGCTTCTTCGCTTCTATTTACTAAGACACTAGATATTTTCAAATACAAAACAGAAATCTACTTTATCTAAGTAAATTAGAATGTTAAGAAAGTTAAGAATATTCTTAATTTGTGTTAATCATCCCATGCCTTACTGCATTTTCTTATGCTTTATAAACTGCCATCGACAATAAGAAAGTAGTTCTTTTGAATCCTGGATAGAATTCTTCCATTGCTTCCAGAAACCAGCTTGTTAAACAGGAATAAACAGTCATTCCTCTAGCTTACAACACCATGGTTTCATCCCCCACCATAGTCCATATAAAGACCAACACCTTTTTGGAATGCTAATCATGCACCGGTCCTTATATACAAAGCTCTAAATTTCCTAATTTAGTTACACTTCAGCTAAAAGAAAGATTTCCTTCACTTTTAATTTATTCCTCTCACTGCATTTGTTCTATTATAAGAAAGGAGAAAAGCTGTGTATGCTTTCCCGCTTTATTTGTAGTGTACAGTTTCATCACCATTTCATGCTTTTTTAAACCAACAGTAGTTCCACTCTATCGTAGTGAGAACACCATAAAGAACTGGAGTCAAGCAGCAGCCGTGGTTAGGCAGAGAAAATGACTGAGACTCTAAAGGGATTTTAAAAACCTGAACTCTCTTTAGTAGCATAACAGAGACAGCTGAAAAATTATTATATTCTTCCTTTAATACATAAACAATTTAGTGCACATATCCCACCGAAGCATCTGTTTAACCAGAAATAGTTTTGGTCAAGGAGAATTCTTAAAAGCTGGCATTATAAAGGTGTGGTCAAATCAACAGCAGCCAAAGAAAACCCCCAAAAACACACTTACCCCTGTAAAGCTTTGTGAATTCGTTCGCATTTAGCCCGAAGAGTCTGAAAAATGTCTACACACCAAATTAAAAAAAAAAAAAAAGGAAAAAGAAAAAAAAAAAGTTAGATATCCTGTTTCCATTTCACATTTTCTGTAACTATAAATTTTCAAAAGCCCCAAGATATACATATGTGTTGAAGTACTAAGTCTCTCCACCACTCTTCATCTTGCCCCTGATTCCCATTTCTGCCAGGAAATGATGACAGGCTTTTCCCTTTATCTCGTAACTCAGCTGCATTGGTTCATGATCGTATGGAAGGGATGACACAGACACTTGGTAATGGGATTGAAATACCAGGTCCAACTTATTTATATCTATAACATATCTACAGCCATGCAGTCTCTGCTCCTTGATCCTTCACCAGCTCACTGCAGATTCTTAAACAGGAAACTGACTCCTGGACCTGGCAAGACTTGGTTCTTTTCCTTGGTAAATGTTGACCCTTCAATACAGCTAACAGTCCCATAACTTACTCTTTCTTTTTTTGTTTAATTTCTGAGGACTAGGCATGGGCTACCCAGCAGGTAGTTTTTATTTATTTGTGACAAATTAAATACTGCATCTCTCTGGAAATGCCCTCCAATCTGTTGATGGTAATGGAAGTTAAAAACAAAACCTCACAAATTTGGCCAGTTTTGTCCTCCTCATATGCCTCTCACTCCCTCCACCCCCTGCAAAAAAACCTTTCTTAGGTTCTAGCAACCAGGACAATTCTCTGACTCCTAGAGCAAAGACTCCTGCCTGCTAACTTTATCCAAATGCCCTGTACCTGGTCCTGCCAAAATTGCAGGTGATTGCACCACGATAATTCCCGAGACCCTTGCCTGGATTCTTGGAGATGGGGGGGGGAGCAAAGTAGTGCAAGTGGAAAGGAAAGAGTTATTCAGTCTTGAGGAAATACATTCCCATTTATTTCTCTTCAACCTTCCATTCCTCCATTTGTCCTGAAGAAATTTGTCTTCAAGGAAGAAGTGTATCACTAGTCTATAAAGTGGAATAGTAATTCCTTATTTGCTTAGTGAAAACCATCTGTGTCCCTCCTACCCTCAACTAACTCACTTATTTTCAGATGGAACAAGGAAAAGGGAGAAAACATTGAAGAAAAGCAGGATGTGAAGTTAAAATTAATTAGCTGAAAAAGAGAGAAGACTTAAAAGAGTAAGAGGGCAAGGGATCCAAATAGGAAGAATTATTAGTTTTGGGTGAAGAAAGACTGAACAGTAAGATTTTCTTGAATTAAGTACCTGGATTATCTTCCATAATATTCAGAGCCTCAATAGCAGCAGCAGCTAACAAAGGAGGCAGGGATGCAGAAAAGCAGTAGCCTTGACCAGATAATCGCTGTGGGGGAAAAAGAAAAAAATTAACTTGTTTATAGCAGTATAGACAATGTTTTAAAAGTTTATTCATATAAACAACCTCTCCTCCACTCCTACAGGTTTATGGACAGATTTAAAAGTAGGTCTCCAACTTATCTACAATATTTCATAGAACCAGACAGTTTCTGTACTGAACTAAAATATGCATAATAATTTACATCACAGTACTCCTTGCACATTGATATTAGTAACTGACTCTCATTTCTAAGTAACCAATCCTGCCACATCACATAAAAATGACAGCTGACTTACCTGATGGTCAATAATAAAAGATCTTCCACAGCAAAATCCTCCAATAGAAGCCAGTGAATTTTCCATGTTTGCACTAATAAGATCTATATCATCAATCTGCCAGTTAAATTAACAAGTTATTAAAAGATGATTTTGATGATCAAGTCTTTCTAAGACAAATCTATTAAAGATGCATCTTGTTTCACATTATTATGAATACAGAAAAACTACATATGATTATAAAAGATATGAATCCACAAAACTATTTAAAATGAAGCTGCAATTGAAGTAACAATTTTAAGCAATGTAAAATAAGATTGAGATCTATGGCTCTGCAGATAATTTGCATAGGATCACCCTTTTCCAGGCACTGCAATGTGAAGAACACAAACAGAAGAAATAGATTATACAGATACTGCTGACAATTTCCCAAAGTACTTTGTGTGACAGTGTCCTTTAGGAATGTAAGTAGTCCCGCTGCAGTCAGCAGGAGTTCGGAGTGTGTGGGATCAAAATTAAGCATAAGCCTAGTTAAATCAGTTTGAACCTTAGAGACACAACTGTCTTGTTTCACCTGTTAGTTGCAAACATTTTTTTTGCCAGGCTCTGTAATGCACACTGATGACCAGTAATGCAGATTCCCATTCCAAGCAGACAAAACGGAAAGATTATGTTTGTAAAATAATTTAATATAGAAGCAAATTAATCAGATGGTACTTGGTGAGCATCACAGTAGCACCGTTTGTTTCCTTTTTTAAAGCTGTTCAACATTCATTTTGTCTTTTCCACATTTGGTATTAAAGACACTTAAAAGTGAAAACAATAGGAGAAAGGGGAAGACAGAATGAATTCTCAGTATTTGACATTTCACCTCCAAGCTGAAATCAAGAACACTGTCAGAATGTATTGAGAGATGCTCCACACTAAGACACTGGCAAGCAAAAAAGCACTTCTTCATTCCACAGCTCAGGTGGCTGTGGTAGCCAACAACCATCAGGAGACCATTTTGGATTTCCAGATTACTCCTCAACTGAATAAATACCACAAACGTAAACTGCTGGAAAAATAGTTTCACTTAATCTGCCAGTAAAGTAGTAAGACAGTATCTTTGAAAGGACCGTCAAAATCTTTATCTTATTTTTCCTCACTGGACTATAAGGCAATAGAGCAAAGGAGGCTGGTTATCCCTGAGAAGATTTTTCTCACTTACCTCTAGCCCTCAAATATTTATGTGCAAGCAGACACTTACAAGACTGGAAAATACTGCAATGTTCACCTCACTGAGTGTCCAAAAAAGGGATAAAATCATGCACTGTAAAAGTTCTTTTATTTTCCTCACTAAAGGTAAGTAAAATTACTTCAACTAAGCACGTGAAAGAGAAGTGCCAAGACCTGACTGCTTTAAGACTGATAAAGAAAAGTATGTTTAAATTTCTATTGTACACTACTAAACATTGTTAATGCCACATGTATAAGAAATCAATTGCACAATTTGCTTCTGTACAAGTCTCTTGTTCACAACAAGACTCACAAAAAAGGCACTTACGTTTATTCCAAAATGTTCAGTAATACCTCTTCCATGTTCTCCAAGGACTCCAAAGGAAAGGCTCTCCTCCAAAAATATTCTAACTTTGTATTTATACTTCAATTTTATCTAAAACACAGCAAATGACATAAAATACAAGTCAAGCCCATCAGAATCTGGTAACAAAATGGGTGGGGGAGATAAGGTAAATACAGGCAAGTACAGTATCCTGAATACTGCAAAAAATGTCAACCCTAGAGCTGTGTTCTGTCATTAAGAAACTTTAAAAGCCTTCAAAATTCTTCCACATAGATGTTCATATATATATATATATATATATATGTAAATTAAAATAATTTTGAATAGGCTATCAACTACACTCAAGATGATTCATTTTCACAGCATTTCTTTCATTATTTATGCTGAATAGCAAATGTTTTCCGTGGAGTCACTGTTTATGACAGCTGTGTGAGGGTTTCTTTGAAACTTTCTTTTTTAAATATAACTTAGTTTCATGATTTAGTATCATACAGCATAGCTGAAAATACAGTATTTTCCGGGTTATAGAACAGGACCATAACTACATAACTACATATTCATGTGCAAGTCTCATTACATATAGCTTCAGAATCCTAATTCTGATCAGAATTTTCAAAACAACGTTAAGATATGGGATCGTTATTTCATGAAGGTTTGAGAAAGCAAGAAGGTAAACAAAAAAACTGCCTGCAGAGCTCTTCTATGTAGGCTGAACTATATGATACTGCTGTTTCCTTAGCCACATATTTTCACATGCAGAGCTTAAAAGGGAAACTGAAATCCACTTACCAGTTCTGGAAGAGGGCAAATATCTCCTGTGTTCATATACAATCCTTCCACTACCATAAATCTTCGAGTGACACGGGCCTTGCGAGGATTCTTCAGAGAAAGACATGGTTTCAGTTCATATCAATTGTTACTAACAAGCAAAGTTCTGAAAATTCTTTGACAGGGAAGGACAGTAATGGGAAGGGAAGGAAGATGTCATCTCTTTTTCAAGTAAGCTTTTACTTTAGTTTAAACGTTATATTTATAATTTGTAACAAAAGTTGAAATGCTTCATTGGACTAGTTTTTCTTTATTTTGTAATAATTTTAAAGCTTTTGACACAAGATTTAAGATGCCTTGTTTTGCAACAAATCATAACCAATCCATTTGAACCTTATGAATAAAATACAAACAATACAACTACAGAATAAATACTACAAATCTTGGTCTCTATTATATTCATCATTAGTCTGAGCATTTAAAAGGGTTTTCAACAAGTGGCTGGTGCACCAGGATTCTCAGTGCAGCACAAACCTCCCTCAAGTAGTGTCTTCATAAAACACAACCCAAAAGTATTTGTAACATTCAAGTTACAACCTCCTTGTCTGATCTCTGGGCAATACAGGCCATAAGAATATCCTGCACTGGTTTCTGTTTAAATTTCAGTGTTATGATTTGAGTTTTGTTGTTTTAAAATGTTGTTCCCCTGGTATTTACTTGAAACCTTATTGGTATCTTCCAATCAAGGACATTAAGTCATGCTTCTTACCTTTCTCAGTTCTTGTAAAAAGATTCAGAGAACATCTATTTCACTTTTCTGAGTGGTAGGCACCAAAATTAGGCACAGTCTACTCCACAAGTTGGACCAACTCTAATGGTAAGATCTACCTCTTCCTAGTCAGTGTGTCTTAGTCATACACACATGGTCTATATTAAGCTCTTGGCCACCTACTTTATGTTCACATTCAGCTAATTACACTACGAAACTTAAACCATGTAGCTAAATCAAAGCACTCTGCTCTAACAAACCGAATGTTATACAAATTGCATCACTAGTCTGTCAAACACATCTAAGAACTCAAGTAAAGACTATCTGACAAAATGTATTATCCATGAAGGTACGTTAACTACTATGTTATCTATAAATCTTCTCTTAATCAGACCAATTACTGATTGGCTTATAATTATGCAGTTAATTTATTTTACTTTTTCTATGTGCTAGCAGAAAATCAGCTGCCTTCCATTTGTCTAAAACTTTCCTTCACTCTGTGAACAAGGCATATAATGGCGATAGCTCTTCAGCTAACTCTTTATCTGCCTTTGGACACCCTTTTTTATTACTGTCAAAATGAGAAGCAAGCCATCAGACTGATCCAGATTTTTTGAGAGAGAGAACATCTTAAGAGTTGAGTGCAAGGTAGGATAAGTGTCTAAGGAGGGAAAAAAAAAAATCATGTTGATTCTGTAAATCAAAGGGTTAGAAGAGTAGCCACTTTTGTGTTGATTTTACAGTGTGGCATTCAAACTGATAATTGACTTGCACGATTTACTAGGTAAATGTAGTTACATAAATTTTTAAAAGACCGAAAATCCTCTGTAATAATGTTTTAAAAAAATAAAATGATCTCACACTTGAGTTAACTTCCCATAAAGATATTCACCCACTACCAATGCCTGTAAGCTCACTTCCAGTGTTTACACAAATGCAAATAAATAAATAAACATTTAAAAAAATTATCTTAATTACGTAAGTAACATTAACTGCTCAATACAGATTTATAAAAAACAATTAACTGCTTACAATAGTTGCATCCATTCATTTATACAACCCAGTAAAAACGAGTGGGGAAGATGGCACAAAAAAGTACAAATATTTCTTCAAAGGAATGGTACCTTTTGATCTTCAGTCTCCTGTTCTTTCAGCAGTCGTTCAAGGTCAGCCATATCATTATGCTTAAATAACTTGATGTTACTACGAGATGCTTGTAATCCCTTCTGAATAGCAAAGCAGGCAGCTTCATCTCTGTAAATACAGCAAGCCCTTCTAAGTTTGCACTTGGTTCAGCAATTATACAAAGAAAGCTGGCTGTTAGGATTGTCCTGCGTCCTACAGCAGATATCTGTACTTAGCTGTAGTTAAAACCAAGTTTATTAAAGCATCATATATTTTATTTGCAATTTGAAGACTCTTTTCCAAAGCTTCTCAACTTTCCTATGCACTGTAGCCACTAAAAGGCAACAGGTTTTTCTCTTGAAGTGTACGTGGAGGGGTTTTTTTGTTTGTATGTGACAGCAGTTTGAACACAGCATTCCATGGACCGCCTACAATGCCATGGCGATCATCCTGGTAACCTCTCACTCCATTTGCTCTGGGGTCATAGAAAAAAGGTGTAAAGATGTGCCTGTAGCATTTACAGTGGTCCTCCAAGTTCTCAAAACCTGCTTTTTAATATCCATTGGGCATTACTAGCTCAGTGTTCAAAGAACTATCCACCATTTTTAAGTGTTGGAAAAACAAATCTCTGAGCATGATGGGACGCAATACCAAAGATGCTTAAGTTGTATAATCTTTTAAAAGTGGCAACTAAATCAAACCTTCTGCACATGTTAAATTCAGTAATTTCAACCAAGTTGCACCAAAAAGGTGAGATCTTTTGTCAGTGAGAAGCTGAAACTGTACAAGCTAAGTCCAGGATACACAGGCATCCCTGAATGGTATGCACAATCCTGGTCATTTGTCTCAAAAAATCTGATCTGGAAAATGTTCAAAGATGATCAAAAACCATAATCAAAGTTATGAAAGAACTTCTGTAAAAGAAATCAAATAGGCTGCAAGTTACACTTAGAAAAGAGAGCACTGAAGATTTTGGCAGATGAAAACAAAAGTATCAGTGTGTTGTAGCTTAAACCCAGCAGGCAGCTAAGCCCCACACTGCCACTCACTCAATCCCCCCATGGAGAAGACACATCAGTTCACTGTCTAAAAGTCAACAGCATGGACTGAAATTAGTAGGTGTTATATGAAAAAATAAGAAATGCCTGTTTTGAATAAAATGTTAAACTGTGAAAGGATACATCACTGAAGCATTGTGGATATTAAGGATTTACAAAGGTACTAAAAGAATAGGAAGGTTTATGAAAAATGCATCAACTACTACTAAATCCACCCTTCTCTTTGTCTCAGAATGTCTTGACTATTGCTACATTGTTTCTCCTGGGTTTTTTATTATTCCCTAGACAAACTATGACTGGCTATTTCCAGGGACCAGATACCAGGCTTGATGAATCCTTAGTTTGATCCTTCATAGCTGTTCCTTTGTTATTTTAATATGTACCAATATTTATCCAACTAATCCATTGCAAATATGTATGAAGGGAACAACTGTCCTGCAAGAAAGGTGAGAAGCCAGAAGTAAACAGAAAAGCAAACTGATTTTACAGTTTCTTAAGAAGAAAACTAGCTATCAGATTCCTGTTAGTTGTTGCATGTACAAGTTTGTGGTTTTTTTCAGCTGAGTGCCCAAGTCTCCTCTTCTACAATAACATCAGTAACCTATTTGATTTGGAGTATTTGCGCTTTGTACAACAAAATATTTGATCAAAACCAGCATTATTTTTTAAATGGTTAACTTAATATGATTGACAACAATGAAAAAGAAAATTTCAAAGGAACGCTCTTTAACCCAGAACTTCTCAAGCAGAAAAACCATACTTACACAAATACAATGTCCCCTCTTTTCGAATATGCAGGAATAGCACTGGCAATTGTTGCAAATCCATATGAGTATATAATAGCTTCCTCTGTCCTCATGAATTTTGCTAATCGTTCTTCTAATTCTAAGTGCACATCTATTTGAGAGAAAAGATGAGATCTTAAGACAGTTTACTTGTTTTCACATCACAAAGACTATCACTTCTTTTAACAACCATTAATTGAAGCAAAAAGAATGTTTATTTGTACAAAAAGTGTTACAAGTAACTTCCAAAAAACAGCTGCAACCAATCTATTCTTAAACTGATAAGTAACCTGATGTTAATCAGAAACTTTAATACATCTAAAAATATTTATGTAATGTGGTTATCTTGTGTTCCTATGCAATGGTAATTAAAATCTACTTGTGATTAGACCACAAGTAAATGATGCCGTGTTCCTGGACTGTGGCTAGGGAGCACAGTCACTACGGTCAGACAACAAATAGCTCCATAATTTATAGCAATAAATGAGGTCCTGTTGGCAGACTCAGTTCTTCCAAGCTGATGCTTCCACTACGTATAGCACTGCTATCACCACAACAGAAAACTGCTCTTGTCAGGCTGCAATCACATACCATCTCCTGAATGCACTAAGGTCACCATCTCCATGCCAGAGATTACTCACCCTTAAGATAAACTAACACAATTATACACACAAATTTGGTCAAAGTGACCCATGTTAGAAACAGAACAACACTAAACCAAAAGATTAAGAAGTGTAATACCACATGGTGAGTAGATTGTTGCTGCAGGAAGGTGACCACGGTATTAAGTATTCTGCCTAAGCAAAATAATCTGCATCAGACAAACTGTTATTTTAATTGTGTAACTTTCTTGCCACTACCTGCTTCCACTAACAAAAGTTAGTCAGAGAATTATGCCTTTAATCAACTGAAAATAAACAAGATTAAAGGGCAAACAGAGGTCCTTAGTGTGACTTGGAAGATCACCAATGGCCAAATGTTGTCTTTCTGCAATTACTGAAAGTTCATTGACACTGAAATCAAATGAACAACATCAGTTAAAAATACAGATTCTTCAATAGCCTATGAGGCACCATTATATCGAAGTTGCTATTTCTAGCCAGGTACCAACAGCAAGGGTGTAAGAAGAAAGGGCTCTGCAAAAATCTTAACTTTGCCATACTAAACAAACACCTAGCATAACCTTTTCTCAGAAAGGCACATCCACCCGATTCATCTATTTATACAATAAAAGCAAAAGGTATGTCTTCAAACAACAGCCTCTCAACCACATTCAAGAGCAATTTTAGCCACTGACTGCAAACTATAAATCTTGAACAATCCTTTCCTAATGTTTACCTGCACACCAAATAATGGAATGGAAAAGAATTATTTTATTTGGTTTTCCACTGATTTTATATGGAAACAAAAATTTTAATCCTTATTATTTTGAAGTTTTATTTTGCTACCTATCACTTTGATCCAGCTGTATTAGATACACCAAATATTCAGAGAAACCTACACTACCCTTTCTTCTCCAAAGTCGTTGGAAGGAAGGACACTGATTGAGGTTATCTAATCTACTTTCTGAGAGAGATTTTTCATAGTCCTTTTTCAGAACCTTTGTATCTTTTTCATTGTTACATTGACTTCAGGACCTATGAAACAGTCCCCAGTCAGGATTCAAAACAGAATGGATGAACCTTGATTCAATTATTGAACAAAAGCCCAAGAAAGATCTTTTTCTAGCAGCAAGTACCAAAAAGAGGCTGGCCACACACAATATAAACAACATTCAGCCAAAAATGTTCTTTCCTGAAGCCCTGCCAGCAGAGAATAACAGGGGAAACATGAACTGAACTACTACTATTGAGTGCCCAGCTATTGATATCTAACAGAAAAAACACTTTTGAGTGTAAAAGACCACCTACATCCTTTAACTAAAAAATTAGAAAGATGACACCATTGCTGTTAAAAATGAAAACTTGTCTGCTTCTCAATGAGCTTTACTCAGCAACAACTACCACTACACTGAGCATGGGCTAGGTAAAAAGATTAGATGAAACAAATACTCTCAGCAATAATGAGCTAATGAATATAATCAGATTCATGTTAGGTAAGTAAATTTTACGAGCCTAGTAAGTTTTGCTAAGGGCAAGAACATGTAAGTTCGGAATGACATACAGCATAGAAAAATGTGATACATAAATTACAGAAGGGAAACAGTGATTTGTATAATTGTGAGGCTGAAAAACTTAAGACAGTATTAATAAAGGCTTCACTACCATTCTGCCATGATAAAAACAGAGTACTACCTAACTCTTCTTTATCACAATGATTTGCTTTAGCCTGGTTACATCACTTGGATTAGCCTAGCTTAAGTGAAAGCTGCAAACAGTACCTGGAGTACATTGCTAAGAGGAAGATATGACTGGAATAGCTTTCTATGCTACTATGAAACCTTAATAAAACTATCACTGTCAACAACTGCTATATAGTCCCAGTCTAGTGCCTAGCACATGCTTGCACACAAGTGAAAAGCAGAAGAACTGCAACCAAATCCCACACCACCTTCTATATATTTTATTAGGTGGCCAGTCCTGATCTTCACAGTACAACTGAAATTCTGTCTGCTAGGCAATCAACAATAGCCTTAAAAAATTCACCACCAGAAAAGTGATACGCCCCTCAGCTGTCATTATGGAGACAACCACCATAAAAGATTCAGTTATGTGTGAATATACTGGTATTTCAAGCTTATCATAGGATAAAGGCATGGATGCATTTTTCAGGGATACAGCACAAAGCAAAAACGTCTTAATAGGGACTCACAAAATCTATGAAATCCCTTCAAACAGGTAGAGATAGAAGAATCAAGTCTCCACTCAAAATAAATTATAACATAATATCTATGTTTCCAAATAAAGAGATCTCTAGTAACGATATGAAATATCAGCCCCTAAAAGGGCATAATTCTGACTGACAACAATTGACAATCACCAGTTAAGTCCTATATAGTTAAGAGGAAACTACGTAGTTCTGGATACAACATAACTCATTTATCAAAGTCACAGCACACAAAAAATTGTCAAAAAAGTTTGAGACATACAAAAGAAGAGTTTATTATCTGACATTCATAATCCTGTAATACTCAAATGTTTGAAGTCAAGGGAAAACGAAAATGGGAAAACAGTTGGGGATCCAACAAGAACAGCAGGTGTTTGTCTGCAATTTGAAACAAATTCTCTGTTACTTTATCTGTAAAAGATGGTATCTCAAATAGGTGACTAACATAATTTCTTTGCTAGTGACATCATCCAGCAATACCACAGATTATATCCCCCGCTTTGTGAAATGGAGCATGTACCCAAAAAATTCAAAGCCAATGAACAGTAACCAAACTAAATGCAAAAACTATAGAGTTTGGATCTTAGGATGAGACCTCCAAAGAGGGCAGGAGAGAGCCCAAAGTATCTCACTTAACAGAGAAAAACTTAACCGGTCTGTTTCAAATAATTACTAGAAAGAAGCAAAGTGGAAAATTTCACAAAACTTAACATCAACCTGGACTCAAAAGGCAGGACGCATTAGTCCACAAGTTTCTTTGAGTTTTTCAGTGTTTTGGGGGAAAAACAAAACAAACAAAAAAACCCTGTATGAATTCCAAAAGACCACTGCTGAACAGTGATCAGTGTGGGAATCTACCTTCCTAAAACTCTCTACTAATCAATGTGCTACCATCACCTTCTTTCGAAAATAATTATGATTCTAGGCTAATGAACAACTATGAGACTGACATTTAAGACTCAACTTTGTTCTGATACATAGACCTCTAACAAATCAAAATAGGTACAGTACCTAGCTGATCACTTTAAGGACTACCTTGATTAACTGAGAAAAGTTCAAATTAGTCTTGAATTCAAGTCAAGGCTATAGGAAGCTAACTCTATGAGATCACTGAGTACAAACACACTGTGAATTCCATCACCTCTGGAAAGACACCAGAAAGTTCACAAGACAATGAGTTGATGGTTTTAGCCTGCAACTGTGCAGCTATTCCTGTATTACTGCCTGGTTTCCATGCAGTATTTCAAAATAACAACATCTGTAAAGAACTGTTTCCAGAGCCTGATATTTAACAACTTACTACTTCCTAAAAAGATTGAGAAAACCCTTAGTAACACCTGATCACATCATAAAAATCTCTTAATTACAACATTGAAGTTATCTGTAAAGTAAAACCTCATTTTGACTACAGCATTTGATAAGCTTAACTAATAATCTTTATCACAGAAATCAGACTGCCCTCTTGCGGTCTACTCAGAAACTTATTATTAATTTACACTTTAATTCACAATATATGAATAAATTCCAATGTTTCTTTTCTCTTTCTATTACGGTGACCAGAACTAAAACACATTGTATTTAACTTTGCAACTGTCCCCCAAGACCAGCATTAGAAAGAGTAAGAAAACACATAAAATTAATAAGAAACAAAGCTATAAGCAATAAACACTACCAATCCTTAACAAATACATTTAAAATTGTGTTAGAGGGTGACTGTTCTTCACAGCACCAGAAATAATTTACTACTAAAATACAGGACTGTTTTGGCTGACTTAACAAACCAGTCTGAGCACCTTTAAAGGCAGATCAAAGAAAGTTACTCACCAAAAGTGCCATAGAATCCTCTAGGTCCACAAGTGCCAACACCATATTTCTTCAGAGATGCCTGGGCCGCACTCTTTTAACAGAAAAGAATTACATGAAATATTTGTTCTTACACTAGATCTCTAACTTTTCTATTCGCTTCATATTGGCAATCCTATACCAATGTACATAGGGTAGTTGTTGCATCATGTAACATGACCTGATCTACAGGAAGTATAATAATGTACTGAATTTATTAATTAATTTCACATGAAAACTATTTTAGACAAGTGTTTGAGCATTACTCATCATATTCTAGTGATTAAGGACATTAGATATTAATCTAAATTTGATAATCAGCTAGTACACAGTAAGAACACCAGGTTAAACTTTAGGAAAAAGACAATTCAACAGCACAAAATTACAAGGTTTATAATCTTCCTTGCTGCTTTAGAAGTATACTCCCTTGACCAAGTTTGTGCTTTCCAAAGTAATTCTTAATTTCAAGATAACATACAAAGTAAAAGAGGAATAATTACATAAACACAGTAACTGGAAGAACTCACCTTAACCTTTTCATTATCCAGCAGTCCAAGAAAGTTAAATGATGCAAAGTTTATGCACTCCTTGCCATTAACAGTGATTATATGGGTGGGAGGACTGAAAAAAATTACAGACCTATTGTTATGAATGAACAGTTGCCGTTTTCATAAACAGACAAACAGTATAGGATTTTTGTTTTTCAACACTAAGAAGCACATAGCTTCTCCAAGATTCCTTCTTTCCACTTCTTCCTACGCAGCTGCCATTCAAGTTCAGTGTCAAGTGGCAAATATACTGCTATACTCCACTAAAACTGTATCCCTGTAATTTAGTAAAGAAACCATAAATACCTTCTTGAGATATTTAATGATTCTGTCTTGAAAACTTAATTCATACAAAGATGACTCCTGAAGAAATAAAGTTACTCCTTTAAAATCAAAGTAATACCTCTTTGGAAGAATACTACAAATAAAAAGTGAATTTCATTGCTACTTGCTTCCATGATACACAAATCTAAAACCAATGTTTTTGTCATAAAGCAGACCCACAATACCAACCTTGTACTGAATCAAGTTCCTGAAATATAGGTACTAGCTGTAAGCAGATAGAAGTACTGTATTGTCTGTCAGCTCAAGTTTCCAACTCTGTTTAATCCATAATGGTTTGAATAACTCATGTAACCAGGAAACACAGAAAATGTGAAAAAACCACAACCAATAGTAACAAAAGAACAAGAGCACAATAAATAATGAAGGACAGTGCAGCAGTGCACAGAAATTTTCTGCCCTAAAAAAATGATGATTTAGATAAGCATTAAAAAATTGAAGATAAAAATAGCCATCACTCCTTTAAATGCAAGTATCACATCTGTGTGTAGTGTTCTAAAAAACCCTGCTTTGGCAATTCTACACTACAATACCACAAAATCAAGTTTCAATTAATCACTCAGGAGTGCCGAGAAGTCTCAAAGTTAAGCTGAACACAAAATCTTATGTGTGTCCATTTCAGTATGCGTACTACAGTTGAGAATCTATACTATTCCTCAAACATAATAGTATCAACAAGCTTTTCCCATGTGGGAACTAGCACTGAACAATTTCCACAATCAAAATTAAACAGGGCTGCTCAAATGTCAAATGCCTATGCACAGCTGCTCCAAATCTGGCTGCTGACAATATTTCAATGGGTATATTTGGCGTGCAAAGCAAATAGACTTCAAGTCCAAGCTATTCACTGCAAGTTAAGAAAAACATTTAACTGCCTGAACTTCACTTAAAAATACTCCATGATTTTGTTTCATATCTGCTCACTTTTAAAAATTAAGCACATTACTTCAACCAAGCAACCGCAAAGTTTACAAAACAACTTTGGAAAGCTTTCTGCTAACACAGTGTATGCACCATGCACCTTCATCACTGTCATTCCAAGACATTAAACCGACAAAAGCTGAACCTGACCCCACAAAAAAGCTGTCCTGCATTACTGCAGTGCATCTTCTGCACAGAAGGAGCATTGCACAAATATGCAGGAAACTGCCTTGGGGAACTTCCTGCTATTAAAAATATACCTGGACCTGTTCCTCTGGCTTGCTCATCAATGAGTTGTACCAAACATCTGAAGTCCTATTAAGTGAAACAACTACTTAGGTTTGCAGATATTCAGATAGAGCAGACCTCTACCTATGGATTTTGGCACTAACACAAGGTTTAGTATATTCCCAGCATACTATTAGACCTGGTAAATGTACAAATAATTGCCCCCACAGCTCTATCTCTCAAATCTAGAAAATACACTAATGTTCACCAAGAACTTACCCCTAACAAAGGTGCAGACCCCATGAAAACATGGCCACGCTTTGCTATCAGAATTTTACCCAACCTTCTAAAGGAATACTCATGGTTAAGCAGAAAACGCTCATGGAAAAACTAATTCCAGTGAATAATTAGATACAAAACATGGCTGCTAGTAGTATCATAAAACTTTCCTTGCAATGACAAAAACAAGAAGTCTTTGCAAAAGGAAAATGGTGAAAGACTTAATTTCTTTACAGTGCCATGTATCTCTCTTCCTCTAGTATAACACAGTTTGTTAGGCATCACGTTTAGGGACAACTGTTATGAGATACTGAGTGATCCAGCTGAAACCATAAATAAAAATATGATTTCAAGCTATATTCAAAGAATCTGCAAGCAAGACCTTCAGAAACTGTGTTTTTTAAGAACCAAAAGCACTACATCCATACGTAGACCTCTCACTTATCTCCTAAGTGTTGCATGTATTGAAAAATCAGTCACAGAAGATGATAAAGTAAAAGCCAGATCTTTAGTGCCTTTTCATTTTAAAGCAAAACAAGAATCAGCATGAGAATTTTGCAGACATACTGTTTTAGCAGACAGGTTTACATTTTCTGAATGATGTCTTGTACAACTAAGCTATCTTGCATAAATTATTTCGCAGAAAGGCTACCACAAGAAGTAACTAACTTCTGAACTATGACTGAGCTGTCATGGGTAACTTGGTCACCACTGATTCAAGATTGGTTTGTTTGAAAAAGTCTCTGCATTGTTGGCTTTGCTTATCATATGGCAATGTTACCAGGATTATGCAAGTGTTCAGCAGAAAGTAGCATACTAATGTAAGGCAGAAACCACCTTGCATCCTGAGGGAGGAGGAAGTCTGCCTCCCCCAGGCAGCGTGTCAAAGTTTTTCCTGAAATACTTAATACTTCCCAACTGGTCAGGAGCCTATATAAACCCTATCCACACATTACTGCAAATATGCAATATTAAACCACCACACACTAAGATAATTAAGATTTATGTAAATTGCCATTCATGGTAGACATTAACACATGAAAATCATGGAAAGATGACTACCTCATTAACATCAACAGGGCTCCCCTAAAATACTAATTAAAAAGGGGACAGAAATTCTCTTGAGTTGGAATTAGGATGCAGACACTTTCATTTCTGTATTAATCCTGAAACATGGGTTGAGTTTATAGCCCAAGTTGCAATCTCATAGCTGTTGAGCAACTTAAGGGAATGTAGTTGGCAGTTTAAATTTTAGAAGACAAATGCCAAGTTTTGCCCATAGCCACTATTAAGTTCAACAGCCACAACATATTAATGTTCTGTCACAACACATTCCCTAGCTGTAAGCACTGGAAAGTTCTAAATAATTTAAACAATTTCTGAATCAATCTGAAAGATATATTTGTTCAGATTTTTTTTAAATGTCCAACGCTTTCTTTGCCACAGTCTTGTTTGTTTCAAAATTCTAAACAATAACAGGATCGTTCACATCACAGTTGATTAAAACAGGCATCACTTTTCTAAAGCAGACTTTTCCATGGTGGCAGAACCATCAAAATGGAGCTCCCTATGACAGCAAATAATTCTGCTTTGTCACTAAAATATTTTAAAATATTGGTGTCACTAGAAGGATATTAAGAATGCTTATATTGTAAAAGTTACCGACATAAATCTGAAGCTTGTGAAAGAAATTTCAATGCAATTTCTGAAACACTGTGACTCTTGCCTAAGTCAGCACACATTCTAAAACCTCCTAACACAGAAGAAAGTAACACTGAGCCATAATTTCCTCATGGAACAACTTCACCATCAAGCATCTCGGTGCACTTCTGACTGTCCAAAGAGGAACAACTTGTCACGAAGTGCCAAGTGGCTAGCCACAAAATCAGTTTCTTCTGAAGCGATTAGTGATGACAGTTTTCCCCCCAAGGCCTACACAGAAAGTGGTAATCACTTCTGGAGGTTTAAGTCTACATATTCAGAAAAAATGAAACATTACTACCAAACAATACAGATCCCCAATAATGGCAAAGATAAAAATGTCTCTCCCCCCACTGCCAATATTTTTTTAAAAAATCCATAACAACATTTAAAGTAAGAAAGATTTTTCTTGATAATGCTGCAAAACCAAGATATCTCTCCAGCTGCAAATTCAGTCCTGCTATCTAAAAATGGAATTAATTTCTGAAAGGTTTTAAGGATAGTGAAAAGCTTAGTAAGAAATACACTTAAAAATATGGACATTGAGTATTTGAGCTGAAAAAACCCCCAGAATTTATTCTGAATTACATTTACCCTGAAACAATGTTGTAGTTGAGAGCTGGGTGATCTTTTGGCACAGGAGGTACAAGAGGCTCTGGCTGCCATTCTTCAATCAACTCTTCCTTTTCCTGGACAGGAGAAAAACAATACAGCTCAAAAAGGATTTGTGCTAGAAAAGACATTATGCATTAAGAAACAGTTGGAAATAGTTGTATAAGAAATTATGTAGGCTAATATGTGTCACCTGAGACACTTACAATTGACATTATCTCAGTTTGCTCAATTGAGGGCTCTGAATTCTTCAAATGGAAGATGTAAAGAAAGATATCCCAGTTGCTCCTGTGCATTAAAGACATGATAATCAAGAAAAGAGATACTAACTTGGTGTTCCTGCCAAATTTTGATCGATATTGTTTCACTCAATTATGAAAATCCTCCTCTACAGTTTATGTAATTGAATACAAATTACATAATAGTTGAATATAAATTGCCTAACTTTACATTCTCAAGTCTTCAACAGTGGCATTAAAATCTTAGCAAAATAACAGATACATGAGCAGGAAACAATACAGAAAAACTGCCAAATGCTCAAATGGTAGCAACTACTGAACCATGCAGCCCCCCCCCAACCTAACCACGGAGGAATACTGAATGCACATTCATTTTCAAAGTCCTTTATCTGGAAAACCTAAGTTAGAAGATTTTCTAAAGGACATGCAGTGGACCAGCATAACAGGTGCATTAGACTAATTCCACACCAATTAACCACCACTCAGGCAACTCGCCAAAATCATCCTTCATACCACGAAAGCAGCCCTTCCTGGAGGATTATTTACTAGTACAGCATGACACACCTGATAACTAACTTTGAATGGTATGACTGCAATGGGTTTCTATTTCTCCATTACTTCAAAAAGCAGTAGAATATTTAAGGCTACCAAAATACAAATTCTACAATTCATTTTTTGAAAACACCATAGCAATACCTTTTTCCATTTTTATTTTTTCCAAATGCACTTTTCAAAGCCTTCAAAGTACAAAAACAAATAAAGACATGAAAAAATAAAAAGGAAACTACATGCAGCAATGTAATTAGTCTCCTGCATTTTTGTCACTTTCCTTTTACTAAACTAATGAATAACTAGGTATTTCCAGAGTATTAATTAATATCCCAGGAGCTCCACAAATGTCTACTTCAAAACACAAATTGAAATTTCAATATCCCTGTATTTCAGAAAAGATCCTTTTTATGTAAGCGTAGTCAGTTGTGTTTCTAGTATCTTGCAGATGTACTTTAAATACATTTTTTTTTAACCTTCTCATGTTAGATTTCTTACTGAAATTTAACCCATGGGACATGTATTTTAAAGGAAATAAAATGCCATTAATATGTGTGACAGAAGTGAATGTATTTAATATTTTGAAGTGGCTGCACTTGTGTTAGAAGAAGTGTTTAGTTTCTTTAGCCACCACAGGACAGCCCCAGCTGGAGCCATGCACTCAGTTATGCATGCATTGAAATGCTGTTCCACATACCATTAAAGTAGGGGGTTAACTTACCCTGCACTAGTGCCATTCATAGCATGTCAAATAACAGATTTTGTTGCTTCAACTAAAAAAAAAATCTAAACAGATAATGGAGCACCAGAGAACAGAACAATAAAACTGTGTGTAAATACTATTGACTACTATTCATTGCCGTATTCTATTATCAAACCTCATGCTTGACACGACCCAGTAAATACCTCAAGAATGCTATTGGAGATTACCAGGTGATACACCCTACAAAGATTAACATGCAACACAGTTCCAAAATGGTGGAAAAGTAGTACCCAAACCCAGGTTAATCTCAGAGTGGAACCACAACCATAACCCCGTATGCTAAACTCCACTGTTCCAAGTCAGAGTGGCAATTCCATTCTCACCTCAGAGCAGGTACTAATGTGCATCTCTATACGGTATTGCTATTTAAAAAAAATGTCAAAAACATAATTTAACACTAAATGCGCTGACCCACAGCACTGCAAGCCAGCAGCTGCTACAATACAGTCCCCTCCCAGCCACATTCTTGTTCCTTGTGCTGGCATAGGCAGTTAGAGAACCAGACAATAAACTTGTTGAGAAAAATGATCCAGATAAAAACTAACTCAGTAAAAGCAGGATGGAAACATAGCTAAACTAGATCCCACAACACAGAGGTCCCAAACTAGACTGGCTGATGCTACTGGGAAACTGTATCCTGAGTTACAGTTGCCCAGCAGTATCATACCTTTTTCACAAGAGTTCAAAATGACTTCCAAAAAGCAGAAAGCAGGCTGTGTGCGCATGCAACCTTCACTCTGCTCCTACACTTGGTGTCAAAAGTCCCCAAATCCCTGATATGCAGCCTGCAACAACAGTTGTGTCCATTGTAGAGCACTGGACTGGGGGCAGGGCAGGGTCGTGTGTCTGTGTGTTGCTGTTTTTTTGTTTTAACTCTGAAGCAGAATAAATCAGGTGAGCAGTAGTGCAGCCTGTCAGTTATGGAAGGATAAATAAGAAAAGCGTTAGATGGCATCAAATGCCTAAAAGGGAAGGGCTTAAAAAGCATGGTGTTTCTTCTCTGTAAGTTCTGAACACAAAGAACATTTGGACAGATTTTATACAACATAGTTCAAAGCCAGAGCAGGCAACAACATACATTTCCTTCAAATAGGGCAGAATTAAAGCTATGCAAGCATGTACTTAGCTTTTTCACTTAAGTGTAATTTTTTGAACTAAGGCTACAAAGTATCACCATCAGCTTAGCAACTGGTAACACGAATTCGACTAAAATCTTTTTTCCACCCAGTCTAGCAGTAAGAAAAACACTATTTATACCAAGACACTGTAACTACATTATAAATTAGCATACTATAACTACATATATACATATAACTACATAGCATACTATAACTACACTATAAATTAGCATAGTACAATTGTAGTTGAGATCTGTGAACATAAAGATAATGAGCAATTCCTAATTAGCACTTTTCTCCCCCATTCATACCAAATTTTAAGAAGTTTCCATTTTTCCCTTTGAAATGTTTGCAGCACTAACAGCAAGGTGACAAGCCACAGATGAGATGTGGCAATATCCCAATTTTTTTTCTTAACAGAAAATAAAATATATGGAAGACTAATCCTCATTTTAAAAAACATTGTTTCACTAATTCTAGCTCACATTCATTCTACTCATCCATTACAAATCACAAACAATTGCATCTTCACTTCTTACGTCTTCTGTTTTCACATGTACTTAGCACAGGCAATAGTTTACCAAAAGCTTGTGTGACGCAGTTCCTCTATTATGGTAGGGGACTGGAGATACTGGTGATTAAAGTGAGTACCAATCTCAATCTAAAATGGCCATCCGCACTGCAGACGGGACAGTCCATCTCACTTCCCCCTTCCATTCACCAAGTATCTCAGTACACTGACCTATCCTTTCAGGGTAAATATGATCATCTCACTCAGGTGAAAGACACAGCAGAAGCAGGGTTTCATACAGTGACCCCACATTCCTAACAGCACTTTTAACTTCTACCTCCTAAACAGACACCGTATTTCAAACTAATATGAAGAATAAAAATGTTAATTTTCAAGCATATAAAGAACCAGATTTTAATTTACAATGTAACATCCTCAATATATAGCTGATTCGCTTATTTCTCCTCAGTTCACTGTATTGAAAATATCCACTTGATGAAAAAAATTAACACTTTCAACTTCCACTCTCCGGCTATAAGTGAACTCAGCTCCTCCTCTTTCCATTTTATAATTGTTTTTAATGTATATAAACAGAAATGTTAAATAAAATACAAATATCAATACCCACAAAAATATGACTGAAATGTTTACAAATATATAAACTGCAATACACAAACTTATTTATACATTTGTGCATATATGTAAACATTTAAAATATATTCATCTAAATACATACACACACATATAAAATAAATAAAACGGGTTTGGGTGGTTGTTATTTTGTTGGTGTGGTTTTTACTTTTTAAATGCTAGATACCTTGGGTAAGAGAAATACTTGGGTGTAAACACAAACTCAATTTTAACGCAAACACAAAACCCATAATTTAAATAAGTTGCCTTGTTGACCCTGTTTTTTTAAAATTCTGTTCATGAAGACATTTTTGAGCTAGCACTATAGTTATGAAACAGTGTCATACACGCATCTGTGTCAACATCCAGAGATTAACAGTATTTTTTTATTTGCTGGTCCTCAAATAACAGCTCTTTAATTTCACGGTATTTATCGAATCGTATATCAGCATGGCATAAATTGGTAAAAATAATGGCCAAGCTAATTAGAAATTTATTTATTTCAACCTGTGCTAATACTTAAGAGAATCTTTACCTACATAGGGTGTCTTGGTTCAATATGACTGAAAACCTTTACAAGAACAGACTACATCTGCTCTTCCCCGTAGCAACCTCTCAGTGCTGTTCCTGCACAATAAGGCGCTCTTGTGGCCTACAGTACTTCTCAGCCATGCATCAAACATTTGTCTCTGACAGGAACCGCACAGCCTCCTGACTAATACCACTCTAATAAAACAGTTCCATGCTACTACCACAGCAAAAATTCTAAAAACAAGAAAACAACTATGCCTTCCATCCACAAATTAAAAGACATGGCTCCTAGCAGGACTTTTTGAGACAAAAGCTCAGTATCATTTACCACAAAGTGAAAGCCGCATACATCTGGAGGGGACCTTCCTTTCACACAAATGGCTGCTGGCTGGAGAGTGCGTGTATAGCTCAGTGATGCCATGCAGTCTCCTACAGCTTGCTGCAGTCCTCAGTGGCACTTTGCCACTTCTCCATAGAGTTCATTTTGGGTGAAAAGCCCACAAGAATCTCTACATCTAGCACCTTGTCTGGCCAGTCTTGTTTGTACTTCCCCAAATCCCAAACTATCAGGAACTTAGAGAGAAGTACTCCACTTTTTTAGTTAATGACTTGGGAGATTCCATTATTTTGGAATAGAACCAATAGGAGTACCTACAAACACTGTTTGTTATTAAAGGATGACAAGTTGCAAGCCGATTCCTGCACTGGCTTTCACAGTACTCTTGCTACGTAGTTGACTAAACCCAGAAGCCCCCTTTGGGGTGGATTTCTTCAGTGTTTTAGAAGTGTGACTCCGAAGTGCACCAGGTTGCCCCACGTACCATCTATGTCTGGTTCCCCAGCACAGACTGGTCCTGACAGATCACATTAAGATGGCTGTGTAACAGTGCTGTTCTTCAGTAGTATTTATGTGGAGCCTGCTCTGCTCTGGCAGGGTTCCCGACAATAATTCACAGAGAAACTCCAAGTACCACTACATGGGTGGCTGACACAAAGGCAGCCTGAGCTGGCCTATCTCCAATGCCTGTACCTAAGTATTTCTTTCTGGTGTGGTAAAGACTGGACACCAACCACAGCATGAAGAAACCTAGAACAAATCAGAAGGCAAATCAGCAGTCTCCTTGCTGAAAACCTGGCATGTAGCTACACACAGCTCAACATGCACACAAGCCTGGTTTTTTGTGTGGGATCCCATATTACGTGAAACAGACTGTACTGGGTTTGGTTGTGACGGTGTTAATTTTCTTGATAACAGCTCATACAGCGCTGTGGTTTAGATCTGTGACCAGAACAATACTGATAACACACTCATGTTGCAGCTTTTGCTGAAGAGTGTGTGCACAGTGTGAAGGCTTCTGTTTCCCACTCTGGCCACAGGGTGAACAGATTGGGGGGTGCACAATAGACTGGGAGGGGAGACAACCTGGCAGATGACCCAAACTAACCTAACGAATATTCCATACCACATAATGTGACACTCGGCAATAAAAAGGAAAGGGGGAAGGTAGGGAAGTTAGCCATCTTTTGCTTGAGAACTGATTGGGATTTGGTCCCTGAGGGATTGCCTTTGCATTACTTTCCTTGTTTCTCTCTTCTTCCCTTTCTTCTTTGCTTATTAAACAATCTTATCATCACTCACAAGTTTTCTTGCTTTTACTTTTTCTTTCCTATTCCCCCATACCAATGGGGGTGGGGGAGAAAGCGTGCGAGCAGCTGTGCTGTGCTTAGCTGCCTGCTGGGGCTAACCCACAACACAGACCAGTGTCAACTATCTGTGGATTTGCAGTGAAGGTGGATTTTTTTTCTCCCTACAGTTATTCCTCTACACAAAACAAACAAGCTCTTTTCACAGCAATTATCTGCATTATAGAAAAGGAGATGGAATCACTCCACACATCTGATGCACCAGTCTGCTTAAGTCCTCGAACTATAGAAGACTTAGACTTTCACTTTCACTTCACTGCTGTATTTATGCTTACTTTCAATAAAGTATCTGTAGACAAGATATTCCCTTTGAAATACATTTCTTTGCATGGAAAACACTGCTTCCATCTTCAGAGTTCAATGGTTAAGCCAACTATCTTGTTATATATCAAGATATATAATATATATATCAAGATATAGCAATATATAAATAATATATATCATATATAACAAGATATATCTTGTAATCTCCTTCATCAGCAGCCAACTCAAACATACCATCAGACCAAAAAGCCTTCTCACACTCTATTCTTTTTGCCATCAAGATACAGGTAACAAAAAACTAGAGGTGTTGATGGCTAACATCTCAAGTCAAACCTGTTGCTATAATACAGCTCTTAGCATTCTGCAAATGTTTTTCTTCTGTGTCTTGCAACTATACATCAATACACACACTATGCAATTCTTGATGACTTTGGATTTTTGCAAGTATTCACATTCCTTTCCACTCCTCAAGCTCAGTGAAGTTTGTATATATCTCAACAAAAGTATCTCAGCAATAACATATTTGCAGGCTTATGTTCTTCAAAAAGCAAGTTACTGCTGTCCTGCCAATGAACTGTCATACTGCAAAAGTAGGACTGTTTTTAAGCATGAGTCTTTTCCCTTTCTGACCCCCTTCTAAACCCGTTTCCACTGAGCTGCAGCAGACCAGCTACTCACATGCAATCTCCCAAATGCTCATTGCCCCCCATTAAGAAGATAAAAGAACAGTTCTCTTCCTTGCATAATACCACTGCTCCAGATTTCTCTGAGCGTTTTCTTAAACATCTCAATTTCAGCAAAATGGTCTGTCAGTGAATGAAGGAGATGACCTGCAACTGGACGATAATACTAAAGATGCACATAGACATATCTGACTGTAATCCTTACTTTGTGAGGAAGAGATAGGTTTCAGCTTTTCCAGGTCACCAATCACATAAGAGTAGCCAAGAGCTTTTTCCCCACCATCTACTGCTGAGAACGAATCTTGCAAAAGACAACAGTTATCCTCCAAAATACCAGAGATCAAAAACATCTGATGCAGGAAAGCTCTACTAAATGAACTACCACTGTTTCTGAATGGACAGTCAAGGGCTCCTTTAAAGCTGCAGCATGTCTTCCCAAATGATCTGAACATTCAGCACTTCACCGCACTGGACTTCCCTTTGTGTTCACCCCTCCTCTCTATTCTTATCAAAGGTAGCAAACTTCAAGAATCCCAGGATCATTTCAAACTCATCCAAGTACAAAATTGAACTGGCCTTTCTTGATTCCCATGCAGTTCACTTCTTGCCTCCAATAAATTCATGCCAAAGTTTCAGAATACTCAAAGGTTGTCTAGTAAGTACTCCCCAGAAGAGGACACTTCCTGCAGATGTGCTCACATGCACAGCCTTATGCCTATAGTCCCTGCATGCTGTTCACTGATGCATTACACTGAGCTCAGATGCTTGATGTATCCTTAACAAGAATGACATCAAAAAGCATGCAAGCACATGATATAGATAGGAATGACAAGGTAAAATACCCACAAATCTCCTTCCACAAACCCTCCTCAGTACCATGAAGAAATTCCAGTAGTTTACCTCATTCATAAAGGATACCATTCCTCAAACCCTAGCAAACTAAGCTTGTTTGTTACATAGGACTTCAGACAGTTCAGATCAACCCCTCACATACACAAGCTGGTTGGGATATTGCAATAAATCGCTATAGTTCATCTGTGACTGAGGAAAAAAAAAAAAAAAAAAGAAAAAAAAAAAAAAAAGAGTATAACCTTGTTCATCCTTTGAATGTAACCAATGGCACACTCAGACATTAAGCACCAAGAAAAATTAGCCCAGGGACATCTCCAAAACAAGCTCCACCAATTTCTGATAGTCTCCAGCCAGAAGAGAGAAATTCCAGTCTCCACAATTACAGATGCGCCCTTTTTTTTTTTTTTTGAGACAACTACATTGCAAAAGAAGAGAACTGCAACTAAACTCCACAAAGTTTTTTGGAACCCACTTAACACTGTAAACTCTCTGAGCTATTACAGACACCACATATACAGACTGATCATTTTCCTACTCTCTACACTCTTATAGTTCATTTTGTTTGGTGGGGTTTTTTTAGTATAGCTTCCATTTCTAAAACAAAACTATTCATTGAGTAGAGCTAATGCCGGGTTTTCATAACTTGGCAATCAGTCACATCAGTTCTTCTATACTTCTTAGACTCTCAAACACGGTGCTACTGTAAAAGCACACTGAAGCGTTTAAGCAATAAGCAGTTTCTTAGTCCAGTGTAAGCCCACCCTCTGAAATCCTAAAAAACCAGCACAGTTTGTGACGCAGCAGTGGTTCAACCCTAATATATCAATAGCTATAAATTGTTCCTTTAAAGAAAAATATTCTTCCACCATACCTTAAGTGTTAGATCAGATCGCTCTTGAAGCTTGTATGTCTTGGAGAAAAGAAGTCTAATTATCCACAGAATTAGAATTCCTTCTAAAATGAGATGGTAAGCAGGAGCCTGAAAATAAAAGCACAAAAAAAAGTCTATACAAAATTCTATTTGAATCAGTGTAACACTAGGCAACAGTTTTGTCTCTACTAGTACACTTGCAAAAAAATCCAAAGCTGATCATTAGCTGACATGTATTTCTAAAGCAGCAAAAATTATGATTAGATGAAAGTGGATTGCTTTACAACTACTACTTGTAGCTGTTAACTTGAGTTTGAACAGTTTATTCTCTAGTTATAAACAAGGCACACTCTAAATTGATAAGCGGTTTCAGTTCCACACATGCACATAAACTAAATATTGGGAGCAATGGCAGACAGGGGTTGCACCAGCATCTGTGAAGGCAGATTTCACAAGACAAAGTCTCCTGAGAGCCTGAAGGTCTGTGTCATTTATACACACCCACTTCAATCCTACATTCTTGCATAGTCCACGAGCAGGGACAGCTACTGTTATTCACAAAGTAACCTAATCCTGTCCTCACACATTTTTGTTAGTTTCATAGGCACTTTGAGCAGGTATAACCCAACAGTCACCAGGAACAGTTTTGCCGCTGTGTCATTTACTGTTCTGTGTAGACACAGTATTTAGGAATATTTACAGCAAACCCGGAAAGAGTGTTAATCCAAGATGAAGTCTGCCTCTTTGGGTGCTTGGAGGGAGGAAAGTCAGGTTCCTCTGGCAGCACTGCTAGTTTAAAGTAGATGTGGAGTTGTGACATCAGCATTTGACACATAGTTTTAATGACTGGTTTAGTTACTTCACTTCAGAAAGGCTCCCATCTAGACTGTGGACATTCATAATTTGTAAAAGACTCAAATTGCAACATACCAGCATTTTCTGGTGGGATATGACCTGCCAACAAAGGCAGTGGAATGCGCCACACAACCAGAAACTAAAGGAAATTGAATGCAAATATTCAAAACCAGTAAGGAGACCTATGGCATACCAAACTGCAAATAATGAATTAATCATTTGCAGAGTACTTTTCAGTTCACCAAACTTGTTAAGAATACCTATGTACACCACGACATCTAAAGAACACACAGTACAGTAGTAGTAGAGGTCCACAGAAACTACTTCCCTGCGCTTTTCAGTGCCTACGATTATCTGGAATGCAGTGTACTAGGCTGTGCTACCAGCTTCAGCAGCTCAGCACTTCCATATTCGCACTGCAAACCATAGCACAAATCCTTAAAAAGTTATGAACCTTAGCCAAATCCCGAGAGGGGAACAGACTGTTGATACAAGACTGCTGCCTATCATCAGGAAATCCTTTTTAACACCACGAAACAAAGCCTGGATGCAAACATGCCACCCTGACCCCCTCCAGGAGATAACTCAAGCATGAACATTTAAAAGTTGCTTCTTCCTTTGTGAATAACACTTGTAAGTTACAAACCCCGGCCTTACTTACAACGCGCACTGTGAATGTTATTAAGGTTTAATGCGCCGGTATGGACCTGAAATGCAGCTTCGTAAACTTACACAGAGGGGAACGTGACCGCGCACCGACCGCTTTCCACACCCGGCTGCGGCGCACGCACAGGCGGGTACGGCCGGCCCCCGCCGCACCCGCGCTGGCACCGCCACCGGCACCGGCACCGCCACCCGCCCGGCCGCCGCCCTGCCCCGCCGCCCAGCCCCGCGCCGGCCCGCTCCTGCCCTCCCGCTCCCCGGGCCAGCGGCCGCGGGACACGGCGCCCTCACTCCCATCGCCTTGAGGCGGCTCGGCAGCGACTGCCAACCGCCCGCCCCCTCCGCGGCCGCCCCGCGCCAGCGGCCGGACACCAGCCCGCGCCGCAGAGCGCACCTCGTAGAAGGCCTGTACCATCTCCACCAGCACCCACTGCTGCCCCGCGCCCGCCGCCGCCATGGCCGCACCTGCCCACTTCCGCTTCCGCGGCCCGCCCGCGCGCGCGCGTCGGGGGCGGAGGGGCGGGCCCACGGCCGCGAGAGAGCGCCCCCTGCGGCCCGGCGGGGGCAGGGCAGGCCGCGGCGCCGGCACCGCCGGGGGCCGGTGCGGGGGGGCGGGGGCTTCTCCGAGGTTCGGTCACGGCGGGCTGTAAAGACGCGTCTTGCCCGGCAGCGCTCGTGGGCGCCGCTGCAGCTGCGGCTCCCCGCGGCCGTCACCAACTGCCGTTGTCTCCGGCAGCCCGGATCAGGGAGCCAGGCCGGGCCGGCAAGGTGCGCCCTTCGGCGTTAGGTAGCGGAAACCAGCGATACATCGAGCCTGCGCTAGGCCGGGTGCCTCGGTGTGCGCGCCCTCGCCGCGCCCCAAACCGGGCACCGTGCGCTGAGGGCGCGGGCGACCTCGCGGTGCCGCTCCCCCCGCGCCTGGGCGCTGTCCCGGTGAGCCGTCCCGTGCCCGGCGCCCCCTCCGCCGGGCGCCCCCTCAGCCCACGCCGCGCTTGCTGCCTGCGCGCCGGCAGCGGGTGACTTGGCTGCTGCAAGGAGCGGTTGTTCAGACACTCGGCTAATGAATGGCAAAAGCAAAGCCGGAGTGTAGTGCAACTAACGAGTCAATTCGAGTAGGAAGAGAAGCTACAGCTTCAAGAGTGGTGACAAAGTGAACAGCCATAAAAGCTGAACGTTGCTGAGCGGAGAGTAACCTCGTGAAGAGAAGAAGAGAATAGGAGGACCTCTCGTGGGTGCACCGGAGTGCGGGGCGGTGACCCAGGCCCCCTGCACAGCCGAGCAGGGCTTGGGCGACTGCCTAAGGGGCTGTGGAGGGGAGGGGGAGCTGGAGAGAAGTTTGCTTAGGAAGTGAGATAGCACTTGATGGAAGAGAAACAAAGGATATTGCCGCTAAAAGAGATGTCTGGGAGCTGCTTTGCTGAAGCTAAACAGCTGTGGAGAGTTTCTGATGGTCTTCTGGGAGAGCACAGCGGAACTGGACCCCTTGGGGCTTCACTCATCAGTCTTCACCATCGTTAGGGGAGAGAAACCTGGGGGAGCAGTTGATTAAACAAATGGTAATGAAAGCTTTGGGTCCTGTGGATAACTACAAGCCAAGAGCAAGTTACATTTTTGCTTTGGGGGTGGTCAAAACTGGTGAACCTCACTTCCACACTGACTGAAATGTGTAATAGTTCATCTTCTCCCCAAGTTTCTGAACTTAAGGATGTACTTATCGTATTCCAGGCTTTAAATGGTAAAGAGAAAAAATGTGGTTTGAGGCTATCTCAAAAGTCAAGGCAGAGACAATAAATGTCCCTTTTGTTTTTTAGCTGCATGAAGAATATTCGGTTCACTGTTAAGTACTTCTGCGGCTGTTGCATCATGCTGGAGGAGTCTTGGGCTCTTGGGAGATGGCTGCTACTTCCAGCCTCGAAGAATGTGCCTGGTATGCATCCCAGTCCCAAATGGCTCCCAGAAGAGCATTAGTTGTCTTGGTGGACTGCAGATTAAGTTACACCCCTGCTCCTGACATCAGATTCTGACTTTCAGTGTTTGACATGTAAGTGTATGACTGGGAGACTAAGAAATTGATTTCTGTGAAACATCGGATGAATTGTTTCCAGCTTGAAATGCAGTGAACTTAACGTACTAACCAGTAATTCTTCTAGCAGTGAATTTGGAGTTCCTGGTCTAGATTATCATCGGGCTGGGTCTCTTGTAATAATGAGCCTACCCCTATTGTTCAGCAGTTTCATTGTTCCAACACAAGGCAACTGCTGCTAATTGCTTAAGGCTGCTATACTTCTGACAGAAAAAAAGAGGGGGAGGTGAAGGGAGAAGTCCTTTGCAATGGGAGTTTACAGCTGGGAGTAAGGGGGAGAGGAAAAACATCTTGATTCTATCTCTGAATTTAAAACCCTGACAAAAGCTATTGAGACAGTGACCTATGGAAATTCCTGCTTCGGAAATGCCAGCTTTTGCCTTCTTCCCCATATCTTCCAGTTGCACAGTATCCCTAAACTGCTTTTATTCTGGACCTTGCTCACCAACCCACTCATTTCCCACACCCTGCTTTGAATTCCCAGCTCAGTTCTCCCAGGTCAGCACTGGCATGCCAGTTATCTGCAGTTGTTCTCTGGTAACTCTAGAAGCAGAAAAATGGGACTTGGTATGGCTGTCAGGAATCTTATTTTTCCTAAATACCACAGAGGTAGCCAGTGCCAGTTATCTTCAGCTCTCTTGGCTTTATTAGCTCTTCCTCTGGCTTCTTCACTCTCACTCAGTCAAGTATGAGACAGATAGTAGGAGCTGGAAGTGGAGATGAGGGAATGATGTCCACCCTCTTCCCACACTCTTGTGTCTCACCCCTCAGTCCTTTGGACCCAGTACTTTATCAACTAGGAAGCAGAGAGAATGGCAGTAGAAAGAGATGCATAACTGTGAGGGCTGGTGGTGGTTGCTGCCATCCTGCTTGTATTGCTGTGTTGCAGATATGCACATGGAGGGGATGGTGGGAAAAGAAATGTGGGAACTGATGGGAAGAGGCCCTGAGAGTCATTCACTTCACCCCTGCCTCTTCCACCCACACACACAAAAGGGAGAAGATGGCCGAGGAGATCAGGGACATAAGGGAGTTTTTGCAACTTTTCTCACACATTCTGGTTGGTAAAAGCTTAGCTTATATTATTGAGGGTTTAGTGCACCTAGCTGTAACTTACTGGCTCTACGGCTACCCTCAAGAAAGAATTTTAAAAAAATGAATAAAATGTTGGGAATGTAATCTTGTACAGGCAAGGAGAACAGCAAGATAGCGCTAGTTCGTGTTTTTAGTTTTTCCTGTCTTGAAACATGATGCTCAACTAAGATGATGCTGACAGCAATCACAGAAAATGTCCAAAGTCAGTTGGAAGCTTAGTATTAAGCCCCAAAATCATGTCCCAGCTCCTAGTGGGAAGCAGAAAGTTGTTGCAAGAGTACTGTGCAAGTGCCAAGAAGAACTTGAATATCAAGTTCTGTAATTTATCTGATATGCAAAGGAGTAATTGTTCACAAGGCAAGTGGAGCACAGGATAAATTTAGTGTTATCTCAAGCCATGCACCACTGCATCTTAGACATCTGCTTAATCCTAGTTCTATAGTGAAATAGCTCTGGGTTAGCTTCACCAGCAGAAACCTGTTGTAGATCTGCCTGAAAACCACCTGGAGATTGCAACCTTTGACACAAGCTTTGTGTAGGAGTGAAGGCACCTACTGGTCAAAGTAGTGGTGCATTCCAGCTATCCCAAACTGTGCCATAGTACCCTGAATCACTGTAGTGATGAAGTGGCATGAAGTGGAAATGCTGCCATGTTTTCCTGGCATAGAGTGGGGACCAGATTTGACCTGAATTTGGAGTTAATGACTATTGTAACTGTGCTAGAGTGGCCAGAGTCCTCTTTTTAAAGCATGTTCAGCCAAGGGTGAACCTTTGAAACAAAAAGCTAACTTATCACAGAGGTGGATATAGGCACAGCAGTCTGTGTCCTGCTTATGCTTCTTTTCAGTGGCTGTTCCCCAGGTGGACTTGGCAGCATTGGTCTAAGCACCTAAGTTTCTGATACATGGCAGTTTCTAATACAAGGCAACAGATAGGCCCAGTTCTGGGATGACTAAAGAAACCTTTCACTAGAAACTTTTAAGAGCTACTCAGTCACACTGCTGGAACCACTAACAGAAGAGATACTGGGAATGTTTGCATTGCAGAGTATGAGTTACCTATATGCAATGATGCAAGATTGCTGTTGCAGAGCTAGAGCTTGTGTCCTGCATAGTTAAACCTGACATATCCGATGGAAGACTTCAGATTTACTCAGGCTGGGCGTTTGCAGCCCAGAACTTTTTATTGGGCTGGTTGCCGATACTGCAGAAGGAAATAGATGGGTGGCTCACCTGTTTCCCTCACCTGCCTCAATATGCAGCTGAACTGACATCCACCTTTTACTTCAAAACCTTAGTCCAACCAGCACACAATTTACTGCAAATCTTGTCAGTTAAAATCTCATTTGTTTTAGAAACACAAGCACTATATTAAATAGGACAACTTGGAATTTGTTCTTCACTTCTTTTTGTCCCACTTTTTGCTCACACAGAATCTACTAATTGCTGTTCCCCACTGCATATTTGGATTGGGAACGGCAGGCACAATGGGCAGATTTGTATCCAGTCTCAGTTTCACCAGCAGTTTCACCGCAATGAAGTTGGGATTGCTTCAGGAAGAGAGCAATTCAGTCAAAATCGATAATGCAGCTATCAGCTCTTCACATGATAATACTGTCAGCTCTTCACATGAAAATGGTCCAAACTGACTAGATTCAAATGCATGTGCAAAGTGATATGTCATAAAGGTACATGTCTGCTTCAGACTGACTTTTTCTAGGCAGAAAAGTAAGTTTTAAAAGCTCTTTCTAGAAAGTGGTCTAATGGGCTAACCTGATTTGAATTTTGGTTAACATACATAACATGCACCATATGCAAGGCAGAACTCGTGACCTGCACAATGAGAAAGAAAACCACAATTGGCATAAATTCTAGCCACTGGTAAGGTGGCCAACAGAAGTTCATGAGGTTTGGCTCTGAAGGTTCACATTCCATACCTCCCTTAACTACCACCATTCAAGCTGCCTCTCGTGAGAATGAAATAAGAAGAGAAGCAAAGGGATATTAACCCTGAGTAAATTCAGCTTATTTACCTGAAGTTTTGGACTCCAGTCTAAAACAAAATGTTTAAGAAGCTTTCTTGTCAGCAGTGTTTTCCATACTTACTATTTTGGGTAGAAGTTTTAAAGGAGGACTTCATCCTCTGATATTCTGACTAGGTAAAAGACTGTCCCCCAATGCAGCCCAAAGAGCCCTTTAACCTCTTAGTAGTGATTACATAAATGTCACAGTGGTCCGTACAAACCCACCTACTCTTGGAGTACTGTTATCCACTGGCTGTCTTACTTAAAAATGGGGTCTCTAATGGGTGCTTTTACAACAATAAACAGTGGAATCTTCATTTGCAGGTTATTCTGAGGCACAGAGCCTTAGACACTGCAGTTCTGCGAAGCACAAAAGCGCGAGGTGTGCAGCCTCCATGTCACATAGCTGCAAATAGATGCCTCAGAAAAGGATCCATTTAAAAAAGTAAATGAGCCTGAAGCTGCCCATTTAAAGTTGTGAAGGTACCAGTATGCTTTGGCTCCCAGATGGAGATGAGAATTTGGTTGTTCTAGTCAGATACTGGAATCTTTTGAAGTGCAATGATTCAGTTCATATTTCGAAAATGGAGCACTGTATACTTTTCATTTGCCTGCAAAGAATAGGCAGATGAGTAGGCAATTACACAATCATGATGTTATAAGTAGGTGGCTACCTCCTACTTCAGTTTCAAAAAAGATGTTACACAGAGTCTGTGAAAGGTTGTATCCGTATCAGAGATAAGCTTTTTCCTGCACTGGACTATGACCATAAGAGTTCCCTGAAATTCTATGTTTAAATGTGTAATCCAGATGCAGCGAACCTTATGTGAACAGTGTGTACTGGATTTAAAGCTGCATTTTTAAGATTAAAATGGTGATTTTGTCCCCTTGATACAGAGAAATGCAATAGACACCCACCTTCCAGCACCAGCCTTAATGAATTGGCTTTGGATCAAGTACCATGAAACCAGTTCCTAGTCTTAAATTTGAATGGATGTTAATCCATTCAGGTAGCAGATCACATTTAAAGATTAACAGCAGATTCATCCTCCTTATTCTTCCACAGTTAAAGCTTTATGAAGCCTGCAATATTGCAGAATCCAGATCAAAACTGGGATGAAATTGTGCTCTGTGCAGTGGATATTTTTGTTGGCCTTAGGAAGAATGGAATGATGGCAGATAGTTGCACATTTTGGAGAAAGCAAAAGCGTCTCTTGATCATATGAACACACCTTCATTGTGGTGCACATAGCTCAATTTCTGGTACCTTAGATCTATGTAACACTGTGGGGCATTAAAGTATTTTAGTATCCCATGCTGTCTTAATATCCTCAGGCTGGATGTTTATTTCAAGTTTTAAGCAAGTTGTAAATCTTCACAAAGCATTTCCAGGACCTCTGAGAGCAGGTTGAGCTGTCTATGAGAACATAGTCTGTTTTTCTCCTTAATGACTGGGTTTCTTCACTAAGGTCTCTCAGCAACTCCCTTGTGCTGACTGTAGCAAGCATTCATTACTAATGTGTTCACTGACTCTGTGACACCTTCAACAGATGTTGGTAGGGCTTTATTTGTTTTTCCATCAATTCAGCTCCTTTGCTGTTTAGGCAGTTATGCATTTTAATGGTAACAGCGTAGTCTGCAGTGTGTGATTGTAAAACTCTTACTAGCATACTTGAATTTAGAAACAGGAGTCTTCAGATGGTGTTATCAGAGTAGAGAGTTTGAAAAGTAATGGTAACTTCAGCATTTTAATGCATGGTTTTCACCATGGAGTTTGCTCCCTTGAAGACACATTTGTAAAATTGGATGTCAAAGAAGCAACTGTATTTCAGCCAGAAAAATACAAACTAGTCCTTTGCCAGCTCATCATTCTTGCTAATCTACTGAAGCACAGAAAGGCACTGTGTTGTTTACAGATCTACGTAATGCATACCAGAACACAAGCTGAAATTCTTTGTGGTTATAGGTAAAACGTGTGTGCATGTGTTGGCAGAGCTAGTCAAGTCTGACAGGGAACACCTCGCATATGTTTGCTACTCAGAGAGTTGCAACATAGCTGCTATGAATTCATAACAGATGTGGCTGAAAACATTTTTGAACTGGTAGAGAAATGCTCTTTCAATCTCTGAAATTCTTACCTGGCTTTTAAACCACATGAGTTTACCTGAGTAAGGCCTGAGTAAAACCACAGTTCCCTATGCAAATGCTGTTTCGTAGCCAATTAGTGGAATACAAACTGTGTTCTTATTATATAAGCATCCATATTCATACCAGATGTTTTCACAAAAACTAAGTATTTTTAGGCAGTTGACATCTAAAAGATAAAATACACTTGATAAAATGATAATGGCAGGAAATCAAGTGCCTGAGAACCCATCCACACACTTTTCCCACACAAAGTAATTGTTGAAGTGTATCTTTTGGAGGGACCTGAACAGGATCAACATGAATGGAGACAACAACACAGTCCTTGTTAATGGGTGAGTGTTGGTGCCTGTGTAAGACAGATTCTGATCTTTCTGACACCTCTGAAAATCTAAGTGAATGTCTGCTGGACTCAAAGAAAAGTGCAACTTGTTATTTGAAGCTTTTCAGAATTTCCCAGTGCATTCCTCAGCGTCATTGAACAGTGTTTCTGTAGCTTTACTTCTGTAAAGTGTTTGCACCAGGAGCCAAGTCTGCTGCACACAATTGTTTACCTCAGCTGCTGAAGCCAGCGTGCGGTCTCAGGTGGAAAAATTGGCACAGCTTAGCTTGTGCTCTGTCTGGATAATCTCCTAATTATTCCTGATTATACTAATAGTTTTTTCCTTTCTTTTGAAGGAAATGCCTGCAACTCTGTGGCTATAATTTTAGGATATTTTAAATATAAATTCCTATTTATACCATTGTTTCACTTTAGAATTCATATTAAAAAAAAGACAGCCAATGTCTTAGAACAGTCTTCTGAGAAATGCAGTGGAGTGGAGCTTGCCTAGCTTGGGCCGTTTTGGTTTAGACAACAAGCCAGCTAGTTTTCAGTTGCCGTTTCTACTTTGTGGCTTTTATTTCTGTACTCCTGGACTATATTTTGACAATATTTATAGAGATTACACTAGCCTTAATTAACATGTAAGATGATAAAGCAGCCTAAAATCAGTTGCTCTTTACTTAAACATAGTAACAAAATGGAACAAATCTCCAAAATTCTGATTTATTTTTCCAGGAGACAGGAAAGGACAAACATGTTCACTATCTGGGCAGTTACCAAATAGAGAAGCATGTGAGATGAGAGCTTACTTTTTCCAAGCAGTGTCAATAGCAGAGACCACTGATTGATGCAAATACTTGATGCTTTGGGGGAGGGGAAGAAATCTGGAGAAAAGCATGATAAATGCTTTATTCTTGAAAAAGATAATTTTTGCTAAATTTCTGTGCAAAAAAGCTGATGAGCTTTATGAGCTCTGATGGTTGTTACCAAAACCAGGAAGTAAAGTAATCCAAGCACTTTCTATCCAGGTACATTTGCTGTGTTTTTCAGTGATAATACATTTACTTTTCGTCAAAAGCAGAAAACCGCTGAGAACATTTAGAGGTACTTCTAAGCAAATCTCAGTTCCTTCTGTACCTGGGAGGCAAAAAGTCTTGATCTGTCTGCATTTATGCAGAAACAAAAGGAGAGCGTTAGGTAGATTCTATGATATTTTCCTTCAGTAGTTCCTTGAGTTTCTGTGTTCAGTTTAGTGATGCTGTAACATTACCTGTGTTTCCTTCTGCTCTGAGCACAGCTGGTGAAACAAGTCATACATTCTTAAATTGCCCAACAGTCTTATCATGAAACGAGTGGCTTCTGCAACATGAGTTTCTACAGTCAATTCATATTTCAAGACTTTTTGTGTATGGATTTCATCAGGAAGTGAACGAGACAATAAGAATTAGAAGCTGTGGTACCAGCATTCCCAGACGCATTTCTTTATTCCATATGGAGAAACAAATGTGCAAAAAACATTTGCAAAATTGCAGTGTATTTTCCAAATGATTTTTCTGTTAAATATTTTAACCAAAATTGGACATGTGTGGCTAGCTACAGAAACAAGGCCTTTCTTCCCCCTTTAACCACACTTGTATTGCCTCATAGAGAAACCTGTGCAAAATTTCTGTACCAGATTGTTGTTGCTAAGACTGCAAAAGTACATTGGAGAGTTTGAAAGAACGTAATTATTGACTACATCCTGACACCCCGCCACCAAAACAATTCTTGGTGAGAGGTGTAAATTTGTTTAACTCCACTGAAGTAGCTCTGACAGCCAGCAGTGGCTGTCTGCTGTTGGCTGACTCAAGAGGATTACCCCTGCTCCCACTAACTTAGAAAACCTGTAGTGCTCTAGTATCCAAAGCTGTGAAGTGATGCTTACTTAAGGTAGTGCACACTCAGAAACGAATTCTGCTACCCTCACAAATGTACAGTCAAGTGCAAGACATCAAACCCAAAATTTCCCAATTATTTTACTTGCTTTCCGGTTTAGGTCTCTAACATACCAAGCCGGGGATCTGAGAATGAGTATTTAGGTGCCTAATTACAAAAAACCAAGTTCTATGTTAGGAAATGTATTTAAATCCCAACCAGAAAATCCCAGTAGAATGTCTTTTATGGATTAACTCATGATTTGTGTGGTAAACTGACAAAGTTAACTGAGAATAATCATCCTAATTTTCTTTGTTTGAAAGCATAAAGTAAAAACTGAAATGAGATTCACAGAATTTCTAAATTTTCTCTTGATCCTTCAGTCTTGCATTTACGAAAACATAGATGCAACATATTTTGCATATTCCCAGACCTTTGTGGAAATAAGTGAAGCAAAAAAATTTATGCTGTTCAGCAGATGAAAACTGTACATGTAATTTCACAACTGCCAGCCTTTTTTACAAATGTGAAGTGATGGGCGCAAGGGGACATCTGCTGCCAGCGAGAGGCAATGCACTGAAGCCACTTCATGCTAGAGTTCTTGCAATAGTGTTGTAGAAAAGTAAAAGTAACAGAGGTCATTATGCTTACCTTTTACATTTATGCCAGACTCCAGGAAAGATCTAAGGATTTTTGTGTATGTGTGCTTGGTTTTATGTGTGTGTTAGGAAAGGGCAGTAACAAGGCAAGGTGGGGTAGTTGGAAAACTGGATCTTATTTCCTGATACATTCACCTCAGAGCTATAAGAAGGGCTTGTTTACTCAGATGCTTCAGCAACTGTTTGAAGTGATGGTTATGTTCTTTGGTATAGTTGTTGCAGTCACTAAAAATTCTGAACACTCTTTCATTCATCCAAGCAAGTTGCAGGTCTAACCCTGGAGGGCTCCTACATAGAACAGCTGTGCATTGCGAGTGAACAGTAGGACCAGGAAGCTATCAATTTTGTTCTGACCTGGTGGTGGCCCTGGTCCCATCACAACTAAATTATTTTTTAAGTATATGCAACTTGCATAGGATTGGTTAGCATTCTTGAACCTAACAAATATGTCAATGGGTAGAAGGCAACAGTAATACTGACAAACTTTTATTAAATCTATTCAATGTGGAAAGGGCATTGTTGCAGTGATTGTCAGACAGATTTTAGATTGATACACATGGTATTTCACTGGAAAAATCATGTACTTGCACTTGGTGTATTTGTAGTTATATAACTTTCAGGTGACACGGTTATGTTAGTTTTCTGTTTGGAAAATCTGTACCGCAATGTCTATCATTAGACAGCTGCTGAAACTTATTTCAGACATACATTTCTCTTTTTTTATGGTGTTTACTCCTTGGGGGGGCTAAGAAAGTATGTTTCATACCAGTAAGAATATTCCAATTAGTAAGAGCATTTAACCTAAAAGGCAAGTGACAAGTAAATTACTGTAAAAAGAAAACTAAGACATTAAAAAGAATTATGTGGTTCACATTTGCCATAGGGATTTTTAAAATATCTTTTTCAAATATCTTCTGAATTCCCGGTGTAACACATCATCAGTGTACTCACTATCACAACTGCAACAGCATTTCATGTACTTTACCAATGAAACTATTGTGGCATTCAGGAAATGTTTAAGCTTAGTTAGCTAAAGCAATTTCAGAGAAAGCTAAACAAAATAATCACAGGGATCCGAAAAAATGTGAAAACGATGCAGTGCTCAGAAGTATTTGGGCTGGCTCTGCTGTTTTGGTTTTTTTTAAAAAAAAAAAAAAACAAAACACAACAAAACCCACAAACCACAAAATAATGTAGGAGAAGGTTCAGGACACCACACCACACCCACACCCCCGGTTAGCTAGATCTTGATCTTGTTAGATGGCAGCTGTGATTAAGCGTATTTCCTGCCTAAGTAAGATGAGTCATTAATGACAGAAAGAAGTTGCATGCACCACAAATTTAGGCTACCATAAACACTGTACATAAATCTTAACCTTAGTACTGCTCAGAAATTGAACATGTCACTGCTTGGTGCCTTGTACCAGATACCTGTAACAGTGAGGTAATTGTGTATCTCTGGATTTCCACATGAAACTCAGAGTGTTGGGGTTTGATCCCTGACACTCCTATGGGTGGGGATCAGACTGTCTCGTACGCACAAGGTAATACTGCAGTTGCGCTAAGGAGGCTCTTGAGGTGTGCTCTGCCACCCACAAAGAGAACATTGCTGACTCTGCAATGTTTGTCAGGCTGAGTGTGAATGAATTTCCCTTTTTTGGGGGAGCATAGCTCTGATAAGTTAATTTTCCACATGTGCTACAAAAAAAATAGCTCAACGACAAAAGCAAATCCGCTTGAAAACAGAACTCTGCAGCACGTTTCCTCCCTGGGGGGAGGATGAGAGTACAAAAAACATAAGACAAATGTTAGCCATGCTGTTTTAAGACCCAGCAGGAGCTCAACCACTGTGGGGGTAGGCACTGAGAGACAACACACAAGCAATAGAAAGGTGGTCTTCTCCAGGTGATTTCTGAGGCAGCTGCAAGGTGCTGAAACGGAAGAATGCACCCATGTTGCAGAAAGCATTGATGCTGGGGTTGTACGGAAATAGACTATTGAAGGGGGAGCTGAATGTGAAGAATAATTCACTCATTACCAGCGTTTTATTATTCAAGTCATAGCAGCTGGCCCACAAACAATTATTGGCTGTTTAACACATTCAAATTTAATGTAAACTAAAGGTTTTTCCTGGTTTTCATTGCTGGTTGGTTGCTGGTTTTTGGGGTTGTGGTTTTTTTGGGGGTGGGGGGTAGGGGTGTTTTGTTGTTGTTGGGTTTTTTTTTCCAGAAGTAAAGTTGGCATATTTTTTCCTTTTCACACTGTAGATTCATATTCTAGTCAAGGAATTAGTAAAAATTTTATTTGGATGAGGAAAAGTGTGTGCGTGTGCATGGGTGTGGGGGAATGGCAGCTGCCAAATTTCAGTTTTGGTAATGACTGGGGAACAGAAGGAAAACCAAACTATTACCTAATTCCAGGCCCAGTTTTTGGGGTTAGACAATCAATTCAGTTTTCCATTGTTATGAATAATGTGTTATATTTTCTTATAAGACAATAAACATGAATGTCCTAAAGCAATGAATGCCCCAAAACCACCATCCTTTATATTGGATCAAACTGCCAATTATATCATACTGTCAAGAGCAATTTTCTAATAATAGTATAAGAATTAAAAAGAACTAATTGAGGGAGGAAAATCAAGCTGGAAAGTATTGAATGCTGTCACCATTTCACTGGAAAAATACCATTCCTGTATCTCACATACTGCCCTACATTCTTCCTGTAGCCAGTAATTCATCCCTGACTGTCCCACTGTGAGGCATGTTATCTTAACCACAAGGCCTTCCCTCCCTTCTCCAGTATTCAGTGTTTCTGCTTTTTGATGATCACCCCTCACACTCTCAGCTTTAATACAAATATGTTATGACAGCTTGCTTCCCAGATAAAAGCTTAGTTTGCATATATATGTCTTCCAGCACACTAATTACTTTTGTCTTTGACCTCCTGCAAATCATCAGCCAAGGATGTTTTAAGCAATTGCTGCAGTCAGTCGTGCTGTAAGCAACACTACTTTGCCTCTATTTTCTCATGTTTTTTAGGAGTAATGGAAGTATATCTGACCCAATGCTTCCTAACACCATCAGGTTATATCAGTACTAATCTCATAATTATTGGAAACTACAGCTATGAAGCAGTGACTTAAAAATATGTTACTTTTGAATTGGTTTAGCTAGGGGCAGTCTTTTATGGTTATGAAAGTCTTTTATAGTTATGCAAGTGCTTTTAAACAACACTGCAAAAAGGAACAATGTAAAGTAGTAATATCCCATTGTCGGAAGGGATGACTAGAACAGGCAATCCTTGGTTTAATAAAAAGTGTTGTGTAGTTTGGAACTGAGCTACATCATCACCTTATGAGGCCAGAGTATGAGATTTCCTTGTACTCTTACCATGTGTATCTACACAGATCAGCCAGGGAACAGCAGATGCTTCTGTTCCCTTACCACATTAACTGTCCTGACAGTCCAATTGGAAAATTCAGGTAAGTTATCTGAACTTTGTTTGGTTTGTAGTACTGATTCCATAGGAAATAATCTTCATGTTTTCTTAAAAACCTGGGTCTCAAATTTTCTTAAAAATTTGTGTGTTTGAACTTAACATCAGTCCTGGTATAAGTACTGCTGAATTTAAGTAGAATTAAGTTGGATTGGTATCCCTTGACATTGCTGCATAATCTTGAGCCAGGCTAGGTTTGATTTAGTACTGCAGATATTTTTTCCGTGCTGTAGAATAATCCTCTGGGTAGAAATATCAACAGAAGCTTGTACAGTGCCCATCTAAGGTATGCCTGGGACACAACAACAAGGTACATTGTTCTTAGGGAATTGAACAGCTTGCTTCCCCAGGCCCTAGTTCCAATAACAAATTTTTTTCTGTGCACAAAACAAAACATGTGTGTCCACTTAGCATAGAACTTTGATTTTGTACAGCAACCTGGTCATAACAGGAATCTGCATGTACTGCAAAATGCAAGGAGCTTTGTACAAACACAAAAGAACCTTGTTGCCCCCTCTGAATCCCCCAGTAGATCATCCTCTGCACCATGCCAGCATAGATCATTTTTGCTAGTTTGGCAGCTGCTGCACTGAGACAGCTTCTGTTATGCACACCAATCTGTCTGTCTCCCACACTCTGTTAATTAATTTCAGCTGTTGTCACATTGGTCCTTAGATTGGGAGCTGTTTGGGGCAAGGATCAGCTGGTTTCTAGATAGGATGGTTGCCTAGTTACAGTATAAGAAGAACTAATACGGAGTGAGGAACTATTGCGTGCTGCTGCAGTGCAAAAGTGTGGCAGGGGGAAAGTGCTAAAGCATTAGCTATTTATAGGTGTTCTTGACTGGCAGGTACACAGGTAATACAGCTGTGCATTTGCACAGCTGAATGAGTCAGAGTTGGGACTTCAACTGACATAAGTCTTTCACTGCAGTGCCTGGAAAGAGAGTTCCTGAAAGCTGTTGATCTGCCTCATCTTCCCAGGTTTGAGGGCTGGCAATTAAGATTAAAGTCAATGTACTCTAAGAAGGCTCTGTTTATCATTGAAGCGTAATGTTATTTGGTGTGTTATCCTACTCTTTGTCCACTCTTGTTAATCTTTCTTTTACCAAACATCTGAGAAATCCACCAAATATACAAATACACTGGTATAAGGGAACTCTCTATATTTCTTAAGTCACTTAAATCCTCTTAATTCCTCATAAAACTCAATTTTATCCTGCCGATATGCTCTCAAGCATCAGGTATGATGCAGGCTGTAGCACATCTGGTCATTACCCTCCTCTCTGTGCCCTCAGCTGAAAATGCACACCTAGCTGCTGCCAAACTTCTGCATATTAAAATAGCCAGTTTGGGGTAGCTTTTACTTCCTGGACTGGAAACTGGCAGCTCATTCCTTAGCCCCATGTATGTGTTTCAGCCAAGTACTGGCACGTAGGAATCATGGCCATTCTAGTGTAATTGAATCTACCAGTATTCATAAGTGAACACTCATTTATGTGTGAATTACTAAAATGAAGAATGAAATAACTGAAAATTTAGACAGACTTGTGTTACTCAGCCTAATTTAAACACAATCATGATGTCAGGAGCTAATAATAAGGTTTACAAGTGTCCAAAGTGAAATAAGTAGACTGTAAATTCAGTTGTGCAGTATTTCTCTCCAGTCTTCCTTGAAGTCTCTTTTCAAAACTTAGGCAAGGACAGTTGTAACTGGGCAATGATTAAAATGATCTAATGACATTGCTATCTCCTATTTCTATGGTTACTTCCTATCTTAAAGGGAAATAAATGTTACTGATGAGTAATAACGTGCATGTGCGTTGAGAGTTGACATTTCAGTCTTGCAAGTTTTCAAGCTTGCCTGGTAAAACCCTGCACAGTTCGCACCAGCAGTAAATTAGGTATTTTTTGTTAAATTTCTTATGATTACCCACCTTACCTCAAATATATTTTATCTCTATATTACAAAACACTGATCCTCTACTGCGGGAGAAATGTACTGAAATTATCAGATATAAACAGGGTTACATACTCTCAGTTTCCGTTGCTCAAATTTTTATTTCATTAATTATTTTTTTACTTACTGCCCAATCTTGCAAAACAACAATGAATTGACTTCATTACATCAGGATTAACTAAGGATTTTTCTGTAGAATTGATGTAGTAATTTTTTGCCACTAGAGAGCAGATTTGCACTATAAAGTGTAGTGTGTCCTCACCAGACATGTCGAAGGGCTGGGAACAGCATCCTGTAAATAAAACTTTCAAATACAGTCACATGGTAATATGCATGTATGACTGTCATCTTCTGAAATGGACTTTAGACTCTTCCCTGATTATGATAAATTGCTTCTTTCAGAAAATTTAACGGTTAAAATTTGTGTGTGTTTGAGGACTTCAATGGAACTCTACAATTCTTTTTGTGTTAACTTGAAATTCAGGAAAGAACACAACATTCATGCTGTTCTATACTACCCTGGTAAATGTTGTATGAAGTGATGAAAAATGATCAGCCTATCTTAGTTTATATCTAATACTTAAATGTTTCATTTCCTTAAGTTAACCTTCCTTTACTTGGACATTCCATTAAGCTGTATTTAGAAACAGCCTGGAAACACCTCTTGGCTATTGAGGTATTGCAAAATGGGGAGGGGGGGGAGGAGGGTTTTCATAGTATGTTTTCAAGCATTCTGCCCATCTGAAAGGAACAATGGCTTTGCAAAGCCAGAAAGGGAAGCTCAGCAATCCTATTTGTTGTCCACCTGCACCACAAAACTGTAATATCTGGGGTATAATCCCAAGTCTGAAATAGGTGTAAACCCAGATTTTACTGGGGGACAAATATCTTTACACCTATTTAAATCCCTTAACTGAGGACAATTAATAGATATCAAAGGTAGCATTGGAAACTTTAAGGTATTTTTCTTGTTTTATTAGCAGAACATAGGGGGAAAAGTGCTGCTGAACAAGGTCACAAACAGACATGGTCAATGTAACAACCAAGTTTCACAGATCAACAGTGATGCATCCCTCCCATTATTCTATACATGCAGTACATATTCTTCACATACAGTTTGTTAACCAGGTTAGGAGCACAATTTGTAATATCCTGTGATCATGCATTGCAGGATGCTTGAAGAACTTCAGCAGTGAAGTTTTCTTCTATTCAAGTTTCTTCATTGCGTTCTGTCAACTCAAACACACATACTTGTGATAAAAGGCAGCATTAGAGCTCTGACGATTTGAAAAAAGATCTGTATCACAGACAGAGGATGTTTTAAATCTCCCATGATGTGTTAGCATTATACCTTATAGATTCTAAGAAGTACATAGGGGGTTTAGCCCGTATTTCAGTTGTGTAGCTGTTCATGAGGTACAGCTTGAAAAGTGAAGAGCCACAAAAATTTCAAGTGAAATTTTAGTCATCTCTGAGTTATGTGACAGATCTCCTCTGTGAGGGGAATGAGAAACATTCAGTTCATGTAATCCTGCTAAACTAAAAAAATAGATTAACATATTCTTGTACATTTTCACCTATATGCTGCTGTGTTTTGGCTGAAGCTGCTATGGGAAACCAAATTAAATTGAGATGTGTAAAACATGACTAGGAAAAAGAATTCAAATGCATGTCCTCGAAAAACTTCTACCATAAAAGCTTATGTAACTCAGATATTCCAACATGCTGCTTTACCACATCCATATTCCCAGCCATACTCTCACTATTCTTGCCTTTGCGATATCCTCTTGCTACTGGGGAACAAGATGACTGGGAACAAAAGGCATATCTCTCTACTGCCCAGGAATATACAGCTTGTTGCCTGCTGTACAATAAATAGCAATTATCTAAATGCTGTTTCAATATCATGGTTTAGATGGTATTCTAATAGCATTTTAAACCGGGTTGAAGGTCACCATGAGTATCCGAACAGACTGGTGAGAACCTCTTCTTTTTAGCAGTTCAGGGAGGAGGCAAGAAAGAGTCATTGGATATGGCTCAGTCCTGTCATATGAGGTGCAATGAGCTAATGGCTTATTTGCCTTCTTCCTAAACCATCAAACAATATGTCCACTTTGTCACCCCATGTGGTTGGTTTCCCTAGCTGTCCTTTGTAAAACACCTTACAGGTTTAAATAGACTCGCTGATATCACTCTCCTAACCTAGTGATTTCTCCACCTGTGACTGGGATCTGATTATTCTATAAATAGCACTGGCCTCTCACAACAGTAACCCACGCTGATGCCAACTAGGATTCACTGAAGAGAGAACTGACCCCCTCAACAGCTGCTGGCAGAATTCATGGAGCAGCTCATGTTGTAGCTGCTTTTAATCCTGTAAGGCAGGGGTCCTCAAACTATGGCCCGCAGGCTGGATATGGCCCCCCAGGGTCCTCAATTCGGCCCCCGGTATTTACAGACCCCCCGCCCCCCCCGCCGGGGGTTGGGGGGGAAACCAAGCAGCCGCAGATGGCTGCCTGCCACTGCATCCGCGCCGGCCCCCTGGTTAAAAAGTTTGAGGACCCCTGATGTAAGGCAACTATGCCATTACAAACATTAAGGAAAGACACAAGCCTCAGCAAAATTTATGCCCATTATGTCTAACTTAACCGTATTAGGACTGTCAACTGGATGTAGATGGTATGGTTTAAGAATTATGATTTCGGTTACTTGCTGTGCATACAGCCTTTACTACAAAGGATGTCAGAAGGGACCAGTAGTTTGCATTAATATTGTGCCAAAACTGATTGGACTGGTCCTAAGTGTAGACAACTCATCAGAAACCAACTGTTGCCCTGAAATAATTGTAACAGTAGAAGTGTGTTTGGTGTTGGAAGAGTCGGTCCAAAGAGAAAGATCTTGTCTCAACATTACCAACAGAAGCCTGGAGATGGAATCTGGTCCTCATGGACACCAAGACGCAAACACCTGGGAAGGGGAACTGCATGGTATGAGGAGTACTGTGCTGCTCCCTGCTCCCTGGGACCGAAAGGAACAACTACATTAAGGCCGCATAACCGCTGTCCAGAAGATGGATCACAACCACTGTCATAGCAACGAACCAGAAAACTTGAACTCCAGGTGAACTTTCTTCATTATAATATCATTATAATACAAAAACACACCTCCTGGTCTGAAGCTACCCACCTCTAAGGCAAACCATGCCTCAGGCACTCCTCTTTGGACAAGCGTATAACCTTGCTTGAGGAGGTGGAGACTGACAACAATCCAAGGGCCAGAGGAGAAGCAAGGTGTGTTGACTGGCATAAAAGACGGCTCCTTAGCAACTGAACTTTGGAGATCTTCCCCACCAAGGATCACGACGATTGGAAGGACTGGCAGGACGCTGCCTGGACCTGGGACCATAGGGATGCCTTGGATCCGTGGTGGTAGCTATAATCCTCTTTTATTTTTTTTTTTTTTCTTTTTACTTTACCTTTTCTTTCCTTCCTATCACTCTGTCGCACGCCTGGCAAACAATAAAGTTGTGCTCCTTGATCAAAGCATAACCCCTTGGCGTGGTCTCCTTGATTTTTTTTTTTGTGCTTCGAGGTCATAGTAAACAAACCATCACAAGTCCACTGAGTGGATCAAGTTTGATCAAGTCAAAATGGTTCTTTAACAAATTAACATTTGTTTGTGCACCAAATCTATGGTGCTGAGTAGGTGGTGTATTGCTGTGCTTGATTATACATACAGTACGTGGAGGTACCATTTCTTCCCCACTTGACCATTAATCACAAGAAAGCAGGACTAAAAGGGACAGTGTTCTCTAATTAGAGGCTTTATAATTGTAATTCTATTTATGGCTAACAACGTAATGGGATATTCTGATTTCTCATATTACAACAGAAAAAAGGAAGCAAAACACAACTTCTTCCTGTCTTACTCTATCCAGATGAGTTTTCCGTCTGCTACTTTGCAGAAGCTAATATGATAAGCCTTATACTTTACTTCTGGTTACATAATACAACAATTTTTTTAAGGCTGGTGGAAGTCAGAATACGTCTACTGTTTGATAGAGCAATGACAGCCTAGATTACTGACTATTTAGGTATTCATATTTACAACTTAGAGGTAGGTTGTTAAAGCAGAGTGATGCTAAGTACTGAGATGTGGTGGTTCATGGAAAGTGAACAAGCATGTGCAGCAAGTTTTGAAGCAAGCTGGAGTTCTTGCTGTTCTTCCTTCTACTCCATCTGCCACTTCTATCTGTTCTCCTTACTGCAGTTTTCATCCCATAATGAGTTTATAATTGAAATGCTGAGCTGAGATACCCACAGATTTTGGAGAAATAGATCTGTAACTAGTCAGAAGCTTCCGCTCTTTGCAGGAAAGTATGATTTTTTCCTGTTGTGTCAACTCTTGCTATTCCAGAATGCTCTGTGAGATTCGGGGAAAAAATAGCAGAGGTGATTTTAAAGTTTTGAATGTTAATCAAGAGCTACCATCCAGTGACCTAGTTCTTACTGAGAACAGTCTTGAAGGATTTCTGATTCTTTCTAATACCCCTGCTTTTGCTATGTGCAAGAAATTTCTAGGAATATGTCATAGCATTGACTTTGTGCTTCTGTTGTAGGACATATAGTTATACAATGTGAAACAATATGGTATAAGCCTTCTAATAACAGCAATTAAAAATTATAACCCTGGCTTTCTTCATGGACTAGTGGTTGCCAAGAGTATCTTCAAACAATAATTACTATTAAGATAATCAAACCAAGACAGCTTGAGCTATTTCTACTGTTAAAATGCCAAACTGCAAAGATACAGTGGCAATGCAACATATTAGTGCATAATCTATTGGACTAGGGAAAATATGTTAGAGATGTCCAAATTTGATCAGAATAGATAAACTGTAGTTGATATGACCTATGCAGATTCTTTGAGTTGGTAAACCTTCAGTCCTCAAGCGTAGTGAATATTGGTGTATGCATATTGATATAGTGCAATACTTTGTTACAGTACTGATAACTTCTTTTTTTAACATTATCTTGATGTTAGATAGAAGAAGGTCTGTCATGTATGCAATGCTGCTTTTAGTTGCTGTACAGCAATTAGTAGGTTAGCCTGGAACTCAGGAGGCTGAGGTTTGATTTTCAGCACAGTTGCATACTTCCAAGTGTCTCAATTCACTTTCCTCTCAGAGAAGTGCAGGTAATTTTCCTTCCAGGGGGCGATCCGTCATATGACTTTGAGAAACTCACATGCTAAAAGAAGCAGCAAAGATATTTAACATCAACTGCACAATTTAAATACCTGCACAGAAGAGCCAACAAAGATCATTATCATCTGTTTACCTCGTAGATGTTTAAGTACATTGAAATAAGCCTCCTAAATTAACTGTGAGAAGAAAAATCCCCACACATTGTATATTTTCTGAAAACTTCCTTAATATTCATAGTATATGAAAAGAAAATTGTAGAGGTTTTTTATCTGACATACCAGTATACCTATGCAGTGTTTATTCCAAGATTAACAGCAGGCTTTCTAGGCAATATTTCTGAAATATTTCCATCCCAGGACAATTTCAAATAAATAAGTAGTGTGATCTGCCATCACCAGTAGTCATATTTCTGGCACACTTTCATTCACATCACCATTTACTTGTTTATGTGAGATTAAAATTATGTATGTTTTTTGCTGAAAATATAATCTAGGCCATTGTTTTGTTCTGTACCTTAGACTTAAAAAATTGCATAGTATCAAAGTTATTGGTACTTTGTTTAGAGCTATTTAACTTCTCAGATATCATGGTCTTTTTCCTTTAAGGCCAATGGAAAAGTTATTTTTAAACCAGTAAGGTATTTTAAAAGTGCTGTGAGCTTCCTTTCAAACAATTCCAGTTTAATTTGTCTATATAACCTCTCTGCTCCTTTTATCACTTGTTAAACACAAATGATTTACAGTATTTAGTATTATGTAATGGTATTTTGGAAGAAATGCATTAGATTTTTAAAAGTATAGTAAAAGAGTGATTGCATGAAATAAACCCCTTATGCCTATTGGGGTACATCCATAACTTTAGAATCTGAAATATTTTTTTCTTATTATTATTGTAGACACCTCTCATATTTCCACATGTCGTAGGGCCAATTCTGCTTTGTCTTGCCTAGGTCACTTGTTCCAGAAGAGACCTTGGAGGAAGGACAAGTCCCTACACAGATAGTTCTGAATAAGTCACTAAAAACTTATGCTTAAAACCCTAAATAAAGGTCTTTTTTTTAAAAAAAAAAAAAAAAAAAGCTCCCTATGGGTGTTAATGTCCTTTACTAATGAAATGGTTTATGCTTATGCAGTGTTAATGATTCATTATCATGATTCATTTACACAAACCTGAGAAAAAGGAGAGAAACCCATATTCTCTTAGCATTGACTTCGCTTGAACTAGAGAGCTGAGAAGTTTTAGTTTTTTGGAGAATCCATGGCTATATGCTTTAGCACTTTATTGAATTTAAAGTAAGTGTTAAACAGAATTAAAATCCAGAGCCACCTCCATCTGAATGCTGTGCAAGTGAAAAGGTGACCTCACTTAGATATTTTCAGAATTAAGTACTTTAAAACTAGAACATGCATTCAAGAAATGCACCAGTCCCAATGGCTCAGGTCGTGTGTTGAAGTGAAGTGGGAAGCCTGGCATGGTATACCTGCTCAGAGGTTATTTAATGTGTAGCACTAGGGGTTTACAGGAAACTGCAGGGTCAGCCCAGCTGAAAGCAGGGGTGGCTTCTACCTTGGTGATAGTGAGGTCCACCCTGCCAGGACTTTAAAACTGTCAAAAATATTCTCACTAGTCTTATTTACCTCCTGTGCTAAGCACAGACAGCACATGTATGAAGCCCAGCCCAGCAACACACCCTGAAGTATACACCAAACCAGCACAGATATTGTAGCCATCAGTGGGGAAGAGGATTCTGCCAACTCAAAAGCAGTGAAGCTATGATGGGTTGCTGGTGCTGCTTTCCCTTACCAGAAGAGGGTTTTGGTGAAAGCTGTCATCAAACAGAAAGAGAGTCAGGACCAGATCTGTCTCTGTAGTTCTTGGAAGATCAAAATAATCAGGACAAGCTGAAGGCAGAGCATTCTTCTTCCGCCTTGTCCAGTGCTCCACTAAGCAAGGGGAAAAATTGTTTTATGGCCGAAAGAAAACACAAGAAGGATCATGACTGTTGTCTAATACTGGTTGTGAGAAGCCCTGGGTTATGGTTCCTGTTTATAGGCTCTGTTTTTGGTTTGTTGGGGGTTTTTTCTTTTGTTTTTAGTAGCCTCTTGTCCAAAATTAGGTTTTAGTGTTAAATTGGGCTATGAAGGACAGAGTGAGCTTGAAGACATGCTAGAGCCTTGGTGCGTATCAGAGAAACTAAGAACTAATCAGTTTTGGTTGTCATCCTGCTTTTTAGTAGCTTGTCAGCTAGTAAAAAAAAAATAAATAGGGTCATCCTTGTGTCCTCTAGCCTGTTCCTTTGAGAAGCTATTAAAAGTGTGGGTTTACTGCATTGTTAACCTGAAGGACCTCTTCCTTTGTTGGGTGCCAAATACATGTGTTTTGTTTGGCAGCCTTCCCTCCTATGCTGGTTTTGAAAGGACACTTGGCTGAAACTGGATCTTGTCTTGCAGCAGCATTTAATTACCCTTTGTCCCTCTGAGATTAAGATTAAAAATTGTTGGTAAATCTCTTATCTGTTATATGTTATATCTATATCTACGTTATATGTTAAAAATTTCACAAGCAATTGCTGCATGGAGATGACAAAATACTCCACCAGAATAGTATGAATTTCGGTAGAAATCTGTGAGAAATTCTTAATTCCTAGTAAGTCTGCAGGGCAGTAACTAGCAAAACAAACTTAACCATCTCACTCTTGAAAATCTTGTGTTCAGCTTGTACTGATGAGTCAAGCTCTTTTCCTACACAGAATGAAGTCAGGAATACTAGCTAAACCACACATGTCCTTTCCCACCAGGCAATGCATGGTATTATAAGTACTGCTTAATGCACAATCCACAGCCTGAAATACTGCAAAGAACAAGGCTGTCTGTCTATCTCTTATTTATCTTAGCCAAACCACATGAAATGCTGGGTTAAATGCTACATCAAGTTATTCCCAAATCATGTTACTATTATGTTATAGCCCTGTCTCAGCAAGGATGACTCAGCATTTTTAGTAGTGGAAATAATATCCTAAATTGTAACTTAGCTATAGCAAGTGACATAGGTTGCCCAGAAATTACTGTGGGAGGCAGGAGGAAAGAGGAGTGATGCAACTACTCATCTTGTCCATGTTTCTCTCTGTTTTTTTGTTTGGTTGGTTTTGCCAGTCTCCCAAGATGTTTCTGTTAAGCAAACCACTAGGTATTTTAATTGCCAATGTGCAAATCTGACTCCAGTGACTTCAGGCTTCATCTTCTCAAAAGGTCTGAGGCTGACAGCCAGCTGCTGATCTTGGTGACAAATCTGTGAACTCAGAAGATTTCTGTCAGCTACAGTGGAGCCATTCCAGATAAACCATGTTTTAATAGATGGGAATCTGGCCTGCTTACTGTTTCATTTTGCTGTAATATTTGCAGGAAGTGGAGACAGAAAGTGAGAGAGATCTTGTCTAAGAATAATTCCCTTAGTCACCTGGTGAAATTATATAAAGGAGGTAAGTAGCAGGACCAATTTTTTGTCTCAGTTACAGCACCTCAATAATGCTGACTGGTGCAGGAGAAGGGCAGAATTCATCACAGAATATGTTAATGTCTTTCTTCTAAAAAGAGGTTTTACTTAAGGACTTTATTGGGTCAGATTCATAGATTTATATATTGCTTCCTTTCCATTCAAAAAAAACCATCTCAACACACATGTTCACATAGACTTTCTAGGCATTTGGCTGTAGAATATGAATAATAACAATGTTACCAGTAAGATCTTGTCTTCCTTTCAAAAAAAGTTAAACTGTCTAGTAACTTCAATGCAGAACTTAATGTGCGGGAGTTTTATGGCTTGTGTTTATGCAGGCTGTCAGATTACATATCTACAAAGGTGTTTTCTGAATCTGAATCAGTCATCATTACAGAGCTAGCTAATTCTCTGTTTCAGAACAATGGAGAACTTCTCACTAAATGTACTGATCTGGCAGCATGTTAGTTGCGTAATTTATGCAGGCAACAGAGAAGTTCTTCTCCAGGTCCATCGAGTTGCATAGAATTGGAGCTGTTGTTGGAATATAGTGTAAGAAACTGCAGGTGCTGAACTTCGGTGCTTAGTTTTTATGTACATTCTGTGCATGCATTGTTTATATGTAGGATCACAGCATAGTTTTGCATACAAATGACAACTAGTTGCATTTCCTGAAAATCATCTCAAATCATCTCTAAAATCACCAGTTAATTTAAATAATCTTAGCCAACAGGATACATAGTTTCCCAATGTCTTTCATTAGCCTTCTCAGGATGACTCTACAAAAGATGTGACTAGAGTTACCCTGCAGTTTGTCTTCACAAAACTTTTCATTAACTGAGGAGTTTTGTATGTGCTAGAACTATGAGAATGGAATTAATTTCTTTGTTATATGGCTGTGCTAATGAAAATATCCATTTAAATGAATTTTAGCACTTAGACTGTCACACAAAAATACGTGCAGTCTTAAAAGTTGCAGTCTTGAACCCAACTAGAAGTAAACTTTTGCTGACGTACAATTTACTGCTGCTGACTTGAAATTATACATCATACCTTCTTACTGTTTCCAGAAAGAGATTTTTTCCTCAAGTAAATAAATAATTAATAAATAATAAATAAACAAAAAATAAAAATAATAAAAATAATCATTAGTATTAAGGTGGGAAGCGAAAGAATGAAAAAACCCCAAAACTAGTGTCCCAGAATGTCCTGGTATAGGCAGAAATTATAAAGATAAGATCTTAGAGCAACTTGTAGTAACTGTTATGTGTATCTAAACTCAGTTCTACCTAGACTCACTCATCTCCAACAAATACTAGATGCCGTCTCTGCAGTACATCACTTAGAAGTTCATACTGGACATTAAGAAAAGTTTTTTCACTGAGAAGGTGGTGGTCAGTCACTGGAACAAGCTCCCCAGGGAAGTGGTCATGGCCCAAGGCTGACCTTGGTCATACGGTATAATTTTAGGCAGTCCTGCAAGGAGCAGGCAGTTGGAGTTTTATGGGTCCCTTTCAACTCAAAGTACTCTATGATTCTGTCATTCTGTAAGTAACATTGGTCTAAGATAAAGACGATGTTTATGAAGTAACCTGCCTAAAATCTGTCTCCCAAGAAATAGTTGCTTCTGACCTAATCCTGTCTAAAGGTAAGTTGTATAGGACAAAGCAAAATCCTTTCTTCAGCTGACTACTGCTAGCTGAGAGGAAAACATACAAGCTTTTAACTAGCTTATTAATTTTTTGCATATTAAATATTTTTCCTTAAGTATGTAAGTTGCAGCTGCATGGGGTCATATTTCAAATGTTTTATAATGGCTGATTGACAATTTTTACTTAAAATTACAAGGATTACCAGAGAGACTTTTAAAAGCAATTATTGAAGGAGAAAAGCTTCCAACTTTTGTGATTACTAATCTTTGCGATGATTATGTACTTTACTTTCTACCAAAAGAAAACACCACTTTATAATCAGTAATTGGTTAAGAGAATACTTTGTATGCTCAGTGTTCTGTAGAGACAGAAACTGTAGCTCAGATACAGATCTCCTGTCACTTCAGAGAAGTTGAGAGTTTATTCTACTTTGTACACGTGACAGTGATATGGAAGTTTTACTGCAGTTTCGTTGTTAATTGAGATATGTACACCCAAATGTGATTACCTGTTTTTCAAGAGCTACTACTGAGATGCTCTGCTTGCTTCCTATTGATGTTACATCCCAGGCGTCCTGAAGGGTAGAACTGACTCAACCCCCCCAGGATCAGGGTGGTTTTGTCTTGCAGCAGCATTTTACACTAAATTTCCTGTACTTGGAGCATTGAGGCAATCCTGATCACCATATCATTTGCCTCAAAGGACACTATGCCACACATCAGCTTGGGAGTTCTGCAACTTTTGCCCTCAGCACTTCAGTCTTTGCTATTTTGCAGCAGGTTTAAGTGGGCTGATTATACTCAGACTTATTTAGTTTCTTTTTACCTCACTTTACATTTTCCACAAGTGTCTCTTGGCTTTCCAAGAATAAATCAGAGCAACTGCTACTGTCTTCTCTTGCTCTGTGACACAGAACACGGAGAAAAAGGGCAATTTTAATTGCTGCTTTCATATCCTGCTTCCTTATTCATAGCTTGCAGTGTTTCTCCCTGTCACATAGTCCAGGAACAGGTGTCTTGTTCCTGTTAAAATGTTAGGATCTTCAAATGTTCTTTCTCAATGAAAACTAAGGGAATAGCACCTGTTGAGGTACAATTGTGCATTCCGTACCTTCAGGTACTTCTTGATACAAGCCATATATTTTTAGACAGTCCTGTACTTGTCTCTTTCACCTTTCCTTTACTTGACACTAAGCCTCTGCAAGTCTGCAAACTGGTATTGCCCAGTTTGGAAACCAATACTTGGCTTGAAAAATTACATGATTTCTTCAGTGATTTCACACTAAGGTTAGTAAGAAGCTTAAGGAATAGGAAAAGGAAAGAGTAAATAGGAAGCCCTTGAACCAAAACCACTTTGAAGTTACTAAATAGTGAAATCAGTAGTTAAGAAATGCCTCTTTCCTGAATCCATTTGTGGCAAGAGAATTCCTGGCTGGAATGTGGGTCTCCTTTGCCTGTGCCCTAGGCCATTCTCATTGCTGCTCAGAAAACAACTTTGTTGCTCCTAAAAATTATCAGCCTAAAAGCCTCAGAGAGTGTCTGTGCAGCACTACTGATGTTCTACATAATCTTGGATGTGATTGGGAGTACCAGCCTTACGCTGAACCTGATGCATGCCCTACAGACAGGAAAATTTCAGATGCACACACAAAAAAAAATCCACAAAACTCAAACCTCAGCCCCTTCACTTCTCAAGAAATTTAGTTTCCAGCAAATACCAGGCAATCCTGATGTGTTAGTGTCACACACTGTCCTGTGTGTGAAGCCCTTTAACTGGCAAGTATGATCTGGTGATTTACATGGGTATGTCTCACTTTCTAAGAAATACAATGAAGTTCCTGCCTGATGGTAGAGAATTGGACTGCCACCTATTTTTCTGATAATAAGTCACACAAGAAAATCCTAAAACATAATGCTGGATTTTTACAGCCCAGGTCAAGTGCTTTTATTTTAGGTGTAGTGCTCAGTATCACACAGGGTGGTGTTCTGCTGCAGGAGATAATCAGATAGCATTGTATGGGAAAAAAGTCCCTTTGCACCTTCCTCAGTCTGATCAGGAGAAAAAAAGTTCCTTTACAAGGAGTGATTTTTTAACACAAACTCTTATAAACACTAGTTTAGAAGCTAGGCAGTCTCACGGTAGAGATGGTTGCTTGGTATGTGCATTTTGAAGGGGAAAAATAGGTTTTCCCCAAATAAAAAACTGTGCACTTTGTGCCAATATTGACATTAAAGCAATGGGTGGGAATCACACCAAGGATTTTGTTTCTCACACTGGATATGACCTACAGTGATAAAAATGTAGACTATTTCCATCTTGGCAAAGCACATCCACTTAGTGTGACAGAGCACAGAGCTTTGGATTCCCCTTGAATGAACTTAGGCCTTACAAAATGAAATTAATTGCCTGCTACTGGAATATGGATTACTTTCAACAAACACTTCAACACAATTTGAAAGAAATTCTGTTGAACTACAGTAAGCCTTTGTCTGCAGTGAGTGATTTTTTGGGAAATAGGGAATATATTTTTCAGACTGCCTGAGCACAGAATTGTGGATCAGAAAAGAAATCCCCAGCCACCAAAAGGCTGGCGTCTTGACTCTGATATACGAGTACTCTGTTCAAGTAGCTGCTGTAACAGACAAATTGGTAGAAATCGGACCAAGCAAAGGATCTATGAACTGTCTGTCTCAAAAGATGTAATAGAGAAAAGGGTAGAAAAGCTGAAAAAGAGATGTAAAAGAGAATACTCATGTGGTGAGAAGAATGCTACTGACTTCAAAATAGTCACAAACAACTAGGTTTATGTTTGAGACCACTTGCTGGGAAAGACCATACCACTCAATAAAACAGACTTCCAGTGTGTACAAATACTTTTTCTCACGGTCCATCCACTCCCATTTCAGTGAAGCATATGTTAATTTAACTCAGGCAAATGTACACATCCTCAATTAGTCTGCTGAAGCATCAGCTGCAGCTGTAGCATGGTTAAACACCTGGCCAACTATCTTTGACAACTATCCTTTGTTCCAGAAGAGGGTGTTAGTCTAACTTATGAATCGGTACCAGTACTAATGACTGAATGTGATCTAATTTTAAAATAGATATTGAATATTTTTAAACACCAAAGAACATTGCAAAATATCTGAACAGTGCTGGAGTTGCATTCCGAACCCGAAGGAACCCAAAGTTACCTTCTTTGTCTCAGTTTCTGAAACACAAAGGGCTCACAAATTTAACTTTTTTTGGGGAGTGAGTGGGACATAAAAGAGGAGAGTCTTTTATGGGCATATATCCTTCACATAGACCCAATATTATAACCTTGCTGTTCCTACATAGACTCTTTGTGGGGAGAAAAGCAGCATGTGACCAGCCTAAGTCTTGGGCGGATGAGGAACAGTCTGGTTTAAGTGTCCTTTTGGGCTGCCACAGGGCAACAGATGCAGGGAACTTCTCTAGCCATTAGCACTGTGAGAGAAAAGAAATATGGCTTTCAGTTTCCTTATAATGAAAAATCTTGGATGTGCTTTCCTTGTCGTTTGATTTGGTCTCAAGAGTAATATATCTTTGCTTGCTTTGGCTCTGAGTTGTGTTACACAGTAAACTACGGACTATGCTAAATGAATTCTATTATAAAGGAAAGTAAACATTTGTCTTTGAAAAAGCAAAACAGTTTTTTAGCATACACTTGCCTTCCTAGAAGATTTCTCCAGTCTTAAATTGCAGTTATTCAGAAATATGTTGTTGTCTCTTATGACTGTTGCAAAAGTTGGAAAGCCATTTCTAGAGCTAGGTTTTGTCTCAGTCATTAGCTAAGCAATGAAAAAGCCAAGTGTAGTTCATGGTGGTTAATTCAAGAAATTAATTTCTGAAACAAGAGGCATAAGACTAAAAACCTGAACCACCTGAGAAGTGTAAGAAGCTGTGAGAGATTAGCTGCCTGGAGTGTTTTGATGCTCTTTTTAGACAAATACACTTTTTTACTGGAAAGTTAATTTCTACTCTTACTGACTGCAATAGATGTGAAGTTTATTTGATTCTTTACTGATTCTTGTCTTTGAAGCCCAGAAGGCAGGAGAAGGGTTGTTGTTTCTGCTTCCCTTCCTCATACAGAAGTTTTTGATCAAAGTCTCTTTTTTGGTGCGTGAGAGAGATGGTTTAATATTTTTTCCAAGTCATTCCCATCCTAAATGGTCATGCCAGCTTTATTTTCCCAGGTGCATCTTATGCTGTAGTAACATGCAGCACCCTCAATCTTCCAGTTTACTTGAAGCAGTTAACTCTTCTTGTTGTCCATCATCCACAATGACAGTTTTACTACCAATTACTGTTATCTGTTGCTGCCTGAATTCTTGCTCTGTGATGCACTGTTTCTATGCATTTTTTACTTTGTCATGAAAGTGCTGTAGAAGTCACCAGCAGCTGGACTGAAGCAGTGACTACTAATAGACTGTCAGGATGGAAACTGGAAGGTGACTGTACATACAGAAAGCAGTCCTAGAACGCATGGTGTGCATAAAGTTTTTATGTGAAGGGGTTTGTTTGCATTTTTTTTTCTTAACTTCTATCATGAATAGTTAGTGTTGTAGAAAATGCGTTTGTTTCATCAAGACCATTCACTGTTAATGAATCCATTTTCTCCAGTCTGTTGGCTTTCAGCAGAGCCCTGTCTTATCTTTACTGTCTAGCCTCTGGCAATAGAGGTCCTGGATGAGGCAGAATGGGAGTACAAACAGCACAATGAGGCTGTGATGTTTTCTGAACATTTGATTAAGCCTTTATGGCACTTAAGAGCCATAGTGGTCTCTTTGGTTAAGATAAGTCATCTAGCCAGACATACCATGAGTTAACTTCCTTCCCAGTAGGTGGCCTGTGCTAAACTTTGCATATGGATAGCAGTTGACCAGATAGCAATTGAGTACATCACTTGCACAGCCCTTCCTACTTGTATCCAGATTTCTGAAACCATTCAACAACTACATAATAAATCCACTTGAATTTAAATTCTTCGTGTTTAATAGTATGAACATGCATCAACATGACTTATGCTGTTCATTGCATTTCAGCCAAATGAAAAACGTCAACTAGTCAAATTTTAGATGTAGCTTTATTCTGCTAAAATGTCAGCCTATAACCAACTTAAGAAAAAAAAAATCTTTCCTATTTAGGAGCTACTTTCTCGAAGCACATGTTTTGTGTTAGGTTAGTGAGTTCACCCCTGCTGCCAAATTTAATAAAGTCGATGTAATACTCTTTTAACCAATGGAGTTTAAAACCCCAAATTGTAATGTCAGTTGGAAACCCTAATTGGAAAAAAGCCTTACTTGCCATGGGGTTTAGATAAGCATGAAGGAGCAAAATGAAAATCAACAGTACCCATTAATTCATATCTGAGTTGTGAAGTGGGATGATTTTTTTTTGAAATTACTGATGCAAATGTCTAAAATTTAAAAGCTTCAGCTAGCTCAGATTTTGAGCCTCAGCCTATTGTACTCTTTTAAATCTTGGTTTATTATTAGTGAACTTTCATTGCAGCTAGTAGTTGGCTGTTTACCAGTGGGCTCAGTAATGAAAGTTGGCTTGCATTTCACTGTAGAACTCAGGCTTCCTTTCTCAGCAGAGTCCTTTCTAAGCTCTGCTTGGGGAAACTCTGTCATGTTCTCATTGATAATGCCCAGCGTTCGAATTTTTTCAACCCAAATCTGTAGCATTTTCAATATAGCTTACTTTCTAAAGAATAAAAAAAAAGTAGGAAGAAACTTCTCTGCATTACTTAATAGAACTTTTTAAATTCCAAGGTTATTTTAACACTGAAATGCACCTTTACCTACCATCCTGTTCAATTCTTTCAGCTTGAGAAATTCAACATTTACACAGAGAAACGTTCCTTTCTAGATTATTTTTGTTAGGTAAACTACTATTATTAGAATATTAGCAATGCATTTAACTCCACCATAATTTGGAAAATATGAGAAAATTAGTACAAATTTGCCTTGATTCCACTGCCACCACCGCCAAGGCATTTTGTGGTATCTTGGAATTTAAAAAAAAAAAAGTTTCAATTTTTGTGCTCAATTACTGCCCTTATGCCTGCTTGTTCTTACAAATTAAAGACTTGAGTCTTTATACTGAACTGTATTTTATCAGCCAAATAAAAGGTTTTGGTAGCTTGGTTTGGTTAGAAAACTAGAGTGCAGCCAAATTTAACATTAATCTCATTTTTCATCTTTAGATGAGGCTAAACATCTCTCCAAATAGAAAGCAAAGTTTCCTTTCTACTGTCTGAGGGCAAAATAGACTGGGACTACTGCTTGTCTTAAAAATTTTAAAAATCCAGCTGCAGAAAGTCTAAACCCACACCATGTAATGTCACTCTAAATCAAGAGATGTGCCCAAAACAGTGAAATGGGGATTGTTCCCAAGTGCCAAAGTGTCATGCTAAACTGGGATTCTAATATGTAAACCCTAGTCTATAACATTTCTTCAGGTATAATGTCTTCGGCTTTTCTATATTGGTTTCATTAAAAGTACTTTGAAATAGTTTCAGAACGATAAACACTACATAGAAAACAACTTTTTAAAAATAATATCGAAAAGTATAGAATGACATTAGTTATTCTTGGTTTTTGCTTGGCTTAGTATTTTTTTCAGAAAGTTGTCTTGTATATTTCCAATTGTACATACAACTTACCTATATACCACTCTCATTAATTTTATTTTTATTATTATTAGTAGTAGTATTTAATATTAGATGAAATCTAAAAAAATACATGTAAAATTTGAGGAAGACAAAAGTCTAAGTTGTCGCTACTCTCATGGAGATAAGTTTGACCTGAGATGTTTTTGTTTGGGGAAAAACTCTTTTGTTTTATATGTCTGAAAAGACTTGCCGTGCTTATTCAAGCCCATGTATTTTTAGGAATTAAATAAAGTGATGTTGTTAGTAAGTGCACTAAAATGTGCCTGTCTTTCTGAATATTTTATGAGAGTAACTAAAGAAAATCCAAGCCATTTTTCTTCCCACATAATTGTACCTGAAGAGAATTTTGAGTGTGATCTTTCCTTGGAAGTGCATTCAGAGGAGGCCAGAGAGGGAAAGGAACTGTACTGAGGGATGGTCTGTAGATATCAATAGCGAGATGTTTTCCAGTAGCTTTGCCTCTAAATGCAAACACAGTGCAGGAATCCTTGTGGAAGCAAAACCAGAGGAGTAACCCTTGTAATCCTCTTCTTCCACTCCTCCCAGCACTGTACCATTCAGTTCAGCATTCCTCCTGCCAGACAAAATACCTCTCTCCCCCTCCCTCTCCCTCCTTCCTTCCCTCCCTCCCTCTCTCTCAGACACATGCACAGATGGGCTTTACAGCTTGCCCAGGATGCTTCGGACTCAAATTGCTTTGGCTGGGGCTGTGCCTGCCAAAGCAAATAGAAAAGGGAGGCGGAGGGAGGGATGCCTTTCAGGTATTATTTTTTATAACCAGCTAGGGTATGGCTTGACCTTAGCTCAGCTGCATAGCGGTGCAGTAAGGCGAGGTGGTCTGTAAGGAAGGATGATGCCTAACTGTTTAGACTTGATTTTAATGACAATTAAGGGGCTGTGTATTTTTTGAGGATATAGATTCTGGAGTTTTGTAGAGCAAAATTCTAGCTCTCTACAAAAGAGGTGCTTGGTAGGCAGTATTACTTTGGGGATGGTAGGCTGTGTTACGTTGGGGATAATGTTACATATTGCTTAAAAGTTATGGAGCTCTATTACAATTCATCTACTGTGGTTGTAGACTTGCTGAGGAAAGAAAGGCAGGTAGTGTCTATTTGTTTCTTCCATGACAGTGATACTCTCTACATCACTACAAATGGTTTGTATGAATGTCATAGGTGCAATATTATTCACTGCTTTTCAGTTAACTAATAAAATCATGTTGTTTCTCACCCCTGGATGGATAAAACCCTTATAGGAAGACCATTTCATAGCGTGAAATTGATATTATAAAATTATATTATTTGAAACTGTTTCCTGAATTTTGTCCTCTAAACTGTTGAATTCAGTGTCACCCAGCAGTGCAGAAAACATGAATGTGGCTGAGACAAAACTTAACTAAGCATCTTAGATATGCTCGGGTTTATTCTGCCTTATAGATCCACATGTAGGAAGAATGATTTTCTCCTTTCCAAATGGCAGAGCTCTTTCCAGAACACAAGGCAACAATAGAACAGTATCTTATTCAGTAGCTTTAAATAGGAGTCCAAATGGGACCTGGTTTTCTGACATATATGAAAGCAGACACTGGGATGCTAGCACAAACCACACTCTTACAGATTGCCACACTCACCCTAACGGCTATGGTGTGCCGCAGTATTTGTGGGCAGGAAGCAGCTCTGTCGATTGCAGTCTGCTAAGTGGAAACATTATAGGACCTAATTCTTTTACATCAAACATCTTAAAAACGACAGAATACAGACTTTAAGGGTACATGCAGACAGAAAAAATCTGTCTGGAGTTTTATGCATGGTGTCAACTAAAAGCTTAATTAAATGTTTATATTAGTTAATGTTAGTAAGTATTAATGTTAGTTAAATGTTGCTACAGAGAATCCAAAGACATATGAATGTTCTTCAGCCTTTAACTGCAGAATGAGAACAAATGATCTCTGAGTGCGTGCCATAGGATTTGGTCATGTGCTCAATTCTCTGCTTTCCTTAGTCAGTTCCTTTAACAGCAAGATTATCATGCTAGGTCTTTTCACTCTGATATTGTGTACACTGTGTTTTTTGACAATGGACTGTAAAATCCACCTGTAAGACAGGTACAAGGTACCTGTAAATATTTTGTAATAGTATTTCAACTTAAGGAGCAGCCCTAGGTAAGATGACCAGGTTATACCCAGAGCAAACTGTGTAGTGCCAATTCTGAGGATTTTGTGGATGTGTTTGGCTTCTTTATCAGAAGCTGCTATGAGCTGAGCTTAGGTGGGTAGGTGTTGATCTTGGGTATCACCCTGTAACCTATGTGAATTGAAGAGGCTGTGCAAACTTAGCTCTCCTGAACAAGATGTCTGATCTGTAAAACCCACAGTCAGGTGCCTTTACCTCTGAAATGATCTGACCAGAATGGTTAAAGATTGAATAAGCCATGAAAGTTAATGTAACCTCAATATTAGGAACAAATTTGCTCTTGGCCAGCTGTCGTAGGTTGACCTTGGCTGGCCACTCCCTCAGCAGGACAGTGCAGGAGAAAATAAGATGAAAAAAACCCTCGTGGGTCAAGATAAAGGCCATTTAATAATGAAACAGCAAAGGCTGCATGTTGAAGCAGAGGAAAACAAAAGATTCATTCTCTCTTTCCCATCAGCATGTGATGTCCAGTGAATCAGGGCCTCAGAACATGTGGCAGTTGCTCCAGAAGACAAATGCCTTAACAACGGATTTATTGCTGAGCAGACATCATATGGTATGGCATATTCCTTTGGTCAGTTTGCATCAGCCGTCCTAGTTATGTCCCCTGACAGGCTCTTGCCCAACCCCAGCCTACTGGCCTTTGGAGGGTGGGGGTTGGAGGGCAGCCTTGATGCTATACAAGCACTGTACCCAGAAAACTGGTGTGTTATTAACATCTTTCTAGCTACAAATACTAAGTGTAGCACTATCAGGACTGCTATGGGGAAAGTTAACTCCATCCCTGCCAGACCCAATAAACCAGCAGCTCATGATACAGTAGTGGTTCAGTGGTGGGAGTCTTGCCTGAACTAGTCTTGTTTTAGTTTTCACCCTCCTAGTTTTGTGAAAGAGGAATTCTCCAAGGCAGTTGAGAAAAATTAGATTCCTAGACAACCCCAAAATTAATCTAAGCCTGTAAAATTCACACACAGAGGAGCAGAGGACGTGGTATGGAAGCTAATGGAAACTATTAGCTGAAAATAAAGTTTACTGTGTGCAATACTTGGAGTAGTATAGTTCTGCAACAGGCATCAAACATACCACACTTAACTGGGCAAGCTCTGTTATTTGTCTGGGAGTAACTGCAAAAGCATATGAAAATTATAACAGTCAGTAACAAAAGAAATGTTATGTAATGTAATGATATCTGAACCAAACTGGTATCTCATTGTACAAACATAATATTGTCCATACGCATGAATACTGAAACAATCTCCAAGCAGTGCAAATGCAGCATGCATTCAGCAGAGCAGGACCACAGTCTGCACTGGGGTCTAGACCTGTAGAGGAACCTTCCAGCTGGTGGGAGTGCAGGGTCAAGTCAAATATGCTGACCTTTTTGGAATAAAAGTAATGTCAGTGTTTTGCATGTTTTTCTATAGAAGATGCAAGAGTAGGGGGGAAAAAAAGAGTATCTGAAAGAATAGAAGATGCAAGAGTAGGGGGGAAAAAAAGAGTATCTGAAAGAAACTGTGAAGTAAGGGGAAACAAAATATTATCTAACATGAAAAACATGTAGAGAACCTAATGCAGTATCTAATGTAGCAGCTCCCCAGCTTGTGTCCAGAGCATAGCTATTTTGGTTTCTCATGGAGGCACAAAGGGTTTTTACAGTTTTTCTCATTAGGAGCTATCAAACTGGCCTTAATAAATTCTGTTAGCTACTCCTTCCCCCACATGGATTTGTATCCTCTAACATGTGACTCTCTATGATCATGTTGAGCCAAAAAAGTTTGGAAGACTTACTGGGTGGAATTCACTAACCACCCTGTTCTCCAACAGAGCAAGCAAATGCACATTGCAAAGATAAACACTATGCCTTTTTACCCTGCTCACTTTACTCCAGTGAGCAGAACAGGACCTAGCCTGTTAATTTTTTTTTCAGATTGATCTGTCTTTTGATGTGTAATGTTACCTTCTTGTACGAGTAGTGAATTGCTTTAACAGGAATGAAAGCCAGAGCTGCTGATGCCAGTTCTGCTGGCATGGATGTGAATGATTAAGGGGCCTTCAGAGCAAGTGCTTACCCATGGGAGATCAGGAAATGGGGAAGACTGGATGCTGTGGTCATGACAGCAAGAGTTTAGTGTTGTGCTGGGCAGCAGCTAATGCCACACCTGTATGAAAACATAAAGCTAAAATAAAATTCCCAAAGAGATAGCAGCATTGAAATGTGTCTCTCAGCACCTCCTCTGCTATGTCTGCTCTCAATCTCTGAACACCAAGGTACATCCTGAAGGACTAACGTGACCAACACCATCTAAGCTGTCATCAGAGACAAGACTGTAATACCCGATCAGTCTAATTATTTGCAGTTCTCTGCACATGCATAAGGAAAGTTGTATCTTACCTCCTACATTTATAAACTCAAAACCAGTGTTACCTACAAAGTGTCACAAATGGATTGCAGTGTTTTATTTCTGGTGAGCAATGTTGCCATTATCCCAGCAGAGGGAAATCTGGAGACATTGTCAAAGCATATTTAGTTTTACAGAAGTAAACCCAGTTTGTTGTTGTAAATATCCTGAAATTAGTTAGTGAAGGCCTTTCTTTTTAATTATATGACTTCAGAAAATGATTAACTGATGATATTGCTTAGTATGCACTGGGAGATGTTTTTTTTTTAAGCTGTACTCCCAAGAATAAGATATGGGGCATTAAATACATCTGTGGTGTCACTTGTTTTTATGTAAAAAAATAGGGTTTGTAAGTTATTTGAACTTTTAAGTTCCAAATACAAGCAAAATGTATTATTTGGGTTTGTTTTTTGTTTTTTTTTTCTTCTTTAGGCATTTCATGTGTGATAAAAGTAGTCAGCAGATCTTCACAAGAAACCAAAGAAGGTATGCTTTAATATATTAAAAGCATCAGGCTTTGCTGAAAGGGACACACGCTATTTAACAAAAACTCTTCTGGTGCTTATCAAGAAGTTCTGTCCTTTGCAGTAACAAGTGGACAGTGCTGGGACAATGACAATAACATAGATATAGCTATACTGACGAAGCTATACATGGTAATGGTAATATAAAAGCACTTTTTTGTTTTTCATTGCTCATCTGCAGATGTAAAGAAGATGCAGAAGCAAGACCAATGTAATGGTACCCCCATAAGGGGATTATGCTGACCTACCTATGTTGGCCAGGGACAGGAACTTCAGATGCCTGAGCAATGTCTAAGTGACCAAAGTCTGTAATGTAAAACTAATAATGTGAAAATGAGGGATTCCTGATTAGTCATGAGGGTGAGGAAGAATAATTTTCTATTATTATTATTATTATTGTTGTTGTTGTTGTTGTTGTTATTATTATTGAATGTATAGGAACTGGAACAGACATCTCCACCACTGAGTGTCTTAAGATTAATTTGGTACCATATGCTAAAGCAATTAAAGATCTGGTAAAAGCCACTCAGCACAAAGCCAGAATTATTCTAGAGTGATAGAAAGTAAAACATTTGCAGAGGCAAACAACCGCAGACTCCTACACAATTTACTGAGTAAGTCTCCTTGGCTTTCTGCACAAGTTCTTGCCACAGAATTGCACTCCCAAATTTGGAATTTCGTTTTAATACTACTATTTCTGAAAAGGAAAAATAAATACGTGAGAAACTGAATCACATGCATAGTGCTACTTGAAGCCCAAGAGCACTGACTCACCATCACAAGGAACTTCAGCTCCAGTGGCTGATTTCTCTGCTCTTCAGCTTTTGCCAGAGGCTGTTGTCCCCAGCACTGCAGGAGCAACCAACAAGAATGTGTGTCTGCTCCTTATTCTCCTCAGTTCATAGTGTAAGCTAATGTAATGTAATCAGCAATTTATGCTAACATTGCTAGAAGCAATGGTAGGACTGTAAAGAATGTGCCATCCTCACTATGCAAGCTGTGCCTACAGGTGAGCCAGGGGATGACAAAGATCTTACATCTGCCAAGAAAACCATTGCCAGGCTAAGTCAGTAGAGTGTCGATTCCTTTTGCTGGTGTCTGAATCTCTCGGGAAGAATAGTGCTTACTACAAATTTGCTGGCAGGAAACAAGCTATCTTGATGTGTGGCAGTACCACAGAAATTACCCAGAATGTGCATTTTAAGATACAGAAGCTGGGTAACAAGCTTTCTTAACTCACAGTCCTGTCCAGAGCTTTGATTTATTGGTACAAGGAATGAGGGCAGTGTTAGCACTAACACTTATATGTGTTCCACAAAATAACTCTTCGCTGTCCCAGACAAAGCCTGTATCTGATCAGCAATTCAATCCTCTCTGCAAGTGGTAGGTCAGCAGGTTAAGTGGAAATTTGTGACTGGTTTGACGATCCAGGAAGACTAGAGTGATGTCTCACAGGTTTGTATTTGTAAGACAGAAGTATGTTGAGGTCAGTAAGTCAAAGGGCTCAGACAAGCGTTCCCAAATTGTTTCAATTCCTGTGTCAGCAGAGTACTGTCACTATTTAGTATTTTGAGATTTACTGCCAACAGGAAACTTCTAAAGCAAAGACCCCTGGGGCTTGTGATTGTATAATTCTAAACAGCATAACAATACTTTTTGTAGCTTTTATCAGTGGAGCCAGCAAACTGCAGCTCTGGGAGGCTCAATTCCTCAGAATAATTTAGGACAGGGCATTTGAGTTACAGAGATGCTTAAGAAGCCACAAAGACAAAAAAGAGAACCAAAAGGAAAGGAGTTTGCTTGGGCAGACATCTCATTCTGTTGCTTTCCTCCTGCTACTGTTACCCCATGCAAACAGACAGGTTCCTTTTGCACAGTGATTTGCTGCTTCCGTTTCTGCTGCAGCACGTAATTCGTTGTTTCTGGCACATCTTCTCCAGCTGTTCTTTGGCAAGAGCCTTCCTTTGGTGCTGCTGGTGGTTCAGTCTTTAGTGGAATAATTGAACTGTGTATACTTTTGGAAAGGCATATGTAATGATGGTCTAGGCAGTCCCTCAGTGGTGACTTTAGGCAAAAAAAGGACAGTGTGTGACTAAAACCAGTCCATATTTTGTGCTCTTCCTATACCACAGAACAAAATGCTTCCAAATGTTTATCTTCCATTGAAGAAAAATATTTTAATTCCTTCACAAGTTTCTAGGATTCTTTTCCAAATCATTAAAATGTACTTTAAGGCTTTCTCTTTAAATTTATCTTTCTCATTCTATATGGGTTATTAACTTTGGTTATGTAACACCATGAGGCAGATACCATAAATTGTTTGGTAAACAGATTTTTTGTTTGACTAAACAGATTCATGTTGAGATGCAAAATTCTCCTCTTTGCTACCGAGCTTCCCACCTCATGCTAGGCCAAATTCTTTAATCAAGAAGTGCAAGGAAGGACAAAACTCTTGTGGTGCATGTAAAGACAAACTGGTGCTTTAAGTCAGGTGCTTTTTGAATCTGCATTTACACTTGCTTTAAAGCCTTACCCAATTGTCTGTCTATAGCACTTCTGTGCTTCAGAGCAGTAATCACATGGGAAAATATTTCCAGTGCTAGTTCCATGCTGGGATATACCTTATTTTTCAGTAACTGAACATGGAAGAAAATGTAATTCTTGCTGCCTGCTGAGCTTGCTCTGTACCTTTCAGCTGTTTTGGAGTAAACTTGCTTCCTGTCCCTCCTTAATGTTTCATTAAGTAATTTCTACTAATTCTTAGGTGTTGTGTCATATTATGGTATATTTGGTTAGCAGAATGGAAAAATATTTAATTCTGTTGAATAAGATTTTCCCTGTTAAGTTCAGTGTACAGAAAAACATATCTGCCACCTTCACTTTCAGAAACCTCTGTTCAGGGCTACTCAGAAAATTTACTGTCAAAAATCATCTCTCAATTCTTGGAATTCAGTATATGCTTGGTGACAAAAATGAATTGCTGTTGGGGTAGAACATATTTAATATCCCATTTTTTATATTTCATGCTGAAAATAAATGCTCAATTTTTAGCAGTCTGCTGGGAATTCACAATTAGAAGGTATTCTGGGGGGGAAAACATCACTGTTCCTTTACCTGTTGTGCATGGTTTCAACCCAGAATGTTGATATCTTCTTTGTCCATCAAGATAAATAACTCCATTATTGCTTGGGCTCTCTGACCCATATCCTTTTTATTATTCTGTTGCCATATAAGAACCAGACATGGAGACAGCTGATTCCTTGGGAATTCTGTCTTCTCAGGGTATTTCTTGCCAATAATGCAGCAAACCTAGTAACTTAATGCATCTCAAGACTTACAGCAGCTTTCTTGATGTTGGTAAAATGCAATTTTTTCAATAGTTTCTTGATTTCGTCTAATAAAATTAGAGAAAGGGTTTTTTTAAAGCTCTTTTTTCCTCTTCAATCTTAAAAATTTAAAAGAAAACTGACATATTGAATTGCACCTTGTGAATGACCTAATATAATGCTTTGGAATGAACTGTGATGGCCCTTATGACCTCTTCTCCCCCACTAGTTGCTAAAAATTTCCCTGATAAATCTGAAGTGTGTACATTTCCACATGCATTTGTCTATAGTCAGGCATATATTTGAATGTATGGAGAAGCTTGTGTTTCAGTAACCTACTCTATGTACTTTCATCAAGGATTTTTAACATGTATGGAAATTATCTCTTTGCATGCATGTGAGTAATTACATCTGTTATTTGTAGTAGCATTGTTTTGCTGACTGAGAGGTTCAGCATTGACAGGCTTGCTCCAGCCAGGGGCAAGCTTGCTGATCAACAGGACAGCTGACTTAAGGTGCAAAATAAATAAAAACTTTATTAAGTTAATGCTTTTCTGCCTTTCTGTACATATTCTCCATTATTTGAGTGAAATCTATATATGACTGTTGAGCCTTTCTTCAGCCCTAGAACTTGACTCATGAAATGCCACGGTTACCCTCATCTAGTCTCCTTATAGCAGAAACTCCTTACTGGCACTATTTCTGCATGGATGGCCCTATCATGAGTTAAGCAAAAATCACTTTTTCTTTTAGCAAAGGAGCATTGGAAGGACAAAATTGGTTTTGGTGCCCCTGACCAAGAGGAAGGTGATGCACTGGCACTCTTGATGTAGTAAGGGGACTAGGAAGAGGAAAATAAAGTAGATTTGGTTTGTTTGCTATGAAGATAACCCAAGACCATTATGTAGCAACATAAGGAAAGAAAACATACAGAAATTCTGTGTGGAATGAACGCAAAAAGCATCTTTTATACTCCAGGTCTATGAGATATGAGCAGAATATACACTTCTGAGGAAGGCAGGCTATTTTAATATGAGAAAGCACCTTGGAATTGTTGTTCTCATCAAACTCCTACTTTTTTAGTAGCTTTTGTCTAAGAAATACTTTTCATTGGAAAATTCCTCAGGACCTGTGTCTAGGAGGAATGACATAGAAACCATTGTGGTTTTCCTTTAAACTAGCTTTTTAATTACATTAGATGCCACCTACAATGTACCAAGTCCTCTGGCTTGTATTTATTTCATTACTGTGAGTTGGTTTATGAGAAAAAAAAAAAAAAAAGAACTAGATTAATGCCAATATAAAGCTTGGAATGGCACTCCTCTCACCTAGAGAAAAATCTATGGTGATGTAAAACTTATTTATTCAGCAGTTCTTTTTCAGTATGAGCATCAGCTATATTCTGTGATAGAATAGAAAAGTAAGGGTAAGGGCTGTAAATGTGATGTTTTGAGGACTGATGAAAGGAAATTACAAACTATTTCTGCAGAAATACTTCTCAGTTTGGCTGGTTTCCTACTTCACAGAAGATTCTGCCACAACCTGAAGGCACTCAAGGGGTTTTTTAGGGGGAAAAAGGGGGTGGTGGTGGTGTATTTTTGGCCTGACACCCAAAAGTAGTATTTTACCTTTTGCTTTGTTGGTTCAAATTTCTCTGGAAATTGTACACTGACTACTCTGACTATGCAGAGCCCATTGACTGATTTGGGTCCTTAGTCTCAGGTGGAGCTTCTAGGCATAATTGTAGTACAAAAAAATAGTTCAGGGTACTACAGGAATGATTTTGTAGATGTTCTAAAGCCCTTGTTCTCCCTTGAAAGTAATTTTCAAGTGTATTAATTATTTGACAAGCATGATATTGAAAATGTAGTCTGAAGATTGCTGCTAATACACTTCTCTGTCCCATGCATCATCTATCCTTGAGGGAGTGCATGCAATGTGCAGGCTTGTAAGTAAATCAGGATTGCAGCCTACCTTTCTGGCAGTGAAAGGTTAGTGTTTGCTTGAGCAGTTAAGGAAGATTTATACATTAGCAGAGGCTTCAGAAGTGTACCAACCCCATTATTAGCTTGTGACACTAAGATCTTGTGTTTTGGGCTTGCTTTTAAATGGAAAGGAAGAGTGGAAAAACACAGAAAAGTTTAGAATTACTAGATGGGGCTTGGAGCTGTGCTCACCTGGCCAGATACTGGTCTGTTCTTTCTCAGTCTTTGAGCTTCTCTTTTTCCTCCATGGTCTTCAAAATTGTCAACAAGAAACAGCCTCCAAGTTTTGCCTCAAAACAACTGTTCCCTTTTAATCTGCTCTCATTTTAGTACATTATAGTACATTATAGTGTACATGTTTGTACTTGGCAGTGGTTTGTTAGCACAGGTATTGAAAGTGTAAGTAAGTAAGAACAAGGAAGGAAAGGAAAAAGCAAACCAAACCAAAACTACACTTCTGTCATCTTGGGTATTTTCCTGATCCTCTGGCTCTTCTTTTGACACTATTAAAGTCTTTTCTGTCAGCATATTCTTGCCACTCTGTCCAAAAACATCACAAAAGGTGTGCAACACTTTCAGAAGCACCTATAATTAGTGTCCTCTGGTGTATGGTAGCACTGGCAGCAAACTTCAGAGTGTTTGTGGAGAATGCACATCTGTTTCTTACTGCATTGACTGCTGTGAGTCATGATAAAGAAAGAAATTAATGTGTGCTCCCACACTGTCCAAAACTGCAGCAACTGATTTCCTGTTGGTAGTAATTTTTTGCTTGCATATGGATATTGTAGATAGGCAGATTCATTTTAGCTTGATACAGTGGGTGAATACCTCATGAAAGGCAGAAAGCCCAAATGGAGAAATACATTTCAGGTACCACATGCCTGTATTTGGTATCATCAGCTAACAGCTGATGCGTGTACACTTTTCACCAAACTGCTCAGTCCTGGTTCGTATTGGCAGAACTAATTGTGTATGAACAGTTCATCCATATATGACCTCAGAAAAGGAGTTTGAGAAGCCTGACTATCCTTGATGGCAAGAGGAAGGAAGAAATGTTGAATATTGCCCTTTGTTATTACCTTTTATCTGTGTCCACATATGGATGTTTGTATTGTGAATGCTGGAAGTTTTTGGTGTTAGCTGCATTCGGTCCCTATTTTCTTGTAGCTGTCATCAGGATTCACACAAACCTCAACCTCACAGCTGAGTTCCCAGCTGCCCTGTAAGCTTACTGCATTGTGCCTCATTTATTTGTTTTTATGAGGTATGCTGCTAGAGTGCTGTTTCCTCATCCCTAGTAAAACTGTTTCCTAACGAATCAAAACTACAAAAAGAAAATAAAAGAAAGTAGTTAATTATATACTTAGCAGTTTAGTTTGCGACATGCACATTCTTATCACTACTGCCTGAGGAAGAGGTCTGCAGTGTTTGAGGAAAACACCATATTCTGCACAAATGCTTGAAGTTCAAGTGCAAAAGTAGTGTCTGCATTGCTGTTACCTTGTCAGTCTCTGTGGTCTGAATCGGACTTGGGAGCTCTCAACACTAAAACTTCATCTTCCTTGTATCTTTCCTTAAGTGTTTAACCACTTCCCAAGCACCAAAGAAAAACTCATAGATTTAGTATGGGTGATCAAGACACCCATAAATTTCCACTGCTCCAGAGACCTCCCAAGTCTCCTACTGAGATGCACCACTTCCTGAGACCTCCCAGACCAAAGAAAGTTCCTTACAGCAGATGGGACCCAAGAGAAGCTTTCCCAAATGAGATAATGAGCTATGGAAATAACTAACATCAGAGGTCAGGAAATGTATCGCCATAGATCAAAGTGTACTAGAGACTAAAATATTTCTCTTCCACACCTCTGCAGAGCAGCTTTTGCCAAGTACTTTGTTGCTATGATGAAAAAACTGCATTATATGAGCAACAGTCCTGGGACATCTCTTCCAGAGAATGTAATTGAACCACAGAGGATATATTTGCTGGTAGCTGTGGTGTGAATCTGTATATGTAGGGGTAATCACACTTATTGGAAAGCTTACCAGTAATTGTAGAATCATAGAATCACAGAATCATTTAGGTTGGAAAAGACCTTTGAGATCAAGACCAACTGTTAACCCAGGACTGCCAAGTCCATCACTAAACCCCGTCCCTTAGCACCCCACCTATGAGTTTGTTAAACACCTCCAGGTATGTTGATTCCTCCAGCTTCCCTGGGCAGCCTGTTCCAATGCTTGATAACCTTTCAGTGAAGAAATTTTTCCTCATATCTAACCTAACACACACTCACACACACACCAGCATTAATTTGAGGCCATTTCCTCTTGTCCTGTCACCTGTTATCTGGGAGAAGAGACCGACCCCCACCTGCCCACAGCCTCCTGTCAGGCAGCTGCAGAGAGCAGTAAGGTCCCCCCTGAGCCTCCTCCTCTCCAGCCTAAACAACCCCAGTTCCCTCAGCTGCTCCTCCTAAGACTTTCTCCAGACCCTTCACCAGCTCTGTTGCCCTTCCCTGGACACGCTCCAGCACCTCAGTGTCTTTCTTGCAGTGAGGGGCCCAAACTGAGCACAGGATTTGAGGTGCGGCCTCACCAGTGCCAAGTACAGGGGGACCATCACTTCCCTAGCCCTGCTGGCCACACTGTTTCTGGTACAAGCCAGGATGCTGTCGGCCTTCTTGGCCACCTGGGCACACTGCTGGCTCATGTTCAGCTGGGTGTCGACCAGCACCCCCAGGTCTTTCCCACCTGGCGCTTTCCAGCCACTCTCCCCCAAGCCTGTAGTGCTGCGTGGGTTGTTGTGACCCCGAGGGCAGGACCCAGCACTGAGCCTTGTTGAACCTCATACTGTTGGCCTCAGCCCATTGTTCCAATGTGTCCAGACCCCTCTGCAGAGCCTTCCTGCCCTCAAGCAGATCAACACTCCCACCCAGCTTGGTGTCATCTGCAAACCTACCAAGGGTGCACTCAATCCCTTTGTCCAGTTCATAGATAAAGATGTTAAACAGGACTGGCCCAGATACTGAGCACCAGGGAACACCACTTGTGACCAGCTGCCAGCTGGGTGTAACTCCATTCACCACAACTCTTTAGGCCTGGCTGTCCAGCCAGTTTTTTTTACCCAGCACAGAGTATACCTGTCCAAGCCATGAGCAGCCAGTTTCTCCAGGAGGATGCTGCGGGAGACGGTGTCAAAGGCTTTACTAAAGTCTAGATAGACAATATCCACAGCCTTTCTCTCATCCACTAGGTGGGTCACCTTGTCACAGGAGATCTTGTTAGTGAAGCAGGACCTGCCTTTTGTAAAACCATGCTGACTGGGCCTGAGCACATGCTTGTCCTGCACATGCTGTGTGATGGTGCTCAGGATGATCTGCTCCATGACCTTCACCAGTACCGAGGTCAGGGTGACATGTCTGTAGGTTCCTGGATCCTCCTTGCTGCCCTTCTTGTAGATGGGAGTCACATTGGCTAACCTCCAGTCTTCTGGGACCTTCCCAGTTAGCCAGGATTGTAATCTTTAATTTAATTTAAAATCATTAAGAAATGATTAAAAGTGGCTGGGTAAGCACTTCTGCCAGCTCTTGGTGCCCATGGGTGGATCCCACCTGACCCCATAGTCTGGGGGTGTGTGTGTGTGTGTGTGTGTATAAGTGGTGTAGCACATTGCTGACCATTTCCCCTTCGATTATGGGAGCTGCATTCTGCAGTTCCAGATGTGTTGTCCATATACTCATTCATTATTCCTCCTGCTTTTTTTTTTAAATTTTGTGTGCGTGCGTATGTGTCCAAGGTTGCGAAAATAAGTATGTGCTTTGTGCTCCCCTTTTTGGTCGTGGACAGAGGACTAGGAATGAGGAACATGCACCACAGGGTGCTGCAACAACACAAGGCTAAAATACTACCAAAGAGAGGGGAAGGAAAATCATCATGAGCAGCACATGGAGGAAAAATTTCGGGAGGCTATCGGAGCAGGAGGCAAGGCATAAAGAAGACAAGGCAGTAGCAGTAGCAAGCTAGCCAGAGCTTTGGCCATGGTGTCAGACATACGGGGCAGCATCATCGTAGAGGGATTTGAAAGGGAAGGAGGCAGCACGGGGAGAGAGGCTTCCTCTGATGCTGCTGACCCAAGCTCAGAGCTGTCATTCAGACCTCAGCAGAACTTTAAAAATGCTTCTGGTCTGGTGCCTTCATCCACCCTCTTCAGTCACGTTTTGTGTCATGTGGCTCAAGAGGAAGATTGGACCAGTTTTGCTGGTGTAGGAGGAATGTTGGGAGCTAGTAGGAGGTTGGGGGAGAAACCAATTGCTGCACAGATTCTTTGAAGTTTGCCTAGCTACAGACTGGCACAAAAAAAGTTTTACAGGTATATTAAATGCATGTGTGGCATCTTTCATGCCCTATATCTGCACGGTACATTGCTCTGCTTCTTTTTCTACAGTGTGTTATCTTTATTTCCTCTTTACTGCAGGGAGCAGAGGCCTCATCTTTGTGATAAATGTGCCTGGCACCCTCTAATGGTCCAAGGTGTGCAGAAGCATGTTTAACAGGGAGTGGAAAACTGGGTGGTGCATAGATTGATAGACCAATTGCACCTAGCGGTGACATTACCACCATTTTCAGTGTGCAAGAGATGGTCAAGGCAGCAGAGCTGCACAAAGCACAGGGCAGCTATTCCCTTTGTTGCTGACCAGAGCACCCTAAATGTAAATGGCTTCACCAAGAATTGCAACAGTGATTGACCTTTAAATTGGGAGGGCAGTTTTCACATCTGCTCTTAAAATAACAGGTGTCTGCAGAGCTGTGACAGTTTGGAGAAGCATGCCTGTGAGCTTTGTGGTTGTACAAGGTGTATGTTGCCAGGGCTGTGAGGAGGGGTGGGATTCTTTTCACAGTGTTGGTAGGGAACTATTATATTACGTGTGGTGTTAGAAACCAGCTTGTCCTTGTGGCAGAGCACTGCAAGACGAAGTGCAGGGGCCCAGAGTGGGAAAGGCTCATTTGCTCCACTGTTCCCAAGTGGAGAGGGACTGGAGCCTTCCCAAGGGAAATGGCAATGCTGGAGCAGCACAAGGCCCTTGGGGTTACTGTGGATGTGATGTGCTCCGCATGGTGCCCACTCCTCAGGCTTTGGGCCATTCTGATACTGTGCATCCTACACGCTAGGATCAGTTTCAGGGCAAGAAAGTTGGAGAGGGACACGAGAACAACACACTTCAGGAAGACTTGAGCTAAGGCTGGAAGCTGATCATGTTTAACTACTTAATATCATCTCATGTAACCTCTCACAAGCAGCTTAGAGCCAGCGAACATTTTGAAAACCAATACCTCAGGCTGGAGCATGACCTGAGAACCAGACATGCTTATACATGCACTATTCTCTCCTGCAAATATTCTTCTTGGACACCATACCGATATGGAGAAATAGTGTGAAATGGGGACAATGGACATCGATTGTGATTGTATATGTCTGCTCAAGGAATGTGGGTATGGTGACTAGTCATGGGTGCGATGTCTGGTCACATAGGCACACAGCTCTGAGGAGACGCCTACAGTTTTGAGGAGACGCCTGCAAGACCACCACATTCCAGGCAAAGGACTGATAAGCTAATTAACATACGAAGCGGGTTTAGGTAACGAATATGTATAGGCGTTAATTGAATATTCATTTGTTTTATTGTATAAATGTGAGATGGTTCGTCACTTCGGGCATGCACGCTTGTGGAGGAGCGATCCCCCGTGCATCTGCGCGCAATAAACATACCTACTTTATAACTTTCGAGTTATAGAGTCTAATTCCGTACGTCAATACTTCAAAAACAGTGTATTTCCTACCTAGTTCAGAAGTGCCTTTTCTTCCATCTAGCCAGGATAAAGATGGTTGCATGAACCAGCTCTTTGAATTTATTTCTAGGGAAGTAACAGAGATGGCAGGTGTCCAAAACCCACAATGGTTTTCAAGAGTGTTTGCCAGGTCAGCTGCTTGCCAGGTCTATGAAGAGGCAAGGGAAGGAGATCCAGAATTTAGCCATACTTCTTGATGAAAGAGGATAGCATCATAGTCTAAGTTACGTATTTTCTTCTCCTTCCTCCCTATTTTTGTGCTAACTAGTGCTTATTTCTGACTGCCAAACACAGCAGAAACCACGTAACTTTTTCCTTAGTTATGTATTTGTAAAGAACTTGTTATTGTCTTGCTGTGGGGGAGGCAGAATAAAAGCAGTCTCTAGTTACTTCTTTGGTTTGGTCTTCAGAGATTTGGGACAGTCTTAAGGGACACCCAGAAGAGCTTTTGTGTTTCTGAGGTTGTAATTAACTTACGGCAGTAAAATGATTCTCAGTTTGTCTCGTGTGAAATGGGTGGGTCATGGGCTCTGGCTGGAACTGGTGCTAAAATGCCCGGGAGCAAGGCTCACAGCTAGAAGCAAGGAGATACAATGCAGCAGGAGGTGGGGTTGCCAGCAGAAAACTGTGGGCACCGCCAGTTAGGATTTGCTTTTTTAGTTGAAGCAAGAGTACAACAGACAGTAACATGGCACATATGCAACCGTGTAAAACAGCAACTCTTCTTTTAACCTTTAAAAAGGATTGTTGTATCCTGCTGCCGTTTTTTGCCTCTCCTTTGAGCTGAGGGCTCCAAGAACATCATCACAGAGATAGTCTTAGCAGGTTGCTAAAATCTGACTGCTGTGCTGAAAGGCCCATCCCAGAGGAAGAGGAGCTCCCAGTGTGGATGGGAACACAGGGTTCACTCAGCTCAGCTCAGCTCAGCTGAGCCAGCCATTGTAAGCTGACCTGTAGCAGAGACAAGTTTAATGAGTGTTTGGGATCTAGTGGATAAGCAATGCTACGCTGGTTTTTTTTATTCACATACATGATTTTTCAGGACTGTAGACCTTTTAAAGACCAACAGCCAAGTGCTCAGTGAGAAATGGGCTTGCCCTGAGTTTGACATGTGACATAACCCTCACTAGAACAGCAGAGTGTTCTGCAATGGCAAGAAAGCAGAGTCAAGGGGAGGAAAAAAGCATACAGAGTTTTATTATTTTTGTCTAGATTCATGTGTTTCTATTTTTCGCCTACTTGGAATGAGAAACCCACACCACATCCATGTGCTTCTCACCAGTTCATGTTGTGTTCACACAGAGGCACATGTAGAGGACCACGGGCAGCAATACACCACAGGGGCTTACACGACGACTAACAGTACCACTCACAGTATGCCAGTACACCTCTGAACCCTTGTACACTGCTTTGCTAGGTGAAGTCACCAGTGTAGTCTCAGAGGGAGGTCAGCTGTTAGCCAGTATGAATGGGGGCAGCAGACATTTTACAGCACCTCTTCTGTGCAGTGTCTTAAAATAAGGCTTAGCACTTCCCAGTCCACCTTGTGTGAAAGAGGGCTATGTCTGCCCACCACATTTTTAAAAAAAGCCCTCAGCCATAGGGAGAGATTAATACCAGGGTTGTACTGGTCTGTTGGGTTTATGTGCAAGGTTTTGATGGAGGGGGGGTCATGGGGGAGGTAGGAGATAGATGGACAGGAACGATGACTGCAGGAGTGGATTCTGTCAGAAGATGCCAGAAGCTGCTCCCATGGCAGACAGACCCAGCTTAAGCTGGCTGTGAGATGGACCCATTGATGGTCAAAGCTGAACTCACCAGCACTGTGGCAGTGCCTCCATGAAAATATGTTTAAGAAAGGGGAAAAAAAAACACCCACCCCACTGTGCAACAGCAGTTGGGAGAGAGAAGTGAGAATATGTGAGAGCAACAATTCTGCGGACACCAGGGTCAGTGAAGAAGGAGGGGGAGGCGGTGTGCCAGATGCCAGAGCAAAGATTCCCCTGCAGTCCATGGTGAAGACTGTGGCGAGGTGCATGGTGACACAGGTTATCTCCCTGCAGCCCATGGAGATCCACGGTGGAGCAGATATCTACACTACATACTCTGGACGACCCCACACCCAACCAGGTGGACATGCTCTGAAAGAGGCTGTGACCCTGTGGAGACCCTGTGAAGAAGCAGATTTTCTGGCAGGACCTGTGGCCCCATGTATGTAGTCTGTTCCTGAAGCACTGCACCCCATGGTAGGGACCTATGCCGGAGCAGTTCATGAAGAACTGCAGCCCATGGGAGGGACCCATGTTGGACAAGTTTGTGGAGGACTGTCTCCTGTCCACGCTGGAGCAGGGGAAGAGTGAGAGGAAAAAGGAGGGGCAAAGACAACATATGATGAACTGACTACAACCCCCATTCCTCTTCCCCCTGAGCCACTCAGTGGGAGAAAGAGAAATCTAGATGGGAAGAAGGAGTGAAGTTGAGCCTGGGAGGAAGGGAGGGGTGGGGGGAAGGTGTTTTTACGTTTGTTCTTATTTCTTACTATCCTACTCTGTTAAACAGGCAATAAATTAAATTATTTTCCTCAAGTCAGGTCTGTTTTGCCCATGATGGTAATTGCTGAGTAATCTGCCTGCCCTTGTTTCAACCCATGAGCTTTCTATAGTATTTTCTCCCACTGCGGTGTTAGGAGGGGGATGATAGGGCATCTTGGTGGGCACCTAGCAGCCAGCCAGGGTTAACTCATCACAACTAGCAAACTGACACAAGGGTCAAATGCAGTAGGCATGGAGCAGGACTAGAAAGCTGGTTTTCATCATAATGAATCCTCAGACTACATGGCAAGATGAGAGGCAAGTTGATGAAGAAATCGGAGTCACTCAAAGGCTCCTGCAATGGACTAAACCTTTCAGTTCATCAGCAAGCATTGCTCCATCATTCAACTTAGTCACTTCCACACCAAAACACATCTCTTTGACCTTTCTGAAGGAGGCTGCTGCAGAGTTCAAAGCTGGTTATCAGTTTTCCATGAATTACAAGCTCATATTGATATGGAGAAATAGTGTGAAATGGGGACAATGGACATCGATCGTGATTGTATATGTCTGCCCAGGAATGTGGGTATGGTGACTAGTCATGGGTGCGATGTCTGGTCACATAGGCACACAGCTCTGAGGAGATGCCTACAGTTTTGAGGAGACGCCTGCCCCTCTTCCTCTAACAAAAGGGGAGACGCCTGCCCTTCCTCCGCTAACAAAGGGGAGATGCCTGCCCTTCCTCCTCTAACAAAAGGGGAGACGCCTGCCCTTCTTCCTCTAACAAAGGGGAGACGCCTGCTCTTCCTCCTCTAACAAAGGGGCTATTTAAAAAAGAATGAGAAAAGGATGAGAGATATTCCAATGCTATCTAGAGGGAGGGAGTGCTAAGTCTCCTTGCTGGAGAAGACCGCTCCTTGCTGGAGACGCAAGGAGACGATCGGATGGTCACAAGGACATGAATCACCTACAAACCTGCAAGACCACCACATTCCAGGCAAAGGACTGATAAGCTAATTAACATACGAAGCGGGTTTAGGTAACGAATATGTATAGGCGTTAATTGAATATTCATTTGTTTTATTGTATAAATGTGAGATGGTTCGTCACTTCGGGCATGCATGCTTGTGGAGGAGCGATCCCCCGTGCATCTGCGCGCAATAAACATACCTACTTTATAACTTTCGAGTTATAGAGTCTAATTCCGCACGTCAATATCACTTAGTCTACCATCTTCCTTGAGTCCTGGTGCTGAGAGTCATCTCCCAGCTGAGGCTTTGCACACTGCCATGTTTTCATCAGCCCAGAAGGACTGGGCGTCTGCCCCAAAAGTGTTCCTTCCTTCAGGGACCAGCCATGGGACCACTCTAAAGACTTTTTGCATTTTCCTCTACCTAGGCAGTCTTACCTGACCAAAGAAAGCTATGGGAGCCTGGAAGTGGAGAAACTGCTGACTTTTCCTTTTCTCACTCCCAAGAACTGCTCTCAAAGCCTGCTTGAATTTGTGGGCTTTTGTACTGAGCACTGTGCTCAGCCTTGGAGCAGATGGGCAACCACACTGTGGGTCCAGCTTTTAAGAGAACCACTGATTCTGCAGCACACATGTTTTTGTGCACTTTCACCTCCAGGCGGGCTGGGATTTTTCTGTTGCTTCCCGTAACCCATGAATGCAAATGTCAAACCTGCTTGCTGATTAAAGAAACAAAAGCAATCAAAATCAATATTCACTTTGCATTTAACTACAGGAGCAAAATGGCAAGACCTGAAGCATTTAGATGTAATGAGGACATGGTGCTATGTTCACAATAGCATTCCTTCATTAATCACCCTGTCTGTGTGTCTGACACCTCTGTTCTCAGAGATAAGCGCTCAGGATGGTGTTACATCAGAGTGACAATGTTGTGTCATTGGGGCTAAGGGGGCTTCTTAGTGCTGTAAACAACCTCTCTGATATCACATGCAGGCACACTTACAAAGAGATATTTGCTGGAACCACGTAAGGTTGCACAGTCAGAGACCTCTGCCTCTTGCAAAGAGCTGGTATACCCGGTCAGTGTATGTAAGCAAAATGCCGTATGAGCAGGCTTGTGGGCAGAGCTCTTTTATAGCAGACATGACCGCAACAGCTCCCCTTCTGCTCTGCTCCCCACTTTCCTTGGAGGTGTTGCTTATAGAAACCAGAGGAAGAATTATCCTGTCTATCTGTGCAAAGTTCTTCATCTTTTCTGTTGTGGTTTGGTGTTTCTTCCATCATGCCAAGATGCTGGCAACAGGATTGTCTCTGCAGCAGCCTGGCAGAGGTCAGGTCGTGTTCCTGTGTCCCATCAAATTAACGGTTGTAATAGACATGACTAAAGGCTGTATCTGCCTGAAGTTGTAGGTTCTCTCTCTGTTCACCCAGGTGACCCTAAGTGCTCTTACTGACGTAAGTTAGTAAAGTAAAAGTAAGCTGCAGTGACCTCTGATGAGACAAGTTCTCCTATTCTGGCTTAGTTCCTGCAGTCCTTGTTCAAATAAATTATTTCATTAAAACTAATGAGGCTTTTTTACAAGAGTGCTATGACCCTTTTTGCTTTTCTCAGAAGATCTATTTTTTCTTACCTTACGGTAATTGCTTGGAGGAGTAGAAAACTCTCTTGTACCCTGCTGCTTCTGAAGGAGTGTTACCTTTCTGGGTACAGAACACAGGCAAGGGACAGGGCAATTAGTTTATGGGAAAAATTATTACCTGATTTATGTAATTGTTAATAAAAAATAAACTAGTTTTTCTTTTTCAAAGTGTCTGTTATACCCTGTGTGCTTGTGCACCTCATGAGAAAGCTCTGAAGTGACCTTTCAATAAGTGTTACTGACTGAAGTGAGGACAAGGCCTGGGATGTCCCTCCTTTGATGCAATGCTACAAAAGTGAAATGTGGTGCTGCTGTTATCCTTTAGAGGATGTTAGCCCCCAAGCAAATAGCAAAGCACTGCTAATGACACTTCAAGAGCATTCTAGAAGATGTTTAGGAGTACCTTTCCTATGTTTGTTATCTCATGCCTCACTTAAATTCATTAGCTCCTGCTGCATATTCCTGATAATCCATTTAAAAGTGGCTATGATGCCATTTTTGATGGGACGATTAAGACTGACCTCAGGTGGGAAACAACCAACATCAGTAGCACATAAAGTCTTCAGAAATAGTTTTCAGAAGCCCCAAACCATAAGAAGTATATAGTGAAGTAATAAAAATGCAGATGATGTGGTGTACCAGAAATGTACAGAGGAAAAAGCAAGGCCTGAACCATGCAAATGTGTTCTTAGTTTTGTAAAATACTTTTAATGCTTTGCAGACCTCTGCTTCTGGATCCTCTTGGCCTGATTAGAAAATGCCATTGTCATTTGCAGGTTCATTTATGGTCAGGGGATTGGACTGTAGGATTCTCAACTGGAAAACAGTCCAGTGTGCTGTGAAACTGGCTTTACCTGGGAACACCAAGCTATCATCTAAAACAGCTGCCCATCTAGGGAGGCCAGTGCCCACTTTCCAATTATCGAAATATTTATTGCAAATTTTTAAGTGTTTTATAATGTGAACAACATGATCGCTAGTTTTGTGGAGTGGGGGTAGTTTATGGGACTTATGGCAGGGTTTAATGGACAGCACTGTGGAAACATCTTTACTTAGAGAGGAGCTTAAATTTAGAGGGCGTGCCAGTCCCAGGAGGATTTTTCTTCATGGATGTGGATAGCTTTCCCACTGAGGAAAGCTATCCAAATCAGCAGCTGCTCATATTTGATCACAGTTTTCCAAGCAGTGACAGCAGTGATGAGTGTATTGATGATAACTGGCTCCAGTCACCCTCCCATTAGCTGCCTGGGCTGGCATGTTCCTGGTGAATGAGAGCAGTGGGGAGAAGGGAAACTTGTCTTTGCACAGTTAACCAAGTGCCCTTACTTAGAGAAGCTGATTTGAGAAGGATTTTCTTAATTCAGTGCAATATTATGCAAATTTGCATTTAGGAAGGTAGCAGCACTGCCCAGGAATAGGATGCAAACACCCTGTTCAGTCTGGGGTGAGGCCGGGGCTGTGGGGAGCAGGGTGGCTGCCGCCTTCCCGCATGTCTGAGTGAGCCCGGCCGTGGCAGACCCCGCTGGCCCACCAGAGAGCTGGCCTTACCTGCTGGCGGCTGCGACGCCTGCAAGCACTGAGGAAAACAGCTGCCAGTCCCTTGTGCCAGGCAGCTTTGGCACTGTGGGTCAGGAGAAAAAGTCTGTCCTGTCAGTGCTGTACTGGCCTCCGCATTGCTGCTGGATGGGTATTGGAAGCGCGGCAGAGGAGGCAGGTGGATGCACTGCACAGCTCTGAAGTGCCTTGTGCCTCCAAAGCTGTTGGACACGCATTTTTAGAGAAGAAATCATTATGTCTCATTATAGCGTATATATGTGGGACAATGTGGGCCACTGTATCTGTGTAGGTCAGAAGAGTTTAATTTTTTTGCTTTAAGTGTTTGGGTATGCAAGTGTGTCTTAAGAGCCTGAAAAGCATATTTAAAATTGTTTTAGTAAGCAGTCACCTTGATGCGACTTCGCAGTTCTAGGTCTTACAAAGCTGTTGCATTAGCCACAGCATTTCCTTCTGTCATGTATTTCCAGTGTTCTGGTTGTGATTCAGAGAATGAGTTCTAACCAACACATGGCATGGCAACTTAATACCCATCCAAGGACTGGGCACGGTGCATTTTGGCAGTCTCTGAGGAAAATAGCATCTGTGCAATTGTGGATACTTGTAAACAGATAGAAGTGGGTGGTTCTAGTCAGTAAAAAGAAATACTGGGACTTGGACCTGTAGCAGCAATACCATCCTGATGTTGTCCAGCTCCAGCAAATGAATTTGGAAACAGACTTCTGAATGTTTTTTTAAAAGATGTGGAGCTGCATGGGCATCCATTGCACCATCCTATATATGTTCACATTAAGAAAAATAGTTTGAATTTAATATAGACTTTGACAATATTCAGAGTCTAATTTCCCAGCTCTGTTCTCTCTGCAGCCCTGTTCCCCTGGGCTGCTCCTACCCTGCCTGTTATTGTGGATCCTGCTTATGCCCGATGGAAACCAAATGATTGCTGCAACTTACAGAAAGAGTAATTTGCGTGGCACTTACTACCTAAAACAGTGAAAAATGAACAAGCCTTGCCACACTGGGCTCTGTTTTTGTGGCTGTCGCCAACAGCTCCTTCTTGAAAAGAGCACCATGGGGAATTGGCCTGGGTACAGTGCTTGGACACCTATCAAAGATTACCCTCCCCCCCCCCCCTATCTTCCTTTCTTTTCACTCACCCACTGTCAGTATCTGCCCTCCCAACAGTTCTCCATCTTTCCAAATCCAGAATGTTGCTCGTTGAAATGTGAATGTTGATTCCTTATTTCCTATTTCTACCTTCTGAAATGTTTTTCTCCATTATGAACTTGAATCAAAATGCTGCACGACGCCCCCAGATCTGTGCATTATCTCTGCTGCTTAATGCATATGCCATACACGAGACAACTGTTACTGCTCCAGTAGGTGAAATTATGACAAGTGGAAAAAGCTGTGGGCTGCCATGTACATTAGCGTTAACTACCTGGAAAGTGTACCCTTCTCCAAGGATTATGATTCTTTGCTTGTTTTATTGCTACTGTAAAGGTGATTTCCTAAGGAAAACTCTTTCAGAATAGCCATTTCCAAAGTGTTGCCACATTTCATGAAATCTGAGGACTCCCAAATAAATCAATTCAAAGTAATACTCTTCTTCCGCTTAAAGGTGATGTTTTAAGAACTGGCCTTGCATGACAGCCTACTTCACACATTTGGTGAAAGATCCTGATGAATGATAGCAGGTGAAAAAGATAAACCCAGCTCCTGTGTGGCGCATGAGGCTCCTCACACCATTGCTGTATCCTATCAACAGGAGTCACTCATCTGAGTTTCCCACCAGGAAATGCACAAATGCAAAATATGGTTGTATTGCCTAGCAGACATTTCAAATCAATTATTACCTACAAAGGCTGATGGAATGGTGAGAGATTTAGAAAACAAATCAAAAGCCAACAGCTCCTTCATGGCACTGAAGGCATGGCATGGGCGAAACAAAGCACATTCCTGGAAAACAGCTGCCCTTGACTCTGACATGCAGAGCACTGGTAGAAGACCAGCACTCCCTGAATGCTGACATCAATATATGAAGCTTTCTTACTGCTTAGCATTTTGAGGAAAAATTACATGTATCCATAGTGGGTGTCTCACTGTTTCACGCTGAAACAATTTCCTACCCTCAAAGTCACTGTTGGACTGATAAAACTTACAATGACTCTTGCATATATACCAACACCTTCTTGAACTGTTGGCAAATCAGTTAGCTAATTTCAGTGTTGTCTACCAGATATCCAGCCCCGCTCTGTGCATGTGTCTTGGCATACCAAAAGTGTGCTCTACTACAAGTCAAGTCCAAAAGTGAAGAATTCAACTTGAAAGAACTGATAAACCAACCATAACACTCTACTTTTATTTTCTGCTAACAGGTTCTGTTACTATCTTATGTCTAAAACCAGATAATCACATTTTTTGGTAAAAATATATACAAAAGAGATAAATTTGGCTGTAGACAATCCATGCCATGAAAAACTCCCACAAATGCTTAAATAGCTGTTGTGAAAAATGAATGTGCCTTTTGCATGACAGCTCAATCATTCATAAATGTGGTTATACCATTCTGCATTGTATTTAAGTAAGCAAGCTTGGTATTCAGTAAATTATTGCCAACTCCACAGCAGTCTAGTGTTTTCTGGGCTTAGTAGGAAACCTGCCTGAAGTCTGAACTCATCATTTCTATTAGCTTGTGTGAAGGCAGAAAGTCATGTTTTGTGTAGTGGTGATAGAAGGAATTCGCACTGATGGCAGAAATTAATTGTATTGCCTAAGGTTGGTTGACTCCTGGTGATGATGCAGTTGCCATTTGGCAATGTGTTCAACATCCTCTGCGCCTGTAAACCAAACAGAATAACTTGGGCGAAGCTGGTGAGCCCTATACGTGGAAAGAGAGCTCCCAAAAAGTGGAAGTAGCTTTTCAGTAGACATATTCACAGCCCCAGCTGCGGCTAAGCTTTGTCACTAGGCTGAAGGTTCTGTGGTGTTTGTTTGTTTTTTTAATTCAGAAAGCTTGATGCTTTTCCACAGCCAGGTTAAGCTGTCAATGTTCCCCATGACAGATTATTTCTGATCCTGTGCCACTCCCTCCCATGCTTACTCTGGATAAGCACTATGAAACTGATCCAGACTAAAACTAACCAATTTGGCCAAAACCTAACCTTTACTGTAGGTCAGAACCCAACAGTCAGCTGAGCAGTCAAATCAGTGTCAGTGCCAGCACAGACTGTGAGAGTATGTAGATGGAACCAGTCCCAATCAGTTTTACTGGAATGCTTTTGAAGTACTTATACTAATCATTGGCAGAGCCAGCACATCATTTTCAGTATAAGCTTTGATGTCACAGTCACTATGTATGGATCTACAGTCAGGACTTCATCATTATTATTTGAGATGCCAAAAACGATTAAATATTTGTCAATTTCTTCATTGAGCAGTGCACATTTTAAAATAATTTATAGCCAATTTAACAATGTTAAATGATGAGATACACATGTATGAGCACTTTGCTTCATGTCAATAATATAGTGAAAGTAAATGGGTTTACTTCTTCTCAAATACTGAAGAGTACATGCAATTCTTCTCCATTACATAAACTTTTAAAGTATGCTTACCAAAATACTGTCTTAATATCTGCCATTATTGCATAAGGTAGGACATCCATCAAAAGTGAGAAGGATTGTTTTGTCTGGTCACCTGTTTTGTTGATTTCCAAGGAACCTAGCCAGAGCTATACATTCACAGTTGTAATTCAAGAAACATGGCTTGCACTTAGAGAGCGTTATTCGCTCAAGTTCACAGTAACTTTCAGTGATGCTGGCTTGTTGTGTCTATGCACACAGATCACTCCTAACCACCTAACAGCAAATACTGAAAGAACCATCTAACATTTACCTACTACTCTGATGCACAGAATTTAGCCAGCAGGAAATGGTTAAATTTTTGTTACGTCTCATTCTGCAGACTCTTGCTCACTGCTTGGCAATTCCCTCACTCAGCATCTCTTAGCTTCCCAGTGGCACACATTGCATTTGCCACCAGTCTCAGGTGGGTGAACTTCTTCAGAAATAAGGTAGTGCTGTGCTGATTATAATTTTTACATCTTCTTACTGTTAGTAGAATACTTCAATAGGGAAGTTGTAGCCTGTGGCTACATGTTTTTATAGACTTAATATGAAAGAAGCCTCAAACTCTCATCCCAAATACTGAATGTGTAACGTCTTTTACCCTGAAAGTGTTTTGTGTCCTAACATAACGGTTTGTGCTTATGGAATTGTATTATACCACTAAATCTGCAGTTTAGTCCAGATTTTATCATTCGATCATGTTAACAACTGTTTTCAAGGAATAAGAAAATGTTAAAGAGTAAACAGTGTATAATGTAATAATAATATGCATAATTATGCATAGTCTTCTGTGATTCTCTGTGATCATAGGAAAAAGGAAGAGGGAATAAGGAATGGGAATTTTACTGTTGAAAGTCAAATAAGTGCAATATTCCCAAACTGCAAAATCCAGGATCACAATCAGTGTGAAATCCTCACCAAAAGCTTTTGATCTGTGGGATTGTGTACTGATGACAAACAGCCAAAGGAGGAATGTGAAATAATCCAAGGAACTAACAGGGCTAATGGAACAGACATACTGACCCTCATAAGGCTAACATAGTGACCACGAAGAGTCAATGTTGTGGAACTAGGGTAAGAAAAAATTTGCAGACCCACTAATTGCCAAGACGAACTACCTGAAAGTAACAAATCCTCATTATGATGTAATAGTAAAAGTAACTCCCCCGAAGCAGAAACTGTAGAAGGGTACCCCTCTCCACCCCCTGCCACCTCTGAAGCAGTTTTGTATATGATATTATGTAAAGAGCTATAGCTAATGACATTGTAAACCTCCTAAACCCAGAAAAAGGTGTGCTAGCTTTGTGGATTTACCACCTAGCACCATCTCTGTACAGAGATGAAATAAACAAATACCTCGACTCTTATGTGTTGATCAGCTTTTGCACACTGGGTGAAAAACCCTGATTTTGGGACAACAGTACTACTCAGAGGTCTTCTATTAAACTGTTTTCACAAATATAAAAACTTAATAAATTTTCTTTCATAACCACTATACTGCTTACTGCTAGTTTCAGAAGGGGATGTAGTACTTTTTAATTTTTTTACGGCATATACAGAGACAGTATAATCAATTAGTGAAATCTTTCAAGTGGCATGCATAGAGATCTTCATAGAAGGTGGAGATCAGGAAATACAATGAAGTGCTGAAGAGATACAGAATCTTTACAAAGCTCAGACCCCACTTTCTGTTCTCCAGGAAGGGGCCCTATTTCCATACAAACACACAAAACAGGAACAGACTTTGAAAATCAATACTGTAGTTAATTAACTCTTCCCTCTGCATCCCCCCTCCCGCCCCCAAACAAAGGACAAGGAATACTGGAATCAGAATGTGTTGTGATGGTACATGCACTGTACTCTGCAAGAATGTGTCAGGTAGACAGGGCAAAATTTCCAAACAACTTCATTTTCTGGATTTGAAGGTTGGGTGGGTTTTTTGGTGTATCATATCATGGCAGAGTACAGTGCTGCCTGGGACCAAGACTAAATTCAGAGACTTGGTTGCTAATGCAGCACCTTCTCACTCAAAAATTAAAAAAAGTACAAAAGGGATGAACTGACTCATACATCTGCTTTAGGCAGCTAAACAGAATAAAGACTAAGCGTAAACAAGCTGGCTCCTTCTTTAAGAGGTCAAAAACCTTTATTTTTATAGATGGTTATATTAAAATGTCAGCTCTTGAAGACACACCTTTGTAGACAGTACTAAGCTTCTAGAACCTCAACAATTAAAGAAAGGAACCCTCTAGTTGATCAATATGTCATGGCTTTATCTTGATCTTTCTTTCCCTTTAGAACTCTTTTTTCCTCAACTGGCAATTTCAAGAACATGCCATGAGCTGAAGAATTCATTATCAGTCTTCAAAACAATTTAGCATGAAGTTTAAAGTAGCAAATTAGTACTTAAGGAATTAACTTTGAGAATGTCAAATATAAAACTTAATTCAGTGAAATACAAAGTAGACAATACTATGCTTTGCAGGTATATTCAAAGCAGATGTGCATATCACAATGACTAGTTGTATGATTAAGTCTTCTACTGATCACCACAGTAATCTGCCTCACAATCAAGAAAGTAACACACATACCCCAGCTGCAGTCAAAAAGAAAGAAATCCTGTATGTGAAGGTTTCCAATGTATTTTTTAAGAAGTCTTCCCTTGAAGACCCTTGCAGAATACACTACATCAATGCAAAAAATCTGCCCATAAAATTATGGTTTAATCCACTCGGCAAGGGTCAAGTGGCATGAAAAAAAATCAAGCCAGCAAATTACTTATTGACACTAATAGGTTACTCGGATAATTTTCACCACAGATTTGTCTGTAGGCTGCAAGTGTTTTTCTAATGCAAATGTAATTTATGTAAAAGAAAAAAAAGGTAGGCCACCAACTGAAAGAAAACATTTATTGAACCAAAGTCAATACTCTCCTTTAATATCTACAAGCCAACACTGAACTGACTTTGAGAATGAACACAATGTACAAAAGAATTATGTCTGTTATAAAAATATGTCAATTCTTTATTTCCTGGATATTGAGCTGAAAACATTTTGACAAGTGCAAGATAGGTTTGGCAAGTAAATTTAGGCTGCTATTACCAATGACAAAGTTCAAATAATTTTGTAATCATAGTATACCTAAGACTCATTGATAAAGTGGTATTGGAAATGCTGACCTCTAAAAAGAAAAGTATCACTGCACTGCCATGTGTTTATGCACCCAGACAATTGAACATCTTGATCTTCTGTTGTCATGAATGAATACTTTCATCAGTGAAGGCTTTCCAACCTAATCTGAGCTATTCAACCAGATAACTGACACCTACACCACTGGAATACAATTTAGGGAAGGCAAACTACCTCCATGGCCCTGCATTTTGTGTGGTGTTTGCAAACTGAGAGCACAGGTAGGTTCATACATGTTTAAATCAACCTGACAGCTGTTGCAATTTGAAATCAGGGAAAGGATGGAAAAATAATAAAGAATCATTTGACAGCAATCTATATTTATGAACACATGTGTATAAAAATGGATCCGACTAGGCTCAGTTATGCCTTATTTATTTGGGTGGGTTTTTTTTCCACGTAAAAATTTAACTCAACCAGGACTCAAATCATTGACTTCTCTCAAACCACTAACAAGAAGGAAAAAAGGGACCATTTACAGAGATAATCTGAAAACAGCAATATTAAAATACAATTTCACAATGTGTGAAAGAAACATGCTTTGGAACCTGAGCAAAAGGCATTTTACTGACTTAGTAAAAAGTCACCCTGTATGTTGTTTTCATTGGCATCTGTTCTGCCAGATTAGTATGTTGCTCTTAGCAACTTCCATGGCCCCTAAATATTTAGTACACAGAAACTGCAAACTACTTGGAGAGGTCTACTAAACTTTTCAGCTAATATTGCAGGCAGTCTGACATGCTGCTACTGGAAATGACCATACAGCCTAAAATTAAGAAAAACTGTAGAAAGAAAAAGAAGCAGCGAAACATGATATTTTCTTTTTTAAATAGACTAAAGCGCTTCCACAACACTTAGATACGGTCTACATTGGTTTACAGTCTCAAGATCAGCTCTTCCAAAATAAATATACTGAACATTTACAACAAATGCCTCATGAATGCAAGCTTTCTCTTTATTATTTCAAGACCAGTTGGATAAAAACTAAAATAAAGACATAACTCTGAAGCAGCTAAGTTACAAGTCCTTCAGAAACAGGCATGACTTGGTGCTACAGCAAAATATTTCAGCAGTCTTGCAGTAAGCTATTTTTTATTTTTTTTCTAGCACCAAGTGGGCCACCATACAAAGCAACCTCACAAAGCATGCGGTCATCTACTCTGCTGATTTTGTATGAAATAATCATTTGTGCTTGCAGGTCCCAGACCTTTCAAAAACGCATATAAACAAAAGACGATTGAAAACACTAATGGAATGGAAACTCACTCATTTCTAAATCAACTTGAGTGGAGAAAAGATTTAAAGACTAAGAAGCAACAGAATGCTGTGCATTAGTATTTGTGAGGGATGAGGGATGCTAAGGTTGGTGCTTTAATTTGCGTTAAAACAAAAAAAAAAGCTAAACCCAATCCTAAACAGCTCTATGTCCATGATACTGATAGAGGCCAATGTGTGCATGCCACTGAAAGGCACGGTTGGACCAATCTGATAAATGGCATCATCAGAGCAGAACAGCAACTTTGCACTGGAGTAATCACAAAGGGTGAACAATAAGCCATCACTTCTCTTGTCATGAGCACAGAAAGCAGTCACCAAGGCAAAAGAGGGGACACAGGAAAGAAGACAAAGGAACTCACATAAACCTGGAAGACAGAAAACACACATTAAACTGAGTTTTGAACATTTTGAGTGATCATTTTCCTACTGTAACATTGCTAGTCATTGTTTTAACACCATATATATTATGCCCAAATGGACAGAACTGTTGAAAAAATGGTACCCTAACCATATCATAAAATTCTTCTAAAGTTTGTTATACAACTGATTTTACTTGCAAACATTTATATTTAAGATGATATTGTCGGCAAAACAGGCTTATGGACAGACTGATGCAGTCAGGACAATCTCTTGTTTGTTGTGTAAAAAACACCAATATGCTTAGACGATACTGAATTTTTTACTCAGAAATACCTTTTAAAATTTGGCATCATAAAGATATGGCTATTTATAGGGAGCTAATCATGAAGTAGTATGACTGTTCTTCCTCCTACTCTCACAGCGCGTAAAAAGCAGAGCACAATACTTACGGGAAAGTTTTCCCCAAGGTTATCCCGCCTTTGTATCTACAAGCTGCATCTGAACATTTGCAGACATGCCACCTCCATAGCCTCCCTTGGACTGCATTTGGTTCTGAATTGAGCTGACCTGGAGACAGAAGGGAAAGAGGAGCAGAGTAAACAAGAAAGGCAGTTAGTGAGCTATGGTGTCTTCTTGCTTCCAGTTTTATTTCTTGTTTAGGTTTGGTTTGTAAGTGCTCCTTTACCACTCCTTTACTTTTGCATGAGGATGTGTAGTGCAGGCTGGCTGCAATTTTCACTCCTCCAGGCAGCTTAGCAGGAGAGCTGGAAGAACTGGTGTTGAGGCAGAAGTTTTTCCCCTCTCGCAAAGAAAACTGGCTGATTCAGGCTTTCACTGACCTGTCTGATTACTCAAAAAATTAATTTTCATCGAACCTCTTACTGGTATCCAACTCCACTGCATCTGGCAGGCCACAGTTTATCCTGTTATATGGAAAATATTTTTTGCCAACTACGATAAGGGAGAGAAGTTGACACTATTATGTTAAAATATAATCGATAACTTAAAAAATATCTGCATAGTATCTGCACTGTACGGCCAGCTTCAGATAACTAAAAAAGGGCTTTTACAACCAACAAGGAGGTTTTGGTTTGTGGAAGGTTTCTGTTTATCTATTCACTTAACAGCATATGCTGCTTTCCTTAATTGCTACTATTCCTTTAAACACCGGGCACTTATTGTTTAAATCATACTCAATCTATCAACTTCCCTGGAAATGGCTTATTTGAAGGTATTTTTAGCCTGATGCAAACAAATACATAAACCACCACCCCGCAAGACATATGCATTCCTCTATGCATTTCACTGCCTTTATGAACAAAAAGGAAGGGAATCCACAGTCAGTTCTTTCTTGCTTGTGTTGCCCGAGTGAAAATAATCATCTCCATGGGCCTGTGGGAAGAAAGCTCCAACTTTAAAGGTATATAGTGACCACAATAGAACGTATTCAAGGCTGCAGCTTCTGAAATTGAACTTGCAGCAAAGCTTATGCCTGCAGGGCACCACTTGCAATTATTAAATGTATGCTCCTTCAGAGAGACCTCAAAACATCACTAGAAAGCTGTATTAAAACAGCACTGAAGAAATATTTCCAAGGAGCTTGCATGATTATTTCCCTGTCTACAAAGACAAAAGAAGTATATTCTTCTCCACAGCAAAGCAAAACACATGCACACACATAAAATGAATGAGCACAAGTAATTCTTACACAGTTTCTCAAACCAATGTGAAAAAAGAAAGCCTGTTTTAGGATTTTTGCCTTCAACAGTATGGCATATTGCAGCACCGTGCAAAAGATCTGATTTTTATGTATTTAAGCATTTTCTGTCTTGGTGTTTTGCTCAAATAAGTCATACAGTTGCAGCAAAACAACGTTATATGCACATTTTTCTTCAGGAAAAAGTGTTCAGAGCCCACACTCTAGTGGGTCTGACATCAGAAACTACAAACTCTGTAAGAAAGTGTGGATAAGTGCAACCACATTCACAGGGTGGTGTTTAAGATTCTTTACATGTCACCAATCTGGTTGTCACCTTCACCAAGCATCCTCTGTTGCTCATTTGAACAAAAGGAGTTTGAACTTAATCTTTTTTTTTTCCCTCAGAAAATAATTAATCTACATGTAAATGTATTCACAAGAACTACTTGAGGATAGTATTAATTCCAGCTGAATGAACCCTACCTTTAGCAAAAAAGAGCTAGAAAAAGATCTCCAGGCCATGTCATTTTCAGCCTGGCAACTTGCCTACATGACTTCAGAATTTTGGAGAACAGCAAATCAATGCAAACTGCAAAGCTAAAGTGTAAATGTTTTATGTGTACTTCCTCTAAAGGTTAGAACAATTTCTCTGGTACTTGAGTCACATGCGATGTTTGTGTTAGTTGGTAAGGAACTATCAGCCTAAAATGCAGAGGCTGTTAAACCTAAAGCAAAGAGAATGCAGCAAATTAAACTTGACTGCATTAACAGTTCAGTGGCTGTTTTGTATACGAAAACATATAGGAAACATATAATGTTAAAAACACAGCAAAAAGGAGGTCTAAGAATTGTATGCTTATAAGGTGGTATTCTTTCTGAAGCATCCTCCTTTTGAGGCAGTCTGAGCTACAAGAACAAGCACCATGAAATGCAATTATTTTTTTTTTCTTTCCCCAAAGATGCCATTACCTTCCTTTGATAATACATAACAGTAAGGTTCTCTCATGTCTAATTTAGATAGGATAAGGATGTAAAGACTTTGGAAGGGGAAGAGGATTACACCAATTAAAGATCATACAATCTGCTGTGCTGTTTATCTTTCTCATTAATTTCCTTCCTCCCTTTTCTTTCCCTCCCTTTTAGAATTAGGAAATAGCACCAATGGTCCTTGAGAAAGAAAACAAGGGAAAACTAAAAAAAGGACAGAATACATGAAATCAAAGACTGAACTGAGTAATATGAAGCAGCAGAAGAAAGTGAGAGATTTCACCATAGAATCTCAATGTAAAATAAGAAAGAAAGTGACAGGAATGAGAAAGAAGCAGTGCATAGAGGGCTCCTATTGTTTAAATGTACCTGTAACAAAGAAGCAAGGTGCTCTACAGAGAAGGCAACCAGAAAAGCAAAATATTTCAGTAGTCGGAAAACTACTGTACTTGGAATCATAATGAAGAACAATGCTAATGAAAAAAGCACAGGGCAGATAGTGGACAAAGAACCAAATTTATATGGGAAAAGATAATGAAATTGTAGGAAGCCCTCCTAAGGTATTTAGAAGAGAGATGGCACAAGGAGGTTCACGAAGGAGTGTAATGCCCATACTGTAAAGGAAACTAAGCAGCAGAAAAACATGCGGAGGTTAACAACATAATCTTGAAACTTACACCAAGAAGAATGAACAAGGAGACTGGACGTAATATTACCACAGTAAAACCACAGAAGAAGCAGGAAACTAAGCAGTGTGAAAATGTAGAGATTTGTGCTTCTGAAGAGAGAGCGGGGAAAAAAGCATTATTTTTTGCATACAGATCTTTTCTATCTGGGGTCAGAAAAATCACTGACCACTGACAGAGCACATGATCCAAATGAAAAAATGTGTGTGTAAGACAGAGAGAGCACCAGTTATGAGCATTCAAAATGAAAAAGTCTATGTACAAAGACAATAATAATTACCTACTATCTGAAGATGAACAGGATATTATGCAAGGGAAAGATGAGGGCAAGCAGGGGGAAGGTTTCAGGTTAAAGAACAAAGCTTCAGGCAATCACCACAAACCTCATATGAGGCAGCTCAGCTGTGAGAATGAGAAAGATTCTCACAGGAGGGACAACAAATATTTAATTTAAAGCAAAAAGTCATTTATTATTTCAATATATAATGGCTTTAAATTTTAATGAATATATTGCATTAAATAAGTAATTAGCTTTAACTGCATTTTGTGAAGCTGAAGCTGTGTTTGTCAATTTAACTTGCTTACAGATGTTTTAGTACAAATCACTTCCAATCCATTGCACTGTTTCTGGGAAAATGTAGTAGATTGTCATGTCATTTTTCTAGCTTTGCCCTTCCCCAATATGTACTGAATTACAAAAGTTTTTGTACGATCTCAATAAACTATAAAGTAGTTGAAACTACAAATGACCTCATTAAAACTGTCTCTTTCCTTTACAGCTCTGCTCTCTATTCTGATACCTCTGACAGAAACAGTTCTTCTCCTGTGTCAAGAATTATTTTTCATTGTTTTAATCTCAAAACATTTTTTTCCTCTTAAAAGGCTTATTAAAGGTCAAGAAGTATTTTTCATCATTATCTACATACAACCCTTTTCTAGATTGCATATTACTGACCTTAAACACAGACTGACATTTCACATAAATATGAAGCTGTACAAAAGAAATCTATTCTCATAAGCTGATTTTCAGTATCCATCTTAGCCTGTTTTTCACTTTGAGAGAGACAAAAATATTTATTGCTCCTATCAGCTACAGGAAGCCACAAAACCTTGCCTCACTGTTGCTTGCTGTAGAAATAATTCATACTGCAAATAGGACTACACTGTGTAGAAAGGCCTCAATAAGAATACCCAAGAATATTTGTGTGCACATAAAAACAAAGTAAATTAAAGTTTTACATGAACTATACCTAAAATAGTTTAAAGCATTTAAGGTTAGAAATCTAGTCAGTTACAAGACACTTTTAAAAGTTTTCTCTAAAATACTCCAGTATATTTTCAAATACACCTCTGCTTTTGTTCATACGTGCCATTAGAATGATTTTTTTTGAAAAGTATTCTACACGTAGCCTGTACAATTTATACAGAATCTACTATGTATTGTCAATAAATATAGGAATTTAAAAAATTATATTCCATAATTTGCATGTAAGTGTTTAGGATTTAGAATGAAGACGCTAACAGGTTGTTCTTCAGTTTTAAGGAGATTCATTCTTCCAGTTGAAAGACTCATTGCTTCAGCCCCAATATATATGTACAGTGTTCCTGTAGTCTTTCTAAGACAAAATATTCTTCATCCACTCATGCTTACCGAATTCATTCCACTGAATAGGTCTCCTGATCCTACATGAGCTGTGTGAACAAAGTTTGTTGGCTCCCCAATCATGCTTCGGTCAATTCGCCGTCGTCTTTTCTGAAAGGAAGGTAAAGAAATCATCTAACAGAGTTATTGAAAAGATAAAAACTTATGTGTCATAAATGTAAAAGTTAACTGTCCATAGAATATTTCATACACTGTAAGATATTTTTATAGAGTCAAAAAGCAGAGTCCAAATTCCCAGGTTAACTAAGATATTGGTAATACTGTCCTTTGGTTTTACTTGCAGGATCTATAGCAGATCACTAGACCAGCACTGACACTAATCCTAACATTTAGGCCAACAAAACATTTCTAAATAACCTTACTACATTCTAAATAACCTTACTACAGTCCATGGTTTATTAAGCAGTATTTGCAATGTTTCATACAGTAGCTTCTGCCTATATTTGTATCTAAATCATGAGTGACAGATCACGTTTGCGGTTTAGTCCTTCAAGAATTAAGGATTGAAGAGCTTTAGTATAGTCTATGAAACCACTAACTTACAGAATTTCTGATTTGCATGCGTGGGAACTTATGTCATGGCAATACACTTCACGGTGATGTTCAGAACAGTGCCTTGAGTTTTGATTGGGGTTAGTCACAGACATATCTTTACTGAACCCCGTATACTCAGATAAATTCCAGCCTGCATAGCTGCAGAGTGTGAGCTGAAGGGGTGCAGTGTGATAGTAAGGCAGGATGCCAGATTAGGGACTCTTGGTTCCTGTGCCATGAGACAGAAGGGAAGAATTCCTTAACCTCTGCCTCCCTTTCTTCACTCACAGCTTCATTTTTTATTAATGTAAGAACATGCAAACGAAAAATTGGAGGCAGTAAGGACTTCTTCTAATTGAAGCTGCTTTGACTGCCTGCCTCCAGCTAAGCATTGCATCTAAAGGAATAAAACAAGAAAACCCATCGTCATTTCTTAGGCCAGAACCTGGGAGCTTACACAGAGCAAACAATGCAGTGTTCAGTCACTGTATGCCTGTATCCTGTATTTGAAAAAAAATATATCAAAAAAACAAAAAACCCAACACAAAACACCAACCCCCCCAAAACCCCCCAACAAACCCAGAAATAGCCATTAAGCACAGTGTGAATATCTCAATCTAAGTTTCATCGTACAAAATACAGTGTAGTACCTAAGAAACTACTTGAGCTCAATTAAAACCTTCCCATCATCTTAAAGTCCACTCGGTCTCATTTTTAAAGGGACCTCCATTCCTAATCTGTAATGAGATCGTAAAACCACCCAGACTCAAGACATGAAGGTACGTGCCTCACAAGTGGGCTAGCTGCTACTGAAACACAGCTACAGATTAAATCTTTTATGAATCAGAGCACACGACTGTAAGAATACAACATGGGGTTTAGCCAGCAAGTACAAAATACATGTAATCCTTTCCTGTACCTTTTCCCTATTACTAAAACCAGATTTTAGTAGATTTCAGTACCTTACTGCACATAAGTAGCTGGGGTGAGAGGAAATACATAAAACACTCCCAGAGAAACAGCAAAACAAAATGACCCAATTTATGCCAAAACTATTAGTGAATTCTCTACTCCCAACAAATTTGACAAGATCAACCACATAAAATCATCATAGCTACAAACACATCTTAATGTAGTTTGAGAGCTTTCAGATAAAATATTTATGGAAATTAACAGAGATGTCTCAATTACAGAAAACATTACTAGAGTTCACAGAGCCATAAAGAGCCACAACAGAATCTATTACCATGTCCCACCAATGCATTAATATTTCGATATGGAAGTCAAGCTTATACATACAGCTTACGATTTCTTAAGACTTGCATTAAATCAGCTAGTAAAGCATATGTGACTAACTTCTGGGGAGAGACCCCAGACCAGGTTTATGTTTCCATTGTAGTAACTACTCATCTGACATATTCAGGACAAGGAGTATCCCCACTAGCTGTGAAGAGTATTTTACATGCATGTTGTTGTGTTTATGCTATATAGCATTGTGATATGCTGTGACTGACACAGAAAGAAGCAGTGGAGAGCTGTATGAAACACACTGCTCCAATTAAAACATTTTAAATTGTTCCAGGTCTGGAGAGTGGAAACTGCCACTCTCCCCCATTTAAAAAAATAAAAACCAGAGTCAGATTAATTTGTATGTCTAAACAAGACATCTGTGATTTCTTGGGTTTAGTAGAGTTTGGAAATGCAGGGTTTTGATGCAGAGAAAATGGAGACAATTTCAAAGCTTTTGAAATTTTTTGTTTATTTGTTTTGCAAACAACCAAACTCTTTCTTTGGCCAACTCAACTTACTTTCCTCCTTTACTTGTTGCTAAGATCGCTGGCATGCCAGTAACAGAATTACCATGCTGGTTCTTGTGAACAACTGAAAATGGTTTTCTGCTAATTACTAGTCACTCAGTAACCACTAGTTGAAGTGAAACACCATCAAACCCTGTTTCTTATCTTAAGCAACTTTCTAATCAGAAGCCCTGGCATGAGCCCACTAATGTGATCTCCCTGAAGCAATGGAACAGCATTTAAATGCTCTCCTGTATTAAGACCACAAAGCAGTTCACTCTAAAAGCACATAAAACATATTTTGCTGCAAAAGCACTCAGCTTGCATCGTGAGTATGCTTTTGAAGCAACTTTGCCAGTCCCCCTTTACCATGCTTCAATTTTAATTTCAGGGTAATCTTGGAGTGTACAAATTAGACTTCTTTTGGATGAATTGGGTAGACTAGCTGGTGCACTCCCACTGCTAATGGACATGGAGGCCAACAGACCAGGTAAGCCAGTCTAAAGCAGACCATGAAAGACATCTAATGCACATTATGCTTCCCCAATATCAACTGTTTTGCTTTACTACACAGCTGCTCTTACTAGGATGTGCCATTTCCATAGACGTAGCCTCAGCCAGAACAAAAATTACTAGTCAATTTGGGTGAAGGGAGCACTGTAGAAAGTGACCTCTTTTCAGGGAATGTAATACAAGAGACAGGAGTAGGGGAGCATGCCTGGAAAGGTTACAAAGCTTTTACAGATGACGCCATAAACATTAGCTTTGCCAGGAATTTATTGTGAGGTTGTATTTTCTGAGGTCTGGTACCTGTAGCAAGACATACAATACCATTGTTCTGTAAACAATAAGAATTAACACAGATCGATTCTTCAGTAAATTTAGTATATTTGATTTGAAAGAAGCTGAGAAGCAGCAAATTCATCTCTTCCATAGGAAGAAATGAATTGTACAATTATGCCCATTTCCCTCTGGGCATCACGTGTACCTTTCCATGCCCGTTTGTAGTGCAAGTCATGTGCCTGACCCGACAGTGCCCATTGAAAATGAATTCCCGCTAGTTTTCACCCATGCCCCAAACTCCACTTGATAACATACCTTAAAGAATTAGCCTTAGAACATATATACAGCACTAACCATTGTAGTAATGAGATCTGACTATAAAGGTGGTCATCTATGAAACAACTGCATGTCTATGATGCTAGTGCAAAGGACTTCAACGTACACACACCTGAATATTTATACCATCTAAAAGTTTGTTTTAAAGATGTTTCTGATGGACACGTACATGTCCCAACTCTGGCAGCCTAACTGCAATGAGACCCTATGTCCTGTATCTGTGTTTCGTGTGGGTGTTTTCTTAGCAGAGGGGAAGCAGAAGAAAGCTCATGTTATAATTAAGCTAACTTGTCTGCTATCTTTCCTGTTAGTTTGGGTCAAGTAACTGAAACATTTGATATCAATGGGCAAAAAAAGTTTTAAATCTGAATTGTAGTATTCAACTTTTGCCACCCCAACCCCCTTCCTTGTACCGTGCCACTTCCCCCTTTACTCAGGGAGCAAGAGGTGGCACAAAGTACAACAAAGGTGAGATGAGAAGAAAAGACCTGTAAAGGGATCCTGGAAGTAGAACATGAAATGTCATCATTTAATAGCTTTACTCAGTTTGTCCCCTTGACAAAAATCTGCAGAATTTGGACTGCAATGTACATACCAGGTAATCTTTATGCCACAAAAAGAATAAATAATTTTTAAATGGAAGTTGAAAAGATACAGCTTGGTGTGTTAAATGTTTGGCAGGAATGGAAGCAGCCTGAGGACCCATCTCAGCAGCTTTGCTTTGAACATACACAATGAAACTGGATCACATTTCAGTTACCATAGTAATGAATTAAAGATCTGATGTCTCTTTTATTCTTAATCTGCAAGTGATGCTTTGCACCCACACAGAGTAGCATCTCTTTTGAAGTACAAGATCAGAATTCAGAACGCCACCAAGAGCTGCATCACACAGAAATTATTTTAAACCTTCAAGTTTCTTGAATCTTTTGATAAACATTCTAAAACTTGTTTAAAACTATTAAACTAATTATACCATGTATTCAACCTGCCCTTCAGCAAAGCCACAAGCATTTTACTGAAACACTGTTTTCACAGTTCAAACTACTACTTACTGCAAGAAATTCAAAACTGTAACTTGTTTCTTTAAACAAACAACTACTTAAGATGGGTCCAGAGGCACGTAGAATTTCCTCTTTATTCTCCTCTATTTTTGGCTTGCAGGGAAGAAGTGATCTTCTTTGACTCTCCAAATTTTGTGCAGAGGCTGGGCTGCGCTTCTCTAGCTCAAGCCACTTCAGAGTGATGGCAACAGTTCTGAATTAGACAATTTCTCTGCCTACATATCTGTCCACATATATAAAAAAAATAAAAGTTGTGGAAATTTTTCTCCTTTGCACAGTTATGCATCCCTCTCTGTCCTTTGTGACAGGCCCTTTCAAAAAAAAAAAAAACCAAAACCAAAACAACAAAAAACCACACAAACAAAAACCAAAAAAAACCCTACCAAAAACAAAAAGGCAGAGTAACATCAAGGTCTCAAATATATTTGGGTGATGTTACTTAGATCCTAGCAAGCTGGTAATTGCTTTTCTGGAAGCTGCTAAAAGCAGAAGTCACAAGTGAAGCCAGAGAACCATACAAAGGTATCCCAAAGTCAAGTACCAACCTACGTATGCTGTAGATCAAAAGCAAAGAAAACTGCTGTTTACCCAGCAGAAAACCACATTCTGCTAAATCTAAACCATATTTTTTTCAGATATTTGCTGAACACATTATCCTAAAACCAAGCCTGAGTGAAATATAAGTGACACACAGCAATTCAAAGGGCCCTACAACACAAAAGCCTGCATGGATTTAACCTGCAGAAGGCTCCACCTCAGCCCTGGTCAGCCCTCAAATGGAAGTAGCACTGTGGGTGCAGATGAGGAACGTGCTTTCAAAGCATAAAGCAATACATGGTGGAAACTGAAGAAATTCAGAGGGCACAGTAAGTTACTGCCATATTGTGAACATGTAGATTTTCTGAAAACAATGCTTCTTTATTAAAATTCCCACATATGGCACTTTTCTCCTACCACCTACCATTTAATTTATCTCCACTCTACACACAAAAAAACCTGCCAACTCTTTTCCCCACACGACAATGCTCTTTACTCAGCTATACGTGTCCTGTTGTCCTGGCTTTTTATATCTTAGGATCTCAGTCACGTGAACTGTAAGAAACCAGGCAACAGAACACCTGCAGCCCTCAGTGTGAGCCTCCTACAGGGAACAGAGCTCATCTACACTGGAAACAAACTGGTGGCACGGGCAGACTGGAACTTCGCACCTCACGTTGAGAATAACATTCTGGTATTCAAGTCAACAGGTGGCTAATCTCTGTTTTGATCATTGTTCTCTAAATCTAACACAGATACAGTTCCTTTTCTATTGAGAAGAACATGTGATTATTATTTATTAATATTACCACAAGGCAAGGATAACACTTTCCTACTGCTGACTTTGTAACATTTACCAAGTTACAAGTGGCACTTTTCATGACCGTGTTCCATATACATTTTGTCTTATTTTATATGCAGTAATAATATCTTTGTGTGTTACATAACAATATATATGAATCTATTGTATATTGCATTTCAAGGCATTTTCCCATCACTTCATATTTATCTGTGTTCAAAAAAAATGTAGGGCACAGCAAACTAAATTAGAAAGGAAATAGCATGCTGGTCTGATCTATTTAGCCTAATCTTGTGCAACATATTTCCAACCAGATACAAATCAATATTAAGTGATCCATATATAAAATGGCATGTGATACACCTTCCTTTTTTTGACACGATTCTTTTTGTCTTTCATTTTAACTGTCTGTATAAGAGGAACTTTGATTCAAATTTTTCCTTATTCCCCAAGACACTCTCTGTTATTTTTTGTGACATATTATTTTGGCTTCTCCGTTGTTTCAATACAAAATTTATAAGCTTGACACAAAGACTCAAATGCAGAAAATCTAGGAAGTGACATTTATTGAGACATAATCTCCACGCTTTATAGTTTCCCTTCCTGAATAAAATGATGAGAAACATCTTTTGCATTTTAACTTCAAAACTGCCTTGATATATAATCAGGGAAAACTAAAACACCATGCTTTGGCACCTCATCTGATGCAGAGTAAATGCATCAACTTCCTAGGGTTCATTTTCCAGTCTTGTATCAGTCTCTTCTCTAATTTTTCCTCTTTTTTTTTCTTTTTCTTTTTTTTTTAAAAAAGGATTCTTTAAAAGGATTACAGATCGTGTAAATCAAGGTATTAATAATATTCCACATTTAAGTGGGTTATTGCACCAGCATTTCAGGCTCCAGTGGGCCCCATTCACCTGCCAGCCTTGCCTTCATCAAGTCCACAACACTTACTGCTGGCTTGTGGGCTCAGTAATCTAGCTAATCTTAAATGATTACTGTCATAAAACAGGCTTATCTCTCTTGGCAAGAAGATAACTAAAGAACATTTAATTCTCCTCTGAAGCCCAGTTCAAGACTTAACAAATCTACTAACCCTACTGGGAAGCTCTCCCTGTTGAACAGAAAAGTGAATTATCCATCTGGATGCTATAGAACTGCTTTGCAGAATGAGTTCTTGTAGTCAGAGAATGACCACTTACATTTATTACCTCCAAAAATTTTGCTCTTTTCAAAGCAGAAAGATGACAGTGTTCATAAAGATTAGAAAGTTACACAGCTTTTAAACCTGTCTCTACAACATGAGGGTCAGTTTTTCAGACTGCACAGTCACTGCTATGTCAGTCATTAAAATGCCATCAATAAGTAAGAAGCACTTCACTGTCTTTTGCAAGCTTAACTATTAAATAACAGGAAGAAAACCTGAACATAATGAAGTATATAACTTTTAGCCACATCATCTACTCCTTGCCACACTAAAAAATGCAGAGTTAACACCTCTTTCCATACTAAAACAACAAATCCCAAACTCTCCCTAGTGGAGCCACTGAGACTGCTCTTATGATAAGGGAATATGGTCTTGGTTCTCTCCTGGACCTGCCTGGCGCATGTATTTTTTATGATTAGGAGCTAGTCTGCTCATACATCCTGTATGTATGCACTGTCATACACGCTGTATACATGCACTACCAAGACAGTGATAGGTATGTGATTTGCTAACTTTTTTTTTGTAATAGGAACTATCATATCTATATGGAGGCTCACAGCTATTTTATCTGATCTTATTTCACAAATAACCCTCAAACAGCAACCCTTTTTTGGAGAACTTCTGTTACCATTCATTCTAGCATCAATTTCAAGCTAACCCAATGCAAAAAGCAAGCTCTTTTAATCTGCTAATTTTTCTCTCCAGGATCTTCGCCACCAATCAAGACAGAGGTTTCATAAATTTTCCCTGAGGACACAGTGACCTATTAAACTTCTCAGTGATAGAAGTCTCTGTTGAAATCAAGCTGTTTGCTAGCTTTGTATTCAAGAAGTCAGCTGAAACTTCAAAAGCAGTGCCGGCGAAAAATTAAACCAAGATAGAAATCTACAGAAAGGATTTAATCAAAGACGAGATAGCCACCACAAGACTGGGGATTTTGATGGTTACAGGAGAAAATGGAAGAGGGAAAACACCCTTCATTTTATTTTCCCTCTTCAATCCTTCCTACTTTTTATATCTGCTCTGAAAAGAGCACCAGCAGCAAATGAGTCCCTGTGCAGTGCTGCACACAGCTGATCCTGCACACACCAACACACAGGAAGAATGTGTTCCTCAGAACTGGAAGTATCAGATCACCCTGTAGAGGTGGCTCTCTGCCCTCCCACGTACATGCTGTTCCGCTCCCAAAATAGTCTGATGTGCACAGAATGGCCGTCTGTCTCTCAAGACAAGTCGTGGTCTGAGTGACGTGTCTTGGTTACCAGCATTGGCCCATCAAAATTACCAAAAAAGGTCTTAAAGAGCATCTTTCAGCAAACCCTACATAAAGGGGCTGCAGGGGCAAGGGTGTCCCTGGCATTTGGTTTTGTGCATTTTGTGCTTGTGATGCATTTCTCCATGCTTTCCTCCCTAATTAGGAACCTAGGGATTCATGTAAAAAACAACAAGAGGCATGTACATGTATAAAGCTGAAATGCTAATTCACTCCCATCTCTAGCAACTGGATCGTTATGCAGCAACTTAGTACTGTGAAACCAATGGCTGGATGTGTAGGATCATCCTATAGCCAATGCGATATTTTTCAAGAAGAAAAGACTGCACTCTTCCTAAACGTGTCCTTGAATATTGCAGTCCTCCCAAGTTTTTTTTCAGCTTTAAAGCTATAAACTTACACACTGCCAGTTTGAACATTTATACAATCTGCAAGTACTATACAAGAGTTTATGAAATTAAACAGACATCATTCACAGTAATGTTAAAATTCCAATCAGGCAGGTGCACATGTTTAAAGTTTTAACACTTAATTTAATTTCTGAACCATAAAGTGACACTGACTACGGTGAAGTGCAGGAGACCACATACTCTCTGAAGAAGCAAGGATGAAGAACTAGACCAGGGGTCCTCAAACTTTTTAACCAGGGGGCCGGCGCGGATATGCAGTGGCAGGCAGCCATCTGCGGCTGCTTGGTTTCCCCCCCCAACCCCCAGCTGGGGGGTCTGTAAATACCGGGGGCCGGACTGAGGACCGTGGGGGGCCGTATGTGGCCTGCCAGCCGTAGTTTGAGGACCCCTGAACTACACCTTCACATTTCAAATGCCTGATGTCAAAAGGTCTGCCATACAGAAGAAATGCACAGAAGCACAACTACGACAATATGCAAGATGAATTAAAACGCTACCCAACCCCTCCAAACCACCATATTTCAGTGACAGGTTTATTTTAAACCAGCAACACGTGGTATCTAAGCCCACATGATGTTCTGACCAGCACTATGACCTTCATCTACTGCGAACCACCAAAGCTGCTACCATTACCAACACATATTTCTCAGTCCCTCCTTTACATGGGCAGTTTCTAGCAGATTGGTTGAAGAGTCTTGATTAGGGATCTTACAAACTATCACTTCATCAGAACAGAAGCAGGAGTTTCACACCAGCTCTTCAACAACAGAAGTAGCACACTTCAGCACACTCAGCTTTCATCAAGTTTTTAAAAAATCCAGAATGCTACCTGAATTCTCTAGCGAAAGGAGAGTTAGGAAATTAAGGCAAAGAATTGAAAAGAGGTAAGTTTTAAAATTACGTAAGCTGCTGTAATTAGCATCTAATAAGTTGATTAGCAAGTGTACACCGATTGAGCCCTTGGGCAAAAATCACATGGTGCTTGCTGACTGACTCAAGTGGCAAAAAAAGAATGAGAAAATCTAATTGCTTTCTGGACTCCTGAGCAAAGGAACTAGCAGTTCCATTTATATTTAGAAAGAGACAAAAGTAAAGTGAAAATAAAAGAATCTGAAATGGCAGAAAAACTGACCTCTTCAAATCTTACAGCCTGATCTTAAGTTCAAATTCACCTATTTTGTAAATGAATACCTCAAACTGCATTGCATACTGTTATTTCAAACAGTTCCTTTGGTTTTAGCAAATTCAGCACCTTCTTGAATTTTTTGAAGTGTATGCTTTTTGATGTGTTTTACACAATATTCCATTATATTATGATGATAACAGTCATCACATGACAAAACCTTGGCCTATGTTTTCTAAATAAACAGGAAAATTTGCCAGACGAGGTCAAAGGATTCTGAAAGACAATAGGTCTTTCAAGAAATGGGTTTAGCTCAGACATTAAAGGGATTTCTTTTTTTTTCATTCCAGATGCTTAAATCAACTTTAAGTCACACAGTAAATCAGAATCCATTCCTTGGTATAGCTAGTAAGTACTGTCCTTTTCAAAATGCGCATTAGCACAATTTTAAGACTTTTACAACTTGTAACTTGGCTGTCACATTATACTGTGACCTAACTTCTCTTTCTTGTAAGTTTATTTTCATTACTTTTGGTGTGTAATGCCTCATTAACATAACTTAAAAAACAAAACAGTCACCTAAGATTGCAACACTGGTTTATCTACTATAGTAACCATACTTCTTTAATGTCTAGAGAGATCATGCAGTCTGATTGTAGAGTAGGCAATTCATCAATGATAAGGACAGCACAGCTGATGAACAAGTCTGTGATACTTGTTTATGGTATCGCAGCAAACATCAGAACTTAGCACTTACCATACACTCTTTTTCTTATAGTTGCCAAGCTAGGTAACTTCCAAGATGTTAGCTGTTGCTTGGATCAAGTGCTTATTGCCAGCCCACACAGCTGGAAACACAGTTTATCGCTGCACCTTTTAGAGTGAATCCAGAGCTGTGACACAGGTAAGGGACAAAAACTCTGCCACACATGTTATAGAAGAAAAGACTGAAAGACTCTGTTCACCCTTATGAAGGGTCATCTGCCTCTGATCTTAACTGTCTTCTACTGCCTAACAGAAGAGTATAGAAGACAGACAGACTTGGAGGTGCACAGTGATAGTATGAGAAGCTACAACCTGAAGGGGCAACATAGAAAATCCTCATTAAATTAAAAAAAAAAAATGTTACGTAGAGGTGGACAAACATAAGGCTAAGAACCCAATGAACCTGAATGTCCATCCTGGGATATCCCCAGAACACAACTGACATGGCCCTGCAAAACCCAGTCTAGTTGGTTGTGTTTTGAGTTGGTATGTGGCTCTAGATGGCATCCAGAGGTCTCGTCACCTAGATTATGTTCCAAGTCTCTAACTTCAGCTGGTGGTGATAAGGAATTGGCTGGATGTTTGCACTCAAAGAGTTGTGCTCAATGGCTCAATGTCCAAGTGAAGACTGGCCATGAGTGGTGTTCCTCAGGGGTCTGTACTGAGTCCGATGCTGTTCAACATCTTTGTCAATGACATGGACAGTGGGATCAAGTGCACCCTCAGCAGGTTTGCTGACAATACCAAGCTGTGTGGTGCGGTCAGCATGCTGGAGGGAAGGGATGCCATCCAGAGGCACCTTGACAGGCTTGAGAGGCGGGCCCAAGTGAACCTCATGAAGTTCAATGATGCCAAGTGTAAGGTTCTGCACCTGGGTCAGGGCAACCACCAGTATCAATACAAGCTGGCCAGAGAATGGCTTGTGAGCAGCCCTGAGGAGAAGGACTTGGCGGTGCTGGTGGATGAAAAGCCCAACATGACCTGGCAATGTGTGCTTGCAGTCCAGAAAGCCAACCGAATCCCAGGCTGCACCAAAAGCAATGTGACCAGGAGGTCAGGGGAGGTGATTCTCCCCCTCTGTTCTGCTCTCATGAGGTCCCAACCGGAGTACTGTGTTCAGGTCTGGAGCCCCCAGCATAAAAAGGACATGGACTTGTTGGAGCGAGGCCAGAGCAAGGCCACAGAGACAATCAGAGGGATGAAGCACCCCTCCTATGAGGACAGGCTGAGGGAGTTGGGGTTGTTTGGCCTGGAGAAGAGAAAGCTCTGGGGAGACCTTCTAGCAGCCTCCCAGTACCTAAAGAGGGCCTACAAGAAAGCTGGAGAGGTACTTTTACAAGGGCCTGTAACGATAGGACAAGGGGTAATGGTTTTAAATTGAAAGAGGGTAGATTTAGATTATATATTAGGAAGAAGTTCTTCACTATGAGGGTGGTGAGACACTGGAACAGGTTGCCCAGAGAAGCTGTGGATGCCCCACCCCTGGAAGTGTTCAAGGGCAGGCTGCATGGGGCTTTGAGCAACCTGGTCCAGTGGAAGGTGTCCCTGCCCATGGCAGCCGGGGTGGATCTAGATGATCTTTAAGGTCCCTTCCAACCCGAACTATTCTAGGATTCTCTGATGAAGAACACCACAGAGCAGGCTGGAATTGACTTTGCTGTAACACAGATGCGGTATACTCTCCCCAGTGATCAAATGTATAATGTTAGAAGATACAGATTAAAAAAATGATATACAGATACCTCACAATACAAACTTTTGGAAATTTCTAGTAACTTCTTAAAAACCAGCAAATCCCAAAGTCCTGATAAAAGCTCAACATGATGTAGTTTGCAGTGTGTTGTTGTTCCTTTTGCTTACTGACCTTTTCCAACAAGAACACAGGAAATACTTGAAAGGTCATCTGGCATGATGAGACCTGTATTACTCTAGAGGACGTGTGTCAGGATTACAACATGTAGCCCCTCCTGCTCAGCCAAATGAATGTGACACCACCCCCCCCCTCCCAGCTACAACACAAACAAAAGCTTTGGACGTTCTTAAATACACTGTGTATTGAAATTCTTTTGCTAAGAAATTATAATTTCATGCTCACAAATCTTGTAGTAAGACTTCCTAGAGCTAGCTGGCTAACAGCTGGTTTTTTGTGTCCTTCATATGAAGGTGTCTGCTCACATTTGCCTTTCTATGGAAGCATAAATGTTGTGTAAGATATGTTACATACAAGCTTTCTGTACTCCTATGTACACTCTATAATCTTCTAAATGAGAATGATATGCACATACCAAATTCCATGACAGAAAATTAGAAGAAAAAACCCCAAACTCAAATATTACCTCTGAACAGGTAATAGCCACTGTCAAATACAGGATCCTCACTCAAGACTCACCATACAAAGCCAATCACTGAATAAGTCTAACATTTTCTCCGGCCCAGCTAGTTAAAACATCTACTACTCTGAAGGTAATAGCTCTAAACACATTGCCATGTGTGCTTGCAAACAGCAATTTGGTACTGCACATTGCAATTCACCTTCAACTATGACAAATCAGGGCATGTGGTATTTTCAGAAAAACCTCTGCACACAACTCTCAGTAATTTCCTTACTGGAAGAAGACGGATATTCAGGACTTACAGCACTGACATTTTTATCAGCAGGATTAATGGGTGGAACCTCTAGTACTTGTGCCACAGACAAAACCTAGTATCCTCAAGAGTTAAAAAACACAAGACAATGAATTCATCAGCTTTTAATTAACTCTGTAGATGTCATCTTAGAAGCAACAGCTTATGTACATATGCAATGAAATACCTAAATATTCAGCTGGTTTTCTAGTGGTGTACTACTACTTTTTTATCAAAAGTTTTATCAAAATGAGCTTGCTCTGAATGAAGATCCTTTTTTTTTTTTTGGTACAAAACTTTTTTTAAGGGAAGTAAACCCATTACAGTTTTGTGTGTGTCAGGTCCATGAGACTCAGTCTTGACTGCTGACCTTTCTGGCAATCTTCCCATTGGCATTTCCTTGCGAAGTTATTTGTTACCTGTGTGAACTCATCATAATCTCTGTGATCTCCTTGATACTCCAAAGGCATCCTGACCTCATCAACATGTAAGCGCTGTCACACAGCCTCAGGTACCCTGCTCTCCAGTGGGGAAAAGTATTCATAAACATAGAATCACGGATCTCCTTCAGTGTTCATCCCACTTCTTGCTCCTGTGCAGACTTCTGCAAAGCTCCCAGATTTGACTTTCAGTGTTGGAAATCTGTTCATCCAGTTCATTTTAGGTAAATCACTGTAACAAGTGCATCCCAAAATACATGATGTAGCCTGTCTTTACTTGCTCTTAAAGCAAAAAGGTATTACAACCTAACATAAAGAAAGTAGGAACAGCCTCGCATATTCTTCCTGTACTATGAAAAACAGTCATGCATTTGAAAGGTGATCCCACTAGCGGATGAGGAAACGGTAGCATTATACACAAGATTAAAAAAAAAAACAAAACAATACAACAAGTATCCAAGACAATTTAGCAACGGATGGCCCAACAGATATTTTAGGGATGCTTAGATATTGAGCCCACACATAGCATGGCTAGAAGCATTTCTGGAAGAGTACTCTACCAGCAATACTTAAGAAATGTTCAAAAAAATAGCTGTGCTTAGATTTACCAGTTCCAAGCATGCACAGGCACTTTTGCACAGTCTAGCTGAGGCATGCCACAATGCCACGGGTCTTGAGTGTAAACCATCATTAACTATTTAAATTTAATCAAGTCAGAAAGTGCACCACATTCCTAATTTATTTGTCAAATTTTACTGTTCTAAATACAGCCTCATTGAAAAGAAGATTCAGGAGCAGTAGCAATAGCTCCTTACTCTTCTACTAGCTGCACTAAGACACACAAATTTTGCTGAGGACAAAGTCTCAGGTACATTCATTATTCAGAATATACTGCCAGACTCACAAGCAGGATTAACAACACACCAGAATAATTTTTAGAGGCAGTGTGGCTGCTCATAATGTTTGGAAAGATCCTTCTATTACTAAACCATTTCTGTGGGAAGCCTGTCCCTCCTTGTCTTGCAGATCTTCCACAGTATGTTATCGATGATAAATTTATTACTGCGAGAGCAGAATTTCTATCATTGTATTATTGTGTGTCCTACTTGCATACTTTTTGACACCATTCTTTCAGCCTAGTACTGGCTGAAATCCAGGAAATATAGTGGCTTTCTTACTGTGTCAGATCAACTGGTATTGCTAGTATTTAAGAGCTTCTTAAGACAGGGAAAATAGGAAAGCATGGCTCTAACAGTCAGCAAAACGGGAAGCTTTGGCATTACAACACTGAGCACCATGGAGATCTCTCAGACTCCTCCAGGTTCTTGCATTATTGGCAACTTTAGGGCAACTGCTTCCCAGCTCCATGAGTGTAGTCAGCTTCTATCGAAGACAAGATACAGCCAACAGCAGCTGTTGGCTACAGATTTCCAGTCACTGGCGGTTAAAAAAAAAACAGTCAGAATAAAGAGGAGAAAAAGCAATAAACATACAGAACAAAACCAGGTTTTCTAAAGGGCTACAGGCTGGGAATTTTTAAACTTGGTGCATAACAGTAAGTGAAGACTCTTTATAGCAAATACTTTTCCTTTTACTCTTCAGTAAATGGAACCATATGATACCTAAAAAGACAGGTGCACAACTCCATCTTCCCAACAAATACAGCTATGAAAACATAATTGAATAGTAATTGTTGGTAGGAAAAAATGTTCCTAAATTAAAGGAAAAAAACAGCTAAGCTAAACCACTACCATCACTACCACCAACTCTGTTTCATAGCTTGAGTGTCAGGTAGCCTTTAGCGAAGACACAGGTCTCCAGTGGACTCTGGAAGCTATGCAAAAACCCCAAGGTTTCTGAACAGCTGGCTCACCAGCGTGACAACTGCCAAATATCAATTGTACCAAATTATTTTAAGTACTCCCTATGCCACAGTATCATCAAGCTATACCACCCAGAAACATGCTTCTATGATCAAGGCACAGAATTTGCAAGGATTCCATTTTCTTCCCAGATTTCCTGCGTGGTTTCTATGCCTCAACCTTGCTTTGTCATTTCACCAACTGTCCTTGAAGTTCTGTAAGATCCATGGACACAGGCATTAAAGTAGCCACCCTCAGACTGCTGTCCTGAACAGAGACATTGCCACTTATGTGCTTTCTCAAGAGCTTCAAACTTTTACACTAAGAAGGTATACATACCACATCAAAATAATTTAGGACAAGAAGAGATCCACCAGCATGAAAGCCCTCATTTTTAATAGACAGAATCCAATTTGTCTACCATTGGCAGAATTGGTAAAACACCAGTTGCCACTTTACAGTTACCCTATAGAGAGCCCCTTTAACCTTTCACTTCAGATGCCTGGAAATAACGCATTAAGAATACTTTGGAAAAATCAGAAAGCTGCCACTCTGGTGTTTGCTCCACATCCCTTTCTTCATTGCCTGCTGGAATGAACACATGCACCGGCAAGGACACCCAGAGAAATTTCATCCTCTTAGGTGACGGGCACTTGCAGCCTGCTGCATCCTCGCTTCTCAAGAGCCCTCCATGCCTCTGTTCCTTGCTTTTCTCTGTTACAGTAACCTTCACCTCTGTCCTGTTCCCCTAAAAACTGTCAGTCAGCTTTGTCATTTGACAGTCATCCAGGCAGAAATTTTATCCAAACGCTGCTGTTTTTTCATAGTGGAAAGAACAACTGATTTACCAGTTACCTTCATAAAGGACCCCAAAAACTGTAGAGAGAGAAGACAATGGAACAGTATTAAGAAATCCTGCTGCTTTAAGCTTCTAGCTATTTCTTTGTCCTAAATCATCTGTAGCATCTGTTAAAATCCCTCCTGAAAAAAGGGCACTGCTAAAGCTCTTCAGAAGCTTAAAAGCTTGTCTCCATAAAAAAATGTATACCTGAGTTATACTCCAGCTGCTTTTATGCAAAGCCAAACATTACAGCTTCAGAAGTGACACTAGTTCTAGACAATGTTACACAATTTTTTAAGCTTTAGTGTCAATTTTAACATATTATACTGAAAATGCAAATACATTTTAAGTACATTTTATGAATCTAATACACTTTAAAACTCAAGAGCAAACAAATTTCTCCACTAACACCACCACAAAAGGGGTTCGTTTTCCAGCTGCAAAGCTCAAAAAGTCATAAAGCAGAAAGATCTATGCATTATCAAGACACTCAATGTTCCCTCTTTGGGATCACCAAGGAAAAAATTGAGAAATCCAAGCCTGTCTGCCCTTCCCAGTTGTTTCCCTGCTGGCTTCATTTTCAGACCACCCTTCTGTGTTCTGAGAATTGTATAGTTACAGTTAATTTTAGTTTAAGAAACTAAAACAAGTAAACTTGCACAAAACACAATCTAAACTTCCCTGTGACTCTTTTTATCTGGGGAAGTATCCGCATGAATCATACCACAGTGCATCCTGCAGCATTTCTGGTCTTGTGCATTGCAAACATAAGTGTCTACTATGTTTGGTCATAAAAAATAGTGATACTCACCCCTGCAATGCCTGCAGAGCCAACACTACTAAGAGCCCAAGCTGAATTCTAATCCTTCTTGGGCATGACCAAATTATTTACTAAATTCCAGCGAGCTGAAGCAAAGGGATTACTTGCAGAAAACTTACTGTACCAGTGTGGGAAAAAGATTCAGCTTGACTGTCTGAACCCAGAGTGAGTTTGTAGACCTTGCAACTGGACGTTTTACCGGTTTTCAAAAGTGGTTTCTTGAAAAAGTCAATCACTTGGTGTATATTTTCTTGACCAAAAAACAACTGTATGGTAGAACAGGTTTTCAAGTTGAATTTTGGAGCATGCTTCAAAGGGAAAGTTTTGTCTGTCTTTTTAAACAAAAAAATACAAGACCATCAAAACCAAATAAAATCCTTTTACTGACTTTTATCACTTTTATTTCCTTTTCACTGGGTAATAACGTTAGCTAATACTGGAACTCTAAATTACATGAGTTATGTAATATAAGGTAGAGTACCTGATCACTTTTCCTATTATGTACAGACAGATCAGTGATGTAAGCTCCTCTGTTCACTCTGACTAAACAGAAATTAGTATTTACAGTAGTGTCAAGTTCAGAAAGAGTAAACAAGAGACAAAGATACTGCAGAATGTCATTTTGGTGACATGAAGCATGCTACCAGCAGCATACAAGGAGACTAATTTTACCACCTTCAAAGGATGATGAAGATGGCTTCACATTTGTAAAATGCTATGGCAGATGTTACAAAGCATTTACTTCACATGAGTATTGTGCACTTCAGAAAATTCTCTTGCATTATAGTCTCTAGATATGGAAAAGCTGTTTACAATGAACACCAAATAGTTAAATTTTTAAAAGGAATATATAAGTATATTATATATAATTAGCTATAATTAACATAGTTGGTTTTAAAATCTAGATAAAGTGTTGCCTTAACATTTAAGCTGTGTTGCCTTCAAAAAAGATCATGTTTATACACATGCCCGACAAAAACCTACTAAACACCCAAGAGTTTTGTATTTTTCATTATTTGGTAGTGCCTCTCCTCAAAGGATCTCAGCACAGTTAGCAGTGTCCCAGGCAAGCACTGAGAAAAATACTCTGGCAGTTGTTTTGTTTGCTGTAATTCAACAGACTACTCCCTATACACACAGGGAAAAAAACCCCTGAAAATCAAACCACCAAAATCCAGCCCACCATTCAAAACATACATCACCAATCACAGAAACTAGTTTGCATGCCTCTGCTATGCAGAAAAACACTGAGATGCAGCCTGCAGAAAACCCCATAACCTTTAGTTCTTTAACAACTAAATCAACTAATACACATCTGTCTTCACACATCAGTCAATTTCTTGCCAGATTTTTAATCTAGGTGCATATGTGATCAAATGTGTAGACTTCCTTTTGATTATATTCTCTGTGTAGGAACGTTACTCTCCTTTTATAATGGAAATGTTGGTGTTTTATTGCTGAATTAAGGAGAGCAGCTGAATCTCACTGACATGAGCCATGTATGTACGTTTTATTTCTTTAGGGGCTGGGCCATACAAAGAGTCCTTGATTACATCCTGTCTAGCCTTCCAGCAGCCAGTTTAATCCACACTGCTTTCACCATGGCCACTTTAATCACATCTTCTCCACATACTCACTGCTGGCAGCAGCCTATCATAGTGGTTTACACATTTGCACTGTCTTCGTCGTTAGCTTACAGAAAAGATAATAACCATAAAGCATAATGGGATTATAAATCTTTGACAGATTTTATAATATTTTTAAACGCAATGATTAAGTAGCCCCAGTTCTTTTATCTCACATATAAGTCCTGTTTCTTTATTCTCTGAAGTACATACATTGCAGTTATTTTCCTTCCTCCTCCAAATCTTCCTTTCTTTGAATTACAAATTGAAGAGGCGTTTCATTTTCAAAGCTTAATTCTGATGTTAAAAGAAGGAAATATGTATTTGATATTTTTCCATGGAGAATAAAAGGCCCTGTAGGTGCTTTTGCCTGCTATTTTGTAGATCTGCATGCCTATTCTTGTATTGGCATTTCTTCTTCCCTTTAGAAGTGCAGCAATGCCAAGCTGCAATGGCAAACACAAGCAATACAGTACGTAATACACATGCACACACACATATATGTGTGTGCACGCTTGCATATCTAGCAGATTTTTTTGGAATATGTGCCTAGCAGGATGTATTGTCCCACTTCAACAATAATCTGCTATTTAACCATCATCCAAGAGCCTAGGAATTAATTTTTTTTTTAAGTAAATGGAGTACGGCAAGCTTATTAAAAGCAATATTTGTTCCAAACAGAGTTAAATAACATGTTGTCCTATATTAATTTTACTCAAGTCTTTCAAGAAATCTACTTGAAGTGGATTTGGCCTGGAAACCCCCTACGTTTAGAGGAACTTTATGAGTTGTAACAGTAATCTCCTGTTATAAATAAGATAATCCCTTAACTCACAATTTTAGTTCCCTGTTGAACATAGCCAAGTGTGCTTTCTTTGGATGATTTAATTCCCGATAGCATCAGTTTTTCACTTCATGAAACTGATAAGCACCCCAAAAGGCAAATTTTATGCAAATATGCATAATGAGGTAGAGATTATTAACTACAATTTATGTCTTTTTGAAAACCATGATGTGCCATCACCTCTAAAATTCCATCATTCTGGCGTAATCCCCAATTAACATCTATTAATCAACCCTGTTGAAGTCTTTTCCTCCATTTTACTCGAATCCGATTCATTTTTCTCTACCTACCACATCATCCTACCTGCCCCAAACAATGCTTCTGTTCTTTCCACATTTAAGGTCAGAGGCTCTGAAGCCACTGATGGACACCATACAGCTCGCAAAGTAACCTACCTGACATCTTCCAGCTGTAGAACAACAAGTACAGCAATGCTGACTTCTCAGATGAGTCAGGCCTGAGCTGCTGAACTCAAAATCAGTGGCATAACTTGCCGTTTCAGAGGAGGCAAGACTTTAACCTGTACTTAAAGCAGTCTGAGGCCAGAGTAAAAGACTGCCATAAATTTCCAGAGTGTTCTCTGTGGTGACTCAGCTGTCACCACAGTCACTGCCCATCAAAAATGTATTTGGTTTTTAAGTACAAGAACTTCTTTTTACAAAGTGCAACTAAACAGTTATGTGCTGCACCACATTCCCCCAGAGAGATGGACATAAAACAGAGGGAAAGGAAGCCTCCAATGGCCAACAGTGTTTCCCGCTGTGCACCGTGCTGAGATCAGCTCTGCACCTTTGCTCCAGACCTGGAGAGCTCCAGCTAGCCAACACCACCATGTTAGAGCAGCAGAGCATGAAGCACTATGCTATGCCAACAAAGAAGTGTCGGTCTGGGCAAACTTGGAAAACAAATCACAATTTGGTCCCAATTTATCTCTTAATCTCCAAAGATAAGGCACTCACATAGCAATTTGAAACCATCATGTGTAGGTTAGAAACACCTACACCATAACCCAGGCCTGCCAAAAATAAGGGGAAATTAAAATATTCTGGTTTGAGAACATCCCAGTACCAAAACATGTAAACTATGAACTAGGTAGTCCTTTATGATAGACCATCAAGCAGAACATAAAGGGTAGTTACAGTCACATTGAAAAAGTCATACCACAAGCAAGAGAAACAAATAATTATGAAGACTCTGTGTCTGCTACAGACAGCATATTATAAACCCACACTATTTTCTGACACTGAATGAGCTAAATTTACAATTGCAAGAAGAGAGACAGGTAGCTTAAAATTATTTTAAAGAAATCCACGCAAGCCTCTCCCTTTTGATGTCAGGTCACTCTCAGAGCCCAACATGTCAACAAATCACTGTGTCACACATTTATTTGAGGGAGAAAACACAAAGAGATAGTATCTTTCCTCAGCTACAGTAAACTACAGCTCTCTTGAGGGTACACCCACGTACCTAAAAACCCCTCTAAAATTATTTGAAAAACAAAAATAAAACTGTTGGGTTCTAAGAGGCATTGCTTCCCCCAAATCTGCATCAGAATGTGGTTCACAGCCTCGATTTTTCTGCCCAACCTCCACTCCTCTATTCTCCTCATTCCGTGGCAGCATACTAACCCAGAACTACAAAGCACTTCAGAGCCATCAGCTAAGCCACTCGGAAGATGAAAGTGAGAAAATCATTGCAAGTGATTAAATATTAAAGTCGATGGCTTAATGGATACCTTAAAATTTCAGAATATCTGTAAACACATGAAAAACATTTATAATGTAATTCAACAGGAACTTTGATATCATGCATGTCTCACCCATACATAAGAGTCATAAGAAGTGCAGAACCCAAAGGTTTGAGGAACAGTCTGAAAAAGGAAAACTTTCATCATCGTGAAATGTTAATGTTGGGAAGTAAAAACGTAAGTGCAGGCAGAGACCTTTAAAACAGCCATTTAAAATGCTTATTTTGTGAGTTGCACATTGGTCTTACGAATTATCTCCAGCAGAATATCACAGATCCATTACAGAAAAGTTACAATAAAAATACAGTAAGATAGTGGCAGAGGAAGCTTCTACTCTCAATACTGTCTTTCATATCAAAGGCAGTTAAAGGTAAAAGGATGAACGCTTAGCTTCAGGGCAATGACTGACTTTATTCATTAACACAAAACATACTTCCATATGGAGTCAGTGCAAGTGCACCTCAGACTATGTCCAAGTTACCTCTGCCTCTGCCTGCTGACAAGCAGAAATGCCCCTAAACCAACATGCTTCCCCATCTCCCCTGCTCTGACACAAAAAGCATATCAGGCGAAAAAACAGCTAAACTGTCAAACATTAAAATTAAGACAAACCAAAACCATTAAACTATTACGGCTTTGCAGCTTCAACTTGCATTTAGAAAAAAATAAATTATAAAAATTGCATTGGATTTGTTAATTTCAGAAATGCTTTACCACAGTCTCTAAGAGCGGCTGCAAAACTATCAACTTTTGCTAGGTAGCATAAATTATTTCTTGTAGTAGCTCCTTTTGTCAGTGAATCGTATTGAGTTTTGGTCTTGAAAATGTACTCCCACTGAAAAATCTGGAGATTTAAAAGAAACAAGCAATTCAAGGGCCCCAACACTAATGTCCAGACAATCTACTTCCCACAATTAAGCAGAAAGCCTGAGCTCTGTAGAACCTGTAGATATTAAAAGAATATTACATCCTTCTTCAAATATATTCATAATGGCAAGACAGATTCTCATCAACAGAAAAGTGGCATAATTGTTTCCACCCCCTCAGAGAGCTATATTCCATCCTATCAACTAGTATTATATTAAATAAATGGTGTCAATGCAGCTAAAAGCTCCTAAAAATTTCACAGCCATAATAAATACAAAATATTCAGTTAATTTTCATTCAGATATTTGTACATAAACCCAAAATAGTGCCTTTTTTATTTTCTTTGTAAACTTTTTGATACTCGAACACTACAACAGATATTTTAAGACTTATGGGAGCTAATTTAAAGGTAAAAGAAAAATCTAAAGCAGCTCTGATCAGACCGAAAGCAACAAAACCAGATCAGGTTTGATAAATAAAAGCCAAGCATTTTGCTGCTTATTTAACTCTACTCCCTTTGATAAGGTGTTCCCTCAGGCTACCTTCTGCAACAGCACTGAACAGGAAAAAAAAGGAATTTGAAACATCTGAACTGGCAGCTCAACATGTAAATCATTATGACAACTCTGAAATCTGAGGGCTGTCTAGAGTTGTCACCTTTTACATTTGAGTCTTTCATATGCTTACTGAATGTGGTAGGCTCATTAAAATTAATGATTAAGAGAGCCTGAGTTTTAGTTATTTCAAGCCAGAAGCTGTGTTGGCACAGCACTGCCATACTGAAGGGGCAGCCTGGCCCACTACTTCAGCAGCAAACACCTGATTTACTGTTACCGAGCGTGATTCATGCTGCATTGCCTATGCATACTGAATGCTTCATTATCTTCATTGTGTTCATGTTTCTAAGACTTGCACTGGTAGATGTACCCTTAGCTCTATCTACGAATCCTTCTCTAGAAAAAAAGCTAGAGTTGACAATATCCATGAGTGGTTAATTTCCTTAAGTAACCCAACACGATCACTTACGTCTTCTGTGGCATTCAGCATTCAGTTCAGTTGATGAATACAGCAGTACATGCAAGGTTCTTTCTGCCTGTATTTTAAGATGGGCCTCCCCACTCTAAATACAGATCTGTCAATCCTCTTTCATACATCAAAAAAGACATGAAGGAAACTTCACTTGCTAAACCACTTTAAACCTTTATAGAACAGCATGCAGCAAAACTGTAATAGCCCTTTGACAAAATACAAAAGGGAGGTCATCTAAACAAGAGACAAGCAACAAAATAGAAACTAATTAACTAGAGAAGGAAGCTTGGAGCAGGAATGAGAGGACAAGTTTATTCTTTTATAGCAGAGCAGTAATTTTACTGCAAAGATATGGGAAACTGAGGAGCTCAGCTGCACTGGGCAGAGGTACAAACCAGGTGGGAGTGCACCAGGCTATGACCAAAGGCTTCTCAGCCTTCTCCCAAAAATTAACTCTGCAAGTTATAAATGGACAGAACATGAAGAAAAAAACCAAACAAAAACCCCCAAACAAACCAGAAAAAAAAGTGGAGGAAAATAACAAATTCCTGGTGTAGGCGACAAGCTCAGCCTAAGAAAGAAACCACAGACATGTCCTCTGAAAATCTGCAAGATTAAAGGCTCTCTCAGCTTCTGTTACCAAGCAATGCATCTGGTAGTATGGATTTGGCAGAGTTTCCTGAAATGTAGCAGTGGGCAGGATGATAGCACATAGGAAGCACTGGAACAAAGACTCATCTTGTCACTGGGAAGTGCAAGATGAGCTTAGAGAATGTATAAAGGGTATCAGTGGGAGGTGTAAGAAACCTGGTGCAATCGCAGAAAGTGCTACTCTTCGCAACATAAAAAAAAAAAAGGTTTGGGTAAGATCATAAAAAGGATTGAATTCAGGCTACTTACACCACCAAAAAAACCCTGAGCATAATTGAGAGATTAATACCACCTTCTTGGTATCATGAAAACAGTTATGAAAGCAACTAGTTGTTTGAAGTTGTCTTTAACACTTTACTATGGTAAAATACATTATCAATCTAAATCTGACATTAGAAAACTAGAAGCTAATGAAAACACCTTCCCCTTGATTTTTGTTTGCATTCTACTGTGGTAAAGACCTCAGGCTATTAAGAAGCAAGACCTAAGTCACCATCAGGAGCACGCTTCCTTCAACTGTATCACTATTTAATATTGTTCCTTTGCATACTCTATTTCATTTATCACCCTATTTCAGAGAAGCACAGAGACCCATATTCAAACATGCCTCTTCCATAATCTTGTTACAAGTACTGCAGTCTTGGAAACACCAAGTGAAATATTTAGCAACCAAAGTACTATAAGGAAACAGTAGAACACTACTTTCCAAGATGCCTGCGTTGTATTTCACAGCAACATGGTGCATCCATTTGGCACCGACAAAAGACAAAAAGCTGCGCCATGATAAATTTCAATAAAAGATGACTGTAATCCTTGAATAGTGGCTTTTAATTGAGGAACCTCTTTAAGCGCACTAATATATAACTGCAACTTTGTTACTGCTCTGCTCCGCTCCAGGGTATGCTGTTAGGGATGTGTTCTTATTGCCATAAAGGATGCAAATCTTATCTTAAAAGACCTGGTTCAAAACCATGAAAATGCATCGGAAAGCATTTTGCACTGGAAAGTGTATGCAAGTCTCAAAGGCATACACAGTATTGGCAATAACCTAGAAAATGCTTTTGTGTACGATCTAAATAATAGTCTTCTATAAACTTGACTGAAAGGACTCAGTGCATATACACATTTCTTATTTTAAATGCATTACAGCTGCAAAGAATAGAGGTGCTGTACTGAAGATTCTAATATAATATGCTAGAATTTTGCCACAAGAAAGCAGACATTCCTGCATCCTGGATTTCAAGAGAGGAGGAAAACTCCTTAGCACAATGGAAGCTATAAATATCACAGAAACATGCAACTACTAAAAGTTCCAGGGGGGTTTTCCTCCAGTGAAGAGGCTTAAAATTTATGTCACTATCCATGACATTAAAGGTGTCCCAGACATCAGCACTGGATAAAGAAAATGAGAAAAAAAAAAATCACGTTTCAGAGAATGTAGGTTTAAAAACAAAAAGAACATTGTAAGCATTGATTAGACAAGTAGCAAACTAGGTAACTTCCGGCTTTCAAGGTCTATTCTGAGAGGCTGTTAGTGTTGCTACAAGACCACATTAGTCCTTTCACAGAAGGACCATGCTGCACACGTAATGGCCAAACATAAAAGTGAGGGCTGGGGTGCTATTAGTCAGACCATGAAGAAGGTGAGATGCAGGAGGTAAAATGAAAGAAGGCACATGAAAGAGATGAAACCAGGCAGATGAGGCATGTCTCCTGAGAAACTGGACTAAACTGACAGATTGAATGCACAGCAGGGGTCAGACAAGTAGCTTTTACACAAGTTTGCATGTTTGACCTATCTTTTGATACAATAGGGCAATAAGTACCAGTATTTTGTGGCTAAACACTACCACATTTTTCAGAACGGCTGTCTCCCAAACACAACACCTGCAGAGACAGGGAAAAACTGCTTCCTTATCACTTGTCTGATTTATCAGTTTGCTCGCACCAACAGTACATGCTTTGCTACAGGTCAGAGAAAAAAAAAACATTCCTGTACTTATTCAGATATATATGTATCTGATTAAATACTCCGCTTACTGCAACAGCACTTGACAGAGCAACGGCTGAACACAACACAGCAAAATGAGCTGAGCAACTGCAGGGGAAGGCCAGCTAAGCACCTATTGTCAAGTACACCTAGGAGGGCCCACAACTCCTTTTTCTGAGATGCATCCTGAAGAATTTTGGCCCTTCCTAACAAGCAAGGCTCCTACAACATTTGAAAGGCAGATTTCAGGAACTAAGACAATGCTCAGCAATGTGTTATTTGTATCTTAAACACAAGGATGGTTTTAATTTTCTAAGCAAATGCATACTACTAAATCGCAGACCCATACGAAAATTACTTGTTTCCCTTTTCTCCCCTTTTGAAGTATGTTCTCCACCCTTTCTTTCCATGAATTGTGACCCACTGTATTAACATATCATGTATTCCTTAAGCAGTAACTGAAATGTATTACAAAGCTTGATTCAAGACTTCATTGAGCCTCAGGATTCTTGTAAATAAACAGAATAAGCCATTTTCTACCTCAAAAGATTTTTAACACAGTCTTATCTCATTTTTAATTTAAATATATGTTCTGAAATCTAGGCAAGTAACTTTGGCTACTATCTAGCATTTTAAAGGACTACATGGTATTCAAGCAACAGGAGAGGACCACAGCTTCCCATGTTGGTTATCTGAGTTCATCCCCAACAACACGGCTTGACTAAGAGTGAGATAAAGTTGCATTCATTTCTTAGAAATGTTAATGGTCACATTTTAATATTTGCATTGCCACCCAAGGATCAGTCTGGCATTCAGGCTTTGTGCAATGACAATACTTAACATGAAATTATTTTTTTAGTCCTTTGGCTTCCCTAAAGCCAAATACTATCATCTGAGCATTTCAGTGAGCTTGCTTTACTCACTCTGGGATTCTCTTGGTCACTGTAATTCCAGCATATCCTTTAGTAGTAACTGGGCTCTTCTCCACACATCTGCAAGATGACTGTCCCTTCTATACATTCATTTAGCTTGATCTGGATGCCATACCGTACAATGCTTCTTCTCAGAGTGCTAACCGTATTCCTGTTAACTCCACCTTCACATAGGCAGACTTTCTCCCAGCAGCACTGAACCCAGGAACATACTCTAACGGTGCTTAAGAGTATACGAAACCCAAGAATATTCCTGTATATTTTTTCTTTCTTACGTATGTTTGAAATGGTTCTTTTATCAAACTGCTATATACTTTTTCACACAATAGCCATTCTATTAAAAAAAAAAAAAAAAAAAAGGATTTACGGTATGAGTACCTCCTTGCCCTTCCCTTCCTTTAACCTCCTCTTTAATTCAAACAAAGACCCTCTCCAAAGGCTTTGGATAGATTTGATCTTAAGGACAAGAAAATATCTGTGTGACAACACTCTAGAACAGTCATTTTTTGTCCCCACTAAGCCATGATGTTAGTTAATTCCTTAATTCTCACTGAGCTTGGCCAAACAGCACTAATTTAAAAGCCATTAAAAAAACCAGAAAATGTGAACAGTGTAGTTAATTATACAGAAACAAAGCAGTGCCAATATTCATACTTACAGGCTGAGGCTGTTCTGCAATGCAGCAGTTGAAACACAACCAAAACTCACTCATTGTTTACAGTCTGAAGTAGGGACACAGATGAAAAGCAGGACTCTGCCTCTGTAAATCTGTCTCCACGTAGCAAGTTCTTTAAATAGGTTTATTTATAATGGTTCCAATGCGAGTATCTTTTCTGTGTTGAGCTCTTCTCCAAAGACAAGTCAGTCCCTGGACAAACAACTTGAAGGCAAAAAGTTACTTTAGAGTCTTCTTTCAGAAGGTTGGATCCAGCACCACAGAAATGTTATGTATGCGTCTTTGGTCCCTAGCGTTAGGTGAACCTGAAAACAGAAGTACATTACATCAAAAAGAAAGAATATACAGAATCTCATGCTCCCAGACAGCCACCCTCATCAGTGATTTCTTGGTAACATCTTAAACAGACTGAAAAGACACTTGCAAACAAGTCACATGCTTATTCCTTCAGTGACTAGCAAAAATGGCATATACCAGAAACCTATATGAGGCTTATGTTCCAGCTTTGGTTAGATGAAGATGTCAGGAACTGGTGTCTAACTTTCAGCAGTCACCTCTGCTTGATCTAATTGTCAAATGTCATTTTAGAATGTAGCAATTGCCCATACACCCCTTTAAACTTCTTAGAGAATTGTGCCTGTAGACAGACACTCTGTATTTCTCTATGGAAAAGTTACCCAGTTTATTCACAGCATAAGGTGTAGATAGCATTTAACCCCAACCCTGTTGCACAGCTGTCAAGTAAAAGTGTGTTTTTCTAAATTTTGAGGCAAAAAATAAATAGATTTCTGTATATGGAAAATTTGCAAAATGGCTGGACTTGGTCAACTCAAAGTTATTTTCCTTCTACGCTCTCTACGCTCCTGCTTCACATACAGTTGGCTTCAAAAGAGGAGATTACTTGTAGAGTACAAAACTGTTTCCTTAAACCTCTAAAATTCCTCATGTGGAACAACTGAGGCTCCAGATTCCAATCATTCGTTTGCTAAAATAATGTTTATTGGTTAATCTCCAACCCAGTTTCTTTCAGTAAAAGTGCAGTAAAAATTCCTGTGAGATTTCACCCTGGTTGTTTATCTTGCCATCGATCATAAACTTCACTAGCAGAGAAAGTGAGATAATGACTATTCAGAAGTTTTCACACGCATACCCCTTAATAATTCTATATATGACTGCATCTTCATTCATAGAAGTGTGTGAATAACGACGCATCATTATTTGTATGCAATTCCTCACAATATGAAGTGGTTGGGAGACTCCATTGGATACAACAACTACACACACACACACATATATATATGTGTACATACACACACATTCTGTGGCAGAGCAGTCCTCACATAGCTACTGTCTTCTTCAGTTCTCTACATGCCAAGCACGTAAGCAATGAGGTTCATCATTTACTATATACATGCCAAGTTACTGTACTGTGCAGCCATTACCAGGCAGCTACTTTCCAGGACTGTTGGTTAGAACACCCACGTACAGAAATACAGTTACACCTCTCCCATACTAAATCCAAAGGCTCTGGGAAGCTTTCCCACTTCTTACCTTTTAACAGAGGCTCTTCAAGAAATAAACAGTGCAGTAACACCATCTAAATAGCAATACCCCAGCAAAAGTCTCTCTCAGCTCTGAAAAAGCTACTCGTAGTATTTAAGTTACGTTTCTATGCCTGTTTGTGGCATTTCTTGCCTAAAGATGAGACCAGGGCTGGCGGGGGTGTGGGCGGGGGATGGAAAGCTCTGCTAGCTTTTCCTATCACTAACACCATACAGAGCAAAGCATTTTATTAAACAGAACACCTGGGGTAACAAAAAAGCATAAATAAAAAAACTCTTTCACACAAACTTCCTTTTGTCAGACACTTCAAAAAATGGTCTTAGGACAGTGCTAATAAGACATGTTTTCATCCTTAAAAGGTTTTTTTTCTACCTCAAAGATGATGACCCAAATCCCATGTATGTGTCAAGAAGTTGCAATAAAACATGGGAATTATCAACCAATGGTATGAAATCCAAGAATGACAATAACTTTAAAAGTCTAAAGAAGTTCTCACTTCATAATTAGGTAGCTTCACATAATTTTCTCAATTCTTCTGTTACTGAAAGTTTAATAAACTTCAAATAGCAAGAGCTGGTGTAACATAGAAAAGCTTGGTAAGAAAATGCTCTGTTGTTCTCTGCAGTCTCGAAATTTGCATGATACACAATTCTTTTTTAAATTTGATTCAGTATGTAATAAAATCTGAATTGAAACATGGTTAACTCCTGTTAAGCATGTAACAATTGACAATTTCAATCCAAAACCTGCACAGCTTCTGTCTCTTTAACTTGGCGGCTTTACTTCTGAGAAGATAGACTCCTAGATTTTCTGAAACACAGAAATGCTTCCCCATTAGATTATGCTGCTTAGATTATGACAAATTGATAAAGCAAGTACTCAAAGTCAGCACGTTTTGAAGTCTAAGATACTGTAACCTGCCAAAGCTATACATGAATACATTGCACTGAGCTTCTCTTGCTACACAAGTGACCCAGTATTCTGATTTGCAGCTCCTGAAACTGGAACACTCACATTACTGCTTCCTCATGGAATCTTTTTGACAAAGTCCAGATGTAACATACCAAATTCTTGCTCTCACAGAGAGTTAACTTCCATCCTGCTGTTAACACCGTGTACAGAAGACGTACATGGAAAGGGCAGGGAAATTCCGCTGTCTCCTAGTCTGCTCATTGATAGCTGGCACACTCCTCCAGCTCACCGCAGTGCTGAGCTGAGCCCTGGGAACAAACCTGAAGGGCTTGTGCATGCTCCTGTGAGCCTGGAAGGCTCCTCCTGGTGACAAAATACTCAAGGGTACAGAATACTTTCTCCACCCAGCCACTCTCAGCATGCAGGACTTGTGCCCTCTAGGACAGAGTTCTCTTTCAAACCGATTGCCCCCAATTAAATAAAAAACTGCTGAATGACCAAGCCAAGCTAGAGACTGTGAGTAACAGTCTCTGATAACATATTAATTTTTAAAAATGCATTTTATCTTCTATAGCCTGTATAGTGTCATATTTGCCCTTAATATCATGGTTCTGTAATCAGTACCAAACAGATTTTCAATCTGTTGCCTTTTAATTAAAAAAAAATGGTGGTGGAAGGACATACGTATGTATCTGGAAAAATCTGCAAGTAACTGAACCTCTTAAAATGCAAACAAAAGTTTAGCCATATTTATGTTAGAGCACTGGAAAGTTATACACCCCTACTCAGCTAAACAAATTATTTTTACAGTGGCCAAGCTAATGTAAAAGAATAAGTATAAATCTGCTGCACCAAAATGGAACGAAAAAGCAATTTAACTGAAGACAAAAAGGCATATCAGCACTTCAATGTCAACAGCAACACACTAGGACTTACTACTAGTTGCCTGCTTAAAGAACAAGTTGAAACAGGAAAATTCTGCTGCTCTTTTCCAAATTATTGAAAGAAAGGGAGGGAGAGGGGGATGGGAGGGGATGAGCCAGGGAGGCGGGGGAGAGAGAGAAGCACCACACTGACATACAGCTACCTGTCAAGTATTATGTATTATCAGTCCACTAGCAATATCATGAGAAAATGTTCCTGCAAAGCTTGGCCTGCACCCCAAACCTAGCTGCAATTACCCAAAACACGTGCAATACTTCACAGCTAGTTCTCTGCTCTGTCACAGGATCAAGCTTTTAGCATGGCACTGTTCGCCAGTGCTGCTGCACTTGTTTGTGCAGACTTGCCAAATGAAGAGAACAACAGAGGCTGAAGAGCACAGTTCAAGACAACAGCTCCATCATTCTTTGTTTTCACTCTTTACAGTTTATGATGCTCAGAGGGGCAGAACACCATACAGCTTACGTTGAAAAAACGTGGTGCTGATTCTGCCTGAGCAGGAAGGCTAATCACAGTGATGAATGGTGAAACACCAACTTATTTTTTCTCATTTAAACCTTATGAACTCCGAATGCAACTTATTTTAGAGTGTATGATTTACACTGCAAGAACACACAGGACTATCATGCTGAACAATTTTGTCACATTTTAAGCCTTTTATACCTCGTGTACAACTTCAATTCCATCCCATTTATAGAAATTTTAAGTAGTATGAAGAAATGAAGATATTAAAAGGGACACATTGTTTAAAGTGAAAACCATTAAGGTAATTTTCATTACTCTGAAGTTTATTCCACAGTACCTGATCTAATACAAAGACAAAACTGCCATTTATTGTTCAATACCAGTCATAAAGGCAGCAAATGCAAACACTGCATTAATAGGTAAGTGGGGGTGGAACACGTTCTGTTACAGTATCAACAGTTTTTCTTACTATAGCAGTATTAACTTTTCTGTAAGAAATAAAACAGAGCGGGAAAGGAGGAATGGTAAAAACAAACAAAACAAACAAACAAAAAAAAAATCAATCTCCCCTCCAAGGTCTTCATGTTTCCTGGCAAAAAACAGGCTAGTGAACATTTACTTTAGCTGATCCAAACAGGGATATACTGCATACTGTGGAGAGTCAGTTAGAAGAAAGCTACTTATTAATTATATAGCTTAAGAACAGTGGGCTTTTCTTAAAAAAAGATCTATAAGGCTCCTTTTAAGGGTTAACACACTATATCCTTTGACTGCATACCGTTCAGGATAGCTTCGAACAGGAAGTGTGGTAACAATGCTTTGACAATTACTTGAAGCAAATAAAACCACAGGAAGAGAAAGAAAATGACTGCAGATGTTAAATTTGAATTTAACTAGATTTGCACCAAAACTCAGACTACTATTTAAGGCACGGGGTGCTGGTGGTGGGGTGTGAAGAAAAAAGGAAAAAAAAAAAAGTGAAATATGCAAAAAGTCATGACTAAGTACGCATGTCACAATATGATCATGGTATGCAAATGTAAGCAGAGGCACAACTATGATTACTATTAGGTTTTTAGTCTCAAGTACTTTATAAGAAAGAAATACACAATTATTTTTGATATGGGAGTGTCATTCCATAAAAGACACCTTTTTTTCTTTGCCTTAAAGGCTCAGAACAGCTATCACTTGTTTCAATCCTGCAAGCTTGTAAGCAGAAATTATCACTTCAGAGGGTATTTTTAAGACTGATTTCATATTTTTCACTTTAAATTTCTACTGTTGCCATACTGTTTCCTCTTGCTGCTTAGCAGATACAGTCAAGTGGCAGCAAGAAATGACGGGGGAGGGATTAAGGTGTGTCCATACCAACAGAGAAGTTGTGCTGGTGCACATTTCCACACACTTAACAGCTGTAGCAACTGAAGGATGCTCTCCAGCTCCCAAAGGAATTGAGAAATGTTCACTCCGAGCTTTGTTTTTTGAAAGAAACTGATCTGTAGAACAAGCAATAGAGGTTTTAAACAAACACAACCTATAGTTGCCTTCATGCATGATTTTTTTATCAGATACTTTATCTCACCAGGGCAGTGCACTTGCAGAAGCTCTCTTCCTCCCTTCCCCCCTAGCAGAGCAGGCACTTCTGGGGACTTTGGCACCGCTTTTAATGCACCAATTACCTTTGGCACTTTCAAGCCCTGAGAAACCTGAGCTGCAAGTAACTCTTGCCAGACAAAGGACAACATTCACCCTCGACATAGGCCGAATAAGGCTGAAATCCCTTTTTCACTTCCTCATAACTTTCCCACACCTATTCTGTGCCACCCCCACCTGCCCCCCCCCACCACAAGTGCTTTAGGGTTTAGTTTCAAGACATTGAAGAAGATGCTTCAAAGTTTTGAGCTAGACTTTCCTGTGCATTGTCAAACTGTGAAGGCATAGGTCCTGACTCTGTAAAAAGCCATTTCATTCTTGTATTTCTCAGCATTATGACTAAAGCTATTTATAGGATTTTATTATAGGGTTTTATTTTGGGATTATTGGTCATTTGGAGTCAGTTCCTTTTTTTGCATCTATTTATACTGAAATGGTTTTCATTAGCATATTTCCTTAAGCAACTTAGGAACAGATTGTACTTCAAATGAAGCTCAACATAAATTAATAGGCATGAACGACTACATATTATGAGAATGCTTTGCTTCTGAATTAAAAGTTTCAAAGCATTTGAAAATTGTGGAATAGGATGAAGGTACTCTTATGGCTTACTTGAGGGAAAAAGATGGGTTGTTCTTTTAATTCTTGTTAATAGAATGGAGTCTAGTCTTAAGAAAGATACCATATTTCGATGGAACCAAAACACCTCCAGTTTTAGTTTGTGTTTTCACTTTGTAGGAAGCCACAGCAAGTCTCCCCACAACAAATACAGCCATCAGAAATAATACATGGGAAGGCAGCAGAAGATACAGGAAGGGAGCCACAGCAGCCACAGCCTTACAGCAAGTCTGTAAAGTGAAGTACTAGGCTTTTCTTACCAGATCACCAACAGCACGAGAGGGAGCTGCAAAGCAGATGAAGGCAGGAAAACACGCCCTTCGGTCAAGGACAGAACAGCTCACGCAATGTGACAGTAAACATGATGTTTTCAAGTGCCAGCTGGGAGGTTAAGGCAACGAGCCTTTAAATGTCTTTGAAGCATGTTGATAGTGTGTTTTATCATTGACAAATATCCTGCCCAACACCCCTCCATCCCACCCCCCATTTTTTTGTGTTTGGTTTAGTGTTTGGTTTGGTGGGTTTTTTACACACACCCATCCCTGCAATTGCCTGGATTTTACTCTCTATCCATTTTGTTAAATTTAATTATTTCAGCGAAGTAGGCCACCCCTCAAAAGGTCCTTATTTGTGCACAAAACAAACAAATGAGACAGAAAATATTACACCGGTCCCATTAAAATTCCCAGTTTGAAACATAAAAGCATAGTTTTTTGGGACCAAACCAAGTTTAACAGGCAATACTGTGTCAGTGACTGAGCAGTGCACATAGCCTTTTCCCCAGCACTGACATTTCAAAACTTCTGGTGTCTTCAGTTGATAATTGCTTTCAATACACATGCATTCAATGCAGCTTTCTGAAACAGCTGATAGATAGCTCATACTATTTCCCACACATACATGCAGACAGGAGCTCACTTCTCAGAAAACCACAGCACAGAACAACTAATAGTTCTGCATGTGAACATATAGAGAGGCTAACAGAAAACTAATGGCCCAAATGTATTTATTAAGTAACAGGAAGGCAAACTAAAGACAAAATAAATATGTTTTGTCCTACCTAGGACATAGTCTAGGCATAATATATTTTGCTCTACCTACAAAAAGTCAGTTAAGAACAAGTGAGAAGCCTTTGAGAATCCACTCCTATGGTTTAGGGAATGTGATTTCATTTTGCCTGCCCATTCACATAAAAAAAAAAATAACCTGTTAGCCAAAGTTTTAATTGGTCAATAACGTTATCTTTTCAAGTGGCAAACCCTATTGAAGGTAACACAGAAGAACACTTTTCTCAGCTGACCTCCTTGTTGATTCTAACAGGTAATACCAGTCAGAGAGAAAAAATAAACATGGCAAACTACTGGTCTAAGACAGGCTTTGAATAGGGTACTTTTCCCATAAAGAATGGAAAGAACTAAAACCTCCCTGAAGAGTCCCCTATTATTACTTCTAAAGTAATGATAGGAAATACTCAACATCAGCATCCAGAGAGTCCCTCATTTTAACAACAGCGTAGCATTAAAAGGAATGGAATAGTCCATGGGGGAAAAAAATACCCATGACAAACTACGTGACAGACCATACAAGATATTCAAGGGACTCCACCTGCTTTTTAGTATGACAATAGGTGAAAAGCATTATTCACAGCATTTATAATATTCCTTTTTCCACACAAAACTAATATACTGAAGCAATTTCCAAGGAAGGTTTATGATAGAGGAAAACAGTAAGTGGGAACAAGCAGAGAAAAGGCCATTAAAACCATCAGTTCACACAGGCAAACCCTTACCAGTACAGTAAGTGTTTCACAGCACACTGCTATGGTACATTTTACCTTACTATCATAAGATAGCCTTGCAAAAGAAGTCTGCCCTTGTATCTAAACATTTTAATGCACTTCAGCAGATGATTGCTGTCACTTCCTCAGCTCATTCAAGTACAAAACAATTATGAGAACAACTACAGCAAGCAAAGCACCATCGTGTTTTGTGGGGCTGGATAAGCTGAAGTTTGCTCAGTCATCCAGTAACACTAGCTAGGATGCACATTGGCCTGTTCAAAAAGCCAGATGAATCACCTCTGTTCAAGCCTCCCTTGGTCTGCAGTGATCAGATATTTCAAACAGGAAGAGTGCATCAGCTCAAGCACTGTGCTTCTGCTTTAGCTTTCAGTTCTGTAGCTTGCAAGCAATGGTTTTCTGTTCAAAGTGCAACAGAACAGCATATTTTTCACCTGCTAGCATTTAAAGCCCTACAATTTCTTTATTACCTAGCCCCTATCATTTCTCTGTTATTAGCTGCTTTAGATGACCTGAACTCTGTGCGCATCTGCACGTATGCACATGGGAGACTTGATAGACACCTAAAAATTAACACATACCACATTTTCAAATTTCAATTCTATCACTCTAGAATAGAAATGGAATTTATGACATTTGGAGTATGTACTTACAGAAGTTACAGGCAGAGACCTATTAGTTCATGCAGCCCATCTCAGGTGTACCAGTTCCCAGGTAGCAGTACAGTCTATTGCACTGTGCAGTCTATCTTACTGTGCAGTCTATCGTACTTCCAGTGCTCCCATTAATTCTCCTGAACGACCACTCTGCAGCTTAACACAGATCACATCTGCCATCTTCAACTCCTGCTGTCTTCAGTGGTTGCTCATTTAAACAGCACTCACACAGCAACCACATTTAAGCAAGTCTAAATTAGGCTATGATTGGTCTGGAGCGGTGTCTTTTTCCTGACTAGACGCTTATAGCAGTATATTAAAATATTTGGTTTATTTCATAGGAGGTCTACATTCAGACAGAACATGGTATAGAAATACAAGTGATACCACCCAACTTAGGCAGGAAAGCAGGATGTTTCTGGGGTGTGTGGCAGAGCCAGGAAGCACAGAAGTTTTAGAGCCAGTGAGAGGTGGCAAGTGTTAATTGGACCTGTTAGGGTCTCACTCTAAAAATAAGCATGGGGAACTGCAACACTAGGCTGACAAAGCAAGTCTCAAAAAGAATGCTCTAGTCAGAAACATGTATAATGTAAAAATGCTTACCACAACTACATGTGCTTTCGGACCAGAGCAGAGCGAGGGGGCAAGATCTGACAAATTGCCCAGCTTTTCCTCTTCTCATATCAATAACCAGAGATGTGCTAGCACAGTGCTGTGTAACAGGCAGCAGAAAGTGACACCCGGACAGGAGGGTCAAGTTTCATTATATCTAGCAGTATACAGCAAAAGATGGTTTTCTTCCTCTGCCTCTAGACATTTCTGAAGTCACTTAAGGGGAAGGAAAATTTAAACATAACTGTGGCAATCAAGAATTTGGGTTCACGTACCATAACTTTAATACACCATAATGCAGAAGAGTGTCCTAATTCTATAATCCTTAAACAATTGCACGGAAAAGAATTAATTGAAATACAACTACTAAGTAAGAAATATGCACAGAGAGACTCTAGACTTCCACAACACAGATAACCCCTCTTCTATCCACTTCCACACACAAGAAGCCTACCAAACACCATGGCGGCATGTGCATGTACATGTCCGTATGAAGCCACACACACAACCTATAATCCAGTAACTGCAGCAGTCACAAAGTATTTCATTCCTATGACTAAATCTATCATGCTATATATACAGCAAATATGAAAATTACTTGCTTTTACCTCAACGAACCTCAGACAGCTAGTCTGTATTAAGAACGACCACAAACTGAAAAAAGTTTCTGGGGCCAGCTAGTAAAGAAACATTTCATGTATTAGAGTTGCAGTAACTATGAAATAACAATGTGCAGGTCAACAGCACCTTTTTTTTTTTTTTTTTTTTTTCCTGAAAGGAACAGTCATATTGCAAAACAGAGTGAGATTTAGGGCGCAGAGAAAAATAGAGGAAAAACTCTTCAGGAGATTTTTTTATCTCTACAATTGTTCACAGTAAGCCACTGCACATGCACACATAAGACACAGCTTATAAGTAGCAACACCACCAGGACCTACACAGGGTTGTTTCATAGAGGAAATCCTATAATTCAGTATAATATTTTGGGACCACTTTCAGACTGCAGGTTGATTCAGACATCGCACACTAATTAAAAGGAATTATTGCTCTTTTCCTTCCCCCAAGTTAAGAGTCACTGCCAATGTTCCTTAATATTCAGTTGAATTTGAGTACTTACCCCTTGGAAGAAATACTTACTACAGACAACTCTCTTATGTCTTTTGCAAAACACTGATATAATGTTTATCTTCACATACAAAGGCAAAAGTATGAAAAGATGTAACTGCAAACAAAATCTTGAACATCCTCACTGATTTTCATTTTGTAAATAGTATCTACTTACTAATTTTTTGGTTGGAAGTGCAGGTCAAGTTTGTTGTTTGGCAAGTCTGTGACAGATGCACCCAGAGCGAACAGTGCTTCGGTTCAGGCATCCCCACAAAGAGGTCTGACTGAAGTCAGCCCAGCTGTGCAACTGCGAGAACTATGCTAGGCTGTGCCTTCACAAGGACTAAGGAATCTAGGCCATGTTTTATCAGAAGCCACGGTAATAGCCTGAGCTGGGACTACACAAAACTAAAACTGCTACTGCTGCACACCTGCACATACACACCAAAGCAGGGTTTGACTACGAGTCAATCACTTTCAGCTATAAATATGTGTAGCCCCCTAGCCCATTGAACTCTCCTGTATAGCAGCAGGCTGCAAAACAGTGACCTCCCCCTTAACCAGGGACACCTCTCAAGATTACTTCTCAAGGCTGAGAGAACCCTTACCCATCATCTGTTATCTATGAGGTAAAAGATATTTTGCATTAGTCCTAAAATTATCATAGAATCATAGGATATCTTAAATTGGAAGGGACCTGTGAGGATCATAGAGTTCAGCTCCCTGCTCCTTGCAGGACTACCTGAAACTAAACCACAAGACTAAGACCATCATTGAGACACTCCTTGAACCTTGACAGACTTGGTGCCATAACCCTGCTCCAGTGACTGACCACCCTCACAGTGAAGATCCTTTTCCTAAGGTCCAAACTGAACTTCCCCTGATGCAGCTTCATTCCCTTTCCTTGTGTCCTATTGCTGGTCCCAGAGAGAGGAGATCAGCACCTCCCCTTCCGTTGCCCCCCTTGAGGAAGCTGTAAACCACCATGAGGTGACCCCTCAGCCTTCTCTTCTCCAAGCTGAACAAACCAAATGACCTCAGACACTCCTTCTCAGTCTTGCCCTCAAGACGTTTCACCATCTTGGTCACCCCCCTCTGGTCACACTCTAATAGTTCGATGACCTTATATTGAGGCGCCCACCACTGCACACAGTACTTGAGGTGGAAATGCATCACTGCCGTGTAGCCTGGGACAATCACCTCCCTTGACTGACTAGCCATGCAGTGCTTGATGCATGCCAGGACATGGGTTGGCCTCTTTGGCTGCCACAGCATGCTGTTGACTCATATCCAACCCGCCACCAACACAAATGCTTGGATCTCTTTCCATAGGGCTGGCTGCTCTCCTCCAATTTGCATACATTACCAGGATTACCCTGTTCCAGCTGCAGAATCTGGCACTTGCTCATGTTAAATCTTACACAGTTGGTGATTGCCCAGCTCTCTAGTCTATCCAGATCTCTCTGTAAGGCATCTCTACACTCAAGGGGGTCCACAGCTCCTCCTAAGTTAGTATCACTGGCAATATTACTTAAGGTACATTTCACTTCTGCATCCAGATCATTTACAAAAAAAAAAAACCCAAAACACGTGAAGGGCCCTAAAATTGAGCCCTGGGGAACCCCACGGTGACTAATCACCAGCCTCATGCAACCTCACTTACTATAATCCTTTGAACCTGACCCATCAGCCAACTGTTCACCCAACACATTATGAATTTATCTATGCGTGTGCTGGACATTCTATCCAGAAGAATACTGTGAGGCAATATCAAAAGCTTGCTGAAATCCAAAACCCCACACTTGCTGGCTTCCTTTGGTCAACTAGATGGGTGACCTTGTCAAAAGAGAAAATTAAGTTCGTTAATCAGGACTTCCCCTTTGTGAACCTGTGCTGGCTATGACAAATGCCTGTATTGTTGCTCAAGTTGTTTTTGATAACTCCCAGAATAACCATCTCCATAATTTTACCAAGCACTGAAATGAGACTGACAGGATTGTAATTACCAGGGTGTTCCTTCTTACTCTTCTTGAAAATTGGGTTAAATGACTGCTTAAATACCATTAAATTATTCCTTAATTGATCACCATTTCATTTTCATTCGATCATTAATTATCATTTGATCATCATTTAATCATTAGTAAACCCCTTTTAGTTAACCCCATAACAATGGCAAAAGCTGGAGAGGGACTTTTTACAAAAGATTGGAACTAGCTGATCTTTAAGGTCCCTTCCAACCCAAACCATTCTATGATTCTATGACTTCTCTTAAACATTCATCTGCAGCGCATGTCTTTCGATACACTAGACACCATGAACAACTTTAGCAAATTAACTTTAATTATAAGTTAATAAAGTTTAAGAAATCAGGTAGAGAGAGGTGCAATTTTAAACCTAAAAGACACTATGCCATAACATATGCAGAAAAATAGCCAAGCATAACATATATCAGCTTAAAATAAAAATGCATGGTGTACAAGACAAACCTCCAACACTGAAATGTAGTATCAATGGAGATACCATAATTATTGACCTAGTTAAGAAACAATGTGGTGTACAACAAGGAGTTTCAATGTGTTCCAGAAACTTAACAAAGTACATATTCTCAGCAGAACAGTTACTGTTGTTCTGAAATCTGAATGCACAGGAAGCTAAATTGTCCCCTCAGAAATGATCCGCCTATTTTGCCACAAAACACTGAACTATCTTCCCTGTTTACCCACAAAAAAGTCAAGGCCATTACTGCTGAAAATGCCCATTTGGAAAATGCCCTGCAGGTTCTCAGTGGGGGTTAAGCCACCTGGAGTTTTACTGCCAATGTAAAACCACTGTAAATTTCAAATCATTTGGCTCTCCTATGAAAAACCCAGGTATACAGTGGCATAAGGCTTACTTACATTGATAGGTATCCACCGATCAAAAAAACCTAGGCTGAAGGTGCGTCAAGGCTAAGAGTTATTTTTCCAGTGAGCTTTAAAATAAGTTGTTCATATCTCTAAATGCTAAACAAGTTCATTTCAGCTCCCTGAACTGAAAGCTGCTGACCATAAGCAACTTAAAATGCTTGTCTACTAAATATGAAAGAAACTGTATGCATCTCAGTTCTTAGTCTGTGGCTCACTGTAAGGAAACAAACAGGCCGTGTGAAAAGTGTACTCTGACATCATATAACCACAGGATGACACTATTTGAGCCCTATACAATGAACTTCTAGTTATATTAAATACAGCTATTCAAAATTGTATTCTCATACAACTGACCAAAAATACTCATACAGCAACTCATATAGCATGTAGTTAGAAAATTTAGAAAGTTGTGGATCTGCTCTGTGTTTCTATTCAGGGCAATAAAAATGACTTAAAGAGCACGACATTTTTTGCTCGATTTACCTTCACAGTCACTGGTTTAATTGTTAACCTTCTTGTTGGTAGAAAATGTTTTTAGTACACTAAAACTAAACTTGCAGCAAAGTTACTTGCTTCTCAATTTAACGCAGTTTGAAAAATAGTACTTTCTATCACGCTACCAGGTGTTGAGAAACAGATGTTGCAAACACAAATCACAGTGCTTCTGCTGTCTGAAGTCTTAACTAGGCTCTGATTTCATTAAGCAAAAATTAACAAGCTGTCCAGCTCTCCTTATCAGGCTTGGTTCCCACAACTGACCAGAGTGCTCTATTCTGCATTAGCAAGACTCTACCATAACAGCACAAGACCTTCCCAAAAAATCCTAACACGCCACAAATCCAAACCACTACACCACAATCCTTCCCACCCCGAAGTGAGGGTATTTCATTCTTTAGCTCAAAGCCAGACAGCATTTGCTGCTTACTTCCTATTAGCTTTCAGTTACAGTTATGTTCCTACACTGTGACTTCTGCCTTTGAAAGTCTCCTATCTGTGATTTATATTAAGAACAAACTACCTTATTAACAAGTAAATCAGAAAATCCGTTCTGGAAAGAAAAAAAAAGCAATGAAGAACATGCTGGATATGAAACTAGATTAGCCATTTGCCACATGCACTACCTGTCTACGTGCACTACATGTCTACAGAAGAGGTCAGTGCTCAGTTGTCCAAGATATGATCTCATGTGTAATCATCGCACTGCACTTCATCCAGCTGCCATGTGGTGGGCACCCAGGAGGTGCTGAGTGTGGCTGTGTAAGGGAGCTGACTTTCACAAGCAGAGCAGTGGTACCCACACCAGAAAGGATTCTTGAGCAGACTACAGAAAGTAAGTCTGGACTAGCTACCGCAACTTCTGTGTGTAGCCATGACCCAGACTATTAACATAACCTATTATTAATATGGCTGTATCAATATATATTAATCTCTATAATGTTTACATAACATGTATATATTAAAATACTTCAGACAGAGTGAACTAGGAGGATGCTTATAAAGGACTTAGGATTCTGAGCTTTGTGGCCCTAACAAAGACAAGATGCAATTTTGTTGAGGCCTAACCTCAGAGCAAGGCCTCCCCCCCAGCTTCTCACGTGCTCGGTACCTCACCTCCTACATGGGCATCTGTGCGGAAAAGGGGGATTGATCTATGCACAGGTGATAGCTGGGCATCAAGAGCTAGCTCAAATTTTAAGATACTACCTACAGTGCAGTGTATTGTTACCTTGCATGAAGGAATCAAAGCTGTATCATATCAGAACTAAAATAACTTTCCAGATTATTATAACAACAAAAAGTATCTGGACTTAAAAGATCTGTTTTTTCCATCTTCTTTTTCTTGGAACCTTATGCATGAAATGTATTTATGGGTACAGTGCTATTATTAAACATTTACTTACTTGTCAATAACTAGTACATATTACCCCAAGAGAAACTCTGAGCACATGGCCAACTCGGACACTTCTGTGTAACACTTGCTTCAGTTTCACAGGCTCTGTTCCCCTGTGAGGAAAGAGAGGTGCCTTTGCTGAACATAGACACTAATTTCTCATTTAGTTGATGCCAGCTAGAAAGACCCCTGCCTATTAAGTCAATATTTTTAATCACCAAGAGCAATTAAGGCACCAGTGCAGTGTTTTCACCAATGAATGAAAAAATCAAAGTTAAGTTACAAACAATAAACATGAGATCAATTAATCTAGCTTATCAAACACGGCTGGTTTTTATTTGCTTGGTCACACTTTCAGATGATACATGAAAGCATCTTTACAACAACTTTAATTAGAAAAAAAAATTATACCCAAAAGCATAAACTACATCGTTGATTCAACTGGGTAGTTACACTTTCAAAGACAGGTTTGCAAATCAGCAGTTCTGTACTCTGACACCCAGCCTGCAGATCACCTTCCTATTTTAACGCAGATTTAATCAATTTAACCCAAGTTAAATGAGTACATAGCTTAATGTAAAAGTCAGGGAGGGGGAGAGGAAGGCAATTACTAAAAAAAGAGCTAGTGTTTTTTTCTAAATTGTAGAACAGTCTCAGTAGCCAAGTGGTGGCAGTTCCAGCACAAGTCATTCCGTACCAAACTGTACAGAGCATTTGTTAAAAAATATAAAAAGAAAACTCCACACACAAGAAGTCATATCTTGGCAAAGAAATTAACTAATGAATGAGCATATATTTTCCATTCCATTTTTCTTAATGATTCTGTGGGAAAGAAATCAAAAGGCCTTTAATGCATGTAAAAAAAACTGCATTACCAAAAAAAAAAAATATTGATTCATTAACCATTTAAAGACCGGGCAAAACCTTTGAGAACTAGTATCAATCAGGTAAAAGAACTGTAACTTTTTTTCCTGAACTTAATATACTGTCAGTATTCTAACACAGGCAATAATTCTTAACCTTGGGCCACAGTGACTTAATTGACATAATTTGTGAGTCAACTTTGTGACAGGATTGTCATAGCAAAAGCTGGTAATATTGCACCATACGGTAATTATACATATGCATCATGCATATACATAAAGATGTTTAAGTATAATCCATTATCATGAATCATATTGCTATTTACCAGGAATTAGTTTTATTTGTTTTTTTTTTTTTAAAAAAGACACAATTAGGGAGGCTCATGGCAGGCATAGGCTCTGTCATGAGCACTCTGACTTTGAGGAAGTCTCCTGACCTCTTCCACTTTACGTGTGTGGGAAACTGAGGTATAATGCCAATGCTATTTTATAACTCAAGATAACCAACTTCTTACTCAACCTAGTTCTAAGCACATGCATTTCCACCAATTCATGGATTTCAATATCTGTCTTCTCACAAAGCTAAGACATTGAAACTGCTCTGCAACACTGAAGACAGAAAGCATCACTTAGCCCTGCAAAACTGGCCAACACGTGTTTATTAGGTTTTAGAATTCTGTACGTTCAATCTTTTACTAGGAGCAGGCATTGGAAAGAACAAGATAAAAATATGGCATCCTTTCATATAAAGAAACATACATGCCTCTCACCCAAACTTTTTCTGAACTCTGCTCACAGAACTCTGAAGTCACCATGGTCTGCCTTGAAAAAAACCACTGAATATACACAGCCGACAACATCAATCTCTGACAAATTTTAAAAAACCTTGACACATCCGTCTTGGTATCTGTTTTCACTGCATTCTAGCAATGTAACTATAGTATTCAGACTGTTTCATGATGAAATCACAACATTCTTTTTAAAGGGAATCTTTTCAGTTTTTCAGCTCTGCAGCTCAGAACAAACGTAAGTGGTGTTTTCAGATCTCACAGTAATACAAACAAAATATTGGCTCTCAATTAACCTTATCACTTCAAGAAAAGATTTGTTTTGATCCTTCTTCAAGTGGGAAAGACTGATAGAAAGCTATATTGCAGTGGCTGTATCCACAGGTACTACTGATCTACCAGACATGTGGAATTATGGTATCCATATGGGGAAGAGAATGATACCTATCAGGTTTTATGTACTTTTAGTTGTCTCATTTTCCCTATGTCAACCTTGTCCACTGTATTTATAAAAGCTCTACAGTATACTCAGCAGTATTTTTTTTTATTCCTTTTTTTTGGACAAAACAACACTGTAAAGACTTCTCCAAAATCCTGAATGGGTACAGCAAGTCTGTTCTTTAGGTAAGGTATTAATATATCACATATGAAGTTGTAACACTTACCAGTGATTACTTGCCAGGTACATGCAAAGCACAGATAATCCCAAAAACATGAAAAAAAAAGATTTGCCTTCTTTGCTACAATTAGGCAACAAGACAGGACTCTTAACTGTGCCGAATAGCACCGTGCTTCTTAATGTTTATTAATACATAGGTTTGCATAATTTACTAGAAATTTATATTTTGTTTTGTGATTTTTGTATGACCGAACAGGATTTTAAAATGCCTAATCTTTTTCCAAGATACAGGCTTTATACTTGAGACCACAAATAAAGAGGCAGAAGCCTTGCAGATGAGGCAAGACATACAATAAGCTAAAGAAACTAGAAGCTAAAAAGATAGATTGGAAAGAAAACTGACTTTCTAATGTTGGCCTACAGAAGTTACCTGGAGAAACAATAACATTCTACTTACAGAGGTATTTATTTTCTAGTGCATCACCGTACCAAAAAGCCGCATTTCTCCTCATGATTGTTCTTTGTTTGACTATTCTTTGCCAAGTACTATTAAGTTGGAAGCAGATTCTTATTTTTAATCAGTCAAAACAACAAATATATATAGTTTTGGTTGGTTTGTGGCCATTAATATGCTTCTACAGCTTTGTATTAAGCCCAATTTTCATCATCTTTCGGGGTTTTTTTGTAAACTAAGAGGGAAAAAAACCCTGAAGTTTGAAAATTTGTTGTGTTGACAGCCAAACTGCAGATGGTCTGCTTTAGAACTTCTAGATACCAACAGAAATGATGATAAATGGACTGGTGGTTCTTCCAGTCTGAAGAGGCCTCTACAAAGTTTTTATCTAATATTCTACACAAACAGACATTAAAGTCATAACTGAATGACAACTAAGATCTTTAAACTCTAGTTCTTTTTGTGATCTTTATTTTAAAATAGGCATTCAAACATCACTTGAAAACAAATTATGGGGAATCCATTAGTACCTTTAGAAAGTTATTCTGCTTACAGCAAGCCAAGTCTTAAAAGTATGCCCCTTCATTTTCATATAATTCAGAGTTATAAAAACACTACCATCCCTCATCCCTCCCCCTTAACTTTTTTCCATCCTTTCTCAAAGAACATTTTCTCCACCTCCTCACTTTTCAAAAGGAAAGGTACAAGTAGCAGTACAAGTAAGCATCCGGATGCTGTGCATGTGGGGGAGATACACATCACTTGCCTTTTACTATTATTTTCATTACATATGATATTCCAAGTAAAGGCATACACTATATTGCTTTCTTTTTCAATATATTAATGAAGCGTTTCTAGAATTTTTCTGTACTTCACAATCTACCTTGACATTTTTGCCATACATATATTCTATTTGGGGTTAGTTGTTTGGTTTTGGTTTGGTTTTTTTTTTTTTTTTTAAATTAAAAAAAAATATTCTGTGGTCTTGTCAATATCTAGCTTTTGTAGGATGATCTACCTGGTACAGCTGAAATCTTAAAGGAATACATCTAAGTGACAGAGGAATTGGGAATTTAACAAAAGTGAACCCCAAACCAGTAAACATGTTCCTCCTTAAGCATCCCCTCAAGATACTTGCACTATTATGCTGCTATTAAGGCTGAAACTGATATTAGCTGTAGTTCTGTGCACCTTTCATCTTCCTACCAGTGTTTCAAACAAAGGATGCAATCACCCTCAAGATGCGCCAAGCTGCCAGATACTCAGCCTCTACTGTTTTTGGTATTTGTGCTCCCTCTGTGCTCCCTCCAGTACTGCACTGTGAAGTAAGCATGTTGAATCCTGGGGGCAGTGAGAATAGAAGCCAGAAGTTAGAAAACAAAATAAAGAGAACAAACGAAGTATCCCTTTTGTGCCGAGTCCACCTCTTCCATACAGTGAAGATGAAAAACAGCCCTTCAAAGAGATTTGAACTAGGTGCTTCTTCGTATGGAATCTTTTTACACTTAGGTTCCCAGAAGTTTTGTTGAAAGAGAAGGCCACACTTCATGCTCCTTGTCCTGTATTACCCTCTCCACACTAGCGCAACAAGGTCTTCTGACACTGCCCCTACCTACTTCTTGCCTTCTGCTCCCTCCCTTAAGAAAATCTATACTTCTCTCCTCCATGCACACATACAGCAAGGAAAAAAAAAGATGCACTAAATCTTGCATTTTGTAATGGGCAAAACAGTATCTACTTACAGCAGATGTTAGCAGGGTGAAATAAAATCTTATCACTGCAAGACAGCACAGCTATGAATTTACATTCTTTTTCCCCACAGTGGGCACTTCAGTTCCACTGTCATGTTACCTAACAGTATTTGCTTACCTGCACTGAATGAAAACTTCCAAGTACAAAGACCTAGCTCTAGAAAATGTTTGGGAGGGGTGTAAGGGAAGAAATGAGGTGATTTACAAGAAAACACATTTTAAAACAGTATCAGCAATTGTGGTATGAATCAGAGGCACACCTCCAAGCAATCTCTCTTACATTATTTTAGTTAGTTACCTGCTTGCAAACATGTAAGAAAGGGAAACACAAAACCACACAAAATACTGCCCTCTTTCCAACCTTCTGACCTAAACAAAACCCCTAATGGAAACCTGAAAGATAAACAAGTGTTTTGACCATGGTATTTCTCATGCCAAAAGAATCACTAGACATCTAGTACTTCTGCTGATAAACTTGAAACGTCCTGAATAACAAATATTAAGTACGATACTTGTGCTTTCTCACTATGAAAAGAATGCTGCTGCCACACAGCCTAAGAATCTCTATTAACATAAGCATGAAGACTCAAGTGTTTCTCACATCAATCAAAACAACTTGGCCATTTGAGACAGGGAAATACAGTTCCTTTACTCAAGATCCACCATGGAAGTTTTCCAGACAGCCAACGCAGTCTTTTTGTAACGCACAGGACAAAGCTGTAAGGAAAATGGCAGCAGTAATCATTGTAGGTATTAGTATCCAGGAAGGGCTGCCAGGTTCCTCCAAGACCTCTTTTGTAAACTATGCTGATGAAGACTGCAGAATAAGACACAGACAGTGAAGTGAATTATAAGGCTTAGCTCATGATGGATTTCACATCAGATACTTCCAAGTTTAAGCTTGGGGGGAAAAAAAAAAAAAACATTTTGCCAGCACCACCTACTCTGTTCTCCACCATCTGTTGTCCTATTCTATTCTCTTGACAGGTAAACTTAGTTAATCAGTTGTTTCTCTTGGCAAATACTTAGTTCCCCAGACCACAAGGTAAAGATATATTCAGAAGGACCATCTTGGTTCCAAGTGTTGTTAGGGAGAAACACAACTAACTGTTAAAATTTCCTAACATACAAATCCACTACCTCTTCTGCTACTGCAATGGTAAGAAAAACCTATGGATACTGGTACATGCTTCCCTTTCAATTAGCCTATGCTCATGTTTTAAACACAGTGGAACTTTGTCCTATGCTGGGATCACAGCAATTTAGACATACAAAGCAGTAAGTAGCACAGCTGCTTCAGTTTCTCTCAAGAACTGCTGTGGCAACTGACCAAGAAACAAATTAAACAGATAAGTTTAGGGAAGACAAAAATAGCCCACATTAGCACACTGCCTTTTACAAAAGACATAAAATGGCAGAATTCTTCATTTAGAGAGAAGACACACTTTTTTCTTTGGTCCTATGAAGATTTTTGCCCCTTTTCCCCAGTTACTTTGAACACCTAAGGAGTTTCACAGCCACTGTTGAAAAAGAGACTGCAATAGCTTCTAAGTATGTATAATTGGTAATATCTTCATGCTGATCTTTACAAACTTTGCGGTGAGCATTCTGTCTGCACACTACGGAACTGCTGGCAAACTCCATTATTGCTGAAAATATAAAGATGTAAAATTCAGTAGAATCCTCTCTGTTCAAGGGGATTAGGGGGAGCGGGGGGAAGGTCTTTTCTGCTTTTCACATTTTGCTTAGTTCTGTTTGGGTTTGATGCCTTTTTTTGGTGGTTTTTTTTTTTTTTGGTAAATGATGTAATAACTTTATAGTATTTACTTTGTATAACCCTTTCTAGTGAAAGGGCTGAAGATGAGTCACTACAGTTTTGCTAGAGGGTACAATCAAGTCTGCATGTAGAACTGACTTAAGTAAATCAACTCAAATGAGAAGCAAGCAGCAGCTACTTTGACTACATTGAGAAACATTTGTGACAATTCAGTTTATCACACAAAGCTTCCCTATTTTGAATAAGATCCTATCTTCTCCAATGCCACACAACCATCAGTTTTCTTTTCTGCGAGTGGGGTGGGGGACATTTTCCTTGAATCTGCTGACAAATATATCCTGTATATTTGGAAACAAAAAACCAAAACCACACACCAATTCCTTTGCCTAGGATAACAATTTTTATCTACAAGTTAAGATTAAGGTGTAAGAAGTATGCATTTAGATAAAAGTTACAGTTGCTCTTTAACAAGTTTTTCCATTATGGTTGCTTTTTTGCAAATAAAGGAAAGGCTGTTAAAGGGAATGTCAAGCTTTTTAAACGTGTAACTTTGCTTTCACTAGCAACTTTGGCAAAGAGCACAAGATACAGTTGTTAAATTTAGCATTTAACTACAGCCTCAAATTGTATCCTACCCCAAAACATTTCCCTCATTCTCCCTACCTCTCATAAAAATAGTGTTCTACAAGTGAAGACTCAAGGTGTCTCCAAATATTTAACAGATGCCAGACCTTTCCCTTTGCACTTTAGAGCAAGTCAACAAATACACCTAATGAAGAAACATGTAATTTCTACCTTTCACCTTTATTCCTCTTTTACTGCTCAGGCTTAACACAGAACAAGTGAAGGAAGACACAAAATTAAAAAAAGAAAGCCAAGAAATGAGTGACTCATCCCATCTACAATCAACCTCCAGTAAATCTTGCTTGAACAGTTTAAGTCGATATTGTTCTAGCTTTCCACACAGCTGCTGTACAGGACATTACTGGCTGTATAGCAGAGTCACAGGAAGGGAATGGGCTCCTGACTTGTGGTTGCCCCAGGTCAGCACATCCTGATCACAGAACATCCAGGAACCATCACATCTGCTTCTCTCTTTGCTCTGGTATCTGACTTACAATCAACTTGTAGCACAGACATTAGAGACTGTGTATAGGAGATATGAAAGTGGAAGAGAAAAACAAAAAAAACCATTTGTACCTGTACTGCAAAAAAAAAAAAAAAAAAGGCTGCTGCATTTGTCAAAATACTGAAAAACAGAACTAAAATAACCAAACTTTCCACATCACCGTTCTTCATGATGGTAACTAGATGATCATGATACAGAACAGCATCTCCACTGGCAAGGTGTACTCGCTTCATAAGCGGATTTGATTTCCCCTTTTCCTCCCCAAACAGAAGGGGCAATGGCTCTCATGCAACGTTCAGCATAAAGGCTAGATATAGCTGCAATCCTTTCAGTCGCTTCCCCAAAGCCCTCTTTGTCTGCCACTCAGCCACAGATCATTTGGTTTAAGGTATTCATTATTCAGTCTCTTCCTCAAACAAACGCCCCCTCTCTCCCAGACGTGCAGCCAGAACTGTGGCTCATGAATCACCATCCACAGCTAGGTAATTAATGAAGCCTATTGTATTCACATCAGTACCGTTATCCCAATTCATTCACAGGACTTCCCATGCAAATAGACTGGATTGCCTTATCTTACAAATGAAACATTTAACATTAATTTCTCTAGAAAACATGTAGCACAATAAGCACAACTTAGAAGCACCAATGAAAATCTTGCAAACAGTCCTGTGATATATATAAATTTCTTACAATAAATTAATTTCTCAAATCACTGCTTCTTTAAGGATTTTTTGCATCTATACTACAAAAATCAGCTTGAACTGAATTCCTTCATGCTCTTTATATCAAACAGCACTGTGAATGCTCCAGGAAATACACTATGGAGTTAAGACTCTAAAAATCACATCCACCCAAAAAAAAAAAATAATCAGATTTTTTTACTACTTGTTATGAGAACAGACTTACAGCGTTATGTTCAACGACACAGGCAGAGTTAAAAGTAACAAAGTCACAGGCAAGTCTTAAGTCATTGATTTACCTATGTATTAAAAAACACATAGACAGATCTCAGTCTAAGAGTTAAAATTAAAAAACAGGAAGAAAAAAATCCCTAGCAAGAACAACAGGCACACACAGGTTCTTCTAAATACTGTGCTACTGGTTTCATTTGCTCATCTTCAAAAGTGGCCACCCTCCATTGGGAAGCTGCCCTCATTCTTTTCTCCAGGCCCTTGTTGCTAGGGGTGCAGCTGCACTGCCGGTTCCTCTTGAAGCACATGTCTTTGGATGGGGGCACAAAGGGTTTCATTATCTGCTCCTCTGAGCAGGCGCAGCACCAGCAGAATAGAGCATTCCCCCCTTTTCCCCCACCAGAAAGCAGGCAGGCAACCTGCCCCTGACCCATTGTGACCATTTACACATGAAGAGCTGCAGAAGGCACCGGGTGGCCCTTGCTAAGCTGCAAAGCCACCACCACAGGTTGCTCCCCCCCAGGGAAGGGTCTTTATTTACACCATTTAAAAGATTTAGTCATCTTTACTCACAACTTGATGGGAAGGTCATGCTGCAGTTTGACTTAAGAACTAGTGAGATGAGATTTGTGGGTTGGTTTGTTTTGTTGTTCTTTTTTTAAAACCAGTAACAACAGTCTCCGAGTATTTCTAATCTTCTAGAAAGAGTTATGTTTTGAAGTCCTGGCCTTCTCCGTAATGGATCCATATCCAGAGGGATATGGGCAGTGTTTCCATTCAGAAAATTTAGCAAAATACATTTTTTAAAAATTCATAATAACTTTTGTTTCTTGAACTGGTTTTGGTACCATCTTGCTTGTAAATGCCACCATATTGGCAGCAATTTCCTATAAAGAAGTAGTTTAGCATTCCTAGTGTCAGAGGAAAGAAAACAGGCAAAACCAATTGGTTTTCACTTTGAACTTTCTTCCTCAGGGCAAAAAAAATCATTGTTGAACAGCAGAAAATGAATAGAGAAGAGGAAGAAATTAACTTTCCATGAGAACCTTAAGCATCACTGCATAACAACTCCTAAAACATGGGGTTTGAGGCTATGTGCAAATAAGCAGTTTACAACAGAAACTGAGAAAACATATTTCATAGAAAGCAACGTGAAGTGATCATTAGTTTTATACTAGTAAGCATATGCAGAGAGTACATGGGTGCAAAAGCATTCTGACATGGGGAGTCAGACTATTACACAACAAGAGGTGGAGAGGAAATCAGTTTTTCTAGGCCTTAACTAAAGGTCAGACTAGTTTTTCACTTAATGTTACCAGATCAGCAGTCCTATACCTGAAGGTCTGCCTCCTAGCAACAGTGGAAGTGACATGCGGGATTTGTGCCAGCTCTGAGGAACCCAAGCCTCCACAGACGGTAATAGGAATCGCAGCATTTGCTGTCCGTAAGATTACCAGAGCATAGTGGCAAGGTTATCTAACACTAGACAGAAATATGATATTTTACCCCTGTGTTGATACAGGACACATGCAGATGGTCTAGTCTATTTCATGGTAACCTTTTGAGAAACAGCTTAGGGCCACCAACGATGATGATGACAGGACACAGGACATAGACACTCAGAAGTTTAAACAATGATCCTGAAGAATACAGTTGGTATTATTCAAGGACCATGACTCAAATACTTCTAGTGCAACAGAAAGGTAATTGTTCTTCTAATCCAGATACCTACAGTTGTGGGCTTTCTTCCACATGAATATCTCATAAATGTTTAAAGTAGGAATACAAGAAGTAAATGTGCCATGCTAATTTGTAATTTGTATTTCAATACTTGATTTGACCTGGTCTTTTACCTAGCCTGATCTCATACCTCTCTCCATTTCCTGTTGTATAGCTCTGTAATTGGGATGGTAGAACAACTGGTAGGAAGAACCTCAATTTCTGTGTTAAAGATACACATTCGCTAGAGCCCAAGAAAAAAAAAAAGCAACAAATGAAAACCACAAACCAACACATGTGTTTCACATTAGGGTGCACTCAAGCCAGCAGTACAAGAATAAAGAGGGATAAGAGTCAGAGTGATAGGGTAACACATAGTGGTGCTGAAAAAGCCATAATTCTTGAACATGCAATGTAAAGAATAACAGTGAAACTTGTCAAAAGAGCAACTCTTGCTTTTTATGTCACCAGTACATTCATTTTTGAACACTTGAATTTAACTAGTATGTGTGTACATTTTTATATATGCATCTCTCATGCATTCCAATTGCTTTAGTGAGATGTGCACAAAGCTATCACTCTTGAGACTAAGATCTCAAAACACATGCTGATTTAACTTGCTTTGTAACACACTGATACACTACACAGTTGCAAAATTTAGACAGTGCTGGTAACACCAGTAACAATAGTCAGTGCGTACTGGTCATCAGCCTTCACTCATTAATTCCACATTGATACTTTGATGGAGAAAGAGAAAGTGTTTGGGATTTTTGCAGAAGTTCTGAAAACAATAGTCTAAAATACTTTATTCCACTTCTTAATGGATACCGTACTTTACTGCAATATCTCAAAACTGAAGTACTTTCTAAAATGCACAAATACTAATAGCAGAACAACAAAATAGTGAAAAGCCTTTCAGAAGGTCTTCTGAGAAGTTACTGCTCTTAATTAGAGAAGAAACGCATTTCTTCTTTTTGTAACTGATTGCTACTAAAACTTACTTAACATGTCCTCAGAATATAACCAGTTTCTGCAAAACAAGCTGTTATTTCTGGGTGTATGTGAATGTATCTTCCTTCTAGAGGATTCTCAGCTATCTGAAAAAAGGCAGTGAAACAAACAAAAAACCACTTCCACACTCGAGTTCAAGTTGAACGACCAAATTCATAATAGCTGCAGTGCTTCTCTACTGTAGAAGCTTCCGGTAAGTAAATGCTATGTGACTTTCTTAAATCTATATGGAAACGAAAGTACATCAGTCTCTAGAGGCTGGAATGAGCACATGCTTTTTTCACAGTTTGTTTTGGGACATATAACAAAGTCAGAGTTTTCTGCCAAAAAGCTTTACATCTGTGAATTTGATGCCTATTTACAAGGGGTTACTAGCCATAGCAATGCAATACATTAAAGTTAACCAAGAACATCCAAAAACCTCCACTACTACATTAGTAACATACACCAAATGTCCTTAAATGGCACTAGAGTCAGTTTTTGCAGAGCTAGCAACTTTTTCCAAGTGTTTTAAACAGAAGTAGTTACAGTTTTCTCCCGTGACACCCCATGAAGGATTTAATAATGTAACATTATCCAGCAGCCTTCAGATTCTGGGTTCAGCTAACAGTATCACCACAGCAGTTCAGTTATGACCAAGCAGTTACTTTGAGATGCAGGCAGCTGAAAGGAACAGGAAGACACCGAAAGGTAACAGGGAAAGTTAGTGTTATATTGGGGGAAGGAGAAAGACAGAGAGAAAGCAAGGCAGAGCAGAGGAAAAGAAACTATACTCATGAAACAGGCCTGAAGTTTATAAACTATATAAAAAAACTGGGAGGGAGATTTGTTTGTTTTTAACAAACAAAAAGTTGATGGGGGGGTGGGGGGGAAAGGCCAGCAGTAAAAATACTTGCTATTACATCACAACAGATAACCCACTTGCACAAAGAAGCTTTGCTAAAATACACGTAAATACCCAGAGGCAAAGATAGTGCAGAAGATAATGGAAGAGGTAGATGGGAGTAGAAGAAAGAGGGTACAGAAACAAAGGAAACATTGTATTTATGAGACAGCACTTGTTGACAATAATTTTCTAGGCTGTCTTATCTAAGGGTAAATAATGAAATTTTGACACAGTGTATCATATCTTTCTTCCACAGCAACTCTTGTTAACAATGAGAAGTGTCAGCAATCTTCCACGAGTTTGTTTTTCCTACAATAGACAAATCAAGTAATGATAATATCTGTGTACAAACTAGTCTGGGGATCTGCACTTTAAAGTAAGCTGGGACTACAGAGATACATGTTGCAGTACAGCTTTTCATTTACTTGTTTAAGTCACAGTCCATTGAAAGGCAGAAAACATTTAATACAGCAGCACCCTAGTCTCTTGTGACATCTCAGGTTAGGATCCTTATGTTAAAAGCATCCCAAAACACAGCTGGAAAGTTAGGTAGCTTGATTTTGAGAAATGGCAAGTACCCAACAGTTTCCATTCAAAGTCTGACAGTTTTTTTGAGAAACAGGTGCTACTCAACTACAGATTTGGCTCTCTGTTTTATGAATCGAACAATTCGTCTGGCATCCCAGCCCTCCCTAATTAATTACAATGCTTCTCCATGCCTCCACTCCTTCTTCTGCATAAGGAAATTAACATATTTTCATAGACACATATATCAAATACCTTCTCTTAAAGAAGAATGCATGGGTCATAGTTATTTCACATTTCCACCTCCCCACAACAGCATTTTCCACAACAACACTGGCATTAAATTGAAAAGACTACTCTTAAAAGGGGGGCAAGACTGGCATTACCATCCTCATTTTTAATTCACTCATATTAACTAAAAAGCAAACAAAAACCCCAGTGAAGCCACTGCAACTCCCCCACCGCTACTTTCCTGCCTAAGTCAATTCAAAGGCAGCACTCCTCTTCTGCCAGTCAATGGGATTTAAGGGAGCTTGAGGCCACTCTTCCAGTTCTTCAGAATCCTGCACCAAGGAGTCAACATGCTCACGATGTGCAAATGCCGTTCAGCCTCCAAACACGATTCATACTTAAGGCTGGTTGACCCAACTTGAGTGGCAGAATAACTGCTGAAAAATACTTGAAGTCTAACAAACCAGCCTCAAAAGAACGGTTGGCCAGGCACAGGGCAGCCAGCCAGGAACAGATCTACCATGTAACAGCAATAATGGAAATACTGGTCTGCTTATCCTTCCCCTCAGTCTACTCAGCAACAGGTAACATTCCTGGTAGGAAAAATAACTGGGAATCAATAAAGGCTAGAAGGATTAAAGATTGATATACATTCCAACACAGAGAAAGACTGAAAGACAAGATGTGTTCTGAATTTCCTCATTCAAAAGAGGAAAACTGATTCTTAGAAAAATGCTGCAGTTACTACCTGATGCTTAAGGAGGCTGGAGCAGCAAGAAGTTACTTTGTCCATTATATTTTAAAAAGTAAATGGCATCACAGAATGGCGTCTGCTGAGAAGCCTACTACGATTTGAATGAAGCATACCCAAGGAACTATAACAGTCTCTCTTTGACACAGGGCAGTATCCCTAATGGCTCAACCAAACTGCAGCAATATTGGACACGAGTAAACAAAGCAAACTATGTGTCTGTGAAACTACAGAATGGAGGCAAGGCATCTGTGAAACCTACATGTCCAAACCTGTATTGTTAGTTAGAATGTTAGTAAGATTTTCAGGATAGTACGTTGAATCTATGTGCCAAAGTCCTGAATAAATGCTTACTGGAACACATCCCTCCTTCAAGGGACATATAGCTTGAAGTGCTTTTCCTATTAAGGGAATACCCAGTAAGCTGTATGTAATGTTAAAAAACAAAGTTAGAAAATGATCTATTCTGTGTCCTTCAGCATGTTGTAGCAACCGTTGGTCCAAAAGAAGACACCTGAGTGGAAAAGTATTTTCTGTGGCAAAGACAAATCTGAAAGTTAAACTCGGCCATTAGCAAAAGTCTGTTACTTAGTCTTTCCTTCTCGATACTAGATTATTAATATAGGAGAGGATATTATCCTTTTCCTTCTTTTGAAGAAAATGGGACAGTTGCTGTGGTTAGAAGTTTCACCTGGAATTCAAGAACAAGATGTAGATATGGTAAGGGAAACAGATCTGCTCCACTTGTGTTCACTTTTGCACCCAGCCTGCTGTACAGATCAAATTATTATAGACTTCATATGAGCTCTTCTCTGCCTCTGAGCTACATAACTTACTAGACTTCCAGTACCTGAAGTCACTTTGTGCTGTAGAATAGGGTTCCTTAATTATTTGGTACCTATAGCAACCAAATTTGACTGTGTAACACATGCACATTGGTCTGGTAGCTTTTCTGAATGGATAGGTATTGCACATTGAAGGGTAAATACAAATCTGATGTACAGAAGTCAGACAGTAAGCACTAAATTTGTGACAAGGACTACCAACACTCAGCTGGCGCTCTCCCAGAAAACAGGATCCCAACATTTAAGTAGTCCCTGGTCATTTGTCCTTGGCATCCTCACTGCAAGACAGCACTTAGGACGCAAGTGTTAGGTATAATATGGGGTTTGGGCATTTTCTGGGGAGACATGATTATTCATGTTGGTAGGAGCCAGAATTAGGCTCTTAGGCTTTGTGCCTTAATTACAAAATGGCAGGTTTTTTTTTCCTGCATAAAATCACATACAAAACCAAAAAATATGATTGCAAAATACAGTGCATGTAAGAGGACAGGAAGCATGTACAGGTTTTTCAGGATGCCATATTTCACTGTACATAAGATTAGCCAATTTAAGGAAAAGATTAAAGCATGTAACTACTTCCAGAAAGAAAAAAAATATCTTACAGAACAGAACTACCCAATCTGTTAGAGATACTTTAAATATCATTATAAAGAACATTCTGTAGCTAGTTAGAAGCCTAAATATAAAACCTTAAAAACTGAAAAATCTCTTAGGGTATATATTGAATATTTCAAACTACAGTAACTGAACATCATGAAGGTGTACCTTCTAGCATCAACTCTTTGTGGGCCTTGTGCCTTCCTTCCCTTCCCCATTACACTGCAGGACAGCTTACTCAAAGGAGGACAAACGAGTTTAAGTGTCTAATTTAGACATCAACCAATATTCCTAACATTCTCTTAGCCCACTTTTTGTTTACTGTTCTCTTCACATAGACAGGTGTAATGAAAGTTAGCTTCCATGACAGCAATTCTCTTATTGACGGTCTTCAATTCCTACCTTCCCTCTGGTTTATAGTTTCCATTGGCACAAAGCTTCAGTGACTTTGTTCCTCATCTTCCACCTTACTGTGAAAAGTGACAGCAAAAGTTGTGCTGTGGACTTCTGCATTAATTGTTCAATTGCAACAGCTGTGTTCTACTTCAAAATGCAAACAAAATGCATCGTGGAAAAAAAGCAAAACTGTTTCTGAAGACAGACCTATGTAAGAAGCTGAACCAGTCACACAATCTAGCTGCACATCAGTGATTTGACCCAATTTTAACAATGAAAGAAGTGGAGGACAGTCAGAAACACAGCTGGTGCAAGAGACAACAGTAACGAAGTGTGACTATTTGTACAACTGGCCATCTCAAATGCAGTAACAGAAGAGCACACTTTTGCACCTGTGTTACTTCAGAGTTATTCTACAGGATTAATGCAGTGATCAGAACTCAGGAGCTGCGGGTAGAATTTAAAGCTAAACTGACCAACAAAAGTCCTTCATTAAACAAAATGTTGAAATCCAACATCTTACGTGATTTTTTGTCCTTTGCCCTTGAAATGAACAGCACATCAAATTCCAACTAAATAAGTGAACTAAAACTTCCCTTTTTGCCATTGTTCCAACTTCACAAATCGATTATTAAATTGACACCTATAGTCATACAGATTTGATGAAAGTATGTAAGGAAGTGTTTTGACTTCACCCACCACATAAAACTAAAATCAATTAAAATCTTACTTAGAAAAGATGGTCCATAAACCAAATCTGAAAATCACTTACTACAAAAGCAAGGTAATAGAAAAGACATATTTCAGATTTTGAAGATATGCAGGCTTTTCTGTGGTGGTGTCCGAACATGACCACAACACATTCTGCTAACGTTTTAGGCTGGGACTTCTGGCTGTAAGAGTGTAGTACAAAAGTGTTGCAGAAGTTTTTAGTGCTAGACAGGAAAGGAGTAAGAACTTTCTTGACAAACTGAAGTTATTTACTGGTGTAAAAGCATTTATAAAACATTCACTACCATTTTGAAACCACCTCCATAAGGGAGAAAAGGAAATTTTTCCACCTTTCCCCCTGTCCCCAGCCAAGTATTCTAGAACTTTAGTGAATTAAGTGACAAGTAGCAATACTAGAATAGAAGAGTTAAGGAAAACACACTTTTATCTTTTCTTTCAGATTATCCTGGATTTGCATAAGCAGTTGGAAAGTATAAGTATCAGAGTATCACGAGATCAGATGAGGAATATACTATGATGAAGAGCCACAAGCCTTAATGCCTTCTCCTTCACATGACTGAAAGTATATCCATCCACCATGTAGTCAAAGTCATGCAACAAGGAACATGAAGGAAGATGCAAATCCAGCCACACAACTGCAGAGGGAAAAGAGAGGAAAAAGTTGCAGGGTTCTAACTAAAGAGGCAGCAGGGCATGGCCCCGGTGCACTGCCCTGCATCACTGTCTTACAAACTGTCAGTTTGAACCTCAAAACGCTTAAGATAAATGAAGAAAAATATCAGGACATTAAGAAGGGTTGGTTTTGGCTGGAATAGGACATACTGAAAGATGTCATGGAGATTTTACACTCACCAGTTTCATAGCTGCCAGTGAGGCAAGTCAGGAAGGCTGTACTTCCTGACCTGTGACTGAAGCTTCCTGCAGACACTCCTGGAGCAAGAACTGAAAGGGCAGCCAACAGGCTGGGAACACCCATCACACTTCACTTGTTTCTGGCACAAGAATGAAATACACACATTTTTGCACTGTGGAGTTCTCTGTGCTCCCTGCCTCCCCCTGCTCCAGGGGGGATCCCCACTGACTGACATCAGTGCTCCAGGAGAAGTCCTGAACCTCATCCATTCAGTCTTCCTGCATCAGATCTCATCCATGCCCATGCCCTCCTCCTGCTGCTTGCAGTACAGTCCTTATTCTCCACTGGTAGTATATATTCCTCCTCTTTTCCTATCAGTCTTCTTCAGTCATCACCATCTTTGTACTGCCCTTATCACCCCTACATCTGCTACCCAACTGCCTGCCTTCTCTTCACCCCCTCCCATCCACCTCCACATAGTGGGTTTTTTGGTTGTCAGGCTATATGGGGTTGGCAGTTTTTTTTTTTATTATTTTAAAATTACCTGATTGAGTTAGCATTTCCTCGTCTCTCCCTGCTCCTGAGAGTTTGAAGGGCAGAGATTCCCCATCCCCGCCCCTCATTCTCATTCTGCAATGAAATGCTTTTCCACAGGGTGGGTATATGAAAGTCTGGGGATGCTCCTGAGGCATAGCAGCAAGAAGCAGGCCAGAGGGGGAACCGCAGGGCTTGCAGGGGAGGCTGCAGCTCCTGCTCCCACTTTGGGATGCCACTGACTTCCAGTTTCACATGCTAATAACAAAACCATCTCTTTGTCACATACTTCTCCAGGGTAAATTCCTGTGCAAACTCTTCCTTCCCCAGGCTCTCTGGCAGAAAGATTTTACAAGTAATAGTGAAATTAGAGCTGGGAAAAAAAGCAGGTGCATTCTTAGAAAGGAAGTCCGCAACATGAAAGGTAAGCCCAAACATGTCTGGTATTGTCAGGCAGTCGTATTGAGAACACTTTGGAGTTGTCAAAGGAACATGGGGGAAGGGAGAGAGAAAGGAGGAAACAGAAAACGTAGTTTTAGCTATTTACCAGTATTTAAATGAAATTCAGCATACTTTGAGTGTTTTTAGAATAAAGCATCAAGTCTGACTGCTACTTGAATTACATATTTCATGAATGGTGCTCAGAAGGTAAAATAGAAAGATATTTATTAGGTAGTACCCGAGACATTAAACAGTGTTTTGCAGGCTTTGCTCTCAATGCAGAGAATTGCACAATGTGTTCCACAAGCCACACCTCTTTCCGAGGGAGCAGAATGTGTAAGAGACTTTTATGCACATTTCCTAAAGTACTGTTACCTAACAGAATCCTTCTCCACAGTTCATTTGGATTTTTAGACAGTAAAACAGGGAACAGTAAAAGAACACACTGAAGTAGAATTTACAAGCTTCTAAATTTAAAGCTGCTGTACAGAACTGAGCTCATAAGAAACCAGCAATAATTTCAGTGTTTAGTTGTTCCCTCATTACTCACGTAATCCACAGAAATTAAACCTACATAAACGCGCTGCAATCATATTACTTACTGAAGCTGAATAGGAATAAATCTATCCCAGAATTTTGCTGGAGGCAAATTCAGCTGACTAAAGCCACTGGTCATTCATTTACATTATTTAACACCACACCAAAGCACATAAACTTGATGGGACATAGAAAGTAATAAAGACAAGTTGGATAGGTCCTTCAAAACTCAGCAAACCACAATAAACAATAGCATATGATACTAAATTACAATTGTTTATTTGTTAAAGTCATGAAAGGTATCACACAAAGAACACCAAAGGAGTTTTGACATCTTACTGAAGAACTGAAGTATTGGAGATCGATTTAGAAGCCTTACTTTGCATAAAGGAATAGGAATGCGAAACTGACAAAGTAATTAGCAAATCTACTGAGAATATACTTTGGTAAGAAAATTAGGGAAGGACCTCTAGATAAAAGTATATGTGACCGAACATACCACAAATACCAGAGTCTGTTGGGGCAACAAGACAATTTAATGGTGTCAAAAATAATTTGTTAAATTAATTGAGGGTCACAAAGTACTTGGACCTCCTGTCAAAGTCAGTCTGAATTAGATATGAATATTAATCAATCTGTTTTTATTAGGAGCACAAAAGACATTTGCATAGCATAGTTCTTCTGGACTTCTCACCAGGGGCTCACTTGAAACGCTTCTTAGAATTCATGAGAAAAGCCATGAAACCAGACCCAATCTACTTAAGGTTAAAATCCCTATTGTGCTTTGACGATTTTGGTACCACAATGAATATCCACAGGTCTGTCACCTATGTTTCCCTCAACATTTAAAGTTAAAAGTAAACTTAGAGTATTGCCTACCTGAATTTCAGAACTTCCGTTACTCTGGTCCTTTCTTTAAGCAGCAAGTTATTCACTGAAGAGATCCCCAATTCTAGAGATCAAAGAAGGAGGGAAAAAATGGTATAAGTAACTATATATTACAGCTCCTAATGCAAATATAACACAGAACAAAGTAACTTCATGTTAGCATGAAGAAAACAGCTACCAACAACAGTCAGGAGTTTCTCCAACTCTTCTGCCTTGCAGAGCACCACATATGTCAGAACAGCTCAGCTGCTGTAATTTGTGAATGAATTCAAGAATTAGAGGCTACCTTGTTCACTGCAGCGTTCGAAGAAAACTTCACTGACTTTTGCACTCTCAGGTACTCTTTATTCTTATCCTAAGGTTTACACACTGTTTAAAAAATATACATATAATTTGTGTATATATATATATGACATAGTTAAAGGAAATAAAGGAGCATGGATTCAAAAGTATAACTACTCAGTTGGCTGCTCCCTTTGCTGGGGTCAAGTGTTACTATTAGGAGGGGGTGGTGGAGAGGCCCTAAACCAGATATATATTCCACCATTTTTGTGTGCAAGATTAGTTAGATAATCCTTTCTACTGATCAGTCTTCAGATCACTAGCAATACTAGGTAGTTCAGGAAATAACTAGTTTGTACTAAGTACCCAATAATAATGTGTAACTTGACAGTTAAGTCTCATGACATGTGTGAGGTTTAGCAAACAAGTTTGTTATTGAATTATTGTCCATGACATCTGCTAGCAGGTTCAGCAGTTCTCAGTAAAAGGAAGGGCAGATTACAAGTACTGCAGGCAATAACAGAAAGGAAACACATTCGTAAGAGCTGGCTCTGAGCAAAGAGAAGAATCACTGCTCTAGAATCTGCTGTTGAAGTAACTGCAGATTATTTACTGGTGCTAAACCTGTATTTGAAAAAAAAAAAAAAACCCAAACAAAAACACACACAAAAACCACCAGAACACCCCTGTATTGAGAGAGCATCCACTGTAACGACAAACTGCCATGACAGAATTCATGTATCAGAAATTGGCTTCAAAACAGACGAAATCAGTAAGGAAAGCTGAAAACTCCAAACAATCCAGTTCACACTCCAAATGTTCATATAAAATAAGGTAAAAGTAGTAGTAAATTAAGTTTGATGCCTTTCCTATGTTAGGTAGGGTAATGTTTTGCAGATTTTATTTAAAACAAAACCAAACAACAAACCACCATCCCCCTCTTCTACACTTGAGCTTCCTGGTATTTTGTCTTTCATGCCACATGGCAAGACATTCGCTTGCCAACTTTCACTGGAGGCTTGTTTGTCATACTTTAGCCCTTCCTTGCTCACAAACTAGGGAACTAAGTCTTCTATTCTTTTACTCAGACTGACATAAGCTAGATTTAAAAAGTGTCATTAAGGAATTTTTATCTTTACCCCTGTAGTTTTCAGAAAAAATGTCACAAAATTTATGGACAAAGAACAGAGGTAGATGACAGCAGGTAAAACAGACAACAAATGAAGAAAAATAGTAAATCAAGAGAAGAATGCTGGGGAGGAAAAGAGGGAAGTGGGGGAAACCTGTCTGGGCAGTGTCACAAGTCAAGAGACAGAAAGCTTTGATCACTGTTTTTGTTAGGCTACAAATCTGGGTGGTCAAAAAAGAAACACTTCACAACAGTGGATTACTAAGAGGAACAGTATTAGGAATTGGCTATAACCGCCTTCGTGAAAGTAATGTTTGATGATTGCATAGCCCTGACAGTGACACAAGAAGAGTCTGTGGGAAGACTGAGACCAGTCTCCTCCCTTTGCCTAAGAAGTCAGACAACAGTTTTTTTAGTTTGTTTATCTTTACTTACCTCAGAATAATGAAGGGGAGACAAAAATGAACTTGAATTGACAGAAAAATAAGCTTGACATACTATATAAAAGGTGTAGAGTTACTGGATGAAGGGCTAGCAAGCTACAGCTCCCAAAGATGGGACACCTAGTCAGGGCAAAGCAGGAGGCTATCAACGTAGTGGCAGGGGCACACAGGGAAAACACTTCAATATAATGCTTGGGCTCCACATAAACTATATTCAGAATAATATGTAATATTATTATCACAGAATGAGCAGAGTTCTGGTTATCTTTCTTTCACCTGGTGAAATAACCGTAACACAATAAACTGGTCCTCAGGCAAAACAGCTGAGCAAACAGCTGGTAACACACGACACTGCATTAGCTGCCTAAAGTTCAACCAGAAAGCAAGCAAAATCCTTAAAGCCAGCAAGTCGAGCATGCACTTTTAGAGTAGATGTCAACCTTGTAACTGAATTGTCACTGCAACTTGGCTGCCTTCTAGTTAAAGACTCTGTGGACAATATCTGACATATAGATAAGAGAACCAACTAATTTAACTGTAGTTAAACATGGACCTAATCACTTGAATGCAATGCAACTAAAATCAAAGTGGAGAAAGATTCATATTAGTAAATTCTACTGAGAGAAAACTGAGACAATTCTACACTATAAGATGTTAGCATAGAGTACACATTAATAGCACACATAACACCCTAGCAGTATGTAGAGACCAATTCTGTATAAGCCATTTCAGTATGTAACAATATTTATACAAATGAGGTAAATATAAGACTATCTATACTTAAAACTTCCAAGCCAAGAGTCTTCTTCCACTCCTCTCCTTAAAAAAAAAAAAAAAAAAAAAGACTAAGTAGAAAAAAAATATTTCTACTTTCTTAAATTGTAGTATTAAAAATCTAGGGCCATACTGTAAGAGAAGCAAGACAGCACAATGAAATCCATCCTTATAAAATAACATTTTTAGAAGTCAGTCACAAATGAGATCTGGAACAGTAGTTTTAAAGTCAGCGTGTCACAGCTAGAGTTCCAGATGAATGAAGCCTATAGACTAAACCCACATCCTAATGGACAATGTAGTTCACAAAACCACTTCTATAAATGGTAGCCTTCTGGCTTGAAAGGCTATTAAATGAACTAGTATAGAGTAAGAGCCAGCAGAGTGGAAAGAACAGTTGTTTGCAGGTACTGCCAAGGCACATTACTAATCAAGGTGTAAACACTTTCTATGAAGTCTGGGCAGCTTATTGCAGACTTGCACTACATCCCTCATTCATTCAGAATGTCAGTTATAAATAGCAAGTGTTAGCATTTGCATGAGAATCTGAAGCTTTATGATTGTCTGAAGCCTTGTTTTCAGAGTGAATAATTCAGTATACCTCCTGTATTTCTACGTAATAATCAAATTACTGATTTAACCAGTTACAAGAAATCGCTAATGTTGCAACATTAGTAGGGAATTTCATCATTATCTTGGCATTATCTGCTCAAATTATTTCTTATTTTACTTAGTCCATCACAGCTTAAAAGTCATATTTGCCTTTTTGAGAAGATCGGTATAAAACCTGTGAATGAAAATAAAGATGTCAAAGCATAAATCAATATGATAAGTGACATACAGATCACCTTAGAAGGCTGAAACATATCTGTTAGTACAATGCTTCCACTGAAGAGCTACACATTCTTTCAAAGAACATAAACGCCAATGAAGTCTATTCTGATAAGGCAGCTACAGAAGTGTCATAAGCATTAACAGATTTAAGAAAATTAATGCTGTTACTAAGTGTATCAAATTCAGAGAAAAAAAATCATTAGTGCAGCCTCATAACGTTTTCTAAATTTTCTAATTACACGAACAGGTTGAAATTTGATAAAAAACTTAAAGACACTACGTAAGTGTAAGATTTAAGAATGCATTTGTCTCTTAAGAATAAAGTGTTTTCTAAGCTAAAGAGGCCATGAGTTTGCAATAGATGAAGAGTTAAATAGCCTACAAACATTCAGTCCTTTCCATTGAAAACAAAACCACAGACACTGAACTTCAGCAGTTTCACCAGTTTATCCATAAGAAAATGATAATCTAAACTCTATATTGGGTTTCATTATCTTGAACACCCGACTTCTTTATCCTTTTTCAAATTATTAAAAACAGAAATGTAAAACATACCAAGGATACTTTGCCCCTGCTAAACAATTTTCTTATCTGTATAGGCATATATAGTATATACACACAGATTTACCACCATTGTTCCATTCCTGTCAATGGCAAAGTCATATAAATACAGAAAACTAGCCAGCAGAGAATATTTTATAATTTCATTATGAAGCTTATAACTGGTACACTAATTATTTTAATAGAGCCATAATAAATGTAAATAGTTAATAGCTGTCAATGAGTTCAGAGCTGTGCATATCTGGAAACAAAAGAGCTGGAAGGTATATAACATGAAATGTAAATTGAGGCACAAAGAATCATGAAAGCTCATTTTAGTTTCTACCATTCCTATCAGAGGAACGTAAGTCTCAAAATTAGAGTCCTTTAGATGACAACGTGGAGATGGGGTTTACACTTACATCCATCTGAAGCAGGAAGATACCTCAATTAACCAGCTTTGCCTAGAAGAGAACTTGATACAATAGCCTATGTGAATGTCTCCCTGAATACCTTTTCCCCACCTCAAACACCATTTTTGAGAGATACTTAGAAGATAGCAACATTAAGAAATTTAGATATTTTTGAAATGTATAAATGTATAAAATGTTTACATTTTATGTTTACATTTATCTCCAGTGGCCTCCAGAAATCTCTGCATGAAAAAAAGGCAAATAATCCTCTTGGAAGCTACTGAGTCAGACACATAGAAGGCTGACCTCCAGGTCATGTTTATCTGTGCTAGCATCAAGCTTTCTTATTCTTCTCTGTTCTAATGAGATTCTTTGGCTCGTCAGTGACACAGGTGTGTCTATTTGGATGATGGATGGACTACGCTGTATGAACACACTAAGGAGAAGACCGAAAGATACCTGGGTCAGAAGCTGGGAGCACAAAAATTCAGCTATGTAAGATGTGAAATCTTGTATTTCAGCCCAATTAGACACGCTGGATTCGTAGCATGGAGACACTCAATATGTATTACAATGTTTGAGAGGCTAAGCCTTTCATAAAGGGAAAGAAAAAGTATCTGCATTAATACCTCTTTTTCAGATTATTTTACTGCCATATAACCTAAATCTAACAGTGATAACTCTTTCACTGCATGCAAAGGCTTACCTTTTTTCATAAGGACATAGCTGAAAGAGGGCATTGCCATCAGGGGGTTTAGTGGGAGGAAGGTGCAATTAATAGTACATTCTTCAGAAGCAGGTACTGTGTTTTCATACTTGCCAACACAGACTTTGAGAACCTGACATGAATAGCTTAACTGTTTTATCAGCTAAAGGATGTAATTTACTTAAATTTTTGCTTCATGAATAATACTATGAATAATCCCTTGCCTGTCTGCTTTAAAATCACACAGGTGACAATCAACCTGTGTGCTACTGCAAATCCTACACCTAACAGGAGTAGACAGATCAAGGTTATCAACAGAACAAAAAAACATTGTTTGAAGTCCTACTGACCCTGAAGTTTTGTCTTTTAAAGAACTAGAAAGAGAGATATCTTGTCAGCAGACACTAAACATCATCAACAAGCAAAGAAAGGACCCAGGAAGTCTCTAGCTATACAAACAGCTCCACAGTCTACACAGCGGAGTTCAGCTTTCACAAAATCAGCCTTGAAATACTGCAACTTGTTTTCCCAAGGCAAAGACTTTCAAAGTCATCACTTCCCACACTCACTCTCTTGAAAGGAGGCCTGGCATTCTGAAGAAAAATACCATAGTAATAAGCATTATTACTATGACAGACTGCACATAACAAGTGAATAGCACTGTAAAAATCAAAACACACTCAGTGATGTAAATGCACACACAGGTAACTCAAACCAACAGCTAAGTTCAGGACAGTCTGACTGAGTATTCATGTCATGCCAGGCTAATTACTCCACTCTGCTGGTGGCACACTCAGCTCTCATGACCCTCCCCTCATGCATTTGACATCTGACACAGAGAGAGCATTTCAGCTCCACATTCCTCTTGGCAGCTTTGCTATAGGATTCACCTATGCAATGAAAGAATGAAGAAACCCATTCTGTCAGGCCATCTAACACTGCAGTCATTATAACCTGGCATTTTGAACCAGTATCAGTTCCTCTGTAATTCTCAGTAGCAGTGGGACAGTATTTTTAAACCAGTAAGTAACTGCAACTCATTAAAATTTGAGACAATCAATACAGTAACAGAGAAAATAAATAATCCTTCATCCAAGTCTCCCATTTTTTTCAGTTTATTTAGACTACAGGAGTAAAGACCCAAGAAATGCCAGATGTAATTCCTCCTGTCCCCCACACAAAGCAATTCATAGGAACTTTAAGGTCTGATGTCAGCACTGACCAAACAAGGGTAAATTACTAAGAAACAGTTTCAGCACCTTAGAAAAGAACACAGCTCCTGTGTTTGTTTTTTTTTTTTTTGTATTATTACTATTTAAACTATCATTGACTACACTTCAGAACTAATTCTGTGTCCAAGGTAACAACTGCATGTGCAAAAGCATCCAGACAGGCTTACTCAAAATCAAGATCCTTAAACATTTACAGTAACTCGGCAGAAATCACCAGGACCTGAGCTACCAGTAGTAAGTGTCCTTGGTGTGTTGCTCTAGTTCTAAAACACTGACTTTTAAGCCTATCCATAAGTTGTTAAAGAGGCAACAAAGAAATTTTGAAGTTTTTTTGCTAGATTACAAGATTCTTATATGCCATTTCCTGAACAGAAAGAAGACTCTGTGATTACCCGTGTATCTCATTATTTTAGTGGATTTGTTTCAGAATCACAAAAAAAAAAAAAATCAGAAATCAGACTACAAGCAGTATTAGCTGCATTGTATTACTTTGGTTTTAATTAAGTGAAGAAAATATCTACATCAAAGACCAAGCAATGCTAGTGGCACTCAGCATATGCATTAACAGATTCTGTTAATGCAGATTCTGACTTTAACCTTCTTCCCACACATACACATTACCATGGTGATTTGCAAGATTTGCTGCCTGGGATTTTGGAACAGTACAGTATTTGAAATGCTCTCAGCATCTTTGAATAAACGCTAACACAAATAAAGTTACAGAGACAATAAGCCACAGATAGTCTGGTCAGACTGCCTTTACAGAAGAACACTGACAAAAACATCTTAACATGACCTCAATCAGTACAAACAACGCAACAAAGCTTTCACATTATGCTTTCTGTCCCTGGAAGGAAGGGAGCCGAGTTTAAAGATTCTAGAAAAGAAACAGCATATATTCAGTATAAAAAGCATAACCTAGACTTGCCCATTATCTCTGTCAACATCTGACTAGCTATCTATGGAAGTGTCACTTTCAGACTAACGTGTTTCTTTTAAAGGAATTTTTAATTTATATACTATCTCACTGAAATGCACACTTGTTTGGACTACAACAGGTTCATGCCTGTTGTGAGTTTCCCACAAGTGGAATCACTCTTGATGCATTTTCCTTTTATTTATTACAATTTCCAACAGAAATATAAATAAGAAATATTTATTTCTTATTTATATTTCTGTTGAAATGAGGAACTTAATTATATGTCTGAAGAAATGAGGATCATGTTACTGGGAACACGTACATACCCTGACATCATAGGGGGCATAGGACTGGGAGCAAAGGCAACAATTCTTGGTTGTTTGTGCCCCAACCAAACAACAGATTAAACAATTCCACCACAACCTCTGGTATCTGTGTTTTCTTGTATATACAGCAATAATGTTTCATACTTTAGTTTGTAAGCACCTTGGGATACAACTATATTGCAATTCTAATGAAGAAACAGCAGGGACAAGACAAGACCATAACTGCTACCTGCAGGTAATGACTATACCCTTGCAAATGCATTCTTGCAGAGATGCAGTTGACTTTCTTCACCAACACAACTGTAACATATTTAGGATCTCAATGAAAGGTTCACTTAAATTCATCATAGTCAGGGTTCAACTTGAAACACAACTGAAAGGCATGCCTCACCACTCCCACCGAGTTCCCCACTCCTACTGACTTTGCAGGAAAGGCCGGTGCTAAGTGGAAGCACCACTTGGTGAAGAAGAGATGCTGATGGAAGGATTTACAGACTACTCTTTAGAGCCCTCACAGGAAGCTTGGCAATGGTGGACCCTGTGGGACAGTCCATGGAGGAAAAAGAATGAGTTATAATCAATCACTTTTCATGACAGAGTAGCTGTACTGACACAGTGCCCCTTCAAACTCACCTCAACACAGTCTTAAGTCCAATTAACACTTTTCAAGAGCATCATGACAGCTCAGCAGAAACCAAGTTAAAATTGCATCAAGTAACAGAGCTGGACATACCTAGATTTACCTTTCAGAATAAGTCACTATTTCAACACTGAAATAAAACGGACTTGAAATGCAACAAGCCCTGGCTGTAACAATGATGTGATCAGTGGCAGGCTCCCCGTGTGAGATCTCAGGTAAGATGAATTTTTGATTGGACAACAACAAAAAAAGAAAACAAAGGAATGCCACAGAGCTACTGCCTTAGTCTTCCATTAGCTCCACAAATTATTCCCCCTATATGCTTGAGGACAATAAAAATTCCAAACAAATACACAAAAAAACCCCACTGATGAGCAAGGAGTGCATGAAATACTGAAACTAAAGCAGTTATTTGAAGATCATTCCTGGCTCCCCCCTCCCTCCCCTTAAAAATTAAAGGTTACTTAAAACTGGTATTTCTAAACCTTTACTTCAGTCTACTGTAGATTGACTTCTTGGATATGTCACCACTAAATAAAACAGGTAAACTGTTTCTGAAATACACATACTTTTGGCTACAAAAACACTTCCTATCATATCTCACAATTTCTTTATACAGTTCAGGTGAACAGGACTACTGCTAACTTCAAACTGCTTTCTTACATCAGTTTTAGTTTATTTTTATTATCTTAACGCAGAAAAAACCTTATAAAATTCAGCTTATTAGAAAAGAACTTCAGTATGGAAAATCAAGGCAAAATACCATTCACTTGAAGGGCTAAGAAGAAATAGGTAGCTGAGTTCAGATGAAAAATTGTTCTCAGGAAGCTTTAAAGGAGCAGGTGGAATTCCTTTAGCAAATGGTGTTTGATGACAATAGCTGCATCTTATGGGGCCGACTAAAAGATGTTATCAATCAGCACAAGAGTTATTGAACATGACCCATAAGATAAAAGCAACCAATAGGTGTAACAGTTTTCTCCATGTGATATTTCAGCACTTATTAGTATGACTGTTCTGACAAAGCAGCCAACTGCAATTTATGAAAGTCCTATTTCTGCCCAAGTCTCCACATTCCATGGGTGAGTACAAGATCCTCCTTCCAATACAAAAGATCCTCTTCCAAAAAGGAAGTGAAGGAAAAGTATATGAAGCTCATACAAAGATAAGGCTTTACTTTATGACAGAAAAGGCACTAAGTTTAACACAGAAATCACCAACTTCATTCAGAAACCAGACACGCTTATTTTTTCTATGAGAACAATTGGGATTTTGACTGGGAAGGCTTTGGTGACAACACACTTTCTATTCTATGGAAAGAAAGTTTTCCTAAGAATACATTTCTAGACTTTGTGTAATAAGTGATAAAGTTCAAGCCATGTATAGTTAGAAAAAAAGCATGTTGAGTTATACAGTAAGTTGTAAAGAAGCAAAAGACACCAAAATACCCAGCAAACAATGATGCAGTCTCTAATCAGCTACTTGATTCATGCATCATTTTGCCCTTGTACTGTGTTTTATATACTGATAAAACAAACAGCTATCTGTTTTAGCCTCAACGGTTAAGGATACTTACAACATTTTATCTCTACTTGCCTAAAGTGCAACTGTAAGTACTGTAAGTGTTTTGCTGTGAAAAATTATTGGATCAGAGTGGTCATCACCATGTGTAATCTTCTCACAGCATCAGAGGCCCCTTATTGTTTAGATGGAGGTTTCTCTTTTACTATAAAGATGAACTGCAATTTCTCCTCCAGCACCTCTCCTCCAACATACAGGCGATGGTTTATACAGTGCAAACAAACCTCGTGATGGGTCATGACATTTCTGCTACAATTTACATATTGTGGGGAGAGAATTCAAATTCTGTGCAGTGAAGGACTAAGCTGACATTTTTCCAATAACCACAGGATCAGATCAAGTGCCCAGGTAACTGCAACCCAATAGACCTTTGACATTACTAGATATTGGCCTATATCACGATCCATACTTTGTATAACAAGTTATCCTTTGAACACAACCCACAGAGATCATTTCACTTGTATGTTGAATATACTGTAACTTTGAAGCAAGTTGAAAAAAGTTCCTAGCTCTTGAGGCAGTGCAACTGTCCGCAGCTTGCTTTCTCCCCTGGACCACTCTGCAGCACTACTGCACATGCAAAGAGAAGGTACCAGTTCTCCCTGACACCTTACGACAAATATCACCAATCTGATTGGACAGAAACCTAACTAAACTAGAGAAGGAAGTTAATACAGACAGTTATGTTTCTAGGAGGAAGCCTGCAAAACCTGCTGAAGATCGCATTGATACTTTAAATCTTCCTCCCCACACCTCCCTTCTAAACCCTTCTGTTAATGTGAGACTGACAAAGATGGAAGAGCACGCTGAAGTAGTGCACTCCCTTAACTGTGCCTTCATTACAGGCAAAAGAGTTCCTCTTCCTCTTGGAGCTGACGAGAAGCGATCAAGGGAAACCTTGGTTCCCCTTGGGGCAATAATTACCCTTGGACTAGTAATTTCATCTCACATTCACCTCTAACCACACACAAAACACTGAACTGAAGAGACCAAAGCACTTTTCAGGCAGAGTTACCCAGCTATGTAACAGGTACTGGAGAACAGACCCTCTTGGAAGACACTCACCAGCCTAAACTTCCTACATTCTGTTTGTTAATAAAGGTCAGCTTTCTCACTACTAAACTTCCTCTTCAGTCTGCTCTTTATATGAAGCCCCTGCTTCAACATGCTCTCTTACCCACTTTCATTTGTTCAAGGTTGCTTGTTCCTTGGATTTGTCATTATTTCTTGCCATCATCATTAGTCATGCAACAAAACAGGAGACACTAATCATGCAAGACAGACTTGCTTCATCAAAATATCTTGAAACCTTTAAGTGATTGTGAATGCTCAAAAGCCTCTCTTCAGATTTACTGTTTTTTTTTTTAAAAAAAAGGAATCTATCCATCTCAGGGCTAACACCCTTCAGAGATACATTCCTCCTCCCCCTCCCTCCTTCATTTCCCTCCCAGGATCGACTATAGGAAAGAATGCCAGGTCCCTGCATTTCTAATGCATCTCCAACTCTATCTAGTCTACTCAAAAATGTATTCTTGGGGGGGGGGGGGGGGGGGAAGAAAAAAAAACATTTAGTTTTGCAGTCATCATCATGTAACTAACGCAACAGTAATAAAGTGAGACAGCTATAATATTAACCTCCTTCACATTAACCCTGCTAAGTATACTTTACTGAGAAAATTGCGTTAGAATACAGGCCTACATGTACCAGCTACACTTGTGGAGTAAACAGCAGCCAATTCCCTACAGTCCTTCAGCATATATAAGGAAGCATTTATCTGACAAAATATTGTATCAAAATAGCGACTAACACTTTCACAACACCCTCAGTTCTTTTAAAACTCAGTTATTTTGCTTTACAGGCCAATATTACGATTAGGAGATACAAGACGACTAATATTAAACACATGGTAGTTACTAGCAAACACATTTTAATGAATACAACACAGCAAGGTACAAACCTTTACAAAGGGCCACACTAGTCTTCACCCTTGCTTTCTATCTGAGCACACACAGAGGTGTACAGTGAGACAGACACCCAGAGAAAAGGTGGTAAACAAAGATAACAGGGTCTTTCAGAAGTATGTTTATGTGAAGCAACAGTCTTTAACCATATCTAGCTAGAACCATATCTAGTAAAAACATGTGTTGAGCAATGAATATCATGGGAAATTGCTGCTCAGGTCCTGGAGTCAGGTTGTCAAGTATAATCAAGAGCTGCAACTAAGTTGCTGAAAGCTAATTTGAATAGTCAAAGTATCATCAAAAGTAACTGCAAAGTCAGTGGTATTTTAGTTCTACACAAATACTCAGTTAACGCTGACCAGAACACAGTGGGTTTCTGAACGTAATGCTAACACACAGCATGAGAGTGTTTGCAAAACAGACTGGCAAGAAATTCACTTTAGCAATACAGCATGCTAAGCTTACATATAATTTGCTACTCCACAATGAGCCAAGTCTACCAAAAAAGAAATAATAAGAAAAACCCAAACCCCAAACTACCTGCAAAAGAAGTATTTTACTGGGATTTTTTTGTTTTTTTTTTTTAAACACTGAGTAATTTAATTCCACATTACGCTTCATGCCTAAAGGTTGGTCTAAAATCACGTTAAGTAAAGCAAATGTCTCAACACTTCAATACTACTCTTAACAGTTTAAAAAAAATTCTTGAACTCCAAGAAACTGTCACCTCAGTCACATACTACAGAACGAAATATGTTTTCCTTGTAATTATGCATCAATAGTGTAAAGAAAATGTATTTTTCTAATTGTGTATTGTAATTCTAGCAATAAATCTTAACTGAAAAGACAAAAAAATAAACCCCTTCGCATCCCACCTATAAGGGTTAAAACGTCTCACAAATATCTAAAGGATTTGTGCAAGTTTGCTCTAAAAAGCTTGCTCAAATTACCTGGGTGTTAAATGAACTCCTCCCAAGTGGACAATAAGTTATAGCAGTATATGCTGATTAACACTATTCTACCACCGCAAACCATTAATCTTAGCAATGTAAAAGGTTGTGATTATGCTTCTTGTTGGGGAAAAAATATGAAATGAGACATTTAACACTCCTTGTTTACTGTAATGCCTCTATAGGATGTGATCTGATTTCTCAACACTACTCCAGGGTTAATGTTTTATCACTGCAATGAAAGCTCTGATATCTAGGTAAAAGTCATCACATACTTCAAAAGCCATTTGGAACACACCCCCCATTTCTCTTCTCCCCTTCCCATTTCTAAATCAACTCAACTCATTTTTTGGACAACAGAAACTATGATGGGATGTTCAAAACATTTCTGTCTTTTCCCTATCACAACAAGTCACCACGTCCACAAGGCTTCCCACGGACCACCACACTGCAAGCCACCACAGAACTTCTGACATGCTCATAAGGTCAGAACTACTAGCAAGCTTCAAAACGATTTCTTTTTTATGGCACCGTAAGTAAACTGTCAATTTTTGGACAACCTATACCTAACAAATATAGTTCCAGAGTTCATCACTCCGCTGGTGTACAAACGTAATATAATGTCTTATAGACTGTATGTACACTGACATTTCTGATCTACGCAACTTTGGTCTAGATATACAGAAACTTCACCAGGAAGTTTCTTAAACATAGAATAACTGATCTGCTGTGGAAATGATAACAGCCTTTCCTCAAAGCAGAAAGAGCATATAAAGTATTACCCATTAGAAAAACTACTTCAGATTCCAGCTTCTCACCCAAGCTAATGGGAGACATTAAATTTAAAAGACGAGTGATGCAACTATTGACACACAATTAAGTTTAGGTACATAATAAAATTTATACAGTGAATTACCTCATTAGCTTATTTGAGCTGCTACTTAGTTCATTAGTAGGTATAATCATTTGCTTTATCACTTTCTACAATTTAATCTACAACAGTCCCTTTCGCCCTTCAACAAAAGTTACAGTAGAAATCTAGTATTTTATTACATCTTTCAAAACTGCATCTCTATTTCAACAAGGTATAAAAGAACTCTCAGAGGTGCATCTGTACCTTCACTGAGCTATTACTATCAGATTACCTAAGCAAATTAATTGACTAAACATTCCTCATGAGTGAGGAAAAGAGCACCATCTAATCTCAATTACTTCAGTTAAATATAAAGAAACATACTAATATTATACTTACAGGTGTTTCTTATACATTGATTTAAGCTTAAAAAGGTGACTCTCTGCCCTTGAGGATTAAGGCTGATCACCAGAAAAAAATACCTTAAAAAAGAGCTTAAGGCAACCCCTCCCCTCAGGCTCTATGGATTTTCTTTACTTTTCTATTTTTTAACCAGTTATCACAGTCCAGGAGGGCCATATTTGCAATGGGCGAGGGAGAAGTTTGCTTAGTGTTTCATTCAAATTATTCCTGAAGTTTCTGCCTCACAAACATGAATTACTCCATTCATCCATCCAAGATCAAAACCAAAACCACAAGACTTACAGTTTAATGCACATCCAACTTCACAGTTAAAAGTCGCCGGCCTTGATGTTCTCTTGGCCTGTGAAAGCAAGATTTAAGGTTTCGGTAAGCGCACAAGGTTACACACACACTTGAGTAACTGCCTGAAAACCCAACGCTTAACCCACAAGACAAGCGCCATATTCCAAAAAAGCGCGTTAAACCCCACACCGCTCTGGCTGCGCCACGAAGCCCGGGCGGCGATGCCCGGCGCCCCCTTCCCCAGCGGGCCGGGGGGCCGCCCTCCCGCCGCTGCAGGGACGCGGGGGTGGCGGCGGACGGCGGACGGGGAGGCGCCGCGGCATCCCCGGCACGGGCGGGCCCGGCCCCGCTGCTCCCGCCGCCCGCCCACCTGCTCACGGCAGCACCTGCCCCGCCGCCGCAGGCTTCGCCCGCCAGGGGAAAAAAGCGAGACCCCACCGCCCTCAAACCTGCCCGCCCCACACCCACACCCCCCATCTTTTTTTTGCCGCCCACCAGGAAAATGTGTCGCTCGCCCCGTTTTGCCCAGCCCCAGGCGGGATTGCCGCTCAGCATCGCTCGCCGCGCCCGCGGCTGGCCAGCCCCGCTGCCCGCTCCCGCGGCGGCGGCTCCGCGGCCGGAGGCTCCCCCGCCACACCGCCCCGCGGCCCGGCCCGCACCGCCCCCGGGCACCTCGCTCGGGCCTCGCTCGCCGCTGCCCGGCCGCAGGGAGGGCGGTGCGGGGGACACCGGCGCTCTCGGGCGGCGGCGGAGGGGCAGCACCCCCGCCTCCGCCGGGGCAGCCCGAGCGCCGGCGCCCCCCCCGGGGAAGGGAGTGGCCGCGGCGAAGCCCGGCCCGCCGGCAGGTACCTGCTCCGCGGGCGCGCCGGGGGAGAGGGGCGGTGGGAGCCAGGGCCCCCGCGCCCCTGCCCCCGCCACTCACCGCTGCCCACGGCGGCGCCCGCTCCTTTGTCTGCCCGCCGCGCCGCGGCACCTCCGTCCCCCGCCACCGGGCGCCCCGCGCCCCCTCCCCGCCGCGCCGGGGGCGGAGAAGGCAGGCGAGATCCGCGGAGGAGGCCGCTACCGCCCGGCGGTCACATGCGGCGGGCGCGGCGCGGCGCAGGCCCCCTCCCGCGGTCCCGGCCGGCTGGCGGCAGCCCGGCCGGCGGGGTCCGAGGCGAGGTCGGGGGTGAAGATGGCGACCTCGGCGGCGCGGGCTGGGAATCCCCGGGCCGGCCCGCTCGGCTCCGCGCTGCCGGCTGGGCTGGGCGCGCCGGGGAGGGGAGGGGATAAAGGAGGCCGGGCGGTGGCGGGGACGGCTGCCGCTGCCCGTCAGCCCTATCGATGTGCCGCCCGCTCCTCCTCCGCCGCCGCGCTTTGAACCGCCGTCAGGGGCCGGCCCCGCAGCGCCCCCTGCCCGCCGCGCCCCGACCCCCCGGCCCGCACCGCGCCGCGCCCCCCGCGGGGACCGGGCCCCGGGCTGGCAGCGCCCCACGGCGCCGGCGGCGCCTCGCCCCTCCGATGGCTTTGCTGCGGCCGCCGGTGAGGAGCGGGCGCGCTCGGCGGCAGGCAGCACCCGCAGCTCACCGGCTGTCAGCCCGCTGGCCACGGCGTCGCGCCGGCGTTGCAGAGGCCCCGAAGCGGTGCGGAGCGCAGGTCAGGAAAGCCAGGCCTCCAGGAGAAGAGGAGGGGCTCTGGCTCCTGACCCCCATCTGCTGAGAGCAGCAAGCCTTATCCGCGCGTTGGTAACCTTCCCCATCCTACGTCCCCCCCGGCAGTCGCTTCAGTCCGTGACAGCTACGTGAACCTGACCTTGGCGGAGGGGTGATGGCTAATCATGGGCCCCACGCCCATAACCCCTTCACTGATTCAGAACAGGCACGGCATCACTGAAGGGAACTCGCCCCACTCTGTTCCACTGGACCATATACTGTCTTTTAAGAAGGAAAAAAAGGGGCGGGGGCGAAGCTAAAGGTGGCAAACAACCCAGATAAGAAACACGATGAACGCACAAGATCAGGCGTTCCTTGCTGGCAGGGTACGGCTGGCAGCTTTACCCAGGGATGCCTTGGTGCTGTGAGCTGCTGCTCTCCGCATAGAGACAGGCTGCCACCCTCCTCCACCTCGTCCATGCGCTGCTTGCCCTGGTCTTGCGTGTCATCTGTGGGTTCACCAGCACAGGACAGGACGGAAAATGCAGCAGTGCTAACAAGGGGCCAGTAAGCTGTTACTGGACAGTATCACAGGGAAAGATACTGGAAAGACCAGCTGTAGAATGGAACATTACCTGGTCTATACCTGCAAACTGTTATAAAACAGTCTGAAAAGGGTATCAAGCATATAAAAAAATCATCCAAAACCTCTTAATCTGTTTTTAGTCTGTATGAATCCCTGACATTTACACTTGCTAACAGCACAGATTTACTGTCATTAATAAGGCCTGCAACAACTGACGGCATGGTTGCTTTTTGTTATTTTTCCTGACTCTCTTTTTTTTTTTTTTTGTAATGATTTTGAACATTTTTCTAAGAGGTCTTTATCTGTGCCCACTGAGGTACCAGGTGTGGTTACATCTAATTTGCCTTCAGAAGGACACAGTGTGAGCGATGTCTGCATCAGGCTTGCACAGACAGGGGCAGTGAAAACCAGTCCCAGTGCCCCAGCGGTGGTGTTTCAGCTGCAGGTTGTTTAGATGATCAACACCCTTATCTGATGCCTGCAGAAAACAGGTGTGATGGTTGCTTCCATTCTAACTAAGGTTCTCATTACTGTTAATGGACTTTACTTCTCAAGAATCCCATGATGTAGAAAAAGTATTATTATCCCCACTTTCAAGATCACAAATTCCAGCATAAAGAGGCAGTATAGCTTGCCTCAGGTCATATATACTGTATTTGGTAAAACCAGAAACTTGTTCTAGAGTTTTGGTGCAGATCCAGTCAGTCTAACCACAAGTTCGTTTTCTTTCTCAAGCTCTACTTCTCAGGAATTCAATCCTGAAAAATTCTAGGGAGAAGGAGCAAAGCAATATCAAAGAAGACATGTTAACAGAAATTCTGTTGAGCTCGTGCAAAAAAACATGTAGTTCCGTGGAAATGTTGCAAGTAGGCATATTGACACAGACAACTTCTGCAGTATTATTATCCTGGTTTGGTAAGGGTACAAACCAAGGGGAACACCATGTAACATGTTGCTTCAATATTGTGCATTTAGGACATGATATAAGTAAGAACTTTGGGATTTTATTGGCCAAATTTAATGCCAGACCAGGTGAATCACAGGAACATCACAAGAATCTTCAGCCAAAGCTGCAAATACATTAACAACTTCAATGAAGGACTGTCTACATTAGGAGTACCAATGTATTCTAAAGACTTGTGTCATTTTCATCAGACCCTGTGGTTTGAACTGTTCCCTGCAGCAGTTCCTCTCAAAGAAGGGAGAGGTGTCAAGTGTGTGCTTCCACAGTCATCTGTGTTAGATGGTTCTGAATGGTGGTTAGAAACCTTCAGTTTCAGGCATCTCCCCTGACACATGTCTCAACAGACACTAGAGTGCCCAAAGACACACTGTGTAGCCCAGTGGCATAAACCTGTAAGAAGCCAACCTCTCCAGACCAGGTCCAGCAGCAGAGTCAGGAGATCCATCTACATTGTGAAAGCATCTGCCAAATACTTGTCAGAAGACAGTCATGTGCTGGACTGCTTCTGGCAGCAATGGTACCTATTCAGCTGCCATAGTTACTAACAAAGTACTGATCATGTTGTGTGTGAGAAAAAACTGTGTATAGTGCTAGCCATCCTTGTAAACGGACTCAATTATGCCTTCCATACATTGAACTCAGTTGGACAAATGTGCTCTGACCAACAGTACTCTGCTTCATTACAGTTAGTTCCTCAAAAGCGCAATCATGCTGTCTTTACCAGTTTCCAAGTATCTCTCTTGTGTTCTTCTGACTAAATACTGACCATTCTCCTGATTTCTTTCCCCAGTGATGACAGTCTTGCCCATATCACTGACTACTTTTGCTGATTACCTCTTCAATATCCAAAGTTAGGCAGGAACTTTATCTTTCGAAAACTTTTTTCCTCTCCTGCTGTCTCAAGGCCTCATGCCAGAGCATGAAAAAATGGTCAGGCAGAAATAACTCAATATTTATATAAACCTTTGCTGACATTCTTTCCACCCTGTGGGCCTGAGTGCTTGCTACTTGGCATACCAGGCACAACAAATAGAAATCCATCATTGCTGGCTTTGATGGTGCCTGTGAAAAAAAAGATTGCATTTTAAAAGGGAAAATTACTTTATAAATCCAAATTTGACAATGCGTTGTTCCCTTTTTTTAAATGAACAATAAAAAGAACATGTTAGCTGTGACTAAATAGCAGTGTGTGGTTACAACACTCATAAACACCACAGGATTCCTCTGTTTCTTGTGTAGCCATATACAAGTCAGTGAAGGTGTGGACCAGCAATTACAAATGGTTTATCATAGCTATTCACTGAGCTGTGTTAGCTGCAATACCTGTACTCCTTAGCTGTGACATCTTGTCTGTTCCTCACAGCAGCCTAGGCAAGTGTATTTTGTTTTGCAGTTGCCCCAGGCAAAGAACCAGGAGCATGGTCTGTTAATGTGTTTCAGCTAACAAGAGGCAACTTGTTATGGTCTGCTTGTTCAGTTGGTTGCAAGGGTCCGTTCATGACGCGTGCTGAAGGTGAGTCCAGTCATAACCACCAGCTTTAAGAGGAGCTCAGCTCGATTTGTGGGGGTGGTGGGGCTGGAGAAGAAAGGCTAGCTTCTTACCTCTCTCCTGCTAAAAGAGAGAGCTACTTCCAGGAGAGAGAAAACTTCCAATGTTTTCTCTAAAGGGTTCTTCCCTGTGAACAAGTGCAGGTAAGGGGAAAAAATGCTTTTTCCAGAAGAGGCAGAAGTTTCACCTGGAAGTCCCAGCAAACTCTCTGAATCTGCATGCATTTTTTATGCAAGCCCCTCTACCTGGCCTGATGGCTGTCCGTGTGGAAGCTGATGCACCACGCCTGCTCTTTTATGGCTTTATAGGTTGCATATGTCCTTTTCCTGAATGAGATCCAGAGACTTGAAGTAGAAGCTGAAGTGCTCTTTCACCAAGAAGCGTGAGGCAGAGTTACCACTCATCATGAAAGTGTCGGGAGAATGTAAAAGAATGTGCGTCCTCCTGACTTAGTCACTTCTCACTCAACATGTAAAGACCTGAACTTGGCAAAGCAGCTCAGAGCTTTTCTGCATAATAAGAAGATCTAAGTGAAATTCCAAAGAAATTGCCTTAGATAACTACTGTTCCTCTAAGAAAGGAACTTTGCTAAATAGCTGCAGTGATGCAGTTGCTTCATCATGAGCCTGCAATGAAATCTCTGGATGATACCTTCATTCATCGTCCTCTTTTCTGACAAAAATGCAACCCCACAAACAACAGCGGTTTTTGCACTTGCAGGGACCAGGCCTGGTGATTAGGTTTCTAATATATTTCCTGTAATTTCCCTTAGTTTTCATTCTATGCAGGTACATGGCTTTGGAAAGTTGTGATTATTTAACATGCATCTCTGTTCTCTCTCTTACCCTCTGGCCATGTAGTCTGTATAGGTTGCATGTTTCTGTTATGTTTATGCTGTTTGCACATTGCCCGGTATTAAGCAGCTCCCAATTTGTTTGGCATCTCTACTAGCTGTTGTGATACAAATAATAAATAATTCTACACTTTTAAAATTCATTATTATTTCAGAAACTCTACGGATTAACTTTGTTTTCCTCTTTATGAAAATACAGTTTTATTGGTTTAACCAGTGATCAGGGGCATTCCATTAGCCACTGTAAAAAGGCAGGCTTTGTGTTTTACAAGCTTTGCAGCATGCTACTATGAAACTGTGTAGAATGGTCTGGGAATGGGACGAAACCCCTTGGAATTCTCTGTGATGTCTAATTTTTCTCACCTTTGCTGTTAGTATTCCTAGGTGCCTCGCTAATGGCATGGAGAGTTTTACAGACTTATCTCATGAGTACTGCTGGCTAGGTTCAAGTATTTTCCAAGGAAGCTTTTATCCATCTGGGAAAAAATCCTCTGAAGTCAACAGGAGTTGTGGGTAAGTGACTTACTAGGTCCCTGAACCATTTGCAATTATCCTTCATAGCACCCAGCCAGCACTCTGAAAGCTGGCATTGCTCCCTTGTTTTTGTTCTTCAAGTCTTTTTTCTTTCTGAATTTCTAATTGCCCCTTCTATAAAGTTTTATACTCACCGTTTTTTGAATGTGACTGTACCAGCCCTATGCTAAACTGCAAATCAGGTGGACTTACATTCTCACTGCTATTAACCTGCCTGTTCCTGCAGCAGAACCAGCTCAGTGTAACTGAAAAATGGTGACAGGATGGCAACTCTTCATCTCGTAACAGTATAAATCCTCATTGCTTTTTCCTACTTCAAGCTTTTCCTTACTTCAAGCCATTTTGCCCTGCCCCCGTTCCCCCTCCCTGCCAGAAAAAAAAAAAAAAAAGAAAAAAAAAGGAATACGAAAAGGAAGCCAGCATTCCTAATACTTTCTGAGTAATTCTCTGTCTGACTTCAGAAAAATACAATAGGATGCTGTATCTTGTATTGGGGGTATTTTGTGCTTCTAAGGTGAATTCTGTCCTCTCCATGAAATATTCTCTGCTTCCTAAATACAGGGAAGTATGCCGATCTGATGCTGGCCTTAGAACTTGAATCACTTAGTGGAAGACATGCTGCTGTCTTCAGTGAGACCAGTTTTTTACATTGTATGCTCAGCTTCCTAATGCAGTGCCTTGTGTGTCATTTTACATTGTATGCTCAGCTTCCTAATGCAGTGCCTTGTGTGTCTTTTTAATTTGTACCAGTAGCTTTCAAATTAAGTTCCACCTTATAAATTTCAGTGTATCTTTTCCATTGTTTTTATTTTGGGTTTGTTGAGTTTCTTTACCCTACACTGTACAGTCTTTATTGTGGATAGTCTAATTTAGCTCTTTAATTATAAGCAAGTGAACAGAATCTTACCCAGCTGATGGACAGGTAGTACTAAAAGCCTGCTTGCAGCAGTATTTGACTGTGCCATCAGCCACTCCATTACGATGCCTCCCTTGTTTATGTAACTGGCAGTAAGCTGCATCAACTCATATATTGTTGGTATTTTTGATCTCTTGCCAACCTGCTAAATTGATTTGGAATTGTCTTCCTAGGCCACTGAAGACTGATGGCATTTGTTTTGAACAGAACATTCATATTCATGAGAAAAACAACCGCCCTCAGCCTCTCAGCAGTGACTGTATGGCCTGAAGCTTATGTGTGGATAACTGGCTAGCTGAAAAGGGTCACATAGACATAGTCCAGCTGGCTGGACAAAAATGCACATCGCTCTCAGCTTATGTGAAGTAAAGCAAAAATACACTGTCCTTGGCTGTCCTTGTTACACAATAACAGGAAGATCGCGGTGGGAAAAGAATGTTACAGGTGGGAACAGGTAACTACAGAAGAGAAACAAGGGGCGGGCTTGGTATTTAGGCAACTAACCAATAATGAGCTTAACTTTTGTAATATGTATGAGCTAATTATAACAAGGCATAAAAGGTGACTGTAAGAGACAATAAATGAAGTCTGCTGATCACTCATATTGAGTGACTGTGTCTTCCCTCCGTCGTGACACTTATGCTCTTTGAGCTTGCAACTGGGATTTCAGACAGCATTATCATTAAGTACGAGTGTTTGTTCATGTCCATAGTACTGGTCAAAAGAGGTGGGGCTCACAAAAGAACTAGCTGGTGTGCTAGAAAAAATGTGCCGAGCTTTTCCTAGAACAGGAATCCCACTAACTGCTAGCTGTGTTGGGAGAATTTCAGAAAACTCTCAGGTCAAGCCAGAGGCAGGATATATATGAAGTTGCCTCAAAAATTAAACTCAAATGCTATCCGCGCCACAGAAAACCCATATATGAGTTTACACAGTTGTTTTTTTTATCACCATGCCATCAGCCTCACTGATTCATTCTTGCAGAAGGTGCAGTTTTGCACGTCCAGCTGCACTGCCAGGTAGACTTTGCCACAACAGGGTATGGGTGCCTGCACAGGGCTGGGCACAAACACCTGCCTTCTTTAGTCCTGAATTGAACAAACCCACTGAAGTAGCAAATAGCATTCACAATGCGGTACAAGTCACGTGGATGTTGCCCATAGTATTTGGTAGGAGAATGTTTTTCTGAAGTGTAAATGGATGATAACACCCGTTCTGAATGCTAGTCTCAAATTTGCAAAGGGAAGTGAAACTCTCTGCACCAAAAGTACAAAAGAAAAGAACAGAATTGTGCATATAGGTTCAAATACAACTAAGATGCACTAACAATAAGAGAACAGTATGACATTCCATGAGTGCTGGAACCCATAAATTCCAGTTCCTTAGGGTTTCTATCCTATGATTGATTCCCCGGTGTCTTGCAAAAAGTCTAATGACTGAAGCTTTTCTTGCAGTGGAGACATTCACAAAGTTGCTACCATGTGATTTCTCCACAGTCTAATAAGTAACATTCTTAGTTTTCCATCTCCTGGGCAGGGTTTCTCTTATCTCTTGGGCTAACTCTTTTAATGAAACTTGTAGGGACTTACAAAGCTGGGACTTCACCTTTTTCTGACAAACACACAGACATATACAGCATTCTCTTACCTAGCTAAGGTAAGAGAAACCTTACACAGACACAGAAAAAGCCTAGCACAAAACTGAAAAAGAGAGCAAATAGAGTAACAGAAAAATAGCTTTAGAGAAATCTCAGATTTGCACATTTATGTAGAGAATTGGCCTTGAAAATGGGACTATCCAATTACTCAATTGACATGATTAAAATCATAGCTGCCACAAGCAGCCAGGAAATATTTTTTCCAGATTTATGCCTTTAACAATATGTGGTGGCAATAAGTTCTGCCAGCTAATCGCACTGTAAATCCAAATATTCTCTGAAACTCTATTTCCTGTCTGTCTTGGGTGACTGCCTTTTCTCCCCTATGGCATGAGATTGAGAAAGCAGCATTTGATCAACCATTTTCTTTCCCTGTTCTGGTCTATATTTAATCTTAATTTATTTTCTTTCCTCATGAAACCATTTGAAACGTGGGAAACTTTCCTCAGATGTAACTGGCGAACTCTCCCTAGCAACATTGCTGTCTAACATGTCAGAGCATCAGGATATCTAAGCTGAATTAAATACAATTCTGCTATGTCCAAAGACAAAAGTAAATATACATATATCTCTACTGATGCCACTGTATAGATGCCACTGCATATACATTTATGTCAAAGTATTTTGTTAAGGGAAAGCAAAGGGACAAGACCTGAATTACCAAACTCTGATTTGGTATTTAGCTATACGTTAAAGAAATCTGTGCACAAAGTTTAGGCCAAGCAGACTCTAAAGTTGCCAGAAGTGACAAATGGACTTCTAATCAAGGCAGTCAGTCTTGGGAAGGACAGGAAACAAAGAATGATGAAACAAAGATGGTGAAAAGAACACTGTTATCTTAAGTTATGCAGAAAGAAGCTTCCAAGTGAGGAAGTTCTGTCCGCAAGAGGAGACAAGTTGATGAAGTGTTGCAATCCCCAGAAAGTTGGTTGAGAATAGACAAAGGTAATTGTGGCAGTGGGAAATCATGGTCTTTGACTCAAATAGCCCCCCTGAAAGAGGGCAAACCTTCTCTTGGGGAGCATGAGTAGTTAGTAAAAAGCTTCAGCAGTGCTGTTGGAGGATGCATACTAGCCTGCGTTAGAAGCAAGAAACTTGTAACCAGTCCTATACACGAATGAAAATGAATATGTAATACACTATGAATGTACAAGTACTCTGCTGTATATAATGTGTATCCTTGAGTAACCTGGTGAGCACTCTTGGAGGAAACATTTCCCCACGCTCTCAGCACTGTAATAACAAATGCCTGCCTTCTCAAACTTCAAAACTAGTCTTGAGAGTCTTCCTCCATGAACGAATTTTACGGCATCACTAAAATAATGCCTTGGAAATCATGCTGGGGTGGTGGGTGTGTGGGTGTGTGTTTGAGTTCGCCTGTATAAATTAATTGGTAAATTGCATTCTAAAAGATTATCAAGTATGACTTTCTGAGAAGTGTCAGAAGAAGTGGTTTTAGAGGTATGAGCCCTCAGTGGAAGTAGCTTGCTGCCACACCTTCACGGTTTTACCTGGCAGCCAGCATCAGGAGCAGTGTAGTAGGTTGGTACTAGTGTAATGAGGGTGAGATGGACAAAGCTTCGTTTCCACCACAGTAGCATTTGTATCAGGCCTCTATGATAAACAACACTTTGAGTGGCACTGAAAGAATATTTAACTAAGGTTTATCGCTCTGTGTTGTACTTCACATATTCCTAGGACCTCCATTTTTGTGGGACAGCCACAGTAGCACAGCAGGAGGCGACTGCAGTGCAGAGAATCATCTAAACATCTTCCTTTGCAATCATTCAGAGAAATCTTGGGCCATTCAGAATTCACCACTTGTACTCAAGTCTTGCCTCCATCATGTTAGGGAACTGTTTAAGGGAAATATTTGAGGTAAAAGTAATTAAACAACCACACTAGTTCATACAAGTAAGTTCCATGAAAAATTGCAGGAGTATACACCTGATTTTCCTCTGTAAATAGAAGCATACACCGCTGCTAAATGGCATACCCATGTCCTGCAATTTTAGTACAGTTTGATGGATTCTGAGTAATGGCAAAGGAAAAGCTGGCACTGCATGACAAAACCAAGTGGACAAACTTAAAAACAATCCAGGCTTTAAATGGATACTAAATATAATTCAGGTTCCAGATTAGGAGCCAGGTCTTGGAGGTGCTCCTGATACTGAACTCCCATTGAAATTTACAGCAACTTCAGCAATATCTCCTATTAAAATGCCATAGGACTTTCATTGTACCTGAGTAGATTTCAGCTATTCATTCCAGAACAGTTTATTCTGTAAATACTCTAGTGTAGGTAGTATTAATAAGCAAAGCAAGCATGTTACCAGACCAGGTTCAGGAGTTTGACAGGATAGCCCTTGCTAAATAATATAACTCTTACTTTTCTAACATCCCAAAAGTAGTCCAAGCAAAATGTCAATGAATTGTTTTCCACTTTGAAAATGCCTGACAAAGAGCCTGATTACAGCATGCATAAATTTTTTTTTTAAATAAAATATATAGTGAAAACGTGGAGGATGGCAGCAGGGAACAACTAGATAAAATGTTCTGCCCATTTATACATTTAGGAAAACATTCTAAGGATTTGTATGCTGAATACCTCACTGAAACTCTAAAGGGTCTTTTCCTGAAACAACCCACAGCTGAGCAGTACCTGGCAATGGTATGCCACGTCCTAAATAGGACTGTGCCCTGGAGGGTAAAAGGATGTATAATTTTGAAAAGTCAGTAGGTACTTCAGTGCTTTGTGTCCACCACATGACTGCTTCCCTTTCGGTTTCTCTATTTTTAGCCCTGCTGGTCCAAATACACATTTGGAAGCAGGTCAATCACCACTAGTTTCACTGGGACCATGTGCAGCCTACCTGCGTGACAAAACCAGAACCAGCTGAGACGTCCTGGTTGTCAAAACACTGCATTGCCCTAATCAGGGAGTGAGGAATTCAAAACAGGGAGTAACGTTAAGTGTATCACACAGGCCATTGTTCATTTAATTTCAGTAGCTTTATTGGGTAGAGGAGGGTCTGCAGGACAGCAAAAGCAAGTGACTTGCTTTGGCATGCAGAGGATTGGGAACAACATTCTGCTTCATGATTGCCCCAAATGTTTACAGTTTTGTCATCATCTGGATATATACAGTAGTTCTATGTTGACACCCTGTCCCTAAGGCACTTCAAGTGCTGATAGCCAGATCTGGGCTTAAACCAAAATCTTGCTGGAAAACAGCTAGCAGAACTTACTCACGCAATGTGGGATCGTGTTTAAAAACATTCAAATCCACACAAGCACTAAGCTTTTGTTTAAAGGTATTTTTTAACCTACACATTTGCCAGTGCTAGGACAACTTCAGTGATGTTAATAACAGAGGGAACAACAGCAAAGACATGCTGCTGGCAACCAATGCTGCTCAAACCTGTTCCACATAGCTGTCAGAGTTTTCCCTGTAATGCTTCACCAGTAGATTCCCAACACTCAGGAACAGTTGGAAATTTTTGACAAAAAACTTTTGGTAGCCTCTAGCAAAAGTTTACAGATTGGTATCATAAGATACTTAATCTACAAGGTATTTGTAATGGCAAACTGGTTTTAATATGTAGGCATATGTCAACAGGGATTTAAATAAAAAAATTTACTAAGTCATTTGGGTCATAGGACAGATCTGGAGTGGTCATCCATGTTCTTTCCCCAATCTATTCTAGATCTGGGAAAAAAAGAGATTTTCTGGGCAGTGAAACTCTATCTATATCCAATGCCACTCCCTTATGAATGCAGAGGTACTTATGATGACATAATCTGACCAAACACACACACAGAGCCCAACCAACTAAATAATAATGCAAGGATGTATCCTACAGGCCTATTCATGTTTGCAGTGAAATTCATTTAAAAATTCCAACTGACTTGAATGGAAGCTGGATTAAGCTTAGTTAGTTTTAAAGGAACTTTAGTAGGAGAATAGATGCCTGCCTTGGGCAAAAAGAGGATGAGGGACTTTCAAAGTATCAAATTAGAGACATGAGACTCATGTTCCATTTATTATGTCCAGACAATATAGTGTGGGAACAGAACAACTAAATATGCTCTGGTCTTCCTTTACAGATTTCCTACTACTACTTCTCTCAAATGAGACTCGAAAACTACACACACAGACAAAACCCAAACCCTCCTCTTGAAGCTATAAAATTCATCCCTCCCCCCCCAAAACTCCCTCTGTATCAAACAGTTCTTCCAAGCATGCAAATTTATAACTCAGGAACAGGCCACATTCTGTCTCAGAACTCAGCTTTGCTGAAAACATCATCTTTACCTGGTACCATCAAATCACATGCATTTCACTATATATTATTAATCGAATCGCAACTGTCTTTACAGTGTCTCAATCTAGGAGTGCACACTTATGCCAGGATAGAGTTGGGATACAGACAGGGATATGGGAACACACCATACTTGCCCCTTGCTCGTGGCTTGCTTGTTACACAGAGCTAACCAGGATTAGCATTCTACTGGGCATTTGCAATGCGCCCCAGCAGGTCCTATGTTCAGTGTGTTGGTGGACCACAACATGGGATGTGCCACAAAGCACACACCCCACAGTAAAGACACAGCCTATTTGTCCCGTACTAATGTTAGAAAATCTCACAACTGTCAAATTTCAGTTCAAAATTTTTAACTACTGATATCAATGTGCCTGAATAAGATACTAGCTTCTCTAGCTTTTCTGTCCATTTGGAGCTCACCCATGTATGACTGCTACAATGTTTACAAGCACAGCAAAGCAAATCTACAGAAGCAGGAAACAGGTATGTATTCATGCATTTCCCAAGGTGGACAACTGCTTTGAAAACAGGGAGCAGGAGCAGGCTGAAAATGTAACAGAAGCTCAGGATATTAAATGAGATTACTGTTAGTTTTGGTTTTGTTTACTGTTTGCCTTGGGCCAGCATCCAAAAGCCCCCCTATGTCCTATTTAAAATGAAGACAAGAAAGTTCTCACCTATGTGGAAATAGATTTTACCTTGAGGAGCTCACAGGCAAGATGAAAATCAAGAAAGAACAAATAAGAAACAATCATGAAGGAGAAGATGAGGATGGTTAAATGACCAGTTGGGTGGCTATGGTACCACTCTGACAGTTCCAGGCTATCCACTAAAAGACAAATCTTTCCCCCCGTGTTTTTATCAGAATGGTCTGTTTCAATGCAATTTGACACCGAAATAAAAATGCCTCTGCTGGTGCTCAGTTCATGCAGAACTATAATCCAAAGGAAAAAAAAAAAATTGGCCACAGGTATATTTTCCAGAAGTTTCTTTTTTCCAACTGTCTCTTTCGTTTATAATTATTTTTCTTTTAAAATACTGAGGATTCAGGAATTTAAAATTACTTCACACCTGTATTTGTCTTCCAAAGCCTCAAAAATGTGTGCAGTGTAGACACTGGGTCCTGTGCACCGAGTGCTTTGGTCTACTGCACCGCTGCTGCTGCACTGTGCTACTTGCTCACACTGAAACTGCCTTTCTGAACTGTTTCAGATTTAGAGTAAGCACATCACGCAGCAGACTGTTGCAACCCATGGACAAAACTTGGCTGGAGCGTGTTAGGCTTTCTGTCTCTTTTAAGCAATGCGGACATAGTGTGTATGCTGTTATAATGCCTCAGTATGGATTTACAGATGTAACTTTGTCATCAGAATTTGAAAGTGACTTCTAATCTGGCTCAAAACTCAGGACCTTTGGCTTCCCAACCTATACTCAGCACATCTTATGATCCCACCCTGCACGTAGGATATTTATTTATTTTCTATTTTACTCATTTCAGAAAGATAACTGCTGGATCCTTAGTTGGAAATACAGAAAAGAAAACTGCATTTGTATGTACTTGTTTAAGTTTCAGGTAAATCTATAGTGACAGAGACATCAAAATGTAGAAATGCCTTAAAAATAAACTTAGGCCATCTGAATTCACTGATGTACAACAAAAGATGTAAACTGAACAGCTGGGCATAGAATGTTTCACTCCCATATTGTTCAAAAATTAGACTGTTGGACCCTGGCCACTCAAGGACAGTTTGATTGTTGTGCTTGTATTCTCTACAGGGAATTAATTAATATTTACATAAAATGCACGTGCATGCATGGTTGACAGAGAGAGACAACCAGTTCCATGAGGCTCCAACAACTGTAAACTCCTGTGGGGCTGGAATAAATTGAGAAGTGCCTTACAAACTGAGTCACTGGTGTGTACTAGCAAGGGCAGATTTGCAAATAACAGTGTATAAATATAAACTAATCATAAAAATAACTTTTGAAAACTGCCTATAACAGGGCAAGTGGTTCATTAAAAACATCACCATCATTTTTCCTTATTCCCTTTTGTATCGGTGGTTCTGCTGTAATTTGTTTTGTATTCTTGAGTCATTGCCAATGGTGCTATCTGGACAGAAACAACTGAAGCAGCTTTAGAGACTGCTGTCTTTATATGGCCACAAGACGCTAATACTGCAAGGCTGCTAATTCTGCAAGCTGAGTGTCTTTTATTTCATGCTTCTGTTATCCCAGATAAATAACTATTGCAGAAAATGTTGTGCATAGGTCTATAATTTCTCCTCAGGCTGCAGAAAACTGTATTCTTAGCTGCTTGCTACTCCTACACAACTTTCTCAGTTGTCTCTTCGCTCCGCTGCCAATGGTGAAGTGGGTTTGCAATCATGAACAGTTACAGACCTCCTGCAGGCATGCAGAACTGAAAGGAAAAGAGCTACTGACAAGGATGAGTGAACGTACCCATAGAAGAAGGGGACCCTTCTTCGGTGTCCTCTTCCAGCAAGGAAGTAATCTCCTTGGCTTGTGCTTTTGGCTGGGCTAGACTGAATGAATACCTGTTCTTTGACAACAGAAAGGGTCCCTGTTAATCACAAAAAGGGAATAAAGACACATTCCCTAACTCATTTGAAACACACATGGTGGTGGACAAACAAAACGCCCACCAAGCACTCTCCTGTGATTCAGGTCTGCAAGTAACCTCAAGAAGATGGCATAGCACATTGCTTATGTTTGGATCTCAGGAGACTTCCGTAGGATTTAGCTTTCTTTTTAATTTTCCCCTGAAGATACCACTGCAATAACTCTAATACATTATTAAGGCCTTAGCCCTCCACACACCCATGTCAAACTTCACACGGACAAGTTGTGTTATTCCTTTAGCATGTTTGAAACTGCAAAGCTACTGGTATCTGACACTGCCTGTCACAGTGCTCTGCCTTGTGCTGCTTGCTCTGCTGGGTGCCTGTTCTGCCGGGAGTGCAGGTACCCAGCAGTTAAACCCTGTCTACATGACTGGGCAGTCAGCCTCCAGAGATACAATTTCACCAAATATATGACCTGTGGATATCTCCAGAATGGCAATCTGCCACACCAGTAAAAAAGACAGATTCTTCTTCTTTATCCCCTTGTATTGCAACAATCCGATTGCCTTCAGTGAGACTATTCACAAAGTTGCATGTAGACTGAGGTCCTGCTGTGCATGGGGGAGAAAATGTGACATGCTGATACCGCTCTAAGTTGTTTCACTTCCCTGTCTGATAGAAGAATTCAGATGTATGGTTTAGGTTTCTGTTGTTAAAAGCTTCAGTGCAAGAAGAAAGTGTGGAAAGATGGAGCATTCATTCCATTCAGAGTTAAACTAGTGGACAAGACAGGAGGCTCAGGACATTGCATATGTTTTAAGTCTTAAAATGTCTTATTTCTAGCCAGAAACTTTCATTAAGCAAAGAAATACCTTTCCTGCCTCATGTAATCTGATATAGTTTATTGACAGTCTAAGTTTAACAAAGCTATTTTTATTTTCAGGAAGTCATAGTTTATACGGTTTAAAACATGAATGCATGGAAGACAGCCCTGGGGAAGCTACGCCCATATCTGGAAATGCAGCAGAGGATCCCTTGTGCTAATTGCCAATTTAACAATGTCTGTTTGCAAAACTCAGAACTAATAGTATTCATGCTCCCAACTTACTCAACATCATACTCCTCTGGGCAGTAAACATCCTCCTCTTTTATTAGTGATTTTAGCCTTATACTCACAATTGACCATTTCTTTATAGTTCTCCTTTCCTGTAATAGGGATTAAGTATCTCTATTATATAAAAAAAGCAGATGTGAGTAATAGGATGCCTTCCAAAGAAAGTGTCACTCAGGTCAAGGTCATGAGACTTAGTCTTCTTGAACTACACTCTCAGCTCTGCCACCTACTTCCTCTAAGATCTTTGATAAAACACTTCACCTCTCTGCATCCATTTCTCCACCTCTAAAATGAAAATGGCAGTACTTTCCAAGCTCACTAACATTTTACAAGTACCTTCACAACTTGTGAGGACAGGATATCTTGCAAGAACCTGGTGTTACTCCTCAGGCTGCGACAACCTCGGCACGGTAGAAGGGACGGACACAGCCCTGGGCTGACCTGGGTGATTACATAGCTGGCTGGCCATGACTGCTTTGCGTGTTGGTAATAGTAGAGGCCTATCATCACTTTATTGTAGAGCTTGCTTTGTAGGTTTGTAGACCTGGAGGTTATTTAAAACGTAATTTTGTTAGCAGATGTCATATACTAACCTGGCAGAGAACAGTTCAAAACCCCAAAGTCAAAATATAAGCAATGTCCAACCCCCCACCCCCCACCCCTAGGATTTAATCTGTGAAAATTGTCTTAAACTCATTTTTTGGTGCATCTTGATAATGAACATCATTTTTAGGACATATGCAATTTGACTATCAATTTGAAGATTTTCTGGATTTGAGAAACATATAGAGATTTTGGGGAAAGTTTAGGATTAAAAGTGGATACTGATGCTGAGAAGAAGTACTTGTCACTCTGCCAATCTCCCCTGTCCCCCTGGCTTCCTTGGCTTACTCTTGTCTTTCCTTTCCCTTTCCCTCCCCAACCTCTTTCCCAAGAGCCATCCAATTGATGTCTCTGTTCCCATGCTTCTGCTAAAGCACTGCCAGCCTTCTGGCACTAGCAGAGAATGGGTTTCAGTTGTTCATGTGCTGTATTATACCACTCTGTTGTAACGCTAGGGGTTAAACAGCTCGTTGGACAAAGGATAGTCTTAAATTTCACCAATATTTTAAAACAAAAAACCAATGTTGGTTTATATCAGGGCTGTTTTATTGAAAGGGGTCAGGAAAGGCAGAACTCTCTGGAGTTCTTAGAGATCCAGTGAAAGACAGAAACCCATCTACCTGAGAGAACAGATTAACCTTGGTACTTTTCCCTGCTTCTCACTTATGTAGTCCCGTACTGAGAACTTTCTAATGATGGCCTTTATAAGACCCATTCCTTAGCACACAGCTCATCTCAAGCACTGAAGAAAAAGCCGAGGGTACAAACTCTGTTACACTACTAAATTAGGTATCAGAAATATAGGGGATACAACATTCAGCAGTGTAATGACTTTCTCCTTCTGTGGAGATGCCTTCTAGTCTTTTCTCAAGTGACAACAGCTGGAACATTTCCATCACACAACTTAGGTCTTCTTTAGGTACCTCACGGTAAGGAAGGGAGGCAAGTTAGGAAAAGAAAGAGAATCAGGTATCAGTCACTAGAATAATAGCTTTCATTTTTATAATCTATTTATTTTATTGATATTTATTACCACCAACTTCTATATCTGCAGGCTGCCTCTAGTTCCTTTAATGGGCTTATTTCACTCCTCTGCCCACATACTTCCTTCTCATCAATCAAGTCCTGGCAGTATTGATTATGAATCAGTTTACTTCTGACAACTATTCTGAGTGCAGCTTTTAGAAGGCCATGAAATCCCTTCTTTCCCAAGGTGTTTCAGGCATAAAGAAAAGCTAATAATACAAAACTTAATGTTTTCTACAAGCTCAGCTATAGCGAACAAAGTGAAACTGCTTCATACTGTAGCCAAGGCAGAGTTATTTTTGTCTGATGGCGTTCACTTCACCACAGGATAACTAAAGAAATCTATACATGATAGATGTCCATAATAACTCACTGGGACCAGGGAGGCACAAGTCACAGAGCAAGACACCAGCTTCACAAAAATAGGTGCTAAGACATGGAGGTGTAGGCTGTGAGGGCTGCTAGGAGGGGTTAGATCTAATGTTCATTTGTTTTCCCTTATTCATTTTCCCTCAATAATGAGGATTTAACTCTGTCTGTGGTGGTACCAGTTTAGCCAAATTTTCCATAAAGACTACTAGCACCTTCAGAGAACTTGAAGCCAGCTGGCAAATGTCCTTAGCTGTAGCTGAAAGAAAAACAAGTGAGATTCAATCAAGAAGAGTCACATCCAATTCACTTAGGAAACGCAGAGGCATATTGTTTTACCTGTGGCTTCTTAAGACTTTTGCATCCTAAAAGACAGGTGCCTCCTGAGACAGGTCAGGAGCTGGTTTTGCCAGGAGCTCTGTTATCACCCCAAGAGAGAGCAGCAGCACTGAGCTGAAGCAGGGGGAGATGTATGATGTATGAGGGTATGGTTTCACTGTCACCCTGAGCCAGTGTTAGCCCATGTTGCTGTTAAAGGAGCAGTCCTGCTCCTTCCATGACATCCAGTTGCTCAAGCTTGCTATGTGTTTGCACCAGTTGTAGCGATCCCTCAGCCATGAGATATGTCAGCTCTCTGATCTCATTGAAGGCCAATATTTCTTTCTTGAAGGCACAGTTTTCAACCAGATCAACAAACTGATCTGACTTGCCAAACAATTCCTAGCTTCAGTAGGAAAAATGTAGCAAGAACATGTATCCGGGAGCCAGGTGTAATTACCCTTTACAGTAGCAACTCCATCTCAGACCAGCTTAACCCAACAATTATATTATGCTGAAAAAAAGTCTTGAACACATGCTTTGCTCCACCAGAGCCACCTGGGTTTATGCCTTCAGTGTTCCCTTGTTTAACTTCCATTAGCATTACATTTGTTGAAATACATTTTTTGTCAAACACAGCTTGATAGCATCAGTATGTGGTTAAGCCAGCTTCAAACACCATTACACTGACATGAGAAACTTGCATGTAGCAGCAGGAAGCCTTTGGGTCTGTCCTTATGCCCCAGCAAAAGCACCAGTTAGTTCTACACAGCTGAGGTAGGGGCTAGCTTGTGCTATGGAGAAAGAAGCCCATGGAGACAGAGTTCAGATCCTGACCCGAGATCCACGCTGACAAGTGCAGCTACACAGTGCCAAAGCATCATAAGCTGTTATTTTGTGATCAGCTCCTCTAAGTCTCACCTGATGGCTCAAGTCATTCAAGAATTACCCCTATATGAATACGCAAGCACACACAGAGCATGTACCATAACCTAGGCATTTTATTAACAACAGAACCATAACTTTCAGGGCTGCTTCTTGGAAAAGCCAACAACGAACATGCTGTGTTTCTTCTTTATGTCTATGTTGTAGAAGACGACATTTTCTTCAGACAGTACATGCAAAAGAATCAAACAGCACACCCCAAACCTATTAAAGTAATTTACAAACTTCCAGCATGAAGTTTTTCATACAGTCATTGCTATCCTGTTGTGGGCACCAGCAAATTGTCCCCAGCTTTATTCTGGATAGTGCATGTCTGCCAAATGGTTATTGCTCAGAAAGTAATTTCCATGTGAAATATTTATTTTGTAGCATGGTAAAGATGTGTGTAATTCACCAGAGAATTGTGGTACTGCACCATATCTCACTGAATCAAATTTAACGAGTGATTGCTAACAAAAATTCCTGCTGTGAAAAGCAGAAAAATTAGAACTGTTGGGTCCCTGCAGATGTATTCTTCAGCTCCCAGATTTGCTATTCCAGATACAAAGCCCTAAAAATACTACTGCTTCACTGCTAAAAACCCCTTGAAAATAACCTTGTCAAGCCTAATATATGACAAGATGACAATACTGCTAATATCAAGACTTTTTACGCATATGTTTGTGAGTACATACACACACATGCAAATCACATACATGGTTATCAGACTCCTCACATGAGGAGGGTACTAAAACTGGGGATTACAAGACAAGGTACAGGTTTTGTACAAAAATGGACAAAACCAACAGGGACATGACCTCAAGCACTGAAGCCTAATGAGAAGTACGAGTAGGACATTTCTCTCCCAACAATATTGTTACATCCTTCTCATATACACACTGTGAAAAAGGACTTGACCTCTATCCCATTGTCCCGAGTCCCAGACCTGTGCCTTTCCTGCAAGACCTTTCATCCAGGTCTTAGATCTGCTGACATATCAGAGGAATACCAGGTAAAGAGACAAAGGCAGGCATTTTCTTCTCACTGAACCAGTGGGAAAACCCATTTCATGCAGCTTTCTCTTTGTGGGCAAAATAATTTAAAGATGAGAAATGAGAACTGCCTCTGTCCCCATCAGCTGTGAGGAGCAGGCCATCCAGATGCATGAGCAACTCCTACAGTGCCTACTGAAAACCAGGGGTTTTAAACAGGTAGCCTTAACCCACTCCACCTGAGGGCCGAGCTCTTGATTACTTTAATGAGGAAGAGATACTCCCTCCTAAGGAAAGTCTGTAATGCCACCATAATCGTTTTCTTTCTCCTGGTCCACTGTCACAGGTCTGCTTGTGGCCAGCTGTGAGCAGGTGCTATCCTGCTTCTTTGGCTACCCATGCTGCATATTCTGTTCCAGTTTAAGTGTCCTCTTGTGTGTTGTGGTTATGTGCACAGCTGCTGATCACTCATATTCACTTCTTCCATGGACCTATTCCCACCTCACCCCTTTGCCCTGACATTGTGCAGGGTACTCTGGCAAATAACAGAGCAATCTCCTCTTACTCTGTGCAGTCACTGTACTAAGTGCACACTCATCATCCTGCTCATGTGCTGTGGATGCAAATGCACTCCCGTCACCGCCAAGTTTTATAGTGGTCCCATTCCTGCAGCTAAACGCAGAAGACAGAAGAGAGAGGTAGTCACTCTAAAATGTATGCAGCTGTGGTATCACCCTGCCAGCACAACCTGACTGCGGTTCTCTGGCTACCAACCCGGCTTCCTCTGCCTTTGGGAACTATAATGTGCCCTAGTCCTTTCTGCTGATAGCATCAATTTTTTACCCTCAGCTGTCATTAATGCATGGGTCATTAACGGGCTGTGGATACATAGCCAACATTCATCCCATCTGGTAGCTCAGCGGCATCTGACCTCTCCTTCGTTCTGGACCAGGCAGCGTGGGCAGAGTTCATTACACTCCCCACACCGCCACACAGATGGACCCTCCAGATCCTGACGTGGATACCTCACTCCCCTCTTGGCTCCAGACATTTTCTTCAGACAATACATGCAACAGAATCAACAGCTAATTTCAAGAAGGGAGGGAGGGGAGTTACTGCTATGAAAACAGTTTTGTGCTTGCAGGGAAAATACTTTGAATATAAGAACTTCAAAGTAGGATAAGGGTGGTAAGAAAGAGATGTCAATCAAAGATTAATTTCCTGTTTTCTATTCAAAATAGTCCAATGCCACAACCAGTGCAGTATTTCCACCCTAGCATGGCCAGAGAGATTTTGTCCTAAACACTTACCCATTGCTATAAGCAGAATAGGAAGAAATAACAATATACAAAGTATTTTTTCTGTAAAATATTCGACGACCTGCTCTCTTTCTGTTGTTCTGGTATCCAAACTGTAAGTATAAATTCCCACAACCTACTACCATGATTACTGAAACTTCTTTCCCTTTGGTTTCCCACTGCCATTTAATCTATAATGCAGATCTTAAAACTGTTCTCCTTGGCTATAATCTTGACCTTGTCAACCCTCTTCATTACCTTTAGCTCAAGGCTGGTGTTCTGACCTTCCAGACAAGTGCAAGCCAGCTCCACTCCAGCAATTCAGCCTCTGCTGCATCTCACCCTCCACGACGCTGGGCTGCTGCCCTCATGTCGCAGTTTTCTCTTCCTGCAGCTGCCCTCAGCTGACCTCTTTCTGACTGTCTCTGGGCTTTTACTCCATGAAAATCTCTCCTTAGTTCCTGTTTCTGTCAAACCTCAACCTCAGTTTATGTGTCTCTGTTAACAAAATATACATACATGTCCTGAAATAAAATTTTCTGGTGATAGGCTGAGCAGCTAGGTCAAGTTTTTGTTGTACCCAGCTCGATTTCTCCCTTTGTTGCATCACGTTTTAAAGTAATTTATAATCTCTTATTTGCATTTTAAGGCCTCCTCCCCCTGGCATTTGTTTTTACTACTGTTAAAAATAATAAATAATTGTAATTTTTATTAATTTATATTGCAACTTTTGACTTTGCCAAGTTTGGTCTAAACCGCTAAATTAATCTTTTTGGAGTTTGTGAAGAAGCAGTCAAATCTCACTGAGAAATTAATTTCAGCAGACTACCATTTTGGAGACATTACACAGTTTCTTGTTACTTAATTTGTCCATTTCATAACTATAGCTCTACCCTCAACACCTGGCCTACCAAACTGAGACTAGGATAAAAATCCTTCTTTGAAGTACCCAGTTTAATTAGTTTTGCAACTGTGACATGCATAAGGACTAACAGACACACACTTGCTTTTCCTTCACTTATTGGTGTTTACATTCAAAGTACAATACAGAGAACTCCTTCAGGAGTTTGCCTCCAGCAAAAAAAAAAAATCCTGAAAATGAACCCCCCCACACACACACACACCCCAAACCCAAACGCAAACCCAAACCCATGTCCCCTTCCCTAAAATAATTTCTAGCCTGGAGTACTGCTTCTATCAGGAAGGAATAATAAAGAAATCTTCAGGGAAATCTGTACCTCATCCTCAGCCTGTAAACTGGCTTCGAAATGCAAAGATAAATCTGGGCTTCCTGAATTGCATGTGGCTTGCAAACAGTCCAGCTCTGGGCAGTACCTGCTGCTAATAGATAGTGCAATGAGATGGGGCTGCACGGGCCCAGAGGCTGTTGGATCACACCGAGTTCCTTGGCTAAAGGAGAAAAGAAACAAGGAAGAGTTTCTGTGGTCAGTATCATCATGTAATACTCTTTTCCTAACTGATCCTCAGGTTGCTGAACTCACTTGGCTTAACGGACAAAGAAAATCCAAGCAGGAAGCTCTTGCGTGACTGAAGGTAACTACAAATCCACTGTGCATTGTGTATGGAGGGAGCTGTTGAGAAGAATTCTGATCTTTTCAGAAACCCTCTGCAATTTCACCTTACCCAACTCTTCATCTTGGGGTGACGTCTGTCTCCCACAACCCCCCTGTCATCTCCCATGCCTTCCCCAGTACCTCTCTGCCTCTGCTTGTGCTCAGACACTGAGAACAGCCACATCCAGGGCTAGTCATTGCTAACTACCCCTGTTTAACTGGGCTAGGGGCCAGCCTGCAGCCCCCTTACCCCTACAGTGCTCTGATGTCCAAGATGAGGCTGGGAGTCTCCTGTCCCGCCTGTTAGATTATGTGACAGGCTATCGAGGCAGCTGCAATATTCGGGATATTGAACTGTGACTAGTGTGGGGGCTGAGGATGGCTGTGCAAGGAGGTTGGACACTGTGAAAAGTGCAGCACTGCCAGTTCCAGCACAGCACACTCCGAAATGCCAGTAATAGCAGCTGTGGGCTGAGCACGGGTACAACTAGCATTCCCCACTCCCATGCCATGTACTCCTCCCAGCAGTGTTCCAGGGACTGTCCCACTTGCAGGACCTATCCTCACCCAGTTTCATCCACCGGACAGGAGACTGGGCTGGAAATTAGCCAGAATACTGTCTGTCATTTGGAGCTCTGAAAAAGCAATTCTAAAATATCAGATCAGGTTTTTAATTAGAATGCCAAGAATCTATTCTCCATTTGCATCTCTAGTTTTCCAGTCTTTCCTGCAAGGACACACTACTACACACAATAAACGAGCCAGAGCACATAGGAAAGTCATAGAACACCTGCATGTTGGTGTTTGTGTTCACCTAAGGTTATCTGAAGATGTTCAGTTACACAGATGGACAGAAAACTAGAATACTTTATTATGTCAAACGTACTGTTCAAAAAATTAAACACATTGTTCAAATTATTCCTTAAGTCGGGCAGTATCTGTTAAAGCATCAATGTACCATAGGTAAAGGCATAGAGATGAGCATTATAAACCAAGCAAACTAAAATGCTAGATGCAGCATGTAACTTGACTTTTTGAAGTAGCATGTTCACAGCTGCCCAGCTGTGCAGGCATCCAGTAGTGTGAAGCTTTGTTTTCTTTGGCAATTTTGTTGCTCCATACCAAAATGCCATGTGAAAGTGCAGGTTACAAGGCCTGAAGAAGGCTTTGCTGGAGCTCTCTGCAGCTGATTCTTTGACTGTATCTTTTTTGACTATTACCCTCCTATAAATATATATGTATGAAATTAACTGTACTAGATATGCTTCTGAGATAACAGCCACATTGTCAGTGGAGATAGAACATGCAAGGTATGAGCCACAAAGCTACTTTCTTTGAAAAGAAATCCACCACCACGGTGAAGATCTATGCAGATATTCTCCAGGGTTAAAATTTAAAATGGCTCCAGAAATTAAATGAGTGGTTAAACAGTCTTTCTATTGATTTCTGTGTTGCGTTTAGGCTAATACTTACTGAAAGGCACCCAGTGCAAACAAAAGCTTGGCACACTTTGAAGATTATGCCACATCCTGCTTGCTTTACACGTCGAGGTGAATTCAATGAGATTGTTTCTGTGCACAAGGCAGGAAAGATTTACTCCCAAGTTCCTTATTACCTTGGCAAACTGTGGTTATAAAACACGCTGCCAGTTCTGCAAGCATTTAAACACTGCATTTAATTGGGCTGTTTATATAAGCAGGGGCATGTATTTACTCAAACACTGACCAGATCAAATTCTATGCCATAGCTGGAATTTTTATATAAAGTCATGCTTTAAGGAGGTAAGGCACTCCTTATAGAAAGTGCCTTCCCATTGCTGCAGCAGTAATGGTGTGGGTGAGAGCTACACACCCAGGGGCTTTAAACATGTATTTCCATACAGCGCCTTGTTGTGAGACTGATGGTTAAAGATAAGGCAACAAGAAGCGCTGGCCTTTCTGGTTTTAAGGGACTCGGGATATCTACAGTGATTTACATGTTGCATATACAGATATCTGGCACATAACAGGCTGCTGCTGTCAACTCTTCTTGCAGTTCAGCAGGAGCAGAAAAAACCATGAACCTCTCAAAAAGAATCATCTGAGATACCTGGCCTATGGTTGGCATCAGTCCCTGTATATGGGCAAAAAAGGAACATTTTGTTTCTCAGCCAGCAAGATAATGACAAAAGTCTTGAGGGAAGACAATCAAGACAGAGATGGCCAACAGAAAGAAAAGACTGAGAAAAAGACGTTTTCTGCACCTTGGCTGAGACTGCTCTGATTATTGTAGCCAAGTCAGAGTTTGCTTGAGCCAACACTGTGCAGGTAAACAGAACCAGAACTTCACACTTACTAGACACTGCCCACAATCCTGGAATAGCTGTTAAAAGAACCCAAAACATGCGGAGCATTTCCACTGACTCAAGTGGGATTGAGTTTCTGCACATTTAACTTGGTGGAAATGTCAGCAGAGTCCCTTCAAATGATTTATAGATGATTCTTTTCAGGAGTAGAATATTCAGAATCCATCTGCTGGGTAAGCATTAAATAATACCCGTGCTAATACAGTGTTAACAGTTAGTACTTGACAACATCTGTCAAATTGGCTCTGCAGAGACTTCCTGAAGGGCACATCGTATTTGGTTCGTGTGGCACAGTTTTAATAGCAAGGGGCTACAGGGGTGGCTTCTGTGAGGAGATGCCAGAAGCTTCCCCCATGTCTGACAGAGCCAGTGCCAGCTGGCTCCAAGATGGACCCACCGCTGGCCAAGGCCGAGCCCATCAGCGATGGTGGTAGCGCCTCTGGGACAACGTATTGAAGAAGGAGGGAAAACTGCTGCTGCACAACTGCAGCTGGAGGAGAGGAATCAGAATGTGTGAGTAAACTACTCCACACATCCAGGTCGGTGCAGAAGGAGGGGAAGGAGGTGCTCCATGTGCTGGAGCAGAGATTCCCCTGCAGCCTGTGACAAAGACCATGGTGAGGCAGGCTGTCCCCCTGCAGCCCATGGAGGTTAATGGTGGAACAGATACCCCCTGCAGCCCATGCAGGATCCCTGGATGGAGCAGGAATGGAGCAGGTGGATGTGCCTGAAGGAAGCTGTGACCTGGTGGAGATCCCACGCTGGAGCAGGCTCCTGTCAGGACCTGTGGATCCATGGAGAGGGGAGCCCAGGCAGGAGCAGGTTTGCTGGCAGGACGTGTGACCCTGTTGAGAACCCACACTGGAGCACTCTGTTCCTGAAGGGCTGCACCTCGTGGGAGGGACCCATGTGGGAGCAGGGGATGAGTGTGAGGAACCCAGCCTCTGAGGAGAAAGAAGCAGCAGAGACAGTGTGTGATGAACTGACCACAGCCCCCATTCCCTGTTGCTGCTGGAGGGGAGGAGGTAGAGAAATGGGGAGTGAAGTTGAGCCCAGGAAGAGAGAGACAGGGGGAAAGTGTTTTGAGGTTTGGGTTTATTTCTCATTATCTCACTCTGATTTGACCAGTAAAAACACTAATTTCCCCAGGTTGAGTCTGTTTTGCCCATGATGGTAACTGGTGAGTGATCTCCCTGTCCTTATCTTAATCCATAAGCCTTCTGTTATATTTTCTCTTCCCTGTCCAGCTGAAGAGGAGAGACAGAGCAGCTCTTGTGGGCACCCAGCTGTGGCCAGAGTCAATGTACCACACACAGGCAGGAGAAGTCAAATGCACAATGTTCATACATAAACTATTAAGACAAAAAAACCCCAACTAGCTGCTCACACAATTTTCATCTTAAGTCATCTAGCAGGAAGACTTTCTGCTGTACAGACCACCGAACCAAGCACAACACATCTTTTTTTGTACTCTCACCTTGTCTCCTAATTTTCTGTTAAGTGTAAGAATCTCGTTCCCTTTCAGCTTCCGCTGCCTTCGGTGTGGTTGAGCACATTGTTTCTAAATTACTTTAACATACATATAATACAGCTGGTACAACTCATTGTTTTCCCAGCACCCAGCTGAGTCCTCATTCCTACTCATTCTCATGTGTCTACTGCACATGCTTTAGTATTGTCAGAGGTGAGACTTCAAACATCTAATAAAAAGGGTGTCCTTTTCTGGAGGCAATACTTTGCTAAGAGAGGATACTGAGCAGGCCCTAAATGACATCAGTGAAAGTGGCACTTCATGCTCTTCTTGATACTCAGCCTGTATTTTCTCCACTTCCTCTTAGCCCGTTACAGGCTGTCAAACCATCCCAGCCTTACCTTAACTCCTGGGGGCATACATTTGAAAGATAGCCATATTGTTAAAGTACACTATTTTACACCAGCCAGAACTACAGCTCATTCCTCTTAATTTCCTTATGTATATAGGTACTTCCTTGGAGATTACCATTTAGCTAATCTTAGTTTCTCCTAACTTCACACTGGAATGAATACAAAACATTCTTTCTTTATCTGTTTCAATGGATATTACTCTAACTTTTTCCACCTCTTTTTAGTAATGCCTAGTGATTTCCAGATATGAAACTGTCCTCTAAATAATCGATAAAAGAACAGAATTCGTAACACTTCTTTTCCTATTGCTAAAATGTACTGTCTCGTTACTTCCACAGAGTTTGCTCTTCTAGGATTCAACAGGATTTCAGTTTCAAAGCTGTGCCAGATGTTGCAGGCAGTTTAGTTCAGACGCTTTTGTGCTTTTTTTTTTTTTTTACTATTTCAGTTTTCCGTATTTATTTTCTTTCTTTGACATGGAGCAGAGGGAATAGTACTTAGGAGAAGTCCCTGAGAGATCATCTGACAGCTTCTGTGGTTTGAATTACTGTCTATTTGAATACATTATTCTAGGTAACTACCTAATCTGTTAGAAAATTATGTTTTAAATAAATGGAACTGTATAAAAGCAAGGTGATGAAATATGTAGCAAGATTTACTGGATGTCTTGGTCACAGAAATAATGTTGCGTACTTCATTCCCTGATTTGGGGTTGGGGTTTTTTTGCACTCCTTTTCCCTTGCATATTTGGGGTCGTCTGCCCTGAAATGATGACAGAATGTGTGTGCCAGCATTTGCATGGTTTTCCTCCATTTTAAGTGTTTCTAGTTTCAAACATTCATTGATATGTGGTTAAAGGACAGTGAAAAAAATCCCAGCTTGCATCTTAAAGCAGAAATTCAAACTACAAATCTGTTGTAAAGGAAAGTACAGTAAACAGCATGCTGTGAAGTGGGATTCACCATTGGATGTAACTGGTGCCTTGCAACATGTTTCCCATCTGACAAAGGCAGGTAATGCACCCTTTCCAACTCTGTCCCAGGTATTTTGTTTGTGGGAGTCATAAATTCCCAAAATTTTGTCTTTCACATAGTAGCTAAAGCAAATCAGTGCTGAGGAATGTACTTGCCACAGTTCCACCTGCCTGAGGCCTTCCTCCATGGTTTCTTCTCTAAACACACACCAGAGGCATTGCAAAATGAACCTCACTATTTCTAGAGACCTTTTTTCTGTTCTTTTAAAAAAAGTATTTGTATTGTTACCTTGAATCGCTATGTTTCATTTTCTCGTACCTAACATGCTTATAATCTGTTTAATTCCGTATTTTGATTAAATTGTGACAAACTGTGAGCTTAACACCTCACGTGGGCATATCTACAACATTATCAGAAAGTAGTATGGGTATATTTGAAGTTCTTATATAATCCTCACTATAACATTTCATAGTTTTACAGTTTCCTTATAGGGGCAATTATCTTCCTTCATTCTCTGTAAGGGATAAAAATACAGACAGAAATCTCTGCAAGTCATTGCAGCTGAGTACTTATTTAAGTCCCACTGAATACACTGAAATAAAGCAAAAACTTAGGCAGAATTATACAGAAAAATGGCTGCAAATCAGATAACTGATAAATCTTCCTGTTCAAAGAAGTTATTTTTGCACATGCTGCAGTCCTAATTATAACTACAATGAAGCATAATCAACTGCAAATTAAAAAAAAATATTTGCCTTTATTATATCTGTATTCAATTTTCTGTTCCTCTTCAGTCCACATATCATCAGTCTTCCTTTCGCCTTCAGTCTGCACTGCAGACTATAAATAATGAAAATCTGACATTTATTTATACTGGGAAAATGTTTCAATAACCATTAAGTACATTGACATTTTTGTTCCACTAGTGCAGAAGTTGTCCTTTATTCGATTCACTCTTCCTTCTATGAATTTAAATGCTTTCCTCCTCATTCATATGCTCATTCATTTAATTTCATTTATCAGTTTGACAGGAGCCAGCCTCACCTCAGCTACTACTGGACAACACTGCAGGGTCCAGTGAGACCACTTGTCTGCTTTTATTTCCACAAAGCATGTTCAGAGGAAATTTATTGAGAAAACCACAGGCACAATTAAATACTAGTGACCAAAAAAATCTGCCATGTCCTTAAAATTAAAGGGAAATTCCTTCAGGGACTATTTCCAGCTAGGTAACGACTCCTTTGCCCTTTCGCAGTGCTATGGTGTTATATAGGAGATTCTTCCCTGATGATCCAGTATAACATGTTGGCCAAACTGCTACGGAAATTTTACTATGTATGTAGCCTTTGAAATCATATCCGAAGGGATCACAGTCTGAAAGCCATATTCTTTGTGTTGTGACATAGCTAGACACAGCTAACTGTGAAAAGTGCAGTTTTGCTCCTTCTCAGTAAAAGCACTTGTGGCTTTTAAAAACATGGGCCAAGTTTGTGCTGAGTGTCCAAAAATCCTCCAAGAAAACTGACTTCAGGCTGTACCTCTGCAAATGTCAGGAGGAAATCTGAAGCAGAGGACAGCAGCCCTTCCAAACAGAAAGTGTGTGAATGGACTGATAAAGATCTACACAGAAACATCAGTGCTGGCTCATCTGCAGGTGGACAGCAATGGACCAAAGATCTTAAATACACACTTGGAAAGGGAAGGAAGCTTTGCAATGACCTTTTAATTTTTTCCTTTACAAACTGACTGGGAAAAGTGCAGAACTGCACTTATGGGTCCCTGCCTGTTTCCACTACTATAGCTGTACCGCACAGAGAACACAGTAACAAAATTCCCATGCTCAGCTACGGAGATGTCTTTCAGCTGTAAAGGGCAGTTCAGGAGTAACTAGATCAACATTTGCACATAGCTTCTGACCTCGGAGAGCAGGGCTGCTGCTACTACAGCAGCAGGTGAAACAGTAGAACAGTAGAACTGTTCCAGATTTTACGGCATGATGCAGAGAATGCCATCCTCCCTCCCAGTTCTACAGACCATTTATTTAATCCTGACTAATTTTGACGTCAAGCCATAGCCTTCTGGGTAGATGAGAAGGAAAGCTGAAGCACATACTGCAAGAAAAAGGAAAACATAATTTGAAAAGTAGATGCTTTTACTTCTGTGTTCGATGGAAACCGGATTAGTGAAGTGATAACTAAATGGAAATACTTACTTATAAAAAAAGGAAATTATTTAAACTTACTGCTATTTATCAAAGTATAAAGATGCATCCTTCCTCTCTTTTCCTCCCCTCTGGTTTATTCCTGCTAGCAGAAATAAAAAGTCACAGGAAAGCTAAATTTTTAAAAAACTGAATAAAGCTATCAGAAAAGCTTCAATAGTGAAGTCTTTCAACAGAATTAGAGAGATCTGTATGTCTACACCACAGATTGACCCCGTACAAACAACATACACTGTACCTGCAAAGATTAACTGGACTTCTAGTAGAGTTCCTTTGTAGCTGTAAAATACCAGCCTTAATACTGAAATCATGTTGCAATTTGTGCTTTGTGTTCAATAATTAATTTCCCATAAAGCTAAAGATCAAAGAATTGACAGCCCACCAAACTCCAGAGTTTAGGATTAAATTGTTGCAAGTTGTTTGGAAAGAGTTATCTAAGGTAAGGAAGTACTAGGATTCAGCTCTTCCTGTAAGCTGGTCAGCCTTTATTTTTAGTTTTCAATTGTCAATATTTTTTTTCCCCTTTTGTAAAGGAAGTGTAAAGAACTGCCAGTACTGGAAGCTCAATTACTTTATGTACAGATCCAGTATCATACAAACAGGCCTGCTGATGCTACGCAGCATTCAGACTAGTTCAGCTCCTTCAGCTGGCATGACCTCTAAGAGAAAGAATAAATGCTAATACTACATTTAGTCACTGAAGTTGCCACAGGTTTGTTGATCTCGTATTACCATAAAACCTGCCCGAGAACTCGGCACCTTGGGGAAGGTACCAACCACTTTTCCAAATTAAACTTTTAATGCCACTTCCAGACCAACTCTTGTGGAGTCACTTTGTGGTGTACAACAGCACTTCCTATAAATATAGCAACTAAATGCTTCCTTTAACAAAGTGCACAGGAACAGCAAAGAGGATTAATTTGGCCCTGCTAAATTAGAAAAGCCACTTTGTTTCACCTGAAGACCAAAGATTTCAACACAAATCCTACCCACGCAAAGAAAATCAACTAATAGATGAAATCTATCACTTCTGGTTTATGTATGCCTATTGCAAAGGTACCATGCTTCAATCTTCTCCTCACCTATTATTTACATAAAAAACCTGAAGAAACCTTGTATTTGAAACCATTAAATCAGGAAGAGGGAAAGGTGTTTAGAACAACCCCCAAACTTAGTATTTAAACAGGAAATATTCCTTGGCTGTATTTAATGCTTTCATTAAAGCCACAGTGTACACAAAGTTAACACTTCATCCCCGGCAGACGCTGTCAAAAGCTGAAGTGTTTAGAGTTTTCTTATGTGTAATCACAGACTTAACATCTGTTCTACCAAGTTCTGTGTAAGCATATAACTACCTCAAGTAGACCTGGAACTTGTCTTTTAAATACCAAACTACTAGCTGTTTCTGTATCTGTATCTGTACAGATCAAGAAGACACCTCCAGAGAGCAACACTCAGTGGTTACAGCATACTGATCTCAGCTATAGCAGCTGAATTGTAGTACATCTAAGCAATCAGTGAGCCCTTTTCAACAGAATTTCCTGCCTGCCCACAGAAGATTTCAACAGATTTTTTTGATGGAAGACATAGTCAAACTACAGTTCAGAGAACTATTACCTTTAAAGTTTATCTTTTGAGACTGATGATGTGTACTCTGGAAGAAAGGCATACTTGTCTGCTCTAAAATTCTGCAGTTTCAGTAAACCTGAAAAGTTTAAGGTGATTGAATCATGTTACTGTAAGCCTATTAAATTACCCTTTCTGTAATCAACATTTTCACCTCCCAAATAATTTTGTGAAAGCTCCTGTAATGTTTTCAACAGTTTCAGCTAACACTTCAAACTTTGCAGAAGGAATGCAACAACAGTTCCTGTCATTTTAACACTATTTATTATTAATTAATTAAAGATATATATATATAAGCACAAAGCCATCAGTATCCAGAACAGATTCATACTCAGAGTAAAATGGAAATGGAAGCTGAGGAGATGAGTCGGTACTGGAACACAAACCAACAGGTATACATGGAATAGGGGGAAGAAGAACAGCCACTACCATCAACTAGCACAGCGTTCTGAGAAATCTTTAATTACCAGCTGCTCACTAAGCAGTTTTATGAGAGTCTTTCAAGGCTGGCAAATTAAATTTACAGAAAGCAAACACCTGCTGGGCCCAGACAGTACCAACTCTGAGATACTTTTAGGCTCAATTCCCTATTTGGATTCCTGTTTATCCTGGATACCCTCCTGGATTTCTACTGAAGAACACATTGAAACAAGAGCAATGAACATGCCTGTCAGTCTCCTACATTAGTAGTCTTTTGCCTATCAACTTCATTTTCCTCATCTCAGCCCTGCAAAATTCAGTTTGTCTTTGCTGCCCTGGAATGCACACAGCTGGGACATAGAATGTTAGTGCACAGACCACAAACATACTGCACAGGAGTGTAACAGGAATTGTTTGGAAGGCTGTTAAATTCTACCAACATATTTTTATCAGGTCCTTTATTTTCAGCAGTTGTGTATGCTATTCAGGTGACTCATTCTATATTATCTGATTATTCTAAGTTATAGGTAAAATGAAGCTCACAAAATGCCTGACAAATCCCAAGCCTAATCCTGTAAATTGACATTTCCACACTATCTGTCTATTAACATGTTAATCCTTGTTAAAAATAAAAACCTAAAACACATGACAGCAGGATACCAAAGCAATAGTCACATGAAAATATTCCTCCACTTGTGGTTTCCTCAAACATCACACAAAAGACCGCCACCTACTGTTGACATTACTGTACCTTTCAGTATGTATTTTGCACAGTAACAGGCAATACTATTTTACATCACTACCAAGAGTGAAGACCCACTCGGCCTCAGTTCTACAAAAAACATCTGAAGGATAACATCACTAATACCCTAATCCCACTGCCTAAGGCAATGGGTCTACGGAGATGCATTGCCCCCAGTTCCAGCGTGCCATGGGAATACCTTAATAGCCGTACAATTTGTCATTGCCAGACCTCTGTTTAAAGCAAAAATAATGAATCATTTTGCTTGAGGTAATGTTTTCTCTTTACAGCTGCAACTACATTCTACTTTCTCGCCCTTGCACACCCCTGTCTTATGCTCCTTATGGGAAAGAAGTCAATGTAGGCAGACTGCAGAGGGATGGGAAACCAGGCACAGAATATGCCTTGTCCTTGGGGAAGTAACCAACACAAAAGGCCTAGAACAGCCCAACCCCTACACGTTTGCTCTGTAGTGGAGCTACTAAGAGCGCAACAAATAGCAAGAGCAGTACTTATTTCATTCCGTTTCTCACCACCGGCTGGCTGCCTTCTAGCTACAACACAGAGAATGACTGCGATTGAAAGAGGCTTACCGACCATGGACTTGCTGCTGGCTGCCCTGCCCATGGCGGCCAGGAGCAACAGTTTTAAAGCAGTACTGGCTGCACTGACTTGTTGTGTGAGGAAAACTGGACGCAGGCGCTAGTTTTCCATTTTAATCAGTGACGCCATGTCAAAACCTACACAGATATGCAATATTGGTATCTCGGAGGCTTGTTAAACAGGATCACTGGGACCTCGAGTAGAGCTGAAAGGTACGACTGGGCTACCTCACTCCTGTGTGAGCTATTTAGATCCTTGTATGGTGCCTGTAACTGATCTCACTGAGAAGATTCTATGTTATCACTGTCACTGTATCTGGTTCCCATTAAAATGGAAGTGAACAGATCATTGTGATGAATTCCTCAAGAGACAAGTAAGTGTCCTTTAAAACAACGCAAGTGATAAGGGCTTAGTAACTAAACTTACCACAAATTTACCCCAGGCAAGTCAGATCACTTGTAACTAAGCAACATGCCTCTTTTCTTTGGAGAATGCCTCAGTAAGTCACTCGTATAATCACAAGATAAAACTAAAACCTTAAATTCATAAACCATACGATCTAAACCAGTGTCTTTAGGTTAGGTTATGGCTGGGTTGTCTTATTCTGCTGTCATCTAAGAACTCAAACCCTGCCATTCCTGTTTGTTCAAAGGTGTGGAGAAGAAAAACACTACACTCACTCTACCATCATTAAAACCTGAATAATTTATTCATATAAACCTTAAGAACTCTCCCAATCACAGTATATTAGTGTACAATTATGAAAACTTCAGAAATCATGCTTTTGATGCAAAGCTTAAATTTAATGGTAGGTGCCACAAGATGTTTTTTAATTACTTCAAAGCAACATATGATTGACAACACAAAAAATTATAAATAAATATTAACAGGATTAAGAACTGCATTTTAATTTGCATAGTTCTGAAAAACTCCAGACTGCTAGGTGTCACCGTTTAACCCCAGCTGACGAATAAGCACCACACAGCCGCTCTCTCACTGCCCCCACAGTGGGGTGGAAGAGAGGATCAGAAGAGTAAAAGGAAGAAAATCCTTGGGTTGAGGTAAAGACAGTTTAATAGGTAAAGCAAAAGCCACGCACACAAGCAAAGCAAAACAAGGAATCCATTCACTTCTTTCTATTGGCAGGCAGGTGTTCAGCCATCTCCAGGAAAGCCGGGCTCCATCACATTTAACAGTTATTTGGGAAGACAAACGGCATCACTCTGAACATCCCCCCATTCCTTCTTTTTCCTCCAGTTTATACACTCAGCATGACATCATATGGTATGGAATATTCCTTTGGCTACTTCAGGTCAGCTGTCCTGGCTGTGTCCCCTCCATATGTCCTGTGCCGCTCCAGCCCTCTGGCTGGCAGGGCCTGAGAAACTGAAAAGTCCTTGACTTGGTATAAACATCACCCAGCAACAACCAAAACTATCCCTGTGCCATCAACATTGTTCTCACATCAGATCCAAAACACCAAACTGCACCAGCTACTAAGAAAATTAACTCTATCCAGGACACTAGGAAACAAGCTCTATCTGATGTCTGCCAAAATTAAAAACATTTCTGGCTGAAGTAACACAATTCAGCAGTGTATTTTTAAAAGAACTTATTTTTAAGACTGTGTGTCTTGAGTTTCCATGGAAGTGTTAGTTTCTTTGACAGAAGTGCACGATGGTATCACAGCATACAGTAAAATAGGTGACTTGGTTTCAGTCTCCGTTTTTCTGGTAACAATATTAAACTGTTCTTAAATTTAGCTTTAAAACAGGTATTCACTATTGGTTTTCAGAGATCTCATTACAGGATATTAACCTTCTGGGGAGAATGGCATATTTTCCTCAGGATTCATGCTTTTTTGTTGGTTTATCAAAATAAGGAGTGTTGTCTTGTAGCAGGTCTTTCCTGGGTACAAGCACTGTAAAAGAAAAAAAAACCTGAAGGAATATAATGTTATGGAAAACAGTATTTAAAATTCTAAAGTTGTTCTTACATCTACAAACAAAAAAGTCAGGTTACTAAAATGAGAATCTGAATTTCTGGTAAGCATACAAGCAGCAGTATGATACCTACCCAAGACAACATTATCTTAAGATTTTAACTTTCTGTTTGTCAGAATATTGCCTTCTACTTTTTCCTTTTAAGAGCACTGAAAATACTTTAATAGCATTAAGAATCCATTAAAAATAGTAAAGTGTTGCAGTAATTTCTAGCAAGGGAGAGAATGCCAATTTTATCATGCCCGAGTCAGATTACGTTTACTTCAACTTACAACAATATTAAATGTGACTTAGTCCTCTCCCCCAGCATCCTGGAATATGATCTGTTAGATTCATCTTGTCAATTCTATTTTAAAGGCCAGCAGGAAAAGAAACTATCGAATGAAATTGGTAGCTGCTATTATCATACAGAAGTGCAATGTGTTGGGGTTTGTCTAATTATACACCATTTTAACCTATTCTTAACTCTTAAGTTCTTGCCATCTAGCTCTTCAGAAATCAGCTTGTCTTTTCTACATGAAAGGAAGAAGCTGCAATGTGGTGGATTTGCTCCAGCTGCAAAAACTAAAGCACAACACCTGAAATCATAATGCTGCACTCTGACTAGGTCAGATAGCTGCAAAAGTTGAGGTAAACCTGTAAAACTGTGTGTTTGTGTGCATATGTGTGCAATGAGTAACATTCTGTCCAAAGTGCACTGATACCCCATATCTTATAATAAAGAAAATGCATTTCTTTCTAGGTGTGTTCCTTCTACATCTGGGTACTGATACTGATGAATTTAGTAAATTTCTAAGGGCTTTAAGTGAAATTTCAATTGCATTTCTCTTAGATAAAATACTTGGGAGTAAATTTATGGCAGAACATGTTAATCTACACACCTGTAATAGGTACACGAAATAGAAATACCAAAGAAAAACAAAACTGGATATAAACTATTAAAAATCAGAAGTCCAAACAAAGAAAGATTGAAAGAATTTTTAACCTTCCTTTTCAAAGCTAAGTTTTTAACATACACTGCCAACACACCAAATCAAAATAATCAGAACATAACTGCATGTGTGGTTTATTACTGAAATGTAGGCTCTACTTCTACCAGCTTAATCTGAAATTAAAGTGAAAAGAACCAAGATATTTGTATACTACTGAGTAACGTACCTCAGACTGAAACATTTATGGAAATAAAAAAAAATCAGAAAGACTGTCTAATGTGACTAACAAGCTCCTAATTGAAATCTTCTTCTCTTTAGTAAGAAACCCTCTGCCTAATTTCTTTTTTTAAATATTTACCAGTGAATCCCAACATGACTATACACCACTGAATCTCAAATTCCTTTTAGAGAATAACATTGCCCTGTGCAGTGTTTCTATAACAGCACAGAATAATTTCATTTGATTAGGGAAAATGTCCCCCTCACCAATATCTGTTCTCACTAAGACAAGTCTTTGGCTTTTTCTTTTCAGTTACTAAATAGTTATTTTAGAGATTCAGGATTGAGAAAAAAGAAAAACACACCAGGTGTAGCTACATTGTATGGTCAGCTATAATACAAAAACTTAAGAGTCAAAAGATTCTGATACTAACTCACTTAGGAAACTAGCTGCAGCAATATGTTTCTGAAACATTTCACATAGTTTCTCCTCACCCCACCCTTGCTCTTCTTTCATACAACCAAGCAACTCATCACATCAAAATTTTTTTTTTTTTTGGGGGGGGGGGGGAAGGGAGGGGCAGAGGAGTGGGGCAATGGCTTGGAATGAAAATTTAAATACAGGCCAATGTAAGTATTTTACAACTGTTTTCAAAATAGGTCAATATACCTTCTATGAAAGCAAAGAAAACCTTTACCTAACAAAGTTTCCAAAACAAACACATAGCACCTAAGATGAAGCACTATGGAAAGTAAACTCTTCAACTTGAGGTGCTTATTTTTTATTTGCCAACAAACAGCAACTCAAGCAGCCACCTTAGGGCTGCACTTCCACTGCCACTTTTTTTTTTTTTTTTTAAATAGATCTGTCCTAAGCCTCTCATTTAATGTAAGATGATACCATAAAAGTAACAAGGGAGCTAATGGTAATTCTATTAGCACTGTAAATTACCACAGAGCATAAAAATTAAGGATCAAAAAGGTTGATTCGTTCTGCTAAACTTCCTTAATCAAAGCTGTACTGGAATTGAATACCCATTCAATGTGCTACCTAAGCAGATCATATACCTATACAGGTATTTCCTGCAACACGCTTCCCACCAGAAACTGGCTGCTAGGTGCTAATCATATACATGCACAAGACGTTTGGAGGGGACACAGATGGGACAGCTGACCCCAACTGACCAAAAGGATATTCCATACCATTTGACATGGTGCTCAGCAATAAAAGCTAGGAGAAAGAAGGGGGGACATTTGCAGGGGTGGTATTTATCTTCCCAAGTAACTGTTAGGTGTGATGGAGCCCTGCTTTCCTGAGGATGGCTCTAACACCTGCCTGCCAACAGGGAGTAATGAATGAATTCCTTACTTTGCTTTGCCTGCACACACAGCTTTTGCTTTATTGTTAAACTGGTTTTATCTCAACCCATGAGTTTTCTCTCTTTTACCCTTCCCACTTCCTCCATCTCACTGTGGTGGGAGTGAGCAAGTGGGCTGTGTGAGGCTGTCGCCAGCTAGGGCTAAATCACAACACCACCTAGCCATAGATTCATTCAACTCAAGTTGAAGTCCCACTTCCAACATTTTTCCCCTTTCCAATCTCAGACAACTTTTCTGTACAACAAGGTAAGATGGAAACAGTAGGGCAAGACTCAACAAAATGGAGCAGCAGTGGAAACCACACCCATATATAGGTACAATTTCACACGGTGCACTGACCATGCTATTCAGCACAAGCTACTATCAAAACACGGTGACAATTATTTCAATTCCCTAAAAACTTTATTTCTGGTTTCAGGAATTTTTGAATGGCATACCCTGTGCTACCAGTGACAATAATACAGTAAGAGCTATATCAGATTTGCCTATTCAGAGTGCCATCTGACTAAACAAAGCTGGATTCTCAGGAAGACACACACACTAGAAGCCTGCTCAAACAATAGCACTTAGGAATAATGTTCTGTTACTAATCAATTTACCATGGTATAAAGGTCTGTATATTCCTTCTGTACGGAGATTTGCTTTTACTCTTTCAGGCTAAGCATTAAGTTTGTTCTGCTTTTTTGTATTTTGAGTAAGACCATGCTCCCAGCCACAAAGATTATTCATTGCCATGACCTTTAAGGATTACTTATTGTGTAAAATAAAAGTGCATTTTTTTGGTGCTAGCTTTGAGTAAAAATTCCAACTTCACTAAATGTTCCTTATATTTTCATTATATCAGGACAAGTAAGAATATCTATCCATTCTATATGTTTTTTATACTGCTCTTTCTTATTCTGTGAACTTCTATCATGACGCTCTGGTTTTCTTTTCTAATAATTCCTTATCTTTTAACTGGTGATTCCCTACATTATCAAAACTAAGTGTTTCTCACTTCAATATATATTCCAAATACATACACAAAACAGACAGCTCTTAACTGTCATGGCTGTTTCAAGATTATTGTGTTATTCTTACTGCAGTAAAATCAGAGTGAGAAGCAAGGCTTAGACCTATCCACAACAGATGCAGAAAAAAAAAAGAAAAACAAAGAATGGGCAAAAGACTGTGTAATGACATCCTTTGCATTCAAAAGCATTCAAACCCGCCCTGAATACACTCCAGATTTTTGCTGCAGGACAAAAGTTTTCCTGGCCAATACTAGACTCTAGATACACAAACCTCACAGACACCACTTCTCTTAGAAGTCTGTAAAATTAGGTGAGGGCAATTCTATCACTTTTTGTTTATGGATATTTTAAAGCGCTAAAGCTCTGCTACAGTCAAAACAATCACTACTACTCTCCCCTTGTTCGCTGAGTCAAGTCACTTCACTAAGAGTAGCAGATTGGTCAGAGAAGATCTCCCCTTCGCAAATCCTTGCTGACTGTTCTCAGTCCCCATTCTGTTCTTACAACATTTGGAAACAGCTTCCAGCATTGGGTCACCCATCTTCCCATGGATCACAGTGAGGCTCTCTTGCCCTTCTTGAAAAGAGGAGTGACATTTGCTTTCTTCCAGTCCTCACACAACTCCCCTAATCAACATGACATTTCAAAGATAATTGAGAGTGGCCTTGCAATGACATCAGCCAGCTTCCTCACCACCCACAAGTGCATCACATCAGGTCCCAATGATTTGTGTATTCCCCATCATCAAACCCCCATTTGAACATCTGTTCAAATGTTCCCTAGCCTTTTTTTCTCCTCTACCAAGTCTGTCATCCTCGCTCCAGACATTCCCAATGGTGTGAGACCCAGAACTCCTGAAGGCAAACCTTAGCAGTGAAGACTGAGGTACCAAGAAGAAAGTACCAAGTGCCTCAGACTCTTCGGAGTCCTTTGTTACCAGGTCCACTGCCCTACTCAGCTGTGGGCCCACATTTTCCCTCCTCTTCCTTCAGCTGCTGATATGCCTATAGAAATAGTTCTTGCTGTCCTTCACATTCCTTGCCAAGATCAACTCCAGGTGGGCTTTGGCTGTCCTAAACCCATCCCTACACACCCACAGAATAATAGAATACAAATTAGTATTTGAACATGAATTCACATGGCCTTTGCAAGGGACGTTCTGACTCACAGTCCCTGCTGGAGCTCTCTGAATAGCTCCTGGGGGGGCTGCCACAACATGCTTACATTCCCAAAAGCCCCTCAGCAAAAGCTTTTAAGAAAATAACAACCTTATTATGACAGAAGTTCTTGCGTGGGTAAGTCACTGGTTAAAATGAAGGAAGTGAAAAATGAATGAACAGGTCTCCCAACCGAGGGATGTCAAAAGTAGAGCTCTACAGGTATTTTTGTTGGCATCTGTGTTGTTCAACATACTTATAAGTAACCCAGAAAAGAACATTTTTTTAATGATACCATCCTGAACAGGTTCTTTAAGAAAACAGCTTACTATCAAAATTGTAGGACAAGCTTAAGATTTGACTAAGTAACCAGTAAAATTACATGTAGAGATGTGCAATACACATAAGTTAAAAAAAATACTTCACAAGCTTCACAAAGAATGTGACAGGTTCTAAACTGACTAGGACCATTCAGATGAGTTTAATGAATGCAACACAATTTTGTAAAAATAAATGTATGTACACACAGCAGTCAAAAATGAAATTTAGAATGAGGAATGACAAGGAAATCAATGGAGAATGAAAAAGAAAACTGTGGATAACTGGCTAGCTGAAAAAGTTCACATAGACATAGTCCAGCTGGCTGGACAAAAATGCACATCACTCTCAGCTTATATGAAGTAAAGCAAAAATACACTGTCCTTGGCTGTTCTTGTCACACAATAACAGGAAGATCGCGGTGGGAAAAGAATGTTGCAGGTGGGAACAGGTAACTACAGAAGAGAAACTAGGGGCGGGCTTGGTATTTAGGCAACTAACCAATAATGAGCTTAACTTTTGTAATATGTATGAGCTAATTATAAGAAGGCATAAAAGGTGACTGTAAGAGACAATAAATGAAGTGTGCTGATCACTCATATTGAGTGACTGTGTCTTCCCTCCGTCGCGACAGAAAACATCGCTGTGCCATTATTTTGCGTATAAATGCCTGGCTGCCCATAGGTTGGTGACTTCTATCAGCTCTGATTGAGCAAGTTCTTAATCATCTTAAAAGAGATAATAGTAGAATTGAAAAAGATGTAAAGAATAGCAACAGAATGATCACAGGCACTCACGTGTTGTTTCACAGAAAAGCTGTTCCATAAGGGGGGGCGGGGGGGAAGGTGCAAATAAGGGACTTAAAAGCTCATCAAGAGCTTGGTGAAAATGGATAGTAATTGAAGAGTAGAACGAGATTCAAAACTACGGTATGTGATTCTTCATAAAAAACAGAATAAATTATTTGTCAAAGGTTTTTAGATGCAAGGCATTTGCACTGCTTGACAGAACAATTTCATGAAAGAGAAACGCACTGAGGACAACAAAACCAGAAACTTTCCCTAGCACAGGAAGCAGGTGTGAACAGCTGGAAGGTGTGAAAGTTCACTTGTTCTATTCCTACCCTTCTGCTGTCATCTGCCTAGGATCACTGTGGAAGACTTGACACTAGTCTAGACCTATCTTTGGCCTTGATTATAACAGCTGTTCTAAAGTTAAGTGCTTTACCTAATCTAAAACTGAAAACAGCTACAAAACTTTACAGACACCAATAAACAGAAGTGAAAGGAAATAATATACATTGCTGAAGATTTCTCCTATCCTCTACCACACAGTTGTATGCTGAACTTACTATAGCTCTTGTGTTAGACTGTAAGACAAAAACACTTCTAAATCGAGAACCAAAATTCCAGAATTTGATAGGCTTTGCATCAAGGTCATCATTGTGTCACAAATCTTCCAAGGCATAATCTGAAACTTAAAATTGTCAGAACAAGGTTTTGGAAAAGAACATTCAATTCGCAAAGAAAAAGCTATTCTACGGAGAGCACACATACTGCATTTGCTGGTTCTCCTCTACCTATTTGGTAGAGCAAGCATGTACAGATACTGTTGGCTATTACATTTAGACATACACTGACTGACTAGCCAGTAGTGCACGCTGATTTGCTACCAAATTGCTGTTAGTTCTAATAGTTACGGTATCAAATTGTAACTTCTTTCTCTCAACGAGGGCACTAAATGCAGGTGCTGCCTCTTTCCTACCAGCCTCCATATTTCAAAATATTTACACAGAAATTTTGTACCTTTGAAACCTCCACCTCTCCTAGGCAGTGACATTAGTCAACAGGTTTAAATTAAGTGTCTGGGCAGAGAAATGACACATAGACTTTTGGCCTCTCTACTCCTTTACGTAGTTTCAAGTCCTACATTTATTTACTGAACTACAACATTTTTAAACCTCTTTTAGCATGCAGCTTTACTCACCTATTCTGTCAGAATCCGTGTGAACTGCCTGAATAACAGAAGTTCTGAGAATCACTTCAACATCTGAAGCTATTTTCAGAAGCTAGTAAAAGGGGTAAAAAAAAACACCAACAACACAGAGTAATTCAAATTATATGTAATTATTCCTGAAAGTATTCTCCATACTAGACAGGCATTCAAATAACAAGGTCATTCAGTTCTATTATTCAGTTAGTAACGCGCTATCTATACATACCTTTTCTTTGGGGGATCCTGGCGTAAGTTACAGGTTGATATATAAGCTACCTTGACATACAGCATGAGGAAGGAAACTTCTGCTCATAACACACAGCAATGTGAAGTCTATAAACCCAATTATAAACCCAATTAAAACTGTAAACAAATGAGGTAAAATGCAACTAGCAAAACAAGTAACTAGTTCCCAATGATCAGACACTGGTGAATGCATCCGTAACATCTGACAACCCTTAGGAAAAGGGCAATCTGGTTGTTTTCACATTCCTGCTCTTGAAATAAGAAGATAAAAATGAAGGCAAAACATGACAAGAATATAGAATACTGAGGTATTACAGAAAAGCAGTACAGGAAGAAGGCACTACCTGAAGATTAGCAGAGGTATTAATATTTGGAAAAGGCCTAGAATTCCTTCCCTCATTAAGAGGATAAGCAGAAGCACCCATTGCTAGTTTTGCTGAGCAGTTAAGAGAAGCCTAATACTTCTTTGCGTGATACTGATCTAAGAATTAATTACTTTAAAGAAAGAAAAAAATTATGTAAATATCTATAATGAAAAACAAGAAAGAATTTGATAAACAGAGGATGTTAGTTAATCCTTGCAAACAGTTAACAAGACATGGCCTTGGGAAAAATAATCTATGTCAAACTAAGAATTAACAAAGTAAGCTCAAGAAGAACCAACTGGTTAATGAGACCAAACAGAAAATCACAAGAGCTATGTGTGAACTATCCTAATTAGCATACTAACACATCCATCCCAGAGCAAAGAAAGCCCCCTACTAACAAAGCCCCCTCCTCACAGCAAATGCCAGTAAAAAAAAAATAAAAATGCTGTACCTTTAAATGGAGAGGAGGCTCATAAGAACCAAAGAATATGAATTTGTGAATAAACCTAATTGTAAAAAATTGTTCAAAGCATATAAAATGTTCAACTATATATAAAGAGGTGTGGTAGCTCTGTGGATTTCCCACCAAGCACCTATTCCGCACAGACATGCCATAAACAAGTATCTCGAGTCTGTGCATCGATTGTCTCTCACATACTGGTGAAGAACCTAGATTAGGGCTAACAATACCTGTGTCAGAAATAAATTAAATTGCACAAGTGAGACACTTCAGGAGACAGGCTTACACTAGGAAATAGTGTGTACAAGCAGAAGTGGATCTTTGCAAGAGTTAAAGCTCAAGACTTGACATCTACACTGGATTTCTCCTCCCTTTCCCTTTTAAGAATCTGGACTAGGTATTCTCCAGTTTCCCTTACTGAATTCCCACTAGCATCTAGGCTGCACGCTCCTGAAGCACACGTTCCACTTCATATTCATCTTATAGGAATCCTGCCGTTTGCTCTGAGGTTGCTTCACAAAACAAGCCAGACTACAGAAGTGAAGATAACCAAGGTAACTTCACAAGCGCACTCCTGATCTGAACCAAAATGCCACAGTAGATTTACGTGCCACATCGTGTATTGTAATACTGCAGATAGTCACTCCTACCTCCTTAGGTTACTACGTAACTAAGTTACTTGATGTCATATTAGAAGACACTGCAGCTTTCTATTCTGACAAAGTAATGCACATTTGGTTGGTGAATACCCATCTTTTAGCTGCTGTCCAAAGCAGAACACTAACATCCCCACGTTTATGCAAGCAAGTACCTGAATTCTCACAGGTCCTGCATATCACATGATTCAGTTCCCCTGCATACAAGGCTTTTCAGTATATGTATATGTGTAATATAATAAATATGACAGCTTCTATGGTGTTCTAGGATTCTGTAGTTGTGATGGAAGTCTAGAATTTCTTCCACTGACACATTTCATCAAGATATCAACTAACCAGGATTAAAAAGCTGTATGTGTATTTTGTAGGTTGCCATTTCCAAACAAGTGTAGATTTAAAAATATATGACAAGTATTCTTCCTGTACATCTCTATAACAAAAAGAACATACAATTTAACAGATCAGACACTGGAAACACAAACACAGAAATATTACTATAGGGGCCTGATAACAAGCAGAAATGCTAGAAAGTCCTAACTAAAGGCTCAGAACTATTTATTTCACTGTCCAGTGAAAGGTATGATGCAAAGGTTTAGATGTATTTCTATAAAGGACAGATGGAGGCACTTTCTTCCAACTAGTGCCCAATGACAACATAAAGACAGTCTGTTAAAAGGCTGAATGACAAGGACTGAATTATTAACTCTGTATGGATGTTAAGAACTAAAACCACCAAAAATACAGAAGTTTCACTTCAGGCCTCAGTAAGTTTTAGAAAAATGTCTCAGTAAAAAGTCTTAAAATGACAACTGAGCAAAGGTAACTTACACAGTGAGTTAACAGAGTGTTTCTACTCCTTTTAATGCAGCACGAGGGAAGAAGCAGCAAAAAAACCCAGTAGTACAATTCATATCTCTATATTCCAATAGTCATGATCATTTGACTGTTTTTTGCCTCCCGCAAAAGATGCTGCTTCATTTGCCATCAGGAATCAAAATAACTTCTCAAGTCTGCGAGTTACTGAGCAGATTGTTTAATTTCTCTGTATCTTTCTGTGCTCGTCTATACAACAAAGACCAGGTAAACTTAACCACAGCTAAGACAGGCATTATGGGCAAAGTACACAAAATATTTACATAAGAATAGCAACATAAAACTTATTTTCCCGTAATTTTGTTATGTTTCAACATAAGCACACTGAACTAACAGAAGACACTCCCTCCCTGTGTATTTTTGTACATGCAAAATTCTATAGCATACTATTAATACCAATGAAAGTATCAATATATTTATAAAGAAAGATCCATTTAAAAGCCTTTTCAAACTCACCTGGCCCTCACAATGTCTCAATAAGTACTTACATTGGTTTACGAATCCTTTAAGTAAAAAAGCTCCTATACAAGTTTTCTTATGCAAAGTGGGAAAAAAACAATGAAAACAAGAAGTACCTCTTTTATCTTCTCTTCAGACGTCTCATCTTGGTTATTTTTGAATTCTTCATTTATCTTTTGCCTTGCAGCTAAATAAAAAAAAAAAGAAGTGTGGACAAAAAACCTGCATGTCTTTGTCACTGCCTTAAAGCTCAGAATTCTAAGTCCTTTATAGCACCCTCCTAGTTCACGCTGTCTGAAGTATTTTAATATAAGATTTCTATGGAATTCGGGTGATGTCATATTTTAAGTTGACTGATACAGGAATAAAATGTAATTACCTACCTAGCAGTCTGAGCTTTAAAAATAACATACAGAGGCCACTACTAAAAGTTTGTTTACTAAAAAAGCAGTATTTACTCCCTGAGGAGCAGCTGTACATGAAGAGAATCAACTCACGTGCTCAGTACAGTTAAACATGCTTTGGCTGGACTGAAGTTAAAAAAAAAGCAGGAGGCGGGACAAAAAAATTCCCAGAAGAGATGTTTTCTTATGAAATATGTCTTGAATCTCCTTGAGTCCAACAACCATTTTTTTCTTTCAAATTAAAGGATGTCTGTTTATGGACACACAAGTCTTCCCCAATGACTATTTTTAAAATGTGGAAAAGAAAAATTTAAAGGAAGATTATGTTAAGAATTCTCCTTCTGTGTATTCAGAGAAGAAAGTCCCACAGAAAGATAGGTAAGCATGCATTACACAGAAAAGTATCTCACCTTCAAGAGCTCTGGTATCATGTTTAAAAACTTCTTGCCGGGTCCTGTGTAGTAATTTAAAAAGCTTCAAAACCTGTCAAAACAACATCAATAGAATTACCTTGTTTGCTACCAGGATTCTTAGTTAAAATGAAAGTGTTACAATTAAAAATGTTCTGGTTGATCTTTCATGTTCTTTCCATTCAGTACAGAACTTGGTACAGAATCAGTATCTAAGCTACGCTACCTCAATTCCCAGTCAAGTAACCTGCAACCAAATCAGGTGTAAGGAAATCAAAATCCTAGACAGTTCTAGATGTTTAAAATTAATCTAAGATGCTAGACAGTACTAGCACTACACTCCTAAATCATCATTTGGCATGACAGGAATATAATCCTGAAAAACATATTGATGCAAACATACTTATTGTGCCAATACCAAATAAACCCAATAGAACAGGAATCACTCTAAAAGTCAAGCCAACTGAAGGGACTATTCAAGGGTAGATCACTGGATGTTCTCCAATTATGAAAAAAACATGGAAATATAAATGGCTAAAATATTCTTATACTTGTGTAAGAATGTGTGTAAACCAGTGTGAGAAAAGTTAATTTCAGAAGGATCTCAGACTGTGTATTAGCTAATTCAACAATTATTTTTCATGTCTCTGTATAATACCTGGGCATAACCTTCTACAGGCAATGTGGCAAAACCAACACAAAGCAAAGTCCTTCCCTAAATATAACTGCCAGATCAGCAAATAAAAACTTCAGTAAAGCCCAACATTCAAAAAATTAAGATTTACAGTGTAGCGATGACACACCCAAGGATGTACGTGAAGCAAAACTCCTAAGAATCACAACTCACAGTCATATGGTTTTGGCTGTTTATTCATACAGACTATAATGAATTACAAAAATCCTCAAGTCCTTATCACACTTCTTTGGTGTTTGTCAGAAAGCGACAACAATATCTGAGAAGCACCAAAAAAAAATAATCTTGGAAACAAGAGACCTTTTCAAGTTATTTCTAGTACTTTCTAGTGTGTTTTGGCATCTCTGGAAGGCACAAGTCCAGGTACTCCATGATAACTGTAAATTGTTTTCTCATAGTTAATAATAAAATTCTTGGACACAGAGGAAACAGAAGGCTATACCTGAGGGATAGCCACCTTCTTTATCAGCATGCTCTGCATCTGTGAGCTAGAGATATAAACAAGGCTGTCCCCTAGAAGCAAAAGACCATTAAAAATGTCCTGGCAGGGCCCTGAAAAAAATGTTGCCTTTGCTTTAAATCTGACGGTGGTAGAGAGAGACAAACAGCAAGCTTCTCTGAAAGGTATTACTTCCAACAGTTGTCAACACAATTTTAGATTTTCAAGCTGAACTCTCAACCTCCATTCAGCTGGTCATCTGGCCACACCTTGAGATAATTCATCTAGAAGTGCACACACACAAAAAGACAGTTTTTAGGATGAGGAATAAGACATAGAACAGTAGGAACAGGCAACTTTCCAGTTCAGTACTGCTTCTTTAAAGGACAACTTACAAACATAAAAAAATTGAAATCTCACTTCATCACATGGATTAGACCACATCATAATTTCTAATGTAATCTATAATCCAGCATCCTGTTGAGTATATGTTACTGCATTACAGATCTTTCTCAACAGAGGACAAACTAAAGCATTCCTGACTGTGTAAGAGGCTCATATTGTTCAACTAAAAAACTTCTGTCACTTTTACAAGAATTCATATGCAACTTGACAGTTAAATCAATCTAAGCAGAGACATATAAAAGAGAACATGGACTACGGTAACTCCTTTGGAGTGTCTGTGTCCTTAATAATTAGCAACTGAACAGAACCCTGTTGCCTTCAACTGCTGTATTCTCCAGATGACTGAATCTGTGGGAAGTTAACAGACAGAACTGAAGACTAGCAAAAAAATGTTTTCTGCAGATGTATTTTAAAGGATTTGACTAAATTATTTGGATGGGGCATCCTGAAATATGTCTATCCTGTAATATTTTTTGCCATCTTGGCAAATAGTAAAGTTAATATTATAAATGGTTTTGAATCAGACATGTATCGTGAAACTTGAAGAAGTGTTTTACAGTTCTTCTGAACTCTTTGATCAACAATTTTCAGGCATCTTCCCCTGCTATTTGCCTACTTCTAAAAGCCCTCCTGGAAAGTGCTTCACTACACTAACCACTGAGTAGCTGTATTAGATGACTTTGAAGCAAGATACATTAATGCACAGATTTCTTTGAGCTCTACAGTCACCTAATAAAACACAGAACTCCCTTAATACCTCAGAGTACTAGTACCCCCAACACCAGGCTTCAGAACACTTCTGAAACAGGGCTGTAATGATGAAAGGTTTAAATAATTCTTTTGTCTTTGCTTGTCTTCATCTTTCCATCACAATCCACCGTCTTGATTTAATCTCTGACTGTCAACTCTCAGTTTCTTTCCTTTTTCCACAACGGCCTTTGCATGCAAACCCCCACTTTCTGTTAGCTAGTTTTGTGTCCTTCCTGCCCTGAAAGCCTCTGCCTGCTGATGCTATACAGGCTACCTAGGAAAAAAGCTCCTACCCTCCAGCGACATATACGGGAAAACTCACTTTTAAGTCTGTAATTTGTGTCTGCCTGCTATTTACAGCCGAAGGCCGCAAACCGATGGGGGCACACGGCACGCTCCCTTGGTGCCACCGATGCTAGCGCGCCGGGCACCGAGCGGCACGAGGGACCGCGAACCCCGCGGCGGCGGGCACGGCGGTAACGGCCCAGAGCCGGCGGCCTTTCCCTCGCCGCCTGCGGGGCTCCAGTAGCGCACCAGCGACTCCCGGCCTTAAGCGGGGCGCAGGCCAACCGGGGGAAGGACAGGGAGGCCTCTCCCTCCGCCGCCGCCGCCTCACACCGGCCCGACCCCACGGGCCCTCCCCGACCCTTCCCACCAGCCCCGGCTCCAGTTCACTCGAGGCTACCCCCGGGTACGGGGGAGACCCCCACCCCGCCGCGCCAGCCTCAGGCCAGGATGGGGCCGCAGCAGCCAAGCGCCCCCTCGGAGGCAGCGGCGGCCGCTGGCGCCCTCTCCCTACCGGCGCTCACCCGCGCGCGGCTCGCCATGGCGACCGCCGTCCTTTTCCGGTCCGGCGGAGGGGGGTAGTGGCGGAGGCGGAAGTGACGACGGGAAGCGGTCCGCGCCCTCGCCGCCTGCACGGTGCTGCCGGGTGCGCTCGGCAATGTTGCCCCGCCGAGCGGGACTCGCCGTGGCCGGTTGTTCCGGGCAGCCTTTGCTCCCCCTCCGCCCCTGCCGGCCCGTGAGCGGCGTGCGGCCTCCCGCGGGGTGCCCCGCGGGGCCGCTCCGGGTCGGCCAGCCGAACCGCTGCTGCCTTCACTGGCGTGGCCGAGGCCAGCCGTCCGGACAGCGCCGCCCCTCAGGATGCCGAGACCGAGCCGACTCCTGTTAACCTCCGGCGGAGCGGCAGGGGTCCGCAAATAGCGGGGCGGGCGGCCCTGCCGTGCCCTCCGGCGCCGGCCTGGGCTTGCCGAGGGGAGCCGTGATGTGGTGAGGGGCAGCTTCACCCCCAGCACCCTGCCAGGCGGGATCGCCGCGCCGCAGCGCTGCTGGCGAGCTGTGCCGGCGTTTTGCTGACGGACTGGATACCAAGCAAAAATGAATTCCAAATCAAATATAAGAATAAGTGCAGTTTATTATATTACACTATAATAAATGGAAATAGCATGCAATATGATAAAAGGAAACAGTACCAGTTACACACAATAGGGTAAGAGAGCAATAGGAGTGAAGCATCAAATCGTAACGGTAAAGTGTTACAGAGACTAAGAAACATCACCAATTACCACCTTAACATCACCCAGGCCCACACTTTGGCTAGGAACCCCTACTGCAGCCAGTGCCAGGAGTCTCTCAGTAACTGGGAAAATTCCTACATGGTGCATCCACCTAGGTGAGCTGGCCCAGTCCCTGAGTTTGCCTGCCTTTATACTCCATGAAAAACAAAAGTAATCTACATACGTTGGGTATGTAAGTTCACATACATCAGGGACATTGGCCGGACACCCAAGTGTGGTAGTTACTGTCACCACACAGCTGCACGCAGTATTATAGTCTGGAGGTTCCCACTCGTATCTTGCTTGTTCAGGGAGCTCAGGACAAACACTACCTGCTCATTAAAGTTGTCCTCGAGCTCCCTGAGCTCCCTGTCCCAAGTTAAACAATTCCTAATTAAAGACAAAGACTTTTCCATAAGCAGTAATCAATTTAATAAATTGTCACCACAGCATGGTGTAAAAACTGATGCATCTTGCCCATTTTCTTCTGAAGGAAAATCTCACTGTTTCAAACAAGTAATGGGAAAGCCATCCATTTGTGCCCAATGCATTATTTTACACTGCTGCTGGCTGCTTTCCAGGAGTGCTTTATCGCATTTAAGCTCTTAATTCCATATTTTTTTCAAGTGCTGATACTGAGATAATCAAGGATTACTTAGAACTGATCTTTCATATTTTGTTTGAACATCTTTTCTGTTACAGAGAATATTTTGATTAGAGCTGAAAAACAACTACAAAATTGAGACAGTCACTCTATTTTTACCCCTACTAAGGCTGGTAGACATGAATCCAGCCTAACTTTGGGAAAAAAAACCAGACATGGTCCTTTAGGTGACCTAGGGAGAAATTACAGGTTTTGACACCAGAATCGCCTTTGATGGCAGATGCCAGGGACCTAAGTGCACTAACATGCCTTAATGGCCTGACCAGCCCGTGGCCCAGGACCCCATGTCAACCCCCCCCACCTGCAATGCTGCACCAGGGCCAGTCTCCAGCCCTGCCATGGCCTGAAGGGAGACCTGGCCTGCAGGTGACGGAGATTGCAACCAAAGGTTCACAGGATTCTGCAATACATAAGGACATGGGAGGCTTCATCCTCTAAATTTCTCTACTCTGTTATGGATTACCACAAAATAATCACCACTAGCAAGTGTACCTATGGTTAATAAAGCAAATATGTATCTATCTCAAGCTATTGCAAATTACTATCAGTGATCAATAATAGCAGCAAACAATTGTACAGCAACAATCAACATTACAGTATCAACCAGTAACAGCAACAATACTATTGCAGGTTACTACAAACTTACCATTAGTGAAGCAACTTATTAACAATACAAGAACAGATAAATTATGATGAACTACTTGTTTGGATATATAATATCAGCATCAAGTGAATCAGATTTCAGAAGGGGCCAAACCATCCCAGAGCAGAGGACACACCAATCCCAGAGGACCATCCAGAGACAGGAGGACAGATTGAGCCAAACCCCACAGTGGTCTCAGCAGGAGAACATGAAATAACAGTCTCACTTCAAAGATGATCCATGGCACGGCATCTGGAGTCAGCCAGACATCCCTTGTGGGAGTCCAAGATCTCACAGAAACTCTGTGCAGGGAATTCAGCCTGTTTAGGAAAGGAGATGGGATGTTGTCAGAGAGACAGGCTCAATTCTGGAAAAAAATTAAGTCACTGAGGCATAAAAGGGCATAGGACACCACCACTGTGAGCAGCCAATGGGTGCTGCTAATTTCTGTTTTCTGCCTAGAACAGCCAAGAAATAACAATGTCTGCTGTTCTTTCAGACCAATTTTTATTTTGCCAGACTGTTTTCCTGCTCTTGCAGTTAGAACAGCCAATGGCAGTCAGGAATTCTTACTTTCTCAGGGTATTTTCCTCTTTTCACCTTTTCAGATGAAAAGTTCTGTTGCAGTTCCTTGTTCCTGCACTTACTGATGGTATCTCAGGTTATCTCCAGTTTGTAGGTACCCAGCTGTACTTAAAAAAGGCCAGCTATACTTTTTCTCAAGGATGCTTCTGGTTCCCAGGCTGGCAGGTATTTTCTCTGCTGGTGTTTTTCAACCGGTATTTTCTTCTATTCAGTCATTTTCCCTTTCTAATCAAGTCACCTTTTTGGCTGCTCTCATCAAGCTCCCCACAGCCCTGCCTTGCCTTGCCCACAGCCTGACTCACCAGCCCAGACTCAGCGTGGCCATCCCACAGCTGTATCTGGTACTTTAAAACTCAATTGCCATTTTCTAGAAAAACCAAACAAACAAGCTTATACTTCAGTAACACACCATCCAGCACTAGCTAAAGGCAGCATAAGGATTTTAAATGTAATCATTTACTGCTTCTGCCTCTAGCTTCAATATATAGCCTATGTCATTGTTTCATTGCAATTACGTGCAAAGCTAACTGAAGTCTGGGAACACTAAACTATTATTAAATATTTTTAATATTTCATGTTTCCTTAATGCACTTATTTTAGGCTATGTACCTCATAAAGAAACTTGATCCTTTGGCAGAGGAAATGATCCTTATTCATAGATCTATTTTATTGTAGCTGTGAATGAATGAATTAAATCGGTTGAAAAGGCCTTGTTATATTCAAAATAATATAATACTTGCCATTTACATGGTGTGACAAAAATACATATTGAAGTCAAATATATGAAAAAAAAATGCTTTTACCTTTTCAGAGAAACTTCTTAAATTGTCTCTTTATGTTTTCTCTTAACATAGAGATATGTTATCTAGACTGACTCCACAGCAACCCATGGAACAACTTGAAGTACACAAACATGTACGAATGGATCCTGAATATGTACTTTTATGTTAAATTGTTTCTGAGTCTGTCTAGCTAGTAGTATCAACTCTTCAACTCTTTCACAAAATATGTTTAATTCCTGAGAAAACAGGAGAATAAAGTAATCCGTATCTTTGCTTAATAATCACAGTTAGACATAAATTCTTTGCTATATGTTATATATATATATACATTATTATTTGAAGCACCGATTCCATCCTTGCTTCAGCCAGATGTAGACATGTAGATGTCAAATACTTGCATACACTACCATCAAGTAAGGAACATGCTTCATCAGAGCTTTGTTTAGGGTATCTCAAGATACATAATTTCAGAGTTATTACCAGATGTGTACGACAAATTCTGCTCTTCTGTAACAAGTTCAGGTAACCAAATATGGAACCATTTTGGGTTTAAACCACTTAGCAGTATTCCCTGCCTCCCTCCAGAATTATCTTTCCCATGAGATTTTTGTCATAAGCCAAATATATATAAATGTCTACATTAAAATGTTCCTAGACAAAGCTTGAGGGAAATTGGGGTCAATGTATTTTAACTGTGACATTTAGAAAATGAAGCCTCATTGTTACTTCTTTGGGTTTTGTTTTTGTTTTCTGCTTTTTCATTTATCTTGAATAGTGAATGCTGTACCACTTATCTAAAGGACGACACACCTATGTTTAGTTAAAAGTCAGGAAATGTCCAAGGACCCTTATTGCCACATGACGGATGTACAGGTTGCTAAGTCCTTGGGTTGATAATCTTTAGAAGGGACATTTTGTCTTAGATTCCTGTTGTACATGCAACATGGTGAAGATGGAGGCTTTAAACATGGCCACTAAGGAATAGAGTCTGCGTAGAGACAACTCCTCAAGGACATTGCGCAGGCTCAAGGTATGTAAATGAATTCTCAGAATTGTAATGAATATGTAAACAATTTCTTGGAAAACTAATGAATAGGTATGAGTAGCTTGTATAAAGGGGGGACTGAAAAGTCCCCTTGGTGTGCATGACTTTGGTGGAGCGATCCCCCATGCACCCAGTGCTGCCGAATAAAGATAACCTCTGCTCGCTTGCATATTGCTGACTGATTCTTCAAATCACTCTCATTTCATGACTGGTGTCACACACAGAAAAAAACCCCAACACATTTATGACTAGATATGTATATTTGTAATACAGTGTTGCCCTCAGTGAATTATTGCCTGGTCACATTGATTGATCCATTTTATAGTTAGGAAATTATTTATGTGTAGAAGGGCTGATACATTAAACAGCTCATAATTTCCCTCTCTGGAAGAGCCTAACCTTGATCAAGGGGTTGTGTATTTGTGTATTTTATGACTTTACTCCCCCAGGTTTGGGGGCAGTGCTGATGTTTATAAAGACCCCTGCCTGGCGACAGCCCAAGCCCTATCTTGATGGGCCCCTGCGGTTCCAAAAGGCCTTGACACTGGTGCAGTCTGTCCGTCATGTGCTCTGTGCCAGAGGCCAAGTAGCTGCCAACTTGCAGCCCCCAGCCAAGGCAGTAGGGCCGCCAGGGCAGTATTCACAGCAGCTTGTGTTACACGGAACAGCTAAGGCAACCCTGCCAGAAGCAGTCATTTGGCTACCAAGAAGTCACGCTGATATTTGCGTTGGATTTGATGCGGCAATATATAGCATTTCTGGCTGCAACAGTCCCTCCTGAGAACCCGCCATTAGTTACATCAGCACAGCATACCGCAGCGCCCCACCAGCACTGTTAATCCCTGCGGGGATCACGGCACCGCACCGCCCATCGCGGCCCTCCGCGCCGGCCTGAACCACAGCACACCGGGTCAGCGAGGTCGCGACAGCTGAGTGGGCGGGGACAAACGAAAAAGACAGGGAAAAAATACCAATCGCGAGGTGGGCACTGCCGGGCGTGTCCTGTGGACCCAATGAGCGCCGGGGGGGCGTGGCCGCGGGAGGGAGCGCGGGGGGTGACGGGAGGCGAGCGGCGCGCGCGGACGGCCGCCATGGCTGATGAGATCAGCAAGGCGCAGGCTGCCCGCCCCGGAGGCGACACCATCTTCGGGAAGATCATCCGCAAGGAGATCCCCGCCAACATCATCTATGAGGACGAGCAGGTGCGGGCGGCGTGCGGCCGCCCCCTGCCCGCAGCTGTCTCCAGCCCGCAGCTGCCCGGGGCGAGGGTGGTCGGGAGTGGGGCTGGCGGAACGGACGGGGCCTCCCCGCTACTGGCTGCGGCCTCCCTGGCGTCCGTCTCCTCCGGTGCGCGGCGCGGCGGGCGCCGGGGCGGGTACAGGGCGGCGGGTGCTGCCCGGCCGGCCTCGGCCTCAGCGTCGTTGTGTCACCGGCTAGCGGGTGGAGGAGGGCTTCTGGCGTTCGGCGTGTCGCAGTGGTGCGGCATGGTCGCCCGTCCAGACTTCATTGCCGAGGGATGGGGGCTCTCGCGTCTGGTGTGGGAGGGCAGTCGTGAAACATTAGATTAGCCACGCGCAGGGAAGTCTCCGTGTGGATTCCGGGCATGTATGGCTAAACAGTGCACCATAATTATGTGCTTTTGCACGTCAGAAATGCAGGTCTTAAATGTTCCTCTCGAACATTATGGAGGTGATACAGCTGTGCCTGCTAGGCTTTGGTTATGAACCTCTGAGGGGATTTTTAAAGCAAAAAATTAGAGTTCCAGCTTTTTCTGCTCTTCACAAAAGTAATCTTGCAGGCTGCCAAAACTGGTTTCTGTGGTGAGGTGAGACTGGTAGCGTTCAGTGATGTTGGTGCACCACAGCATGCTAGGAGCTAAGTGAAATGGTTTTGCTTATGAAAAAATGCAGCTCCTGTTTCCAAGATGTAAGCTAAAGTAGTATTCAGTATAAGCCGCTTTTTTGGTGTAATTGAAATACTGAACATTAACAGGGGCTTTTGCTTTTGAAATAGGATTATCTGCAGTGTACAATACAGACTAAAGATGGTGTTTGTCTGATTTGTCCGCTTAAAAATTAGGCATAGCTTGGAGCAGTGTTTTTTTAATCAATATAGAAATGTTGCAGCTGCCGTCTGCTTTCAAGAATCTTAGGAATTTTCACCGCTTTCCAAATAATCATACTTACGTTACTGCTCTGTATTTATGTGAGCGTGTGCATCCTTTCTTTACTAGGGTCAAGGCTACAAGAGCTTTTTCCTCAGCTCTAAGGGCTACAGCAATGTAACCGGAGCACTGCACTTGGTTGAGAATCAGACCATTGACTTTGAGTGACTTAAGAACATGCAACCTACTCTGACTGCGTTAGTTCACAGTATTTTCTAGGAGACTAGTTAACTGCAGTATCTCAGTTGATTTTTACCGTAAACTTTGAAGAAATGTAGAACTGCTTTTAGAGTTTAGTTGACTACAGTGGATGATCGTTTAATTAATTTTGTTGACTCTATGAAGGTCTTCTTTGAGGTGACTGGAAATGTTACAAGGAGAAATGTGAGGAGGGCTTTTAATCATTAATGGACTTGCAGAGAAAAGGAGATACTGAAAAGTACAAGGTCTTTGGAATTAAGTCTTATCGACCTTGTTCTAGTTGAATCTAAACTTCCTGAAATTAAGATTGTTTTACTATATAGTCATGGGCTTTCTGTGGCTGTGCTTTTGTTCAATACTACTTCTCCTCTCTGTCCCATAGAAAAATGTTTGCTACCAGTTTCTGCTCCCGTTTGCATTCTGCATTTATTTGGACCACATAGAATAGAGAAACTGTTTACAAAATGATCAACTGAAAGCAAGACTTACTTGGCTGCAAATTAGTTTTTATTCATCCATTCTTTGCTTACCGCCCTTATCTGGGAGAAACAAGCAGTTCATCAGAGATCGCAAACTGGACGTTACCTTCTTTGAAATAGGACAGATTGGAGGAGTACAAGATAAGACATTGCTAGTGTGTGTAAAGTTCGGGCTTTTCACTACCTTTACTTTTGACAAAGGCCTCGGTTGTTCTTAGTAGAATTAAAAAGCAGTATATTCGCATAGAAAAATGACTTTATTGACTCACAAGTTACTGAAAGCGTCTAGGAAATACATTCTTCAAAATATGTAAGGTATATGTTTATAAGTACATACTCTTTGTGACATAACTCAGCCAGTAACTACCAGACGTTTTGTTGTTAAATGTGATGGGTAAGTCAGAGATGCCCTTCGGTTAGCAATGTCAGAGTGCATGCTCAGCATGGGCATCTGCAGATTGTGGTGGTTGCAGTAGCAAGTCCTGGTTTGTCGTTGGCCATTTGCAGGAAGAGGCATAGCTTCCTTTTCTCTTCCTTTGCATTGTCATCTATTTCCCTCATTTATTCAAAGTGCCTGATTTGAGATTTATTTAATGTAGTTAGGTGCTGCATACAGTTTCTCATTGATAATAATTTTGGTACTTGCATAAAATTAGTTGGGAGTCAACTACTTAGTGCAGGTAGGTGTTCATATTTCAGAAGTGATGCTTGTTTGAGAATGTCTGAAGTAGAGCCAGCCGTAATACATTATTTTGAAATAATCTTGTTCTGAAATACTTGGTGCTAATGAGAATGGAAATGTAATTCAGCCTCAATTGCGTAACTTCATGTTCTTTAAAGTTGCCTTGTTATCTTTGACCAAAGCAACTCCCAGACGTAACTGGAAGATGATTAGCAACTGTTTGCTATTTGATTTGTTAAGAAAGTGTTAATAAAAAAGTGAAATAAGCATAAATGTACATTTTATAGACACGTGTTGCATCAGCTCTCTTAGTTGTTATGCATATGTGGAAAAAGTAATTGTGAACCAAATTGCATATTAACTTGCTGAGAAGGCTGTAGCTTTTAAATAATATGTAACACAGAATATTTTTTTTTATACCAGCAGGTCTTGGTAAGTAGGTGTTTTCTGTTTAGAAATTAAAGAAATTGGAAAAATATGTCACTCAAGAAAAATAAGCATCTCGGTTTATGTTTGGGATATCTAATAATCTGCTTAAGTATGTGTTGAGGGGCATATTGATTTGCTTAAACTCTTGCCTTTCTCTGAAGTAAATTATGTTTTAATTGTTTGCTCTTCCTCCAGTGCCTTGCGTTCCATGATATTTCACCCCAAGCTCCAACACATTTCCTAGTGATTCCTAAGAAGCCAATTGTGAGGTTATCTGAAGCAGAAGATTCTGATGAATCTGTAAGTACTCTAAAAGCTTTCTGTACACCAAACTGTACCTCTAATCATAATTTACTAAATTCTCCCCCTCTTCCTCTTGACATTTCAAAGTGGCAAAGTAGTTTTCCGATACTATAATCCTTTTCCTGTAGCTCAGAATGGGAGTGGAGTTAAGGTTTTCCAGCAAAGGTAGTGATATAAAGCAAAATGTAACTGCAGTGCAGAATGCACTGTTACTTTGCAATACAGTCTTCATGCTTGTTTTCATGGTTTACAGCAGTAATACTTATTCTGATCCGGGCTTGGGGGTTTTTGGCGGGTCAGAGATGAAGAAAGTGAAGGTTAGCTGAGAGGTACTAGGTTATTTCATTTGTAACTTTAAGCATCAGGTTCAAAGATACTTTTTCTTAAACCTTTACATGATAAAATAAAGTTTCTTTCCTACCAGAATGATGTCTGAAGAAGTAACAGGGCATTAACAAAGAGAAATTTAGCTTCTCTGACACTTTTGTAGTTTCTTACTGTCTAGCTTGAAAAAAATCTATAGCTTCCCCTCCCGCCCCTCCCCCCCCCCCCCCAATATTATGTATAGTCAATATAATTTTCTTGGAAAGTGTCAGTTGCAGGCAGACAAAAATTTGAAAGAGCAGTGACTGAATTTCTAAGAATTAGCTTACTGCTGGCTTATCTGAATGGTTTTCTGCTCTCATTCCTTCCCTTCCTGCCCTTTCCCCTTTTTTGTGTTTTCTGTTTTGTTTTTTGTTTTTTTCTTTTCACCTCCAGCTTCTTGGGCATTTAATGATTGTTGGCAAGAAGTGTGCTGCTAACCTGGGCCTGACCAATGGATTCCGGATGGTTGTGAATGAAGGGCCTGAGGGTGGGCAGTCTGTCTATCACGTACATCTCCATGTTCTGGGTGGTCGTCAGTTGGGCTGGCCTCCTGGCTAAGATTTTTACACCACAGGAGTTAACTGCATGCATTCAAATTACCACCAAATAGATGTAAGATGTTGTCCATCAATCTAGCCACTGTTAATGTTGGGTTTTTTTGAATGTGTGTCTATGAAGGGTAATAAACACTCTGAACAACATTTCGCACAATAAAGATTTAGCATGCAGGAATTGTCTCTGTCTGGTGTGCTTTACTAATGAAAACAATTCTGCACATTAAAATGGTGTTCTCCAGAGTTTAAGTATGTAGTGTGTTTCAGTCTGCTGTTAATTATCTTCTGTAGATAGTGATTTGCTGAGGCATTTTAAACCTGAAGAGGCAGCTGCTTAGCAGTCTTTCATGTCTTTTGGGAAGAAAACTTACAAGCTTTTTGAATGTGATATGTAAATATTCATAAAGCCGGTAGGCTGCTGCTAAAACTTTTTCCAGAAGTGTTGTAAGTGAAGTTCTGAATGTGTTATGCAAACGTTGTGTCAATATAGTGTGGTGTGTTGGAAGCATAGAACAATAGGCTTAATGGCATCTGTGGTAGTTTCATAGAACACTGGTCTATTTACTTCTACATTGCCATTTTGATGGAATTGAAGACTTGAAATTACTGAACTGTGGCTGTAGGGCCTTGTAAGGTGCTCAAGGCATTTCATCTTGGCCTATAAGCAGCATGATGTAATACGTATACATTTTAGATTCCAGATTTTATTGGGCAGACTTCGTCCTTCAGTGACTAGTAGTTTCTTTACATTGCTGTATACAGTTGTTTATGCAACACTTGTCATCAAATCTCCAAGACAATGAATTTTCCTCAAGTTAGGGTTACAGATGTGTCTGCCAGTGTAAATGTAAAGCAACTGTTTTTTCTCTTAAAATTGAGAAGTCTCAGCTAATCAGTTTTTATGATGGAAGATACTTGGAAGTCTTTAGGCCAATGCCTGAAGAAAAACAGGTTATTTGTGTGCACCAGAGGAGCTTAGAGAAGAAATGTGGGGGTTGCAATTTCTATTCAGATAAAAACTTGGGCATTTGGTGAAGACACTTGAATTCATTTAACTTGAAAGTATTTTATAAGTCTGTCAGAAGGTTCTGAACCTTTTACCCTAAGACATGACTTCAACTGGAAAAGCTAGTGCTTCTGAAGGCGGCTGGTCACTGAGTTTAGAATAAAAAGGTGGCCTTGTAGTGATAACATGACAGCTGTCCCGGGTGGCCTGCACAGAATTGAAGAAGAAAACCACCCAAGCCTCAGAGGTACAGCATCCCTGAGTAGACAGCTGAACGTGTATCACAAGAATGAGGTAGCACTAGCAGGTACAGCGGGGCTACAATAAAGGTTTATGGCTGGGAAATGTGCTATTAGAACAAGTTCATGAAAGGCACTTCAGGATATTGAGATTACCCATTGGCACCCAATGTGGCAGAGGGCATGTGATGTGTGTACTACCACTCTTCTGATTTCTTTTCTCCCTGTGTGTATGTTTTATACCAACACTGCCATTTGTGAATTAAAGCTTGACTGGTGAAGTTAATTGCATCACTGCTGAACCCTGTATGAAAGTAATGTGGTAAAGCTTTTGTTGTTTTACTTGGAATCTGACTTGCAGATGTACATGTTCCAGGAAGGTAAGAAGACTTCCCAGTGAGGGGGGAACTATGGAATTTTTGTAAGGGTATCCACGAGGTGAGCTTGCTAACCAGTTAATTGTGGTTCAGTTTCAGATGACTTCTGCAGTACCTTGAAAACCATGAGAGGAGAAGTAGTACTGAGCTTAAGACACCTGTCAGACAATGGTGAACCCAATGTGGGGAAAAATATAATTGAAGGAAAACTTTTCCCAAATTTGTGGCTCTTGGGAGATCACTGAACCTTCAGGAAATGGGAGAACTGGATATTAGTTGCCCTCTTCTACTCTTCTAGCTCTTAAGAAGAGCACTGTCAGTTGCTAAAAGGTGGACTTCAGGTTCCCTGCCATCAATTTCCTTCTGCTTGAGTTACAGTCCGTTACTGTACAGCTGCTCTGTCCTATAATTTCTAAGACCAGTTACAAAGTGAGGTATGTTAGCTGCATCACGGGGAGATGGCAAACTTCATCTTAGATATAAAAAAACCTCAGGGAGATGGATATGGGAAAGTAGGGCTATCCTATGTAGCCCTTCAACTCTACGTTACTGATAGATCTGAGACACCAACGGGAAGATGTCTTAGTCAATTCTATTTGACCAAGTAATCAAAGGTAGGTAGATGACAAAAGCCTGTAAGCAACCCAAAGACTTCACCTTTATTTAATCTTCATGGGCAGAAGGTGGAAATGATTTGCCTGAAGTAGATACAAACTGGAATGCTCTAGTGTTTGTGTCTGCCTAACTGAATGATTGAGCTAGACAACATCTGTTGTGTCTCTAAACTCCCTGATGTATCTGGAAGATGTTTCTGCTTTGCAGAGGTAGGGATGGTGTGGGAAGTATGTTGGGAAGCAATAAGGGGAATTTTGAAGAAACTAGATAAGGCTTATAAATTCAGGAAGACTGGATTGTTACTCTTAAGTTTTAGTGGCCTCGGGATTATGTCTTGCGAATAATACCACTGATATTCAACTTGGACAACAAATGGGTATTAAACAATAATCCACTGAGAAAGCATGGAAAATTACTGCTAGAGAAATGTTATGGATCCTGTATTTATTTATTTAATTTTTAAGGATTTAAAAAGCAGTAATGAAGAGGTATGTACAATTCAGTATTTTAATTTGGATCAGAACTGTTCTTTCAAAGTGAATTTGGCTGTGTTTTTGATGTTGTCTTGGGCTGTGTGGATTGGATTCTTCTTGAATGAGCTGGAAGATGCATGCCAGGACAGACCAAATTACTCCAGCCACAAATAGGCATTTGGTCTGTGTGTCCAAAGTAGAGCTTGACCAAAATGCTGAAACGTGTGTAGTATGGCTGCATTAGGATTCTCACATTAACTTTACAGATGGACTCCTACTGATCTGTACTGCTTACTAATGTTTTTCTAGTAAAGGTACATCCACAGTGATGGCAATTGAGGGTATGAAAAAAAGGCGAAGCTTACACAGAAGGTACGGTATGAAACTGGGAAGACACTGGACTCAGGTTTTATGAGGGAATTGCACATAGAGGATGAGCTTGGTCTAAGAATACTTCACTGTCCTCAGCACAGTTGAAAAATGCAAAGAGTAAACTGACTACTTAAAAGGATGTCTCCAGCAACATGGAATACTTGAGCATTCAAGACAGTGAAATGTTATGCAATGTTTGTTTTTGTTTGGCTTGAAGTAATGGTTACTCGAACAAGAGCATGGCTGTGTTCAAACCCTCTGTGTATTTAGGTTCTGTTTGTATCTGCTGCATGTTCCTTAAGAATTAAACGAGGTAAAAAGCTTGATATCTTCAGGAATGATTAACAAGGATGTGTTTGAAAGAGACATGGAAGACTTTGAAGGGTCCACTTTTTAAAAAAGTGTATGTGAAATTCTGACCATCCTGTGCAAGGGCTGTGTCAATACAGTGCAAGGTCAAGTGCCAATTAGTCTTCTATAACTGAGATTTCAGTAACAGAGGAGACTCACAGCTGGAGCTGTACTCCAGAACAGTTAGGTATTTTTATTTTGTTGTAATGGTAGTTGTGTGTTGTCATTTAACACCAACAACGAAGTATGATGCGGCTCCTTGTGTGTGTACACACAGATACCACCCACCCTCACCCTCTTGTGGGATGGGGGAGGAGAATCATAAAAAGGTAAAACCCACAGTTTGAGTTAAGAACAGTTTAATAAAGTAAATAATAATAATGATAACAGTAATAATAATTGTAATGAAGAGGGAAGGGAGAGAAATGGATAAAATCCAAGGAGGGCAAAAAAATGTGAAAGACCCAAGTGATACACAATACAATTGCTTGCCAACTGCTGACTGATGCCCAGCCAGTTCCTGAGCAGCACTTGGCAGCTTCTGGCCACCTCCCCCCAGTTTATACACTGAGCATGACATTCTGTGGCATGGAATATCTGCTTGGCTAGTTCAGGTTAGCTGTCCTGGCTGTGCTCCCTCCTGGCTTCTTTGCACCTCCTCAGTGGTAGAGCATGGGAGACTTGAAAAGTCTTTGAGTTTTCAAGTGCTAGGTGCCTATCTCTGTGAAATATCCCAGTGCAAGCCAAGGGAGGCTTAGTGCCTTGATTTGCATCAGAGCTCATCCACCTCTCTGTAGCGTTTCCGTAACGCAGGGGGGTGTGTGTGTGTATGTCTGTCCAATAAGCTGTGGTGACAAATAGCATCACAGCACTTGTGTAGGTCTTCCTTTCTGTAGTCTGTTGATTAGAATGCATTCAATGATTAGGTTGAAAATTACACTGCTTTTTATTGATAGTGTGCCTCCTTTTTTCTTTACAATAATTTCTGCAAAAGGATTTAACTTGATTTAATTTTTAGTCCAAAGCCTTTACCCCATAAATTACATATCCCATAAATTGGATCTTAGCTTAGTGAGGACACTTGGTTTTATGCTGGATACAATAAATTGGCTCATTGCTGCCTTTTTTGTAGTTACAAACCCCTCATTTGATTCTTACTGTTGTGGGTTTTTTACTGTTTAACAGCTCAGCAGTATCCACAAAATAGCTTCTGATTTTATTCACAGTAGAGCAGACAACATGCGTTTGCTTTTCCAGCTGTCACATAGTTTTGGATCAAAAGATGCGTATTAAGTGGGAGGCATGGTACAATTCTTCACCCTGAGGCACCTCTGTGGATTACATCTCTGCCTCCGTGGAGACTCTGGTTATCATTAAGTCATAGGCTAGCCTAGGGCCTTCCTCTGTTATTTCTGTGCAAACAGAACAATTTCAGCTTTGTGGCCAGACAAGATGTGTCATGACTATAGTCCAGTGATGAGGACACCTGTTTATATCCAGTGAAACTTACCATGGAGAATTGTGGAAAACACTGTCATCCTGGTCCCGGAAGAGGTGCTGCACACCAGTGTGAGGGTCAGGCTGATGTGGTGATTTTGCAGAGGAACCTGGGAACAACAAAAGCGTAGAATTATATTTGTGTACACACTTAGCCTCTTTCAAAAATTGTGGATAAAAGCAGAGCTTTCTGGAGATAACCTGGTAAAACAAATGGGTTCCTTGCACGTTTAAGCACTTTCAGTGTAAGGATGGTTTATTTTGGACATTGGTAAGCTATGTATCTGTATCATCTTTAGTGTCGTTATCTTCAGAGTTGAATGAAAGGCCATGTGTGTTACAGAAACCATCTGCAGAATTTGAAGAATGTCATATCTGTTGCAGGGACATTATGTTTATGAAACTAAGACCTTCACATGGGTATGTTTACCTTTGTAAGAGGTTTTGGTTTGGGCTGTATTGATGACTAGTAGTAGCACTTCATCAGTATATTAGGAAAGTGATTTCCTGAGTTCATCCCATGTATTACTGCGGGGAAGGAGAAAGTGTGTAGCAGAGCAATAACCCTCATCTTCGGAAGAATGGACTTCAGCTTCTTGGGTGAGCTTTCAGGTGAGAACCCATGGGAGGCAGCTGTGGGGAGTAAGGAGGCCCTAGACAGCTTTTTGATTGTCAAGAGCAGCCTCCTTTAGGCATAGGGGCTGCACATCCTGAAGTTCACGGAATGTGAGTTGTGGCTGGAAATCCATGTGGCTGGACAGGGAGCTCTGGCTGGACTGAAGTGCAGAAAGCACTTGTGCATAGGTGGAAGTGGGGATGGTTTCATGGAAGAAATAAATGTTGCTCAGGTGGACTAGAAGAGCCAAGCTTAGCTGGAACAGAAATTTGTGGTGGGTGAGGAGGGAAAAAAGAAGGGCTGTTATAGCTGCCTGAGCAACAAGAGTGGACTAAAATGTGTAGACTTGCTGAAGAACAGGGTGGTAGGCCTAATGACAAAGGAAGTAGAAGAGGCTGAGTTACTCAGCTTTTTTTGCTCTTTACTGGCAAGGTCTGCTGTCAGGTTTAGTTCTGTGTGCCTGGAGGCCAGGGTAAGGGAAGATTGAGTTAGGGACTTCTGAAGCAATCTAGACATACACAGTTGTTGATGGGCCTGAGTGGGATGTGCGGCTGAGGGAACTAGTCAGTGTCATTGGGAAGCCTTTCTGTGCTATTTGAAAGGGCATGAGGACTGGGTGATCACAGCTATCCTGAAGGAAGATATGGTGGATTTGAGGAACTTCAAGCCAGGCAGCCTAATCAATGTCTCCGGGAAGATCATGGAGCCAGTTTTCCTGGAAGCCATTCCCAGGTGCCCATCAGGATAAGGTGATGGGTAACAGCAAGCACAGAATTACCTAGGCAAGTCGTGCCTGACCAATCTGATTGCCCTGTATAATGGTGTGATTACAGTGAGGGTGTGGGGCCAGCAAAACTTTTGACATAGCCTCTTTTTATCTGAAATGGAGAAACATGCACGGGATTGGCAGACTACCAGGTAAGTGGAAAACTGGCTGGACTGGTGGGCTCAAAATGTAGGGGTTTAAATAGTGGCATGGCATTCCTCAGGGGTTCATGTTAAGGGTGCTAAACATTTAATGTCTTTATCAGTCACGTAGAAAATGGGATGGAGTATACCCTTGGGAAGTGCACAGGTGACACCATATTGGGGAGGGGAATGACTGATAAACTGGAGGTCGGGGCTGGTATTCAGAGGCACATCAACAGGTTGGAGAAGTGGACTGATGGGGACCTTTTGAAGCTCAGCGGAGTCGGGTGCAGAGTCCTGTGCTTGGAAGAGACCAGCCTCAGGCAACAGGTACACTGGGGACTGACGGGCTAGAAAGCTGCCTTGCGAAGCAGGGTCTGGGAATTTTGGTGGACAAGTTGAACAAAAATCAATGGCATGCCTTTGCAGCAATGAAGGCCAAGCCCACCCTGGGTAGCATTGGCAGCAGCTTAATTGAGGGAATTTATTAATATCATCAATTCAACATCTGTGAGATGGTGTCCAGAGTGTTGTGTGCAGTTTTGGGATCACCAGTACAAGGAAGATGCAGACATGCTACTAGTAGTAGGCCACTGAGAAGGGCTGGAGCCCACAATATACAAAAAGAATCTGAGAACTGGGTTCTGTTTTGAAGAAGGAGTGGCTTGGAGGGGGCTTTCTGTTTTCAGCTATCTAATGGGTGATTGTAGAGAAGACAGACCTCTGGAGGTACAGAAGGAAAAGGTGAGAAGCAATGGGCTGATGTTGCAGCAAGAGAAATTCTGAACAGATATTAGTGAAAAAAATGTCACAGTGAGGAAAAGCAAATGCTGGAGCAGGTTGTTGAGAGGCTGTGGCATCTTCATCCTTGGAGATGCTCAAAGCTTGACTAATCAAGGTCCTGAGCAATGTGGATTTGACTTCAAAGTTGGCTGTCATCTGAGCTGGAAAGTGGACTAGACAGTCTCCAAAGGTCCCTTCCAACATTGCTCTGTGGTTCCATTAACAGCAGCATAAACATCTTCAAAGAAAATGCAAAATGAAGTGATGGAAACAACAAGAAAGTCACAAGGCAAAAAAGCAAAAAGCCCAAATTGCTGAACTCAAAAAACATGTGAGAGAAGAGTTGGGTGCATTTGAAATCCTGTAATACTGAAAGTATGAATTTGCATTTATAAGACTTTGTATATTTGTGTAGAAATTATGACATATCTTACTCTTTGTTTTGAGAGTGGCAGAAAAGCCATATTAAGCTGCTCATTGTTAACCACCATTAATTAGAAATCAGTGGCTGGAAACTGTTAATCAGAATGTGGAACACATTTTCTTTCAAACACCAAAGTAAAAGAAATGGAACAAAAGAGAATCAGAGCTGTTATGAACAGACTGAATTTTCAGCCCTGAAAAATGCATGATTGGTTCTTGCTTTACAGAATATAAATGGTAAGAGAAGTGTGGATGATGTCCTCTGCCCCCTTTTTATCCCCTGATGGACTACAACTGTCTTAGGGTGTTGGTCAGCCACTTTTAATCCTTGCGTAAACTCAAGACAGTTGCACAATTTTCAACTTGTTACATGGAAGTGAGCTTGCTTCCATTTTCTCAGCTGATAGACCTTGATATGTGAAAATTTTGACACTAATAATGTTCATGGGCTCAGATAAATTAGTGATGGTGACTGAAAAAACAAAACCCAAACCTAAAATGGTGCAACATGTAGTATACCTAATGAAAAAACAAAACCCAAACCTAAAATGGTGCAACATGTAGTATACCTAAAGTTTTAATTTTATAGGAGAGTGTTTATAGAGGAAGTTTAATTCTGAGACTTGTGTGAGCTGGTGCCTGTCTCAGATGGTTGCCTGGTTTAAAATTATGTGTAAAATGTACATGTGTTACTTGACTTAAGAAGTAAAGCAGAATGTAATGTATATGAGTTCTTGTTTGCCTTTATACAGTAGTGTCTGGACTTTCAACTGCTGCACAGCAGTCCCACCTGTTTAGATAGCAAGAGGCCAGTACTGTGCTGCTGCCAGATTGCCTGCATTGAAGAGAACCTAAACGTTCCTGCTGCCAAGTCAGGTCAAATTTTCTGGCTGACATGAGAAGCAGATCTTGAAGGAAAAGCTTTTAGTCAGATTTATGTGTTTGATTTTTGAGATGTTCTACGTGGTGTTCTCATTTGTTGTGTTTTTTTCAGCCTCTCATTTTATATAGCTGCACATATTTCAACATTATGACTTATCAAAATGGTATTTTTTTTTAATTGGAAAAAATGAGCGAATGGCTACATGGAGTTAAGAGGGTAGAGTCTTACATAGTTTTGTTTCTTCTATAATAAACTTCCACAAAATATGCATGATGAGATGTCAGTATGTATACTTAATTTGACTGTTAAAAGATACAAAGCAGATTAATTTGATGTTGTATTAATGATAAGCTGTCTGGGATTGGTTACAGCTGATCAAAAAGCTGTTCTATTGGTATTGGAGTCTGAAACTCCAACCCCCAAACTTCAGGTTGAACATTAGTCCTCTTGTGTTGTCTTAAATCTAGATTATTTAGAAAAGCTAGCTCCTATTTTACTTATATTTAGGAAAAAGTGGAAACAAAGGTGTACATGTGATGTAAATATACTTGCCAATATTGTAAATCATGCTACAAAGATATACAAAGTTAATTTGATTAGTTGGTATTGTGATGCAATCAAACATTAAAAAGTACTATTTCCTCTGTCACCTGTATTTTTCTGTCTTTTGAAGTTCTGATTCAGGAGACCACATAGTTTACCTGCATTAAGGAGTTAAAAACTGATAATATTTGGTGGGTGCAGGTGTTTAAAACTTTTTTCGCTGCCCTGAAGGAACTGACCTGTGGCAGTTCCTTGGCTACTCCAGACACTTGTGGCCAGCTGTTAAAATTCATCCTCTTTTGTTCCCCCCAAAAAATAAGTTATTGTTGGCTACCACTACATTTTTCTAACTCATTGTGATCAATCTGAACTTTCTTGCAGTTCCCATTTTGAAAAAAAAATTGGGATAGATTAAAAGTAATTTTAAATCAACCTTTCCTGAGGGAATACTTTATTAGTTCATAGAATCACAGAATCATTTAAGTTGGAAAAGACCTTTGAGATCAAGACCAACTGTTAACCCAGGACTGCCAAATCCATCACTAAACCCTGTCCCTTAGCACCGCACCTATGAGCTTGTTAAACACCTCCAGGGATGGTGATTCCTCCGACCTCCCTGGGCAACCTGTTCCAATGCTTGATAACCTTTCAGTGAAGAAATTTTTCCTAATACCTAATCTAAACTTCTTCTGGCATTAATTTGAGGTAATTTTCTTTTGTCCTGTTGCCTGTTATCTGGGAGAAGAGTCTGACCGCCACCTGCCCACAGCCTCCTGTCAGGCAGCTGCAGAGAGCAGTAAGGTCCCCCCTGAGCCTCCTCCTCTCCAGACTGAACAACCCCAGCTCCCGCAGCCACTTCTCAGAAGACTTGTTCTCTAGACCCTTCACCAGCTTCTTTGCCCTTCCCTGGACATGCTCCAGCACCTCAGTGTCTTTCTTGCAGTGAGGGGCCCAAACTGAACCCAGGATTTGAGGTGCGGCCTCACCAGTGCCAAGCACAGGGGGACCATCCCTTCATTAATCCTGCTGGCCACACTGTTTTGGATACAAGCCAGGATGCTGTTGGGCTTCTTGGCCACCTGGGCACACTGCTGGCTCATGTTCAGCTGGGTGTTGACCAGCACCCCCAGGTCCTTTTTCCACCAGGCACTTTCCAGCCACTCTCCCCCAAGCCTGTAGCTCTGTGTGGGGTTGCTGTGGCCCAAGGGCAGGACCCAGCACTGACACTGCTCCTCGTTGAACCTCATACTGTTGGCCTTGGCCCATCGGTCCACCCTGTCCAGACCCCTCTGCAGAGCCTTCCTGCTCTCAGGCAGATCAACACTCCCACCCAGCTTGGTGTCATCTGCAAACTTACTGAGGGCACACTCGATCTTCCTGTCCAGATCGTTGATAAAGATATTAAACAGTACAGGCCCTGATACTGAGCCCAGGGAACACCACTTGTAAATGGCTGCCAACTATATGTGACTCCATTCACCACAACTCTTTAGGCCTGGCTGTCCAGCCAGCTTATAACTCCATGAAGAGTACACCTGTCCAAGCCATGGGCAGCCAGTTTCTCCAGGAGGATGCTGTGGGAGATGGTGTCAAAGGCTTTACTAAAGTCTAGATAGACAGAATCCATGGCCTTTCCCTCATCCGCTAGGTGGGTCACCTTGTCACAGAAGGAGATCAGGTTAGTGAAGCAGGACCTGTCTTTTGTGAAACCATGCTGGCTGGGCCTGAGCACATGCTTGTCCTGTATGTGCTGTGTGATGATGTTCAGGATGATCTGCTCCATGACCTTCCCCAGTACCAAGGTCAGGGTGACATGTCTGTAGGTTCCCGGATCCTCCTTGCTGCCCTTCTTGTAGATGGGAGTCACACTGGCTATCTCCAGTCTTCTGGGACCTTCCCAGTTAGCCAGGATTGTTGATAAATGATGGAGAGCAGCTTGTTTATCTTGAGCTGCTAGCACTTCTGACATGAACTGCATCAGATTTTTTCAAAAGTAATGTTATGATAAAATAAGGTAAAAAAAATAAATTAGAAAAAAATAATTCATTGTAAATGGAACAAAGTATAACTGAACAAAACAGAAAAAGACAGACTAGGATAATCACAAGTTAATAATCATGTATGTAACAAAAAGGAAGAAGGTGAATTTCAAGACAGATAATGGGATGGTGGTAATTTGAGACCGAGAGATAGGAGATTAAACAAATATGGCTTACTAAACTTCACTTCCAGTCCAGATGTTAAAGTATTGCATTGAGTACAATTTTTACATATATCTTACCATATATTTTTCAAATGTTTTTCAAATTTTTGCCTTTGAACCTCACACTGGTTTCAGCGGGAACCCCATTCAGCCCTCCCTGAGCACTTCTGGCAATTGCTTATGTCCTGTCTGGCCACACTAGGGCATATTAAAATACAAAATTCTTGTGGCAGTGAAAAACATACTGGTACCCCATGAAGGACATCCCGATTCTAGCATGTGTGCTCTAACTGAAATCACATGTACTTTATAAGTGGGTAAAGTGAAAAATGCCACACCCAGGTATCCACGGTGAGATGTTCTGGTCTCCTTGTTACAAATCAGCATTCTGTCTTTTCAGCTAAAGAATCATCCCTTAGAACGGCAGATAAAATTTTTGAACGAATTTTCCTAAATGTACTTCTGAGGCCCGGCCACGAGAGGGCAGCTGAAGACTGTTGTTAAATCAGCCTCTGGGTTTCAGCCGGGGTGTCTTGGCTTTGCACTTCGTTGTAACAAAATGTGAATGCTAATACCAATAGTTGTAAAGGTAAGTGGTTCAACTTTCAAAATGGCTGCTTCACTGATGCACAGCATTTCATTTTTTTTTCAGGATGGTTAATATGGGTAGATAGGCTTTTTCAGAGTTTCAGCTTTTAATGATATAATCTTAAGAGCTGTTGTATGATTGTTCAGAAGAAAATCTTGCTCGTGTGGTTGTGCATCATGCATTGGTTGTCCTTGAGAACTTATTACATACACTTATGTTTTTATGAACTTGGTCTTCTGGAGGTTGTTTCCAAGAATTATCAGTGCAAGTGGTACCAACATTATATACTTAGGTTCATGTTTTGGAGGTGGAATGTGTAGAACCTTATCTTCACATCTAATAAATTGCCACTGCGGACACATGAAACATAGGTGATTACGTAGCACTTTCCCATAGAAACCCTGCCATTGCTGCCTTACTGTTCAGAGAAGTACTGGATTATTGCAGTCTATCATTATATTCCTAAAACAGTATTCAGAACATTCAGAAGGAAAGGGTCATAAAAAATCTTTGAGTAATAAATAGAAGTAGACTAACAACCACTTAACTGTAGTTTTCTTCTTAACTGTAATGGTGTATCAATGTAATCTTTCTTTCAGAAATGCTTTGGAATTATGCATAATATTGTAAAATGTCCTACTGAATAATGCTGTCGGTTGCTTAACATTGATCAAGTTTATTCAAAGTGCTTTTTAGGTGGAGGGTTGCATTTCAATTAGGAGCAGCATTAAAATATAAGATGAGGGACTGAACGCCACATAATGCCAAGGGAATTCTGAATTTCACTGGCTCTTTTAATTTCCTGCCCCCCCCCCCCCCCCCCCCCCCCGGTAAGTGGGCTTCTTGTATCTGATTCACTAGCTGCTTCCATACATTTTGATTTAAACTGCTTGTGGTTCCATGCATGCCTCAGTACCTTACTGAAGCAGGAACCAACCCTGTGTATTTCATGGGCAAACCCTGCAATTAACTCAGGAAAGAAATAATTTAATTTACAGTATCTGCTAAGCAGTGATGACGGTATGGAAAGGCCTTGGATTACAAGGTTTGAACATGAAAAAACTTTAGAAAGCTGCTGCTTGAAAGTAGTTTTGATTTTGAGAGAGAATGAGAAAGTGAAAACAAATAAATCTTGTAGTCTAAAGCAGGATTAGGAATATGACTCTAGAACAAGATGAGGGTTGGGTTTGACTGAAATTCCTGTTATTTTGCCATGTTACTAGGGTTTAGTGACTTTCAAATAAGCAGTGACTATTTTATCTCTTAAAGAAGTTTGATTGTCTTGGGGTACTATGGCTTAGAGTAAAACAGACCATATTCTGGCTCCTCGCTTCTAAAATTACACTATAACTAACTAACTTTCTAAGATATAAATGTTAAATAAAATTGTTCCCTGAACTCTGTGGTGCATGGGCTGGGCCTTAACTTCGGTGAATGGGATAAACGTCTGCCTGAATACTGTCAGATCCTATCTGACCCAGCTGGGTAGGAGCTTTATTGTGACTATTGGTGATGATCATTTGCTACCTACCTACCTACCCACCTCTTGCTGGCCAGTGAAGTTTTGGAGCTAACAGTCTGCTCTTCTCAGTAAGTTTCATGTTTGTGTTGAGATCTGCAAGTATGGGGCAGCTCGCAAGATGAGGTCCTCGAGTTGTATATTCTTCTAAGCAGAGAAACCTGCTTGTTTGCCAAAGCATCATGAGTATATGTGGTGCTAAATTATTCCCGATTAAGGGAAAGAAAATAATGCAGGAGTGCTATCTTTAGGTTAGCTGCAGACCTGTGTTCGGGTAGAAAGCATGGTAAATGTGTAATTCTAAAGTTGAAAGCTATAAAAATAAGTAATGGAAACTAGTGAAAGATTGGTATTTCGGCCTACACTGCTTCATCACCTGTAAATGTCCTTCTCAGTCTATAAGAAAAATATATTCTGTTTTCTTTGTGCTTTTTCCTAGTTGCCGCATACGTGTGCATGTCTGTACATTGCTGCTGTTAAAACAGCAAAACCAACAACAAAATACTCATTAATGGAATCATAAACTGGATGAGACTTTTAACACAACACGTATCTCACTTCTGGCTTTAGGTTGCCAATGATTTGAAAAGGTAAGAATGAAGCAGAGAAGGATATATTTTCTGAATCTTAATATTCAATTCAAAATACCTTAGGAATTCTCCTTTCAACATGTAAATTGGTTTAAGGGTTTTGTTATTAAAAAAAAAAAAAAAGAAAAAAATGTAGTGAAGCCTGATAGGTACAGTTTGGCTCTATAAAATCAGGACTGACTTCTCCTGTGGCCTCCCCTCCCTCACTGTGGGAATCTGTTGACTCCTTGAGACTCTTTCAGAAACTGAATTGCAGAGGTCTTCAGGGATTTCTGTTTGCTTTATGTATGTGTCCTGCACTTGACAAAACTCCTAACAGTTTGAAAGAAAATATATTGCTTTAAATACCCTAATTCACTCCATTCTCTGTAGTCCAGGTGCTTTCAGAATGTCAGAAAGTGGTAGGTGACAAGCAAGGAAGACTTGGGAAACAGGTGAATTGGAAGACGTTTAATTTTTAGGTGTAACAGCAGCTGAGGAAAAATATTTCCAGTTAGGTTTTATAATTCTTGTAAACCATTACAAGCTGTTGGTGATGAAGCTCACATCTGATTGCAGTTGCATTTCCTACTTGTGCATGACTGGTGCAGTAGGAACTAAAGGTGAAATCTTAATTGTATTTGGGCCTCAAAGATCTTACAATATTAATTTTACCAACTTATTAAAAAATAGCCTGTGCCTCTTTACAAAGTAGTGTAGTTAATAGAATACGAAGAGTTGTATGGAAATTTTAGTATTTATTTAAAGCAGCTGATATGGGGAAGACACAGACCAGCTTTTGTTCCCAGAAGGTCTCTTCATGTTTGGTGTAAAAGCTGTAGAAACGTGCATGTTCTGCTATGTAATTACTTGCACTAACAACCTAATCCAGATGATAGAAAACCCAACCAGAGGAGATGCATTATTGGACCTGTTGCTCACCAATGCAGAGGAACTTGTTGGAGGGGTCTAGACTGGTGGTAGCCTGAGCTGCAGTGATTGTGCCTTGGTGGAATTCATGATCTCAAGGTATATGGGCCAGGTGAAAAGTATAGTCAAGACCCTACACCTTAGGAAAGTGGATTTTAAGTTGTTTAAGGAACTAGTGTCTGGGGGCCCTGAGAAACTGCATATCCTCAGGAATAAAGGAACAGAAGATTGCTGTCACCTATTTAAAGACTTTTGTTCTTAGAGCACAAGAAGTGTCAATTCCTATGTGCAACAAATCAGGCAAGGAAGGCAGGAGACCGTCATGGCTGAACAAGGACCTCCTGGTCAAACTGAAACACAAGAGAAATACATAGGCAGTGGAAGCAGGGATGTACATCCTAGGAAGAATTACAGGGATACTGCTGGGAGTGTAGAGATGGGATCAGGAAACCAAAGGCACAGCTGAAACTAAGTTTGGCAAGGGATGTGAAGAATAATAAGGGCTTATGCAGGTATGTTAGCCAGAAAAAGAAGACAAAGAAATTGTAAACTCCCCCCCCACTTTCCTGCCCTCCCCCTGATAAATGAGACAAGATCTCATGACAACTGACATGTAGAAGGCTGAGGTATTCAGCAACTTCTTTGCCTGAGTTTTTACTGTCAGTTGCTCTTCCTACAGCTCTTGCATCCCTGCATGTCAAGGCATGGAACAGGGGAATGAAGTCCCACCTACTGCGGGAGAAGATCAGCGTCAAGACTGTCTGAGGAAACTGAATGTATACACATGCCCATAGAACCCAGTGAGATGCATCCCAGGGTCCTGAGGGAATTGGCAGATGATGGTAGTTGCTAGTTCGATGGCTCAATGTCCAAATGGAAATGAGTAATGAGTGGTGTTCTTCAGGGGTCCATACTGGGACCAGTACTGTTCATTATCTTTGTTAATAACACAGTAGGAGGGAGCGCAGCCTCAGCAGGTTTGCAGATGACACCAAGCTAAGTGGTGCAGATTATATGCTAGACAGAAGAGATGCCATCCAGAAGGACCTTGACAGGCTGGAGAAGTGGGCCAATGTGAACACTGTGAAGTTCAACAAGGCTAGGTGCAAGGTCCTGCACCTGGGTTGGCACAGTCACCAGTATCAGTACAGGTTGAGTGGTGAATGGATTGAAAGCAGCCCTGTAGAGAGACACTTGGCGATATTAGTTCATTAAAAATTAGATATGAGCTAGCAATTTGTGCTTGCAACCCAGAAAGTTAATCATATCCAGGGCTACCTTAAAAGAAGCATGGCCAGCAGGTCAAGGGAGGTGACTTACTGTCCTCTACTCTGCTCTTGTGTGACCCTACCTGCAGTACTGCATCCACATCTGGGGTTCCCAGTGCAAGAGAGACATGGACCTGTTGGATTGTGTCCAGAGGAGGGCCAGGACAATGATCAGAGGGATGGAACACCTCTCCTATGGGGAAAAGCTGAGGGTTGGAGCTGATCAGCCTGGAGAAGAGAAGGCTCCAAGGAGACCTTTTTACAGCCTTTTAGTATACAAGGGGAGCAATTTACCAGCAAGATGGAAGGAGACTTTCTGAAACTGAAAGAGGTTAGGTTTAGATTGGCTATAAGGAAGACATTTTTTTATGATGAGGGTAGTGAGACACAGGAACAGGTTGCCCAGAGAAGCTGTGGATGCCCCATCCCTGGAAGTGTTCAAGGGCAGGTTGGATGAGGCTTTGAGCAACCTGGTCTAGTGGAAGGTGTCCCTGCCCATGGCAGGGAGGCTGGACTAGATGATCTTTTCAGATCCCTTCTAATGCAACCCGTTCTATGATTCTGTGTTATTTTCTGGGAGCAACTCCGGTTTCCTACTTGTACTTCGTGACTAGCCAGCTGAAAATGTACAGTATTGTGCTTGCTTTTTCTGGTTGGAATAAGCAAGCTGGTGACTGGGCTTCAGCAGATAAGTGCAGTTTTTTCATGGGTTGCTTGCTAGCATGATTTTATCTCACCCATACACCAAGGATCTGCATTCTATGTACATTTATGGGAGCAGAGTTTAATCCCTGAATTAATATATGTGAAAAGTAAACATGACAGAATAGAACATGAGTCAGAATTAGCAAAAATGTTAACTGAGTCATATTCCCACCATTTTGCTCAGTACATCTGGGCTGTGATTGCCTTAGCTGGAAGAGTGTAGACTCTGAGGTTTTCTCAGCTTTGTAATAGCACTAGCAGGAAGTGAATGTATTTTAAGTACTCTCTGTGGCTGTGACTAAAGAACATATTTTGAAATAAGCTGTTTAATGAACTGCAAATACAAAATGGTTGTATTTTCTTCTCTAGATTGACTAAATGCAAGCTGCAGAACAAAAAAACTCCCCACTGGTTTAGCTTTGACACTTTTGACCACTACAATAGGGAAAATTAGTGTTCAGCTGCAGCTAAGTTTATTTTTATGTTTTCACAGAGAATAGATATGGATGAGGGATGGAAAGTGGAAAATTAATTTTGGAACAGTCACTTTTCATTTGCCTAGAACTCTAAATGCATTATGAAGGCACTGGACCCCTAGGGTGAATACAACGCAGCCTTGAAATGCCTGGCAATCCAGGAAGGAGGATAGCTGTGAGAAGCTGTGCCTCTGTATGCTGACCTGAAGAAGGATTGCTCAAACTTCTGGCTTCTCTCCCATGAAAAATTTAGTCAGAAAGCCACAGCTCTATTTCACATCTTTCTGGAAGGTGTGAGTTTCCACATTGTTGCTCCTTTCTGCCTCATTTTTGAAAAGCACTGACTTTGTGCTACAGTGGTTCTAAGTGCTCATATCTAAATACTTAAAGATAATGCACTCCCTTTTCTTCCCCCAGTGATGTGGGTCTGAGCCAGACTGCTACCACCACTTGCCGTTCTTTTAGGTATGCTCTGAATCAAACAGGAGCTTGGACTGTACCAAGCATTACTCTCTTATAGGAAATGGGTTTTGGAGTAGCCCAGCTGGCTAAAACTATTTTATAGTGGAGGTACTTTTGGTGGGCTCTTACCACTGACTGAGAAGTTCAGGAATCAATTGTCCACTAGGCAGCCTTTGTATAGTCTTTGCATTCAGTTTATCTTGTGAAATACAAAATACTTTTTCTTATCCTCACTTGAGGTTATTTTGATACTAAGCTATTAGCTGTCTCCTAAGTTTTGTATTTGGATACAGCAGATTGCCTGTGTGGGAAAACAGGATTTATTCTTCTTTGTATCCTGTTGCCAGCTTTCATGGGGCTACATTTTTAGGAGTGTCAAAAAAAAAAATGCACTTATAGGTAAGAAGCGAGTTGAGCTTACAAGAATTCTTTTTAAGATATTCAGGATGCAGCTCTGCTAATAAATGAAAATAACCAGCATGCTATTAATACCAGATCCTGGCAGGGAAATGAGCAGAGCACTACTTGAGATCAGAAAGGAGACAATTACTTTGTCTTGCTTCTAAGTGGAAGCTAGAGCACTTGCAATAAAGAGGCTGTAAGCAGGGTTAACAGCATTTCACATCTTACAGCTATTGCTGCTTTTTCCAGAAAACAGCAGGTAGCTATTGTAAACAGGACTTCTACACACACATGAAAGCTACAGGTTATTTTCTGTTTATTTTATGCCACTTTTAATGTGGGCATTGATATATCTGTATCCATGAAAGTATCAGGTGTTACTACGAAAGTGAGGTTACTATGAAAGTGTGTGATTTAGTAGTAGGTGTTTCTCTGCTAATTTCTTTTTATGTAATTGGAATTAGTTTGGAGTATTTCAAAGACGCTGGCCAGAATGCTGAGCCTACTGAAAGATTTTGGTTAGCTATATGTAAAGAAGTACGTTAGTGTAGGCTTCCCTACCCTGCTTCCCAATATACCTGATCATTAAGAGTGAATCGTTAATGAATGCTTCAGTTATTGACCTGTCTGCCACCACTGGCAATGTAGTGTCAATGATAAAGTTTACCAGTCTGTTTGATATAGGTGAATTATTTTTGGCTATCTGTTCAGGGATATGGTCACTAAAAAAGTATGGAAAGAAAGATTCTTTTGGGCTTGAATGTGCTTATCAGAAGGCTCAGGGCAGCATGGAGGAGCCTGTGTCAGACTGTCAGATGTCCTTGAAAGGCAGTTTATGGGGGGACCCCATCCAGCAGTATTTGGGGTGAGCCAGAGGTGGTGTTGGAAGCTGGGAAGGTATGTCAAAAGCAGGCTGTGCTCTGATCTGACAGCCTTCAGTTAGAGCAGCTTGGGGGTGTTGCTGTGATTAGATAAGCAGGACTGCCTAATGTACAACAAGTCATTGTTAGTCCCTGGAGAACAGCAGAGAATCAGAAGGTTGCAAAATTCTCTCAAGTCATTTTAACATCTTTTCCCAGGGTATTTGTTGCTTTTGGGCAGCTCATTCTGCATCATGCCTGATAAAGGAGCTGCGCTGCATCTTTCTCAGTTTCTAAGGCCTGTATCTCTATATCTGCCTGTGTTATCACCACTTGTTTTGACAGTAACTTTCTGACAGCAAATTTCTGTAAATGAAGACCAGTGGTAGTGAGGAAAGAAACTGTGGCTGAGATTCTCCCAGTAAGACTAATGGGAACTACATTTTCTAATCTGGGGAAGAACTTACCCCCTTGTTATGCTAGCAGAAATGAAGGAATTTCATAATGTAAGGAAATATTCTTTTTTACAGTCTGTATGATAGACTGTGGCCGGTGCTTTTCTACAGACACATTGAAAGCTCTAAGTGAGGATGATAAATAAAACACTAAAGCTAAGATTTATTGTATGGTTGTGATATGAAAATTTGTTCATAGTATTTCCTGAAAATTAATTAACGCACAGGAAGCACAGCTGATTCCTGATCACTCATACATAGTGCAATCGTCAAGGTGGAAATAAACAAAATAATTAAACAAGCTTCAGTGTTACAGGAATGGGACTAACATTTGTTTACTGTATTTCAGCTATACTACTGTGCTGCGACTGAAATCCACTGTTCAACAAGAGCTGATCTCATCCCTCTAACATGGTATTTGACTGGGGTGTGCTGTAAGCCTTGAATAGTTCCTAGCATAAGAGCTGCTTGGACCACAGTGTTTGTTTGTTTGTATTGAACCCACTGTAATGAACTGCCTTGTTTTTGTGATCCAGTGCTGCAAACAATATATATTGGACTTCGCCAAACATTTTTTTGGTATTGTTTCCTTCTGTTGGTTAAGCCACTGAAGCTATCCATCTGGCTTGTGATGTAAGAAAGAATTGTGTTTATTGTGCAAAATATATTTGATGCTCTGACCGTTGTTTTGTTAGCTGGGATCTACTGTTTCTTTGTAAGGCTGAGTATCATTATCTCAGCACCAGAAATAGAGACAGCCTCCACTGACAGAAGGTAATTTCAGCTCCCATCCTAGGTTTCTTCTAAGGAAAATTTTGCATCCTTTCCAGACAAGTGATAACCTTAAGCTGAGTTCTATAGTTTGCATCTTTAAAGTACTTTTAAAATGAAAACAAGTGATTAGGATAGGTAGAATTTAATTGGGTTATGTAAGCATCTTGCCAAGGGGCTAAATGTTACCATAACTCACCTATCCAAACTGTCAGATCTTCCTTTCAGTGGATTATTCTTTTTATAAACACAAGAGTTTAAATTAATTCCATTTTTGGTATCTCTATTTTACTTCTGTGGAGACAGTCTTTCTGCTTTCCATTAGGAGACCAAATCCAAAAGTAATTTTTTTTTTCGGTTACTGTTGGTTTTTTTTGACATCGTCAACAGTGGTCCAACACACAGTGACACATTTTATATTGTTTTAAATCCTCTTAACATGGAACACCCTAAAATGGGCATAAATAATAGAATATCTTACTAAGATTTGAATGTGTCTCCTGTACCTATGTATAAACTGAGTTCTCAATGTGTGTTTAGATTTTTTTTAAAAATTATATTCTTTTTGTTAACTGTTGCACTTTTTTTCCAATTTAGGAAAATTTGGTGTGTCATGAAAAGTTGTATGATTATCCGGTCAACACAAAATGTAAATGAGAGTCTTTTAGGCAATAGAATTATGCAGAAGAAAGCAAGGGGTGCTGGAGAATTGTGTTGAGGAGTGACTCTTTTTACAATTAGTCTGGTTCTACTCAAATTAATGAGATTTTGAGGTGCATCTTTAATATCCAGCAGCTTTTTCACACAAGCAGAAATGAATTCTCACTCAGAACACCATCACTTTAGGAATAAGCTTTTGTGTTACTCTTCCATATCTGTTCAATGAGCATACTTCTGCTCTGTGATCCTCCAGTCAAATGTAGGGGTGTGGCTTATTTTTGAAAAATATCAGTCAGAAATGTGAGGAGTTTGGGCAAGGTAATGTTCATGCTTACTCCAACATAGTGTTGCAACACAGGAAACAACATGGTAAGGCTGGCTTTCTGCAGAAGGAGTGGTAGAATATTAGGACTTTGTTTTTACTACTGGAGGCCAAAAAAGCTTTCAGTCTAGCCTTTTTCAAGATAATATTCATCCCATCAAAGTCAATGAAACTGCAGCTTGTGTTTTAAATGTTCCTGTAGACAAATACGATTTAACAGGGAGCTAAAACTCTGTCCAGTCAAATCTTCTAAGAAAGTTCAAGAAAGGCATCATCTTCATGTGATGAGATTTGGGGAACTCAATGAGACACACTTCAGAATTCAATTTGTAATGTTGCAATTGTTGGAAGCATTCTATTTGTTCCTGATATTCAGTCCTACAGTCATATATGTTTCTTCCAGGTATTTTCCAAGACAGCAGTGTTTGCATTCCATTAACACCCATTTCTTCGTGGGTTTGCCATATCCATAGTCCACTGATCTTTTCAGCGTATAACTTAGTGTCTGGAGTAGCATTGCTGTATTAATCTTTTAAACAAGAGAATCATGCAGAAGAAAGCAAGGGATGTTTGGGTTTGGGACTTTTGTTTGTTGGGTTTTTTTGTTTGTGGTTTGGTTTTTTTTTTTTGTTTTGTTTTGTTTGCTTGTTTTGTAAAAAAAGGTGTAATGAGCTAGTGTCTATGCACTGTGATGTCCATTCTGACTTTGACTCAGATTTCATGTTACTTTGGAAAAATCACAGGACTTCTAGAGGTGAAGCTATGGGATTTTTTGGCCAAAATCAACAATTCATGTGTCCCATGCCAGTCACCTTCTCAGTTGTGCTGATAAAGCTGAGTACAAGTCCAGAGCAGTTTCAGTCTGTCCACATGTGGGCTGTGACATTTCTCACCGGCTCCTCTTTGTGCTTTCTGGTCCCTCTTCTTTTGTCAGTGCCCACACTGGTGCCATTGCATGATGAACTGGGAGGTGAGTAGGCTAAAAAGTGGTACTACTGTCACCACTAAAATATATATGTTTTTCCCAAGTTTGCTTCCTGCAGTGGCTTACCACACAGAGCCAGTGCAGAAGAGGAGGTCATAAGACAGTCCAGGAGAGGAGTGCAGGACCATCACTTGCAGGATTTAAAATGCCTGAGGCTGCTAAGACACCATACTGCCACCTTTGCCTGAGGCGTAGACTATAAATGACATGTCATGTAAGCCTGTCTAATTTCCTATTTCTGTAAAAACTGGAAATACTGGAGTATGATATGGGCATTAAGACCCACTACAAACCATGTTACTGGTAAAGTGCAGATGACAAATTGTAGCTTCTCATTTTTCTTCTGTTCTCTAGTTGTTCATGAACAGATTTTACGGTTTTGAATCTATTGTGTTTTCACAATGCCAGGTGCACTGTGGATAGCTGGGCTATTCATAAACTGCAGATTCCTCACAGGGTCTTTTTTTCAATTTGTATGCTCATTGTCCCATTGTCATTGAATGAGTTATCTTTTGGGTGATGGCAGAGGGGGAGGGGGAAAAATGACATCAAGTTCCTGCTTCCTTGTTTTTACTCTAATGAAAGTGACAACTTTGATCTGAAAAGAGTCAGAACAGAAGCGCTGCTGTCTGATGGGACAGGGCACGTGGTCTGGTAAACCAGAAATAACCTAATAGTCTCCTTTTGTTTTCAATGTGATTTTGAGTGATTTGCACCATCCTTTATGTAGACCATACTGAGGTTCTTTGCTCTGTGTTAGCCAGGCTGCCTCTCTTCATACATTTGTACAGTGTGAAGCGCAAGAGGGTGATGGTATTTATCTGTCTCTACATGTTGCCATAATTAATACCTGATTGTTTCCTGGAAACTCAGACACTACCTGACTAGATGCTACTGGTAAAGTAGTGCTAGTGTTCAGGTTAGAATGAACCTTTAATCCCTTGCAAACTATTTTGATGCAAGAACAGTCATAGGGAGTACATTTGGGTAGTTCTCTAACATACCTAATTGATTTTTTCAGTTAAATACCTTTGGTTGTCAAACTTCGATATTTTTCTCAAGCTCCATCTGCTCTTACTTCCCTTATTTAAGATGTAAGTTCTTTAATTGATCTTGTCCTTTCTGAGATCTGGAAAAACTGGTCAACTCTGCTTTCTGTTGAGAACAACTGCAGTGAGGTTTCAGCTGGCTGTGCCTTGTGAAATCGGTGTGCTAGTTCTGATCCAATTAAATGTGTTCTTCCTAAATTGAGGGTAACCTTTAGGTGAAATGCACCTAAAGTGATCACATGCCTTACTGTACTGAAGTTTTAAATGTCAGAGTGATTTTACCTCAGAGACCCTTATGCTTCATGTCATGGTTTAACCTGGCCAGCAACCAAGCCCCACACAGCCGCTTGCTCACTCCCTCTCACCCAGAGGGATGGGGAGGAGAATCAAAAAGGAATGTAAAACTTGAGGGTTCAGATAAAAACAATTTAATAGGTAAAGCTAAAGCTGCCCATGGAAGCAAAGCAACACAAGGAATTCATTCACTCTTTCCCATCGGCAGGCAGGTGCTCAGCCATCCCCAGGAAAGCCGGGCTCCATCACACGTAGCGGTTACTCAGGAAGACAAATGCCGTAATGCCAGATGTCCCCACCTTCCTTCTTTTTACCCCAGTTTACATACTCAACATGATCTCACATGTTATGGAATATCCCTTTGGCTAGTTCAGGCCAGCTGTCCTGGCTGTGTCCCCTCCCAATGTCCTGTGCCCCCCCAGCCCTCTCGCTGGCACGGCCTGAGAAACTGAAGAGTCCTTGATTTAGTGTAAACATCACCCAGCAACAACCAAAACCATCAGAATCCTATCAACATTGTTCTCACACCAAACCCAAAACACAGCACAGCACCAGCTACTAAGAAGAAAATGAACTCTGTCCCAGCTGAAACTGGGACAGCTTAAAAAAGAAAAAGGTAATTTTATTTTCCAAGGAAGATCTCTAGGAACTTCTCAGTAGATCTATAGTGCTTAGACTATGCAGATTTCTTTGGTTAACTCAGTCCTTGTGAACATTTTGTGCTAGCATTTTGTCAGTAGGTAAGAACATGTCATTTATCCTTTTTTCCTTCTTTGCCTTGGGGAGCAATAATGTAATATACTGTACATCTTGAGGTTATGTCTTTCCTGTCAGAATTCGTTCTAGATCACTAGTCTGCCTGATTTTGATGGGGTCAAACCACAAATAAGTGAAAAGTGTCTCAGCTGCCAGGTGCAGTAATAAAGTTAAAGTTCAATAGGAAAGAAAGGTGTTAAATCAAGGTTGATTCTTAATATTTTTATAGCTCATCATACATAATCTCTGAATGAAGACAAACCTTTTTTAAAGTACATTACATAAAAGAATAATTCTAGTTTTCATTTGACACATGGAGCAACTTTAGAATTAGCTCTTGTGCCCTCAGCTGTTTGAAATGATCTGGCTGTCTTTCATAGTTGTCCCTATTGGTCAACTACAGAGGGAAACACAGAAACTAAAGTTTTTAGGTGCTGGGAAGGAAGGAAACGAAATTAAAATATTTGTTAAAGAACATAATACTGGAGACATGCTTGCTGTAGTTCCTCACTGAAGGTGAGAGCTGCTGGATATGTGTAAGGAAGCCCTAATTCTTCTTTCTGGCTTCTGGGCATCCTTATTTCATGGGACAGAGCACAGAGGTAATCTGACGTGCACTGATGTCTCTACACCTGCAGAAAAATTTGACTTTCAGAGAAGTGTTTTTGCATGGACAAGTTTAACAAAGCAAATACTGAAGGGATTGATTGATTCTCTGATTTCTGTTTGAGAACTAATGTCTGGCCCCTTGAAGTGACATCCACATGTTGTCTTTCAAATATGTTAATAAAGGCACAAAGAGAAAGGTGGGTTTTAGGGTTTTGTTTTCAGGTCTGATAATGGACACATTTTACATGTATTTGTACAGTAAAGGAAATACCATATTTGTGTTACATGTAGGTAGAGCAATACATCTTGCGATGAAGCTAATAGTGTTTCCATGTGCACCATAGCTATATTTATGGACAAATGGTCACCCACAAATTTTAATTATAATTTTTCTATTTCTAGTGATATACTATATTGTTACTATTCCTGACATCAAACTGTAAAAAATAAGGCTGTAAAAGTCACAGTAATTTGGCACAGCTGTGCAAGTTGTTCCTAGTACTGTATAATATCCATTGTAACTTACCTAGGAAGCTATAAATTCAGACTGGTGCTCTGCAGCTTCTTTTGGGACCAGATCAAGAGGAGAAAGGGAATATATTAGAGGTTTGCCTCTCCCACAGAGAGAATTGGGCAGGGACAGAACCGCGGTGGATTTGCCTGCTTACTGTTGAGACAATTCTGTCTCACTAATGAATCATGCAATTACTGAGTCCTGTGTATTGACAGAAATGCAAAATGAGGGAGAATAAGATGCCTGTTAACTCTCCTCTCTGCCCTCATGGAATAGGCAAGACTTTCTGTGGACAGAGACAAAGGGTGTTGATTTTACAGCAGGTAGAAGATCTGGGCTTTGTCTCTCTGAACATGTCTGTATGATGATGCTGGCTTGCAGCTCAGGTCAGTATGCCCTTCCCATCTACGCTGCTGATGTGCTGGCTTACACACTAACTGCTTTGCAGCCAGCAAGTCACATCAGAGTGCACTTCAAGTAAGAAATGAAGTTTCAGTCTTTTGCCCTGGTCTTAGGCTCATTTTCCAGAAATTTTGGGTATTAAAAAAAGAACATGGGATTATTACACCCCTGTCATTACCAGGTTCTGATGTTAATTGGCATGATGGCATTTACAAACCCATTTAAGCTGATGCTTAGTGCTATGACCCTCAATAGTTCAATATTCTTTGCTAGTTTTAATAAGACTTCTGCAGTTGTTGCAGCAAATAAGCGTGAATTCCAAGTGTTCAGAAAAAAAATATTTAATACAGTCTTGCAGAGGACTCAGTCTAGTCCTTTAGGGAGTATAGCAGGCATCAAACAGGAAAGAGAAGTGACATAAAAAACCCTAACTGTTCTATCTCTGTGGTTTTGTGGGTTTTCTGGTCTCTGTGCCTGTTTTTCTGAAAGGATGCTTCACAAGTGCAGATTTGTATAGTTACACAACTTGTTATTATGCAAAGATGTGAATAAAACCAACTTGACCTCAGTGCTCTGAAGCCTCTGACTTAAATGTGAGCCAGGCTGTGTGTGTCTTGCTTTATATCAAATAGATAATTTATGATCTCATTGACAGTTTTCTGCTGCTCACTCCTATAAATATTTTCTTTGAATATTTCAGCAGCTTTTCAGAATATCCTCTCCAATAGTCTTGCCCAACTTTTTTGGAAACTGCATTAACCTTTCCTAAACAATCTGTCTAGGTATCCTGAATGAATCTAAGAACCAAGTGTGTAAGGTCATCTTTCTTCCATGCTCCTTGAGATTTTTCTTTTGTAGTGCCATTTCTTCAGACAGGATGACTTTAAAACTTTTCAATTTATAGTTTCAGGTATTGGAATAGGCTGTTACTCAGCTGCCTGTGTACTCTGTTCCTGAAAGTGGCCAATGCTTATGAAAAAGTTAAGAAAGGCAGGGAGGAGTGTATGATACTTCCTCAATATGCTTTTCCAGCAGTCTGATTGATGCTGAAAGACTTTCTGGCCTAGAAGTATATGGCTTGGGGTTTTATGAGTCTATTTAAACGTTTATTATTTTACCAATGGATTTGTCTCATTTATTTTTTAATTTTAGTATGTCTTTGTTATCCACAGCATTTTGCAGCAGTAAATTCCTCAGAGATTAAAGAGACCATCCAACTTGTCACAGACACGTGGATTTGCAGCCATGAATACCAAACAGAAGACACTACCTCTCTCTAGTCTATGGTTGACCTTTAACATTTCTTTCTGAATGGGATTAGTGTCTCATTCCTTTCCTGACACTTTCTTCCAACAGATTTAAGCAGCAGATTGAATCAATATATTGATTTCCATAAAGCTCATTTTTTAGGCTATGAATTCTCCCTATATATGACATGAAAGGAACGTAAAAGAGACTGGGCAGCAGCCATCTGTGAGCTGGATATTTCAGTGCCTAAATTCCACTTGCATATCTAGGCTATAAATTTGAATTAAGGCGTTTTGTTTAACAGAATTTAATGTCTCTTCAGAGTTATTGTAAATCTTCATAATTACACTTAAATTAACCATGACATTTGTCTTCCCACCCTCTCCTTTCCCCCTATTTTCTGCAATGATTTTTTTTCCTGAACTTATATTTTCTCTCTGTATAGGAGTTGTTAGTTTATTGTTTAGTAGTTTTTAAACAGAAATAATTGTTTCTCTAATTTCTAGTTAAGGACACCACAAAACCCACTATGTCCATGTATACTGTTATCATGATTCCATATCATGAGTACTGTGTTAAGTTCAGACAAAAGGGAACATTTGGACAACAGCTTAAAAAAGTCAATGTTGAACAAAGGCAAGGAGTTGCTTCTGTACAAGAAGAAAGTGAAAAGCTGGTGGGGATAAGAGAGAGGCCAGTAAAATCATGAGTTACCATAGAAAAGGTGAATATTCCCTATTCTGCATAATACAGAACCCTATGGGCATCAAATCAAACAACAATGTCAAGTTTAAAAAGTTTTTTTGAATTGTTTATTAGAGGTATTTTACTACTTACCTAACAGACTTGTATCTTTGTATCTTAACTTTAGGAAAGGTTATATATATATAAAAGGCTATAAATAAGGTGTCACCACTTCTGATCACACAGACTTTTGCATTCAAGATTCGCAAAAGAATGAAGCAATGACTGAGTAAGGCTTTGCAAGCATTCAAGTGCAGTAGTCAAACTATTGAGGCAGCTTTAGGAATGGTCCTGAAGCCTGTTGCATTTGTTTGAGATTAGCTTTTCCTCCCCTAAATGAAAGAGGTTAAATATTCAACTGAATGATTTTGTAAAATTCCCAATCTTCTTGTCCCTGGGGATGCTACCACTAGTATCTAAACTATATCCCAAAGTTCTTTTGAGTTTGGCCTGTATATGCCTTGTCTATTCATTTCACTGCTTGTGATGAGTCACAGTTTTTCTATTGACTCATTTGCTTTTAGACCTTCCAACTGTGAATTTTTAAAGTTGCAACCTGCAGCTGAAAGATAACCATAACCGGTTAGAAAATATAAAACATGCCTTAGAGGCACAAGATCCTGGGGTCACTGCAAAGTATCATCTTTAGGCAGAATCTAGATCACTTTGCATGCATTTACATGAAGCCACTGCAGGTTTTAACATGTTCCAGTGCTGCAAACCACTGCTGCAGAAGCCAAAAATTGCCAGTGGACTAGGACCTTCTTGCTGCAAATCCTTAGTCCTAGAAACTTTTATCTCAGCAAGAAAGGATAGTGTGCATTCAAGCTGCTAAATTGTGCTTCCCTCCTGCAAGCATGATGGTCCAGTTCTGTGTTTGCTACTGAGATTGGCTTTAGGTCAACTCTGTGTGTTGGAGATTTTTTCTATTGTTGTGTGGGTAGTGTGAAAACAGAAGAAGCAGTAGGATATGCTGCTGCTTTTTCTAGTTTTGTTTTTTTTTTAGCGTGTGTGAATGCATGTATTTAGTAGGATCCAACACCTGCAATACAGAAAGTAGATGTTATAATCCTGTGTTCAATTTTGTTTTGCTAAATGTTAGATCTTTGGAGTGAAGCCTGTGTTATCCTACATTTTATAAATCCTCATGTATATTCACACTGATGCAGGAATTCCTATTCTCAATGAAAAAGGAAACTGTAAAAAAGGGCCATGAGAAGTACTGTGCACCTGGAAGCACTAAATCTATGCAGATTCCTGAAATTTCTCAAGTGCATTAACATTTCTAATGTCTAGAGTTAATGTTCTTACCAATATGCAATTCAACTAATATTTTCCAGTGTTCACATTCCAAAAAATTTTTGGATAATATATCCAAATAATCTTTGGGGATTGAAAGACTTTTTTTGTTTGTTTTTTGTTTCAAGCAAGGTTTTAAATATCTCAAAAACAATTTTACAGATATAAATAGATCTATTTATAGGTGTCTATGGATCAGTTTCATTCTCTCTGTTTAACATGTTTCTTTTTACAACTGCAAAGATGACATTGGCCTGCTACGAAGGGACTGGCTTTTTAATGACCTTACAGTATATTCTAATCGTAAACAAGCAGCTGTATACTTTGAAACTCTATAATTAGCTAAAGCTTTACTGTGCTTAACAGGTGCATGCTTCTCCAGTCCAAGGCAGGCTGCTCTTCCCCTCTCTTTGTCTTCCAAGGAAAGGTGCTTCTACTGGAGAAAATACAACATGCTGGAGCTAGATATAAATTATGAGAGGCTCATGAAATGCACAATCTGCTTTACTGTTGGGTTGATTACACCTTCCTGTAGAAGTCCTTTAGAAAGGGCTTTAGGAAATGCTGTGAAATCTGGTCTTCCAAAAATGGGTTTCTCTCTACCAGAAAAATAATTTCTTTTTGTTTGGGCATGTGGAAGAAGTAAGTTGCCAGCATGCTTGTGCCCTAGACATATGTGGTTGTCTTTGGGATTGACTGTAAACATCTGGGGACTAGAGCCATTGCAAAATAGTAAAGAACAATACTCTTTCAAGTATACTGAGAGATCTCTTTATAAAACAGACCAGTTGTCTTTTCCGAGGTATGTAGGTGTGCCACAGAAGTATGTATAGTAGGTTAAAAAATACTCTGTTGGAAGACTCTGCGTTTCAACACAACTCTGTAGACATAATGTCATATGGGGGAAGACATTTATTTAGGCTGTCTTTGACCTCAGTGGTGCTGTTTTTTTGGTAGCCAAAACTGAAATACCTTCTAATATATTTTCCACTTGCATTTAGTCTGTAAACACTGTCTCTCCTCTGTTCCATGTATACTAAATTTTCAGGCTTACAATTTGCAAAGCAGAAAATTCTCCCTACTAAAAGAATCCCTTATGTAACAGTGAACACAGTATTACTAGCATGTAATTATATATGCATCTAGTGGCTTTGGTGGCAAAACTTTCATTGACCTTGATGTTGGTAAGTTAAGTCCCTTTGTGATAACCTCAATAGTGCAGTGTTTTGGGAGAGCCTGGATTTTAGTTATTCAGAAGTGATGGATTATATCAAAACCTAGTTGTTGATGGTGAATACCAACTGACATAATAAAACAAAGTATCTTTAGAAATAACACAAAACAAAACATGAACTTGTTTAGAACTTTTGTATTTGCTTTTCTTGCTTTCAAGTGGCAGTGAGTTAACTACTACTGTCTATGAAGCCCAGGATGAGGCTGCAAGTTGAAAGGTCCCTGTGGATCAGTACGTGAATCTCAGCCATTAAAGTGTAAATTAAGAACTGTTGGTAGTTCTTTTTTTTAGTAACAGACAAAAGTTTGTACGCATCCTGTATTACAGCACCAACTTTCCTACTGATTTCACTTATACTTACAATTCCTCCTGCTTCTGTGGAGCTCAGCAATGTGTTTGATCTGCATCAGAACTTCTGCAGATCCTGTGGGGTGTTCTTACATGGGGTTTTGGTCAAAACCCACCTGTCTTCTCTGGTTATTAATACATTATATAGCTTCTTGGATTCTTGTTTGTTAAGGGATTGCTTTGTTTCCTAGGGATCATCAGATATATGAGACTTGGAAATGGTAAGATGTTGCAGCAGGAAGAGCTCCAAACCAAAAGTGACTTCCTGTGTGGGGATCACAGGCAGCACTTCCCTATGTCAGAAAGAGCACAGCATGTTCTCTGCCTCCTGTTAGTGTGAAAAAAGGATTGTGTCTCTTCTGCTTGTGCATTGTCAGCCTTTTTAGGCATCTCTAGATAGACCCTCTGCAGATTCTGCCTGCCATCAAATAGATCAACACTCTCACCCAACCTGGTGTTGTCTGCCGAAGATATTAAGCACATCATTGGTCCACACTTGGTTCTCAGGTTTACAAGAGACAAATGCTTGTGTCCCCCAGACTCTGCTCTGAGTCCGAGACACTGTTAATAAGCTTTTGAACTGCTGCAGTGTATACAGCATGATGTTTGTTTCAGCATAAACTTCACAGATTTTTGGTTGCCTTTGAACAGTTGGCTACAAACTGTGTTGTTTTAGGGGTTGATTGGTGAACAGTGTGATTGCAACAGAAAGGAAAAGATCCTGATCAACTTTCACAGGCTTAAGCCATCTCTTCTCTTAGTCAGAAATGTTAGCCTATAAATATCAACTGAAATTGCATTTATTGCCTTTGTATGTAATAGTATTCCCATTCCTTCTACTGGATAAGACTATGTGTAGACTCGCAAACCTGTGCTCTCCTGTGGCTTAGGTTTCTTGATGTTTGAATTTACAGAGACTGGTGGTGTGGTTAGGAGAGCCCAGAAAGAAATCATGGGCTGGGTATTGGAAGCAAGGAGTGTGAGGCATGGACATGTTTTTGTGGGGCAAAATGCTGCCCAGAGGAGGCTTTCACCTCCTATCCCCAGGCTCTCTGTCACCACCTCTCATGGGTTGGTAATCTGCACTATGTTTTCACAAGAGCTTTCTGACTGTGGTATTCAGTATTCAGGCTTTAGGAACTGGAAAGACCCCTGACACTGCAGGGGGAGTGAGAGATGAGGGTCTGAGAGAGAGTAAGTGGTAAATCTGTCTTTGTGTAAATAAGCGAAAGATACCATTCCCAGAGCTGGAGGAACACATGAGTGGAAGTGAGTGTACCAGGGAAAAGATGATGACTGGCTTCTTCAGGAAGATGATAAACTATACCAGCATGAGTAGAAAAATCATCCAGGAAAAAAAGATCCTGTCTCAGATGCCTTCTAATTTGGGGTGTCTATTATCACTATGATTACGACATGAAAATTTTTTCCATGCGAATACATGCGTGAAAACTTTTTGTCTCAAATGCATAAAGAACTGCAGCATGCATGTATTGAGACAAAGACAAACAATAAAGAGATGGGGCAACCACCCCAAAACTGAGAAGGAGAAAAAAGGAATTTCCTAGCAGGTTTCTTTAGCTCACTATGTCAGACCAGTTATAGAGAGATTTCTGGCTTGTCCTTAAAAGACTGTAACTCAATGCAGTCTTGAACAGACAAGTCTATGGACTTGGCCTGCTCTATTAGCCTTTAGTATTTAGTATCTCATGTCATAAAAACAGGAGCTGTGAATGAGCTGAACAACAGAGAAAACCTGTGTGAATGGAAGATTACCCACACTCTTAGAATTTTTACCCATGCTTGTGCTTGCAAACATTTTTCAGCTAATTTTGTATTGAAGAGAATAATTGTAATGTTGACTGTAAACTAAGATTTGTCTGCTAACTAGTGGCATACTTTTGCCTTAATGTTAGGGTTTTTTTTTTTTTACTGTTGTGTTATCTTGGCAGATAGGAAACAAATCTTGCTGAAGTTTATTGGAGTTATCTACAGATGTCTGGCAAACTTTGGCTGTCCTTAGGCTAACATTTTAATTCTACCTTCATGCTGAGATCACTGGATCAATGCATGTTGGGCAGTGAAACTACAGACAATACAGATACTTCAAGAGGTATTTGATCTTTGTATATATATAAGTATTAATTTTAGTAATTTCATTAAGGTCTGTCACAAGAGACATGGAGCTGGGGTTTGTCTTTAGGTGCTTGGTTCTAGAAGATTAAAGGTCAGATGAAAGCATGCCAAGAGATACAAAGGGTAATGATGAGTTAAGGCATTTAAAATATATTGTAGAATGAGTACCACATTGTTACTTTGTTATTTGAAACAGCCTAAATTTTCCTTCGCACCAAACAAGTAATATTTCATACATGTAAACTAAATCCATGAAATACAGGTTTCTAACATCATCTTCATTATGAAATATGACTTTTCTCTTGTTACTGATCATGACAGCTTTTCTGTATATGTTTCAAAACCAAGTGCATGCTGGTTTTATTAAGATACCATTTTCTAGAACAAGATTTAGTAGGATAATTGGGTGGACAGTATTGCTTGATCATACTGGAAAATATCAAACCACAGCTATTTTTGATACAGATATGTCATTTTAGGCAAGGTGTCTGTAGGGTGAAATGGCAAGCATTAAACAAATTTGTGAAATTCCCAATATCTTTAAAAGCATATGGGAATGAGGAAGAATACATTTTCTCAATGTTTTATGTCACAGTCTGAGCAGGTATCAAGCCCAAAGTGATATTTCACCTGGAGACAGTTAAATATAATTTATTGTATTTTTCACAAAGTATATAAGACAGAAGAATTCACAGAGTTTTGAGTTAATTTACTATCTAACCTCTTGGTTCATTGGCCTATAATTAAAATTGGACTAACTCCTTTGTAAATTGAGCCTCTTTCCACATTATACTGGAATGTGCTTAAGACAAGGATCACATTCATGTAGTAATTATGAAAAATCCTGGGAAGAAAGAAATGTGGCATTTAGGCTTGGATTTATCCTGTCTAATTTTAATTATCTCTTCATATGAACTGCAAGGTACTTCTAAGCAAATTTTGATAACTCTGTGGATCATATTACTTCATTCATCATCATTTTTTTTGCAAGACAGCCTTGTGCAACTATTCAGTGTGTAACAATTATTCAGAGAGAATGATGTTAGACTACTACTTAATATATTCTTGGCATGCTTAAGTCGTCTATTACTTCAGTCTTTTCTGAAAATTATACATCTTATTGTCTACTTCTTTTCTGTCAAGTGCCTCCACCCATTTGTTTTGGCTTTTACAACTATTGACAGGGAAAAGAGTTAGAACCATGTGATCAGCCAAGTCTTTATAGATTAGTAATAAACATTTGGCCAACACTTAGTGGTCTACAGAGGAGGACTGACTTGCCTCAAAACATTTTTTTTTAAAACAAAACCTCCCTGAATATCCCTGAATTAAAATGTCTCTGATACAGAGAAGAGATTGGAGTTTATGGCAATTACACTTGCTTCTTTTTCTCTAGCCTTGATAATAAAGCCCATTAAAAATGGGCCATTGGCCTTTACTGCTTGTTTAAAAAACCCTTCATTCAGAATCAAAGTTAGAGTTGTATTTGGTGAGGTGTAAGAAGCTTCACAGCTTCTCTTGGCAGAAGACCTATAATATATGAAAACTAAATTATCTAGTGTTTTGTTCATAGGAAAATAGAGGTACAGGTATTTTATTTCTGAACAGAGCTGATTAAACATTTGTTTACAGGAGATTAGTTTTAAAGCCTATTTTAAAATAGATTTTACACTAATGCATGTAAGGATAAATGCATTAAGAAAAGCAAGAGCAGAAGTGTGTGAATGGCTGAAGTTCAAGAATGTGAAAGATGATTTCTGGAAAAAGTATGCAATCCTCAGAGTCTTGGTGTCATTGAGCCTACTTCCCAGGGAATAAAAAACAGAGTAATTGCTGTACTCTGAAAGTCCAAACTCCATTTGATCTTTATTGTGCCCTATAGGAATCAAATTGGAATTTGTTTTTTTCAAATAACAAGACATGCCACATTACATGCTATCAGAACATAGCATGAACAACCGATAGGAGGAGTCTACTCTCTGTGAGGCAGACATCATTCATTGGTAAATTATTATTTGAACTGATTTGGCCATGGAGTTATGAAAAAGCTAATGGTTTTGACATTGAAATTTGTTTCTGTTTTTGTTTTCTTTTAAGGAAAGGCATGGTCCACTGAGGTGAACATGCTGTAAAGGCTGACATTCTTCTCTGTGTATTACCAGTGTTAGGTCAGTAAAATGGCATTTTTTTCTGGTCCATAATGGGGTGTCTAGGGAAAGGTAGTGCAAAATAGAGAGAACTGTGACCTCTACCATGCTGTAGAAGTGCTCATTGCTGCCAAAAGACATGCATTTTAGAAGAAGAATACAAACTAAGAATAATGGAAATTAAATTGCAATGTAAACATTTTGAAAAATGGTGGGAAAGCTCTTATTGAAAAAAAATATAAACAAAAGATAGTAATAGAAAGCAGATAAATGTGGTATCTGTTGTTTTGGTCAATTTTGAGGCTTTTGTTCTGCTGTGGGTCTAATAAGAAACAACCTTGCACAGAGATTTTGTGCTAGATGGAATAAAAACATCAGGTTCAATCCAAAATTAGTGTATATTCAGCTCTCCAGCACAGCCAAAAATTGCTTAGTTGACCTGCCTTTGAATTGAAGTCGAAAAGCTCCATTGCATCATTGACAGTATTGACAAGTCATCTCCCATGCCTGATAGGTTATCTCATTTAGCACTTTATTCCAATGAAACTGTACATGTAATCCCGTCTTTGAACAGCACTAAATATTTTCTTTTTCTAAACCTTTAGCTAGGAACTAAAACTTTTTTTTTTTTTTTAATATGCCTTAGCTTTACTAGAAACATGAAAAAAGCATGGTTCTTTAACACTGTAAAATAATTCAGCACTTTAAGCTGTATGAAAGTATCAGCTGTAAAGCATGATTTTGGCAAGCACAACTGTTCCACAAATCAATAATAAAATTAAAAATTAAAATTAAAATTGTTCAGAAGAATACTCATCTCTGAATAGAATACAAGGAGACAAAGCTCTTCTTTTCCCTCAGAAAGCCTCATATTTATTTGTAGAATATATTTTTATGATTACTCCTTATTTTTAATACAAAGAATTATGAATCACAGTGGTTTCTTTGTCATGCTGTAACAATAGACACAGTATATGGTATGTCTCACTTTCACAGTCGTGTTTGGAATATAGTACTTACTGATGATGACTCAGAAAATATAAGAGCTAAATTTTACCCATCAGATTTTCCACTGCAAACACAAAGATCCATCTATAAATGCAGGAGTAAGCTTTTGCCATTTTACCTTCTTAGAAGGTTAAGTTCATCCTGTTTCTTGATGACCATATTTTGTACATTATGACAAAATTTTGCAAAATAAGATGCCATCTTATTCAGCTCATGCATTCTCAAGGAGAAGAATGTTTTTATTTGTGGCAGTAGTTTCACCTATTGGGTAGAAAAACGGAACTTGTCTTTGTCCTCTTATAAATTTTTTTCCTTTATTTTTGGACAATGTTTTCAAGTGTTTTGACACTTAATTATCAAATAAAGAAGCCCTGTCAACCCATCCTTCAGCTGTATGCCCAAGAATAGACTTGCAGTGAAAGATATTGTGAGAGTCCCCATTTGTATGGAATTCCTGGTCAGAACAATCACATCCCATTTGCAAGTTACTATCGCTCTGATAGTGCCATTTGAAAACCCCACAGGAATACTGTTGTCTCTTCTGTTTTTTCACTTTGCATAGTTTCTTCTTAAAAAAGCTGACTAAAACAACTGGAGAGACTTATTTTTTAAATAACAGTATTTTCAGCAGGGTATGATGAAACAGGAAAGCTTATGTGCCTTATGTATTTATACAGCAATGATGTACCAAACTACTATATTGGGTTTGTTTATCTTTTCACAACAAACTGTAAAAACTGAATGAAATGGCAAATAGAATCATACTTTCATGTAATCTTGAAATTAACAAAATGAGGAAAAAAGTTTACAGCAGTCTGAAATCTCACATTTTCTGTAACTTGACTCTTCAGGCACTCTGTTGACCGGCTCACCAAAGAGATTTTCTTCCATCTATATGTTTCATTTGTAACTACTCATTCACCATAGAATTTTAATGCAATATGCAGCTGAAATTCCATATGTAATCACAGGGAAAACCAAGGCTACATTGATTTTGTATATTACAAAAGCTGAGAGTCTGTGACTTCAAAACATACAACATATTCGTCAGTTGGGCAACAAACTTTACTGTAGCAGTTTTCTTATATCAAAGTCACAACCAATATTTCCAACAGCCTCCCCACCCTCTTATGACACACATTATCTTACCAAACTAAGATAGGATCTATGTTTCCTTCCTCCACTTTTACACCTTATCCTTCATTCCCATGCAAATCTTCCCTGTGCTTACTGACCACATCTGTCCCGGAGCTGGGAAGCAAGTCTGGTATCCATTCCTGTAAGTGTGGCCACATCAGGGAAAGGCTGAATCAGCCTCTGTACTGAACAGGACAAAAGCCCACTCCCAATACCTGCAAGCATGCACTTAACAGGAGCTGGAAGGCATTATGAACATCCCTCCCCCTATCCTTCAGGTGAGTTGTATGGCTTTGACGTGAGGAAGCCTCCAGACCTGGAGACAAACATACTGCATAAGAGCTTCCTCACTGACTCACAACTGGACTACCTACCTCTTCCTTTAAATTTTCTATTAAGAGTGCTTTAATATGTGTTATCTTCACACACTATCAAAGCAAATTTTAAAAGAGCATTAGCAGCATGACCTAGGGAAATGCACAAACATAGGGGTTTGAGCGTCTGAAATAGCATTGGCTGAAGAAAGAGAGGAATTTCTGACTGCAGTTGGTAAGGGTGCATTTTTCAAGGTAGTCATTTTTCCTCTGTGACTGCAAATTCAGTGAACTGGAAATACTGCTCTAGACTTACTTCAAAATTACTGTAAAATGCTGACTTTTTGCAAGATTTATCATGAGAAACATCTCTGAGACTTTCTTGGCCACTTCCACTTGACAGGTGATAGAGCTGCTGCCAGCACTTTTGAACTGATACTTCTTGAACTTAGACTGGTAATGATACAGCAGTGAGATGTGATCATGATGATACGTAAGTGAGAATAAATTGCCTTTATGGTTTTGCAGTGAAGTAGCTAATCAGGCCAGCGTGTGTTGGTCTTGACTGACTTGGAAAACAGACATGTCTCAGAGATTTCTCTTCAATGAAAGGCCCTGAAAGAATAAAAGGAAATATATTTTACTGCTGAAAATAGCTGCAAGTCAGCATCTGCTTCCTGTAAACTCAGCATAACTGTGGGTTTTTTTGTTGTTTTGGGGTTTTTTTGGTGGTTTTTCTTTGGCTAAAAGGGACTTTAGGAAGTCCAGAAAATGTCAGATTTTCAAGTATAAAAAAAGTTTCAGGTGACTAAGGAAGGAAAGGCTGCAAAGGATAGAGGAAGAACCTTGCTTTATGAAAGAGGACTAAGAAAGTCAGAAGCTGATGTATCAGAGGTCCCAAATGGCAGAGGAAGGGTGGATGTGCTCCTTTACTTGGCAGTTGTGAGAGGACTCTTGCAAAAGGGATGCTGGCTTTTTTGGGTGGTGGATCAAGCAACATCAGCCTTCATGAAGATCCTGCAGAGAACGGAACTAAACTTTCAGAAAGATAGCTCTGCCTTTTGAATTGCTACAAAACTGAAATGGGATCATTTATGAAACTAAATTTTCTTCTTCCTACTGCTGTCACTGGAATAAAACTTGAGTGCTGCCCAGAGTTTCCCGTTTTTGATGAATGGGACTCCACTGTTAGCACACCATTAACCAGAAGGGGGATATCAGAATTGCTGAAAAGTGATGTTTTCTGGTGGTCTGTGGAGGACTGATTTGATCACTGCCTTTTTTACTTTCTGGCTGCCAAATGCCTACAGAAGGAGCTAATGGCATTAAATACTTTCCCTAACACCACTTTCTAACATACAAATCCTGCAATTGGTTGGATGGCATTTGTGTGCAGGGGTTCTCCAGCTCTGAAAAGGAAGGGAAGCAGTCACCAGGGAATCTTTCCATTAAGAACTCCTTCTCTTCAATAATGCAAAGAAGCTTAAACAAGTGAACGGATTTCTTTCCCTGATAAGCTGTGAATTGAATTACTTTAGACAAATTTGGCTAGGAAAATAGTTACAGAGAGATTGTGTCTTATTTATTTTTTATTGTCTTTAAAGCATAGCTTTGCTGTTCTTACATAGAGAAAACCAGAATGAAGAATGCTTTCCGGGTGCTATGGTAGATCTTAATTCAGTCCAATACCTGGTGTCAGGGAGGTTTTAAAATCACAGTTACACTTTTTTTCTCTTCCTAGATCTCTAATACTGGAGCTACACAGAGCATCCTGATTTCAGTCCTTCCCTTTCCATGCAACAATCAATATTAGTAAACTGCAGCTGTAATCTGTATGGTCTCTGATGAGAGCTGTAACAAGGTTACAATTACAAAATGGAATTTTACAGAACATCTAAATAAATAATGACTTAAAAACTCAGATACGTAATGGAAAGTGTGCGTGCCTTCCCAGAAAAGCAGAATCTCTGATGCACCTACAAAAAGTTTCATTAATACAGTTAGAAAGACTAATTTCTTAAAATATTCACAGACTATTGTTAGGTAGTTAGACTGCTCTGGTGATATGTATCACAAGACAAATAATATCACAAGTGTTATTTAAACATTTAAGGGACATGCAGCAAAGAGTGAACCTTTGTTCATTCCATGATGCGCTGCCACATGAAAAGGCATGCAGTTTACAAATAACCCTCCAGATGGCTCTTGGACCAGGCTGGAGCAATTTGCCATGGAAAAAACTGTAAAGTACTGCCTGATGATGATGACATCTACTCAAATCGACTAAGTGGTGCTGAGGCATTGAAAAAGTTGCATGGCAGAGCTTGCAAACTTGCATGGCTTAGTGCTGCAAAAGGAGATGAAGACAATGAGTTTGGATCAGTACTTAAGCAGTGCTGTAGGCAGGGTGATGCCATTGGATTCAATGAAGAAAACAGCCAGTTTACCACTGCTAGATAAATTCTTCATCCCAGTGGAGTTCACAGGCTTTTGTGTGGCCAGAACGTCCCCTTATTTTTTGCAAAATGTGTACTATTCTCCATGTAGCTGTAAAAGAGCAAGTCATTTTTTCTTACTTGTTTGGAGAATTTTACTCTTCCTTCTTTATTTTTGCCAGCTTTTGGTGGTATTCATTTCTAGGTTTGTCCCAAAATATTTTGGGCATACATGATTTTTCATTGGGCAGAGTGTGTATTAACATTTTGAAGGGTTTTGGAATTTAAAAACATTACAGGAGCATAAAAGAATAGTGTAATGGTAATAGCAGGTTGGAGAAGAATTTACTAGGATAAGAGCTAGCAGATTTTCCTTTGTTATGCCAGGAGTGTTGCAGTAAGAACTTACTCTGTAGAAAAAATACTCAAGTAGTGAAAGCCCTAACAGAAATGTCTGCCCATGTGCATTCCTGCTGGTGTAATTCCTCTGACAGCTACCTTGTGCAATTTTTGCACAGCCTGTAATTAATTATCTGTACAGCTGGCAGCCTTGTGCTGGTCTGAATCTTGATTTTAGGCAGAATATTCCTTTCAGATTTATGAATAAGGTGATCATGAGTGTATTAGCCTTGACAAGGTATTCTTTCTGTTGTGGGATTACATTACACCAAGAAAACAAACTGCTGTGTTTTGTTTGGTAAAGAGATGTCCTGGTTTCAGCTGGGACAGAGTTAATTTTGTTCTTGGCTGGTGCAGTGCTGTGTTTTGGATTTGGTGGGAGAACAATGTTAATAGCACATGAATGGTTCTGGTTGTAGCTGAGTAGTGTTTATACTGAGACAAGGACTCTTCAGTTTCTCAGGCCGTGCCAGCGAGAGGGCTGGAGGGGCACAGGACATTGGGAGGGGACACAGCCAGGACAGCTGGCCTGAACTAGCCAAAGGGATATTCCATAACATGTGAGATCATGTTGAGTATGTAAACTGGGGTAAAAAGAAGGAAGGTGGGGACATCTGGCATTACGGCATTTGTCTTCCTGAGTAACCGCTACGTGTGATGGAGCCCGGCTTTCCTGGGGATGGCTGAGCACCTGCCTGCCGATGGGAAAGAGTGAATGAATTCCTTGTGTTGCTTTGCTTCCATGGGCAGCTTTAGCTTTACCTATTAAATTGTTTTTATCTGAACCCTCAAGTTTTACATTCTTTTTTGATTCTCCTCCCCATCCCTCCGGGTGAGAGGGAGTGAGTGAGGGGCTGCGTGGGGCTTGGTTGCTGGACACGGTTAAAGCACAACAAAAGAAAATATTTTTTTAAAGGCTATACAAAGATACTGTAAATCTATATACATTTTAAGCATATGTTTTGTGAGCAAAGAGCTGTTTAAAAGGTATTTATTTGGGAACGTGAAGGTGTTGGCACTTCTTAACTGACTCTTGCTGTTTTTTTCTCTAAATTTTTCTCTAAATGCTGAGGCACAGCTGCATCAAATTTCAAACCAATTTCCATTTAATTTTCATTTGACAAATAGTCACATTAATATCTTAAATGCCTGAATACCTTCATTGAATCTGCTGGGGGTGTAGACATTGCTCATATGAGTAACTTTATACTTACTCAGTTTTCTGTGCTGGATGCTTACTTGCTAAATGCGGATAGTACTAATACCTGCACCAAAGGGCAACTGCTTGGGAAAAATACAAAGGCATTGAATGACAGAGGAAAGATGGAAAGGTCATGGCTGCCTTTTGCCCTTCTGTCCTCTGCAAGCAGCGCTCAGGGCACTCAGTGTGCCCTTGCTCACTTGACGGGCTGCAGCTGTGTGGTTATTCTGTTCTCTGTTCCACCCTGCTTTGACCTTGCTGGTCTGATTACAGGCTTCTCAGCAATATGAAAGTGAACCTGGACAAACCAAGAATGAAGGCCAAACAAACCCCAAAATTATCTCAAAACAAGTATCTGGACAAATGCTCAGCTGAGAACTCAACTGGGCTTCCTGCTTCTGATGCCACTGAAGAGGTTGTGAAAGCCAGCTCCTGGATCTGACAGAGACTGATCTCATCCAGCTTGATCCTCCTCATGAATGTAGAGGTTGCAGCAGCAGCTATAACCAAGCCCTCTGTATTTAGCTGTGCATGTAGGAAGCAGATAATGAGGCTAAGCGCAGCATATGTTGGCTAGTTGTGCTACGTAAGACAAAAATCTAGTTGGCTGAGGTAGGCAAAGGGGTAGTTAGATCTTAAGGAAATGCATTGAAGCAGTCTGTAATAGTTTTATTTGCCGGTGCCTAAGGGTATTTTGCAGCTCTGCTGCAGCTTAGCAAATACAGGAACCAGCTCTTTTAAATTGTTGGCATCCTCTTTCAAAAATTCCTGAAGCGTGTCTGCACTTAGTAATGGCTCAGATGAAAATTGTTTTGTGACACTAGTGTTAAGGAGCCCATTTAGGACATTTGAAAGTTAATAGAGCATTGATGATGTTATGCATAATAAAATAATGGTGCAGCTATGTTAGCTCTATGGTATGTTATGCCAGAAGCTCTAAATACTACAGCTGTGCAGTTGCAGCAGCAGCCTGTATGTAGGCAGAGTTGGCAGAGAACTGCATCAAAGCAGATTTTGGTGTGGGCATGTAAATTCCTTTTTCTGAGCATACATTGAAATACCGTAAATGTTATGTTCATGAAAGACAGTGTTCAGTAATCTAGCTTACAGAAGGTGGATTCAGTTGGTGGATAATGAGCAAGGACTGAGCCTCAAAAACATCCTTCCCTCCAGCTAAAAGTCACAGTCTATGATGTTCTTTGTCATTCACAGACTGGACGTATTAGGGGTTAGGAAAAGATACAATTTCTGTGTTCATATGAGGATGTGAGTATTTCCTCATATCTCTCTGAATCACTTTGAAGAATGAAAGAAACAGTAGCAAACATTGCCAGGGCCATCATTGCAATGAAAAACTGTCAAGGATTTCTAACTCAGACCATTGCCTGCTTCATGTGTGTAGTCAGACTAGAAAATTCAAGCTACCTCAAAAATCACTTTCCTGAGTGGGAAAACTAGTATTCAGCTCTCGAGGGATTAAACAGGATGATGTGTAAGGTTTGAGAATCACCATTGCATTAGGCCACATTATATTACTTCAACCCCAAAGTGAGCGTGACTGTAATTGATTTGTTATATTTAAGTGCATAAAGGAGAACAAAAAGCCCATGTCTGCCACTTTAGGTTTAGTCTTTTTTCTGTTTTAGCCTTCTGTATGTATTTCATCCCATCTCAAGTACTACTAATTTTCAGCCTTTTTAGATATAAGCATTTCTATTCTAACTGGAGGGTTTTCTGATCTAACTATCAGTCAGCTGGCTGGCATCTCAGACATTTCCTTAATAATATGCTTGAAATAGCTTTGTGCACATGGAGGGGTTGTTTTTCAGAACTCTTTTAGGATGTTGGTTTGTACATGCTGATGATGCCTTAATGCCTCTATATGTATTTGTGTGTGGCCCTTGACACTATCTGGAATCACAGCAATTTGAACCATTGTTGGAGTTTCAGATAAATTCCATCTCCCTGCTCTCCTCTGACCACCTCCAGAAAAGAGATGGATGAATGACACAAGTAAGCTTTGGAAGTGCTGCACTTATAACACAGCATGTTACAGGATGCTGGCTTTGATCTCAGTTGCTATGAACCCACTGAGCACCGGGCTGCATAGCTCAGAGGCTGAGGTGTGAACTGTTCTGCCACTGCTGCAGTGTGGCAGCAGCCTCAGGAGTGGGGCAATGCTTGCACGTAGGGATGCCAACTGCAGCCACTGACCTGGCTCATCCCCCACACATGCATCCAGCATTCTTTCATCGTGTCCTTCATGTTCAGGTTGTTCACATGAACCTCCATCCTGCACAAATTTCCCAGTTGGATATCCAAAATGGATAAAGAACTCTGCTATCTTGTTTTCCCTTTTTGCTCTTAATAGCATGTACTACCAGCACCCTTGGAAATACAGGGTATAGAAATCAACAATTTCTAGGTGCCTTTGTCATACCATGGCCTTGGCTTCTTCCAGTGGTTCTTACCTACTTTAAGATGCTGAGGCACTGATTGTGCCACAGTTGTAGTGTGATTGCTTTAGGTCCTAATAATCTTTTGAAGTGATTTGAAAGAAATTAGGAGTACCTCACCTGATTACTGAATAGATATTTTACTATAAAAGATGAAACAAAGACTTTCTATCTCAAATTCTGCTGCCCAGTGAAAAGATCAATTCACAGTATTAGCAGCAACATTTTCCAGCTGAGATCTCCCCATGTTGTTACAGGAAGCAGACTAAGCAAATTATGCTGGGTCCAGGACAAGTATTAAGAATACCATTTGGACAGATCACAGAAACTTTAACCAGGATGCTCCAATACTTAATGCTTACTCTTTGTGAAATGTGCGTCATTCAGTGAACAGAATATTATCCCTGTACAAGTACTGAAACAGCAAAATGCATGGACCTGAGTCTCTAATACTTTCAGTCATTATGATTTAAGGGGTTGTGTAGACCCTTGAGACCTCTCAGGCCAGAGGCAATCTCTGTTCCAATTTATATTTCCTTGCATTTGATGGTGATATTGTCTATACTACAGGAAATAGCAACAACGTAATTTGGTGTATAGCATACCCAGTTTGCTTTTACATTTTCTTGCCTCTTAGGGAGGACGTGTCATACCTTAAATGCTCTAATTTTTAGTTAACATATCTTGCAAAGTTACAGTGTTCCTTCCAGATTACAGCTTAGGTAAATGATAGATATGAATGTAAGTGCAACTTACTTTAAAAAAAGAAAAATAATGTTACGATTTAAAAATACAACTATTTTTAATCTGAGTTTTTACGTGACAGAAGATGAAAAAATATTAATGGGAATGTTTTCAGAATTCATAAACAGGGCTAATCTGCCTATATATCCTGGATAACTTTCCAACTTTGGGACCTGTATGGAAATTTCTGTCATGCAAGTCAATTAGCAGCAGCCTCCGAAGGGATAAAAGAGAGCAGAAAAACAACTAATCATACCGTCCTCCAACATTGCTATAGACAGGAGTCATGTGTATGTGTCCATATGATCTGCAAAGTGAATAGCTAAGGTAACAGAGCCCTTCAGGACCACAGATAAAAACTATGATAGCACTTTGTGATCTGCAGTTGTTATCTCTAATCTAGGCAAGCTCCTAGGCACTCATGAAGGGCTAGGTAGGTGTAAGTCTCTGGTATGACTCGGCTATTGCATGAACAGATGTTCTGAATTCTGTTTGTTTGTGTATTATAGATATGGTATAAGAACATTTTGTGTGTGATGTAATAGTGTGAGATAGAAAAGCAATGAATGTGAGAGAAGGTTAAATCATTCCTTGCTTATGTAAAGGCAAGGGAAGTGGGAAGAGGTTTGAGTTTGAACTGTAGCCCCAATGTCAGGTGTGGGAAGTAAGATTTGCAGAACGTTCTCCTGGTGTATTAAATAGAGACTTGCAGTTCATTCCAAAAAGGAATTATGATTTCATGATGGGATACAGAAATATGTTGGAGGTACTGTAGAGGTGGATATTGCTTTTAGTACTTGAGCTGAGTTTGTGTAAAGATCTCTTTTATTGTGAATAGCTGTGCTGTACTGGGATGCTGGTTGTATCTCGAATACCATGTTTTTTCCAGAATATGTTTCTTGTTCTGTCTCAATAAGCTTTCTCTGGTAAATAATTGTGTGTATGTATGTGTTATCAAGTTCATCTTAACAACAGAAAAGTTTCATCCTTCATCCAGCTGATATTTCAGATAATGAGAATGAACTACCAAACCATGCTTCATTTTTGTTGTATAAAATGTAGATTGTTACACAGAAATACTTTATGATTTCTAAATGTAATAGTTTGTTCTGTAACAGAACACATTAGAACTGAAGAGAGATATCAAAGTAATTTTGTTATAAGAAGCCTTCTACCAACTTAGGCACTATCCTGTGAATGTTCACATATTGAGTAATTTTATGCACATGTAAAATGGGTTTGTTTCTGTGTGTGAAGTTAAGCCAGTGAAGAATCCCTTAAACTATGATGACACTTGAGCAAACTGTACCTACAGCATAACTTGAAATGAGTATCACTTAAAATTTATGAAAGGTCACTCAAAAATATGCACTCATTCAGAAACAGAAAAATAGAGTAAAAATGAAGTAGGGTCTGGCTGTTGCCTGATCAAAAAATCTCTTCCTTTGAGGTTTTTTTCGCTTGTCTCATATCTGCGTGAACTGCCTTTTATTTCTGAAGTCTGCATGACATTAGAGACACCTCTGCAACTTATGTAGCATTGACAAGAAATGGTTTTCTGAGCTTTTTAGTATTTTATCTCAGTTAGAAGACCCTGAGCTCTCCTTTCATGCTCAGAACAATTCAGAGATACAGAACTGCATCCCTGCTCTGCTCTGCTGTGCACCAATCCTTACCAAATACTCCTTTCAAAGTAATCCTTCCATATTTTTTAGCCCTGTACAGAATTATGCATAAAACCAATGGGAAAGTCTCAAGTAGTATCATAGTACAAGTACATAGTATCAAGTACATATCAAGTAGTATCAGCACTGATAGGAAGAGTTTGGCTTTATCATCGTCACACCCTCCTGTCAAGTATTTTTACAAATAAGTAAAATCTGACCATAATGTTGGATTTGCAGAAATTCTCAAAAACAATACACCTCAATTCGTGTAATTCTTGGGACTAATTTTCATCTTCTGTATCCTTGCATAATTCCTGTAAGGGGCTCTTGCTTTTAAAAGGGAAAGGGCTTAGCTTTTAGAGAAAAGTATGTATAAAATGTACTGCTTAGATCAGGCAGCTTTTTTGATCCACTTTCGTAAGTTTTGTGAATGGTAAAAGTGACTTTGTAATGGTCAAGAAAGCAGAAAATTGTAATGGTCAAGAAAGCAAGAAAAGCAGAAAATTACGCAGTTTAAAAGAACATATTTATTCACATGTGAAAATAACTTTGAACTGTTCAACCGGATAAAAATACTGTATATTTTCATCTTTGTTTACCATGACACTTTAAAGCTGGGCTTAGAGAAAGGTAAAGAAGTTCTGGTCTAGCAGAACCTTTGCTACTCCTGGGCCTCCAGCCTGACACATTTTTTTTTTCATGAGGGATTATCAGACTGGAAATGCAGTGTCTATCCTACCACTTTCTTTCTCCTCAGCTCCAACCCCTTTTCCTGTCACCTGCTTGTGTATTCCTGTGAGTCCCCCCCTGAACAGGTGTAAGAAGCACAGAATAGAAATGCAGAGTCACTGAGATTGAAAGGCACCTCTGAAGATTGTCTGCTACAACCCTCCAGCACAAGGAAAGGGTCAACTGAGGCAGGTTGCTCAGGCCATGTCCAGTTGAGTTTTGAATACCTTCAAGACTTGTGGACACACCCTCTCTGGGCAGCCTATGCCAGTGTTTGACCACCCTTACCATACAAGTTTTTTTCTTACATTTATGTGTAATTTCCTGTATTTCAGGTTGTTCTCATTGCTTCTTTTCCTGTCACTGGGCACTGATAGGAAGAGTTTGGCTTTATCATCGTCACACCCTCCTGTCAAGTATTTTTACAAATTTACAAGATCCTCCTGAGCTTTCTCTTCTCCATGCTAAAAAAGACCCAGATCTCTCAGCCTCACTTTCTACAAAAAATATTCTAGTACCCTCAACACTTTTGTGGCCCTGCACTGGACTTATTCCAGTATTTCTATGTCTCTCTTGTACTGGGGTGCCCAGAACTGGACCCAGCACTACAGATCTCACCAGTTCGGAGAAGAGAGGAGGGATCTCTTGCTTGACCTGGTAGCAAAGCTTCTCTTAGTGCAGCTCAGGAAGCTGCTGCCCTTTGCTATAAGGGTGCCTTGCTGACTTGTGTTCAGCTTGTTCACTAGGACCCCAAGATCCTTCTCTGCAGAGGTGCTTTCCAGCTGGCCAGCCTCCAACCTGTACTGGTTCCTGCAGGTACTCCTGCTGAGGGGCAGGACTTTTGAATTTCCCATTGTTGAACTTCATGAAGTTTCAGTTTGCCCATTCCTCCAGCTTGTGAAGTCCTCTGAATGGTAGCACACATCTAGTATACTAACTATTCCTCCCAGTTTTGTATGACCTGCAAATTTGCTGAGAGTGCACATTCCCATCATTAATGGTAAGTTTAAACAATTTGGCCCCAGTAGCAACACTTGGTGTAGAGTACTGACAGCCCTTGAGCCTGGCAGTTCTGCCAGTTTTCAATCCACCTCACTGTCCACTTGCTTAGGCTGTATTTCTCAGTTTGTCTAGGAGGCTGTGGTGGGAATCAGTTTGGAAAGCCCTGCTGAAGTTAAGATAAAACAACATCTGCTCTCCTGTCATGCACCAGGCCACTGACCTCATCACAGAAGTGTATCAGTTGTTCAGGAATGATTTCCCCTTCATAAATCCATGCTGACTACTCCAGATATGCTTCTTGTCCTTTATATGTCTGGATTGTTTTGTCCATCACCTTCCCAGGAGTAAAGGTGAGGCTGACCAGCATGTAGTTCTCCGGATCCTCTTTCTTCCTCTTCTTGTAGATAGGAACAACATCAGCTTTCTTTCAGTCCTTAAGAATGACCTTTGCCCCCCTAACTGCCATGATCTTTCAAAGATGATTGAGGGAGTCTCACAGTGGTGTTGGCCAGTTCCCTCAGCACCCACTGGTGTATCCTATCAGGTCCCATGGGCTTGTGTATGTCCAGATGGTTGGAATGTTCCCTAGCCTGATCCTCTCTACAAGGGGCAGTTTTTCTTGCTTTGCATTTTCCCACCCACATCTTCACAACCTGCAGCCTGCCAAGTAGCCACGAGGAGGTGCAGGGTATTTGGCTGGCTGTGGGGTGAGGGCTATGTGAGCATCCCACCATGAAACAGGGACACGTGTGTTGCTTCTCCACAGCTAGTGAGAACGTGATTGGCATGGTGGTGTGTGGGTGTGCACCCAGCACATAATCAGGAATGCTAGTATTTTGGTTGGGTCATTGCTTATGCAATTTGGTGGAGAAGTTAGGGAATGTGACTATCCTTCCTGCCATCGTAAAGGGTAATGTCTGCACTGGGAAAAAGGAATCTTCCTCTTGATCGGGCCAATAAGTGAGTCTGGTCAGTACATTGTTTCCAGTGCTAGAGTTTAGTTTGTTTGTTTAGGTTGTTGTTTTTTTTTTTTTTTTTTTTTTTTTTTTAAGTCCTCCACTATGAGTGAAATGCAACAGTACTGGGTTTGTCTCTGCTGTGGGAAATTTAATTTTTGTGTTGCTGTTGTTTGTAAATGGACAAAACGTACTTAGAAAAACAGCGGGGGAAAATCTTGATGTATGCTTAGGAGATTTATGTATTAGGAAAAAGCATTTTATAGGACCTCAACTTTGAGCAAAATTGTTCCCAGCAGCTTCCTTTCATATGAGTTCTGAGTTATGCATTTCACTGGAGAAAATCAGCATTTTGATCATAGGTGAGAAATCTGGCTCAGAGTTGACCACCCAGGGTTTACAAGGACTCTGTGTTGGCAAAGGGACCGCCCAAATACTGACATTCCACTGTGCTCAAATCAGCAGTGAGAAACTTCAGTGACATGTACTCAGAAATACATGCTAAGGATGTGAATCCTTCAGGAGAAGGGGCAGGGCTCACAGTTGATAGAAGTCTGGTAAAAATACTTGTCCATGGACTAACATATGAACCACAATGCACTTTAATACTGTATGCATGTGAATGAATGAATGAAGTGGAAGCTGAGACATACACTGATGTTGTACGCCAGAGAGCTGTCGGCTGATGAGCTGCTAAAGGCGCTGTGAGAAGCTGACAAAATAAGTGAGTTCCTTGCAGAATAGTCATATACTGCAAAGCAGAGTCTGCTGCTATGGTAGCACAGGCACACACCGAGAGGGGCTGCTTCCTGTCTGAAGCGCAGTTTGTTGGTTTAGAGCTCAGTACACTTGATTCATTCAAGAATTCACTGTGTTTTTCTGTTCAGCCCCTGTGCCTCTGTGTTTCAGACATTTCCACCTCTAGTTAGTCTGATGTGGGTTCTCATCCCACAGAGGTTAATGGGGTTGCCTGTGTGTACAGTGGAAGGCTGAGACTTTGAAATAATGAAGCCAGGCACTGTGGATGGATGAGCACAATGAAAGTTTGTCAACAAAATTTTATCATAGCTGCTAAGGAATAGTAAATGCTATGTCTCTCAAGCTTCTGCAGTAAATTTAGCCATTTAATGTACTCGTAGAAACATGGGGCCACTTAGCAGAGTTCTCCTTCGCTTCCTCTCTGTGAATGCCTCTTTATATTACGTATACAACTTTAAAAGAAGTTTTACTGTATCCCTGCTGCTAAAGATTGTGAAATGCTCAGGTCTGAAGTCTTTTAACTGAAACATGACCTAGCCATTAAAATCTTTGCTGAAAACAAGTGCTACCTGACACTTACTAGGATCAGACATTCTGCAGGATAGGGACAATTATTTCCTGTATCATCATCCTGCTAATTGCAGGCTGTTGGGGTGTAAGTGTTTTTGAAGATTTGGGCTTTAAATATTTCCCAGCTGAAATCCTTTTGGTGTTAAAAGCCTTGTGTCCAAGTGGTACTGAGTTCCTGCAGGGTGTTCATGTGAAAATTGTGTGGCATTTTCTCAGTTTTGGTCATGACTGGTCCATACCTCATGTGCTAAGACAGACAATACAAAGATAAAAAAGTAAATTAATTTTTCGCAGATTTATGAAGTTCACTTTTTTCTTCCCTGCATTAGCGACTTGTCTGCATTAAGAATATTCCTAAGATAGTATTTTTCTATGAAATTTCCTTAATTGTCCTGTCTTGGGGCATCATGGCTACCTTTAGGACTCCTTTTTCCTCTAGGATGTACGCTGGTAGCAGTCAACACAGAACATGGAACAGACCTAGACCTGTCTTCACAGTGTAAAACTACTTTAAAAATAGTCCAGTCATACAGTATTGTTTTTGAAATATATGTCACAGAGCCAGTCCTTTTCAGCCCTTAGCAGATACCAGACAGCCTGTAGCACTTGCAGTAGCTGCAGACTGTCTGGACTATGTGGTAATGCACTCCCAGAGCTCTCAGCCTCTGGATTTTACTCTCGTTTACTACCAAATATGGTTACATTTGTTTGTGCCATGTTGGACTTACAGGCATGCACACAAATGCTTGTGGTTTCAATGGGTTTCCTCTTTACTGTAAATCAAGATGAGGACTTCAGTGCCTCTGAAAACAAGCAACACAAGTAGATGTCCTGGTTTTGCTGGGATACACTTAATTTTCCTCTTAGTAGCTTGTACAGTGCTGTGTTTTGGATTTAGTATGAGAATAAAGTTGATAACACACTGATGTTTTAGATGTTGCTAAATCATGCTTACTCTAAATCAGGGGTCCTCAAACTTTTTAACCAGGGAGCCAGCGTGGATGCAGTGGCAGGCAGCCATCTGCGGCTGCTTGGTTTCCCCCCCCCAACCCCTGGCCCCGTGGGTGGGGGGTGGGGGGTGGGGGGTGGGGGGGGGGGTGGGGTGGGGTGGGTGGGTGGGTGGGTGGGTGGGTGTGGGGGTGTGTGTGTGTGTGTGTGTGTGTGTGTGTGTGTGTGTGTGTGTGTGTGTGTGTGTGTGTGTGTGTGTGTGTGTGTGTGTGTGTGTGTGTCTGTGTCTGTGTCTGTGTCTGTGTCTGTGTCTGTGTCTGTGTGTCTGTGTGTCTGTGTGTCTCTGTCTCTGTCTCTGTCTCTGTCTCTGTCTCTGTCTCTGTCTCTGTCTGTGTGTCTGTGTGTCTGTGTGTCTGTGTGTCTGTGTGTCTGTGTGTCTGTGTCTGTCTGTGTCTGTCTGTCTGTGTCTGTCTGTGTCTGTCTGTGTCTGTCTGTGTCTGTCTGTGTCTGTCTGTGTCTCTGTGTCTCTGTGTCTCTGTGTCTCTGTGTCTCTGTGTCTCTGTGTCTCTGTGTGTCTCTGTGTGTGTCTCTGTGTGTGTCTCTGTGTGTGTCTCTGTGTCTCTGTGTCTCTGTGTCTCTGTGTCTCTGTGTCTCTGTGTCTCTGTGTGTCTCTGTGTGTCTCTGTGTCTCTGTGTGTCTCTGTGTCTCTGTGTGTCTGTGTGTGTCTCTGTGTGTCTGTGTGTCTGTGTCTGTGTCTGTGTCTGTGTCTGTGTCTGTGTCTGTGTCTGTGTGTCTGTGTGTCTGTGTGTCTGTGTGTCTGTGTGTCTGTGTCTGTGTGTCTGTGTGTGTCTGTGTGTGTCTGTGTGTCTGTGTCTGTGTGTCTGTGTCTGTGTGTCTGTGTCTGTGTGTCTGTGTGTCTGTGTGTCTGTGTGTCTGTGTGTCTGTGTCTGTGTGTCTGTGTCTGTGTGTCTGTGTGTGTCTGTGTGTGTGTCTGTGTGTGTCTGTCTGTGTGTGTCTGTGTGTGTCTGTGTGTCTGTGTGTGTCTGTGTGTGTCTGTGTGTCTGTGTCTGTGTGTGTGTGTCTGTGTGTGTGTGTGTGTCTGTGTGTGTGTCTGTGTGTGTGTGTCTGTGTGTGTGTGTCTGTGTGTGTGTGTGTGTCTGTAAATACCGGGGGCCAGACTGAGGACCCTGGAGGGCCGTATCCAGCCCGCGGGCCATAGTTTGAGGACCCCTGCTCTAAATCAAGGGCTGTATTGTTTCCTGTGCTCTGCCAGTGAGCAGGTGCACCAGCAGCCGGGAGGGAGCAGAGCCAGGACACCTGACCTGAACTAGCCAGAGGGATGTTCCATACCATAGAATGTCATGCTCAGTATATAAACCGGGGGCAGCTGGCTGGGAGGGGCTGATTGCTGCTCAGGAACTGGCTAGGCATCAGTCAGTGGGTGGTGGGCAAATGTATTGGGCATCACTTGGTGTTTTGGGCATTCTTGGGTTTCATTCTTTTTCTTTCTCCCCCCTTTTCATTAGAATTGTTGTTGTTGTTATTATTTTTTACTTTATTTCAATTATTAAATTTTTCTTATCTCACCCATTACTTTTACCATTTTCTAATTCTCCTCCCCATCACACTGCAGGGGGCAGAGGCGGGTACTGAGTGAGCAGCTGTGTGGTACTTAGCTGGTGGCTGGGGTTAAACCATGACTGTAAAAAGTAGGCATAGCTTTATATTTGACTGCTTTATGCCAGGATCTATCCTTAGTTGTCACGGTGTCAGCCAGTGAACTGATCTGGCTCCAGCACTGACCTGAACAGAAGAACCAGACCCTTTGTTTACATTGGTGGGAGGCACTTCATTGCTTTGTTTGTTAATACTGAACAGATGCCGTGCACTGTGTGAGAGCAACTTTGAAAGTCAGGTAGAATACCTTTTGGTATTTGATGCGAATTAAGATTATGGGCTGCTGTCCTGCATCTACTCTATCAAAAGTGAGTACAGAATGCAGGAGAACTAGTTGAAGTGTTTGGTTTGCAGAGCCTGTTTTTCTTTCCAGTATCAGCCCTCCTTTCAGGAATAAAAATAGGCATTAGATAATGCACAGTGAGAGTGTCCTAATTTTGTGTTTCCTTAGCAATTGGAGGCCATTACTTTATAAATAACTTTTCTTTTTTTTCAATTTACTTGAGTTTTATTTCCACATTTTCTTTTTCCCCTTTTCATACATAATCTTTACAGCTTCCTGATTTTCTTTCACAGATTCTTACTGGTGGTGCTATAATCTAGGCATCTTGTAGTATTCCAGCAGATGCTATTTTGGAGATATCCAGACTTATCTAGCCAGAGCTGGAATTCAGCCTCTTGCGATCAGAATTTTACTTGTATTTTTATTACAGAAAATGTTTGAAGACTCCAATTGAATTATGACCCTATTGTCCAAAGCAGCCTGTGTTCTTATCCTAAGGGACAGATTAAAAAGGCAGAGGTTGATTTTGTTAATTTATAATTTTATTTTTATAAGGTAGTATGGTACATACAGGCAGGAAAGATATCTGAGAATACTGAATTATTAGAAAGGAAATAACAAATTCCAGTTTCCTTCATATCTCTTACATTTTGGCTAAGTTTCTGCCTCTTGTAGGTTGGTAGATAATTACATTGTCTTGAGATTTTTGACACAGACCATTTGTATATGTATTGCAATAAACAAGTAGAGATTCATGGATATTCTGGCTCCTGTGTGTGCTGAGACTCTTATTAATTCCATTACATGAAATAATTTGTCCTGAAGGTGTTTCCTTAACCACTAAAAACTGTATCAACACAGTCATCCTGTTAAGGGAACTAGTGTTCAGTAGCATACAACTATGCAAGTGAAGAAATACAGATCCTTTCTTATGCAGTATCTTTCTTACCAGATATCTTTATGTGTTTTGGGTTCTAAGTGTTTTGGTAGGTCATTAGACAATGCATGAACTTATCTATCCGAGATCTGTGAAAACAGCCCAGAAAGATGATACAGAACATATAGCATGATAGTGCAGAGAGAGCAGTCTTTCCTGCTCAGCTTCATGCCACATATTAGTTTTATTTTTTTCTCTTAAATAGTATGAGAAATAGAACCTGAAAGTCACTATATGGTCTTCTTACCAATTCGTATCTAATTTCTGGTAAAATTTTATAGCCATTGTACACTTCTTCTGGTCAATGTACTGGATAACACTCATAACTCTGTTGATATTTTTAATAATCCTAAAATTTACCTCTGAATTTTCTTCTTAATTGAAATTTTTCATAGGGTTAATTACTTTTGCTATTTTGCCAGAACAAAATACAGAATCACAGAATCACAGTGTCATTGATGTTGGAAGGGACCTCTGCAGGTCATCTGGTTCACCTGCCCTGCTCCAGCAGGGAGACTTAAAACATGCTGCTGAAGACCATGTCCAAATGGCTTTTGAAGATCTCCAAGGATGGGGACTCTATCACCACTCCGGGCAGCCTGTTCCCATGCTGAGTCACCCTCACAGTGTTTCCTGATATTCAGGAGGAACCTCCCACGTTTCAGTTTGCACCCACTACCTCTGGTCCTGCCACTGTGAACTGCTGGAAGGAGTGTGGCTCCATCTTCTTAACACCCTCCCTTCAAGTGTGTGTATGGTATGATGAGATTCCCTGCAAGCTTTCTCTTCTCCAGTCTGAACTGTCCCAGCTCTCTCAGCCTTTCCTTATTGGAGAGATGCTCCAGTCCCCTCACCACCTTAGTGAGTGTTCGCTAGGTTCTTTCCAGTAGCTCCCCCTCTCTTGTACTGAGGAGCCCAGAACTGGGCACAGTGCTCCAAATGTGGCCTCACCAGTGCTGAACCACCTCCCTTGATCTGCTGGCCACACTCCTCCTGGTGCAGCAAAGGATACCGTTAGCCACCTTTGCCACAAGGGCACACTGCTGGCCTATTTTCAAGTCTCATCCACCAGGACACCCAATAATGATACAAATAGTGTTGTTTCATTTAAGCTCCTGTCAGATATACAGGTACATGGAATTGAAATAATACACATATAAATTTCCTGTGGTGTCTTAGTCCATGTTGTTTGTAAGCACACATAGCAGCCACGCTGAGGAGCTGAGGCACTGAGTGGTTGACATTCCTTGTGCTCAAAATCACTCAGTGCTCCACTGGAGGCTACTGGCCTCTCGGCAGCGAGCTGTCCATTTACCACTGCAGCAATGAGAGCGGCTATGGAGATACTGAGGGCACCCACGCTCTGCTCTGACCAGAGATGAGCCTCAGCTCTGTGACAGGTTAGAGTCAAACCCAGATCTGGTTCAAATTCCTGTCTTTCAGCTCTAAGGTGTGCCATATGAATGAATACTGAAACAAACTGTATCATGTCTTTCTGGTCAACCGCAGAAATCTACAGACTACCTGGTGCTTTTCTATATGCATTGCACATCCTATAGCAGAAGTAGAGGTTTCCTTATGGCAGTTCTACACTAACGTGAAGTAATAATGGGAGTATTTTCCATTTCTGTGACTTTAAAACCAGATACTTTGGGTCCTACATAGGTACTTTGAAGAAGAGAGCTCAGAATGTCCTCTAAAAAGCCTGCAGGTTGTTCCATAATGTATTTCTGATTTCTGGCAAAACAGATTTGTCTTTTCAAAATTTGTCATTCTAGCTCTGCAAGGCAATGTCATAACAGAAACCAACATTTTTGCATATTGAAAGTCCATTGCTTCTTCAGGGCTGTATCATGTATCTTCTTGGCACCCATAAGTGATAGGGGTTTTTTGAAAATTTATCCTGTTATCCAAGAAATGGGAACTGTTTCTTTCACATTTGAATAATAATAATAAAAAAATTACAACTCTGTGAAGTTTCTTAGAGCTCTGAAAAGCTGAATCTAGAATATGAGCAGAGTCACACGTGTATGATAATCTATTTCTGTTGTCTATGCAAACATTTTACATCCAAAACACATTTATAACAAAAAAAATGAGAGAGGACACTGAGGTATTTTTTAAACTTGCATATATTTTTATATACAGATCCACAGACTTGAAATTCTAACATTCTACCAGCTGAATAACACTATGTTCCTATGAAGACTTACAACCCACATGCATGCCTACAGGACATCTGGAGTTTTCTATGTCCAGAATTGCATTCATATATGAAATCTTTAAAAATACACATGTACATAACATATACATATATATACATGAGTCTATAAATATGTATGTACATATGTATGCACATACATATATACATACATACACATATATGCTACATTGTCATTTATTTTTCTTGGGTTAAATTGCACCTAAGACGTTAAGGACAGGAAGCTATAGTGCTGCAGAGAGCACGTTATGCCTACATCGATGTCCTGTTTACCACAGATGCACTACAGCAGGCACAAGGGAATGTTCCTTCCTACACTTCCTAAGAAAGCATCCATTTGCTAAACCATCTCTGAACAAAGCCCCCCATTTCGTGGACGCTGTTAGAACCTCCTCTGCTTGATACCACTTACATTTCTATCTGGGAGCGGGGCTTCTTGTTGCTGTTAGGATTTTTTTTACAATAAGTATGCTGAGTGGATCACAGTGCTGTTTGTAAAAGAAGCCTGGCTGAGTACTGATTTTTCTTTTTGATCCCAGATGAAAACTTTCCAAGTGTGGCTCAGCAGGTAGCTGACTGCCCCTACAGCTCACTTTAAATTTTTAACTTATTTCCCACAATGATTTCTTTGTCTTTCCTTTTCAACAGGGTCTTTTTACTGAATCCACAAGAGAAGAAAACTTGGATGGAGCTAGAAAATTAGGCCATTTTTTTCCCCAGGGGTAATGTACATCTTCACCTTTGTGAGATGCTGCTACATCCATTCCATCACAACATTTAATAATAAAAACATCTGATGCACTATGTGAAGCCTGCTTTTTTCTGCAGCAGCAAACTCCTATGTTGGGCATGAAGGCATAAATATCTCAAGTGCACATAAAGATCACGAAGTGCAGCACAACACTGTTTGGATGCAGTGCCTTGTTCCTAAAAGCGTATATGTCTTGGGTGTAAAACCTTGTTCTTATTCATCTGTGTTAGCATGATATTGTGGCCAAGCTAATGGGTCTTGCAGCTTAAGGAAAAAATTATGCTACAGCCACTAACCTGCACTGGCTTCTGAAGCCTGTGTGGTTTTCATTCACTCTGTCATCTATGCTTCACTCCACAGTGTGATGCTGACATGGCTTGCATGATTGTCCTGGTTTTGAAGGCTGTTTTTCTACTTACTGAGGAGAAATCAGTAATTTGGCATCATATAAGTGCAGAAACCCTGTTTTTTTCTTATTTCTGTCTGTCTCTTGTGCTATTGCGGTAAGATCATAATATGTTGTAGTCCTTTTTTGCTCTGCCTTAGTGGTGCCTTAAACACTGAAGTGCTCCAGAGCACATCAGATTCACACTGGATTTTCCAGCTGAGGCCTTAGATTCAAATGAGGAAAAATTGTATGTATTTTCAAGAGTATGAGAATCCCACATCCAAATGATAGTTTTAAAGGATGAAACCTCATGAACTAGTCCCAAAAAACAGAGAACCTCTCTGAGTTCATTATAGAACAGTTTTAAATGGACTGCTAGAATAATACAATGTGTAGCATCAATATTTTCTGATATGCAATGAGTAAACATTTCTAATATTTTTGTTCTAGCATCTTGCCTCCTTTCAGGAGATTTAGTGGTGTATGTCAAATGCTAAGAAGACTACAGCAATTCTTTAAGACATACATAAGTATCAGTATTCCTTCAAGAAGAATGGAAAAGTTCAGGGCAAAGGAGCTCAGTGTTGTCCTCGGGATTGTATTTTACACTTGTGAAGCCAAGGACTAGAACAACTCCTGCACCTGACAGAAAGTCCTCCCATGTTTCTGCCTGCTTCAAGGGGATTATGTTACTTCCTCTTTGGGAAAATTATTGGTAGGAAATGCATTACTGCATATACATTGCCATGGTCTTATTAAAGCAAATGATATTAGGAGATTTGTAACTAAATGAATGTTTGTTGTTTTATTGTCTTTTAAGAACTCTGTCTATCCTGCTACAATCCTGTGGATTGCAAGTGTCTCCAAATTGCAAATGATTGTGTGTGCCTTTCACTCTGTAATACTACTATCTGTCCATTCCCCTGCATATGGAAGCTGAAACTTGAAATCAGATCCAAGTTGTTATTTGGGCAAGATTTCCTTAATGTGCACTTCCCTTGCTTTGCAAGCTTGCTTCTGATAAGCAAGCAGATGTACTGCAGACAGCATTGTAGGACGAGAGTGAGAGTGCTTGTTTTCTTTCTCCTCATTTTACTTTTTCTTCTCTCCTCCTCCAGTAAGTGTGCTTCCAGGCACTCTTGGAAAGCTGCCAATCCATAAATGCAAACACTTCCAAAATTCTTCCCAGCCTTAGATTTCTGATATATTTTTCATGAAGTAGTCAAATTAAAATGGAATATTGAAGTATCGGTGGAGGATGTTGCTGGAGAAGGGAGGGCAGGGTCAGGCAGAAGATCTCCAGAGGCATGCATGTCCCAGTATAAAAAAGCTAAAGCTATTCATATTTTATGTGACTACTCTTGATAATATAAAGTGCACAGGAGACAGAAAACAATGGTAATCATTCTTCTACTACATGTTTACTCCCTCTTTACTATCCCCCTTCCAGGCTTTGATGGGCTTTTACATAATGCTTCTCATCTGTTCAATGTCACTGGCTATGTAATAACCATCTACTTAAACACACGTAATTTAAATTACTTAAAAATAAAGGAACTGTGAGGTCTGTTGGGTGTTGAGGTTGCTAATGGGCTGCAGTGCTTAAGGGATGCTGAAAATTTTGCATTTTGCAGCATTAACATCTATATTCATGCTGGTTTGTTAAGTCGCTCCCAAAGGACCAGCTCAGCAGAAAATCACCTTGTTTATATCCATACCCTGAAGATGACTCCAGACGCACCCTATGATAAGCTGCACAGTAATCGATAAATAGATAATGCCTGTCCCCTGGGGCCTTGGCAAAATGCATCTCATACTTGTGCTGCTCCAAATTGTCTGCTTTTGGCCAATCTGTGTGGGGCAGACTGACTTATGCCACAAATCTAGCAGCACCTTGTAGCAAAAGAGTGTGGAGATCTGGGGTCCTACCCTGCCTGTTTCATGGAAGAAGTGCTTGTTTGAGGGTCAGCTGAACTCAGAAGCCCCTGGGAAGATGGCCTGGCTCACTGCACTGGAAGTGTAAGGATAAAGCCCTTTAGGGATCAATGGTGTAGCAATTCAGATTGCTCCCCAGAGCATCTCATTAAGAAGCAAAACATGTGTAAGATGTAATATGAGCAAAACCCCACATCTACTGTTAGTCTGCAGAGGTTGTGAGCAAAGAAGAGGACACCTTAGAGTCCTGCTATTATGTGTAAGTCACAATGGACAGAAAAGACTGTCTCTTGTCAGTGGTGTCAGTAATGTTTGTAATCCATAATTTGATTTCTAAAGCAATAGTCTGACAGCCATCTGTCCAGGCAGCTGATTTCCTGGGTGACACATAGCAACCCCAATGGGCACAGCGGTGCTTTTAACATCACAAGTCTGACCTCAGCTTTTACTGGCACAGAGCTGAAGTCAGGTGGGATCTGGCATGTTCCCATATAGGTCTGAAGCAGTTACTCCTCAAGGTTGAGAGATTCCTTGGTGCAACAGATTCTTGGTGACTAATAGCAAACTTTGAAATATTAACAAAGCAATACAAAGGATTGATTGTGTATTTATAATCCTTTAGACAAAAACTGTTGACAAAGTCTGGGACTAGGAGACAGAACAGCTAGATTCCTCTCTGAGAAGAAGTTTAGGAATCAAGGAGGTCCTTTCTGAAACTCATGACTCTATAGAAAGGTCTCCCTGACAGTTTTGTCTGACCCTGTCCTGTCTGCAGTAAATAATCAAGTATACCTTGCCACTGAATCTTGTTAAACACTGTCACATTTATGTCATGTTGAACTTTGGTAACTCATTTTTTTATATTGATAAAGTATATTGTGGTTTCTCTCTTACAAGTGAAGTGCATGACTTCATCCGTGACAAGGCCTGAGCTGAATACAAGGAGCTATCACCGCATGCCCTCAGCACATCTTGATCCAGGAAAGAACACTATCCAAATTATTTTCAGGATAAAGGGAACTTGTGGCTTCTTCCTACAGACATATTAGTTGTTGCAATCTCTCTTGACTGCTATGTGAGCACTTTGGAGATGTCCCTGGACAAGGATGGGTGACTCTTGCTTCAGCAGCAAATTGCATTAGGCAAGGATTCAGCTGGCTCTGTTCCTGGCATACAGTGGTGATTCTGAAATGGATAGAGAGAGGTTCTCCATGCGAGAGCAGTGCCAAGACCGCACCTCCTTTCTTTCCTCTCTGCCTGCTTTCATCCAGAAGGCACCGTGCAAGCCAGCCCCTGGCTGCCCAGTCAGTACAGGATAGGGGACTTTGTGTGATGGAGATGGGCAGACACAGGTGAGACTGAGAGAAGAGTGTGTCATAGGTACATGCATTTGCCCATCAAGTGGATTGGGTAGTCTGTGGTGAGACCATGAAGGTAAGACCTTGACATGCCATGGACCTATTATCCTTAATTTTGAATACCAAAAAGAAAGATTTTGTGACACTGCGACAACAGGCATTGCTCTGAAATGTGTTCCTTTGTGCTTACAGATGCATTGCCTGCTCCAACCGTGAAACAGCCCTGCATGGGATCTGTGCGGCAATGTGCTGTCTGGTGCCTCCAATGCTTTCCATCAAAGGATGCAGCTTGGTGAAGCTGGATTGCATCTGCCAAGGATTTTCCAGGTTGTTTATTTGTCCACAGTGCCCAAGGACATGACCTGAAGTGTTGATATATTCTGTATGGGCCTTGATAATGTTCATGGTGGCCTGGTTGGAGCAGTGTTGCCCTGGCATGCCTAGTAAGCTCCAGTGCAATGACAATGTGGATGAGGATTTGGCCTTGAGAGGACCAAATGACTGCTGAGAGTACAGTGCCCGCACAGCGTAGACACAGCCATACAGATCACAGTGCTAGATGAGGATCATCTGAGCTCTGTCAGCTCCATCTAGCCTTTGGAAAACTATCCTGAGCTGACTGTGTGGTGTGGAAGAAGGAGCAGGTGAGTTCAGGTTCATCTTGGTAGTTCCTGCAGTGAGGTTTTCTTGGAAGTGTTTATCCATCTGGTAAAAATGTACCACAACTGGAAATGGGTCAGTATTCTGGCTCAAAATGCAGAAGTGTGTATTAAAAATGTATTTTGGTGGCAGACTGTCTCTATAGCCTAAAGTACTACTATTCACTGGGAAACATCTCACCTGCCACTGACTGTGAAGGCCCTGTTTCTTCAGAAGCATGGTTGCCTGGTGTGCCTCTGCCGCCTCACCAGATGAACCGGTGACACTGTCACCTTGTCTCGTGTCACAGTCTCACAGATGAACAGCGGTAGCACAGGCACTCAGCTCTCCACAGGGCAGCTGCAGGCAGAAAGAGGGTAAGGCAACACGCCTGCAGTCTTTTAGTTTTTTCCACCAGACCTGCAGCTAGTTTGGGGTACCTTGCTAGGTGGGAAATCTAGTTAGATAGTTAGGTATCCTGGAGCCCTGATTAAGTAGCTTTTACGGCTGTAAAAGATTTTGAGAATAATCATCTGTGAAGACTTGGGACCCAAGTTCCGTTTGCATGTGCAATTTCTATGGCTGTATGAGTAAGTGCTGTAATTGGTAGGAATTTATAGTGTTTGCCCAAATAGAACAAATTACAAATACTTCCTAGCATTCAGTTTTTAGGTCTGTGATTTTAGAATTAGGGAGACAGCTGACATAAAATACTATACCTGAATAGAATTGCAGGAACAGAAATCACGTTCTGTTCACGTAAACTGGTGGGGGGTTTTGGCAACCTGTGTATCAAAATGAGGGAAAGTTAAAATTTTGCAGCTATTTTAACACCTGCTTAACCACCACATAAAGCCTTGGTAATGACTGAGTATATATCATGGCGTGGAATATAAGTTAATAGTGTTCCGATTAAGCAGCATTCACTGCAATTGCATCTCATTAGGTAAATAATTTCTGAGGGAGACATACTAATTAAGTGTTTTTCCCCATGTATTGCATGATTAAGAGGAGGTTACTGCATTTACAGCAGTGCAACTAAAACTATTCAGAACTAACCACTAAATCAATATTTACAGAACAGAGAGAAAATGCTTCTGCTTCTGCCTTCCTCATTGCTAATTGTGAAAGGTACATTTTGTTTCCTTAGAAGTGCTGTCATTCCTGTAATGAATAAAAAGATCTCTAAGTTAGTAACGTGTTTTGAGATCTTCTAGGATGTAAATGATTTTATAACTTCAAAATTCCATTGTTATTGAGCTATCGGAACTATCCGCTGCTGTCTAACATCTAACTTGATTATTTATAGTAATAATAAGTTGTCTGGTTTAGCATTGTGTTGCCACGTGTGGTGGGCTGACCCTAACTGGATGCCAGTTGCCCACCAAAGCTGCTCTATCACTCCCCTCCTCAACTGCACAGGGGAGAGAAAATTAAATGAAAGTCCTGTGGGTCAAGATAAGGACAGGGAGATCACTCAGCAATTACTGTTATGGGCAAAACAGGTTTGGCTCGGGGAAATTAATTTAATTTATTACCAATCAAATCAGACTAGTATAATAAGAAATAAAACTATTGCTGATGGGCTCGGCCTCAGCCAGCGGTGAGTCTGTCTTGGAGCCGGCTGGCACTGGCTCTGTCAGACATGGGGGAAGCTTCTAGCAGCTTCTCACAAAAGCCACTCCTGTAGCCCCCCTGTTATCAAAACCTGGCCACAAAAACCCAATACACCATGTGAAACTCTTTAATGCAAGACTATTGCAATCAGCTGGAACACTTTGGCTTAGAAAAGATATTTCTTGTATCTTATGGCAGCTTATTCCCGGCCAGCATTATGAGCTTCTTATACCTTCTTGAACAAGGAACATTTTTTAAATTTATTGTTTGCATTTTTTAGGGGAACATAAAGGATTAATAGTCTATATGTAGTTCAGAAAACTTTATTAAATGTTAGCTTTCATACACAGCTTTACTTCCAGTGCATCAGGTTTCCATAACACATGGATGAGCCTATCTAGATGCAAATCTTTCTGTGGTTGTTGTTTGTGCCTGGGTAAATACCATACTGATTTAAATAACTCCTTTTAGAAGCCAAGAGAGGTAGAAATGGTAGAAAAGTAACAACTGAAGACAGATACTCTCGACCTTGCCAGATGACAGGCAGGATTGTGGTAGCTCATGTATTTAGGATCAGGAGACAAAGTCCAGTTCTTTTTCATCGCAGCAGTCTGTCAGACTCTTGCTGCAGCATTTTTGCACCCATGCCATTTTTTTATGGTTCTTATTCTGTTTTCACAGCTTAATTCAATTTAAATACCTTCTTGTTCCTGATTTCTGCTTTTACATTTCAAAAGGATTTGATTTAAAATGAAATAGTTTTGCAGAATTGTGAACAGATTTGATGCCTCTTTTCTACTTGTTCTCTGTGGGCTTTTAATTTTGCTTGTGCTCCTTTCCTTGAAGTCCTTGTACTCTGGGAGTCAAGCAGAAGCTCAGAGGCCAGAAGGCTTGTTCTGCTTTTGTTCCTCTCTTGAAAATATAAAGCCATGACTATCCAGCCTGCAATTCTCCTTGTAGCCGTTCCTTTCCTCTTAACAGACAAGCAAATCAATTATTCTCTTTTTCTCCTTCACTCCAGTTCCAATTCAACACTTTTATAACTAACATTTCTGTGTGCTCTTGAGGGATATCTGAACAGTTTCTTAAGCCAGTGGAGCTGAGACTATGTAAGGTTTCTGAGAAGGCACATGCCATTTGGCAAGGATTGTCCTTTTAGAGGTTTTCCTCTGTGACTGCCAAACTCTTCAGGGATGCTTCTGGCTCTGATCTCAGGGATGAAACCAGGAGGTCTGAGCAGACACTTGAGTCCTGGCCTCCTTCTTGAAGGTGCCTCTGAAAGCTTCATTGTCCATGTACAAACAGTACACAGTTTAGTACAGATAAAGGAAATGAAACGCAATCATCCTACAGTTTGGTGTTTCTCAGTCTAACAGTTTTGACTTTCTGGGGGAGGCTCTAAAACACTGAAAACATTCCCAGTCTAAAGTAATGTAATTTCCCTCATCCCCACCCCATATGCAGCTCCATTCCCTTCAAGTCCAGAATTCTTAATCACACTTTTATAACATGTATGCAGGATGTGACATGGGCTTTATCATGTGCAGGTTGTTTGGAGAGATGGAGGGATGGTGGTTCCCACTGTCCAGAGCAGAGGGCACAGTCAGGGTCAAGCACCTCCTGAATGCCAGTGCCCCCAGATCTGGCATACCTTCACTGTTACAACTAATCTCCACCTCACCTCCACCCCTTTTATGATAAGCAAATGGTGAAAATGTTTTATTTCAACTACAGGTTTGTCTTATCTGAGCAGAAGAATATTACCTTAAGGTCAGATATGCCTATAGGCGTATAGTAAGTGTTAAATTCTATGACTAAGTGACATAAAGAGAACCAAGAATTAGTTATATCAGAGATCAGCAAACTGACCTGGAGATAGCATTGCAATTTTTTTTTCTATTTTCTTACCATTCTCAATAAGGGGGGGGGGGGGGGGGGGGGGGAGATGGGGAGGCAAGGAGGGATTTTGATCTTAATGTAATCTCAACAAGTATCAGGTTTGTTGTTTTTGGTGAGGTTTGTTTGTTTGTTTTTCTTTTGCCTCTCTAAATTTTGCCTTTCTAAAAGCTTTGGAATGGGAAAGGCTGGATTGTAACTTAGTATGGTCTCTGGGCAGATAAGAGAAAAAAGAAACATCAAAACCAATTAAAATCAATTGGTGTGTAGGACAGGTAAAGAAGACATTATGTGAACTTTTTGGTAAGTCCTTGACTTTCTAATGCATCTTGATATTTTCCTGTTAAAAATCCTATTCCAACTTTGTGTGGCTATGGGAAATGGCATTCTTAACACTTTCAGATATACTGATAAATCAGTTTGTAAAAGTAAGTATTGCTTAAACGTAAACTAACTAATTACATATTAGGGGCACTCAAACTGTGGAAAGCACTGTAAGGTAATTTCCTTCCTTGTTTTTGTTTGGATGGAAGCTGTTTAATATGCATCCATAAGTTTTTATTTCTCCTCATTTTTGTTGTATTGCCTTTTAAATCTTTTTGCCTACATAAGAAAATTAGTGTTTAGGTGTTCATTAGTTATACAGGTCAATTAACGGATTCATTTATTTGAGTTCAAAAATTAGATTTGCAAATATTCTCCACTCTCTTCAGTTCTTTACTATTTGGAATTAGGTTTACAGTTGTGCATAAGTGAATGAAGTATAAACACAGCACATATGTGTTTTGTTGTGTCAGGAGAGTGGTCTTATAAAAACATGCTAAAAATATATGTGAAAAAGGCCAGAGCATGTCACTTTAGCTGTCAGAGATATACAGATATATCCATAAATTTCTATTTTCAGACTGACAACGTGGCATTATTAAGCCCAAAGTAAAATATTTAATTCTTTAACTTTTGTCAGCTAAAGGACTTTAATGTATTTTGCCTTTATGTGGCGACTGCAAACTACCCATGAATGTAACTCTTACGTTGAGATTTGGAATGTGGCTGCAAATTAAGTACTAAGTTGACTAGTGACTACACTGGTGCAGTGATGCATTGTCACCACATAACTGCATGATAGCCATTATGGTTACAGCCCACAGAGGCTCTTTTGGCTATTTCATCGCTTGGGTGGCTTTTCCTATATTCATCAGGAACCTCAGCCCACATTTCTGGATGACAACTCTCAAGAAAGTCTGGTTTTGGGATTTTTCTAGCACTTGGGATTTTTCTGATGTTTACAGTCAAACTACTATTTTCATTTTGTTCAGTCATCAACATACGAGTCCTTGATATCAGGAATCCTTACTGTTGATCCCCTGTCACCCTAAACGAACAGTATGCTACAGATTTCACCTAATTCCAGCTCTTGTTAAGGTTTTCATATGACCCATCTTTTTACAATGCTTCCTATAGGTAGTCCATATCCCCTCACTGTGGCATGTACCCCTTTTCACTTATGGTCTGGTATGGTCCAGAGGTTTTAGTCAGGCTTGAGGACACTGGTAAAAGATGCTCAATGGTGTGAGAGCTTCTGTTGAGCTGCTATTGAGGGTGCCAGATCTTCTGTGTTTGATGTCTTGGAATTGACTTACGCAGCGCTGTGTGCTTTTGCAGTGTTGAAAACTAAGGTTATTTTTTTCCTTTGTGGTACTTTGTTTAGCTTTTTAACAGGGATACCCCAGTTACATCCCCAAAAATGCACCACAGAGGTGGTCATTATTTTGGGAACTGGGCTCTGTGCTTCTCCAGGCTAGCTGGTGGGGAAAGGTTAAAGAATGAACTGCCCTGAGAGTAAAGCTGGGCAAAACAAATAATGTAGTACAACTATAGTATATTTGAGATATCTTTTCAGCTAAGCTGCATATTGAACATCTACATTTTTGTCATTATTATCACAAGTCTAACAACGTCTTGACACCAAATTTTAGTGTTTAATGTTCTTGTCATGGTGTTCTGAAGCTAAGTAAGAGCAGAGTGAAGCCTGTTTCAAAATGTTCGTCAAGAACTTCAGAGTGTTCTTGAGGTCAGTGGTCTCAGGAAATTTTACAGCTAGTCATATAGGATCAAATGTACAGGTGAACTGATACAGAATCAGATGCCATAAGGTCTATTTCTGCACCTTGTCACTCATGGGTGAGTTGATTAACCTTTCTGGACTGTTCCTCCAGTGGTATAGTGGAGAGAGAAGTATGCTGCCTTATGAAAAAGAGATTCACAGATGACTAATATTTTGAAAATGCTCTTCTGGCCACAAAAATTGAGGAATAATTTCCTGCTGTGTTGTAATTATTTCTCCCTTTATCCCTTTTCCAACTTTCAGAGGGTATTTTTTTCTTTTAGGTGTGTCAGAAAGTTTTTATTGATCTACTTAGTGAAGTGACAAAGTCTAAGTCTGAACTAGACAAAGTCTAGCTGCAAGATGTTGCTTTTATTGCCAGCTTCCTCCCCTTACCTTAAAATTTTGGGTAGTTCCAATCTGAAAAGCTCAGAAATACTACCTCCTTGAATTAATATTTTCATTCTTCATAGCCAGCTAATATGGCTTGATCAGCTGTAGAGGAAATAGTTGCTGTTCTACATCTACATACCAGCAGATAAGGATTTGTTAATCAGGGTATGTTCTGATGTATTGCTATAATTACTTACATATGATCACTTTTTAAAAACATAAGCAGGTAAGATACAGCCTTTCCTCTTCCCAGGCCTACACTTAATACTACAAATTGATAACTTTTGGGTTTTTGGGATTTGATTTTTAATTTTTTCTTTTTCTTTGCACATTAATAACACACAGTTCATGTGATATATGTAAGACAGAGATGATGTTCCTTGTCTTATCTAACAATAGTGCTGAAAGATTTCATTTGAAAATAGAAATATTCTAAACTGAGAACTTTACAGTTAAGCCAAAATCATAATTTTAATTGATTAAAAAGAGTCAAAGCTCTGGTCATGTAGTCACTTGTACACTTCATTTCTACTTCTGCCTAATCCTGCAGAGCCCTCTTTTTCCAATTACAACACTAAGCTAAAGCCTTAGAAGGACAGGTTGTCTGTAAGGTTTCACTATTCAGGACAGTGTGCATTTTTTTTTTAGATTTATGATGCTCCAGCCAGCGTCAGGGTCCACTTGTGATAGAAAACACATAGTGGGAATCCTGGGCTTGAGAAATTTGGATGGAACAAACAAGAGGGGCTATGGCTCAGACTGGGCAGCGTAGCAAGGCAGGGGGCAGCTCAGGGGCTCGCTGGAGCTCGCACAGGAATTAAGCTAAGCTGGGCAAAACACAGCTGAGCAGTGTTCTTATCAGTGCTAAACCAGTAAGTTTAACTGCAAAACTTCTACCATGGTAAAAAAATGATTTTGCTGAAGCCAAACCCAAATCCTGATGTTGATTAGGACTTAAACCTAGGTCTGAATACCAGCCAAGATATAATCCAGTGGTACATCTGAGGTCCACTTCCCCTTTTTAGATCCCCTAGAATATCTCTGTGGTGGCTCAGACTGTCTACTGAGGCTAACAAAACCACAATGTTGCAGATCCTTGAGACTTTCCGTATGTCTTCTCATCTGGTCTTTAGTTCCCTGTGCTTTCTGCTGGTTGTAATGCAGAAATATGGAGGCTTCCAAGAGAAGTATTAAATTTCCTGCAATTAGAAGAGAAAATTTAGTTTTCATTTTGTTGTAAAGTGAGGCTGAAGACAGAAATGCAGACAGAGCTCCATGAGCAATTTAAAAGTGAGCTGAGGACATCTAGGTTGTTAGATGGAATGGTCCAAAGGAGTGTGCAGCCAGGTACCTCTGTGATGTGGATGTAGCTGCTAAGAAAAGCTACAACTGAAGCATGATTCATTAGTGAATTTTAACACCAGGGTTGTCTTCTAGTTCAAAGAGCAAAACGCATTCTAAAAGGAGAATTTATTGACGTAGAGAAAGGTGCTACTTAATATTCAGTCATTGGCTCACAGTTTAAATTAAAAAATCTCATCATGTTATGTTCACTTCTGCCAAGTACCTTTTGATGTTCATTTTTAAGGTGGAGTAAGTGCATCTTTGATGAAAGCAGTATAGAGCAACAGCATGTTTTCTTAAAATTTATAAATATTTTAAGTTTATCTTACCTTCTCCATATCCCATACATTTATACAGCATACTTTTTCAGAGCAAAACAGAATTTTTGAAAAATAATAAAAAAAGAAGATTCATACCATCTTACAGGGGACTTGAACCATTTGTTGTTATATAGAACTTCAGCATACACAGAGGTAATGAAAATGGCCCACGAAATGTAAAACCATTGGTGTCCTGGCTTAAACCCCCCTATTCACAAGTGTGCTGTCCTCCTTTAGGCCGACTGGCAGTTACTCAGCAGGGCTGAGATGAAATCTGAAGAGGTGTTCTCTGTGCAACACGTGAAGTTTCTCCATGCTGGTCTCCTGTGCAGTCTTCAGCTGTTGAAGGTGGAATATCCCAGAACTTGGATGTCTGTTGCTTCCCTTTCTTCAATTAGTTGCCTCCCTTTCTTCAGTTAGTTTCATCACAGCCATTCTTGCTGTTTTCAGAATTGTAGGTACCCAGCACAAAAGCAAAATTTCAAGCAGAAAGGTCACTTAGTTGTCTTTTCAGGGAGCTGTGTACCTTTCCTCAACTGTTTAGATGAGTGAGAAAACCTCTTTTCATCTTCCATACTGCCAGAGTGGCACCCAATGGGGAGCATGGTTCATGAAAACTCAAGGTGAGTGTTTTGCAGACAAGTGCTGTGAAGAGATTCTGTTGTGTCAATGTTAAACCCAAAGTTTTTTCCAAGGTCTGACTCTGAATTCTGTGCAGTCCAGAGCAAAATTCTGTTCCTTGTTTTCCTCTCTTCACATGCACTTTTTGCACTACTTATCTGACAATTACAGCCAAATAACTGTACTATTAGAAGCAATGCTAATAGCAATAAATAGAATAAGAATCATATTAGCTATAATAAATGCAACAATGCTGTTATCCAGACAGAAAATATTAATCATTTTTCCATGCCGTGAGGGTACAACAAAATCCATGTAACTTCTAGATGGTCAAAAAACCTACTGTATCATCAAAACACATAATAAGAATGGAGAGGGACTGATGTCTTCAGGATCTAATACCTATAAGGAGTATTTATTCAGCTGTAAACCTTCTGACCAGGTGATATACATGTTTGTATTAGGTGTTTTAATAATAAACTCTGGAAAATTGCACCTGTCTAGAGCAGGTGAGTCTAGCCCCTGTCCTTACTAATATGTATTCATAGAAGCTGTAATTTAGCCGTAGAAATAGGAAAAGAAAATGGTACATGAAGGAATTAAAGAAATACGGTACAAGGATCTATTCAAAAAGCACCTATGATTTGTTTGTTTTCACACCATTTACAATGAAAAAATGTGCTGTGAATTGAATGAGGTAGTACTTAGAAGTAAACCCTTACTTCCTCCAGCCTTGCAGATCCACAAAAGTGCTTACAAATTTTTCAGTCTCATTGACCCACCTCCAGGGATCTGTATGCAATTTCTTCTTCAGCCTGAGTGTAAAGATAGAAAAGTGAGCACTGAAAATAAATAACTTTGAAAAAAGACATGAAAATATTTTGTACCAGTACAGACTGTATATCATTGTATATCATTGTGAAGTCCTTTCTCCAGTCTAAATTTATTTCTCCATATTAACCTCTAAACAGAATTTTTTTTCATGGCATCTTGCAGATCCTTTGGGTTGATACAGTCTTCCCAAGTCAGTGGCTGTAGCAGGAAGCTATCTAGTGCTTCTTTTTTTATCAGTTCTGACCTTATTTGGCTGCTTAGGGATGGCCAAAATACAGTATCTGCCCTAAGACTGCAGCTGGAGAATGATAATCTAATTTCTAATGACTCTACTTATGACAGTCAAAGTCATTATTCAAAGAACAGCAAACATGGTTCTTTATGCCTTGAAGTCAACAGGCCAGATTAAAGTGGGAATCCCCAAAGGGAAGTTATGCAATAAGTACTCTGTTTAGCTGCTTAGCCACAGAAACTACAGAACGACTGGATTGTGATCCACTTTGGAATTAAGAAAACAAAATGTACAAACAAAAATGAGGCTATCAACAATTGCATGTTGTTTTGTGTTACAGGCTATGCTTTGTTCAGACAATTCCATGTGATTGCTAGTGTCACCAGGGTTAAAGCTTTAACAGGATATTCCTTATAGGATTTTGTGCAAGCTCCCAGTTTCAGTGGGAGGCTTACACGGAGTCTATCAGACCCATAAGCAGCTGTTCTGTCTGTCCCAATGACTACTTACCTTGTTCCTCCCTAACCAGGGGTGAATCACAAAAAAGTTAGAATCATAGAATCACAAAATGGTTTGGGTTGGAAGTGACCTTAAAGATCATCTAGTTCCAACCCTCCTGCCATGGGCAGGGTAGTTGCTGCTAATTAGGCTCTTTTATTAATCTTTTTGTCCTTTTTTTCTTTTTTTTTTTAATTTTTCCAAAAGTAGCAAGCTATAAATAAAATGCATTAATTATCAGATATACTGACTGTCATTAGAAAGTGCATTCAGTTATGGCTGATATAGACCTCGATGGCTATGACAGTAAACATAGATTATCATAACAAATATCTGCAAAGTAAGTATTGATCCAAGACCATTTTCTGAAAACCAGCAATAACTGTGTTTGCCTTTATAGAGAATTATCAATATTTAACCCAGAAGATACAGCCTTTTAGGCTTTTGCTATCAGTAATCAATCACTTTTTGTTTCTGCATGTCATGCAGATTAGCACTGTTGACATTTTCCTGTTGTTTTTGATTTAAGGGATAGTCAGAGCTGTTCGTGTTTGGAATCCACTGGAGTCATTGCCTATATAGTTTCACATGAACCTCTGTATACCTTATTAATTATTTATTAGCATTACATGAGTGCTTATACATACATGTAGAAGAAGTATACCAAAGGAATTCTATAATCTGCAAAGATGAGATAAAAAGAGAAACAGTGTTGTAAAATGCATTGACTAGGATGGTTTGGGCTGTTGGCAGAATCAGGGATAGAGCTCTGATCTCCTCAGTTCTTGTCAACATGACTTAGTTGATATACTTATTGGATGACTGCGATTTCATTATTTTCCACACAGCATAGCCCTGTTAAAGAGCAAATAGAAGATTTGTGTTTGGTGGCTCATTGTCATGAACATTTTGCAAGTCAGTAATGGATTCTCTATTCCCTGAACTTTGTCATGACATGACAGTGGGTGTGAAGGACACTGCTGCAAATTTTCATGATACAGGAGTAAATAATAATCTGCCTCAGGAAGAAGTTATGCATTAAAACCATCAAAATTTGTTTTTTCCATACAAAAGTGGTTTTTAGGGGGAGAGGCAAGTGGATTGGGAGTTAAATTGTGTTGAAAGACTTACTGAGGCATGAACTTTTCAGGAGGCTGGTATCTCAAAGTAAGAATATGTGCTTTATATGTTCACCTATCAAACAACCTGGAGAAATGTAAATGATTATAAATCTCATTATAGACTGATAACATAGCATGCAATCTTTAATAACTATATGGGCAAAAGGAATAAATGTAGATCCCTTAAACATTTACTTAATTAGCTCATATTCCTGTTTTCTTCCAAAATACGTATTACATTTCTTTTATTACATTTTTGTATTGAATTTCTTAATGTAATTGACCTAAGGGCTTAATAAGTAACTAAATACTTGCAAATAAATGAAATAAAATACAAGCACAGAACTACAGTCAAGGCAATTTGTGGGGCCACAAGAGATTAGCTGTGTAGCACAGATCATAGTGACAGAAAAGAAGGCTGTAAAGGACTGGAAACTTTCATCTACTCCAGGAAGGCATTTGCCTGATTTGTTCTTAAAAAGCTTTAGTTTTTTAGTTAGAAACCATATGTCTTTTTGATATCTATTACAGTACTTCCCTACCTTTAGCACCAGAAAGTTTTTTCATCAAGTCTTAAGTTCAGCCACTCTTATTGCACCACAAGCCTGCCTTTCGGTTGTAGCCACCATAGACAAGAGTGTATATTATTTCTTTCTTTTCCATTTGAAGCAGCCTCTTACATATTTAAAGACTATCATCATTTTCCCTCAACCCTTTTCCCTCTCCACCCCTCTGCACCTCTGGCTCATGCAGTCTTTTCATCCTTAGAGTAAATAAACCCAATTATTTCAGTCTTGCTTCATAGCTCGTGTTTTGCAGATGCCTCATCATTGCTGTTTCTCTACTCTGGACTGTCTCCAACTTAGTACACGTGATTTTTTGAAGCGTGGTGCCAAAACCTAGGCAATATACTTCAACTGCTTCAACTCCAGCCTTATTAGTGCTGAGTAGAATGGAAAAATTCTTGTGTCTGATAATGTTTTTGCCATTTATATGTTTGTCTAACATTTGACTTTTTTTCTAATAGCATGCCGCTGCTCATTCATCTGCAATATATAGTCTGGTCTAGTTCCTGGCATCTATTCTGAAGAGCTATTACCTTGTCAGGCCTTTGCCATTTGGTATTTCCTCGTTGTGAAACTTGTTATTTCCCCACAAAGCACAGAGCTGCAAACCCGTCTAACTGAATTGCACCTTTTTTTTTTTTTTTGCTTCTAGACCATGTCTTTGATTTTGTCCTCCATCAGACTTGAAGAGATTCAATCTTAGCATCATCTTAGAAAGCAGCATGCTTTCAAAGACTCATCGGGCAGCTAATGCTGGCGGAGTGGTGTCTGCTTGGTCTGGAGTTAGGACTGTGGCATCTGGACTTCGATGATCCACTAATACCCGAGAGAATAGTTTTCTAATGCTTTGCTGAATGAATCTGTTTGTTAGTTACTGAGGGTATTTTTTTCCTAAACATAACGCCTGGAATCTATGTAGGTTTTGCTTTTGGTTATTTTGTTTCAAGATCAAGTGTCATGGATTTATAAACTCCAACTAGAAATTTCACAAAAAAAGCTTACACCTTGGGATAGAGTAGAAGCTGCCTGGTGTCTTGGCAGAGCAGGGCCAAATCTGCAGCGAATTGTAATAATATACTAACTGCTTAGTACTGCCACTAAAAATTCAGCATTCTGATCTTGCTCTCCACTGACAAATTCTATAAATCTTGCGCTATTTTTGTTTTTTTTCTAATTGATTAATTTATGGAGTTAACCAACCTGGAAAAGGTTTCAGATGGCATATTTGATTTTAATATTATTATTTCAGTATTTTAGATTTATCAGTTGGTTAACGATTAATGACAAAAGAAATTTGCTATCGTTCTGAATAAAGAATAAATTTATACTCTGATTGCAAACAATTTGTGAAAAGGAACAAAGGGAAGAATTAATCTAAAAAATGTTAATTCACTCAATTCCAATAGGACTTTTAGCTATCTTTTAAACCTTTATAGACCAGGCAACAGAAACAAATGTGAGAGCTTAATGCAGAGTCCAAAGAAAGTCAAAGGTAGAATCAGGGTTAGAATTTTTAGCTTTTATCTTTGGTTTAATGATGGCTCTGTTTTTTTTTTTTTTCACATTAGTTCATGTCTTTAGAGCCCTGGAGGATAAGGGTATGGATGGAGGGCCTTGGAAAGCCATGTAAATCTCAAACTGCAGTATCAACAGGTTCACCAATGAAGGGGAAAAGCGATGGGGACTGCAGCAATGACAGGCTGAGGCTTAGGGAGTGCAGTATTTTGCAATTGCTTTGTAATTTTGCCTTCGTGGTGTGATTACACACGATTATAATCCTGTTGCCCTGACTGTTAATTCCAGAGCGTTGTGTGCACACAGTGCAGCATAGATTGGGCATCACAAAGTGAATAGTAAATGCAGAACATAAAAGACTAAGCATCTTGCAAGCAAATCTGTACACCAGGCTGATAACATTATGAGACAGGGTTTTTATTTTGGACCACTGTCTTAAATGATGATTCTTTATGTAGATTTAGCAGCAGGAAATGCCAAAAACATGTAAGAGAAAAGATTATCTACAATCCAAATATTGGGTGCAAACAGAGAAAATCAAATAAAAAGAGTAAGCTTTAGTAGTATGAAAGACAAATTTGGAAGAAAAATATTGGGAAAGCTTAACACTATTGTTCCGTTTGTTCAGCTGTAGGTCTGATTTCATCAGTTCTCTCAAAAGCACAAATCAGCAATAAGCAAATCTGCAGTACAAGGGACTCAAAAAGGTCCACAGTAAAGTTTGCAAATTAAAATAAAAATCAAAGATGTAGTGTTATGAACAGTAGTAGAAGATGAATCCCAAAACACAGTCTGCCAAACCATGAAGTTTTTCACATAAGAGGACCAGAATAATAAACGGTAATTACACGTTACTGGGAGGTAACACTGCTGAGTTTCTAATACTCTAGCACAGGATGTTTGTGGCAGCAATTTTTTGATTCACCATATTTTAGAACAGCAGTATTAGGAAATCCTATAAATTATGGTTTACTAGTGTATGCTCACTCCTTTCTTTTGTCTTCTTCTCATTGGTTCTGTTGGACATTGGTATTTGGAGGAAAGATACTCCAGCTCTGAAAGAGAGGATGTTGCTGATTTTGTGGCAGTGGTTCTGTGTTGCTAGTGAACTGATCAGAGCTCTCTATATTATCTGTGTGCTTATTGTTGCACTTCTGTGCTTGCTTGTGACTCAGTGGTTGACTGCAATGTGAAAGCAAATTTTGTTGTTTTATTTCAACTTAAAATATCATGGGAATTGTCAAAGTGCTGTGTCTAGGCTAGTCACCATAGAAAACATCATTTGATAGCATTTGCTTTTCATCATCAGTTATGCTGTCTTTCAGATCACATTTTTGGTTTCCGCTTTCATCAACTATGACTCACTAAAAATCCTGCTTTGCCAGACTGGAGTGCTAGGCAGTTTGAGCAAAGACATTCCCAGCTCCTTCCTGGAGGCTGAACCTGTGGTTTTGCATTTCTTTTGTCTAAATATGGAAAGACTTAAGGCCATAGACCAAAGTCTTGGAGAGATGTACTGCTGTATGAATGTGAACTACACAGCATGTACTTGGGCAGTGTGACACCTCCCACAAATGCTGACTCTATGAGCAGGCTTTACAGGGTTGAGCCACACACGGACTACAGAGACATTTGTGATTCTGGTTACAATGCACAAAATCCTGGCAGCCAGGTGAATTCAGAGGGATTTGGTCCACAGAGCCTTCTATGTTCTGCTTTTTCTTGCCCCCAGGCAACTCTGCTTCTGCCTTCACCATGCTGCATTGGCTGTGGTCATCAAGGACTGACAGGTCTGTTCGTGGAGTAAGTGTGGGCTTTTCTGGTTTAAGCAGTGGTCTCTCTTACTTTGTACTCTTGTACATCAGCAGAAATTCAGAAGCTGCTGTTGTCCTAATCAGTGAGATACCAATTTCAGGTTCAAATCTTCAACCCCAAACTATTTATGCCTCTTTATTCTTAAAGCTGGTTTTCTGTGACAGGGGAGGACTGAAAACTAACTGGTTCTAGGTGGAGTCACTCATACCTGAAGTTTGGTTCTGCCATCATTAGTCCCAGCAGCAACCTGTCCTGGACAGCTGAGTTTGTGAGGCACAAAGAAACCCATGCACCTACCCTGCCTTACTTGTTTAGTTTCTCAGTAACTCCACCTTTCTCTGCAGTTTCCGGCCAGATTTCCTATGCAAGGATGTGTTTCCAAGGCATTCACATGAAAACCAGTGGCTTTCTGAACCTTTCTGAACCTTTTCCAACACAGAGCTTCCCATATTCCTGAAGCAGCAGTTGCTACCTATGGTGCAGTACCACCTTCTCCTCTTCCTACACCTGTCAAAAGCATCTTTTCAGTACTGTTTCATTTGTTTGAGTTATTTTTCTGGTTATGAATTCTTTGCTTGCTTGAATTGCTTTCATTCCATTTCAGTGAAAAACGGCATATTCTTTGGTAGCTTATCAGGCAATTCAGAAAGTTGAACCTCTACCTCCCAGAGTCCCATCTGACATACCATGCAGTAGAGACTCCCACAGCAATAAAAGGCTCTGAGCATCCCTTGCAGTGATCTTGAGCTATTTTTCATGCATCTGAAAATGACTAGAAAATATTTTAGGATTTTTTTGGTCAAAATTGTCATACCTTCCCCTTAGTCTGGATTTTTGCTGTCACAAGGCTAAAAAATAAATTAGTGGCATAGCTTGGGTGGGTTTGAGCAATGGCAGGGAAATAATCAGAGCACTTCACTGCAACACCGAGCAAGGTCGGTGTAACTATTTTCAGAATCCTATATGAAAATATCAGTATAAGTCTTGTACTTGTGCTCTCCATTCCGTACCTTAAAGTGTCTTGATCAAATTGCTGCCTGTGATTAGATTTGGTATCTGGGTTTATTTGTATTTTCATATGATGAAATGCGAAGCAAGAGCTTTGTTGTCAGTAGCTGTTAGTTATCTGTTCTGAGCCAACAGGAGCTTCTGGAGCTTTTGCTAAGCTTGTTACTGCTGCAACTTACTTTTCAGACATCTGTGTCTGGCAGGGTGCCTGCATCTCCTTAACGATCTGAAAAAAAGCCATTGTGAGTAAGAAAGGTGAAGCTGGGTGGTTGAGGGTTATGAAGATTTTACTGCATCTGCATCTGCAGCTTGGAGATTGATAGATCTGAGGATTTATTTTCTATTTTAAAAATAGTAAGTCAGAAGCGTATACCAATGCTTTCCTATCACTGACTTAATCGTGATTATTTCATCTTGAACTCATTTCAATGGCTTTTAGAAGACTAACACAATATATTGTGACAAAAAGGAATGAGTTCAACAAACATAATCAATTAAAATCAAATGGAAGAGGAAATCTAATAGATGCTGCTTTCAGCCTGCCTGTGAAGAAAAGGCTGCTCCCTTGACTCCTCTGATCCAAAGTTTCAAGCCCAGAGGCTATGTCTGCCCTCTGTAGTGATGCTCAGCTGCTGCACTGGGCTATTGTTCTTAACTGTTACTGTTTGGATATATTCTTTATTCTCACCAAGTCTTCACATTGTATTGGCCACATTTATATATTCATTGGAAACAGCACAACTATGGAAGGGTTGACCAAAGAGATTTACAAGGTTGTGTTTAGTTCTTAAGAGATATTTTTGAGACTTTCTCTGAAATCACTGATCCCAAAATCACCTCAACATACATTTCATACTCTTTCTATCATACAGTCCACACTCATGTACAATTTTATCTGTATATGCTCTATTACAGGGAGTTGAGAAGGTGTAATTCTGGGTCTTGTCTTTCCTCTCTGAATTACTGCTTTTCTTTATTTTTTATACATAAGTTTGCACTATTTTTCTTCCCCATGCTTTTTCTAAGCATTCTTATTTTATGCAAAAACATCTTATAAAATGCAACTGTACATGAGTACCACTTTGACATTAGACTATTTCTCTTTTTTGTGTCTTGTTATTACCTACTTCCTACTGTTTCATTTCCTAACAGCCGCCTCATGAAATAACAATATCCTTTATTCAGCTGTTTGTGCATGGTCTTTATGTTAGCTGGGTTTCAATTTCTGTAATTATAGCATGCCTGACTGGTGCCTTCCTTATCTTCTCAGCATTAATTTTCAAGAAAATATTTTTCTATTATGTGTAAAATGCTTGAAGATTTCCTTCTGAGAATATTTCATTTGTAACTGCATTTTCTGATTAGTTTATTATATCCAGGAGCTGTGTCTCTGTTCCCTTTTCTACCATCCACAACATAGATTGAAGACATACTTCTTTGTGTCTTACATTATCCCTGAAAACTTAGCTATTGAACAAGTGGTGGTGTTTTTTGGGGTTTTGTTGTTGTTGTAGCATTTTAAGATATCTAGAGCATCATAGATGGCAGAGAAGGAAAAAACTGTGTAGTCAATCTCATTCCCTTCTTGGTAATTCGGTTTTCATCTCCAATGACTTTTAATCTATTTATCTGCAAAGGATGATGCCAGCAACATACTTGAGAAAGAATGGCTTACACCTGGTTATACAGAAGTGTTAAATGTGTTTTTTGATACAGAAAGGTAATTTATTTCTCAAAGAGAAATAAATATAGATTTGCCATAATTTTGTTTTCAGCTAAGAACTGACCTTTAATTTTGATTATGTCAGTAAAACCTGAAAGATGGATATAGGTACCTAAAAGCAGTATTTAGGATCTGGACTTCTTGATTTCTTCACATATACCCTTGCTTTTTCTTGGATCAGCTTCAACTTTTGCTTCTGATAATACCCATTCTCCGTAAGTCACTTAATGCTTCCTTCTGTGTAGCCAGAAAGCATCCCAAAGACCTATCATACACTTTTCCTTGAGATATTTCTTGTGATTGATTGGCAATGGCTTTTAAAATTGACTGACAGCCACGCTGGAAGCTCACTGGCCTGTGTTAAATCACTCCATGTTTAACACTGAAGGAGAGGTGTGCCATGCCTGCTGGGAGAATATGGAGCTAGTATGATGATGACCTAAGGCAGACTAGAGCATTCACACCGAATTTTGTGTTGTTTTAGAGATGCAGTATGGAGCAGAGAACCTGAGTGGTCACTTCTCTTTCCTCCTCTTTGTTACATGAGGCTTATGTATTTCCTACCCTAAATGATGCCTTAGCCATGGCTTTTCGTTTTGACTTCATAGGTCTCTGGTGCGTGCACCCAAGTTCCAAGACTGCTGTTGGGTTATTTTCCCATAAATTTAATCTAAACAGAATTAATTTTCTTACTTTCCAGTCATACCATTCACCTCTGTCTGTTTAGTTGCATTAATATTTTACCTATCCTGATTTTCACAGTTTCCGATCTGTATAATTAGTTCACTTAACTGCAGTATCTGTTATTTCATCACCTCAATTAGCACTATATGCTGTAATCTAAAACCTTGGAATTTATCCCAAGTACTATGTTGCTTTCCCAGGCTCATTCACAAAAATGAGTTGAAATATAATTTAGTTATGATCCTGATTCCTTTCATTGAATCATAGAATAGGCCATATTGGTATGGACCTCAAAAGATCATCTGTTCCAACCTTTTGTGGGGAAGGGAGTTCAGGTGAGATTACACAGCAACCTGTCCAACTGCATCTTGCAAACCTCTGGTGGTGGGGACTCTACCATGTCCCTGGGGAGGTTGTTCACTGGAGTGAATGAGTGCATTGCAAAAATATTCTTTCTTATGTTGAGATGAAATCTCTCCTGGTACAACTTGCACCCATTGCCCCTTGTCTTCCATGTGGCTCCTTGTGAAGAGAAAGCCTATGTGTTCTTTGTAGATGACCTTTAAGTACTGGAAAACTGTGATGAAGTGACTCCTGAGTCTCCTCCAAGGAGAAGAGACCTGTTTTATTTCCTCATAAAGTAGGTTCTCCAGCCCTTTTGTCATCTTCATGGCCCTCCTTTGGACCTTCTCCAGTCTGTCCACATCTTTCTTGAACTGTGGGGGACCAGAACTGAATACAACACTCCAGGTGCAGCCTGACAAGTGCTGAGCAAATTGGGATGATCCCATCTCTATCTCTGCTAGTAATGTCCCTGTGGACGCAGCCCAGGATCTGATTTGCCCTTGAAGCTGCAGCAGAACTCTGCTGACTCATGTTCAGCTTCTTGTTCAACAGAACAGTGCCAGGGCCCTGGTGGGTGGCTGCTGTGGCTCCCCAGCTGCCTAGCTTGTGCTGGACAATTCGGTTATCCTGACCAGATGCGGGCCTTTACATGTGTCTTTGTTAAACTTCATACTGTTCTTGCTAACCCACTCTTCCAACCTGTCCAGGTGTCTCTGTAAGGTGGGTCTCCCTTCTGTTGTGTCCACCTCACTACCCAGTTTGGTGCCATCAGCATACTCGCTGAGGGGGCTTTCAATCCCATCATCCAAGTCATTCATAAAGACAGTATCAACCCCACTTGTGACAGACTGGCAGCCTGAGGAAAAAATCTGTAGTATTTCTCAACCTGTACTTCTGAAAAGTCTATACCTATCAGGCTTCCTTTTTCCACCACCATATTTAAAGTATAGTCAGTTAAGTAAAATACACTGCAGTTTATGCTAGGTGAGTTTGGCTGGTGAAAGGCAAGGGAGGGAAGGATAGATCTGTTCCTAAGATCTCTCAGCAAGACAAAGGTAGGAATAGCTAGGAGGACTAAAAAAATGCTATTTTCTTTCAGTTATTGGTTCAAGAGAAGGCTTGCTATTAGGCAATCCCTTAGAAGGCTTGGAGCTGGGAAATTGTTCAATCGCCTAGGTCATTTTGTTGATTATGTTGAGACGTGGGTGATTTAAGACATCCTTAATTTCATTTTCTGGGAAAAGAAGGAAGTTGATTTATATTTCTGTTCTGGATTAAGTCATTTATGTTTACTATAGTGTCAGAAGTTCTCAGCTGAGATCACATCCTGTCTGCAGGACAAAATAAAAATACATTGCCTTAACTTCAGTGCCAATGGTGTTACAGACTGAATAGCATGCTCATGTCAAACAGCTTGCCTAAGGACAGAGGACAGGTCAATGGCAGAGGTGTGCACAGAGCTCTAGTCTCTGTCTTCAGCTGCTGCCCCACACTGTCTGATGAAAGCTGATGGTACTAGAATAGGGCAGTTGCTGTCCCCAGCCTTAAATGCAGTTTCACTGCAGATAATTGTGGGACCTCCCCTGGTTTGTGTCCTTCCTTGGAAAATAACAAGGTTTTGTAATCCCCAGCTGCACCTGTTTCCCACAGGCAGCTTTACTTACATGTGGCAGCATATCCATAAATTCTGCAGTTACGTTCAGTAAGTTAAACTTCCTCCTTCCAGAGCTCGTTCCTACAGCTCTGCTCTTACCCAGATTTTGGAGAACATTTCCCTGTGCTGGGAGCTGTGGTTTTCTGAATACATGACTTCAAACCGCAGTGTATATGGGCGGCACCTTTTTCTTCTAAAAGTCACTGCTGTTTGTCTAATAAGTTTTTTTCCTGTGGGAGAAATAGAAATGCCATGCTTCCTAGTGGAGTGGTTTTTTTTTTTTTTTGTTAATTTTATTTTATTTTTTTGTGGTTTTGACAAGTAAACAATGCAAAATAAAACTGAGTAGAGCAAAGCACAATTCCTGTGCCAGGCATTTTTCTGTACAGGTTGATGAAGTACTTTTCAGGGTCATAATCTTCAGTTACCTGGTACACCAATTCCCCATTCCATTTAAAAATCCTGGCATTACTGTAATGAATGAAGAAGCACTTATTTCAGGGATCAGTGCTGAGGTCTTAGCTTCCTTACTGTGTTTAATTAAGAAGATTACTTAACATTTGTCTACCTAAAAGAATAAGAAGGATCTCATGTGCTCTGTTTCAGTTGTCTTGGAGGCTGTTGGCCAAAGGCCAGTGACCTTTCAGTAGTGATGGCCTCCAGTGCTCTTAGAAGCCCTCCCCTTAGAGCACTGAGCAGATGATGATAAACTTCCTCTCCTCTCAGAGCAGTGATAAAGCAGTTAGGTGCCACATTCTGACACTGCTATGACTCATGTCACCTCTGGGCTGACAGAGGTATACAGATCACTAAGCATTCCCTTTGTAGGTCTCTCATAGTAATCAGTCTATTTTTAGTCATTTTTTTTTTCTTTCCTAAAAAATAAAAAAATAAGATCAGGGAAATTTAATATATTTTTACAGTAAGTCTCTGTGAAGAGACTGGGAATTTTGTTTGGCTGCTGGGTTATCTTTATTTTTCAGAGCAGCCTGAGGACACAGACTCAAGTACTGCAAATTCCTGGGACAAATTGTGCAGTTGAAAGAGGAATGGGGAGTCCCTCTGCACACCTTCCCCACCCACAAATCCTCTGTGCCCAGGGGGCGCTAGGGGAGGGAGTGGCAGGGGATGCAAGGCTTTTGAACTGTCAGACAGGTGGCATCCTCAGAAGTAGCCTGTCACCATGGCAGTCTGCATGGGAGAGATGGCATGAGCAGGAGAGCGCTCCAAAGGACCTGCCGCCCTTGTGGAGAGCCCTGGGTAACTCACACACAGAACATTGTGCGTGTGGTTGTGAGCTGGAAGGCAACGTTGCCAGTGTGGCAGTGCAGCATGACTGTACTGCCAAATGAGGGGAATAATAAACCAGCCTGGAGAGAGTCATGGTGTGCAGACCATGTTACATTACCACTCTTAGAGCTCAGGTGTCCTTCTGCACCCTGGTGTCTTGTACATGTGAGTCACAATGGTAACCTGACTGCTTTGCTTACACAAGGTCCTCAGAGCCTGTGTGGGATGGCAGACCTAGGGCAAAGCCTCTCTGTTCTTCTTGAAGGGGTCGTGAGTTTCTGCAGGACAAATGGCAGAATCTAGACTAGCATTGCTTTTCACAGAAACATTGCACTTATTGTTCTGGCTTTACAACATGGAGAAACAAAAAGAAGTACAGTATGATGAATACAGTGGAAGAGCTGATGTTCTTCAGGGAGCAAAATACATGGGAGACACCTTGCTGTTTCTACCAAGGCAGTTTGTCAGGTTTTAATTTTTACATCTCTTTCTTGGTAGAATTGCTTGCTGGGCTGATAAAAAAATATCTGATACACATCCCCATACATTCCCCCTCTGCAAGGTACCTCAAGAAAAGAAAATGCACACTTTTTTAGGCAATTGTCCCATAAGTGGCTTCATTACCTAGTGTGCAGTGCTAACTCACACACCAAGTCGAGGTATTCCTTATTCCTTTATTCTAGTTTGTGCAAAGTAGGGAGCTAGGTGGTAACCCACAAACGCCTGCCTCCCCAACTGTCAAAGCTGCACGCTCTTTACACAGTTTTGCATGCAAAGACATCAGCCTTCACTGGCTACAGGTTATCCAGCTTCCTCATCACTTTGTACTGCGTTTCCCATTTGTCAAATAATTCTCTCGCTTCTCATATTAATTTGTTCACATGCTCAGTCTGAACAACTCTTGGGTCTGGGGGGTTTCTTGAGCCAGCGATCTATGAGTCAGTGGTCACCATCTCCCCCTGCCAGAATTACCTTTCCCCTAGTTTTGCTGAGATCATTGCCTGTGGTGAGCTTCCTACCAGCTCATTTATCTTGTGGAGATGCTTCCTTTGTGAAGTTCCTTGTCTGAACAAAAGAGTGTGCCCTTAGCAGAACACACCAAGTGCTTGTAACCTGCGTTATCCCTGCACAACTCGTTCGCTCCAACTGCCTCACAGTCAAACCTCCGATAATACTTCAATTCCATCAACCTCCCCACATCACAGTGATCCTCATTCTGGCTGCCTAGACCTGAACTGAGTTCTGGGTGAATTGTTTAATGGACAAAACATATATCACTTTAATAACTGAGTAACCCATCATCAACACAAAGGGTGCCTTAGCTCCTGCACTTGGATACAGTGAAGTTGTAGAAAGCCCTGAAGAAAGCTGGTGGGGCCATGGGGAGGGGAGGAAATAAGCTTGGAAGTTGTGATGAGATACTTATCCAGATTTCCATTCTGAGGTGTGAGTAAGAGTCCTCAGTAACTATTTTAGGGATGAGTTCCTGGAATACCTGATGGTCCTGTGCTGGAATTTGGTGTTTTGATGACAATGCTGACTTGAAGAAGTCCACACTTCTGAAACTACAGGATTCAGTTTTCTGAGTCATCTCCTACAATATTGCAAAGAAAAGTGGACAAAATTATGTCTGCTTAGTGGCACAGATATCAATAGGGTTGCAGGATTTGCTAGTTTATGAGTTTAAAGCTGGCTTTGATGTCTCAAATTCTACTTGATCAAAGTTATGTGTTGCAGTCCTCTGCTGACCCTTTCTTCAAAATTTACTGCTGAAAAATAGTTAAGTAACAGGAATGTTCTCACTTATTACTTACTTGGTTATAGTATGCTCATCTTTTGTATGAATTAAGATGTTTTAAAAACATGTTGCATACTAGATTACTTTTTTTTTTTTAATAGCACTTCCTGCATATATTGGTTTCTAGATCAAAAAAAAAAAAAAAAAAGAAAAACCTTGGAAAGTGTGGACCTCTTTTGTTGTATTTGAATAAAGATTTTTGCTTCGGGACATCTCAGGTAAGCACCAGTACTATAAATGCTCAGAGTCATATATTTCTCTGTTAACTACCTATCTAAAAAAGCTCAGGATTAATTCCATTACAAAAAAAGCTGAAATAGGGGATACTTAAAAATTTGCTTCCTGCAGTGAATATTCGATCTGCTAAAGTGTGAAAGACTGTATGTTATGAGAAAAAGCATTTACTTTTGAACAGTTTTTAGGCACTTCTAGTATTATTTATGTTGTAATGCAAAGGGGTTTTTTTAGCATACCATGATCCTGAATGTTGAAGGTACAAGTAACACTTTGGAACTAGATTCCAGCTTTTAAGTAAAACACCTGATTTTATTTGGTATTCCTTTTGGACTGACCTAGGAAAATGCTGCCCCTCTTTCAGCAGCCCTCCTATCGATGTCACTTGTGCTGGTGGCAAAGGGTCTTAGAGGCCTGTTCATCCTACTGCTGATTACCAGCAGTAAGTGAACCCCAGCTGGATTAGCAGCCCTTTCCATGGTGCAGAGGGAGGGGAGGATCTTGCACTGTTCCTGCTTATTTCTTCTTCATTAGGGGTCTGGAACTGTTCTAGAAACCTTCAGCCCTTTCAGCCCTGTAAATGGGAGCACTGCATCAGGCAACTCCTTATTGTACAGACATGATGCAGAAGCAAGGCCTTGGGTGCCTAGTTGAGGATTTCACAGAATCACTGAGGTTGGAAGGGACCTCTTGAGATTCTGTAGTCCCATCTTGCTCAGTGCAGGGTCAACTACAGCAGGTTGACCAGGACTGTGTCCAGTCGGCTTTTGAATCTCTCCAAGGATGGAGACTCATAATCTCTCTGGGCAACCTGTGCCGCTGCTCAGTCTCCCTTGAAGTAAAAAAGTGTTTTCTTGTGTTTATATTAGTGTGTTTTGGTTTGGTTTTTTTTTTTTTCCAATTTGTGCTCATTGCCTCTGGTTTTCTCAGTGGGCACCAGTGGTAAGAGTCTGTCTCCCTCATCTTCAAGCATAAGATCCCCTGGAGCTTTCTCTTCTGCAGGCTGAACAGCCCCAGCTCTCTCAGCCTTTCCTCATATTGTTACCAAAAATCATAACCGGGAAAGCTCTCTGTGCCCAGTGACAGTTTAGAAAAAGGACATTGGTTTATTGCAGCGCTGGGTGCACGGGGGATCTTTCCTCCTAACACGCACACCAAGTTACTCCAGGGTACACATCACATACAGCAGAGAACTTGCACATTCACAGTACGTCACACATTCATTTTCATTCACGCACAGGACTGGTTACAAGTTCCTCACTTCTGACGCAAATCAGTGGCAGCCTCAGGTAGCGCTGCTGAAGGGTTTTGCCAACTAGCCGTGCTCCCCGAGCGGGCTCTGCCCTCTTTCAGCGGGGCTATTTGAGTTGGAGGTTAACATCTCCCATGACCACAATTACCTTTATTCTACTTTCAACTAATTTTCTGTGGGTTGCAACACCTTATCAGTGTGTCTTCTCTTGTGGCCAGAACTTTCTCACTTGGAGGCTTCTTTCTGCATAATTTAGAAAACGGTGTTCTTTTCCCATCTGTTCTTTGTTCCCCAAGGCTGAGTCCCTTGATTAGAAGTCCTTTCATTCAACAATTTTTATGACTTTAGAGGGTGAATCAGCTTGAACTGAGCTTTGTGCACATATTTGTTCAACATAAAGTTAAATACTAAATCAGAGTTTGTTAATTTGGGAGTTTAAGCAACAACTTGAGAGATGCTCCTATCCTGTAACTGTGTGAGTGGCCTTGCACTGGACTTGCTTCCATATGTCCATCTCTCTTTTTTACTGGGAACACCAGAACTGGACACAGGACTCCAGATGTGACCTTACCAGTACTGAGTAGAGGGGAAGGGTCACTCCCTTGACCTGCTGACAATGCTTTTCCTAATGAAACCTAGAAAGCTGTTGGCGTCCTTTGTCCTGAGGCATTAGATTTGCACCTGAGGCTGCATTAGATTTGCTGTTTTATACTTGAAAAGCAGCACCAGCCTGGGCACAGGGAGACCTGCCCAGTAGTCAGTGCTGTGACCAGCTGTTGAGAAAGCTGTGCCATGGAGTTGAAAGCTTATCTGTGACATGAGCTGATTTCCAAACGCAGAAGGGCTTACACTCCTTCACATTGCTGTTAGGACACTCCAGACACCACAGAAAGCAGCTCAGCTAGCAGAATATAAGCCCTAGGAGGCAAAGCCTGAGAAATTAGTTATATTTAACTCTGTGAAATAGCTCTAATGGCCATGGCAGATAGGACTGTTATGTTAGCCTGAGACATTATTATGTTTGTGTTTTTTTCTCTTTTTTAAGTGGCTGCCAATGTGAGAAAATATGTATTCCTCAATTTAAAATGTAAAGAAAGAGAACCATACATGTGGAAGGAGTGTTGGTTTTCCTGGCAACCAATAAACTTAGAATTCTCTGCTGCAAATCAGCCATGCACACGCAGATGTATTGTCATTACTTACCTGAACATCTTTCCTTCACCTACAGTAAATATAAAAGTGTTGTACGAATGCATCTTCACACACTTCCCTGCTCCATGGGATCAGAAGTGTAAGTCTTTTAACATTATTACTTATTTTGGGACAGAAGGAAATAGCAGAGTAAAACATACTAATCTTTTCTGATCTTAAAAATTCTGGCACCCTTTTAAGAGGCAACAGATCTTTAAATCCTGACGATGACTATTTGGGACCTTTTGCAACAGAATTAATGGACTGTGGGCATTCTGCCATTCCAGGGCATCACTGCCAAGTTCAGCTTTAAAAAAAAAAAAACTTCACTTACCTGTGTAATACTTTTGCTTTTGCTCATTTTTCTCAAGTGAATATAATATATATGGTGTTTCCTCACTGCCATGAAAAGAACCCAGCAAGACTTTTGGAGGCTTTTGGAGTGAAAGCTGACCTGACGGTTTTATGAAATGAACAAACATTTCATTGTTTTTTAGATAACCTGGAGCTGCAGCCACTATAACTCAAGATATAACTAATCTCTTCTCTGTTTCTAGCAGTGTTCTCCACCAGTAATTATGATACATACAGGAATTAAAAAAATTATCAGATCTTAAGTTAGATTATTGAGTAGCAGGAAGGCTATAGTAGAATTTTTAACTTGCACTTTAACAAAAATAATATTTTAAAGAAAAAAGAATGGAAAAAATGAGAAAAAACATTTAAGGAAAAAAATAACATGTAGGAAAAAAGTTTAATGATTATCATAACAGAGGACCTAATGAACAAGTTATAAATACTTTTTGTGGTGAGATTATGGTTGTTTAAGAACTTGATTTACCCTAATGTGGTCCAGACTTCCCTGAGCAACTAGAAGCATAATGCAGTCATACAGAAATGTGACTAAATAGTCTTTTTTAAAGGCTTAGTTTGAATTAAAACATAAAAACAACTGAGGTTTTCCATGTGAACTGACTGAGTAGTCTTAAAATGTCATCCTTTAACTCAGTTCTTAGCCCAGAGGGACTGATTTGTGATGAGAGACAGGTCTGTGCTTGGGAGATATGAAGACACAACCATGGGAAAAGCCTTACAGAACACCACGCAGGGAAAAGGTAAACCAGACAACACCAGGATTTCAAGTCAGAAGTCAGCTTACTGATGAGAGGAGCCTTCAGCATAAGGGAAATGGCTTGATATTAATAATACATAGCTGAAATACAACCTTCAGCAAAGTCTGGTCTGTTACCACAGAGACTCCATGCTGTAGCTGTTCTTCCTTGTCTGTGAGCTATATAAACAAGTGCCACTTTGGTTTTCTAAACATCAAGGAATAATGAACTGGTATAAGTGGGAAAAGAGAACTGGTTACAGATCATTCTGAATGGACTGATTTGGGGACCACAGCCTGGATGTAAAAGCATTGAAGGCTAAATCGTGCCCCTGATGCTAAGAACCATGTTTGTGGAAGAACCATATCACTGAGTATTACCAATTTTGCCTAGATTGTGAGTGTCATGTATATAAATATTAGTTAGATTAGCCAGAGGACACAATAAGAATTTATGTTTCCTTTATGCCAGTTTTGTGCTGTCTTTAAGAAAACACACGATGCTTATTGGCATAGAGCACATTGGTTCAAAATACCTTGAATAAATACAAAATAGCAGAATGAATTACAAGGGTGCAGTATTTTTAGTTCTGTATCAACAGCCTGAAGGTTGGATTTACAGTGCTGTAAAGCTCTGGTCTGAGAGCAGAGGCAGATTGGCACGTGAAGCTGAGGGACAGGGGATGCAAGCTGGGATATTTGGCAGCTTAAGCCCAGTGATAGCTAGTTGAACAGAAGGAAATTATAAATATGTAATATGAAAGTTGGAAAGATAGCCATAAAGAGAGGCATATTGATAGTGCTACCTCCCAAAGTTAAATAATGGGGAAATAGCAATATCAATGGAGGTAGCCTTTGCACATTTGGCTCTAGGTGTCAGAACAGTCTGAAAACCCATGTGTGGTGAGTTGATCCTGGCTGGCAGCTGAGCCCTTGCCCAGTTGCTTGCTCACTCCCCTGCAGTGAGACAGGGATAGAATCAGAAAAGCAAAAGGGAGAAAACTTGTGGGTCAAGTTTAGTAAGTGAAGGGGAGAAAGGAGAAAAACCCAACGTGATGCAAAGATAGTCACTACAGGTTGTTGCCCAACTAGTCTCTGAGCAACAGCTGCCTGGGAAAAACTGCACCCAGCTTTACGTCTGAGCATGATGTTATATGGTGTGGAATGTCTCTTCAGTCAGCCTGGACCAGCTGTCCTGGCTGTGTTTCCTTTTGGGCTCTTTTCCACCCCTGACCTACTCACAGTGGGAGCAGAGTGAGACAGAGAAGGCCCTGATGCTGTGCAAGCACTGTCCAGCAATTGCCAAAATATTATTGTGTTAGCAACACTGCTTTTGTTAAAAATCTAAAGCACAACACCACACAGACTGCTGGGAAGAAAATTAACTCCAACCCAAGCAGACCCAGTACACTCTCTTAAACAGACTATTAATGAAACCAGTACACAGGACGGAGGAAAGGGCTGGTCATGCTGAAACAGCATGGCTGGAAGAGAATTCTGGATCAAAACCTTTGGACATGCCAAAATACTTAAGTTCACTTGTAAATTAACTTATAAGAGCATTTTCTACACTGCTTCACTAAAGGTGGGTTTCAGGCTTGTGTAACAGCTTGTGGGACACAGTCTTTAGACTTTCTCTGCATTTTTCACAAACGCTTGAGTCCACAAAAGGTGTATTTTTGAAAAATCTTTACTGGTGGAAAAGTTGCTCCATTGGTAAATGCAAAAGTACTGCTCTTCATCATGTTGAATGTAGGTTTAAGTACAGTGAAGGGTCCACTGCAGCCAGATCAGGTTTTGGTTGTCTTGTAGGTCTAATGAGAAGTTCAGTTAATTGTCCGTTCCACATTCACAGGGTGTAAGTTTGCTTTTGTGCAGGGCCAATACTTGGTCAATGATTTGAACTGGTTTTGATTGATGCTCAAATATCTGCTTGGTGGTAAAGGGTTTATATTGTTGTAACATGGTGGAGCAGAAGACCAAAGAGTATTTTTAGGAACTGAAAGGTGAGTTGGACAGGTGGGTGGACATGTATATATCATTTGACTTCAGGTGTCAAGTCCTTCCTTTTCATCCTACTCTGCCAGCTTTTCCTTGGCTCTAACAGAAGATTTATTTTGCTTTGTTTTGCTATTTGTTTGCCTGCCAATGTGTACTGTAATAAATGAAGTATTCCCCTCTTTCATGCTTCTAAAACACATTATTTCAGTAGCATTGTTATCAATGCTTTAGTGATCTATGATTAACTCTCGTAAGCTACTTTTTTCTTTAAGTGAGTTTTTGTTTGCTTGTATAACAAGGTGCTTTTAAATGCAAATAGGAATAAATAAAGCAAATATTCTGACATTGGCCTGATAGTATAAACACTCATGCACTTTCTGAGAGATGTTAAGGGAAGCTCCCTCCCTGAACAGCTAGATCTTCTGGTTAGTTGCTGAAATCCCTAATGGAAATGCAGAAAGAATTGTTCTGTTTCACAGGACTCCCCTGTTTCCACTGAGCCATTATTAATTTTGTATTATCTATTAATATAAAGTGATTTAAAACAATCTTCTGAAACCTTGTTGTACACATAACAATGAAAAATGGGTTAACAGTACAATGCACCACACTTTGAAATGTTTATTTTAATGTAAACTTTTTCCTTCTCTAAAAGCATACTTATCCTCAATATATAAGCAAGACAGAAAACCCCAAATAAAATTATGTATTAAAAAGAAAATAAGTTGAATTATTCCAGAGTGCAGGTCTTGATACTATCTTTCTCTCTTATCTTTCAAATTCTCCATGGCTTAACCTCATTTCTCAACTTCTGATTTGTATGTTTCTTGCCTGTCATGACAGTGGAGTGGACAGAATACATCAAATACCAAAGTTATCTTCAGCTGTACTCTATGCAAGAAAGGATCTTCTTGTAAGAGCTCTACAGAAGCTTGGCAGAAGCTCAGACACCATATCCACAGCTTCAAAGAAAGGCTCAGGCCTTGTATTACCAATGCCTTGAGGGAGAAGCACCATCCCAATTTGTTCCCACCCAAGAGTGGCAGAGGCTGCTTCTGTACTGGAAAGAATTTGAAATTGCCTGTAGGAATATTAGCCTTTGTCAAAGACCTTGTAACAAGCTGGCCTTTCTGGACATATAACAATCTTTTCTTTTTCTCATCTGTACTATATTTCCATTCTATGTTTGATGCTGTGTACCTGCCCATACGTGGGCACAGAACTGAGGGGACTGTATTTTAACTATAGCGTTCTGCAATGATTTCAGCTTATGCACTTATATCTTCAACCTTTTTCTGCCTTGTCCCTGTGCCCTTATAACAACAAAACCCCTCCATATTTTACAGAAAAAGAAAAACCTAAAATCCTTTAATTTTTAGAGAATGCCTCCTTAGTTTCTTACTGAATACCAAAATGAAGGATAATCCAAATTTAGATTAATTGAATTACTGAAAAATCTGAATTATTTTTGATTGCATTGTTTTCATTAACGTTTTCCTCAAGCCATGAATCATTGCGCGATTCAGAGAACTCTGGTCAGTGCCGAGTGTGCTCCCTTTCTGTTCTTTCTAGCAGGTAGCCAAGTAGTTTGGTCAAGGATGACACTGCCAGAGAAAAGCTACAAGCCTCACAACTGTGTGAAAAGGACAAGGTGCTGGTGACATTGTATTATGGGACAGAGGACAGTAGCTGTGGACAACAGGCAATGATCAACATGGGGTGAAGTTTGAAAGGATCCATCAGTGGGTAGCAGTCTCAGAAGGTTTCAGAATCTTTCAGCAGATCCTGTGAAGACAGCATTAAATGAATGAATGCTTAATGTCCTGTATAATTTAACTATTATGGCTTCCTTTATAGCTTAGGAGCTATAAAACATTTAATCAGTTGTTTGTTACACCATTAGACCTCACCTTATGTCACTAAGTACATAAATAAAGCATTCTGTTAGTGTCATTTTAGTGGTGTCACTCTACAAAGCATATGACCCCTTTGCAATAATCACATGTCCTTCAAAAAGTGTTTGAAGTCTCAAAACCTTTGGCAAAACTCTTGAGGAGAGTAAAGAGAACTTTTAAAAATAGGTCAAAACTAATGAAGAGTTTGCAAATTCAGTGGGAGTAAAAGCTCAGTTTTGTCTTTGTGAAAGGTTAGTAGCTGAACACCATGTGGCTGTGTACTAGGACTGTTATTTATTATGTCTATGGATCATATTAGTAACCTCTATCAGTCTGAAGATTGTAGCATTGGGGCTAGGGTGGCCAAGTTCCAAGTTCTGAGGAACCACCTCCCTCTCTGTGAGCAAGCCAGCATCCCATATGAGTGAAGCAATGAAGAGAAGCATCCCTCAGGTCTGGGAGAATGCCTTAGCACCAGAAGGTGAAAGCTGCTACTTAGGAAGCTTTGCAGTGTCTGGGGCAGAAAAAGAGAAAGCTAAACCAGGGTCACTGGTGTGAACCAGTCATGTTTTTGGAAACCAGTAATAAAATAAATGGAAGTATTCACTGCTGGCATAGAATAAGTAGTGGTACAAAGATAAAATGTGTAGAAGACGCAAAACAAGATACATGGTTATTAAGCCTTGGTACTTTTCAAGGTGACCGTGAATTTAGTTTTGAAGGCAAGGCAGACTTTTGCAGCTCTGTTTTCCACATGGCTTTTCCATAAGCAATGTCTAAGCTTTGTGTTAGTCATATTTAGCAAAGAAAATCTTCAATGCTTACCCGTCTTTTTTTCATGAGCAAATTATGCTTACATTTTCATAAAGCCATCTTTTATAAAAGATTGTGTATTACCAGTCAGTAGATTAATATTACTACATTTTAAGAGAATTTTTTTTTAAGTCCTCTGTCAAATTTTTATTTACTTCTTGCTTAGGTACTCTTCCTGACTAACAGAATTATTGAAAATAAAAGGTACCAGGAAAGTAGCTCTCTCCAAAGCTTTATTTCTGTTTTTGCAAAGATATTGAATGGATTCTGCAAAAGCCGTGTCAGGTTTCCAGTATATTGTGTATTAGTTAAGCTATAATTCTTCCTGCCCATGTTATGCCATGTTATTTCTTGATGAACTCTTTGGTGCTACCCAGGCAAAGAGAAGGGTGCCAGTAGGTTCAGTTCAGTAAGTCTACAGCACTTCTGCTTGCATCACACTAAGGAAAATGAAAAAAATGTCTTTTCTTTGCAAAGAAAAACATTATTTTAAAAGATATTTAGGCAGTATTTAAAAATTCCAAGCAAAGTCCTATTCATTAGAAAGTCTATGAAATAATTACTATATAGGGTTAACAACACAGCAGTGAGATATGAAGGCTGACGGTTAAACTGAGCCTTGTTAGCCTTGATTTGGGTTCCCTTGTCAAATTCTCAGTGATTAACTTAATCTCACATTTGCATAAAATCAGTAGAAGATCCAGCACAGTTTCTACCTTTTATTTGCTTGCACTTTTTCAAAATACAAAATATTTTTAATCTTGATTATTCTGAAATGATTGACAACTATCAAGTTGGCTGTGAAAAGTGTGCAAGAAGGTAACAAATGAAAGAGGAACTAGTCAAGCTGCAATGAACTTTTCAAATGTCTGCTTCCATTCATCAAGGGAGGAAAAAAACCTCTGAGATTTCCACTGTGAAAATATCTGGGTTTTTCTTGAAATGTCACTGAAAAATAATGTTCCTATGTGTACCATATATACTGGTGCATTTCTTCTCTTGCTCTTGCATGTGTGAATGCCTCAGTTATCCCCATGAAATCCATTCACTGTGATAACTGCCTTTGGCATCACTAATGACATCAGCAGTACTGTCACCGAAATCGGGAATAAGAAAACCCCTTAACACTAATCTAGCATTAAGAAGCAGGCATCCCTTTATTGCACAGCTGGATGCATGGGGGATCGTTCCACCCGTGATGATAAAATCATTTCATGAAAGGAAATAGTAAAAAATGGCTAGAACTGACCTTCAACTTTTGGTCCAAACCTAAAGTATTAGTCTCAAAATTTCAGCACAAGGAAATGTAATTATAAAGAGCATCAGCAGATGCTACAGAGCCATTTTCAGAGTTCTGCACACTCCCCAGGCAGGAAAAAAACTCACATCAGAAGAAAATGAGATGAGAGATGGAAAGAAAGTAAGCATGTGCCTCAAAAAATGGGTCCCTATAGGCTGCTGTGCATATATAAGGCAGTAGATAAAACCATGGTAATTTTGATCTCTCTTCTTCCTTGGAATAATTTCTTTGTTTACTGAATTTAATTTTTGGCTCCTAATTCATGTGAAATTTCAGTAGCAGAACTGGTTTTAAGTTCTTTTTAGAAGAAACCTTGAAATGCTTTCATATAGAACTTCTTGCCTCAAAGCAATGTACAGAAGTCCTCAAATGAGGCGTGTTGCCTGCAGAGCCGTTGTCATATAGCAGAGAAGTAACATAATAAATATTCTTTGGTAGACTGTTACAGATCTAAGAATAAAATGAGAATAAATTTTATTCATGTTTAAAATGCCAAATTCTTTGCATTAATGAAAGACTTAGTTTCTCTTAGATGTGTTTTTTTTCACACCTTTGGTTCTTAGGACAATGATGTCAAAGGAGAATGGGCCTGACCTAGGGGTTAAGGGACCTGCAGTGACTCTGTGTTACTTTACTGTATGTGCCTGAGCAAGTCACCCAGGACTGAACTCAAAGAAATACTTGCCAAAAGTTTGGGACAGAGTTCCCATTTTGGAAAAGCAGTAATGCAGAAACAGGAAATTTGCTCTTATGCAGGCAAGTCACAGAATGGTATCCTCAAATGCCACCACTGTGGGCAGCCATTTAAAAATGAAAAAAACACCCTTGGTCCTAATCCTGTTGAGGGCAAGCTGTGCTTACTTGCGTTTCTGCCAAGTGCTTTGCTGTCAAGAGATGTAGGGAGTGTTCTGTGACACCATGCTGTTAAGCCAGGAAGATTTCCTCCCATTTAATTGTAGTAGTTTTACATGCCCGTTTCTTGGCTGCAGCAGGACGGTGGTGTGACTTGGCAGCAGCACGTGCTGCAGGAAGCAGCTGAGAGATGGCAGGAGGCACTCCTCTGGGCAATTCTGAGCTCAGGAAATTCATGAAGGTGTTTTCCTGAGCAGTTTTAAATGATAGGCACAGTAAGCTGTAGAACTGAAATGTTAACTCCAGCAGGATTAAAATAAAGTGAACTGAGAAGGTGGGTGTCCTTAACATCCTCAGTATTGTTTCAAGAGCTTTATAGGATCTGTATGATATGAATTACACAGATAATTCCTTCTCCTTAGTGTTGCTGCATGTCCATCCATGCGGTTCCTGGTTTTGTCATTCAGCATCTTGCTCTGCAGCAGTAGGAGTGCAGGACATGATGCAGAGTCCACTGGAATTTATTCCAGGTACCAGTCAGGGATCTCGCAAATCAGTCTCGGTTCATTGCTTCCTAAGGCAGATGTAGTGCAGTGCTTCCAACCAGGGAACATAACTGTAGAAATACAGCCTTTCTATAAGCTACCTTCAAACTGAAATGAAAGTCTTTCAGATGTGATGGGGCCTGCTTTAAAAGCTGGACCCACGTGCCAGTCAGATACAAAGGAAGCAGAGGAGGACCGTGATGTGTGGCATCACAATGTATCTGCATATCCTGCAGGATCTCCTGTTTTCTCTGTAGCATATAACTGTGGTACAGATTCTCACTGTCCACCATTAACATCTCAGGGTGGAAAGGGGAAAACACAGAAAACTTGATTTTTGCATTTCCTTGCTTTGCCCCTGTTCCCATGCCAGAGATCACACCTTAGTGGGCAATGAAGAAATGTACAGAGTCCTGGGGTTGTCTCTGTTCTTTAGTCACTCAGGTTTGTTAAAACAGCAGCTGGTCTATTTTTGCCTTCCTAGCATAAGGAAGGCCTAGAAATAAAAGTCTTTTTTATCCTTTGCCTCCTTCAACAGCTCTGCTTCAGAGTCTTTTAGGCTTTCTTCATCATCCGTAACCTCAATACTTAAGGAAAATAAGTGATGCCCCCAGTCAGAGATGTAAAGTTCCTCTTCTCACTCTTTTCTGACTTCGTGTTTTCTCTATTTCTCATATATTGTTCAAAGGGCAGGGGAAGAAACAGATTCAGGGTTGATTCTGCTGTTTCCTAGCCACCACAATAAAGTTTGGTCCTTTGAGGTCTTCAGCAACACCAGTATTTAGATATGTATATAGGAAACCTGGATAAGAAGGGCTTCCATATGAGTAAATGCTGTTATAAATAAATGTGTAGCAAATCCTCATCCTTCAAGAAAGACCTCTGCCACCAAGCACCTCCTTAATTTTCAAAAGGAAAATACAGAGTGAAGACCCCATTGTAAGCTGGGCATTTCCCTTCCTTTTGGGAAAAGTCAGCTGTTTAATCATATGAAACTCATCTGGATTGCTTCACATCTCATTGTGAGACAGTGCCTCAGCCTTCTTTCCATTTCTTTTATGCCCTTCTGAAACATTAGAAAACAAGATTTTAAAAAAGCAAATTGATTTTACTGGTTTTTAAAGTGTTCTTGCAAGTAAACAAAATAATAAACTGTAGCAAGTGGGAAAGCAAACAGTAAAAGAAATATAAAGCAGAATATAACATACTGTAAGTAATGGAATAGCAAACATAACCCTGAACAGTCAGTAAATAACAAAATAAAATATGAAGGGATTTGTAGTCCAGTGGATTTTGTGGTCCTGTGGTATTGTTCAGCATTTAAGCCAGAAGAGAATTTGACTGATGAAATGCAACATAAACATTAAACATGGAATTTTACAAAACCAAGTAAAGCAGAGTCTGCATTTTAAGATTACAGTATAGAACTAGAAATATTTAAGTATGGGTGCAGAGAAAAAAATACCACTTCAGCTATATTTACTTACAATCATGTTGCTTTCTCAGAATTGTTATTTAAGCACTGCTTTAAGATCTGCAATGCTGAGCTAAAAGCCAAAGTGTTTAACTAGTCATTCCATAATGAGTTTTCACTGAAAAGATAAGGATATCAGTAGGTTTTCAAACTGTTGTGTAAATATACTAGTCAGATCTTTTTAAAGAAAAAGCCATATCATCCTTTCTTTTCTTTACATAAAATAACATACCTGTACTTGGTATAGAAAACATTGCCACTGTGTCACAGTTTAACCTCAGCTGGCAACTAAGCACCACACAGCCACTTGCTCACTCCCTCCTGGGTGGGACAGGGAAGAGAATTGGAAGAGTAAAAGTGAGATAACTCATGGGCTGAGATAAAGACAGTTGAATAGGTAAAGCAAAAGCCACATGCACAAGCAAAGCAAAACAAGGAATTCATTCACCACTTCCCATCAGCAGGCAGGGGTTCAGCCATCGCCAGGAAAACAGGGTTCCATCATGTGTAACGGTTACTCGGGGAGACAAATGCCATAACTCAGAACATCCCCTCCTTCTTTCTTCATCTGTCTTCGTTCTTCATCCTTCTGAAGGGTGTTCCTTCAGAACATCCTCTTCTTCCTACCCCCAACTCTGTGTACTGAGCATGGCATTCTATGGTATGGAACATCCCTCTGGCTAGTTCAGGTCAGCTGTCCTGGCTCTGCTCCCTCCCGGCTGCTGGTGCACCTGCTCACTGGCAGAGCATGGGAAACAAAAAAGCCCTTGATTTAGAGTAAGCATGACTTAGCAACATCTAAAACATCAGTGTGTTATCTACTTTATTATCATACTAAATGCAAAACTTGGCATTGTAACAGCTACTGAGAAGAAAATGAACTCTATCCCAGCTGAAAACAGGACACACTGCATTGAGATAAGGTATAAAAAAAAATGTTGCAGTGAGAATACACAGGAAAAAGATGTGGTAATAATGGTGGAATTACCACTTGTTGCCTACCATCTTTCTCAGATAATCTTAACTTCATTGTTTACAGTGCTAGTAGTTATAATATTTGTGCTGTGTCACAGCCTCTGCAGATTTATAGCCCCCCCCCCCCCCCCAATGTTTTTGCTTAGCTAGGGGACTGAGGCTGCATGGGAGGTGTTTTCATATTGCTTGAAGATGTGCAGCCATTATTGTAAGCTTCCCTGGTGTGATAGGGCTGCTGTTCAGAAACTTTGAATTATCTGCTTAAAGAAACCGTAGCAATAATGAGCACAGGGAAATCTCAGGCTGAGATGTTAGTTGCTATAATTAGTTGCTATTGAGGGACTCACAGTGCACTAGCAAGCACTTAGGAGTAAAGTGTGCCCAAGGCCTGCTAACCTACAAGCTTAAGGATGTGTTTAGGGACTACTGCTTACATTAATAACAGAAGACGACAGTTTTAAACAATATCCAGAATGTGTCAGTAAGGCATGATTGTTCTAGGGTCCTCTTTATCCTAGATGAAAATGATTCTCCTGAGTGCCTTCCCATTTTATCAGGGCAGATTTAGTCCCTATCAGAAGGCACCCTGAACCTTTGGGATTGGCAATAGGCAAAACCTGGCTGAAGTGTTTCCTTTGATCCTATGGGAAACATGACGGCTGACAGCATGCCGTGCCATCACAGGGAGAAAATATGAAGTATTAATCCTCTGATGTGGTGAACATCTTCAGGCACTGGAAGTCAGAGGTCCTAGCCACAGCTGAGAACAGGTTTGGATGATCAAGTGGGTGCCATCTACTGTGAAAACATCTGAAATAGGAAGGTGCTTTTATATCCAGTCAGTCCCTGGGCTTGATTCAAATTTAGAGAGACAAGGAGAAGCTTTTCAGTGGCTGCACTGCAAGCAAGATCAGTCCTCTCACATTTCCAGACCATTCAATTTTTGCTCTTGCCTTCCAGCACCTCTTTCCACTTTTGCTTTATTCTAAGCTGTGCATAAAAGCAAAGTCTGGGATACTTCAGTGAAGAACTCTTACAGCCAGACAAAGCAAAGGTGACTCTAAAGTTCATTTATACCTATACACAAAATGTTCCAATTGCAATCAGCAGGCAATCTCCATCATGAGGAATTTCAGGAGCAGAGGATTACACTGATAGAGGGGACACTTTTCCTTTCAGGTCTGCTGCACTGTTTTTCTAATCATTTAGCCTTAAATCAATTGGCTTTTGAAATAATTGACATTGACCACAATCCTTTTCTTCTTTGCTCTGTTGCAGCTGTAGCTGGCACACATCTGATACTACTTAATGTAAGCCCAATCATTTGCTTCCCAGGGAAGCAAAGTCTTATCCAAAGCCTTTAAGTTTTCTTTGTCTTTTCTTATTGAGTGTTTTGCTACAGCTGGGAACACAGGATCATTAGTTTCATGGCCAGCATATAATTTTTTTCATTTAAAAAATAGTAAATGTTTATCATTACTGCTGCTGCAACTGCTAGCTATGGATATAAGAATATTTCGTATTTAAATCAGTTATGAAAATGAGACTTGTTAGGTTTAAGTATTAATCTGTGATTAATATCTCAAAAGTCTCGATGAAGAGAAAATGCACTACTCTGCTGTTATGTAACTTAAAAGAGGAAGGTAAAGCTCTGCAGGACAAGGCCTCAAGGACAAGAGTCCAAGTACTGTTAGCCTGATGAATAGAGACATGTTAGAGCTTGTAGGGCACAAGCCCTGGGAGCAAAGGAGCAAGCTAACTGCAGACTCTTGAGCCGTTGCAGTTGAGATGGCAACCGGATGGACACAGAGGAACAAATAGCCAGATAAGGGAACGGATAGTGCCGATAAGGAACTTTATTAATTAAGAAAGCCACGTAGGAAGAAACCCCCTAATCTTAGAATAGAAATTGTTGCTATGACAAGGTAAACTAATCAGTTCCTATTGTTTTAACGGTGTGCCTTAAATGCCAACCAATCAGTGTTTTTTATGTTTAAGATTTAACCAATCAGTGTGTAATATGTAGAAGATAGAAACGTATATAATTGTAAGAAAATCACTAATAAAGGGACAACTTGCTTGCATCAAGCTGCGTCCTGTCTCTTCATTCGCTGCAAATTGGTGACCCCAACGTGATCCGGTGAAGGATCTGATGTGGAGGGGATCTCGAATCACCTATCTGAGTGACTTGCAGCGAATCCCACAGAACTTTGAATGATCTGCTGAAAGGAAGCAGGAGCCGGCAGAAATCCCTCCGGAGTTGAGAGGTGAGCTGTGGGAAATCCGTAATGGGGAATCAGGCTTCCTCCCCAGAAAGAGACGTATATGAGCTTATGAAAGGTCTCCTTAACAAACATAAGAAAAATATTTCTGGGCAAGACCTTAAAGCAATGCTCAAATGGGTGCAAGTAAATATGCCCGCAGTGACTGAATCTACAGTTTTCACGCGGGAACTTTGGGACGACACAGGGGTGAAATTGTGGGATTCTGCAACAAAAGACAGTATTGAGTCCCACCGTCTGCTCTCTTCATGGAGAGTTATTTTTGAGACTATAAAAGCACAGGAAGAAAAGCCAGAGGTAGGAGAGGAGGAGGAATTGCAAGCTCCTTTAGCTCCCTCCTTATCAGCCTCTAAGTCACAGTGCTCTAAACCCCTGGGTGTCAATGCAGTGGAGTATCTGCCAGAAGAAGATCCCTTTGACCCGGGACTGGTAGACCCTAAACAAGAACCTGATCTATACCCTCCTGATCTACGTGATGTGTGGACAAAAATAAAGAAACAAGCCTTAAAGGAGGGGGATCTAGAAATGGCTAAAACTATAGTTGCTCCGGTCTTGTATACTCAGGGTCGGGCAGGGGGAGCACCATGGGAGGCTCTTTCTTTTTCGGTTGTTAAAGAACTGCGCCGCACAGTTACTGAACATGGTATTTCTTCTCCCTATTTTATAAGCCTGTTATCTTCTGTGTTTGATACTTATATCATGACTCCTCATGATTTGAAATCTTTAGCACGATTGCTACTAACCCCGACTCAATACGCGTTGTGGGAGTCACATTGGAGAGGAGGACTGCAAGCACTCTTGCTCACGTATGTTAATCATAATGATGCTGCATTAGCTGCACTAACAACAGAACATCTTACAGGCACCGGTGCACATGCTGATCCTGTAGCACAGGTTCAAAACTGCCCCCGTGCGGCTCTCAAGGCAATTAGGGAAGAAGCGAAAAAGGCTTTTTTCCAGGTTCCTGATGTACAACAGCCACAAAAAGCTTTTACTAACATCACCCAGGAGTCTTGAGAACCTTATATGCAGTTTATTGATAGACTAAAACAGGCTTTGGAACGACAAGTAGATAATGCGGCAGCTCGGGATATATTGTTAACAAAACTAGCTGTTGAAAATGCTAATGTTGATTGTAAAAGGCTATTGAAATCTCTTCCCAACCCGAACCCCACTCTGGTGGAAATGGTGGAAGCATGTAACTGAATCGGCACGGTTGACCACAAGTTTGAAGCTATGGCTGCTGCTTTTGCAACGATGCGTGGTGTGGGGAATTGCTATGGTTGTGGTCGGGCTGCGGGGAATAAACAACAACCTCCTGGTCCTGGAGTTTGTCCGAAATGTCAGAAAGGGCGTCATTATGCTAATCAATGTCGATCTAAGTATGACTTCCAGGGACAACCGATACAGGGAAACCGATCACGGAGCACGGGGCAGCGATGCGCGCAGACACAAATGCCACAGCTGACATTTCAACAAGCTCGGAGAGAAGCACCGACACCTCAAGTCTCTGTCCAGCAACCTCAGGCAGTGCCGGATTGGACCTGGCAACCTCACACACAGTAATGTTGCTCGATTCCTCGGTTCATTTATTATCAACAAATGTCAAAGGACCATTACCCCCTGATACACAAGCTCTATTAATTGGTAGATCTTCCACAACGTTGTCTGGTCTATTTGTTTTACCAGGTGTTATTGACTCTGACAGTGTGGACGAAATCAAAATTATGGCATGGACTCCATTTCCACCTTGTACGATACCTCAAGGTAGTCGAATAGTGCAATTGATTCTGATTCCAGCAAGGGTAAGCTCTCTTACCACTGATCACCCTCCGCAGAGGAGAGGAGGTTTTGGGTCCACAGGGTTACCTCACATTTTGTGGGCACAATCCATTTCTCCACAGCGACCTATGTATCAGTGTACCCTTATTTACAATGGCCAACAAACAGCACTAAATGGAATCATTGACACTGGAGCTGATGTCACAGTAATTTCTCAAGCCAAATGGCCTCCGCAATGGCCACTGACTAATGTCTCTCAGACACTGGCTGGGATAGGGGGGACCGGTAACAGTCGTCAGAGTTTGGAACTAATTCGAATTCAAGGACCAGAGGGACATGTGGCTTCTGTTAAACCTTTTGTACTACCTGTCCCTATGGTTTTGTGGGGACGTGATGTGTTGTCACAATGGGGAATGTCTATCCGTACACATTTTTAGATGGGGCCATTGAGGTGCGCGACACCCTAAAAATAACCTGGAAAACTGATGATCCTATTTGGGTGAATCAATGGCCCCTTCCTTTGGAAAAACTTCGCGCACTTCAAGACTTAGTCTCAGAGCAACTGTCCAAAGGACACATTGTACCTTCTACTAGCCCATGGAACTCACCAGTTTTTGTCATTAAAAAACAAACTGGCAAGTGGCGCTTGCTCCATGATCTTAGAAGAATTAATGATGCTGTGGAAGATATGGGAGCTCTCCAACCCGGGCTCCCGTCTCCAAGTATGATCCCTCGACATTGGCATCTAACTGTCATAGATCTTAAAGATTGTTTTTTCAGTATCCCGTTACATCCAGATGATGCCCCAAAATTTGCTTTTTCAATTCCAAGCATCAACATGCAAGCTCCGTTGCAGAGATATCAGTGGGTTGTACTGCCACAAGGTATGAAAAACAGTCCTACAATGTGTCAATGGTATGTTGCGAAAATACTCAGTCCTGTCCGAAATGCTATGCCTACCTTTTAGTGGCAGCACAGCATCACGAAGTCATGGAGAAAGCTGTAGCCCTTGTCACAGCTGCCGTGAATTCGGCAGGTCTCTGTATAGCACCAGAAAAGGTCCAAAAGTTTCCCCCTTGGAAATATCTGGGCTGGCGAATAAGAGCACAAACTATTGTTCCTCAACCATTGCAGATCAATACCAATGTAAGAAACCTGCATGATGCACAAAAATTACTGGGAACAATAAATTGGGTTCAACCACTATTGGGAATTTCTAATACAGACTTGGGTCCTCTGTTTGAACTATTAAAAGGGGACACTAATCTTTGTTCTCCACGTAACCTTAACTCTGAAGCCGATGCATCTTTACAAAAGGTTGCCTCAGCTATTGCTTCTCGACAGGCCCACCGGTGGGCCCCTGAACTACCTTTTTACTTGATTATTTTAAATCCTGCACGACAGCCTCATGCCCTGATATTTCAATGGGACCTTCAGAACTCAGACCCCTTGTTAATTATTGAACGGATCTTTTTACCTAGCCAGTCTACAAAAACTATTTTGACACAACATGAAATGTTTGCCTCTCTGATTGTTAAAGCTAGATCACGCCTGTTAACCTTATCAGGGAAGGATTTTGTCTGTATTTGTCTACCAATAACAACGGTATACTTACAATGGCTTTATCAGCAGACACCTTTGTTATGGCACTTGCTGACTATACAGGTCAAATAACTTCTCATCCACCTTCACACAAACTGTTTAACATTGACTTTCACCTGATGTTAAAACCAAAAAGAAGTGAACAACCTTTACAGGCACTTACTGTGTTTACAGATGGATCAGGCAAATCACATAAATCTGTTCTTCTATGGTGGGATGATCAACGGAGACGATGGGACTCGGACATAGAGACCTCGGTTCACCTCAAATAGCAGAACTGAATGCAGTTGTTCGTGTTTTCCGAAAATGGAATGTACCACTCAACCTTGTTACTGATTCTGCTTATGTTGCAGGCATTGTCACACGAGCTGAAGCTTCTGTGCTGCGGAATGTTTCACATTCACAACTTTTTACCCTATTACAGGAACTTATTTTCCTTTTGGACTCTCAATCTGCGCCTTATTTTGTTATGCATATTAGGTCTCACACCTCACTACCTGGTTTTCTTGCAGAAGGCAATCGACAGGCTGATCTACTGATGTTACCAGTTCAAGTATTGCCAGACCGTATTGCACAAGCTAAACTGAGTCACTCTTTTTTCCATCAAAATGCTGGAGCTCTTAAACGACAGTTTGACCTTACTTCTCAACAAGCGTCAAATATTATTGCTGTCTGTCCTGATTGTCAAAAACATTCTTTCCCATCAATTGCTGCAGGAGTTAACCCTAGAGGATTACAAAGCCTACAATTATGGCAAACAGATGTCACACATTATTCTGAATTTGGTAACCTTAAATATATCCACTCTTCTTTTGATACATTTTCAGGTGCCTTGTTTGCCTCTTGTCACACAGGAGAAAAGGCACGAGATGCTCGTAGACATTTAATGCGTGCTTTTGCTACTTCGGGTATTCCCTCAAAGATAAAGACAGATAATGGTCCAGCTTATGTTTCAACAACTATAAAAACCTTTTTTGCCCTATGGGGTATAACTCATATTACTGGCATTCCTCATTCCCCCACCAGTCAATCTCTCATTGAACGGTCTCATCAGTCTCTAAAACATCTATTACAACAACAAAAAGGGGGAATAGGAATGGCTATTCCAGAGGAATGGTTACAGAAAGCATTGTATGTTTTTAATTTTTTAAATTGTTCTTTAATAGATAACAACCCACGGATAGTTCGACATTTTACTGCAAATACCTCCTTCGAGGCACGGGTTAAAGCCCCAGTATTGGTCCGAGATCCAGAAACAGGTAAAATTATGGGACCATATCCTCTTGTTACATGGGGAAAAGGTTATGCTTGTGTCTCCACAGAAAAAGGTCGGAGATGGATCCCAGCGAAGAATGTAAGACTTTTCCGTGAATCTTTACCGCAGACAACTGATACCGACACCGACCCTACAGAATGAAATAAAAACTGTGTGAGGATCTCTGTTTTGCATTAATGTCAAATACCCAAAATCAGGACATAGAATATAGATTTCGCTTTTTACAGCGCCTAAAACGAACACTATCACCCTGGATCAAACCACTTAACAAACGTAAAGAGTTTGGACTAGACCGGATCCCCAACGCATTGACAGCACCAATAGCAGATATTATCTTACCTTATATCAACTTTCAACGACACTGTCACGAACCAGATTGGACAGTGTCCCGATTTCTACAGTTATGTTGTTATGAACATGGACCATTTTGTCGACCGTGGATCAAGATTCATTGTAAACTCTGTGATCAGGATCGCTGGCGAGTTGTAAGACTAAGGGACAGATGGGGTCATTGGATGTGTTTTGGGTGTTACAATCAGCTATTAAGGTTTAATCAGATACAGTGGGCTGAGCGTTTTATGGGAAAACCTCTTGTGGAGATAGAGGGAGTTATAGGAGTAGGTTCTGAGATTTTGCCACACTTTGTTTTTATAAACTTTTTATCATTGATTGAAAGCCTAGAAGTACGGGCTATTGCATGGGTGTTGTTTCAATATATTATATTAGTAGGCAGAATTCATATCATTAATGAGAACATTATTGTAGGATTAGAGTGTGGACAATCAATTGCAGTGCCTCGGTCGTGGACAGTACGACCAGAAGAATGGCTGGTTGTAAAAAGACGATGGCAAAAGAAAAGGAGAAACAAGCGTTATCATTGATACGGATAATGATGTTCACATCTGGACCTTGGCCTATTGAAGGTAGCTCTTATCCCCCTTTTTTACCAAAGGTAAATGTTTGAGGTACGCTGGCGAACTTGACTGGACAGGATACTCTGTGTCTTGCTATGGCCACTCCAGATCAGCCTTTTTCCACGTCTTGTGGGCTTACCATTAGATGAATGGCCTATACCTAAAAACCTTCCAAATCTTTTTCCACCCAAAAACGTATCAAAAAATGTGACAGATAATTGGGATGTATGGACACCCCATCTCCCACTGGCCACTTTGGAACCACAGGAAATTGAACTTCTTGGTTCTGTAAAAATGGATTTTTGCATAAAATTTAACTACACGGGAAAGAATCAATCCAGGGCATGGGACGTTTCCCCTATTCATCCTGTTTTTAGAAATGCAAGTATCTGGTGTAATTATACTGCTAACAACCTGTCTAAATCTAGCAATGCTCCGCTCTCACTACCTGCTGGAGTATTTTTTATTTGTGGGGATTGAGCATGGCCCGTCATTCCTTCTCATATAAAAGGAGGTCCGTGTAGTTTGGGGCGACTTTCTGTCCTGACTCCTAACACATCTATGATTTTACATCGCTACTCTTGAAGGACAAAGCGTAGCACTCATGCATTTGCCCCTGATTGTGATGATAACATGCAATTTTGGTCCTTTGGCCAATGCTTTACTGCATCTCTTTTGTTGCCTGGAGCTGCTGCAGGAAATGCTCTGGCAACATTAAATAAGCTTGGCTGTTCGCTTGCCAAACAAACTAATGCCACAAGCAGTGCCCTGTCTGGTCTTTTATTAGATGTTGATAGTGTTCACCACGCGACATTACAAAATAGAGCTGCAATAGATTTTTTGCTTCTGGCACAAGGTCATGGTTGTGAAGAGTTTGAAGGGATGTGTTGCATGAACCTTTCAGATCATTCGGAATCAATTCGTGCTAGCATCCAAAGATTGAAGAATGGAGTTTCTCATCTTCAACAAAGTGATACTTGGGATTGGTTAGATAAACTGTTTAGTGGTTGGGGTATTTCAGGATGATTAAGAAGTTTAGTGAAGATGATTATATATGCTTTAGTTGCTTTTTTGTTTGTTTTATTGCTTATACCTAGTCTTTTACAATGCTTACGAAAATTAACAACTCATTCGATTTCAAGGGTTCTTTTTGTACAACAGGAAAGGGGAGATGCAGGACAAGGCCTCAAGGACAAGAGTCCAAGTACTGTTAGCCTGATGAATAGAGACATGTTAGAGCTTGTAGGGCACAAGCCCTGGGAACAAAGGAGCAAGCTAACTGCAGACTCTTGAGCCGTTGCAGTTGAGATGGCAACCAGATGGACACAGAGGAACAAATAGCCAGATAAGGGAACGGATAGTGCCGATAAGGAACTTTATTAATTAAGAAAGCCACGTAGGAAGAAACCCCCTAATCTTAGAACAGAAATTGTTGCTATGACAAGGTAAACTAATCAGTTCCTATTGTTTTAATGGTGTGCCTTAAATGTCAACCGATCAGTGTTTTTTTATGTTTAAGATGTAACCAATCAGTGTGTAATATGTAGAAGATAGAAACGTATATAATTGTAAGAAAATCACTAATAAAGGGACAACTTGCTTGCATCAAGCTGCATCCTGTCTCTTCATTCGCCGCAAAGCTCAGCTTTGTATATTGTTTTAATTTAAAAATATTGTAATTAATTTTATCCTGACTTGGAAAATGCTTGAAGCAGCATTTTCCTGTACCCAGGGAGTGTGCTGTGCATCTCTATTGGTGTCTTAGCATTAAAGCCCTTCTGACAAATCTCTAAGCCTCTTGCACAGCATATTGAGGTTCTGCTGTTTGAATCATACTTTAAGCTTATTGTCCAGCATCCTTGGCTTTCAAAGCTACTGAAGCTGAAAGTTGATAATAGCAAAACTGAGCTCGTACTTTTCATCAAAAACATCTCATCAGTTCATTGATAAATAACGTGAATTACTGAGAGGCTTAAATGACTCATCAACCCAGTATCACGTGAGAAGTCACAAGCAGAGCCAAAGAGAAAAGAGGCTCAAGAGACCTCTCGAACCACAAGACTGCACTTACTCCTTGCCTTTATAGTGATCCATCACTGTGTACAATTTGTATTAGTATGGTAATGAATCTTTGAAAACAAAAATAAGTGTTCAAAAACAGTGCTGGGAATTAATTCTCTGGCTTCACCATAAATTTTTTCCTACACATTTCATTTTTGTTAGTGAGGTCAAAGAATATTTGCATGAAGCAAATAGTGTTCCTTTTGATCCTTTTTTCCCAACTGTTTCTTCCCTCCTGTGCAAGAGACCTTTTCTGCTTTTTGACTTCAAAATTTCCATGGGAGCCAATTAAGGAGTTTTCACCTTCCTTGCCTGACAGGATAAAATAGCAACTGATGTGCCCCAGTATGGTACCCTATCCAAAATTATATCCTGGGGATATTTCCTTTCTATCAAGTTTAAATGAGAATAAAATTAATCTTGATTTCAAGTTTTACAACAGAAAGCATTTGGAGATTATGGCTAACCTTCTTTCCAGCTTCTTTTCTTTCCCCTTACTTTCCTTTCATGTCCTAACTTGACATTCTTCCCTCTGAGAGCCTTGATCTCAGTATTTATCTCTGTGTGAGGAGGCTTTCTATAACAACATTTTAGTACAGCTTTTTTATTTAACCAGCTGGTGTTACTGCTTCCAGTGATTCTGAGCAATAAATACAACAGTAACACGTAGGGGCATTTGCTATTAGTCCTGCTACCTCTATAGTAGAGTCTTCAAGGAAGCCAGCAGCTGTGCATTTTCTCTTGAGAGGGCAATAGCGACTATGTTTAAAAACAGACAGGCTTTTTGTGGGACTGTATGAGTTAAAAAGCACTCCACTGATTCTGAGGCTTCCATAAAACCCACTGCCAGCTTTTTGTATTAGATCTTTCTTAATACATGGAAGAGTTACATATGGACTTACATGAACATGATGGGTATACCCAGGCACTTCATTGATATGTATGTGCTGTATATGTGTGTATTTTGAGTCACGCAAGAAGGAATGCCATGGTGCTGCCCTGGTGCCAGGCAGACCACGTCAACTAACAGAGCATCCTGCAAGGTAGCACATCTCCTTGATCTTGCCAGAATCTGTGTGCTCCCTGCTGAAATGGATGTCAGACAGGGCTATGACAGCAATATATATCTGGTGGGGATTCAGGTTCCACATAGGAACACTGGAAAAAGGAAAATCTTTTAGGTATGCTGAAACTGAATTTATTAAAAAAACACAAAAATTTAAGCAGATTCATTTATAGATCTTGCAATGTATCAATCAACTGCACTTAAGCAAAGGGTTCATTTTCTTGTAGTCTGTAAGAATAACAAAATGTAGTTTAATTTCTAAATGACATATTGTTTTGAAAATTGAAATATTTTTTTATCTGATCAAATACTGAAAGGGTTCCAGATCCTTCTTCTTTCCTTAATGAAAAATTTTGCTGAGTTTGACCCCAAATCACAAGGTACTCCCGCTGTTCTAAACTTCTACTTTTTATTTATTTGTTTTTATATATTGATATATTTATTGTTCACTGTACTTCTAAAGTGGAGAATGTTCAATGTTTGACAGAAGGAAACCAGGCCGTGAGAGGAATCAAAGTTCTTAGTGTTCCTGGTTTTCTTTTTAAAGAATTCTCTCCCAAAATACACTGCTTCTTGTTTAGCAGAAGTTTCATTGAGTTTTTGCAAAATCTCACTTTTCCAATTATACTGCTGACAAAACCTGATTTTTAAAACATTTCCATGTGTCTGTAAATTGCACAAAAAAGGTAGTTAATAATGACTTATTTGTACCTCCTTATCCCTTCATCCTCGAGCAGAGTCTGCAATTTTGAAGTTTTTACCATGGAAACTATGTAAGTAAGGTACAGTCAGCAAAGCTACCTTCAATTTTCTGAGAAGTTTATTTAGCTGGATGTAAGTGTGTGTTTCTCTTTCTCTTTCACATCCTAGTTTTCTTTGTTTCAGTGAAGGAAGAAATACAGAGACTTGAGATTACAAATACAAAAAAAAAAAGTGCATGTGATTTATTAGGTAGAAAGTAATTTCATCATGTGCATAAGAATCACTGTTGAGCAAAGCATAGGTAAGTGGAGCTGGGGAAGAAGCAGAGCTGGGATGGTACAATAGATTTGACTGAAGAAACAGAACTAATGATTTGTAAGCATTTTCTTCTCATGACTTTTATGCCTCTTCTTGTCATTCTTCTCCCCCACAGGTTGTTGACATAGTCCTGAGGAGCTGATGATCTCTTAATAGTGCTTGCTTTCTTCTCATGAAAATGTATCTCAGTAAAGATGGAGAGAGCAGTGATAGTAGAAATATGATGGGTGAACAGAATTCTGAACAGAATGAACTTTAAAAGCTTTCTCCAAAACGCTGATAAATGAGTTCCTTAAAATGTTGTATAGTGAGAGATAGGGTGGTATATTCTTCATTTAACTGCACATCTAGCATGAAGTGAGGTGTGCTTCGTTTGCTATTTTGCCCAAAGAGTCACTGATAAATTTAATATACAATCTTTCATTGTAAAATATTCAATTTTTCCTGCCAGCAGTCACAGAAACATCTGAACGGAGTGTCTCCTTCCACTGCCCTTTGTTTATTCCTGACTTAAGAGGTCTACTGATATGGAAATTGCACTTAATTTTCTTTTTTTTTTTTTTTTTTGGAAGGAATATTGTTTTTTAAGTGGTTCTTGGAGTTTGTTTTGGACAAGCTCTCCTAGTCTGTATTTAGGTCATATCCCCCCCAAAGTATGCCAGTATGCCAAACAGAGATAGTCAGATGGGTGAAGCTGGGCATAAGGTTCAGTATTTCATTGACTGGGAGACATGACATCAGTGAAGGCAAAGGCGACTGTAGGGAAGATCAGGTTTTTACTGGCAGTAAGTTTGTGCCGATTGTATTTCCTGTGACGACCAAGCTAAGTTCCACAAAGGTGAAGAGACTGACTAAAAAAGGGAAGACAAATCCCAATAACAGATTGAAAAGTAGGTTTTTCTTTTCCTTTTTATATTTTCCCCAGAGCTTTATTCTCTTATTGTAGAGGATCAAGAAGAAAGGAACTTTCAAATGTTTAAAACCTCTCTAGTAATAACAATGTTAAACATCACAAGAACATTTTATGGTCTACCCACTCAAGAGGGAAGGTAAATATGTTTTGGAATTTCGTACCCTACTTTGCTGCTCCAGTTATTTTATGTTCTGATCCCTCTGCTACCCAAAAGTCTATTATAATTTGTTTTATTATTCGGTGGCTTTTGTTGTGTAGCTTGAAATGATATATAGTACTGAAAAAAAAGAAATGCATCGAATGTGCAGTGGTGTTAGCACATCCTCGTTTCTTTTACTTCTTTGTTGCAATATATGCCAGACTTATTCCTCTACTATTCAGAATCTTACAAACATGAAATACTGATGGAAAGGAGCTATCAAGTGCCAGCAGTAGTTAGTGAGGGTTTAAATTCTTAGGTCCAATCCAAATCCTAATGTAACATTTACATTCCAGAATAAAAATGTTGAAGTCTGCAGGAGCTACTGCGCTCAGAGCTTCCCTGGGTTTGACCCTCTGGCAAGCACCACTGAATTTCTAGAGATTCCTCTTTCTCTGATCGGATTTTCCCAGTTTCCCACCCTTCTATGCTTATCTCCCAAAGCTTATCCTTTAAATGATATGAGTGTTTCACAAGAAAATAGTTACTGAAGATTTTATTTAAAAAGTTTTTTTTTTAAAGGCTTGTTCCTGCGAGCTGGGTCTGCCACCATGTTCTGCCAGCCAACCCACCTGCTGCCCTGCTGAGTACTTCTCAGGGGTCCTGGGGCAGGCTGGTGCCATGCACAAGACCCAGGGATCCTTGCCCCAAGGCAGGCACTTGGATGAAGTGTTTTCTCAATTTGCCAGACACAGCCCAAAGGAGTGTATTGGGATGACCTCACCCTAGCCTCATGAGGTGGTCTCCTACAGTTTTTCTGAATTAGACCTCAGCTCTGGACAGCATCAGTCAGCTCCCCATTGCTTCCCAAAGTGCTTATGGGGTATCTTTTCTGCCTGGAGTTACTGCAATGAAGGAAAGAGAAGCAGTGGGTCAGGCTCCTGCACATTTCCATCTTTACCATTAAATACCATAACTGAATCTCTCTGTACTTATGGTTTCAACCCAGTAGACTTCAACACATGATGGACAACAGCTTCTTTGTCAAGTTACAAGTCCAGCAGCTGGAAAGGCTCATTTGAAGGTGCTGCTCCTGCTCCTGGGGTCTGTGTGATCTATCTGCCACCATCAAGAATGTGAGCAAAGCTAGATTTTTCTTCCTGAATTTAATTCTTGAAAAAATCTACCCTATCTTCAAGCCAACAGAATTACAGAAATAACACTGTAAATATACTTCTTTTTTCCCCAAGGAAATCAGTTTTCATAGTTTTAGACAAATATCCGAATCAAGCAGGAGATGATGCACTCCATCACTAAAAACAAAGCAAAAAGAGCAAGGAAGAAGTCAGTGTAGGATGCACACACTTAATCTGATTTCATTAGATGGATGATCTTTAACTAAAGTGGAAAAAACAGCAAGTCTGTGTAGAGATCGTCTCATTTGATTTTAAGAGCTGCCAGCTGGTTTCATTTTAGTTTAATTGACTGCCTGAAGCTAAAGATGGTCTGAGCACCAAAGACAGGCTGCAATGAGAAAAACTGGGAGTTATGGCAAATACACACTACAGCTACTTTGGTGTAAATCTGTGTGTGAACCCATTTGCTTCCCAGTCAAAGTATATAAAATCAATTTACTGAAAGTCAATAGCAAACTGCCAGGATTAATATCTTTTGTTCTTACCTTATGTCTTGAAGGCTTATGCAACCTATTACTCTGTTCCTTCTGATATTCCACCTGGAATTAGTCTTCTATATTTAGCACCTTAAAAAGCATTATTTTTTCTCAAAATAAATTGCATAAGCAGGAATTTCAGACAGAGTGCTAAAAGTCATTTTAGTTCTTCACTGGTTCAGCAGTCTTCAAAAAACATGCTTGGCTTTGTCTGGAGGACCATACAATTTGATGTTGCTGTTGAACCTCTGCATTTCCAAACTGATTTTTTTTTATTATTTTTCTTTGATATAAAGCAGTGATCTACAGACCTTAACTGTGTAGTTAAGTGCTGCTTCATTGTGCTTATATCTTTCTACATAAATAAGGCTGTTTGACTGCAGACTTCAAAACCATTACTGCTCTATTTTTATATACAATCTACAGATTATACTGTGGGCTATTATTTTGTATTTGAGGTTAAACTTTGGATTTATGTATTCTAATTGTTAATTCCTGTTCTTGAATTCAATAAAAAAAATGTATGTGCATTCAAATGTAATTATAATTTAATTTTCTCCGCAGCTTTCATGTTCTCAAAGAGAACAATTTGCCAATTTCATACATTTATTTCTTGAACTCAGTTTATGTTGCCAGATGCTCTGCCATGCCCCTTTAAGTTTGGATGCAAAGTAAATAAAATAACAAATTCCTGAAAAAACACACCCTAGTTCTGTTTCCCAAAGAGATGGAAATGCTTCTTCCTGTGAACCATATCTTATACATATTTTGAGACCATTGCTGCTGGGAAAAATGGAGTATATTGAAATTTGGATTTTGAAATGGAGATTACACACATGATGAAGAAAAGGTTCAGATAACAAAGAATCCTGAGTTTATGCACAAGTCTATGTATTATTTCTAGAGAGCTTTACCATGTATAGCTATCAGATATAACTAAAAAAATGTTAAATAAATGAAGAGGAGATTTTTTTTTTAAATTCAGGTACATCTCCTTCACCTGATCTGCTCAAAAATAAAAGACGTATGTATTCCTGCCCATTACTTAACCCTGTCAGTTTGTCTAGTCTGTTTTGGTGGGTTTTTTTCTCTTGACCAGGTGGGGATACTGTTATGGCTGCACTGATGTTTCTTGTGTGACAGCTAACTTTCGCTGACAGAGCATATGCTGCAGCAAACCAATTCCTTCTCTCTCTTCTAACTGAACAGTTATACCTAAACTATTCTCCTGGTTGAATTGCATTGCCATGGCAGTGTACTTATGCACTTCTCAAAATTACAGTCTTACCTCCAAATTTGGGGGAGGAGTGGTGGTAGTAATAATGTAGTGTAATTTTTCTTTAAAAGCCTTATCTGTCAAGAAAGGGTTTTTTTGCCATGCATTTACAGGTGGGGAACTCCAGGAGCTGTGCAGGTAGGTGTGTGGGTGAAAGCAAGAAGGTGAATGTATGCATTGTGGTATTGTATATATAACTGAAGCAAGTGTCTCAGCTGCAGCTACACTGACAAGAGATGGATGTGACAATACCAAAAGATTCCAAGAGCTCATCTGGTTTAACTGAATTGTTGCCAAATTTTTAAGTAAAAGATGAAGTCTTTAAAACAAAACAATGGATTTTTTCTAAAAACATTGCTTGACTGCATTAAAAAAAATTATATATTCCAGAGAAAATATGAAACAAATCTGAATTTTTACATTTATAAAGTGCTTTATTTTACTTGCTATATTTTCCTCAATTTTTAAAATTGACATAAAATGGAAAAAGATCAGTTTTTCACATGTTTTTATGTTAAGGCTGCAAAGATATTTTGTTTCTGTCTGTCCATACTGTAATGGAAAGACGCTTCAACTGAGATGATCCTGCACGTTATGTGTTAAGGACTCTAAGTGCATTACCAGTCAGTGCTTCTAAACCTAGTTATCTCCAGGTTTCTTGGAGGTGGGAAGAGGTAATAGGAATTAGAAACAGGACATTAACACATTTTGAGTCCACTGTGAGACCTGTGGTTTCTGCTATCACCAAAACCTTGCAAGATTAAATTTCCTTGTCATTCCCTGTAGTTTTATCCATAATTCATATGCATTGGTCTGACCTTGCTTAATCTAATTTATCCTTTCTTGTGTCCTTTTAAGAGTTAAACACTACTTTCTGCTCATGGGCATTTGGTCATGGTGTATCTTTAACTTAATGGGTACATATGCAAAAGCTCTGGAGGAACAAAGGAGAAAAAGAGGACTGGGGTTAGGGGTTATATTTCCCGGTTGTTTCAATACAAAGCTGTAGGCTGATCTCACTAGCTGCTTTATGCAAGTTCATCAAGACTGAACATCATGAACAACACAGTGACTGCGCTACAGCAGTGAGCCTGGAGCTAAGTGGGACTGACATATTCCAAAAACCTGAGTACAGTGGCAATTGGTTCTGGTCCCAAAACTGCCTTCAGTCCTCTGGACTTAAGATGAAGTGGATCTAAAGATCCACTTAGATAAAATGTGTTCTTTCCTTAGTAATCCTTACCGCCTCCTTTCAGGTAAGGTTTGCAAGAAAAGCAAGGAGATGCGACATGGTAAAGAGCTGGGTGCATGCTCCCACCTGTGGCTGGGTGCTGTGGGAGGCTGGTGACAGGCTGCCATCCCTGTGCCTGGTCCTGAGGGACGGGCTGGGCTTTAAGGTCCTTCAGACCGTGTTTCCTTTGGCTTTGGGTGACAGGCTGCCATCCCTGTGCCTGGTCCTGGGGGACGGGCTGGGCTTTAAGGTCCTTCAGACCATGTTTCCTTTGACTTTGGCCCTGCAAAACATGTGCCTGGATGTTACAGACCAAACACAAAGCAATAAAGTAAAGTAGTGATGCAAACCTGATTTGAATTCACTCAGAATTTTCTCAGTATCTCTCTTTTATTTTTCCTTATTGATTTGAATGAGTTTTTAGTTAAGGCCATAAGGCCTTTGTTTCATGGATGACAGACGTATGATACAACATTATGCATCAACTACCGCTCAATCCTGCCAGACGTTGCAAACCATCTAAACTTAGAGCTCAAAATCAGCCCTCCAGTAACAGCAGTAACACTCTTTGGGGTCGGTGTGCTGTTCAGAACTGTTTATGGCATTTCCATGACCATAATATATCATGTCAAATATATAGCTGAACTGATGCTGAGTCTTGCCAGGCATGGGAAAAGTAACCTGATCGATATATAGCCATGGCTGATTTGGGCTGCTCAGAGGGGCTTTCCTTGGCCTGTGATCAGATTGTCACAGTGAACTTCAAGCACGTTATTGCTGTTGCCTAAGCCCATTTCTTTCCTTGTTCCATTTTGTTCCATTTTTCCAGGATCCATCCCCCTGCCTTGTTTTTTTGTATGTCTTGCTGTCACTTGGCCTGCTTTGTTTTTTGTCTTGGTACAAATCAAAATGATTCTGCTGTTGTCTCCCAGCTGACCTATATGATTGCTTGTTCCAGATCTCAGAAAATATTGCTCTATCTAAATAACCTTCTGAAGAGTCCTTCTGTGATTTGATATCTAGGTGAAAAGATAAGAAGTAGTATTAAGTTTGTACTGCCCATTGCCCTACATTGATTATATCCAAAAGCTTGTTTTACGTGCTAGATTTTATAGGCAAGCTCAGACAACAATGTCAGCCATGTTCCAGCATGGGTTACTGTTAGAGGTTCTTTAGCACTAGATTGAGGTTTTTTTGTGTTGATATGAACGGGCTTGCTCTGAAGTAATTCTGGGCAATGCATTCACTTTCTGTAACCTGCAGAGGTGTGTGAGGAGGTGAAGCGTTCTCCAAAGTGACACCCACACAGTCCCATTACTTTCAATACGTCTGTGACCAGGGCTTCTGCAGTAAACTATTGTGACTTGAATTTGTATCCCTGATGTTATGAGAGTTCAATATTTTATTTTGTTTTGCTACAGCTAAGTAATCAAACTGCAGGTGAGGAGTGGTAATGACCTGATACAAACGCACTTTGGCATCCAAGAGATCCAAGATGGAGCAAAGAATGCTGCAAATTAATCTGCACTTCTGAAAGGCAGATTCATTCCCAGAGCTAATGTTAGCAGCAATAAAATATTTTTAAAGGGCCTGTGGACATTTAAGATATTTTCTTAGTATGCAAAATGCTAACAATGGATTATGACGAATAGTTATTTTGTCAAGAGAGGTCTTCATAGATATGGAGCTTTTTATTTGATTTTGAGTATATTACTTCAAATCACACTGAACACAAACTTTAGATTTCTACTTCAGAATAATCAGAAAAGGGATTTTTTTTGACATTTCAGTTTTCATGTAATAACTACTCCACTGACTTTAGCAAAGTCAAAGCATTGATCTTAGATGTAGGATTATTCAGATAGTCAAATTTTCCAAATTAGAAGAGGTTAAAAAAACTGGCCCTCCACTAAATAGCAGGGGTCATCTGTTCCTGAAGAATGCTTTGGACTCTTTCCCTTGTTCGGTCGATGATCAGATTTTGGCTTGGCTAATCCTTTCCTTGATAAATTTCTCCCAGTTATATTGCAAAAAAGTCAGTGGTCTAATTTGATTGGTACTTTTCCGGTAGAGGTGACACAGTTTTCATGAATTGCTTCAGAGGCTTTCTTTCAAAACATGTTTACCTTTTTTGTGACAACCGTCTAATGCTGTGTCCTTTCACATTAATAACAATGCCCATTTTAATTTCAGTAGGGCAGAAACATGCACAACCTTTAACACAACAAACCCTCGCTGACTGTACACAGGGTGTACTTCTGTCTGACCCGATGTAGATTACAGAGAGATGAAATTATTTGTAACTTTCATGGATATAGCAGTCGATTGCTAGTAAACTCCTTTGCTGTACATTAACCCTCATTGCCCATATGCCATCTACAATCCAAGTAAATAATTTGTCCTAAGTGAAATCTTCCACTTCCAGAACTGTGTCTGATGGGAATGAGTGTAGCAATGGGGCCACACCAATTTATAGCCATAAGCTGTTTTTTGAATAAAGTAGGCTTTAAAAGAGGAGAAACAAGAAAAACTGGGAAAAGAATGTACATTTTCTTTTGGAAAAATACCCCAGCAAACCCTCCTAGTGCAAAAGGCCTTTTGTTTTAGCTGTCTTGTCCAAAAAGCAGCCCTCAGCCTTATGCCAAGGGCTATGTCTAGCCTTTGAAGAATTCAAATTTGGCAGGATAGATATGAGACAGAGATCTGAGTGTCATGGACATGAGTGACATTTGGGGTAAAAGCAAGCTTGCCTGTCTCATGTCCGGAGCAGGTCTCTGTGCTGGCGCTTTCCCATCCCTTTGTCAAAGCTTCCCCTGGAAACACATGGCTTGCTCCCTCTGCTGTGCCCTCGTGCTCCCTATCGATCCAGGGCCCTCTTTTCTCCTCTTTGGTATGTGTCTTTTATCAGTGCCAGCAATTTTGTTGTATTTTTATTTCCAGCTTTGCAGTTGATAAAGGAGAACTGCAAAGGGGCAGGAAGGTGTCTGTGGATACAGGAGGCAGAAGTGTAAAAGTATGATAAAAAATAAGTAACATCGCAACATTTTCTTTTCTGAACTGGAAAGTCAGAAGGTCCCAGACCTCTTAGGGCTGGATTACTCTGTGCATTAAAATACAGATATGTGGGTTATTATCTGTAATATTATGTACTTCCTTGCTTTATTATATAATCCTTGAAGTATTTTTTTTAAGGTCAGAAATAAAGGTTTAATGTACTCCAGGGATTAGTGTTTCACATCTCTGCCTGCAGGCAAGCAAAAGCCAAATTATTATTTTTAATGAAATAACTGAAGCTGTTGTATTTGGCTTCCATGGTTCATTAACACGAACTTGTTTGCTCTCAGTAATTTTCTCTTGACACAGTGCAGCAAAATACACACAGCTTCACTATGGATGAAAGGATTCTCCAGAACAGTAACAGGAAGCTCAATTTGACATTTTAAAAGCAGGTGTGTGTCTGCTTCATCCACTTCACATTGTTAAAGAACTGAATGTACCATCCAGTTTTTATATGCTTTATAAAATACAGCAATACATCTTTCAGCTTTATTCCATGCATCTGGTACTTGATGTGCAATCCAATTGCTATCATATACTAAAGGACACTAAGCTTTTCTGTGCTTTTATTTACCTGAAAATACTAGAAGTAAAGGAAAGGCTACTGCATTTTTACACTGTTTTACTTGTTATGGGTAGGTTTCTGTTGACATCTTTGCAGAGGAAGTGTTCTTGGCCTAGATTCTGGTAGGCTTCATAATAATATGTGCTACTGAGACAAGTTTTCTGATGCTCTGTGAACTATTTTTTATATGCTTCAATGCATTTTTGTATGTGTGTTAATACCACTTGTTCACATTTAGTTTATTCGCAATACCTGCATTAATTTATATCCGTACCTTCTGCAAAGTATTAAATGAAACTGAACCAGGTAAGATCTGGATGAGAATTGGTTTTAAGATGCTTAGGTTAGAAAAATTTGTTGGGTGCCAGCTAAGTACTTGTTTGGGGACTGGATGATAACAGGAATCTGTAATAACATAGTTACCTGTTTTAATTCTTTTCAACTCGTCAGTGACCACTGTTTCTGATCCATGTGGTCTCTTGACAGTCTCAGTAAATTCACTGGCACGCAGCAATTCACATTACCAAAACAAAGACAAAATTGTCGGACGTGAATGGATCTCATTCCTGTCAGACTTTGCAGAAGAATCTGTATTACAGTATCTGATTCTTCTAGGTCCCGAGGGGGCCTGGCAGCCAATGGGTGAAGCATACTGGTCAAATAAGGAGCAGAAACAGCTGTTTCACAAACTTTCTGCTGTGTGGAAATGTGGAAAATCCTTTCTGCAGGACAGGTAGTCTTTCTCAGGAATTAAAAATATTATTAAATTAAGGGAAAAGAAACATATTGCTAGGCAACAGTGCTTTACACGGCTCATCTGTGCTCTGTGTTGGAATGTCCTCATTATCAAAAAGAACGCTAATCCTCTATCATTTATAGGTTTAAAAAAAGGTTCATTTTAATTTAGATTGTTGACCATGCAAACTTCATTTATGTATAAGAGAGGTAATTTAGTAGCATAATGAAAGTTATTAAACATGCTAACGAGTCCCCAAGCTTTATTTACCATTAAATAGTTTAATGTACATAATTTAAATAAAAATATCTAACATATTTATATTTAATTTTGGGGGTTTTTGTAACCAGGTTTTATATCTGCTAGGTAATGATCAAACAAATCCTTACATATTTAAGTATATTTTCCAACTGTTCCACCTGTTTGGTATTCACAGAGTGACAAAACATTAGGAGAAGTAGTGCAAACAAATTAAGTTGAAATTGCTAGATGAAAATTGAAGCTTGCTGGGTGTTTACCTGGAAAGGAAAGTGTGACGTGAAGTAGTGACTGCAATAGTACTGAGGGATGCTGGTCTTGTTGCAGATAATAGCAACTTTTTTAGAGAATTTATGTCACATTAAGAAGGGGGGTTTCCTCAAACCCTTTATATTTGATCAGCCTTTCAGTTTCCCAAGAAAGATAAAACCTTTGTATCTGACCAGTCTGCTACCTGCATTTTGACAGCTCACTGAATTGGAGGGTGATTTGACTAAGGGACCTCTGCTGACAGCATCACTGAGCCAAATCCCTTACAACTACTCAAATCTCTGGAGACTTGTACAAAATGAACTTCAGCTGAAGATTCTTATTATACAAAATACAAGTTTGTGACAGAATAAGGTTGGAGGATTGCTGGTGGTAATACACTGACTGCAAAACAAGCTTAAAACAACACACTTAGTAACAGCTGGCATGAGTTAGTCATAAAACACAGTTCTTACCCAATAGGTGTCCCTATGGGGCAGAAGACACGTTCCGCCCATCAACTGATCCCAGAAGTTATGATGGAGTCTTCCTGAATTTATCCCCTCCTTTGCTCACTTTTTATACTTCATACTATGTTGCATATTCATTTGTCATACACAGGATTGGTTACAAGTTTCTTGCTTCAAATGCAAACTAATGTGCAGCCTCAGGTAGCACTGCTGAAGGTTTTTACCAACTAGACATGCTCCTAAAGTGAGGTGTTGCCCTCTTTCAGGGGGGCTATTGTGCCAGAGGTCACGATCTTCCACTACCACAATTACCTTTGCCCTACTTGACTAATTTTCTGTTGATGTTCTGTTCTTTTGTAACACCTCATCAGCCTGTCCTCTCCTGCAGCCAGAACTTCCTCACTTGAATGCTCCGTTCTTAGATACCAGTTCTCTTTTCACTATCTGTTCTTTGTCACTCATCCTTCCCAAGGCTGAGTCCCTTGATCAGAAGTCCCTTCATCCATAACAGCTTTAGAGAGTGGGCCAGCTTGACCTAGCTTCATGCGCAGATGTGTTTAACATACAGTTAAACACTAAATCAGAGTGTAGTAATGTGGGAGTTTAGACAACAATTCCGCCCTTTTGGTTTTATTTCACTCCAGGACCAGTCCATTTTCTTCATGTTTAGATGGAGCTTCAGTGGCTATAGTCATACATAGTGTTGTTACTGACTGATATCACGTGCCCAGCGAGATGTAGTAGTACCTTTGAGGCCGGTAACTTTGGGATGGAGGTGTGCGTCAGTATTACAGTGGAATTATTTCATCCAAGGAAAGTAATTTCACCACAATGGTTGGCTCAGCAGTGGACATCTTCTCATAGATTCTTCATGTGACAACTGCTGTGCAGTTTATCAGCTGTGTGGTACCATCAAGTTTCCGTTCCTGCAGGGAGCACAGCAGAGCCTGGCCACGGGGTCTCCACTCCGTTCCACCTTCTGTCACTCCTACCAGCTGGTGCTGAACTGGCAGGGTGTGTAAAATAGATTCTGTGCATGCCAACCATCCTGAAACAGCTGTATTTTACCCTAACAAGCTCTCTGTAGTACTGCACTTCTGTTAGGTTACAGTTTTCTCTAATTCCCCCCCTCAAAGTAAGTTTCCCACAGTTTAGTAGGAGGGACAAGAACCAGAAGTTGCTTGCTTCTGAATTGAGCTTACTCAGTTGCCAAAAGGCAGTTGCTCTTTCCTTCAAAATGCAGAAGACTAAGGTCAATGTTCAGAAATCACTGCGGTGTATTATTGACGGTGATGGCCAGGGCAGTTTACAGGACTACAGGTTTTTGGAGATACCAATGCAACAGCCAAGAGAACTAGAAGTACGGGGGGAAAGACAAATTACTTACCAGAGGTATTTGTAGAGAGAGAAAGGAAATATTAGGAGGCAGTAGGAATACCCTGGGACAGTCAGTACCTTTTTGCTTTATGCCGTGTGGTGCGTAGCACATGGTTTAGCACTTCTGAGCACCACTGCAACGTGTGATTTCTTTTGCTAAGACATACAGATATCATCATAGTTACCCGATAGCAAGATAATGTAATATCTTTCTAAAAGAGGCCATCCACTAACTAAAACTTGGAAAATTTTTCTTGCTTTAAGAAGTCTTACCCAGATTTCCATTAATCTAAGAGCACAAATATAAGCTCGCTCTCTCATCTCAATTTGTTTGCATACTGTTATTTATTTAGAAATACCCTACTGAAATAAGACTTCTAATTTAGAGCTGGTAGTTTTGGGGACTGCAGGAGACTTAGAGAGGTAATAATAATAAAATACAATAAAATAATCAGTTTTAAAAGGGGAAAAATATAGAAACAAGGGAAGAAAAAGAGACAATCCGCAGACAGAGAGGCTCTAACTGGACTTCCTACCATCTTGTGAAAACCAGATTGTGTTCTTTTTAAAAGAGTACCTTTCATTGGAAATTGTCAGCGACATGGCATAGGAGACACCTGTGACTGTGACATGCCTCAAGTCTCTGTGTATAGGTCTGGAAGTAAAGACAGGGGTAGATGGACAAACCCCCAAACTGTGCAATGAAATTGGACTGGCCTGATTGCATGAACATTTTGTGCAGTTTGGTTTCTCAAGGATCCAGAAGAAATGTATAGGCTTGGAAATGTCAGGAACCTCTCTTCCTTGCCTGTGACATGTACAATCATATTTAATGGAGGAAAGCTGTGGCTGTGAAACCAGATAAATGACTTTACAGTTTGAATGTATTAATTTTAACTTGTCAAATAACATCCCTGTCCCATCCTACTCAGGTGCCCAGGCATGTTGGTGTAAGGGATCTAAGCATTTCATTCCCACAACTTTCAGCAGAAGCAATTGAATTAAAAAGGTTGATTTGATCGAATTCTTGAGTGTGATTGATTACCAAGTGTGACAAGGCAAGAAGGTTACAATGTGGCCAGTATAACTGTGGGTCAATAAATCAAATTTATGGATCCCAATGTCACCAAACTCAGCTGTGTTTTGAAGTGGATCCAGTTATTTGTATCTTCCCTAACAGTGTTTCTCTTGTCACTTTTGCATCTATAGCCAGCGTACAAGTAAGGAGTGTTCTCCACAGAGAAAGAAACTTAGGCAGATGTTAACAGCTTTTATTCAATACAGTGCTGTTTTTTTTAATCCCATAAAGCATTAGATGGAAGCCAATCTAAATAACTAGTCAGCAACTGTACTGACTAGGACTTTGTAGCTGTGCTTGTCGAGCTTCTGGAAATTGGATCTGGGCTTTGATAGGGACAGATGAACTGTTGCTGTGTAAACTTCCTCTGACCACTACTAGTTACAGGGTTTAGATGTCCACTGTGATACATCTATGGCACCTAAGGTGAAGGCATAAGTATTCTCAGTGTGGTTTGTAAGAAAGTGAAAAGGATGAAAAATCCCAATATGTTTCTGAAACCTTTCTGACAGCTTCTTGAGCAATCCTCCCAAAACCCTATGGGTTCATCCCATCCACCAAATACATTTACCAAGACATCACTGACTGCGGATGTCCAGAGTCAGTTCAAGGCTCACCAGTAGACCAGGCAAAATGTATTTTGCTGTTTCTTATGCAACGAGTTAGTTTTTGCAGCTGTAGAATGCCCTTTCCAGGTCTCCTTTTACTACACATAAAGTGGTGATGCAAGCAGATGGAGGTGCATGCACTGAACCTCTCTCATTATATCCTTGCATGTCTGCTGCTGAAAAGACTTGCTAAGAGAGTAGCACTGAAGTCTTCAAAGCGAGAGAAATTTGTACCTATCTTTGCCTGCCTTGTTTTGCACCCATGAGGACATCTTCATGGGACATCTATATGATCCCCTTTGGCAAGGGGCTAGCCTGAGAGCAGAGGGACAGGGCAGTGTGCTTCTGGGGCAGAAGCAGAGTGTACATCTCTGGCGTATAGTAATTGCCCCCCCTCTGAAGGTGGCACCACTGCCACCATCACAGGCGCTGTCATTTGCACCTTTCACTGTGTTACCCTACAGGGAGGCACTGAGGGATTAACTGAGGCTGAGACAGGTCACTGTCTGTGGCTCCTTAAAATGTGGGAGCCTCACCTCTTTCCATGCTTCATTCCCTTTGTATTCCCCTGACATCACTGTTGTTGAATTAGTGATGTCAAAAGGCTACATCCCCGTCTGTTTCCTGTAACACCTCCTTATGGACCTCTTGCTCAGGGCTGTGCCCAATCCATTTGTGAACCTGCTGATACTGTCTGTCTGCACCAGCTATGCCAGCTGCAAGTTTCAGAAGATGTCAAAACCCCCCAAATCTCCTTGAAGCCCTGGCTGCCAGGTTGGGGAGTCCAGCTCCTCTCTCCCATGCTTTTTCGATCTTTGGGATAGAGAGGCCACACAGGTAGTAACTTTCCCCAGCCTTTCCAAAGGAGAGGAAAGGAAAATGCTACACTGAGCAAAAGAGGAGGAGATCTGGGATGTCTTTCCCTTGGAGGCTGTTCATGTCAGCTTTGATTGCGCTTAAAGCTGACATTACAAGCTTTTATTATTTGGGGTAGTTAATATTTACAATCACTTCTTGGAAGAATCTGTTTTTAAGACAAGATTCATTTAAAACAAGATCCATTTAGCAGGTGTTGGTATGCAAAAATAATTGCACTTGTACATAAGCCACATTACCTTACCTGAGTAGGTAAGTCAGCCTCTTTGTGTAGTGCATTACTTACTCTTTGCTGCATGCAAGGGATGCCTTCTTTACTGCTGTTGTTGGAAAAGTCCTTTGCAAGGTCAAAGGCAAAAGTATATCTAGAACAGGCATGGCTAGTCATTTGTCATTTCCTACTTGAGTAATCATGAATGTCCTGTTAGAAATCTGCAGAACTATTGGTTCTGGAATGATTTTTTTTTTTCAGAGTCTCTCATTTAATGTTGAAATTTACTCCCCATGCCCACCCCCACCCCCAGTAAAATTCTCTGCGATAAAAGAAGTGCATCTTAAATTAAGTACATGCCTGTGCAGAAATCCAAACAACAGCCAAACACACTCAAAGGAAACAGTAACTCCTTCATGCTGCAGGAGTTATTTACTACCTTTGGCAAACCAGCACTGCATATCTCAAGCAGTTTCCTTTTCAGTGACCCCCCTCTTGCGCCTGTTAAATTTAACGGAAAAATACCCACTGAAATCAATGAGAATAGGATCACACACACAGTGTGCAAATAACTCTGTAAAGCAGGAGTCCTAAAACTACGGCCCATGGGCTGGATACGGCCTCCCAGGGTCCTCAATCCGGCCCCTGGTATTTACAGACCCCCCCCGCCCCCCCACCCCCACCCCCACCACCGGGGGCTGGGGGGGAAACCAAGCAGCCGCAGATGGCTGCCTGCCACTGCATCCGCGCCGGCCCCCTGGTTAAAAAGTTTGAGGACCCTTGATGTCAAGAAACCACACACACACACACGCATGCGCGTGCACACACACACGCGCACACACACACATACTACATATGTTCTAGTAGAAGTGTGTATGTCCCAGACAGCGCAGATGGACAGCATGTCCTATTCTGAGCCAGCTCAAGGTGTCCCTGGGGTGCGGAGGGAGCTGGGAAGCCACTGGGGGCTGGACTACACTTCTGCAGCCATTCCTGCAGGCATACTGGGATGGACAAGCAGAGGAATAGCTCTGCAAAACGAGTCTTCTGTTCTCCTCATCCCAGGGCTAACCACTACCCCCCACCCCTTGGCAGCAAAGCAGATGGTGGGTCCATTAGGTGCCCCTCAGTTATTTGCTCCTCTGAGGTAAACTGTTCACCTTGCTGGGGCCTAGATTGGCCCTAGTCATCTCAGGTGGCTGGATTTGTGCCAAAGTAATACAACTTATATTTAATTTGATTTCTTTTGCCAAAATATCTCTTCCTGGGGCTGCAGCAAAAGAAGTTTTCACCATAAGGTTCCTAAAAGGGAAGAGTTGGATCTTACATGTACCACTAAAGGAAAAGAGTTGTGCTGGTTTTGGCTGGGATAGAGTTACTTTTCTTCATAGTAGCTAGTGTGGGCTATATTTGGGATTTGTGCTGAAACGAGTGCTGATAATTCAGGGGTGGTTTTTTTTTAATCACTGAGCAGTGCACAGAGTCAGGGGCTTTTCTCCTTCTCATACCAACCCACTGTTGAGCAGGATGGGAGTGGGGGCAAGGAACTGGGAGGGAACACAGGTGGGACAGCCGACCCCAACTGACCAAAGGGATATTCCATGCCATATGACATCATAGCCAACATATAAAGTTGGAGGAGGAAGGGAGGGACATTCAAGGATGGTGGTGTTTTTCTTCCCGTTACGTGTGATGGTGCCCTGTTTTCCTGAAGATGGCTGAGCCCCTGCCTGCCAATGGGAAGTGTTGAATGAATTCCTTGTTTTGTTTTGCTTGCGTGCATGGCTTTTATTTTACCTATCAAACTGTCTTTATCTCAGCCCATGAGTTTTCTCACTTCTACTCTTCTGATTGTCTTCCCTGCCCTGCTGTGGGAGGAGTGGGCAAACAGCTGTGTGGTGCTTAGTTGCCAGCTGAGGTTAAACCATGACAACACAGTAGCACCAATATTGACATTATAAGAATAAGAACATTATGTCAAGCTTCTACATCATTCAAAGTTCAGCACATGCAAAATTAGTAACAAATTCTTATCTAATGTACTTGCTGATGTCTGAGGCTTTATGCAAGTTCAGATATAACAGGTGATCAGAGGTATGTGCATTAGAGAACGTCAGCATCCCAGAGCACTGAGTAGGTATTCTGTACAAAATACTAAGGTTTGTTTGGAAATCTGAATCTTCAAATTGTTTTTTGTTAAATAAACTGTAATAAACTGTAAGGAAACAATAAAATAGGGTCCACCCTGTATAGCTGAAAGTTTGAGAAATTTTGGACTTGGGCCTCGATCCTTCAGAAAGCTCTGTGTGGATACATCTCACAATGTCCTATCAGTCATGCCATATGCAAAGTGTGATGAACTTCCCAAGCACAAACTGTGCTGTAAGTCTCTTCTTCTCATGAAGAAGGTTTCCGTTACTTCTTCACAAGCACTGTACAGCACTGGGGCCTTCTGCAGTACTGTATGTACTCTGGACACAATCTCTTAAAATATTTGCCTTGAGGTCATTTTTCTAAGCTGCTGGGCACTGGGTGGTATGTGTGGTGGTGGTGTTTTCACACTAGCTAGACTTTTTGCTAGAGCAGGCCAAAAAGAGAGGCATGTCTGTAATTTTATGTTAACTAATAACAGATCTTAAAACCACATCTATTCATTGAGGATATGTCTTTAAGATCCGGTTAACTACTCAAGGCAGACTCTAAGATCTCCCAGGGGCATAAGCCTGTTACATGAGCAAAACCTCACTGGTTTCGAGGTATTTTGTGTCAGTAATACCTTGTGTCTTTTGCTGTAATTGGTAGAGCAGGTTGACAGAGGTTCTGGGAACTGAAGATGATGTCCCCTTTGCCTGTGCAGTTCACCCATCAGGCATGCTGCTGTTGCAAGGAAAAACACTTGAGGTTATAACTCTGCAAGAGATGTTTACCCAGCCATTGTCTTACAAGGCCTTAATGAATTTCTACATGTTTTCTCAGCAGCTTGTGGTTGTGAAGGCACAGTCATTTAGTGCATTTAGTGGTGCCTGATCCCATGGTAACCTTGGGAAGATATGGAGCTTCATGCACTACTATTTCCCTGAGACAATTCAGGTGGGAATCTCTCTTCTCTTTACTTTTTTTGGTAGTCCTCAGCCCACTCTGACTTGTGGCTGTGCCATCTGCCCTGAGTCAGGGGCATTGGCACAGGGAGGAAAGTGCTTTGCATTGTAGGACTATTTGTCAGCTTTCTACTCTCTGCCAAGACTGAAAGGTATTTCAGGCTTGATGCTAAAAGTAAGAAGGCATTTTGGACCAAATTCTTACTTTTTGTGAAGTGTAGCCTTTGGCCCTATTCATGCAGCCTGCTGTTTGGTTTGCCTGTCAGGACTCATTCACCACCCTGTGTCTTCAAGGGGATGCATGGGCTGACAAACAGCAGTAAAACCCAACTTCCAAGTACAGCAGCTTTGCAGGAATGGTGTATCATAGCAAAAATAAATGATTTGGATAGGCACATATGGATTGATAACGTGGTGGTTTGATACATACTATGTTAAATTACAATTCTGCTAGTCACTATGAAGTAATAAAAAATGTTGAATTCAGAATTTTTTTGTTGTTTCAAAAGGCCTCCCAAACCTCAGTTTCATTGGAAAATTATTGACTAGTTGTATCAGAGAGCAAGCCTGGCTCTTCTCAGCCTCAGTGCTCCTTAAAGCAAGTAACAGATGGTCATCAAAGGGTTCTGTGTTAGTGGAGAATCATGAGTGCCTCTTCCTTGTTTCTTGAGCTCTCTGATGTCCCTTGTAACAGGGAGGGAAGCAGACAGCAGTGGTGTTCATATATTTGCCTCTGACAGGGAAATGCTCTGTTGGGAATCTTTGAATGTAAGTGGATTGTAAACTATTTGCATTATTGCACAGGCCACAGATTTTAACCCATAATCTTGGTCATAACAACTCTGTTATATGCAGAAAGAAAAATCAGCCTTCGGACCAAAGAAAAGACGCTTACAAAACTCACAAAGCCCTGAATAATCCAGATGTACACAAATGTGCACACTAAATGAATATTGGTAGAGCAGGAGACAGGCCCTGCATTTCTTCACTCATCAAACTGCCTGACCAAATTAAAGAGCAAGCCCTGCTTACCTGCTCTGGTTTCTGAAAATTTCTTTTAGCATTACCATAACTTTTAGTTAGTGGTAACTCTACCTGAGCAATTCATTCCTTCTCTGGAAAAATCCTGGTGTTGCAGTGGCTTTTATTTATTTATTTATTTTCTAGATAGATACAATAAAAAATTAAAAATCTCCTGAGGGCTGCTTCAGTTAGCTATATACAGGAATCTTAAATATATAGCAACTAAGGAATAAACTTCTCTTTGCCCTTAGCAAGTAAGAGGGACCCTGGAAGGGAGAGAGCATGTGACAGTGTCATTCTGTGCTCTTGCTTGACTTAACAGGACTGCCACGTAGTATTTTATTTTGGTGTAGGGTAGGTATAGGGTACTACCTGAACTGTGGTGGTTTTCACCCACTTCGCACTGTTGCAGGCCTGCAAGAAATGCAGGCAAAAATGGAGAATGAAAACACGTCCTAGTGCAAGAGCTCAATGCACCTGTGTGTGCAGCCTTGTGCCTGTGCAAATGATCACCATGAGAACTGGAGGGACAGGAAGCAAGGAGACTTCTGTCTCACCAGCACAGAAAAATGGCCTGCACTGAGAGCAAGAGTGTGGGGCATCTGAGTGGCATGGCTTGTATGAGCAACCCTCTGCTTTCCATAGTCAAGCACCTCCCAGAGTGCTCTCTGTATGAGCAGAAGGGGTAAACATTGTGTGTGTGTCTGTGAGTATGTGTGTATACATATCTGAGGACATAAAGAGGCATTAGCTCCTCAGGTATAAAATTGTTCTTCCTTGCATAAATTATTTTTGAGTAAATAATTCATTTTTAGGCTTGTCCCAGACAGCTTTAATGGTCAGCTATGACTATCACTGCTTTAAGCATAAGGTGTAGTTCTCCCATTTAAAGACACCCATTGATAAAATTTTGCAGAGGGAGGGTTACTCTATACCGCAAAAAGTAAAACAGTTCACATTGTGTCGTTGTCTACCTTCTCATTACAAAATCCAGCACACTGCAGCCAAGTGTCCCTGTGAGTCACTGTCCGGTAATTAATCTCTGCTATGCCAAAGGCATTCAAAGCAACAGAAGGGAAGCACCCAAGGGAATACTGTATTAGCTGGAAATTAAAGTTTAAAAGGCTCTAGCTCTTGTTTCTCTTGCGGCTGCTACTTCAAAAAAAATTTCTAAGTGGAAAACGGGAACTTACTATGATAAGGAGGAGGGGAAAAGAGGGATTGACTATTCCTCTGTGACTTAAAATGGTTGTTTGACAACAACAAAGCCAGGGACATCACGAAATGCTAATGCATAAAGTGTCTCTAGAAAATAATTGGCTCATTAAGAAAAGAAAAAATGAGGTTATTAGAAGTAACCTCTGCTCTTTGTGTGGATGACCCCAGCTGCAACAAAAATGCTTTTGTGAGAACTGGAGGGATCTTCAGAGATGATCCAAATCTCCTGGAAAATCTAGGTCCATCCCTATGAATATATCCTGTGTCTCCTTCCTTACCTAGGAAAATCCCCCATCGTTTTCTAGAGAGAAGAGTCTTTGGGTCTTTCTTTGCTCTAAGACTCAGCCAGCCTGTAGATGCCATTGCTGAGGTGAGCTGTACGTAGTTCAGCAATCACCTAGAACCAGACAGGTTTTCGTTCAGCATGGCAGTTTCAGCTGGATGGCTTTGTGTAACAGTCCCGGCTCCAGCTCAACACCAAGCTGGTGCCACCTGGTTTATGTGGCGCCTTCTGAAAGGGGCAGCTCCCTGCTTACTCCTTTTCCAGCAAATAGTAACAGTAATGAACAATAATATTATGCACAGTTTGAAAGGCATATGAACAACTTACTAACTACCAGTGGGGTTCCAGAGAGTACTAGAGCAGATTGCATTGTACTTGATTACTTTTTTCTTTCTTTTTTTTTTTTTTTTTTAATGCATGTACTTAACTCCACTATGGTTGGCTCTGGCTTTCACTGAATCTAACTGCTATTCCTGTAGTTCCCCTTTAATACTAATACCAGTATTTCTGTCACCACATCTGTGCATTTTCTTGCTGTCAGGTGGAAATGCATGAATCTTTATTTGCTCGCAGGCTGCTAGAAAAGTTCCTCTGACCTCACGGTAAGTGCTGCTGCCATCATCTTTGTCCACGTGGTGGTGTTGCATACTTTCACAAAGTGCTGTAATTCATTTCAGTTGTATTGCTTTCCAAATGCTGGGCACTGCCTTGCTGTTTGCCAGAGTATTGTAGCCCCATGTGACATGTTCACGTTCTTTGTGAGCTCTTACACCGAGCTCCACATTCTCTTCTACCTGAAGGGTTTGTTTTGTTTGTTTCAATGGACATTATTAAAAAAGAACTCTGAATTACCTCCCACTGTACATCCTGGGACACAGTTTGTGAGATGCTAGCTTCAGTAGCGAAATCAGTTTAGAGTTTTGTGATTGAAATCTTTGGATGTTTCAAGAAAAGGGTTATTCCTTACATGAATTATTTCAATGGTATAGTCCTAGTGCATACTTTTTCTCCACTCAGAAAGCTTTTAATATGTTTTGCCTAAAACCGTGTCCTGATCAGAAACAGCTCATAGCCTAGGACTTTGGCATCAGTTTGTTTCATCCTTTGAACTCAGGCTTCTGGGCACTGTTCTTCAGCTTCGCATAGCCACTTCCAACTGGCTTCTGTGAGAAACACGTCAAGGCATAGTTCAGTGAAGTTGTGGCCAAGCCTCCAGAGAAAAAGAGTGGAAACTTCTTGTGCTGGCTTTATTCTTTAAGCCAGCAATTCAGGAAATGGTGTCTTCTGTCTGGACTAGGCAATTTCTGTCATTTAGCAAATCTCTTTACTTTGTCGAAGACTAGCTCCTGTTCAGGAGGCTGTGTCATCTTCAGTGTTCTTCACAGTCCTTTCTCCTCCAAGTCCAAACTGGGTACACAAGGGACCTAGCTAGAACTTGCAACTCTAGCCTACATCTTCGACCCTGGATCATTCAGCACAGGCTCTTCTGAGCTTTTACCTTCCTTCTGCCCTCCCCATCTGAAGAAAGTGTTACAATTTTTTAAATTTCTTTTCCCCCCCTTCTCATTATATTGACAGTTGACCCTCCTCTGGGGCTGCCTGTTATTTCACAATCAATTTATTTCAAACCCTTGGTTTCCAGCTGCTGTTGTTGTACATATCACTTGGACTTGCATGAAATGCTGGTGTCTTCTCAGAGTGTGCTTTCAGTGATGCTATTCTTCCATTCAGTAGGTTGTTAATTAGTTTTGCCTCACACCACTTCCTGCTCAGAGACACTTACTTGGAGGCAGAGTCTGACATTTTCTTCTTTTTCTTTGATTTCCCCCCCACTCTTCAATTGCTAAATCAGCACAGCAACTAGTTCTACCTAGGTGCTCCAAGAACGTCAAGGTAAGTTACCTGCAGACAGCATGAAGTAATTTCTTGGAGGCTGGTGAGACCTTCTTAAGAAATTCCCATCATTATTACTCTTACTTCCTGATGTGAAATCGGCAAAATACTTCCTCCCCAACTCTCATTCCCATCCAAAGATATAAGTGTACAAAATTATGGCTGTGGATGCTCATAACCCTATGGGAATATGGAGTGTGGGTGCTTTCTCCCTGTGCTGTAAAAATGGCCCCTGGCTCTACCTGTGATGATGATAGCTGGCCCAGGTGCTCTGCAAAGAAACAGAAATCTTGTCTAATGCAGAAGGGTGGCTGCTCTAAGCTATTGGCATAGCTCAATACCTTAATGTAAATCTGAGACGTGGTATGATCCTGAGTTAAAACTTCAGGATTTGGCTCCCTTCTAATAGTTGAACACAATAAAAATATTGTCTTGGGGGTGGTCTGTGCTGTTCAGAACCAATGAAAAGCAGAATCTGGGCTTTGTTACAAATACAATGTGAATCCTCCTGTAACAAACTTTCTTTGATAATAGAGATGAATATGCTAAACCTTTTATAGAGACATCTATTAACCTATAAAAGCTTAAGCTGTCAGGTCTGGTTCAGACCTTTCCTTGGGTTTCTGTTTCTCTGCTTAGTAATTGCCTTCCAAAGCACGCATGAGTAGGAGCACATGAAAATACTAGCTGTGTGGCAAATCAAGGAAAAGACTTGCTCTTGTTTCCTGTGCTTTGTTTGTTGTTTTTGTTTGCCTTTCATTTCCCTGGGCACATGGGTCCCTATATTTAGAAAGGAGTAAGAATAAGTGGTTGAGAAAGCTCTTCTACCTCCCCCTGTACCTTCCCACTGGGAGCGGGCAGGAATCTGTGTGTGGCCTCGACAGCCTTGGGTGGCAAGCTAAAGGAGCCTGCGAGAGGAGCAACATGGTGGGGTGAAAAAATATGCCCTTTCACAGGTGTCTTTGCATCCATTTTTGATGCACAGTCGTGACACCCTGGTGTGAACACCTCTGAGCACTGTTATGGTCCCTCTGTTTATGAGAAGGACCCCGACAGAAGGTGGGGTGTAGGTTGGCTCCCAGGGTATACTTGCTTCACTGAGTGGGGGGAACTGGTGGTAGAGGCAACAGCTCAAACCCTGCAGTTCCAGGGCTGCATGCTCCCACACTCAGCACTGACAAGCTGCATGAACTACATGCCACGACTGACATGGATGCCTGGTTGTAGTTTCTCTGGCACTCACCACTTCATCTCCTCTCCCTTGCCAGCACCTGGGAAGGGAGTAGTACTCACCTGTGGATGGACTCACCCCGACTCTCAGCTGGGTGCAAGGCTCCTGTGGGAGCCCAGCTGGAGGAAATGCAGACATTGCACTTCTGCTTGCAATTTCATGGAAATAGAAAGCTGCTGTAAGCTGGCTGAGGCTTCAAGTCAGGCTGTGAAAGCACAGGTGGCTTTAGGATTGTTAAAGGATTCTCACTGTCTTAAATATACAACACTTTATTACTGATTGGGTTTTTGCCTTTTTTTTGTTTTTGTTTGTTTGTTTGTTTGTTTGTTTTAGGGTTTTTTCTGTGGATTGTTTTCTTTTTTCTTTGCTGAAATTAAGCCACAAGAGAAAGCCAGCTCTTACGCATGAAATTTCATTAGTGCTGCATTCTCTCAGTTAGCTTATACCCCATTCATCTTTCCTACCCTTCTCTAAGTCATTTGTATGGCTGTCACGGTTCTGTAGCTCTTTTCTCTTGGATTTTGTCTTCATTCTGGCTAACGGCTTCTGCTATTGTCTTCCTTGAGTGTGTCCAGAAAAGTTGGAACTGAAGTAAGTATTTTTGAGCTCTCTCTCTGGAACATCACCAAATACCTGGGCTTTATTAAAGAGCTTCTTCTTCTGGGTTACAGGACCATGGGACCTTCCCCATGGGAGTGCAGTAATTGAATTCCTTAGGCCTATCCTGGATGTCTTGTCAATTTCTTCTATAACATGAGAGATGCATTTTGCTTGCAGTGAGGAGCAGTTATGGACTAATCAACCTTCTCCCTCCTGTGTAACACATTTTCTGTCCCTAGAGGCAGGTGTCCTTATACAATTCAGTTGTACAACAGCTAAGGAACAGATTATTCACCTAGTCCCCTCTCAAACAGGACTTTAGTGATTCAGGTATTAGCAGGATCCTCATGACAAGGTGACTGGGCAGAGTGGGAATCTTACACCTGATTTAGTGAGGTGAATTTGTGAAGTCTGTTATTCCTATACCCTTAAGTAGTAACATAGGCATTTCCTACTGCAGCACCCAGCACAGAAATTTGTCAGCTAATTCTTCTCTTTCAGAGTTGCAGGAAGGGGAAGTTGCCCCTTGTTTGTTGCATAGCAGAACTACCTTGTTACTTTGGATTACATTAATGAACTTTAGTTCTGGTTCTGTCAGTGTTTTATTCACAATACTTCTCTTTTAACACTATGTATTGTATTTCTTCAGTCATCCCAATCTAATGATAAGCACTGAGACAGAGGGCTTCCACTGAGCTGAGTTTTCTATCAAAAACTGAAATGTCAATGACACCAATATAGGAGGATAATTGAATGCAGAAACAGTGTACAGCCTGTGTGTGGGCTACCTGCTATGCAGTTATCTGGGCACAAGAAAGAGGGTTGGAAGTGTTTTCTCTGGCTCTGTACAGCTGACTGGTAAAAAAGAATGAGAAAATCTAAACTTTTCTCATGGCCTCCTTAACAGGACTCAAAACCAGAGTCCTGTAAGGCACTCAGGTTAAATGTAACACCACCATTCTACTGTGGTGCTACAGCATCTCTTGTTTTTTTCAGGATCACAGAGAGGAATGGGTGAGCCAAAAGACCTTTATATTGGTGCTGAGAATTGCTGTGCCAGGTTTTCCTCTTTTCCATTTTTTCCCAAGAGCTGTTTTATTTTAGTGTTGCACCTCAAGTGTAGTGGGCAAACAAGCCCAGACTTGCTGTAGTTTATGATTGGTTGGCAGCTGCTATCAAGTCATCCTTGGTGAATTAAGGATCTAAACCAAGACATAAACCAGAACAAAATGGTGCTTGACTTTTTTGTGATGTAGTCATTAATGTTATGTGAGACCATGAACAACTATGCAAAAATGACGATGCTTTTGGGAAGACTCAAGATTTGTATCACTGCTTTCAGAGAATAGTGTCCTTCTGAGAGGTCAGGACTAGGAGGCTGTGGTCAGTACAGGTGACTATCAGCTTTCACTGAAATTGATGAGTTTGATTTTGTTTCTCTCCCGCAAGCCGCACCACACCACCCTTCTGTGCCCCCACATACTGCTATGGAAATGAGCTTGAAAAGGACCATAAGACATTTAGAAAGTGGATATGCCAAAGGTGCATTTTCAATGCAGTGGGAGCTTAGACTCGAGCTTGAATGTCTAGGCTTGGTAGTATTAAATACAGAGCACAACTAAACTTCTAGTAAAGGTGAATTTCTGGGGAAGACGGGGTACGTGAAGCTGTTTTCCCCCCTAATTTCTGTAAGGATCTAGAAGGTTTTTTACATAAGTTCTAATTCCTATGGTATTTTCGTTCTCCCTTCCTGTTTCCTTCATTATGGAGATACTGATTTAGAGCTGGGTACAAGAAGACTTTTAGCTGCAGACAAGTAAAGCAAACCAAGGTTTTTCTTTAAAAACAGAATTGGTGAAAACAAAATTGAGATTCCTACCGCTCCATGGAAGTGGCTGGAATGAGGGACCCCATTAAAGGCCCCTCACCTGCAAGTTTCCCACAACAAACGACACAGTGCCGTCCTCTGAGCTCTCCTGTTTCTCCACAGGTCCCCCTTCAAAGTTGGAAAGCAACACCTCCGTTTGCGTGGTCGTCTCTCCAACACAGTCCCCCTATCCCCACAACAGCTGCAGCTTGGGAGCCAGGTGTCACTGCAGCCACAGATGGGCCTGGGATAACCCTGAGTCCCACTGCGCTTTGGCGGGGCCCCCTGCCCCGTAAAGAGCATGCCCCGCGCTGGGCCAGGCACGTCTGGGTTGCAGGGACTTCGCGGCTCTGCGCCCTTCCGGGCAGAGAAGAGAGGAACCAGGGAGGAGCGTATTTTCCCCGACCCCCTCTCCTCACAGCTACACTCTTGGCCTCTCTGTGTTTCCAATTCAAAACCAAATCTCCAGGAAGCAACTGGCAAGACCCTCTTTTCCTGCCTGACTGCCACCGATCGGTACGGGGCTGTTTGAAGGCGCAGGACACCTAAGTGGACAGCTGGCTGGGGAGGAAGCATCTTTCAGTTCCTTCTTTTGGGGTGACTAACAATCTGATAGGAAGCTTGGAAAATAGCATTCTTGTGACGCTGTGTTTTGAAAATCAGAAGTAGTAATGTGGTAATGCAGGGAATTCTATCAGGGGGAGGTTTTAATCAAAGCTTCCAGAAAAGTGATGGACATTTTACTTTTCTTTTCTTTTCTCTCAGGAATGAGCACACCAAGGATGAGCTGTGTAGGTTTTCCTGGGTTGGGAACAATCCAAGGAGACGGCATTCAAGCTTTCCAAAGTCAAGGACAGAAACCACGGGGAGAGATTCACTCCTGTGTGCCCTCAGGAAGTGCCTCTCCCCAGCTCCCCAGGCTCACACAGGAGAAACCGTGGACGTAGCACGTTGCCACATTGTCACTTGCCAGTCCCTGCTGCCTCCCCCATAGATACTCAACTTTCCATAAAGGTTTACACTTTTTGTCGCAGGCCGGTATGCCTTCATAGCTGTCAGATTCACAGTCCCTCTGAAAAGCGCCCTTCCAAAGGCGCACCCGTGCGCTCCGCTACGAGCTCATCCGCACAGAGGAGAGGGGCGTGTTGGCTTTCCTGTGCAGACATTCTGGCGTTGGTCTAATGGAGATGTGGCTCGCTCTCTCTGTCACCAGACTAGTGCCACGAAGGCAGCCGCTAAACCATAAGCAAGACCTTACTTGTATGTTGTTAGTACTAGCTGTGCGATAATTCAAGTTCTCGCGGGAAAAACAGCACTTTCAAAGCACTCTGCTGAATCCAAGCTGTTTGCTTGTTTCTCTGCTAAAGCTTGTTGTACTAAAATAATGATGCTACAACGAGAAGCATAATTCTAAAACTAAGCTGCACTTTGTAGGAAAAAATAACAATTTACAGGATCGATGCAGGGAACAATTCCACGAACGTGAGGCAGCCATGCTCAAGCTTTCTTGGTCCAGCCAGCCCAGCTGCCTTGTGAAATTCCACAGAAGCTGTGGCATCACTTGAAACAGGACTGTGTCAAAGCATGTGAAGAAGAGCTCATAAATGTGAAGCCGGAAAAGAGGGAGAACACAGGCAAAGGCCTTTCCACCTGTGAGGAAACACGTAATGCCACGGTGTCCACTGGTGGAATCTGCCTCCAGAGTGTCTGGGAGATGGCTGCGCTGTGAGCTTGTATGGGGAAAGCTGTCCTGCCGGATCAGACCCACGAGAGGCCTTTTCCAGAAACCTGTTTCTGACAGAGGCCAACAGAGCTCTGCCTCAGCAGAGGGCTGAGCTCCCTCTCTCCTTCCTCCCACCCCCAAAATCTTCAACCGTGACAGAAAAGGGCTTTCCTTACCCCTGGTGGAAGGTGGCATAGACTTTACAGCGTGAGCACCTACTAGCCGACTGAAAGGCACTTGGGAGGAGGGTGCTGAAGGGTTTTTTCCCAACCTGTGGCCTGCATGGCGTCAGATCCAATGCCAGGAGACCAGGTACTGGTTTTTAATGCTGTTCCTGTCTGGTTTCAGGGGAGCTGCCACGAGGCATGCCCAAGCAGCCATGATTTAAGGTGGAAGCCCACACCTTGCAGGGAAACATGTGCCTCTAAGCAACTGAAGGGTTCAGAAGGAATGGGAAAGGAGTTCCCAACTCCTCTAGAAACAAACTGTAAGCCCATTGCCCCACTACTTCAGGGGAGTTTAGGGGAATGAAGGAGAAAAAAGGAAAGGAGGCTCGAGTACCTCTTCCTCTCAGCTCACTGGGCCACCAAAGCCACCGTGACCTCACATCTTCCCTTCTGTGTATCACCTTTCCTGAGCTGCTCTTACTCTTTCATGCAGTCTAAGGCATTCCTTTGGTTTTGGCAAGAACGCATTAAATCTTGGGCATTTTCTCCTTAGACTACTGGGTACAGGGGGGTGAAGTAAGAGTGGTCACTGAAATTATGTGGTACTTCTTTGCCCTCTCCTTTGCTTGCTTGCTCGGTCACTTGTCAACTTGGTTGGTTGCTCTGTGGCCGTGTTGCCCTACAAGTTGCAAATGGACAATGAAATCAGAGGACGGCTTGGGATAATGCAATGCATTCAAGAGTCTTCCTTCTGTACGCCTATAGATGGCACGAGGCAAGTTACCTTGAAATGTCTGGTGAAAACAAACAACTGGGGGACACACAAACAATGAGGGCTCATGCTCGTCTTTCAGACTCCCTCCCGCACACTGTCCCCTTTATAAACAGAATGACTTCAATCCCTGGCTAGCACTCTGTGTAACAACCTGCCCCCCCCCCCCCGCCCCCCCAGATCCTATGTGGACAGGGAGAAGGGCCGTGCAATATGATAAGTAATCTTAACCCTTTAGTTCTTTAGACCGTGTTGCACCACTGGTCTCTAGGCCGAGTTTTTGAGGGTCCCCTGGGGAATTCTGGGCATTCCAGCCAGCAACGTCACTTGCAGACTGTATCCACAAAACTCAATGACATTGCAAAATTCAAAGCAAGGAGGGGAGGGAGATTTTAATTTTAAAAGAAGATTTATTTCACTCGTGAAATTGCATGCTGTCATGAGAAAGGCAGGGACGGACCTTTCAGTATGGCTTGTAGCAATAAGATGAGGCGTAATGGTTTTCACCTAAAAAAGGGTCGATTTAGGTAAGATGGGAAGAAGTTCTTTACCGTGAGAGTAGTGAGACACCGGAACAGGTGGCCCAGAGCAGCTGTGGCTTCCCCCTCCCTAGAAGTGTTCAAGGGCAGGTTGGATGGGGCTTTGAGCAGCCCGGTCTAGTGGAAGGCGTCCCTACCCATGGCAGGGGCCCGGGGCAGACACGTCTGGGGACTCGGTGACTGGTGTGAAACACCGATGCTGAGCACAAGAGCAGCGATGGGTCACAGGGTGGCTCCTAGCGCTGTGGTAACCCCCGAGCGTGTGCTGGGACTGCAGTGCTGATGGGGTGAGCGCTGCAGGTGAGGATGGGCCATTGTGACATCCTCAAGCAATGGAGGTGACACCCCGGAGACATGGGTTCCATCATCACCAGGGATGGGCTGCAATGTCACCTAGCGATGCATTGTGACCACGCGTCCCTGGCAGCCTATAAGAAGGTGCTGAGCCTCACCCAGCCAGTGCGTGCTCAGACTCCAGCTGAGCGAGTTGGCGAGGTGTGGAGTGCTGAGCGAGGCCTTGGTGCTGGTGTCGTGCTCAGGGAGCTGTTCCGTGCAGCTCTCGGTGCCCGACCCAGAGCCATCGGAGGGTTTCCCCCGGCCCTGCCAGCTTCAGGCAGCCGGGGCACCCAGGAGGGGCGCTCGCAGCAGCAGAGGTGAGCTGGCAGGGGACACCTCGCCCTGGGGAGCGGGGAGGCTTTCCTTCTGGGGGGGCCTGGGCATGTCTTCCACCCCTCCCCGGGCCAGCCAGTGACCGTGGCCTCTCTTCCCTTTCTAGCGTGACACCCGCTGCTGCAGCGCCAGTGAGAGGGAGCTGCTCACCATCCCCGGCTCCCCCCAGCCCACCGCAGCACGTGGAGAGCATGGCCGCGGAGCTGGAGGAGCGCTGTCCCATCTGCCTGGACAGCTGCGAGGAACCCAGCTTCGTGATGACATGCCTCCACCGCTTCTGCTACCCGTGCATCCTGCGGTGGGCTCAGAGCAAGCCCGAGTGCCCCCTCTGCAAGAGGAGGGTCCTCTCCATCGTGCACTCGGTGCGGGCAGACGATGACTTTGAGGAGTTTGCCATCACACCATCTGGGTTGGCATTGGCCTCGGCTGGCACCCACCAGGCAGGAGGAGCTCCCAGCCCTCCTCGCCCAGGAACACCAGAGTGGCAGGCTGGGGAGTTGGTGCCCAGAGCTCCAGTGGGCGGCCTCCAGCCCAGCACCTGGGCCGACCTTTTTGATGACCACCCAGACCTCCTCCATCGCTTTCTGCCCTGGCTCCAACGGCAGCTGCGGGTCATCTCTGCCGAGGAGCCTTCAACAGCAGCTCTGATGGAGGACCTCATCCTGGCCGTCCTGGGCCTCTTTGGGCCGGACGAAGAGGTCCTGGTCCGGCTGCTGCAAGTTAGCCTGCAGCACCATGCAGCGACGTTTGTGCAGCAGCTTCTCAACGTCATTGTGCGGCGCTGCAGCAGGGAGGCCCACCGGCTGCTGGGTCTCGAAGGCAGCCCCGTGGCTGCCCCCCAGCCTGCTGCCTCCCGAGGGGGGTCTCCTGCCCCTGGCCAGGCTCCTGCGGGTTCTGACCAAGAGGAGCTCCCCAGCACCTCAGGTGCGGCTCTTCGCGGGGGTCCCGGCAGCCCCCGCAATGCCCCCGTTACCACCCATGGGGAGCTGGAAGAGCCGCACGAGGAGCGGGGGCAGGCTGTGGCAGGACCCTCTGCTCCCAGCCGGGACAGAGTCCGCTCCTCTGGGGGGCCACGGCGAGCCCCAAAGAGGAGGGCCGGCAGCTGCCAGGACTCTTCCCAGCCCCGCAAGAGGCGACACCGGCAGCAGCACTAGAGCCCGGTCCCAGGAGCTGCCAAAAGCCGGGCCGGGCCAGCAGCTGGGGCACGTGCTGGCCCACAAGTAAACCGAGAGGCATCTCTGCAGCTGGTGCCGGGGCAGATGTTTCCAGCCGGGGGCTCTCCAGGGCCACCCTGTGCCCCATCATCGCTCACCACCCCGGGCCCGTCGTCCTCCTCACCGCAGACGCTGCCCCCACGTCCCGCGGCTCTGCTCCCCTACCAGCCCGCACTGCTGGCTGCAGCCTGGCCACGGCGGTGCCCAGATCCCTCCTCCTGCACGGAGTCTCCACTTGGTGCTGCCTTCTGCGTCAGCCCGGGCTCCCAAGAACCTCAGCAACGGGAAGCGCCAAGTCCTGCACCTGGGGAGGGACAACGCCAGGCACCGGCACATGTGGCGAGCTGCCCCTCATAATGGGCTGCAGTTTTGGTCAGGCCTGGAGCGATCAGGCAGTTGGACTAGAAGGATGGTTGCAAGTGCGTGCCAAGGGGAACCGTTCTCTCCTATCTCTACTATTGTAGAGAGCAAGAAGTATAATCACACTTTTTGGCTGTTCACAGAGGAAAAATTTGCCCGTGTATGCTAGCCAAAAGGTGAAGGGCAAGCAGCGTGCTCTGCGTGGTGCCTATGTGTGACGGACAGATGAGTGGACATTTCCCTTAAACATTTCTTGGTGCATGAGACGCCAGCTTTGCTGACTCGGGCACGTAGCAGGTGTTCCAAGCACAAGAAAGAACAAGACACCCGTTCCTGGCCCTGCAGAGGAAGGACTGAGACGGTGTTTTTCCAGCGGCAATACCCGCTGTGGTTTCGGTGCCTGTCAACAGCTAGCTGTGCATGTGCAGGGTACTAGGTCGTGGACCTTGCGGAGGGTCTCGTCTGACGTGACCCCCGCAACAGTCGCCCTGTGACCACCTGGGCTCCAGGGAGCCTGCGCAGCAGCACACCACACCTAGCCTGGCATAGCATCCCGACCTCCGGGCATCCGCGTGAAGTTTCTGGGAAACGGGCGGAAGCACATGCCTTGTATTTTGTATTAATAAATCATCACCCTGGTTGGCTGGCGTCATTTCACCTTGATGGAGGCCAAGGGAATAGTAACTAATAACTTGGTTGTTAGTTCCAAGGGGAGGGAGGTGGTCCAAAACGGCTCCTTTCAGGTTGCGACACTAGGCACCTACTCCGCTCAATGTCCTCAGACCGTTCCAGAAAAGTCAGTGGTGGAGATGGGGCTGCTTTCTGTTCCTCTCTCTTCCCACCACCAGAGCCCTGCCCCTTTCCCTCCCTTTCTCCTTTTACAAAGACGTTGCTGCTCTTTGCAATCAGCACAGGTGTTGATGCTTTCCCCCCTTTCTCATGACAGCACAATGACGAGACGACTCGCGCACAAAGCAGGAGCTTTACGCCCGACTCGGGCTGCAGGCTCAGCTTTGCCCTGCGAGCGGAGGGGAAACTGGGAGGAGGTGACCGCAACCGTGCGCGCGGTCAGAGCCCTTCTCTCTCTGGCGGCGCCTGCCCGAGCCCCGGCTCCCGGCCTCAGGGCTGCCGCTGTGGGATTTCGCTGCCTTTGCCTACACGGGTTTCTCGCTGGCAACCGTGCTTACACCCTGTGGTGCGGCAACGGGTGCCTCGCCGCTTCCCTTCGAGGAAATAACCGTAGGCCCCGGTTCCTGGGCAGCCCGTTTCTGCTGTCCCCTCCGGCCAGGCAGCTGGTGCCATTGAAGGGCAACAGCTCACAGGGGACACGCCGTGGCACTGGGTGAGGGCCCAAGGGTGCTCCGCAGGGCTCTGCCACGCCTCCTGGGGCGCCGGGCCCAAGCCCTTCTGTTCCGGTGAGGCACAAGGCCGCAGCCGGCCTCTCCGCGAACGCGCCCCGGCCGCTAACGGCCCGGCCCGCCAGGCCGGCACCTGCGCGAGGGCCAGGGCGAGTCCGCCCGTGCCGGGCACGGCTGCCGCAGCGCGGGGCAGCGCCCTGCGCGCAGCAGGGCCGCGTCGGCTCGGCAGCCGGGTGCCGGCACGACGCGGCAGGGGCTGCCCCGGTGCCCGCGGCCGCCTCAGGCTCAGCGCGGCCGCCCGCGGCCTCCCAGCGGCCACGCGCAGCGCGGGCCGGACGCCGGGGCAGGGGCGCGCCAGGCCCGCCCCGCGCCACGGAGCCGCAGCCCGCGCAGGGGGCGGGCCCGAGCCGCGCGGCGCGCCCCGCCGATTGGCCGAGCCAGAGGCGGGCGGAGCCTGCGCCCGGCCGCGCGGCAGCTTGAAGCGGGCCCCAGCGCGCTGTCGGCCCTGGGCGCGCGGCCGGGCCCCCGCTCGCCCCCTGCTGCCGCCGCGCCCGGGCCCGGCTCCGTCCGCGGGCCCGGCTCCGTCCGCGGGCTCGGCCGCAGCCCCGCGGCCGGGCCGTGGGCTGTGCGCGGGGCTGCTCCCGGCGGCGGCGGGCGGCGGCGAGGGGGCCGACAGGGGTGCGGCCGGGCGCGCCGAGGGCTCCGCCCGTGGCCCAGCGGCAGGAGGGGGCGGGCGGGCCGAGCAGCGTCCGGCGGGGCGACGGGGCGACGGAGCCGCGCTCTGCTGTCGCCGGTCCCCACGCGCCAGCGTCCCGTGGCCTCCGCCTGCGGTTGTAGCGCGGGCGCCTGCTGTGCCGCTCGCGTCGCGCGGCACGGGGCTTGTGGCGCGGGGGCCCTGTCCCCCGTATGGCACGGTCTGTCTGCCCGGGGCGTGCGGTGTGTCACGGCCTCAACACTGCTCGTGGTGCTCTGTTCTCCCGTGTTGCGCTGGCGGTGCTGGCCGCTGTGATGTATGGAATGCACGCTGGGCCACGCTGTGTTTTCTTGCCGTGTGGCCTCTTCTATTCTGCGCACCGTGTGCGCGCTTTGGCACGCGTTGTACTGTATGTATCGTGTCTGTTGTAGGTGTGGTCTGTTATGCATTGTAGTGGCCTGTGTGGTAGGTATGGTATGGAATGTCTTTTATGGTGTGCATTGCATGAGCATGGTGCTTGTATGTTATCTTGTGTGTTAACTCAAAGTGTTGCGTGTACATAACTTGTGAGGTGTAGGGTACGGCATTTATTTTAGGGTCAGTCTGGTGTGTGTATTATCTGTTGCCTGTATTATCCTGTGTTGCTGGCATTTTGGTTGTATGTATGGTATGGTTTTGCAGGTATGGTACTGTACTGTATGTATTGTATGGTGTGGAGTGCATGGTATGTATTGTATGTATTGCATTGCAGGTACCTTATTGTGCAGTGCATGTTGTACGGGTGTTTGTTTTACTGTTGGAATGTCATTCTTAATGCATTGAATTGTGTTGTTTTATTTTTTTAAGTTTGTGACTTTGTAACGTGTGCGTTCTACAGTTTGTGTTGTCCTTTAGGTTGCACTGCAGCCTCATGCGGTCCTTTGTACAGGAGTTTACACAGTAGGAATTTTATTCTGTTCTGTCTTCATTGCCGTTTGTGAGACTTGATGGAATGAGTCCCACGGCTGGAGGTGGGGTGGAGGGTATTGGCTGTACTGTATATATGTATTGCATTTTGTGTTGCATTGTAGTGCTTGTGCTGTGTGGTACCTATTGTGTTTTGAATGGCATCTCTTCTAGGGTCTGTATTGTGATACATTGTGACGTTGTTTTGCCAGTTGACGGGGTCAATAGATAGCATGGAGACACTGATCTGGTGGAGGAACCTTGATTTACTGTTCGTGCCAAGTTAATAGAGAGAATAAGGCAACATACGCATCCAAAAGGATTAGCTTACGATGATTCGAGCAGCAAAATAGATAAGCAAGGTAGCGCGCCTCATCATTACTACTCCAGGTTAGCTGTATGGATTAAGAAGGATACACCACCAGCTGCCCTAATATGCAACCACCATCCAGATGCCCAGTCGCTGAGGAGCTCCAGCTGCAGTGAGGATTTGGAGAGCCTGTCCTGGCAACTGGAACGTCCTACGCAGGGGGTTGGTTGTTTATTCCATGGCCTACAACCAGCCAGGCAGGGTGTTAGCACTGATGAAGTCCTCTATTATAGACAGTGAGAACATATTACTTTGTGTTGTGTTGCTTGCTAAGGTGAGTGTTGGTTGGTGCAGTGTGTGTGATGTCCTGTATTTTGTATTGTGTGTTGTTTTTATTGTATAGTATGCTATTTATTGTTTTTTGTTGCATTGTTTTGTATTGTATATTAGTTTTTTAATTGTGTTTTGTATTGAGTTTTGGTGCATATGATTTGGTATGTGTTGTTCATAGTGTATTGCATGGTGTTTATTGCGTTCTGCATTTTTCATATGATGCATTCGATATATGGTATTTATTGTATGTGCTGTATGTAATATCTTGTATTTTGTACTGCATTTTGTTTTGTATGTTGTGTATTGTATGTAGACTATAGTATGGTATGTAATGTATTGCACCTTGGCTATTATGTCTCTTGTATTTATTTTATATTTTATTGTTCACATTGTATGTTTTGTGTTCTATGGTATGGTATTTACCTTACTGTATATATTGTATAGTGTGGTATCTATTTTTTTGTAAGTATTGTATGTCATGGTTTTTATTTTAAGGTATGTATTGTGTGTATTGTATTTTATGTCTGGTATTTCGCATGTTTTCTTTTTCATATGGTATGGTGTTTATTTTATTGTATGTATTGTGTTGTTTGTAATGTGTGGTATAGTAATTATTGTATTTTCTATTGTATTCTATTTTGTATTGTATGGTATGGTTTGTATTTTATTTGATGCTATATATTTTATGTACTATATGCCATCGTATTATATGTTATTGTATTGTATATCGTATGTATTGTACTGTCTGTTACGGTTTTTGTTGTGTTGCACGTGTTATATGTGGTCTATAATACAGTATTATGTGTAATATATTGTGATTTGTATGTAGGGTATAGTGTATACGGTATGTATTGCATGTAATGCATGTAGTTTATGGTATGCTGTATGTGGTGTGTACCGTACGGTATTTATGGTGTGTTATGTATTGTCTGTAACATTGTTTATTTTCTACTGTATTGTGTTCTAGATTATTTTTTCTTTTATGTTTTTTTTTCAATTTTCTTTTATATTTTTGTCTTTTATGTATTGTATGGTTTGGTAATTATTGTAGCGTACGTATTGCATTTTTTTAAGTTGCATGTGTGCTATGTACTGCGTGGTGTGCTATGCACAGTGTCATGGTGTGAATTGTGTGGTATTTTGTGTTGTCTGTATTTTATAGTATTTATTGTATTGTATGGCATGCTGTTTATTGTATGTATTGTATTGCATGTATTGTATTGCATGTATTGCAGTGTATTACCAGGTATGGCATTGTATAATATTGTACGTGTAGTATTGTATTTTGTACTGTATGGTATGTATGGTACAGTGTGTGTTGTATGATATGACATGGTATTTATTGTATTAGGTGGTGTTGATATTATTGTATGGCATTGCATTGTGTTTTGTATGGTATTTATTTTATTGTCTGTATTGTGCTATGTGGCATTTTATGTACTGTATGGTATGGGTATTGTTATTGGTATTGCATGGTGTTGGTATAGGTATTCACTTGAACCTCTACCTCTCCAATGAATCAAACCACCATGTTACTTTTCCTCCCATACAACAGAAGTGTAATGAAAACATAAGACACAAGCTGGTGCATACAGATTTATTTTACTTTCCACCATTAACACTTAGCAAACATAAACTACATAGCGTGTAGCTGTTTCAGCTAATCACAGACTGCTTTAATGGCCCACTATCTTAAACTTTTCATCCTTTGCAGTGAGTTCTGAATGCTGTTGGTTCCATTGGCGACAGAAGGGATTGATTCCACACACCTTCCCTTCACGCCACCTCCTACCCCCATAGGTGTTGTGCTGTGCTCACTTTCTTCTGTCCAGTATTTAATTTGTATTTATACCATCTGGTTAGACAGCCTGCTGGAGCTGGTGATACGGTGAGACCAAAGTTCTCTTTTTGTGCCAACACTGTTTATCTAGACCTTCTCACAACTTGGATTGTGTAATCAAGCCTAATGGAGCGACCATGTTCAGGAATGTTTTAAAACAATATTTTATAAGCCTTTCTCATTTCTTCGCATAAGAATAATAACAATGTCCTTCAAAAATCAGGATTCCTGCCACATAAATCTTCCTATGGAATTACTGACACCAAGGAGTGAAGTGAAGGTGATTGAGCTTGATTTCAGATGGCTGTGACTTTCATAGACCATACACATTTCACACCTGTTATACAGGATATTTAGCTGGTATGCAGATTTTTGAGAAATTGGTGGTGTTTGATTTTTGTAATTTGAGTGTGTGTATTTACCACCAACTCAGCTCTGTGTTATTATTCATTAAATTTTTGAACGGCTGTGTTCCAGAACACCTTTCTGTTTCTATGATTTTAACATTTTAAATAATATATCTCTAATAGTTTTAGTTGGACCCTCTTTTGGAAGCTGGCTTTTGAAAGCATGTAGCCAAAGTATTCTCCCCAGCTTCCTTTAAACTGTCTTGTTGCTTGGAAGAACAGCTTTTGACTTGCATTTTGCTATGCTTTAATTGCTCAAAAGAATGGCATGGGAAGTTTTGTTTGCAATTTTATTGCTGTCTCCACCATGCGTGAACGCAAAATGTAGTGCACTCCTGTTCAGTGATGACTGTCTTTGTTGAAGCAGTATCTGGAGATACTACGTGCTGATAAAGTGCAAGAAGTCTGGTTTAAAGCATATGGAGGCTGGTGCAAATCAGCCAAATTTGTAGTGAATCTTAAAATTCCAGCAGGAGAAAAGGGGATTTTTGATTAGCTAGTGGACAAATCAACAGTATTTTGTAGGGATGTGGAATTTCAAGACGCCTTGAGCGAAACTCGGTGATCACAACTCTTCATGAAGAGAAGGCAAAGACCTCTATAAACTCTTGCTGAGTGAAATGTACAAAGCTAGCTTGTTTCTTATGGTAACGTGAAATCTGTCAGCTGTGAGCCATGCTCACTGTTGTAGTCCTGCTTACTTAGATTTACTGCTCCTTTTTATTAGTAGTTTAAGGAGCTAGGTAAGCCTGGCGTAGGGCTTCAGTAAGCACAGAACTTGGCTGAGAGAAATGCATTTCTCAGAAAAGCATTGCTGCCATCCTTTCACTGTGGCGGCTGACACTGGAGGCCACCGGTTTATATGTCACATGAAGATACTCAGAAAATGCTTATGTTCAATGGCAAGTAGAATTGTTAAAAGCAAAACCCCAGTAAGTTGCAAAGGAAAACTTGAAAGTTGAATACAAACCTGTGGGAGACTCAGTAGAGGAGGGCACATGAACATAGCATTTGAAAAATGTGAAGTTCATCTAGGCTTAGGATTAGTTTATACATGAGAAAGCACATCTTCGGTAGCCACCTTTACAGGGGAAATGTGTGCGATTTCAACCACATTCGTTGTGTGTCCTTAATGTCCCTTAAAGGTGATAGTTAAGTCTAGTGCCACAAAATGGCCAGGGCTAGAAATATTCTGCTGTTAGAGAATACAACTATCCTAGGTGGGCATTTTGTTTGAAGCAGACAAGTGCTGATGGTTTAAGAGGTCCTGACATACACACTACAAAGAATCCCAGAGGCTCATCACAAGGCTGAGCTTTCCTTAAGATTTTTCTCTAAGAGATGTCTCATACTTGCCTAAAAACACATGGTGCTGGGAGTAAGTATTACAAAATGTCACAAAATGCAGGTTAAGTGTAGTGAAAGAAATACTTACTTTTGCCACGAAGGGGGAGTAGGGAGGGAAGAGCGAGTCCTAGCAGTAAATTATGCATATGTTTTTCCATTGGTAATAGGAACAGAAATCTGTTTAGCTTTTCTCATCCTCCAGATCCCAATTTCTGAGTGTTGATGAATTTTTATGGTATCCTTCAGGGTGAATTAAAGACCCATTTGTGCTTAAATAGAAAATAACAACTTAACATTGCGTTGGGCAAAGTCCTACTACAATACACAGTTCTACAGGGAGTCTGCAAAGGTCCTCAGGAGCCAGTGCCTTATATCCACTTCCACCAGCACCCATCCTGAGAACGGCAGCATGGGGCACCTCAGCTTGGCCCTGGGTTCATCCTCTAGTGGTGCTCCCGTTCCAGGGTGGCTACAGGACCATGCTGAGACTTTCTCATCACCCAGGGAAACCTAACTCCCTTGGAGGAGTCGCTCTGTCTCTGGCATCTCTTTTTGCAGGCTATTTAACTTCTTAGCCTACACACCTCTGTGGAGCAGTTGCAATTTGAATTTCCCCTTCCCTGAGCAACATGGAAGCACAGAACCCAATAATTCCTGTGTGTTTGTGGGAAAGGGGTGGCAATACAGCCTGAGGTGTGGTATGGACAGGGATTGGCAGGTTTTGGGTAGTGGTGTGTAAGGAGGCAGCGGTAGACTTTGGGCTGGTGGATTGATGTTGCAAAGACCCTGCTTTAGATTCACTGTTTTGCTGATGTACTCTTGCTATAACTAAGGAGTGATTAAAATACCTCCGACTCACTTTTCAGTAGACACATTAAGTAATGGCTTAAAATGTTCCACAGATCTGGAAATTAACAGCTAAATGTCTGTTCCTTAGTATTTCCTGTCTAATGGCTCTATGTAAAGGAATTGTGACATAGTGAATTGGTTACTAAAGTGAGATTATATTTAGCATTGCTAAACTAGAAAAGCACCCAAAGTTGGTTTTTTTTTTAAACTTTGTCAGTCACAATATCATCTGGGTGTTTGTTTTAGTTGGATGAGTTGCAACAGTACTAGTCAAATTTGTGTGTGGCTGTAACCATTCTCTGTGTCCTTTTGGACAAGCATTTCCCTCTAGACTTTGCAGTTTCAAATGGTTTCACTCATCTGCTTCCAGTGGGCATGGAGAATGACTAAATTGAGATTCATATATGCTGCTTCTGCTGCAAACTTCCTGTATTACTATGTGCTGGGATTTTGTTTCTGTTTTTTTGTTCATTTTATTGTTGCTTACATAAGTATCCCTTGCCAGTATCTGTTCCAGCTCAATCCTCGGAGCAGCAGCTGTACCATTTCTGTGGTTGGACTGCGGCAAGTTGGAAGCTTGTGTAAGAAACGTCATACCACTGGAGATGAAATAAACTGCATCTAAAATTCTATTTGGCTAGCAAATTTTCAGCCACGTTGAACTCTCCAGACTTCAAAAACCAGTCTGTAATAAAGAGGTGTAATGGGAACACACCTATATAAATTCACTGTTATTTGAGAGGAAAAGAATAAGTATCATTAAGAGTGGGGCACAGACTTACCTACATTGCTGAGTGGCCAGTAGATTTGTTTTGGCATTCATTCAATAAGTTTTAGTTCGGTGTAAAACCTGGCTTTGACTAGCTGACCATCTATCCTCTTCTGATCATTCCAAACTGGCTGGTGCAAAGGCTGCTGGATCCTTGCAACCCAGCACCATAAGAGTTCTTGCTGTCAGGTGGTTGAACCTGAGCCAGAAAACAGTATTATGAAAGGGCCACTGTTTTCTGCCCATGTTTCTCACTGTGGTCCTCTTGGTTGTCTTCTGTAGCTGATTCATTAATTTTGCATCATTTCTGGTAGTTATACCCTTCAAGTTCTCCTAGATTAAGATCTACCTCAATAATCGCTTGGAAAGACAAGTTTAGCTCTCACAATACCTCCTGTGGCTATTTCTTACATCCTACACTTCGCTTTTGCTACTGTACTATGACTGTTAAATCACTTGCTGATGAAGTTAACCTTCATTATCTCTGAATATGAAAACTTGACATGTACAAATATTTTTTGAGCTTATCTAGTGTATGAAACTAGATTGGCCTTTGCTTTCTGTACTGTACTTATATTTTCCAAGCACTCGCATTTTATACACAATTTAACAGCCCTCGTTTCTCCCCTTGGAGTTCACTGAAGGTATGTGTAGGAGATGCATTTGTTCTGCCCCTTTTGAGTCCTCCACCTTTTCCTTCTCAGAGATACTGCTGTTTTTTATTCTGAGGTTATATTTTTACATTGCCAGAATTCTTGTGTTTCTTCCAACATGAAGAACACCCATACAAAGTCAAGCAGTTATTTTTCTTCATGGGTTCTCATTATATTTGCAGAAACCAACTTCACCTAAAGTACGCAGTCTAAAGGGAAACCTAAAGGGAGAAACTAGTAATAGATTCAGCTTTGTGTAGACGTGCATCATTGCTTACAACAATTTTGTACTATGAAAGCCTGCACGAATAGTTTAAGGCCATTTGTGATCTCACTTGTGGATCCTTATCAGGTTATACCAGTGAGTAGGGATGTTACTGTTGAGGTCTCATGGATTAGTTTTTGGCCCAGTTATCATTCCTAACTTAACCTGTGAGTATACAGGTCTGCAAACTGAACTGTAGGTATTTCATAGAAGACACAAGATGGGACATGATGAAAATAATGTTAGAGATCTGAATTGCTTGTTTACATAATCACAGAATTCCAACTTCATTTGGTAATAACAAGTGCAAAGCAATGGTGGACACCTTGGTTGGAGTTTAGGAGAAGGAAGCTCCTTCACTTTGTGGTCCTGCCTTGCATTGCCTGGAGAATTGGCACCAGAATGTCTTCATTGTACTTGGTGATCTTCACCACTGTCTTTCCACCATCTGTCCTTGACATACATCTGAGAGTGAAGAATTACTCTGGAGGGCAGATATGCAAACACAGGGTTAAGATGACCAAAGAGAAGAATTACAGTATAAGCTTTCAGTGGACCACTGTTGGTCTAAGAAAACTAAGTCCTTGGACAGAAGAGGGTGAGGTGACATCATACGACTGCATTTTAAAACTCTTATTAAATGATTCCTGTAATTCCAAGAAGGGCATGAAGCATACTGGCAGTGCTAGAGAGTGTTAAAAGAAAGGCTATAAAAATAATCCTGAGTCTGGAAAACAGGCCTGAGAAGCTATTATTGGAGGAAGCTGAGAGGTGACTCATACGAAGGCAGAAAAGAGATATTATGGAAGTTGCAAGACAAAGGGACAACGAGTGGTTAGAAGCTGAAATTTCACTATTTCATTTTTAAAACGATGCAAATCTCTAGCAGGATAATTAAACATCTAAACAAGCTATCAGAGAAGGTAGTGGACTTGTTATTTTTTGGCAACTTTATAAAAGATGGTATGTCTGCAGTGTTAATTTGAATTTTGTAGCCTGAATATATGGCTCAGACTTTGATCAAAGATTCTGATAGTAAATCCTGAAAACACAGCAAACACAAGCAATGTGCATTCAGTACACTGCTTCAGCATACTGATTTATAAACACACATATATAGGTAATTTCAGGGTTTATGCACATTCTAATAGCATCTCAACATTTCGGCAAGTTAGTGTCAAAATACTTAAATGGCATCACCAAGCAACATAAGTGCATGTCCAGTGCATGCCTGTGTGGCACTGACCTTCTGGGGAAAAAATATATTGTGTGTTATCTATGCTTTAAAAAAGCTGAAACACAGGAGAGCAATCTTGTTGATTAGTGGCACTTCCAGCTTGTACAGATATTGGACAAGAGTACTTCTAGGCAGGAATCTGTTGGCCTTTGGCAACTCTTTGTTCTTTATACAAATGGGAAAGAAGAAATAGTTACAACAGGCTCCTGGAAACTCTTTCATTGCCCCAGTTTGGGATTAGAATTTGTGAAGAGGCGAGTGAAGAAACCGCAAAGGCATCCAGGCTTTGGGTCTGTGCATGGACCTATAGAGCAGGAAACACTGAATCTTCCTTCTCAGCTAATGCTGTCAGTGTGGTCCCCACTGTATGCAATGAGAATTTTAATGTACTCATTATTATATTCTACGGTTTCTTCCAAACTTGATCATTTTCTTTGCTCTGTCCTCTATGGCTTCTGGTTCTTGCCTGGTATTTTTTGAATCTCATGTTCGGGAAAACCTGGAAGAGGATATAGGAGAGAGAAGAAATAAATTTCAAAACGGAGGAAGATCACAATAATAAGATATAATTAGGAAATTCTTGACCTGATTGTGTCATGACAGGGATAATTGCTCTGGAGAGCAGGCAGCTTATACACTGCAACTGACTTTGCAAAGAGAAAAGGGGAAGTGTTTGTCTTATGCTTATACTGTGAAGAATGTTTGTGAATTTAACAAATGTAGATCTGGAGAGAACATGCATGCCATCATTTGTTGCAGCAGTGCATCCTGTGTGAATCTGCTGGACTTCCAAAGCTACAGCAAGCTGCTAAGGACTTTGTACAATACAACTGCTTCTATTTAAATATCAGCTATGTAACGTTTAAATGGAGCATATAAAACACATAACTTCTGCTTCTTTTCATCTGCTCATTTCCATATCTATTATGTACATTCCATATAGTCCACAATGATTATTTGATAAAACCATTAACTTATCAGCAGGGCATATTTGCAGGGTTTATTCACTCTAGATGTTATCAGTGTTCAGTTCACATAAAGGTGAAATGGTTTGAACAGGGTGTAGCCTAGAAGCAATTTTCCACAGAGGCTTTAATTAATGATGGTGTGCTATAGCAAATATACAATACACCAGATATAGGAAAATAGAAGACAGAAAGTCCAAAGAACAGGCCACATTAGACTGTAGTGGTGTTCGGGCTAGCAAATAAACATGTTATTAAAAGAAAGGATGTAATCAAAGACAGAAATGGAAGCTGATGCACTCACTGCAGTGGATTAACTGCTACTGAATTTCAGATTGTGCAGACAGGATAATCCTGGAATGGATTATTTTGGTTTGGAATTATCTGCAGGTTGTTCATTGTTCTCCCCAGTTCTCTTCTATATTTAAATGAATTTGTATTGGAAAAATGTTATGGCAATGTTTTTTTTCCGAAGTTAATCTCTGTGTTTCAGACTTACAAGTTATATTACTATGAAAATGAAATTAAGGAAATATATAAATACAATTTGCTTGCCTAAACATAGCTGTAGATTCCTTTTCAGATCAGAAAAGTATCATGCCCTGAAAAGAAAAATCAGGTACGCAAAGCTATTGTCAATGATGTGTACACACCTTTGTCACTGCTGTAAGAAGGGGGGGTTTAGGTGGAAGGTGTGCACAGAGGGGTCTCATGTGAGTAGGGAGAGAGAAGGATAAGCCTTGGAGACATTCTTTTGTCCCGGAGAGACAGGAAGGACAAGTGAATACTGATGCTGGCTGAAGCTGCCTTTCCAGCACTGGCTGCTGCCTAATTCACAATAGCCTCTTTCTACTAGAGACAAGACTGCCTAAAAACCGGGATGTCTGAAAATGTCACAGGCAAAAGTAAGCAAGGGGGTCATGCTGCCTTGCTGTCCTGTATAACTGTATGTTTTGATTTTCTGGGGTTGTTTTTTCCATCTGACATCTCATTGCAGCACACTTTATTGTTACAGCCTTTAGAGGTTTATCTCTTGCAGGAGGCCTTCAGGCCTTCAGCATTGTGTATATACAGTAGAGTCAACCATCACCTTTGCCTGAGTTTCCTATTGCATGTGCTTATGACATGCCTGAATGAACAAAGAACTTGACTCGCTGTTGTTGTGCTTAAAATTTTGTACATGGGCAAAAAGGTAATACATCTTATGTAAGCCAAGAATTTGCTGTTAATGCAATTAAGAGTAGAATCATTGTTAGTTCAGATCTAATTGTGTGTGTGTGTGTGTGTGTGTGTATAGAATTAAGCTAAAATTCTTCATTTTGTACACTTTTTCCTGGTATTACACACATCCTCTGTTCCTCCTAGTTCCAAGTTTGGTAATTGAATTCTGATGGTGGGATGCTGTGGTGAGTTGTCACTACCTGGGGTTCTTCACTAAAAGGAATACTGGTTTTACGTGATTTTTTTTTTTTTTTTCCTTTTCTCTCTAAGTTTCATTTGGGACCATTTTTCTTTGCTTGTTCACACACTTTTTCACCTTTTCTCTTTTTTCACGCATCTGCAACTCCATGTTATGTCTGAATTTATGGTGCCCAGTACAGAATTATTTGTTCTCTTTATTACCCCTAAACCCAGTTTAGTCCAGCTCCAGATATTTCTTTAACTGACTGTTGCGAAGTTGCTTATACCTGTGGCATGCCATGTCAAGTCTCTGCCCTACCTCCTCTCACTCCATGCCAGTGCTCCTCTGTACAACATCTGTGTCTCTACTCCTGAAGCACCCTCCCGTTGTACCCGATCTCTACTTCCATACACTACATCATTATGTTAGAGCCATTAAATATCTAATTGTATAGAAAATAAGGGCTTGTTACTGCTATTTATATAATGCTTCAGTTGTACTTAAGAAAGTAAAATCAACCAGCAAAACTGCTGTCACCACTAAACCAGGTGAAACAAATCTTCAGGCAGGTCAAGAAAAATTCAGACAGAGGAAGACTGACAAGCCTCAGTCCTGAGGACTTGCAAATTAAGTACAAGGCTTATGGCCTGCAGCCAGCAATGGCAGTATTCCATTTCAGGGATACATGATTATAGAATGCCTGCATTGCTGCACTAAAGAAAAAACTAAAAAAAACCCTATAGAAACTCGTTCTTTTTGTTCATCTGGAAGTTAGCATTTCAGTCTTGAAGCTGTTTACTACCCTTTTTCCATTATTCTGGGAATCAGGTATCCTTATTCTGAAACATGTCATGTATATGTTATTAAAGCTATACAAAATTCCCAGTCTTCCCAGAAAGACTTATTTTGGGGTTTTGTCTCTCTTCACTTACTCAGAAGAATAATTTTTACTTTATTATTTAATTTGGAAAACATTTTTAATTTTCACAAACGGTGGCCAGTGTTTTTTCTAGTCATACAGGAATACAGCAAACACCAATGTGTTGAAGATTTTAGACCTGCTTTAAAAAAATTACAATCTGAAATGTCCTTACAGCTTATATTATATTTATGTTGGTTAATGTCAGTGCTAACAGCAGCTCCAGTCTATTGGCATGTCAGTGACTGGTGGAGAGCTCTCGGTCATGGAAGGGATTTGTGCAGAAACCTATGGAGCTGAATTTCTCTTCTCTGGAAATACAAGGAAGGCAAGTCCCTGGGGTTATACTGGCATATCACCTGAGAAATGCCTTTTTGCTTTTTGTTAGGCCTGTATGTAGAAAAAAAGGAGAACATGTAGGGGAACAGGCACAGATCAGGGCCAGTTTCCTTCTTTCACTCTGTCAAGAGTTAGAAACAATCTGTCCTTACACTTGTGGGCCATTTGCAACCAATACATATATATCTTTATATAGCTCATTATATATGAGCTTATATTGCTCATTTCCCATTGAATCCTCCAGAAGCCTCTTTGTTGAACTTAGCCAACTATTTTCATACAAGCTGGTGCTTTGCACCTAGTTTTGTTTTGCATGGGGACTATAAAAAAAATCATTCTTCTTTCCTTCTTACTGAAAGAAAACTATCTGGACTTTTGCATCAGTTTCCAGGACAGGAATAAATTTTTGCCAAGTGGCAGGAGCGATTTATGCAGGTCTATTTTTAGAGTTGGACTGTTCATGCTTGAATACATGTAGGAGTGGGCCTGATGCGTCTCTACCCTGTCAGTGAAGAGGCTTAGTGTAAGAATTCTTCCAAATATTTGTGCAAATGAATGAAGCTTTCTTCCCCCCTCCCCCCTGGTGATAAATTAAAAAAGACAACAGTATGCATTTATACTGCTTGATCATTTGCTGATTTAATTCCTCAGTGTACCCACAATGTGCTACATGGATTTTTCACACTCTCTTTTGAGCAATACTGTGTCATTGCCTTTAGGAGACTCTTTACGATATTGATACCTGCTTTAACAGGACTCGGCAAGTTATACTGCATATACACACTGCATGATTGGGATGAATTAATGTATGGAAGTAGGAACGAACTACAAAAGAAGATATTAATCTTATACCCCCCGTGTATTCTTTAAGAGAGCTTTGGAACAGTTTATCATTGTAGGTTCAAATACTCAGTTTGTGCTTCTCAGATTATTTCATCAGACCCTATTAGATGGTGGAAGGGGAAGCTAAAATGTCAACATGAAAGAAGCTTCAAGTTGCACCTGTCACATTAAAGAGACTCTCTTAAAACAGCGGTAAAAAGCATCCATCAGGGGATTTGCTGAATTTACCCAGAAAGTGATAGCTTTCCCGTGCCTGAGAAGAGGATGATTAGCAAGGCATGCACACAGGGAGGCAGTGAGAATTCATTAGTCCCAGGCCCTGAGTAAATAGGATTCTGCAAGACCAGATCTTTGTAACGTACACTGATATTACCTGGTTGTGTGATGAACATGGGCAACCTAGTTTTTAAAGCACATTGCACAAGACCTTTCAATTATTTTTTTTCTTTTTAAAGAGAGCTTGGAACACACACAGAACACCGTTTTGCCCTTCTTGTGTCATTAGTGGTTTCTGAAGTGCAGCTGTATGTAAATGCATTTTCATCTTCAGTATTACACTTCTCCAAGATTTTTGTGGCTCATGCTGCTATCTGAGGAAAGCTAAATTAGCCTATAAAAAGCCTATCTTTTATGAAACTACACTTCCATATGTTAAAGGAATTTCACCCCTTTCTATTTTACAACCAGCTAATTGTTACACTTTCTTGGTATTGCTTGACTGAACTAGTTCCGGCAAAAGCAGTGTTCAAGGCTTCCTTTGCTATGTGTTTGTTTACCTCTTGGCAAATTTTCTGCTTCTTTCATGTATAGGAGCAAGATCTCTCCAGGAAAAGGTCAATGCAGTATTTCTTGACTTGGCCAAAACAGCCTGCAAAATTTGAGTCCAAGCAGGTACAGTTTAGCCACCTTGCAAGGCTGCTTTCAGTAATTTATAACGGGCAGTAACTTTCATAACAAAAAGAACTAACAGTTCTTTTAGTAAGGTACTGCTGTTGTTTAAGTATGTAATGCTAGGAATCCCCTCTGAAATTACAGCACTGTTATTGTTTTTAAATAATCTGGAAGCAAACTGTGAAGTCTTCCTACTAGCCTTGATGGGAACTGAACCATGTAACCATTATGCTGACTGGGAGAGAGAAAAGATAAGAAAGTTCAGACACTCTGATGGACTAAAGTTTTTAAATTTTTTTTTTATGTAGATAGTGGATTTGTATCACAAAGGTTTTTATTGCTGGAATTAGAAGCCTAAAAGCAACTACAAGGAAAAATATTGAATTTTTACCTGGCATTTGGGTGACATTGAAGAAAACTCAGTGCTCATAAAGTTTCTTAGAAATTGCCCTGTACTTGCTCACAGGTCAGCACAGACTGTCTGACAACACCTTAAGCTCTGTCTAGGGTCTAAGAGCCGACCAATGCTTGAAACTGACTTGCCAGTCATCTTCCTTGGTATGTACTTAGACAGGATTCAGAATTCAAACCAGCCTGTTTGTTTTCTCTTTCTTTCCCTAAAGCCCATCTAGGTGCCTTGACTCACAGGCAGCCTTGCACAACCCCTGTCCTGGCACAGGACTCCTCCCTCCTACAGTTCCCGCAGAAAGTGCTTCACCGCAGAGAGAGCAGTCAGTGAAACAATATATTAACTACTGAGCCATATCTCAGACTCCATTTTTTTTTCAAGAAAATAAAGGTTTTGAAGCAGGGTCAGTCTTAGTTTTCATCTCACCATTAGCTTCAGGTTCATTTGGCTCTTGAGCTAGACCTGAGCTCCAGCTCGCTCTGCACAGTGTCTGTGGTTCGGTTCAGTCTTTGTGCCTAAGATAATAAATTGAACGCTGTCATGCAGTCAGCCTTAAAAACCGAATTTGTCTCTATACTTTGCATGTCTAGTTAAAAAAAATAAAAAAAAAAAAGAAAAAGTGTTTTAAGGTTTAGATTCCTAGTTCACTGGTGCCAGGACTATGTGTATGTGAAATGTTAGGATTGCCTGGGGCTAGGCTTTCTCTAGGTACTGGGAAAAAGCCAGTTTTTTGTGTCTGTTTGGTCCTTTTAAAGGTATGTAGCATAGGTCTACAGCAGAGGTGATGGAAAACTCAAGCTTGATAGGCCTAATGTTATTTAGAAGATTCTTCTCAGTTTTACCTTGCTTCAACAACTCATATTGGGGGATTTATTGGTTTTATTTAGAGATGAAGAGGGCAAAGGCTCGGAAGTGTCTTTTGCAGAACCTAAATCAGCGGGATACTCTTCTCATGTCTTGGCAATTTGACTAACATTAAAGCTAGCAGGGCTTCAACTTGGTTACTTACTGGGACAGATTAAAAACTCACTCCAGATCACATCAGCAGTGTATTTAGATCTTGATGCTGATTGAGAGGGGGGTTCTCTATAGCACTGTCTGCCATATACCATGACAAGCAAGCTGTGACTGCACAGAAGAGAATTATCATTTGGAGCAGCAGGAGGAAGATTTTTCTTGTGACATGACTAGAAAGACATGTTTGTAATTGCAGAGACAGAGGCTCAGTCTAGTCATATTGTGTCCACAGATGCTTGAAGTTTGTCTAGAGGTCTTGTTAACCCTTGCATGAGTGTGACAGTCTGAAATGAAACCTACTGCACAGCACTCATAATACATGAAGAAGTGTTGCCGGTGGAGAAGCAGAAAGGGACCAACATGAGAGCTGTGAAGTGGTTTAAAGGTAAGGTAGCAAATGTGTGTCACTTGGTAAGCATTTGAAACGGAAAGATTAAATAAGCAATCAGTAACAATCTGCAAAACACTAACTTTACTTTGGGTGTCTGGCAGAAAGTCAATTTGGGAAAATGATAATGCTTTTGTATTTCAGTAATGACCACGCTATGTTGGTATTATGTTGGTGGTGCTGCTAGGATAAAGCTGCTACAAGGCATTACAGCACTGCACACTAGGTATATAAAATGCACTGATGTACTGACTGCTAAGAAGCATATTTTGTCTGAAACTGAGCAATAAGTAAATGGAAAACCAATGTCAGACGTGTGACGGCTCACACAACTCCTGCTTAGATTTTGGCTAATGCAGTTTGTGCTAAGGACTGATGTATGCTGGGAGCAGCACCATTAGGTCAAAGCCAGAGCACCAGGCGGGTAGGATAGGTGGCCAGCAAAAGCTGAAGGGCCATTGATCACCAGCAAATTGCTTTTTTCCACAGTGGTCATCTTTTATCTGGCAATTCCCTCAGAACCCGCTGTCGCATGCCAGTCTGAGACCAGATCTGGTTCTGTTTGTATTCTTGGGAACAGAATTAAGACTCAAAATGGAGTCAAGAGCCAAGGAAATTTATTTGCCCAACAAGAAATCTGCAAATGCAAAGGGACAGAGGGTGAGAGACAAAGAGGGAAAGGAAGGAAAGAAAGAAAGAAAGAAAGAAGGAAAGAGTTCACAGCAGTAGCTACCCCTCTGGAACTGCAGTGTCCCGACAGCTGGATTTGTTTCCAAGTCTGGTGGGGGAACATTCCATCCAGTGTTGGTTGGTTCAGTTCTCTTATGGAGTTGTCTTGTTGAATATTCATTCTTTTTCTCAGAACCATTTTGCATATTCCACGAGCTGGGTTGCATAACCGCACCCACCGCCTGGCAGTGGTGTGCATGCCCGTCACTGTTGCTTGGGGGTCTTAGGTGGTCTTTGGGGGTCGCTGGGCCCCCTGATCTTCCAAACCCCATGTCTGGGCACATGCATAAGTGTTAGGTTAGAGTTCTTGGAACCAGCTCTGTGTTCAGGTTCAGCAGAAACAGGAAACCCCTAGCCTGGTGGTTAGACCATCGCTCCATTGCTATGGCAGTGGTGTTGGTTTGTGGTTTAATATCCTAGCAATGTTGAGACAAGCAATCAATACAGTCTTTTACATCCACTCACTTATGGAAATGGTATAGGCAAAACCACCAAGCTGGAGGGTATAAATCACCAGCTTACCCAAAAGGATTTTGAAGGGGGTCCAACCGCAGCTGGGCTGCTGATGCTTTTGTGCTTCCCCGTGTGACCCAGGGGGGTGCCTGCACCATTGACAGACAAGAAAGGGATGAGCACTCTCACTGTTGGCTAGGTAAATAATTTTCTTTTGCTCATAAGTGCATGATATTAAGTTATGGGTTGTAAGCTGTGAAAACTTTGGATGAATTAATGTGAGTAAGTGAATTAGTTTGGGCAAAAGGGGACTGAGTCCCAGTTTGTCATGGTTCTTTATTATATTTCTTAATAAGCTCATTAAATAAAGTTTAAATCACAGAGAATTTGAGAGATCCAAATGGACCTTGACAGACATGTGTAATTTTATGGGAGACATGAGAGCACTACAGCTTCAAGCTGCCAGGCAGCCAGGAACAGTCTGCTCATGGCTTTTAACTTTCCTATTTGATACATCTGGGGGTGGGGGGGAAAGTTCTAGGAGCTTTGGTGTTCAGGAATCTAGCACTCCTTCCCCCTCAACCGAAAAAAAAAAAGGAAAATAAAATCCTGTGTGTTGATCTGGGTTATTAACATTCAAGAACCCTGTGGGTAGGCATATTCATCAAAGGCAAGGTGCTCTGTTTGATAACAGCATTAATTGTAATGACTGCTTCTACAGGTTAAAAGGGAGAAGATTACACAGAAGTGAAACTTATGAATAAACCAGTAGCTGCTGTCCTGGTTGAGTACCCAGGGGAGGATGCCTCTTCTCTTTGTAACCCAACCTAATCTTTGGCCTAAATCCAGTTAGTACTTCCAGTAATGGATCTCCTAAAGCACACACCCAATCTCACAATTTGTCCTCACTGAGGGAAATGGCCTAATTATTCTCAAAGCCAGTGCTGAGATCTTCTAAGCCTTTTCAGACTCTCTACCTCTCTTCCAAGCTATCTGTAGATACCTTAGTTCAATTGTAATGATTTAATTATTTGGCAAACATAATGGCATACAAAGCTAAAAGGAAATCCGTAAAATGTACATATGTTCCTTGTAGGTGACTCTAAAATATCATGGATCTAGGCAGAATAGCACATGCTGGGGGATAACTGCTGCTCAAAATACTTATTACTCGTACTGCCAAAACACTGACTGGACTTGGAAGAGAGTTCTGTGCTGCTGTTGCCGAAACTCCCGAATTACTGAACTCTGGTTTAGTTAAACAAGAATATGCACAAAGTTTAGGTCAAGCTGACCCAACCTCTGAAGCGGTTAAATGACTCACCCTCCCAAGTACTCACCACCTCAAGTTGTCAAAACTGACAAATGAAAGGACTTCTGATAAGGGGAGCCAATTTTGGGAAACAAGAGAACAATAACAACACCATTGTCTAAATTATGCAGAAAGAAGCCTCCAAGTGAGAAAGTTCTGGCCACAAGAGGAGACACACTGATAAGGTGTTGCAACCCACAGAAAATTAGTTGAAAGTAGAATAAAGGTAATTGTGGTCATGGGAGATGTTGACCTCCAACTCAAATAGCCCCGCTGAGAGAGGGCAGAGCCCGCTCGGGGAGCACGGCTAGTTGGCAAAACCCTTCAGCAGCGCTACCTGAGGCTGCCACTGATTTGCGTCAGAAGTGAGGAACTTGTAACCAGTCCTGTGCGTGAATGAAAACGAATGTGTGACGTACTGTGAATGTGCAAGTTCTCTGCTGTATGTGATGAGTACTCTAAAATGACATGGTGTGCATTAGGAGGAAAGATCCCCCGTGCACCCAGCGCTGCAATAAACTGATGTCAGCTTTCTAAACTGTCACTGGGCTTGGAGAGTTTTCCTGGGTAGAATTTTTGGTAACACCACCGCTCCTCCGTCTGTATTGTTCTGCTGCATCTGTATCTCTTTTAGGGGGCAGGCTCTCCCAATTTATGAAGACTCTGACTAGCCAGATTCTGCTCTCTTCCCCTTTCTGTTCCTCTGCTGGGATTTTTCCAGTTTAATATTACAGGGCTAAGAATGCCTTATATGTATATGTATATCTGTATGTATATCTATATCTATATCTATCTATCTATCTATAAATATCTATGTCTTTTAAAGGCTGGTAAGATATTATTCACATATGTTGGGACAGTCTCAAAAGAAGCTGGACTCCTATATTTAGGAAGCTGAAATGAACTTTCGGTCAATATTTTTGATGATTCACTCCAAAACGTTATCTGGCAAAAAGACATTGTAATTGGCACTGAAGGTTATAGTTATGCTACATTCATAATACAGAAACGGAAATAATAAATGTAGATAGTTCCCTGAGCTTTTGCATTAGGAATCGGAAGGGTTTCTTATGGTGGTGGAGGCAGCTCTGCTTGGCTTCGCAGCAGCCACTTTGAAGAAAGCATTAAGGAAAATAAGAGAAGTAGCAGACGAAGAACAAGGGGATATCAATGAGTGGAAAGTGATGGCAGAAGTAGCTAGAGATTACTTGAGGCTGAATTGAAGTGATAGAAAAGTATTTGTGTGACAGGCTTTCTGGTTAAATTATGAATCTTTGGACCCTCATGAATTATAGTTTTGAAACTAACTGTATAACCTTGACAAATTATGTTGATAACACCCAGGAAATGGTTAATGACAGTGCTAACAGCAGCTCCAGTCTATTGGCATGTCAGTGACTGGTGGAGAGCTCTCAGTCATGGAAGGGATTTGTGCAGAAACCTACGGAGCTGAATTTCTCTTCTCTGGAAATACAAGGAAGGCAAGTCCCTGGGGTTATACTGGCATATCACCTGAGAAATGCCTTTTTGCTTTTTGTTAGGCCTGTATGTAGAAAAAAAGGAGAACATGTAGGGGAACAGGCACAGATCAGGGCCAGTTTCCTTCTTTCACTCTGTCAAGAGTTAGAAACAATCTGTCCTTACACTTGTGGGCCATTTGCGAGCAAGTAGAAGATTTAGGAAAACATTGGTCGATTCCCAGCTGGAGTGCAAATTGGGCTCTGTCACTTCTAAGTTAAAGCCTTAAACTGTAATTTAAGTATTGGTTCTCTGCTTACGGACATACAGAACTGATGAATATTTTGCAGAAGAGAGAGAAGTGAGCTGTCTGGAAACATGTGGGCTGACTGCTGGAGCAGGAGCAACAGTCATGGCAGTGTCACCTCTGCCAGCTTCCTCTTGTGCCGCAGCTGCTCTGTGGTGCAGAGGAGCCTCAGCTGCTCACACGGACGCTGTAGTACCCTCCGCAGTTCTCTGAGTTATGATAAAAAGGAATTTTAGCCTGACCTTCTTCTTCACTTCTTCCTTAGTGTGTCAATACATGTAATACATTAACACTTGAAGACCATTTAGGTGGGCTGCTCCTGGCTTCTGAATCAAGCTTAAAAGAAAGTGTCCATAATTACTTGCCATGCCTTTAGAAGAAAAGCAAGTGTTTACCAAAAAGCAATACTGTGAATGCTTCAAAAGGAGGCTTTCAAAGCTTTGCAGCCTGGCACTGGTGGCTGGGGAAAAAAACCAAACCAACCACAAAAAAGCTGTGTTGTTAGGAAAGCATCCAATAATTTTTCAAGATAAAAGATATGGGTGGGTTATATGTCATCTGAAGAGATTTGTCAGGTGCAGGAAGCATGAACTCAGAGTATGTTCAGGAGTTCAGAAGATGTCCTGGTTACTTTTGTGGCTTTTCCTTTCTTTTAGCTAGCCCTCTAGACAGCCTGTCCAAAGTTATCCTGTTTGTCAAGCAAACCTCTGATTGAATGGCATGAAGGGAGGTGCTGACCTGGGGCTTCGGTGTTTGCTGGTCTTAGCTCTTGTGGAGGCTACCTGCCCCATTGTGGGTGACATTTGGGAGCAACCAGACCAAAGCATGGATACCACACTGAGGGGTGAGTCCTGGGTCCTCTCTGCTTTGCTGGTACACACCAAGACATCTTCTTCCATCCCAATGGGTTTTCTTTAGAGGGAGTGATTGTCCTTATTGCTACACTGAGAAGAAAACATCAGGGCTTGTGTTTGCAGAGAACATGTAGGAATGAGCAGGACAGGACCCTAGATAATTGCGTGACAATCTCAGGACCCTTCACAAGCTTAAAAACCAGTGAGAAATCAAAATATCCCTATGTTCATGATGAGATTTTCCCAGACTTATTTTCTTTTTTGAAAAGGTTTTCCTAAAGGAGGCTCTGGCTTGTGTGCAGATACCTTGTTTTCCTAGATCCTTGATAGAGCAACTTCTTTATTCTGACAGTCTGGCAAGTCTGATATGGCTGTTTAGAGCAGAAAAAACAGGGTAGAGTTTGGAGGATATAAACAGCAAAAGCCAGAGAAGTTGACTGTGTGAATGAACACACCTTCTGTATCACATCATCTCTTTGCACCTCAGATTGTTACCTTTTACTCATCAGCACCATTAGCTTCAGGCTGAATTAGTGTAGTGGGATCTCCATCAGGATCGCTTTTATTCAAGAGTCTTAGACTTGTTCCTTGACTTTGCTGGACTAAAACACTGAACTTTGCAAAAGCTTGCATCTACTGTTGTGAGAACTTTTAAAACAAAAAGAACTGACAGCTAAAAGACTGTTCCACTCTACGTAACTTCTCCAGTTTGTCTTTTTTTCAGTACGTTTCTTTAATTACATGCTACCAGCTCCTCGGACTGTAAGAAATACTAATTTTTAAATCCAAGAAATACTTATCAGAGAAAAATATTACTGAGATTTCTGGACATAGCAGACCAAGAGCCAAACGGTACTTTAATTTAGGATCAGGCATTTGTTATAAAAGCTATAACCACAGTAAAGTTGGCTAGTGTTAACGAGAATGTCATGTGTTCCCACAGGAGACCCACTGAAATTCAGCTATAATTAATGTACCATTGCAGCAAAGTGTCAATGAAAGGTCATACTTTCTAGTGCCTGTCATTTCAAAACAATTAAGCAATTAATTACTGTTCTGTACCCTCCTGCTCAGTTAAATGCCATTCTGACAAAAAGATGCTGTTTCTTTATATCCTGTTACTCCTGTCAGATTATCTACCTGGCCTTTAAAAATTAACTTTTTTCTTTGTGTCACATCTAGAAGGAGGTCATTGAAATTAACACACCAATAATTCAGCTTGCAAGTTTTGCTGTTAGCAGATCTTTGGTGGCCTTAATATAAACTACATATCACTTATGAATGGGAGGTAAATTATACAATTTAAGTCTCTGAAGCTGCAGAACAATTTCTGCAAATTCTTGTGAACAGTTCTTCAAGACCTTGCTTTGGCATGAGTATTTCTCTTTAGCTTTGTAATGTGCTTTACATAAATAATATGAGCCAGTTATTTGTTTCTAGTTTTATCTATATCTTAGATGATTGCTTCCATTTCTACATTTAGACAGGTTGTGAATGTTTCTAAATTGGCATAAACAGCGTTTTTTTGCTTTAGTGCCAGGAGTTTTGGACATTATGGTACAAGTCTAACAACCACCCTTTTCTTTATGCACAGCAGGCAATTTTTGTTTTGAGGGTGGGTTTTTTTGCATACCCTGGGAAATGTAAATTTGTCACCTGCCATGCAGATTTGTTGCCTGCCATATAGCTACATTTGATTTCTTCCAGCACAATCAGAACATTAAAGGGGAAAAAGCCATGCAAATTCCCACCAAGAGCAATGTGGCATGTAGCTATGATGGAGCAGGACCAAGCTGCCAATGAAAGAAAAGCTTCTGTGCTCACTAAACTCAGATAGAAGGTAATGGCCTGGAGAGATCACTGCTTAGCACAAAACCAGCAGGTCAGTTGGAAAGCTGTTGATGGAGCAGTAACCACAGCTCTTCAACTGTCTGTCGACTGAAGCAATTAATTAAGTTAGCACTTAATCGTTTTAAATAACTAACAGACCTGATCTGTGGAGTAGATCTGAGATCACTAGACCATGATATTCTATAAAAGGTCTTGGCATATCTTGTAATTTATTCCTAAAAAGAAGTAAATGTGCTTTTTAGGGAGACAAACACCTCCTGTAGGAATACCTTCACAGACTTACCTTTTTCTTCATGGGCCATTTTTTTGTTTTAGCATTCTTCCACAAATGTTTGAAATGTGTATCTGTCTGGACCTGGAAGTAAAAAATTATCTGTCACTGGAGAGGTTTGGTGCAGTAAACAATTATGAAGGCCCAGGTCTTCCTCTAGGCAATTAATTATGATTTAGGAAGACTCTGCAGTATGAAGAATCTCTAACTGAATAAATTTACTTACCCACAGCTCAGAAATAAGAACAAAGACAGGATGTCAAAAATGATTCCCTGCTAGCACTTTTTCTGCCTCAGAAGTGCCTCCAGTCCTCTCTATTTCTGTCCCTGTGTTGGCAAGGATGTTCATGCAGTTGGATACCTGAACCATGGGCAGTACCCAGCATGCATATAGATATCTAACTGGGGGACTACTGATAGAAGCATGTTCTTCAGAGACATACAAATATTTAATTGAGTCATCAGTGTCCTAGTCTTTTAGTAGCAGAATAAGGTCTATATTTATAGGACACCTGAATCACCAGCAGTAATGGATGCAATTTGTCTAGAGGAAACATATTTGCAATTTTATAATAATTTGATATTAATACATTAATGGTTTGGAAATATTTTTAAATTTATTGATATATGGAGAACAGACTGTTTCTCCAGAGGTTCCAGACTAATCTGAGACTTAAACACAGTCTTGGGTTTAAGGCTATCAGTTTTACCCTTCACCCTGAGTTATCAGTACTTTTCAAACTCTGTTGCTAGGAAAATTTTTAAAGTCTGCTGCCTTCTCAGCAAAACGGTGGATGCTGTTGAGGAAGCTGGAATTTTTGAGTGAACTGCATTTCCTAGCTGTAGCTGATGATATAAACCTAGTCGTTCATTCATTTGTGGAAGATACTGAAGCAGAATTTGAGAGACTTCAAGTCCTTTCAGACTCCTGAAATCAGGGTATCACCTTAGATTTTGTGATTCCATAAATAGGTCAGCCTGGAAAAATACAGTAATGATTCTTCCTAGGTGGTCTGACTAATAAACGAACTTTTGACTTTGTAAAATTAAATCAAAATCTCTGTGCTGAAGAAGGACTGTCTTGCAGAATATTGGATATAGATTTTTTTGTGGTGGCTTTGAGTAAAATATTGCAAGTGATGGAGAGTCTGCCATGAGCCTCAGTAGGGGCAATCCTATCATTTTGAGGCATATCGATATTTGAGCACAGTGCTCCTCTGGAAAGACATTGTTGAGAAAGAGGAATTTCATTTTAATTTTCTCTTCAGAATAGATAGAAAGGTCCTTCTCTTTTGTGGAATGGGACCTGTATGTAATCAGAAACAATGCTGTACAAGTGATATACAAGGGAGTGGTGGTGAGGGGTTTACAGTATTACAGAAAGTCCAAAGGCTTCTGTTTCCTGCTGCAATTTTTGCTCCACAGATTATGGTAAAAAAAATATGCTGGAAACAATTCAAACAAGCAAAGAAAACAGTCTGTCTCTTGAAAAGTGAGATATATGTGTATACATATGTAGGTGTATGGGTGGTGACTGATTAGAAAAGCAAGGTGCAGCAAGTGTTGAGAGAGACAACACATGCAAACAAAAAGAATGAACTATCATTAGTCACATCCTATGTGAAATGGAGCTGATAGCACTAAGTTTCTGTGCCTTAGTTTGCTGTCTGCTTTTGAAACCCATTCCCCTCTGCTCCCAGAAAAAAAATCATGAAATATTCATCACTAAAAAGGCAGTATGAAGGGGGCAAGGACGTATGGTGAAAAGGTGCAACTGGTAGCACTAGTTCTGTGGGGAAGAAAATAAAAAGACTCATATAAAGTGAGAACAGAATTAATTCCCTTATCGTCTGAGGTGACAGCCTTCTGAAAAAGATGTTATTTTTTTAATGAAATATTAAGTCTGCTCTCCAGCAAGATCACTGTATCTGGTATGTATGAGGGGGAGGGAGGAGTAGAAAGCCCTGATGGTTTGCACTAGGAACTTGTTAACTGTTGTCTGATTATCTGAAAAATCCTTCTGCAGGGTTTCTGGGAAGTCCCAGAGGTACACGTGCTACCGGTACTTCATATAAAAAGTTTTTGTCTTTTTTTTCTCCTTTTGAATCGTATCTCAGGTCTACCACAGAGGATAAATATCAAAGAATAATCAGGCAAAACAGTACTTTGAATGTGGTTAAGCCTATCAGCTATGCTAAATGGCTCTAAATATCTCTTAGATATTTTTTAAGAATATACAGTCATTCAAAACATGCATCTGCTTATGATGTGTTTAATACATCATGTGTTAATAATCAGTTGTTTGTATTATTGATACTGTACCTGTCACAAGGCAGAGAAGTGACTATGGTGGCCAGTACTGAGAACTGGTGCTTTAGTGGAAGAGGGTCCATTTGACAGGAGGGCAGGAAGGCTTGCCAGTGCTCCAGATTGATCCTCCCTTGCAGGCAGCACCAGTCAGAGAAAACAATCTCCACGTTATGTGTATCAGCAGAAGCTTCTTCCAACCAGGGCTCACGGAGATACACAAAATGGTTTCTCTGTTCCCTTCCTCCTCTCACCTTCCTGCCTGTAACATAAACGCAGCTCATCCTCTTCTGCTGTGGCTATGCTCAACACTGCTGCTATAAAAAAAGACTGAAGCTTGGTTTGGGTACTCTGCATAGTTCTGTCTGCTGGAACAGGTGAACTTAATTCTTGCTGCAGGCATCAGAAGCCGGGAGGGATTATACTGGTATCATTTTACAGCTGGAGGAAAAGAGACAGAAAGGTTGAGATATTTTATTCAAGGCCAAAAATGAGGCAGGAAAGAGATGAAAGGCCTTTGGAAGCTCCTATCCTCCTTAAAGGTAGCTAGAGAATTTTTTTTCAGCACAATCTTCAAAGTGTTGCCTTGTTTCGTTCCATCTGAGATGAACTTGTGCTCCAAGACATCAACTGCTGATGGCTGGGCTGAGAAGGATCCACATGCCTGGGATAACACAGACTCAGGGTGAATTTCTGCACCACCTCGTTTGTGACAGGATCCTGAATACTCCATATTGCTGATCCCTCCCTTTGGCTTTTCATTTTTTGCCCCCATTTTGGACCAGAGGTATGTTGCCTGACTTTCTCACACTCAAACCACTGAGCCAGAGATGTGAGTTCATATCCGTGCTCTAGACTGAGTAGATATGAGTTCTGACATGAACACATCACATTCCAAGAGACTTTCCAGGTGAAGGGTTATTCTGCAGTGCTTCAACTGCTTTTGAAAATGTTTTGGAAGGATTTCCTTTCTTCTGTGCCAAATGTTTTCAGCCACTGGAGCAGTGGAGCTCTAGAAAAGTCTTCTGGGAGAAGCAGTTGGACTGTTACCAAAAATTGTAACCAGGAAAACACTCCAAACCACATGATAGGAGATTTTTCCTTCTAACATGTACCCAGTGCTGCAATAAATCAATGTCGGCTTTATAAACTATCACTGGGTTCAAAGAGATTTCCTGGTTACAATTTTTGGTAACTGATTTTGGTGACCCAGGTGGGACTTGCTCTCCGGAATATTGATGGGCCGTGAGGACTCCAAGTGCGCACTGGAGTATTTTCAGGGAGGCCCTCCGATTCCCTGGCCAGGTGAGTTTCTGCAACAGCTCTGTGGTACATTAGTGACATTGGTCATAAATACTTTGGTTGCTTACATGTAAGTCATATTGGAGAGTGGGTTAGAGTCCCACCGGGATGTTTGAAGTGCAGTGTTGTGTAATCCATATGCTATTATGGGGACACCTGGAGTCCGAAGTTTAGGTATTGGTAATTTTAAACTGTTTGATTCTGTTTGCCGGATTTTGTTTAGGTACTGGGTATTTGTGATTTTGAAACTTTGTAACATGGGGACTGGACATTCTACTGGAGGGTGTGTTCTTAAGAACTTTCCTTTGGGTTGTATATTAAGATACTGGAGCAAGTTTGGGGTTGACCACCTCAATCAAGAAAAACATCACAGAATATTGTAATCATGGGTGGCCCTTTGTATACCCTAGATGATCAGGAAAAATGGCTTAAGAATGGAAGTATAAACTGTAGTACAGTATTGCAATTAATGTCATTTTGTAGATGTGAAGGAAAATGGGATGAGATGCCATATATGAATTTGTTCTTTGCATTATGGGATAATTATGATATACATAAGGAGTGTGGCTTGATTGCTGGAAATAGTGTATTAGCACTAGAGGCAGAAAATAAGAAACCAATGAAGTTTTTTTTTTTTGGCATGTACCATCGGTAATCAATACAATACATATAAAGAGAGATGAGTAGAGAAAGAACAGGATGATGTTGACATGTTAGACCAAGAAGGGGCAATGAGGCAAGGAGAAATGAACACGATGACTCTAACAAGGAGGAGGGCATCGGTCTGGTAGTGAGTAGGACTAGGTGGGAAAACACGGAACATACAAGCACCCTTTAGGAAGCAGTAGGACTGGAAGAACCAGTTTGGGTAAAAGTGCCATTTTCAGTATCAGATTTAAAGGCCTGGAAGGACATGGCAGGTGTTTGTAGAGAGGACCCTGAATGGGTAGCAAAGGTTATGAAACTGTAGTTGAAAATCAGGATCTGGATTGGAAAGATCTGCAAGTTATTTTAAGCAACTCAGTGTATCATGAAGAAAGAAGAATTACTATGACTAAAGCTAAAGAAGAGGCAGAAAAAGAGCATGTTCAAGCCACACAAGCAGGATGGATAGAGGATCATTTTCCCTTCAACAACCCTAACTGGGATCCCAACATCCATGCTCAAAGATTAACCAAGTACTAATGATTGATTTCATGTGGTATTTGGATTGCTATTCCAAAATCAAAGACTTGGTCTAAATTGTATCAAGTCATCCAAGGAAAGAAGGAGAATCCTCTTCTTTCTTTGAAAGACTATGGAGGCTGCAGGAAAATATACTGATTTTAATCCAGAACATGAGGCAGATGCTGTCTTGCTAGTTCGCATATTTATGGGACAATTTGGTGCAGACATAAAACCAAAGTTGCAGAAGGTTAGAGGGGGAAGATGCCCTCTTGTTGGATAAAATGTTAGAAAGTGCTTGGAAAGTATATAATAACAGAGAGAAGGTGGAAGAGAGAAAACAGAAATGAAAAGGTGAAAGATAGTAAGATACTGACAGCAGCCATAGCCCAGGAAACTAGTAGGGTTAGAGGGCTGAGCCATTGGGGCATGAGAGGAAGAAGATTTTCTGGTGGAACACTATGGGCCAGGATACCATTAGAATAGGATCAGTGTGCTTTCTGCAAGCAGAAAGGGCATGGAAAAGGGAATGTCCACAACTGAGTTGGCAGAGCCTTGAGGAACTGCCGAGGCAGGCTGTTAACATGATGACATTAGACTTGTCATTAGACTCAGACTGAGGATGGCTGGGGGAAGAGTCAGAACATACCTCAGCAGAACCATTGGTTATAGTAAAGTTGGAGAATGGGAAAATAAATTTTTTAGTAGACATGGGAGCTACCTATTCAGTATTGGATACGTGCAAGGGTAACTTGAGCAAACAAAGCACGTCAATTATTGGTGTTACAGGGCAGAAATAAAATTGGCCATTTTTCCAGCCTCTGAAGCTTGGAATTGGGAAAAGGGTGTTAACTCATCGTTTTGTCTACATACCAGATTGCCCTATGTCGCTATTAGGATGCGACATATTAAGTAAATCAAATGCACAAACTACTTTTGAAAAAGGGAGAATCCAGATCCATGTTCCTGAAAAATAAAGCTTTGGGTGCCCAATTTTTTTTTTCTTACAGAAGGAAGCTGAGTTACAGAAGATACCAGAAGAAGATGAAAACACTGTAACACCTCTTGTATGGGCTTCAGGTACACCAGGGTGATCCCGAGTGGTAGAACCAGTGATCATCCAGTTGAAACCAAATGCCAGACCAGTAAGATGCAAGCAGTACCAATTAAACTAGAACTCAGGAAAGGATCAGAGCCATTAAAAGAACAATTCATAAATTTTGGGTTGCTAGGAGAGTGACAATCAGAATATAACGCTCCAGTATTACCCGTCAGGAAGCTGAATTCAGAAGAATATAAACTGGTCCAAGATTGTAAGAACTATAAATCAAATTGTATAAGATGTCCACCCGGTGGTAGCAAACCTGTATACCCTCTTGACAACCTTGAAGGAAACAGATAAATGCTTTGCTATATTAGATTCAAAAGATGTGTTATTTTGCTTTCTGCTAGCTGCTGCAAGTCAGGGATTGTTTGCTTTCAAATGGGAAAGCCCTAAGACTGGTAGAAAACCCCAGCTGTGCTGGATAGTATTACCGCGAGGATTTAAAAATAGTCCTACAATGTTTGGAATCAATTAGCCAAAGAGTTGGAAAGATGGCAAAAAGCATATGAAAATGTCACCTTGCTGCAATATGTAGATGGCATACTGCTAGCAATCAGTAATATAGAAGGTTCTATACAAATAGCTATAGACCTCCTAAACTTTCTGGGGGCTAGTGGGGTACAAAGTATCTCAGAAAAAGGCACAAATCACTAAAGAAGTAATGTATTTGGGATTTACAATTTCCCAGGGCCAACGTAGTCTTGGAACTGAAATAAAAGAGGCTATTTGTCAAATCCCAGAACCGCAATCAAAAGAAGAGCTTAGAGCATTCCTTGGAATGGCTGGATGGTGTTGCTTATGGATCATGAATTTCGGATTTATTGTCAAACCTGTATTTGAAGTTGTATAAGGAAATGGAAACATCCTTGTCTGGACTCAGGAGTGCAGAGATATACTTACTAAATTGAAATGGACTTGAATGAGTGCTCCAGCTCTGGGCCTCCCAGATTTAGAAAAACCATTTGAACTGTTTGTGCATGAAAGATTACACATGGCCTTAGGAGTGTTGGCCTATAGACTGGGATCATGGAAAGGACCTGTGAGGTGCTTTTCAAAACAATTAGACAAGGTCAGTGAAGGAAGACCAGCCTGTATCCAGGCAGTAGCAGCTACAGTACTACTGATCCAAGAGGCCCAGAAACTGACACTTGGGTAAAAATTAGCTGTACTTGTACCCCATCCAGTTACAACAGTTTTGGAACGGAAAGGAGGACATTGGTTGTCACCAAGCCAAATGCTAAAGTATCAAGCCATCCTTTTAGAACAAGACAATGTGGAACTGAAAGTTCCACAATTCTGAATCCCACAACCTTCTTCACTACTGGACCTAGTGGAAAAGAAGAACTAACTCATGATTGTTTACAGATGATGGAACAGATACACTCTAGCCAAGTGGACTTGAAAGACACTGACTAGAACTTGTTTGTGGATGGTAGTAGCTTTCTGTGAAATGGGACCTGAAGAGAAGGATATGCAGTCATAACTATCAAAGGGACAACAAAATTATAAGCATTGGGCCCACATCTTGATATGGCAAACATTCTTTGCAAACTGGAGCAGCTTTACTTATCTTTTACACCCTTTTGTTTAGTACTGACCTCCCTTAACAGAGAAGTGCTGTCTTTCAGTAGCAGTTGTTGAGGTTAAATCCCTAATATAGGTAGTAATGTTCCAGTTCTCACCTATGCCTCAATTGTCAGTGTTGTAAGGTCCTTAGTACTGTTCCTGCGCACACCAGGGCTGGAACAGGAAACCAAATGTGATTATTTGCCAAAATAACCAATATTAAAACAACAATCAAAACCACAACAGAACTAAAAGTATTGGTCAGCTACACAGAGTTCTTTTTATTTGGGCAATCGTATTTACCAATACCATTTGTACTTACCAACCAAATACCAACTGGTATTTGAATATTTGAAATCTGAATATTCTATAATTCTTAAAAGCTAAAATTAGTATTTCCAACATTCTTGGTATAAATATGTCCCAGATCACTTTTTTATATTTTCCTCTATACCTCAGCAAAAAAAGAAGCCAAGCATGCTGAATAGAAAACTCTTAGAATAAACCAGTGTTTCTGGTTACCAAGCTCTGTTTCAGTATATTACCTTTTAATCCATCCTGGCTAATCAGCAGGATCTAAAATTTCCTAATTAAATGAGAAAGAAATAATGCAACTGGAAAGCTGTTCATAGTAGCTAAGATATTTGCAGAACGGACCTTGAGCTTGGCTACTGCAGTGCAGATGCAGGATGCTGGGGTGACAAATAGCATGCAGAACTTCCCAAGATTCAGTTTCTAGTCGGGACCATAGGTTGTCACAGCTTCCTCCTGGTTCCTAGAATTTTCTTTAAAATGCCCTTACTTAAATCGGATCACCCTGAGGATGTGGAAACACTGAGCCAGTTACTGACCAAGTCAGTGTGGAAAGCATTAGCCCTTTGCTGAAGTAGGAAATTCAGCATCTGAGGAGCCACAGAGATAATATTTCCATAACCTGTAATCTGACGTGAAATCAGGAAGACTATGTGTTCAGTGCTTCAGACAAATTTCTTGAAAGGCAAGCAACATTGGCCAATAAGCCACTTAGCCACTTCCCCGCCCCCCCCCCCCCCCCCCAGTATTATCGTTATAGGAAGAGATTAAAGGAGTGCCTCCAACCCCATACTGTTTTTCAGTGCTTGCATTATGTCTGTGCACATGTGGCTGCCTAGATGCTGAAGGAGTTAGCTACGGATTCACACTATTGCAGAGAGGGTTTCCAGTAAACTGCCATATTTTTATTCATACCTGCTTTAATAAACTACATTCTCAAGCAGTCCCTTATGGCAATAAACCAGATGGAAACAATAATTTACATATCTCAGGAGAAAAACACACCAGCTGTTCAGAGATAGAAAGAAGAAAACACAGAATTATGCATAAATTACTGTATTTTTATGTCTAGTAGACACCAATTATTTAATTGAATTTAACTGCCTATTTACTGCTTTCTACTGCAGATTACTTTAAAGTAGTATGGCAATTTGGAAGATTTTAGAACCAAAAGAAATGTACTGATATGAAGATCCTTAACTGACTGAAATATATCCAACTTTAGTTGCTTAGTAAGTTTAATTGGTATGACCTATAAACTATAAAAAGTAAAATAATACCATCAAGTTTCCAAAATATTATGAGGGTTGGTAGTCAGTTCAACTGCTTTTCTTTCCAATGCACAAAATTATTGACATCTCCTGAGCTGACTTATTTTGTAACTTAGGAGTACATTTCCCAACAGAATGTGTATGTGATAAAAGAGTCTTACCGGTACTTTTAAGAAGAATTTTAGCTCTAGATTTCACCAAATAAAATCTAAATGAGCCATTGCTGTCATGCTTGACATTTATTTGCTGACTTCAGAAAAGTGAAATTTCTCTCAGTCAGGAGTTTAATTGGTATTTTAAATGTGCTTTGGGATAATGACTGTAATCTGAGAATTAGTTACGGGATTTTAGACGTTTTTGTCTAATTCAGGTCTGACCAAGACTGATGGTTACAAAAAGTCTTAGCAGATGATTGTTGGCAAGCTTGTTTTTGTGTTGGTTGTTTTTTTTGTTTGTTTGTTTGTTTTTTGGGTGTTTTTTGAGGATTCCTGTTTTGTTGTTGTTTTGCGGTTTATTTGTTGTTGTTTTTTTCCTCTGACCACCATGAACCATCATGAAAGGCATTCACAATCCTAGTTTATCTGCAGAAAGGATAGTTAGACCATAGTGGGTAGGTGCCTGTATTTGTTTGTAAGCAGGTGGCCTGAGCAAACTGAAAGAGCCCGTTAACCTGTTATGTGTCCAAGTGAGCCATCCTAGCCGGTGGGAGACACCTAGCAGTAGGTTAATAAACTGAAGCAAGAAAACCTTGTGGTATTTCCTCTGTAAACAGTTTCCTAGCAGAAATCTTCTACTGTGTTAAAATAATTATTTATACGAGGGCTCAAATGTATGCTCTGTGAGACAGCTGTAACGATGAGGCTGTCTGGGGGTGTTTTGTGCAGGCTGGGTGGGTTCACAAGTTAGATACATTTTTCCAGCTCAGTGAGTGCTTTTATAAGAGACACCTCGGTTTTTGGGAGTGTTCTTGAGGGTTTTCCAGTTGGTGTGGTTCCTGACATTGTGTTTTCTACTTGCATCATTTGCCTGCCCTGTGTCTTCAAGTAGGAAACAGTTATCCCGTGACAAGCCACTGCTCCATCAGTGTTCTCTTTTTTAAATGAAGACTACAGGGAAATATTTACACGGGTTAATACCACAAGTTTTTGACGCCCAAATCTGCCATTTAGCAATTGAGCAATAAATTAGGAGTATCTACAAGGAAGAAATGGTATGTAGGAACATTTATACTTCGTCCTCATGCAAGTCCTGAGGCAGGCTATTTCAGGCTAGTTTGACCACTGTCTCTTGATAAACTAGCATGAAGAATGGTTGTAATTCATACTGTATTTCAATAGCTGCCAAGAGGAGCACAGAGTCACAACAGCACAAAATCTCTTCTCCCTTGCCCCTGCACCAAAGCACCCTGTAACTTCTGGGTGGGAGGGGATGTGCAGGCAGGAAAAGACTAGCCAACACATCTGTCTTTTCCTTTTTCCAGAGGTCTTGTCTAAGCATTACTTTCTAGGCTGAACTCAGAGAAGTGATATAAATACCTTTCAGTCCTTTATGTTGAGCTAAAAAGCACAATACTGAATACCTGGTACTGCGCTGACTTGACTGACTCTGATGTATATGCATACTTATCCACTATTTGTTGTGGTACTGATCTTCTAATACCACATTAGGTAATGTGAATATCCATAGGTGTGTGATATTTATTTTCTTATTTTCTGTCTGAGAGGCTTTCCTCTATATAGTGTACTGTTTTGTGAAAGTAGATTTTAAAGGGCATCGGTGTCTTTCTTTTTAACTGCAGTAAAGCTGTTTTGAACCTGAAGTTAACTTGAAACTTTATAACGAGTTTTCATGTTAAAACTGCTGGTAAAACTTGCACACTGCAGGTCATGATCATTTTACCACGGGTTGATCTCTGCAAAACCTCTCCACACATCTGCAAGTGCAGGCAGGAAGTCCACAGGGAGCAGGATAGCACTGGAGAGAAAGAGGGCTGTATCTTTTTTGCAGGCATTTCCCAGAAATATTTCCTAGATCCAGTTCAGCTTCCTGCTTAATAGGAACTAAAACTGTAGATGGGGTGAATGCATGTACTGGTGCAAGCCATAATCATGTAAACCTCACATCACATGATGATTTCCCATCTTTTATCCTTCATATACTGTGGGAAACATGAAAAGTTCACTTTCATTTCATCAGTCCCAGCACAAGAAGCAATCCTAAGAAGGTCTACTATTATGGATTCTAGTAACTACATTTGGACTAAAATATACAGCCTCGGCTTGTGTGAAATTCCACATAAAGACAGAAGTTCTTACAGTGACACCCAAACTCTTGTTTCCTCAGTGTGTATCTGGCTGTAGAAAGGCAGAAGCTATCACAGCATTGTGGAATTGGAGCTGCTTGAGTCAACTAAATTCACTTGTTTAGAAGTAGCATCTTCCACAGGACTTCTCTCCACGCCCAGTGAGTGAGGAGGTACTTTTAGACGCATGTAGCATATCTGAGTTGAATCTGTCTCTTAATATCATGAAAACTTCTGTTTAGATTGACCAATTGGAAAAATATAAGGAAAATATAAAGGCTTTTTTTTTCTTTTTTTTTTCCCCAGGATGTAGAATGTGTACTAGGTGCCTAGGAATCAATCCAGGCAAAAGTAGCTGTAATTCATAGCAGACAATACTGGCTGTTTGCATGGGCGGTACTCTTTACCTTTAAGGTGAAATTCACAGTCTTCCCGTGGTTCCCATATTGTATGAGTTTCTCTGGCAATTCTCCACAGTACAAAAACAATTTGGATTCCCACCCATGCATCACACAGAATGAAATACATTGCAGTGGGCTGATCTATCATTTTTTTTCTTTTTTCCCTAGTCAGTACCAATGTGGGGCAAGGTAAATGCAGTGCTGTATGCCAAGAGGTATGTGTGTATATATGAGAAGGGGATGCTATATTTTCCAGGAAAAAAAAATGCTTATCTAGCTGGAAAGACAGAATTTTCATGCAGTGGGGTGGTGGAGAGACATCTTACACATGTAATCTTGCCTCAAAATGTTAGTTTTTCTGAGTGCAAACAACATGCTTTAGGATTTGGCCTATTTAAAGCAACTGGAAAAGAATGCTTCCATTTACTCTCTAAGCAGCTTATTGCCAAACAGTTTTTGCAGCCATGTCTGTGAACAGGCTCTGTTCTTAGAAGCTTTCAGAACTAGGAGCAGTTTGGGAGCTCTCTTAACTCACCTGCATCCTGCTTGTTGTACCAAATATACTATTAAGAGAAAGCTCACACACTGTGGGAACAAGTGATGCACAGTCCCAAGTAGATCATAGCTGCTAAAACACATTCAGCAGAGAATGACATTTATTACAGTGATTTGTATAATGTGGCTCCTATCTCATATTTGGTACCCAACGAATCTTCAAGTGTTGATTAATTTCTTTGTTTCTATCTGCTTTTCTCAGCCTTTTGGATGTGCAGGTGTTTGGTGATGAAATGGAGCCTGCAAAGCTTAATGCAATAAAATATGTGCCACAAAATTATATGTAGAACTAGGAAGTTTAATAAAAGCAGTGCTGGCTCTCACTGACTTCTTTTTTACTCCTCACCCTTCCACTCACCCTTTGAAAAATAGTACCTCAGAGCTAAAGAAACACATAATCCCCCAGTGGTAAAATAAATTTCAGGTTCATTTGAATTAAGAGTTAAACCTCTTGCTTTTCTGCCTTCCCAGTGCATATAGCTGCACATGCAATAATTAGGATTATAAACTACAATGCTGGCACAAAGGGATGAATGAATGCTGGAATAGGAGCCTTTGTGTGAGAAGTGCTCATGTATTTTGGCTTTAATTAGCACCTTAAAACATCTTATACAGGAATAAAAACACAGTTGAAAAGCAGCAATCCTGTTGGAACTGTTGTGGCTGCTTTTAAAAGGCAGAAAACTGAAGGAAAGTTACATTTTCACATTAGGCACAACGTAACTAAAAGAAATAATGTTGTGAGTACAGTAAAGAAACAACTGTCTTGGTAAATTAAACTGAACTGTTAAAATCCCTTCTTTTGTAATCTTTTTGTTGCCAAAATAGCCAAATAGATCAGATTGTTTCTGCTTTATACAGACATTTCATTCAGGAATAGCTGTAGTCTGACTGCTGGGAAAGGGACTGGGAATTAAGGATATTGTATCCCTGGCCTGCTTCTTGCTCCCACTGCTCCTGAAGAAATCATGGACTTGTTCTGATTGTGGTGAAGCAGGTGGCAAAACTATCTGGGATCAGTGGGACAGGACTGGGTTCATTGGTTATGCTTCATTTAAGGGAGCTTGTTTAAAAGTTTCATGCCTTTTTTTTTTTTTTTGCTTTTTTTTTTTTTTTTTAAATAAGCCAGTGAGTCTGAAACTTGAAGCATTCAACCTTAGACAATGAAATGGAGGGTTTATGGTGTTTTATGGGACCTGCCTTAGAAAGCAACTGCACTCCTTTCTTCAGAAAATGAACACTAGGAGCTTGGTTTTGGCTTGGAACTAAATCAAGCCTTTAAACAGCATTATCATACTCAGTATCTCTGATGCCGGTTGTGTTGTACATTCATATTTAGACAACAGTGTAAGACCACTAACATGGGAAAACTTGTTATAGTGGAAAAATCTTAATTGGTTGGCTAAATAAGGGGCAGGTGAGCTCTGACTCATTGCACAGTTTATATCCCTGGGTTTGCAGCAAGGTCTTTTGCTGAAGCAAGGACAAGTTGTGTGCTCTGTGAGATCTGCTTTCCTTCAGGAGTGATGGGTTTGGCACTGGAGAGTTAGCTGCAAGAGGCATCAACGAGACTGTGGCTTGGGGATAGGTCTCCGCAGGACAAACGCTGAGGGTGCAGACTGGCCTGACTGCAGTATATTCATAACAGAAATAGGAGATGTGCTTGTGGCAAAATGTAAGGTTTTAGTGATTTTTTTTTTTTCCTCCAGGTTGTTCTGATTTTCTACTGGTGTATATGAGACCTGATTTACTGATATGAGAAAAGTCTCCTCTTTGTGGAGACAGATTTTCTCCTCCTTTTACTGGTGAGCATGCATGCAAGAGTGACAGATAGCAACATGCAAGAACTGGGCTTTTCCATGGCTTTAATGTGAATGGGACTCCCAGTGGTTCCAAACTGTGGAAATTTCAGTTTCCTTGTTCCATTTCTGCAAGTTTTTGTTGCCTTGGCAAGGCTAAGCAAGGAGGAGGCTGCCCACAGCCTGTGATCCTTGGGGCTGAGGTAGCACCAGGGACTGAAATTGGAGGCGACAGCCCCTGGGCACTCTGATCCCCATGGTGCTGCTGCAGAGATGCCTGGCAAAACAAACCACAGGCTGTCTGGGCTGGTGCCATGGACCAGCTGGGCTCTGGAGGGCCCAGGATGAACAGAGTGCAGAGGTGGCTTTGAGCAACTCTACTTGGAGCAGCACTTGTTTCTCATAACAGGAACCATGGGTCCCTATGGCCTTTCATGTCCAGGACATCGACAGAGCTCTGCAGTGGAAGATGTGCCACTGAGCTCCATGAGCTTTATCAGCAGAATGAAAAGATTTTAGTGCAACTCTTGCCTTGAATTTTGCAACCTCTGCAAAGTACTTTGATTCAGCAATACATCTCAGCTCCTTCCTCTGTGGTGTTTTTTAGTAAAGTTACTTCATCACAATGCATGTGGTATTTGGATATGTTAGGATCAGCCAGAAGCATCTGCCTTTTCCTAAAGTTGCACACATTTTCGTTCCACTAGAAATTGAATTGTGAATTTCAAAGTGGGCACTAATGCCAGATTTGTTTGGACAGTAGAACTGACAAACAGCAGATGAAATATTTAATGATTTTTTTATTTCCCAGATCACAAAAATGTCCAGGAATGTGTTCTAAAACTTCAGCCTTGGCCTATTTAATTTTACAAGCAGCTTTTTCGTATGTATATTGTAATCTTACACACATGGTAGACCTGTGTGAATGAAGTGCTGAAGTCATCTAACTCCCTGATAAACTCACACAGGATTTTCAGTTCCACAAGCCAAACACTGCACTTAACACCACACATTTTAAATTAATCCCCTAAAAACATTCCTTTAAAGGAGAGTAAAAGACAGGCCTTTTTAACTTAATTCCCTTCTGAATTCATCTTGCATCCATACTGGATGCAACTGAAGATGATCCTTATTTCCAACATGTATATATAACTGTACACTTTATAGAAGGTATGTAAGCATGACTCTTGACAGTTCAGGCACCCTCCAAGCCTGGTTGTCAAATCTGAGAAAAATTGGATGCAGTCAGGCTTCAGCCCTATCCTTATAACTGGGCTAAACAGCAGTATTCCTGTGAAACAGATCATACAACATGAATTTTGTTTTTCTAAGAACGCTTTACCACTTAACTCAGTGCTAAGACATTTTTAAAAATATTTTCATCAAAACTAGGAATTTGTTTCTATTTTGTTGGTCAAGTTTAAAAAAAGTGTGTTAGTATAAAATGGTGGAACTCAGTAGTGGCTGCACAAAGTGACTGAAGTATCTTCAGGAGGAATCAACAGTACTTTTATTCTTGCCATTAAATAAACAGAACAATGCTTCAAAGAACAGTAAAAGATATGGAAAAAAACGGTGAGTTTTATGAACTGAAATCTCTCCCCATGTATATTAATGAGTTCTGTGGGAAAGAAAGCTTAACTCTAATGACCAGTTCTGCACTGAAACTGTAAGTCATTGGTAATGTATAAATGTGTAACGTATAAAAAACTGACAGCATTTTCTTGAATAGTCGATATATTTAGTAGTGGGACACAATAAACTTTTTGCATTAGAGGGGGACTGTTTTGCAGGAAGCACATAATTCTCTTCTATTTCTTTGTATAAATAGTGAAATTATCTGCTTTGAAAAGTGCTCATACGGTTTTCTTGTATTGCTGCTGTGGAGTGGAGGCTCTCAGGCGTTTTGACATGTATTTATTTAATGATGATCTAGTACACAAAAAGAAAGATTGCATAGCTCTAGCAGAAAAAATCACTTCAGGTAAGGAAATGGCACAGGCTTGTTGAGCAGAGGCTCTATGATAGGAAAATGATTAAGGTAGCCCCTGAGGCTAACCCATTATTTCAGCATAACGGTTTGGTGGGAGGAAAAAAAAAAAAAAAAAGCGCTTCAAGATGTCTTTCTCCTTCTTAGCAAGTATCAGTCAAAGTCCTCCATGCTGAAGGACCAGATGGATGGTTTTATTGGATTTTTCTGTGATGAATAATTTCACTCATACACCTTCCTAAGAGTCATCAAACTGAGAAGAGGTGGATAGACACTCTGTTGCTTAGGTTTTAGGTGATGGCTCTTGCCTGTCTTGTCTAGTTCTGTTTAATCACCTATCTCCAGAGAGCAGGAGACTTGTAGGTATCAGTGTGATATAACACTGAGCAAAAAATGCTTCAGACATAAGTGCCACTAGTTCTTCCCTAAGAAGAGCTATTTGGACTGCATGACTTCCTAAAATTAATCTTACATCTTATGTGAGCATTATCTGCTGTGAAATTTGAGAAACTCTTTTCCAATCACACAGAAATTATCGCAAGAGGGTTTTTTCAGTCCTTTTGATGCTTCCTATTCACTTTGAATTGGAAGAGATAAAAATACATAAATCAAAAAGCACTTCAGAGCTACAACTACATAGCTGGAGCCAGGTTCTCTAGTGGGTTGACTAGATGAGTTCAACGAAATGCTGCAATAATACCCAGCTGCACTGATATATCCCCAGCCTCCTCCTTTTAGAGCACCATCTCCCTCTCAGATCTCTGCAGTACAGTCCAGCTCCTCTGCTTGGCTCCCTTTCACCTCTCTGTGTACACAGATGTGCATGATGAATGTAGGAATGAAGACCAGCTGTGCAGGGATCTAAGAGGATCTAAGAGGCAAATTCTGAATTCTGCCCTTAAACGTCTGTGATATAGTGACAGATTTTTTTTAAAAAAGAGAAAGATAAAAGATATAACACACATCCCCACCCCCCCACCCCGATAAATCTGTGGTTGGTTCTGCAAGTATTGACTTGAGAGGTATTATTATAGTTGCTCAAATAGCATCATTTTGCACATGTTAAGGCACTTCATATGCTTTTAAAATTAATATCATCTTGTTTTTTCTGGTTAGTGGGCTGTTTCAAAGACACTTGCATCTGTTTGAAACTCCAGTAAGAAGTGCTTGGCAGGACAGAGGGTGTAGTAGAAGAAAAGAGGGGCATTGTCACAAAGAAAAGAGCCATCCTTTAAAAAAAAAATGAGACAACTCCTCTTTACTAGAGCATCTATTTTTTCCCTTTCATTTATTTCCTATCATTTTGGTAACTATAGGAAAGCATTGCCAATGTCACACTGATGAACTGAATTGTGGGAGAATGGCAGTGTCTTCCCTGCTCTCTGGAGCACTATGGACAAAGTCTTTGTAAAAAGAAAGATAGCAATTAAATTAGGAAGGTTCCCTAGACCTCAAGTTTTTTGAAAGTGAAGACTGGTGCACACACTTGTCCCATCAGTTGATTCTGTGATGTGATTTTATAGTGCAAGTTATGACAAGTCATAATGCGAGCTGTGGCAGCTATGCTGAAATACTGTATGTAAGGTTAAATTTTTGAACCTCAAGAGCGAGCTGGTTTTGTGGCTTAACACCAGTAGGCAGCTCAGCCCCACACAGCCTTTGCCCTGTTGTTTGTAGAAGGTAGAATTAAAAAGAATAATAAGAAAAAAGAATAAAAAAAAGGAAAAAGATCCCTCTTTCTCTCTGTCACCCTGCCTCCCTCTCCCTTTCTCCCCTAGTCAGCCTTGTCAGCCATCCCTTTCTTTAGAGGTCTTACTCTATCTACACCTATGCAAAAAAGAAAAGGAATGGCTGTAAGAAATAGTAACAGGATTTCTATAAAAGTGTTGCACCAGCCTAATGACATGTGTAGGGCTCTGTAAGCTCTTGCAGGTTACAAATACCCAGAACTAAAGAGCTAAAAAATGCTTCTCAACATCAACTTAATTTTTATTCCAGTTCTGCACTCAGCACAGAAGCAGAGCATCAAAAAGACAACAATTCATTACATTTCTCTGCTTTCTTATCTAACATTCCTGTTTTATTCCAGATAGTCTGGGAAAGAAAGATACACAATTCCGGTTATAATGAATAATATCAATAAGATGGGGTATGTATGATGGGTATTGACTTTAATTTTTATATCTGTAACGTTCTCCTCAGCAAAATAGTGGATTACAAAAAGCACAATCTTCTTACAGAGGAATCAACTCAAATTGTCCCCAAAGATGGCAATTTATAGTGATGATTTGTACTGACATTACAAGGAATATATACTCTGCTAATTTTTTTTTTTTTTCAAAAAGAAGGATGATACTGAGCACATGAATGTAAAAGCTTATTTAAGCACACAAGAAGCATTGAGAGAAACATTTCTGAACCAAATTCAATCTGCAATATAAGCACCTGTTGACAAATTATGGCAAATATGCATGATAATATGGATCATGCGAACTTTGTAACTTAGAAATTCTTATATTTCTAAGTTCCATTTGTGCTATTGCAAAACAAAAGGGACATGCCCATAAGCACCACCTGCAAAGCCAAAATGTGAGATCACATTTGGAGTATTGTCCAATTTTGGAATCCAATTGTACAAGGAAATGTGACATGGACAAACTGAATTGAGTCCCACAAAGGGCCACCTAGATGATTAAGGGACTGAGGCATGTGTCATGTGAGGAGGGGCTGGAAAAGAACTAGGTTTGCTGAGCCTGGAGAAGTGTAATGGGGAAGTCTCATTGCAGCCCAGCTCTGTAATGGGAGAATATAGAGAATGAGACTCTCCTTGAGGGTGCATGGTGGAAAGAGGAGAGGCAACAGACACAAATGGCAACAAAGGAAATTCTGATTAAACACTGGGAAGCTTTTCCCTGTGAGGAATGCTGGAAGAGGGATTCTCCATCCTTGGAGATATCCAGAATGTTACTGGTCACAGCCCACCTAACTGAACCAGGTCAGACTAAGGTGTTTGAAGGAGATGACCTCCAGATGTCCCTTCCAACCGATTTTATTCTGTGATTGCCTTAATGGAATTTAAAAAAAAAACCCCAACAATTATTTTAGTACTTACATTGTTTTATTGATTTACTTAGACAGCGTTTTCCCAATACCCATGTTTTTATACCCTCACTGTCTGTTTTTGCTTTTGTTATATGTGTTTAACTGTGTTCTGATGCAGGCTCACTGGAGAATAAGCTTGTAAATAATCAGTGAATGTTTGCTTGCATATTCCTATTTCTTAGTGTTTCTTGTGCTCAGAAAACAATTTATCCAGTAGATTTCATAAAAAATTCTTTCTGAAAAAATCCTGCCATAATTTAGTTTCTTCAGCTCAGCAAGTGTCTAGAAAGACACCATGATTTCCTCAATTACTTTGCTACACTTCATTCAAAAATATTTGGGCTTTGTTTCTGCTGTCTGTGATTTGACAGTCAGCAGTTGGGTGTTGAATATTCTGTACTGGATAGTCAAGATACAAACTTTTTGATTAGAAAAATGACAAACCATTGTAGTAATCTCTAACAGGATGAATACGAACTGGAAGATGCAGAGCTGAGATGGGATGGATGCCTTTTAGAGAGGCTGGGGCTTACAGTTCCACCTACAAAGGTTAAGATTTCAGGTTCTAATGTAGCAGCAATGCAGCAGTCTGGAAGGCATAGTAAAAACAGGGTGTTATGAGTGAGTCTCTGTGAAACTGAAGGGTTGTATTGACCTGTCATCTGTTTTCTTATTTTGTGTTTACCTGCCTATGACTGTAACCTTTCTGTTGTACAAATACTGACCAGCTATTTGGGAAGCAGCTTGTGTTGTGTTTGTAATTAGTCTGACAAGCAAAGTCTAATCAGCATTCTGTCATTGAAAAGTCTGCTGAAGAGTGGTAGAGATAATAATGAATTGAAAATGGTATATAAGAACAATTCTTCTGGGCTCATGAATTAAATGAAAATAATTTAAAATAGAACTTTGTGACAAAATGAACTAGTAGCTTGAATGTTAAAAGTTATAATGAAGGGGTGCATGTGGGGGGTTTCAATTGCTTTTGGCTTGTGAATGTTCTTGTGATGGAAATAAATCAGAGTAGCATTCATCCAAATCCATGACATTCTAAGTAAAACAGATCCACTGTCGAAGTGACTACAAGATACTGGGCTATTCAGCCATCTTCTGATGGTCTATGATAAATGTTTTGGATACTCCCATTTCCCAGCTCTGTTTTAGACATACACTGTTTTATGCACTAAAGGTATGCTTTTTATTTTTTCAGTGGAAATCCATAGCTACATTTTTGATTTAGCACTTGACTGTGAGGTAAAGACCTGTAGGAAGGTCTCTCCATTTCATCCTTGGCCTGCAGAGCACACTAGTGTATGTCGAGAAGAAGAAGAGGAAATGAGAGTGAGAGGTCAGAGGATCCCTCTGGGAAAACATAAAATAATCTGCATTCCTACTGTACCAGAGAAGACTGAGACAAAACCATGGTCAAGATGTAGGAAGGTTTATGGAGCAAAATCGCAAAGTGCAGCCAGTAGCAACCTTCACTTCTGGGAGCAGAAAGGGATTGTATAGATGTAGTGGCTTGTGTGGCTCCAACAGACAAATCCCATCACTTACTTGACTTTCATGTGGGAAAATTATCAGAAGCAGGTAATTATGTGAGAGTTTGTATTTTTATAATGTTTAGTACAATAAAGTCCTGTCCCAGGAAGAAGGCGCAGCAGTGATTATAGTTGCAAATGATATTCTAATAGCTTCCTTGTGTGGCCAGTATACAGAGTAGGTATTAACAGCTCAAATCTCTTTTAGAAGAAACAGAAAAGAGAAACTATTTCTTTTTCTGTTTCATGCAGAAATTACAGTGGCATATCTGCTACTACTTGTTGGAAAATAAGCCAGTCTTAATTATCTTAAAACATCTTAATTATCTTGGTAAGAGAGTGAAGGCAACAGCTGCAAAGGTGAAAAAAGCCAGGGAAGTCTGGTACAGAAAGTCAATGTGCAAGAGAACATTTGAAGAAGAACCTAAGACTCAACACATCTTAAATGTTTAGATTGTATTGAGTTGATTTGCATACATGAAACACTTTTAAGGTTACATTTCTATAAATCAAATGAGTAACAAATTAAATCTGATATGGTTGAAAGGTTTTAATATACAAATAAAGAACTGCATCTTCAAAAATGAAACTCTGTTCTGGTCAGAACCTATTGTATATGTCAAGGATGTTGAACATATACAGTGCTTCTTTCAAATTATATTAAGAAGTCCATTGGGAGAGAGTTCTTACAGGAATTATACCATAAAGCTGAGACATACAAACTTGCTTCAGACATAATGCTTCTTTTTGAAAAATGGGTCTGATCTGCTGTTTGAAGGAAATAGTGTTTTATAGTTACTTTTTATCCTGTCCCTGTTTGGGGCAGGGCCTATGGAGCAGAGATGCAAAGGCTTGTTTACTGACAGTTCGCATCTCTTAGGCTTTCAGTAAAGGTAACTAAAATGTTAGATTTCTACTTGGTATTTTTTGCTGTTCCTGTACTTCTCCCCAAAAAAGATTTTCCATTACTCGGAGGGAAATTGTCTACACCAGAAAGAAGAATGCATTTCAGTTTGATAGATTCAAGCTAATAACAACCTTTTAAAGCTGTGGATCCAAGTAAAATTACAAGTTTATCACATGGACTTCTCACTTAATCATATCTTCTGTCTACTTTGAGTCTAAAATAAGACGTAAGAAATATGTTTTGCCTAAACACAAATTAGACCTGTAAGTTTTTTGTTATTGCTATATTAAGTCTAGTATATATAAAATGGAACAAAATAATGCCAAAACCTTACACGAAAAACACAGCAACCTCTCTCTTTTTGCTAAGTAACTGAACTGTTTTTATGCATTGTTGTATTCTGGTCCAGGATGAAGAGACATAGTGTTCAAAGGCATGGCTTTCTTACCTGAAGCATCTATGAATTATTGTGCACAAAAACATCTGGAGAAGAAAGGCTGGAGAGGTACAAAGTACTTTGTTCAGAGTGAAACATTTTATATTGTACCCTAAGGTTTCAATACTGTAAACTAATGCAATTAGGGGTTGTATCCAGTTTGAAACCAAATGGCAGAGGCTTGCAAGCTTTCAGTATGGCTGGTTTTAGCATAAGACAGTCAAACAAAAACTAGTTCGTAGAGACAAGTTTGTTTTTTTTTTTTAATCGTGTGTGTTCCTAATTTTTCATTGTAGGAGTGTGTTATGAACACATCCTTACCTTTATAAACTGCCTTTGCTTTCAAAGGAAAAAATTGGAGCTTTCCTTAAAGCACTTCTATAGCTTTTTTTTTTTTATATAGCACTTTTAATCCTACAGCATTGCATCTCACTAGCTTTAGAAAGTCCAGTTGAATGAACGAATGTATGTCTCTATACCTCACAACAATATCACGATGTGGAGAGAACATGGAAGAGTTCTGAGCACTGAATGCTTCATGCAGCATCTGGTCTGACAATATATTAAAACTTTTGACTGAAATTAAGCTATGCAAAAAAGCGAGCTTAATGGAGTAGAAAAAAAAAAATCATCCTCTTCTGGTACTGCTCAACATTTAGCAACTCTCTCTAATACTTCCTTGGGCCATTGTTACCAGAGGCATGGAAATATGCTGCTGTTGCAGAAGCCTGGTTTTGCTCATGTGGAAGGAAACCCAGATGAAAGGAACTTAGACAAATTTTCCTTTTACCTGCAGCAGCTAACACAAATAATAAATCTTGCATCTGTTCATTCTGGCTTAAGGCTGCGCAAGTTCAGAGTGCATCGTGGCAGTTCTGTGTCTCACTAGGGATACCCCAGCAGTGACGTGCACAGGGAAACGGATCCTGTCCTTAGTGTAAGAAACAGGAGCCATAGGAAATGCAGCAGATCACAGAGTTACAGCAAAAAGATTGATCTAAACTGTTTTCAGTTGCCATGCAGAATCCTACCCATCACAAACAGCTGAGATGTTCTCCTCTCAACAGTAGTACTGAAGACTGTCACAGGTAATAGACAGGTATCCCAGGATAATTTTCTTTCTGAACACTCACACCCACTCTGCTTAAGGGACCATCCTGATACTCAGACTAACAGGTTCTCATAGCCATAGTTGTGTCTTCAATCTGAAAGACTAATGAAAAAAAATATTTCAGAGTACTGACACTTGATGCTGAGTCTTTTAAGTCAGGGAACTTCGGTAGTATATGAAAAACAGCCATTGTAACAAGATTGTCTTCAGTGGGTGATACACAAGCTTTCCAATGTCCACTAATTTTTACCAGAGTTGTGATTTTGTTCTATTTAAACAGGGGAAACAGAAACCCTATTAGTCTGTGTGATAATCCAGCTGCGATCAGAATATTTTTGCTTATCTGATACCATAGTTTTAAGTGCCTCCTCATTTTCTGCATCTAAATATGATAGCCAGGTGTTTTGCATCAGGATTTATATCTGTAAAAATTATTTGTACTGAGTTAGAAATGAGAATGCTGTTTTTACAAAACAATTTGAGGTATTGATTCTTGTTCTTCTGCCATTTGCGAAAAGAACTAAACCCTTAAAACAAGTTTGGTTGACAACAATGGCAGGAAGATTCCTGTTTACATCCCTAAGTGTGGTATTTCTGGGTATGGAAAAGATGTACATTTTGTTACCACTGTCTTCCCTCTTATCAAGCTACAGTTCCAAAGTTGAATGTGGTATCTTCAAGGCAGTAACTGTAAAAATCTTAGCCCAAGTGTGAGGAAGACCCTTACTTTACATTGATAGAGAAAATCTCACAACTTGCCAATGCACATAGAATTATCGTTAGTGCTAGACAAAAGACTTGCTACAACTGAAGGGAGTAAGAAAAGAATGTACTATCTACTTCGATACATGGTAACTTTCTAATGTGCTGTTTTCCATTCCTTTGATACAGCCATCTAGCTGTGGAGACCAGGTTTCCCTCGGCATGCGGCGTGCTTTTCTGAAGTACTAGAGAGGCACAGAGTTCAAGGGAATTTACAAGAGATCAGACCATCTTCTTCCTCAACCATTTCTTGCTATTTTTGCCTTGCCTATTCCCACTCCTGAAAACAAATATGAAATAGTATATAGGATTCTAGATTTAGGTGAAAGGTAAGTTTTGGATAAAACTGAGCAAAGAAGCAAGATGGGGGCAGGCGGTGGTGGTGGTGAAGCTATCCTACCAATATTTGTGAAGATGACAATGTGTAACTTAGGGAAAAATTAATTTGAGCAGCAGGAAAAACATAGAGAAAAATATTTCAAAGAAAGTGATGAAAACTTCTGTTTTCTGTTTTCTGTACACTGATAACCTCAACAAGTTTCTAAAAACTGTTACAAGGAAAAGTTCCATAACAGTAATAAAATGGGTATTATTTTCTATCGCTGTTTTCAAATAATCTGTAAGTAAAACTGAAATTTCTGTAATTATGACGCTTTGTAACTGTGATTACTTCAGTTTGGTTCATGTTAACTACATTTTTTGCTATGTGAAACCATAAGATGTCAGGATTTTAGTTGATGGCCTGAAATATTTCAATGAAGTCTCACTGTACTGGAGACTGACTGTGTTCAGGTTTGGTCAGAGAAACTGAGCAGTCTGGCACAACTCTGAAAGATTGCTTACTTTGAACTGTATTAGTGTTCACTTGATTTAGTTCACAGATGAATAATAATTAATAATGGTTCCTGGAGTGGTGATGGAAGTTTCTGAAAGGTATTTTGGGGTCAATCAATAGATATATTGTCACCTCAGCTAAGTCTATCAAATGTAAACAATTTTCCTATAAAAAAGTTATAACTTTGCCTGTCATTCAACTTTGTTTTGTACATCCTTCATATAATTTTAAAACAATGACCATTGGTCCCTGATTCACATGTATATTATGCTATATGAAATGACTTTACCATGATAGTCCTGAGGGACTGCACAAAACATGATGCTACCTATAGTACGCTATTTGTTTAGACTCTGGTGAAGGCTGGAAATCCTGACTATAATGAACTCCACTACTCCCTGTGTGTGTATAGAGCCAAGTTCTAATGTTGAAAACAAGAGCACAAGAAGTTCAAGTCTGAATGCTTTTTCTGATTGATGTGAATTGCATTGCAATTTTATTAAGCAAGTGTCCTGGTTTCAGCTGAGCTAGAGTTAATTTTCTTCTTAATAGCTGGTACAGTGCTGTGTTTTGGATTTAGTATAAGAATAATATTGATAACACACCAATGTTTTAGTTGTTGCTAAGTAGTGCTTTCTCTAAATCAAAGACTTCTCAAGTTTCTCGTGCTCTGCCAGTGAGCAGGTGCACCAACAGCCGGGAGGGAGCAGAGCCGGGACAGCTGACCCAAACCAGCCAAAGGGATATTCCGTACCACAGAGCATCATGCTTTTCATGGGGGAAGTTGTCTGGGAGCCATCAATTGCTGCTTAGGGACTGGCTGGGCATCAGTCAGCAGGTTGTAAGCAACAGTATTCTGCATCACTTGGTTATTTTCCCTTTTGGATTTTATTCCTTTCTCTCCCTATACTCTTCATTACAACTATTATTATTATTATTTATTGTTACTTTATTTCAGTTATTAAACTGCTCTTAACCCATGGGGTTTACCTTTTTCTGATTCTCCTCCCCATCCCACTGGGGCAGGGACAGTGGGGGAGGAGTGAGTGAGTGGCTTCGTGGTACTTGTCAGTTGGGGTTAAACCACGATAGCAAAGGTGGAATTCTGGTAAGTTTTCAGAAAAAGATTAAATTGGGTGTTTTCAGGTGTTAGATCTGTGAAGTAGAATTACAAACAAAACTGGAAAAGAAGCATGATTCAGTAAGGTGTTTAGATTAGCTTCAGAAGAAGAGTATTGCCCAGAATACTTTCTGGAGACGAGCATTGCCTTAACACAAGCGAATGACATTTCACAGGTAAGATGTAAAGTACTAACTGGTCTGGGTTGACAAGTGGATCTGAACTCTGCAGTCCCTGTTTACTGAATCTTCACAGTTAACCTTCAATTACCTGAATAAATTAGTAATTTCAAATATGATGGCATTTACCTGACCTTTCTGCTGAACTGTCTTAGCCTGATTTCTGCTTTTCCCATTCAGCTGTAGCAGTTCTTATTAAGACCACTAATGAGAACTTCTTGCCCGAACAAGGTCCCCCTTTCTATACTCTTCCCCTCACATCTCCCCTTTCTGTCTTTATTCTGGTTGGGTTTTCTTTGTGTTTTACTGCCAGGAGTGTTGCCCTGCTAATGCTGCTGACAGAATTGACACCAAAGTCTTTGCTTTCTCCTCCTCCATCGATACTCTCCAGCTGTCTCTCAGTTCTTTCTCTTCCTTTTCTGTGAACATCCCCTGGGATTTCTGCTTCTGCTCCAGAATTTCAGTTGCTACATACTCTAGAACATACTGCTTCATAAGTAACAGAGCAGTCTCATGTGGAAAGCTAATATTAATCATTATCTATTAGTAATAAATCTATTGTTATGTATATAAAATGTCCAAGTTATATATTATTATTTTTATTATTATTACAATCATCATCATCTTCATCTATTGTTTATCTTGAGTTATATTTACATGCTGGCTGCATCATGGTTAATTAAGGGAAAACTGCCTAAAATTTTTAATTCATAAGATGTTTAAAAAAGTTTGGTTTGTTACTCCGCCTCTAGCTGTAGTTCGCTTCTGCTTCCCACTTCTTTCCCTCCCTCCACCTCCCTGGTCCATCCCCACCCCACACCCCCTGCCTCCTTTTGAGGATGATTTATGACTTAATGACCTGTCATAAGCCAAATAAATACTAGATTTTCAACTGAAGCATTTTTTTTAACAACTATAAAAAACATTATTTCAGAAACAGCTCCATTTAAATGTTTTTCTAATAGAATCTTAAATACAATGGGAACCATTATCTTTATTATGTGTTTATTTTATGGAAAATAGGCAGTACATATTAACCTTTTAAGTTTTGAATACTTCCTTCAGTGATGTTTAAATTATTTATAAATTTTCTAAATTTATTTTATTGTCCACCAGAAACACTTCTCAGTGAATAATGATATATTCTATTAGATAAATGTAGTAATTTTAACTTTAGGAAGATGTGATGGGTATTTTCAGAACATGGTCTGAATGAAGTGAGAAGCATAGTAACTCACCCAATATACATCTAAAGTAATATGGCACCGATAGCTTACACCAGGCAACCCTGGCCTTTAAAGCATTGGGAAATAATTAATTAGTCAAGCACTATCTTTGCAATTGTTCAGTTGCTTTAAACTTTCCAGAACAATGCTGACCCTACTTAATTTATCCAACTATATTTTTTCAGACAACATGACATGTTCATTCCTTTACAGCTGAGTATAAAAATAAACTGATGTAAAGCAGCATTCAAGCTTATGAATTAAGCATTTTGGTGCTTTGGCAAACTTTTCAGAAAGGTTAGATTTGATCCATGTAGATGATGGAAGCCCTTTTTAAGCCTCATTTCTAGTCTTCTGAGAAGAAGTAATCCCAAATGTGTAATCTCCATTTTTTCATTTTACCCTGTGTTTCTTATCAACATGCAAACACTAACTCTATTCCTTAGCACAGGAGCCACTCACCAACTTTTACTTTAAAAGTGATCATCTTAAAAATAAGCCAGAGAGTACACCCAGAATTTGTTTGACAGATTATGTATGTTTAACAAGTAGCACTAAGTGATAGGAATGGCAGTATTTTTCAAATGAGAAGTCATGGAATCTCAGACCAAAATTATTTGCTGGAGTTTTTTCCAGTTAATTCACAGGTGGGTCAAAAATGGCATTAGTATATCAATATGCCAAAAGTGGATCCCCACTGCAAGTGATGAAAGAAATTAGAGTTGACAACCTTTATGTGTATGGTGTGTGATAATTCCTGAGTTTTGAAGATTTATAGCACTTTTTGCTTCATATTACAAAAAAAAACCCCAAAACCAAAACCAAACACACCCACCCACCCTTCCCTCCCCAAAACAAAAGTAAACCAAAAAAAATTTTAAAAAATACAATAAATCCTGCTAGGTAACATATAATTGCTGAGATTTAGTTCTTGGGGTGTGTGTGGGTGTGTGTGTGTGTTTTCTTTTTTCTTTTAAATAGGAGAGCTGAATTTAATTTTTCAGTGTTTTTTTTTTTTTTTTTTAAATTTGAAGTTTGAAGAACTTCCTGTAGTAAAGTCCTTCATTCTAGATGGTAGTTGTTACTCTCTTTCTGAGACTTTCTTCTCCATGTTTTTCAGCTAAATAATGGAAACATCAAGGCTAAATTGTCAGTACTTTTACTGGGCTTTGAGAGAGATGGGTAATCTCTATTAAGTTATGTTAATCAGTGGAAGAATTGTGAATGAAATCATTTCATTTGCAGAAGAGTGCCACATTTTATCAAAATATTTCAACTAAAGAGCAGAATGAAATATGTTACTGTCGCACGTGGAGTCATGCAATTCATTGTCAAGAGACAAGCAACAATGTGTTTCATTGATATAAACCAGTGAGTTAACAAGCTTAAAGGGTAAACATGACAGTATTTAATAAGATTCAATGGCAAGGTATACTAGATTATTTACAATGTAGAGGACTGTGTCAGACAAAACTGTCAGGGAGACCTTCTGGTTGAGTCATGGCATTCAGAAAGAAACCCCCTTGTGTTCTAAACTCCTTCTCAGAGCAGGTTTAGGGGTGACTGGATCCATACTTAGTCCCAGACTTGTTGACTCAAACTTGGTCAACAGTTTATACCCAAGGGATTATGTAAGTGCAATCAATTCTTTGTATCACTTGGCTGAGTTCTCAGTTTCAGCACTCTTATTCCCAATTTACTTACTGAGTACCTGATGCAATAAGGATTCTCTCAACCTTAAGGAGTAAACTTGAGAGGCATCCCTACTCATGGAGAGATCCTGGCATGAGCCCACTGCCATGCAGGAGAGCTCAATGGACCTTGAGCTGTCCATTAGTTATAGAGTAAGATAACTGGTTTACAGTCATATTTGCATACTGACTTCAGAAGTTAGTTTATTCCAAACTTGGCTTAAGTCAGACCTTAACCAGCACTATGGTTAGATGGGTGCATTGCCCAAATTAGCCCTTGGCTATTGCATTGTTATTTGTTTCCCCAATCCATTTTAAGCAGGATGCAGCAGCAGCTATCACAGCCAGACACATCCACTAAAATTGCCACCCATTGTGACTGCCACTGGTGGTTATCACTGGAGCAGGGCTGTGGGAAATCAAGTTCAGGCTGGGGCGTGGGGGCAGCACACCATCACAAGTTACAAACGACAAACTGAAATTATAGATTTGGTGACATGTCTCTCAATTTTGATGGGGTCATTGTGTATGTAGCTATGACTTTTTTGTATTACTGAAGACTTTTCTGGTCATTCCCTCTCCCCTCCCCCCTCCCTTTTCTGATGCCAGCATGAATAACAGGAACTGTTGCTTTCTTGTAATGGCAAAAATTTCCTGATAATAGTTACTTTCATAAAACTGACCATTTACTGTAATAGGAGTATTTTGCTTTTTGCTGATCTCTTGAAGTGTTCTTAATCCTCTTTTAGAACTTATCACCAAAATATTCATTTGTATCTTAACTTCATTAACTTCACTTCTGAAATGCAGTGGTTACCTGTCTTGAATTTCAAGCCTAAGCGTAAATAGTCTGAAAAAATCTGATGCTATATAGGGTGCATATTCCACTTAATACTATGGAAATGGAGATTCCTGAGATGTGAAAATTGCCACCTACAATTTAACAATTACCACCCCCAGTTTTCAGGAAAAGCAGATGGTGTAATTATGTTAAAGAGACCATGGGAGCAAGAAAGCAAAAGTCAAGGACAGGGAGAACGTTGGGAATTTGGGGCTGTATGCCCAGGCCAGGTCATGCAGTGCCACTAGTCATGTGCCTTCTGCTGCAGTCTGAGGCTGCTGTTGTGGGGCAGAACACGTGGTCATGATAGATGACTATAATTTGTCCATTTTTAAATTGTTTGCAGAAATCAACATTCCTCTTCAACCTTAGCAGATCTTGTTTTTATTTTCACATGAGAACTTCCAATGACTGTTTTGGACTTGGCAGAATTTTAATTGCTTACATCACAAATTTGGAAGTCTGTGGGATGACTGGCTCATGTACTGATTTGTTCTGTGATAGTAACAGCTACTTTAGAACATGTTGATAAGAATCACTTCTTGTAAAACTTGGATACTCAATTTATTCTGATTTTTAATTTTTTTAATGTAGCTGTCTACTAGGACTTTATCAGGCTATTTAGGAGAAAAGAATGAATAGAAATAAGCTCTCTGATTTCCAAAGGCATGATTGAGATTCATTGGGCTTTCTTTTTAATACGCATATATGGGTTGCTCATTATCAGTATGGCTTGTGCCTTTTAACTTTAGTTGTTATTCACAGAGCTTGTGTTCTGTGCATGGTTATAATGTTACCCATTCTATTTTGGAGATATCTTTTTGGTATGGCAGAATAACCAAGTAAAAAGTAGTAATGACTCCAGGGTCAATACACTGGAATCTAAATGCCCAGGACGTGGAGGTGAGAGTGAATAACATTCCCCAGGGATGGGGAAATTGCAGGTACAAATGATAGTTCAGCAGTGAGAAAATTCCTGCAGTAAACAGGACCATGATCTCCATGACAACAGGCTGTGTCCAGGGAAGGTGACTCATGGTCCCACAGGACCAGCAGTTACTGATGACTGCTATTTTCACTTTCCTGGAGCCAGGCTTTGGCACTGATGGAGAAGAGGAGGAGAAGGTTCTGTGGAAACTGAGTCAGAAGAGGGAGAAGTCATCAAGAGGTTGAATTCCTTCAGGCTGGGAAAATTTGTTGCAGAGTCAAAAGGTTCAGATATTTCCAATGAACAGCTGAAGTGAGCTTCTGCTTTTCATGAGATGCTGCCCTCAAAATTAGCAGACTTGTAGCTGGAAAACCAAGCAGTGATTATTGCTGGCTGTGGTACTGTGTGATTAGATGAGAATGTAGGTATTGTTCAGGGGTATCTGGGCAGACGACTGGATAAGATGGAGTGAGGGGTGCAGTGGGGTCAATATGGTGATCTATTTCATTGCTTCAGTGACTCTTGAAGTCAGAGGTGGTTCAGCTATGAAAGAAGCAGCTTGTTCCAGGCTGCCTTGGTATCTTCTGTGGGGACAGCTACATGCCTGGTACAGCTGTGAAGGTTTAGGGGATCTTCTTGTGATGTCCAGACTGATTCACTGTAAAACTAAGTATTTTTCTGATTAAGCTCTGAGATTTTGCATCTGGCCTTTGGAATTGAGCGTGGCTAGTGAACTGGATGAAGAGAACAATGAAATGACTATGCCTGCAATCATGTGCATGTGTATGTGCACAAGTGTGCACATGTGCATATACAGCAGCTGGCACAGCAGTATCCTGGCTCAAGCACTGTGTGCACAGATAATTAAAGAGTGATAACGGCAACAGAATTTAAGATGACTGAATGCAAAGTGGCAAGTTGGATTCATAAATTTTTGCATACCCTTTTTATTGACTTATATTTTCTTTTCAGCCTAGAACTTTCAGTTAGGTGTACAGCTTCACACACATCTTTGAGTATGCATTTTCAAGCCCATATTTTGAAAAACAAGCCAAATCAGGGAAATAAACATAAATTATTAATATTCACTGTCTGTAAATGACACAAAATTGTGGCGTAGACAAATTAATCTTTCAGTAGCAGTCAGAACAATTTGAATGGGCTTTGTTATCAATCATGTCAGCATGACAAGAAAGAAAATGTGTTCTTTATAAGTTTTAAACTTCATGTACAAGATGAACCTACGCTACTGAAACATCCTCTCTTCAATTATTGTAAGGAGTCTTTGCAATAATTATAAATTTTCCTGCTGTTGTAAAGCTGTGTTTTTAAGAGGAGAGACATACTTATGCCAGATGTTAATACAGATTTGTGCAATAAATTATGAGTTAATTGAGTAGGGCTCAGGAAACTTTTAGGTCTGTAATGGATTTTAAGAGTATAGTGATGAATGCTCTGTGATTGGTAAGATCGTGACTGGGGAAATGTACATATAGATGGGATTGCCTTCTCACAAGGTGACATATATTTGTTTTCTTCTGCCAGAATCACTCCTCCAAATGTCGGGATTGCACCTGGTAGGGAAAGGAAGCCAAAGTGGTAGATAACTAGTTTATCAGACACATACTTGTGATTCCAGTGGAAATTGCAAATTGCACATCAGGCAAAGGTGGCTGCTTTCTGGAGGTTTAAAGGGTAGTCAACAAAGGAGTACAGGGGAAGAGCTATAGGGTTTGGAAAAAAAAAAGAAGGAGAAAGCTGTTGGAGACAGAACTTAAGTTATTAAAGTGTAGGGGAATGAAGCTGGGTTAATTAACATTGATAATAACACAGCTGTGGGCTGGCTTCAGGGGCAGTGGGTTGGCTGATGTAGACAAGGTGCAGCTGTGGCTGGTTCTGTTAAGTGGTTGGGCAGCCAATGAAGAGTGAGCAGCCGAGGAAAAAGCAGAGAGAAGAGAGGGAGTGTGCGTGCAAGTAAGTCCTGGATGAGGAGAGACTAGGAGAAGGTAGCAGAGGGACTGGCATGAAGAGCGTGTTGCAGCCAGCTAGTTTAGAGAGTGCTGCGACATTAAAGTAGTAAAATTCAGGACATCACACATAGTGTGCAGTGAAATGTTTCCTGGTCCTCTCAGGGATCTCCCTCTTGACTGTGGTGCAGAAATATAATGCTGCAGAAAATTATGATGGGAGGAGGACATAGTGGATTACTGGTGATTCAAAGCATCTGCTCAAGGTTTAAGAAAAATTGTCTGGTGAAGTAATGCTATCACACTTCTGCATTTCCAGCTCATTTAAAGATGTAAAATATTATGGTGAGTACTTTCTTAATATTGGTTTCCCATGTAAGAAGTTGTATAGGATAGTGTAACTTGCCAGTGAAAGGCAGGTGGTTGAAATGGTTAAGGCGGCAATTTTTCTCTCAAAATGTTGTGATGGCAGCAAGTTCTCTACTAGTGCTATACAGTATATGAGGTGTTCAAAAAAATTAATTTCTCTCTCTATTTTATTTCAAAAACAGAAGTAAATAGTGTGTTCCACTGGTATACCTAGAACAGTTGCAAATAATATAGCTTTTGTTGAGGACAGAAAATAAAAAGCCCTATCAAGAATGATTTACATGGGAAATGTTACTCTGTCTTTACAAAATATATATCAAAACCCCAGGCTTTCTCACTGGTATTAGTTGTTAAAAAAATTCACTGGCTAATTACAGAAAAAACATCAAGGTCCATACTGCTGTTTGTGCAGGAGAGTAACAATTTGGATCAGATTTTTGGTGCAAATGCTAATGACTAGATACTAATTTCCTAAAAGTATTTATCATCTAGGCAAAATATTTCTGAACATGAAAACAATTGAACAAACGTGCTCCATGGGAGGAGGTGAAAAGATATGCTTACAATGAAGCCTTTAGGAGTTGTTTCCCCACGCCCCCTGCCCCGCAATGTCTGAGGTCAAACCCACCGTTTTAAAGTACATGCATTTGTAGATGCACTTAACTAATTCTGCTCGCAGACCTTCTAGCACATACATCTGTGTCTAGGTTACAAGCTCATCAGAAGACCAGAAAACTTCTGGAATAGATGGGACCTGCATGAAGGTAATGAAAAATGAAGGATGAAGAGATATCAGAGGTGCAATAGAAGTGACCAAAGGTAGTATTGTGGCAGAAGTGGTAGACAAATGCTTTGTATTTGTATTTATTTGCAGAGGACCTCTGGGTGGTTCTTGCCCCACAGTCTGTCTTGTACAGAAGTGTTGATGCAGTTTGACTCATGAACAGACATCGGCACTTTTCCCCTCAAATTTTGGCATGTACACTTGTCCAGGTGTTGCATAGGAACTTCTTTTTTGGACAATTTTAAATATTGTATTTAATTTTAACAAATTACATTCTGCAGAATTGTTCTATTTTTTGCACGTGTCAGAAACATCAGTTTTCCTGTATGAATGAGGAATTAACTTGCTGAGGACTTAACTTACATGGCATGTTAAACTCAAGTCAGGAGACCACTCACATACCAGCTCCTCTTCTGTTTAAATTGTTACAGACGTAAACCTGACCTTGGCACCTCCTGCTCCACAGGTTTCTCTAGAGGTACCTTGCATATACATGTGATGTAAATAGAATGGCTTAAACTCAGACTAGTCTATTCAAAGCAACTTCATTCCCAGGTTATCACAGTCATTTTTCTGAACCTTTTCTGAGTCTGTTGCTGCCACCCACATTTAGCCTTAGACAACATGATATTTCAGCCATACCAGTACTCAGTTCCCACTTCTCAAACTGTCAAATAACTATTCCAGCAGTCAAAACCCTGAAAGTTTTAGCAGAGTTTTTGCTTTCAAACCATTGGCAGGTAGCTGAAAAATAGTATACACGGAATTATGCAAAAGACAAGAACTTGTCTGTCTTTGATAAAGGTACACAAATCCCAGTAAATAAAGCACTATAAGCAGTAATTAAAAAAATGTGTTGAAAGGGAGCATAATGTCCCTTTTTTTCTCCTGTTCTCTTCTAGTGGCTTTGATAAAGCTTAATGGCTGCCAGGTTGGCCCTCCCACACTGCTGGAAGCATAGCTGTAAACCTTTTAAACTCCTTTCTGTTGTTATGCAGATATTACAGCAGAATTTCAACTGCATACTCTGGGGACCTGCAACTAGCTTTAATAACATTCATAGTAGCTTTGTTAGATATTTTTCTGCTTGTATGCAGAGGACCAAAGACTGAAAGACTACTTGCAGTTTATGTAATGCTATTTTTAATTTGTTGTCCTAGTTCTCATGTGTAACAGACTGAGTTGGTTTATACATCACTAATTTAATCCTTCTGTCATTGTACTACTTTACCTTATGATTTATACAATTTTTTTAAAGCCTTAGTCCTATTTTGATGTTCAAATAAAAAACACTTTTCTAAGCCAGCTCCTTTTAATACAGAAATTGTCATAACTGACTTCTCTTTTGTCTTTTGGATAGTTCGTTACATGAATTTCCTATGACACACAAATACATGCAATGGAAACAGCAGAAATCATGGGTAGTATAGTTAACACTAACTAACGCAAGAACACAGAGAATAGGTGTTTGTGTCTCAGAGCAGTTCTAATCTTACAACTATTTTCTGCTTTCCTCTGTCCCATATTTAATGCCCAGAGTAGCCTGGCAATGACTGTGCTGTTGTTAAATTTATATTTTCAACCCATAGACTCTTTAGATCTCTGAAACACTATCTTTCAAGATGGAGACACTATCTTTGAAGATGTATGTGTTCATACAGAAATATTAAGACCCAATTTCTTTACAAGTAGCATGTAGGATCCTAAATATTGTTACAGGCATTGTGCACACATGGAATAAACTTCCATGTTTGGGGATCCAGAACTTCAAGTCTGGGATCCAGAAAGCTGTCCAAAAGCTGTAGTTACATGACTTAAGAAGATGCAAGTATCTGCTGCCAACAAAGGGATTCCTTCCTCTGTCTCCATTTCTTAGTATTTCCATAGGATCTGACTCTTTCCCTTGTGCCATGGCTAGTATCGCTGTGGCTCCACGGTAAGCTGGATCAGTGGTCTGAACCAGCAGAAACTAACTCTTGGGAGAGGAAGAAAAGTGAGGTAATTGACCAGCCTTGACACTAAGCCTCATGAACCCTAGGGCTGGCATGAGAATGGAGACAGAGATGTGTGGGCCAAAGTAGGAGGCAAGGCAAAAAACGGTGATGGGATGAAGTTTGCAGAAAACCATACTCTGAAATGCTCTCTTCCTCCTTACGTGGAGTGGATGCCTTGAGCTGCTGTGCAGGATAATTTCAGGGATTATAATTGCACTCAGTTGCTGAGGTTGTTTTGCCATAAAACCGACACCAAGTCAAAGTAAGATACAAGAAGCATCACCAAAGAAACAATTAAGCCAAAGAGTAGAGAGAGTCTCCCAAACTCTCCCAAAAAAGAGATTTCTGATGCTGTATTTTTGCCAGGCATTACTATAGCAACTGATAAGAAAACTGGTGACAGCAAAATTTCCTTCCTTCTTCCACATGCTGGAGACAGAGGATTAGTGGGTTTTTTCCCCTCTCTTCAGGTTAGTGCCATATCAGATCTAATGCTGCAGGCTTTTGTTAAGTGAAGATGCTACCTCTGCTCCTGTTCTTATTATGAATGGTAGTTCAGGTAGGGACTGTAAAGGAAATATGGAGAAAATACAAGGAGAAGAATGGTCCTTTACAAGACGGTCAAAGAATAGTGTATTTCAGTAAAGTGAAATGCTTACGGTAGATCACTGCATATTCTTAAATATGCATATTATGTATATGTAACATTGTTTTGCCAAGGAGACCCTACTCATGCAGAAATAAAAAGAGGTTTGTGACAAGTTTATATGTAGGATGTAGTGAAAGAACCTGATCTGGTAGATAAAGAGATGTGGCTTTTGTGTTTCTGCTGTTATACTAATATTTACAAGTATGAATATATACTTTAATACTTAATACAGGTAGGATTGGATCTTTGTGGATTTATTGATTTTTGTGTTCAACATTTGTTGGTAGCTAAATACGATTTCAGAAGTCTAATTTTGGAAGGTGTTCTTGATAAATGTTGGACAGGTAATTGTTTATCCGTGTAATTTTTTCCTTTTGATATATGTGCCTTCTCCCAAGTATCTGATTTTACCTCATATTTGAAGGACATTCTTTAACTCCAAGTTATATTTCTTTTTATTGCTCTCTGCTTCCAGCTCTTTCCTTCATCCTCATTTTTAATAGCTAGGCAACAGGAACAGATCTCTTTCTCATGGTGATCTATCTCTCTTCTCTCCTGTGACCAGGGAGGCTGGCTTTGAGGAAGATGGGGTAGGAGTATTGCCCCATATATTTTCCCTATCTTGTTCTTTCTGAACATGATTAACACTGGCATCTGTTACTGTCATTGACATACTCCTGAGGGTACGACTTTGATAGGTTTTTTCCTTCTGATCCTTTCCTGAAGGACCTGGATACAGGGTGTGATGTGTTCAAGAATGCAAAACTCTGGCATTAGGAGCCCACTGGGATATAGCTATCACCTAGGAAATAAGCATGCTGTGTTTCCTGTTATGTTGTGATCTGTTGTGAGTCTTGTATGAGATTGGGTACTTTAGGAATTAGGAGGTATTTTTGTATCAGGGAGGGTTAGATCAATTTGAGCCGTATTGTAGCAAAAAGACAATGGGCAGGGAAGAAATATCACTTTAAAAATCTGTAAGTCTTTTTCAGAAGGGTTTGGTTAAGGACTTCAATATTTGGCAACTAGAATAAAACACATTCTGTTATCTTCACTGAAATTACTTTCTCCTGCCTAAGAAAAAAAAGCCATTCAGGGTAAAACAAGACCAGAAAACAAACCACATTAGTTTTGAGGGGAAAAAATATATGTATGGGGGTAGGCTCAAGACTGTATATAGAAATAACTTTTTCTCATTTGTATGTTGGTACAATTGATGCCAACATTAATAAGTATACAAAAATGTTTATTATTACTTCTTTGTTCTTACTAACCTTGGAAGGAAGTTAATTCTTCTTCAGAACATATTATTTTCCTGCATTGCAGTGGGGGAACACACTATTCTTTATTTATGCAAAACCTCTTTTAATTTTAATCAAGTTTCACCAAAGTGTTTAACAACTTGATCTCTATCTTCAGCAAAAGCCAAAACTATTACTTCTTTCTAGCTGTTTCTCTTTCTTCTCAGAAACTGCCCTGCTACTGTGCTGAATTACTTTGAACTCATACACCAATAAAGTTTTTATGGTGTGTAAAATGTGGATTACGTAGGGATGGAATTAAAACTGGAAAGACTTGGCTCTTTGTGGCTTTTGTCTTTCATAGGATCACTATTAGCAAGTACTGCAACTGTTATCACACAGGAGTAACCACAGTGACATTATGTGAGTAACCAGGCAGCAGAAGGCACATTTTGACTGTTGCTGGTAACAGTGAGTGTACCAGAAAGAACAAAGTAGAACTGGTTTCCAGGCAGTGCATTTTTTTCTTTTTCCTTCCAAAGAATGCCAGTATGTTACTTATTTAGTTATTTATTTTTACAAGCCTAACAAATACGATGTGGAATTTGGAGGGAAAATTAAAAAGGGAATGTCAAAGTACTAAATTTACAGGTAATTTTATTTAGCTTAATTTAATCTCACTTGCAGCAAGTACAAGTATTACGATCAGTAGATGGTCTTGTATAGTTTCAGTTTGTCCTTGGGGAATTTGGCTTGTTTGGAGCACAAGCAGTGCTTGAAATTTTTAAAAACATATTTTAGGTCTAGCTAGCTTATATTTTAGGTCAGTGTTAGAATTTTCCAAGAGAACTGATTTGATGAATATTTTATTTAAATAGTGAAATTTATAACCGTGTTTGCCATATAAGAAATGCACATGTTAAAGCATGTTAATTGTTGGTGGTATAAATGGCTCTTTTCTTTTAAAATGTATTTTTTTTCTGTATTTTTGCAGCTTTGTTTATATAAAATGACTTTTAATGAAGTTCAAATAAACAGTAAACTGTTATTACAGAATGACCACTTGCATGTACACATTACATGAGACCATAGATACATGTTCATTTCTACAACTGCTGAACTGTTTCTAGTGGCCTCGATTTAAATCTGAAGTGCTTCCAACAAATGTAAGTAAGGGCACTTCAGATGAAATTCTAAGCCCACAGCAGTCAATAAAAGTTTTGCAACTGATTTTTAATGAGGCAAGGCTTTGCTCTAAGAATTTACTGTAGCTAAATGAAGCCTGAATTTGATCTAGAAGAATTATGTAAGCAAGTCAAGTGGTTTGGAAAACCCTAGGGAAAGAAATCATGACACTAACGTTAAAAGAAGGTTGAACTCAGAAAAATTAGAATCTTTTTCTACCATCCTTCTCTTATTTCAGGACTATGAGACATCATAGAAAATAAGGAAAAGATCTCATTTTTTTAAAAAATTGAGATTGATTTATGCTTTTTAAATATCCTGCTAAACTTGTAATTTCATCCCCTAATCAGACATATTTTTGGCAATCTAAAAGATGCAGTGAATTTATGAAATCTGGATAAGCTGGAGGTTATTAGGAGCAGGTCTCTGAATCTACAGCTGTGTTGAGTGATAACAATTAATTCGATTACATTATTTGTAACACCACTGCATTCAACGTAAAAGCCAACAGTCACAGCTTAGCTGTGATTCAGACCCAAACATCTCTTTGACATGTGTCCTATTTTTGCTTGGGTATTAACAGGTCTACATGTTTATTCAAAAATGGGTGAGTTTACTAATTTTGGTATTTAATCCACTAGAAAGAAGCATATGGGGAAATTAGGCTCTATAAAATTTCTACTTCTTTTTCCTGCATTTAATAAATCTGGTGGAATATTACTGACAGGTGTCAAGGATTGGATGGTGGTAGCAGCTCTGTTGGAGTAGTCAAAGTCTGCCTGCACAGAAAAATAGTAGATAAAAAGCAACTGCAAGGCAAGTTTCTCTGCAGATATGGGACCTCAGCAGGTCCATGGCAGTTAGATCTGCAATCCATGGGACGCAATCACAACTACTTTTTGGAAATTACCTCCCTGGCACATAGTGTGGATGTCAGGTTCCTAGCAACTTTTCTCTAAAAGCCATTCTGTTCAGTCTTATCACTTCTTATTGTGCCTTAAACTAAAGGTCCTCACCTTTCTGAGAAACAAAAAGAACTTGAAATCTGCTTTGCCTTTTTGCTTATTTAAAGGGATGGCTTGGTTTTGAAAGTAGAGCCTGTGCTGTGTGTCTGCTTCTGGCTTTGATGGGAAGTTAGAATCAGAGAATCAGAATGATTTGGGTTGGAAAGTTACAAACCCCATGCCACAGACAGGGACAGCTTCCACTAGACCAGGTTGCTCAAATCCCATCCAACCTTTGATGGCCTTGAACATTTCCAGGGATGGGGCATTACAACTTTCTGGGTAACCTGTTCCACTGCCTCATCACCCTCACAGTAAAGAAGTTCTTCCTTATATCTAAGCTAAATCTACCCTATTTCAGTTTAAAACCATCACCCCTTCTCTATTGCTACACTCCCTGATAGAGTGCCTCCTCATCTTTCTGGTAGGCACCCTTTAAGTACTGCAAGGCTGCTATAGTATCTCCCCAGAGCCTCCCTTCTCTAGGCTAAACAACCCCAATTCTCTCAGCCTGTTCTCATACAAGGGGTGCTCCAGCTCCCTGATCACCATGGCCATTCTCTGAACCTGGTAAATCAGGTCCATATCCTTCTTAGGCTGGACATGTCAGAGCTAAATGCAGTACTCCAGGTGGGGTCTCACAAGAGCAGAGTAGAGGGGGAGAATCGCTTCCCTTGACCTTCTGGCCACACCTCTGATGCAGCCCAAGATGCAAATGACTTTCTGGGCTGCTAGCACACATTGCTGGCTCATATTCAGGTTTTGGTCCACCAATACCCCTAAGGCTTTCTGTTTAGGGCTGGTCTCAGGCTCTCAATCCACTCATTGCTCAGTCTGTATCTGTGTTTTAGATTGCCCTGACCCAGATGCAGGACCTTACGGTTGGCCTTGTTGAATTTCATGAGATTCATGTGGATCCATCTCTAGCTTGTCAAGGTCCCTCTGGATGGTATCCCTTCCCTCTACCACCCCACTTAGCTTAGTGTCATCCACAAACTTGCTGAGGATGCACTCAATCCCACTGTCCATATCTCCAACAAAGATGTTGAATAATATTGGTCCCAGTATGGGGCCCTGAGGGACCTCACTCATCACTGGTCTCCATCTGGATGTTGAGCTGTTGATCACAACTCTTCAGTTGCAACCATCCAGCCAATTCTTTATCCAGCAAGTGGTCTACCAGTCAAATTCATATCTATTTTAGGGACAAGGATGTTGTGCAGGACAATATCTAATGCTCTGCACAAGTCCAGGTAGATAAAGTCAGTTGCTCTTCCCTTATCCACCAATGCTGTAACCCCATCATAGAAGGCCACCAGATTTGTCAGGCACAACTTGCTCTTTGTGAAGTCATGTTGGCTGTCATCAGTCACCTCCTTATTTTCCATGTGCCTCAGCATAATTTCCAGGAAGGTCTGCTCCATGATCTTGCCAGGAACAGAGGTGACTGGCCTGTAGTTCCCTGGGTCTTCCTGTTTCCCCTTTTCAAAAATGGGGTTTATGTTTCCCTTTTGCCAGTCACTGGGAGCTTCACCAGTCTGCCATGATTTTTCAAATATGATGGAGAGTGGCTTAGCAGCTTCATCTGCCTGTTCCCTCAGGACCTTTGAATGCATCTTACTAGGTCCCATGGACTTGTGCACATGCAGGTTGCTTAGATGGTCTCAAACCTGATCTTCTCCTACAGTGGGTGGTACTCATTCTTCCAGTCCTTTCCTTTGGATTCTGTGGGTGGTGTGGCTGGAGCACTTGCAGGTGAAGACCAAAACAAAAAAGTTGAGTACCTCAGCCTTCTCCGTGCTGGTTGTAGCCAGGTCTCCTGTTTCACTCACCAGAGGGTACAGTTTATTTCATATTCTTTAGTTGCCCTACCTGAAGAAACCCTTGTTATTTCTCATGTCCCTAGCCAGATTCAGCTCCAGCTGTGCCTTGGCTTTTCTCATGCCCCTCCCTGCATTCTCAGGACATGCCTCTATAGTCACCCCAGGATATATATCCCTGTCTCCACTGCCTATTCTTTTTGGTTTTGTGTTTTAGTTTGGCTAAGAGGTCTGGAATTAACCAAGCTAGTGTCCTGCCTCCCATGCCTGACTTCTGGCACATTGGGATTCAGAACTCTTGTGCCCTAAGAAAAATGTCTTCAAATATCTCCCAGCTCTTGTTTGCTCCTTTGACTCTGAGAGCAGTTTCCCAAGGGATCCCATGCGCTAGCACCCTAAACAGCTGAAAGTTTGCCTTTCTGAGGTTTAGGGCCCTGGCTCTAATTTTTGCCCATCCTGTACCCCTCAAGATTGAGAATTCCACCAGGGCATGATCCCTGCAGCCCAAACTACCTCCAGTCTTGACCTCTTTGTTAAGTTCTTCCACATTAGTGAGCAACAGGTCCGGCAATGCCTATCCTCTGCTCAGGCTCTCCTATCACCTGTACTAGAAAATTTTCATCAACGCACTCCAGTAGTTTCCTGAACTGCTTGCAGCTTGCTGTGCCATTTTTCCAGCAGATGTCTGGGTGGTTGAAGTCTTCTATCAGGCTCAGGGCCTGTGAGCATGATGCTTCCTGCAGCTGAAGAAGGAACTCTTCATCAATGCCCTCTTCTGATTTTGGCAGCCTGTAGTAGACTCCAACAGCAAAGTTTCCCTCATTGGTCTGGTCTCTAATTTTCATTCACAAGTTCTTGACCTGCATATTGCTGTTTTTTAAAGATAGCTCCATGCACTCAATCCCATTTTTGACATAGAAGGCAACTACCCCATCTTTCTGTCCTTACATTGTTTTTCATGAGGAAGATTTACAATGATTTCTTTTGGTATGTAGAAACTACTAGTGAAGAGGAGCTAGCCTAAGTTGTTACTGTTTTCGCCACACTTCCCAGTCTTACTCTCCCTCTCCTGACACAAGCAGCTGATTCTCCTATAGCTGCAGTACTACGTTCCTGCTCCTTTGAACTTAATCTGATGGGACAAGAATGGACGTCAGACTTCCACAATGAGTTTGTTATTGCCTCTGTAACATCAAATTACAACCTGTACTGACTCTGCATGGTTATTATTAAGCTTAAAAAAAGGAAGGCAAAATAAATTGCTGATGTTTCCAAAATCTGTAATTTGTTTCATCAGTGAGTAATGTGATATGCTTGCTCTCTATAGCCTCACAGATAAGAGAGTCTATGCTCCTACTCTTCAACTGATCAAGCTTATAGGGTGGGTAGAGATATGGAAAACTGGGATTTAAATGTATGAATAAGAAAAAAAAATGTTAATTTCCCCTTTATAAAGCCTCATAAAACAATTTTGTGAAAGGAATATTTTCTGTGCTCTTCTTTGCAAGGAAGAAGGGCTGCTGTATTTTTCTGTTTTACATCTGGTTTTATGCTATACTTTTCCCTATCCTGAGTTAACCACCTTTAAGGTTATGAGGGACTTTATACACAAGCTCACACCATCATTTCATCTTGTGCCATTAATGCAGTGGTTTATTTTTTGCAGTGAAAACAGGCATCCTCTATTTATTAAACTGGGAACAATGTATTCAAGAAACTGTTTGACAGCCTTTATAGCTAACAGCATCAACTGCAATAAAGGAAGGCTGGTTCTGAGGCTAAATAACCCATTGCCAATAATATGTAAAAGCAAACGCTCTTATTTTTGTAGGAATTTGCATTCAAATCATATAACAATATATTTAAACAAGAATTGCCAGACTATGAATATAGGGCATTAATAACTGAGGGACATTTTCCTTTCTTTCCTTTTCCTTCCTCTAATCTTTATAATCTGTGTGCATCAAAAAATGAAGAAACAAAGAAAAAACATCACTGGTGAAGTTTTCAGTTATTTTGGTTTAAATTTCTGAAAGTTTTATTTTTAATAAAGCCACAGGCATCCATTACAAGAGGCTCTTAAATATTTTTAGAGCATAGTTGAAGGTGTTTGAAATTCTCTGTGACTAGTAGTAAAGTTATATTATCATTAACCAGGTTATTCTTCATTGCAATTTGCACTAGCTAGAAAAAAAAACATTGCTGTATTTTGTTAATAAAATGCTTGCTATGGGAAAATGCAGTTAGTAACGAAGTTAGTACAACAACTGATGTGAAATGACATTAGTTAATAAGACTCACACTGTCCATGTGAAGTCATTGAGAGTATGTGCCTCTGAGAGGGTAGCTGGCCTCTGAGGTACAGTGGTTTCCTTTATACCGACTGTCTTTTGTGTCATTCCAGGCATTCCCAATAGCAGAATTTGTTCAGAAAAAATTGTCATCATGTTTTGTAAACTGACGGGAAAAGCTTGTCCTACATGACTGTGACTCCAGTCCTGCATGCATGCATGAAAAAGTATATCTGCAGATATGAGCGGTCCCTCTCCTCTGAAAAGCAGTACGGGAAGATTTTGACCAGATCAAAATTTCCATTTGTGAAGTATTAAAGAAACAGTCTAAGTATTCATTGATCTGAATGGACTGTTACTTGCAAGAGAAACATATGGGCCTAAATGTTTGGACACGTGCAAGTTCAACATAGATGTATATGGATGGACATAGCTGTAAATACATTCCGGTGCTTATTTTTCTGCACAGGAAAAAAAATCTGTCTTTGCAGTAATAAATTAGGTTCCTTCTGGTACTGAAACTGTATTTAATGTCTGTTTGGTTTTTGGTTTTTTTTTTGTTTTTTTTAAGCCTTCCTTAGCAAAATGACTCTACTAGTTTTATTAGTATCAGAACCAGTCCCTTTATTTCTTGTGTTTCTAGGATTGCGATAAAGCTAAAACCACTGATGCAGCTTTATAGCAATATGACTCCACTCTGCTTCAAGTGCAAGGAAAAAGAGTCCATTTTGGCTGCTTGCTGTAACAAAAGGCTTCTTTCAAATCTCTGACCAGGTGTGGTTTTTTTCTCTCCTTTATTCTCCTACAAATCGAGAGCCAGTTAATATATATTTTTGTCTCATTCCAGTTTGGTTGATTTGAGGTTGTGCACTGACAGGAGCTATGAATCTTTGAAGTTTTATTTCAGTATTTTATGTCATTCATCATTCTGAATCTATGTCGATATTTCTTTCCTTGGGGGTTAAGGATCGATTCTCTACCACCCCTGCAGCTCCCTAAGAAGGTATATACTTCTTTTCTTTTTTTTCAGCCCATCTAACTGCATTTAGGTTGTTACTCTTACCTTTCTCTTAAAAGGGATTTTTCTTGATGACATGTGGCCAAAGACTTTACTAGACAATACCTTGCTGGTTATTTACCACAGCAATACAGATTAATCAAATAGCCCATAAGAATCAGCTTTTATAATGGTATGGATCTAATACATTTTACTTAAGAGTTGTAGTTCCTTCTTGTCATGTAACTGTAATTTGATCAATGTCCACAGTTAACCATCTTACCTATATGGAAGCCTTTTTCATTTGATGCGTTACTGCAAATGCCTTCCAAGTTATATAGGCAAGTATGTAATGTAAACTCTCATTGCACTTACCTAGACACAAAGTATATGCAAAAAGCCCCCTGGGACAAGGGGACCCACGAGCAACACAGGTTGTGTTGATTGTTATGGGTGTAGATGGTGGGCTGGAGGCTGGCTGTTCTTGCCTTGACTGCAGAGAGATATCAACCCAATCTTTTGCTCTAAGCACAGAGGGCAAGAGTTTCTAAGACTCTTCCATAGAGCTGGGACTGTTTAACCTGGAGAAGAGAAAGCTTGGGGGCGGGGTGGGAAGTTGTGTCTTATCAGCGTATATAAATCTCTGAAGAGAGGGTGTCAAGAAGATGCAGCCAAGCTCTTTCCAGTGGTGCCCGGTGACAGGACCAGAGGCTGTGGGCACAGTTTGAATATCAAGAAACACTTTTTTGCTGTGAGGGTGACTAAGTACTGGCACAGGTTGCCCAGGGAGGTGGTAGAGTCTGTGTCCTTGGAGATACTAAAAAGTTGACTGAACGTGGTCCTAGGCAGCCTGCTCTAGATATCCCTGCTTGAGCAGAAGTTGGACCAGATGATGTCCAGAGGCCCCTTCCAACCTCAGCCTCTGATTCTTTGAATTCACTCTACGATTTATAAATCATTAGGAAAATCCGCTTTGGAGGCTGATCAACTCACATGTTTGTCTTTCAGTACAGTGATAAATATAATTCACCATTCAGGGTAGCCTATTTTGTTGACTTTTGATGTGTGAAATGTCAAGACCCCATAAGTGTCTCTGTTGATTCATGATAGCCAGTCTCCCAAATGATTCAGGAATTCCAGCAGGCAATCTGGTGAACATACGTACCAAGTATGCAGGTGCTTTCAGCAGTCACAGAGACTCTTTATGGCTTTGAGTGTAATGTTGAACAAAAATATGACTGTGGTAAGTCTATCCTCAGTGTCACTCAACATGTGAGAGGGATGCTTTGAGCCAAAGGCAGAATGGGAAAAGCTGGGCTGCAGGTCTTCAGACCACTCAGTTTAACTGAGAGGCTCCTTGGGGTTGCTTACTCCAGAACAATTTTAAACCAAAACAGATTATAATGGCATGAATTATCATTTTACTTCAGCAATTACTTTGAGATAATCTCAGCCAGACCACACAGCAATGAAGCTACAGAGCTAGAGGTCTGCTTTGCCTTCTGTTTCTTTTTTGGGACTAAAAGCATATTGCAATAGGAGTGGAAATCAAGCAGCATCCTTAACTGCGCTAGTACAATGCAGCTGTTTACTGTTCAGGCATTCTCTCCTCTTCTTTTCTTGAAAAAACATTGCTTTACACTTTGCTGTAAAACTTTAACTTGGTTAAATGTTATCTTTATGGCTAGTGAAACAAAATACAGAGAAAGCAGAGTGAATAGTCTTGATTAGAATAGGAGTCCCTATGGCCTCTGCTACAGTTTGATGTTACAGATATTTATGGTTTGCGTAAGCACGCACATTTAATGCCATATTTTAAATAAAACGCTCCCATGGTATTGATAGGGATATGGCTGACTTTTATGAGTAGACACAGGGTGGTTATGCTTGCTGGAATCAGTTAATACTTTTGTCTAGATAGTATTGTAGGTCTTAAATGCTTTTTTTGCAATTCAGGCTACTCATCCAAGACTCCTGTCTCTTCCCCACACATTCTTCTTTCAAAAATTTTTTTAGAGTTAGAGAGTGATACCTGAGTGATTATTTAGCTGTGCCTCTGTGATTTATTATTATGATAAATAATTTCCTTGCATATTGGAAGATATTTTAAAAATGGGAGCCAGTAGCCTGTATGAGACCTAGGACAGGAGAAAAAGTGTGTCTGCTGACACTATTCCCCATCTTGGGCAGGGAAGTCCCTCCAGAAAGCCTAGAGATTCCTCAGAGCTGGAATCCCTCCTGAGAACTTTTTGTCTTCTCAAGAACTGTTTTTTTTTCTTTAATACCAAGAATTCAAATGTGACCTAAATGTTTTGGAGATAGAATGAAAATGGAAAAGGGTAAGAGTTGTCAAAAGACATGAAGAGAAATTCTCTTCCACCTCTGCCTCAGTCCTGCAAATTACTCCTTATACAAAATAAAGGTTCACAAATTCAAATAAATCTTCTTTCCCTCTCCAGTTGTTCCTTGCTGTCCTTCAGACTCTGGATGAGCTCCTTACACAGTCATCTTGATGTTGTCAGCTATAAGGAACAACAGCTAAAATTTGTAAAGCCTAGAAATTGTTCCATGAAGAAAATCTATACTGGTATGTTTTTCTGACTTCAGTCATTGTTGATCCAGGAGCTCATGGGTTTTTAGTGCAAACTTTAAGAGGATGACAGCCCTCATTGGTATTATCTTAGCAAAGTCTTCGAGAACTTTCTGAGCAAATGTATTCTTACATCCTTAACTTTGGTGACTATATAATTGTCCGTGTTTGATACCTAAGGACTTGAAATCACAAAAATAATGAGAATCAAAGGTGACAGATGCTCTCAGAAGTTTCTTAACAAAAAGAACCAGAGTCAGAGGAAAAGTAGTAAGTTAAAGCAGTTTTTGCTAAAAGTTAGTCACGGGTGAAAGACAACGAATAAATACCGCAATAACAATTTATATTTGATTATAAATCCATGTGGAAGATTGTATATAAATTCAGCATCAAAATGCATAGCAGATACAGGTATTTTATTAATTTACACCAGATCATGAAGTTCTTTGTATTGTGCTAGAGGCATTGCATATAACAGTAATGCTATTGTGAAATGCCCTGAAATGTAAAGCCTGTCAAACAAATTATTCTAGTTGGAGAAAATATCAATGTAAGAGAGTAAATAAGTCTAATTTCTATCTTGAATCTTATAGGAACATTTTGTTTCTGCTGGGCTGGTCAGTTGAGACAAACATTGTTCTGATAGGTTGACTATGATTGCTTGTTACTCCATATCATACCTAACCTTCTGATCATATTTTATTTGCATGAAAAAACAAGCCCATATGGAATTCAAAATGAACACACTTTGGGGATAAAGTGCAACATTTGAAGTTTAGGGTGGTACAGCTTAATTCTTTTTGTTCCTTGCAGCTGAAAGTGCAATGACTTTGAAACTCTGCTAAGGTATCAATGGGAAATGATATAACCAAAACATGATGAGTATGGGAAAAAAAGAAAAAAAGCGTGATACTTCTACTCAGGTGAACAATGGGGAATAGCTGGTTAAATAAACACTAGTAATAATGCCTGCCTATCTGAAAAATAACATCATACCTGAAGCAAATATATCATGGTACCGTCTTCCCCAGGATCTTAGAGACCTGCATCTCTGGTATATCTATCATTATGCTCATGTTTTAGCAGCTATGTAAACCTATTGCCAGCAAGGATTATGCTGAAAGATATTTTTGGTCAGAACACTTGCGTGGAGTACCTGATGCATGCAAAAAATCCTCTCATCTTGGTTGTCATTTCATTAAAATTGTAACCTGATTTGAACAGAAGCAATGCATTTAACATTTATATAAACAGAAGACGCACTGGACAGTATCTGAAAACAGGTTTTCTATTAGATATATCCTTTATCAATTTTAGTCACTGGAAGAACATAATATGAGTTAAGTGAAGGCATATAACAGATCAGTGTTTCCAGTGATTCTTTACAAACCTTTGAATAAACTGTTTAATTCACAAGCTGTATATAGAAAAATAAATCATGTGCAGAGTTTTTTTGTATCTGAAGTATTTCAGCCACGATGGAAATATTTAAACAAAAAACCCCAAACTTAATTTTCCAAATTACTAGGGCAGCAACATGTGATACAGCAGCATATTTATTATTTTACAGATCACAACTATTTAATACGATTTTTTCATAAGTAAAAGGTGATATAATCATTGAACTGAGTTCTCAGAAGTAGGTTATACTATGTTGCTTGTTTTCAGGAATTTTCTAACTAGATCAAATTATTGGAATCTGCAAACATATTTCAAACAAAATTGGGAGTTATAAATGTGTTGTTATTGCAGGAGGATTTACACAATACTGAATCCTGAGGGGAGACAAATGTCTGTGTCAAGTACAGATGAAGATTCTGCATCTGCAAATTTGTTTAAAATTGATTTTTAGTTACATTGGAGAAATTAAAATATTACGATAGCAGGTCTTCGTGGTGTCCCAGTTCTTACAGTAGGAAAGGGAGGCCAGGCAAAAATACAGAAGCCTTTTTTAACCTGGTCCACAGCCCTTTTTCCTAGAGCTGAGAGTCTTCTTTTTGAAGTGTTAATGGCAGAAATGAAAGAAAAATACACCAACCATAATTCTTGCCAAATGATTACATTGTCCTAAATTTCTACTGTCATTTACCTGCATGAAGCTTCTGCTGGTGTTGTTTTTTCCATCTATAAGTCTTTTACAGGAAAAAATATTTGATATTAAGACATGATTGCTGTTCTGGCATATCCTAAATATAGCAGAGTCAAATAACCTATCCATCTTGCTCATTTCTTTCATTCTTTTCACTTAACTGATTGTGTAGCTCCTTGCTCAACTGTCATCCAATACATGGATCTTGGCAGAGTCATTTCTAGTCTCTGCTGACAGTGCTTAAGTTTCTTTCCTTCTGAATTTCCTATCTCAGGATTGTTTCTTGTCCCTTTCTGGATGCTTTCTGGAGCAGGAATCTCGTACGGAATTTACCTTGGCACGGCATGATGAGACAGCCAAAAGAGTGGGAAGGAAAACCATTTATTGCTAATGAAATGAAAGCAGTGAGGGGGGAGATAAATAAATCAAAAATATACTCTCTTGAATTTCATTAGTTTCTTTATCTCTGTTCGGTAGGATTTGCAAAAATAAAAGCAAAAGCAAGGCAATGCAAAACACCAAGAAAAGCAAAGGGAAAAAAGGAAAAGGGTAAAAGGAAAAGAAGCCTCCTTTAGTAGATTATTAGGCAAATTACCTCTAGTAGAGTATTACCACTAGGTGAAGTTGTTGCAGAACTGTCTTAGTAAGCTGATCAGTATGAACATACTGGACATTATTAGTAGTGTTTACTTTTTTCTCCTGTGAGGGGAGGCACTCTTCTTCATCCCCTCAGTGGCATGTGACTTTATCCATTTACTGGGAAGCACTTTGGAGACAGAATTCTGAGAGGCATGCTGATTTTTAACTCGTGCTGTGACAGGGTTGACCTTCTCAGTTTTGTTTGTGGTGGAGTTTGCTCTTATGCAGACCCAGGAGAGGTACCTAACAACCACAGGAGAAGTGTATTTTTTCTGAAGCATCCAGCCATCTCTGCAGCTAGTGCTAGCCCTTTTGGGACTTCCTCATGTTATATTTCTGCATAGTTGGCAGGAATTAACAGGAATGTCTGTTTGGGAGAGAACTTTGGAATTCTTTGCCTAATTCTGTTGCATATGTAATTTTTTTGTAAGAACCCTTTCCATGTTGATTTGTACAGTACACTGTTGCTTTACAGTAGTTTCATCAAAGCAAAGGTGTGCTTTCCACAGCTGTAGCCCGATACTGAATCTTCCAGAAACTGCTGCTCTCTGTGATTTCTATGAAGCTGTAACAAAACCAATTTATAGGTCAAAGATGACAGGAAACAAAACAAAATGCAGAGCTCTGACACTCAGCCAGAGGCAAGAAAGGTTAAATGCTCGTGTCATGTGAGATCTGTAAAGTAAGCTCACAACTGTTTCTAAATAAGCAACTGCTGGGCAATTGGTTCAGCTCTGAGATGGGGTGCTGGCATCTCACATGGAGGCTGTTTTGGCTGCTCTCTTTCCAGGACCCCACTGCTAGGGAAATTGACATGACACTTCTTGCTCCTTTGTGTACATTTTTCTCTTCTTTCAAATGTTTACTAAGTATAGGGAAACAATATCTGGTGAGAAGGAATAAAAAGCAAGAAGTAATACATTTTCCAGTTCTTTGCTAGGAGAAGGTGCCTGTGGTCATACATTTGTGCATCACACAGAAAAATGGTAATGCTCTGCCTTCTGGCTTTTTAAATAGTAAAAATGAGAAAATGAACAATATGCATACGTAAACCAGTGTGACTGAAGACTCAGCCCATAAAGTGTAGACAAATTGCAAGCCAATGATGGCAAGACTTCATGACTTCAGCAGTTTGTGTCCATCCAGATATGAGTGTAAACATGCTGGAACCAGCAGGTCTTTACTGAATCTGTGTGCTTAGGCTACAGAAGAGACATATTTGCTTAAGCACCGCAGTAAAACCTGTGGCAGTAGGAGAAGAGATGCATCCATTTCTGAGCTATACTCAGCCTTTTGAATTTGTGGCACTGTGGTTCACAGAACTAGGGAGGGGAAACATGGACAAATTAATTTGAAATAATTTAAGAAGAAAATTATATGTGCATAGGAACTATAAGGCTTATTTGCCATGTGCTAGCAGTACTTCATAAGGAAATTAATGTCTATATCTGTATCACATGTATTAGGAAATGACCCCCACCAAACAGGCTGTTCTGTACCAGTGTCTTGCCTTATCACTGCTCTTGCTAGAAGGCTTTTTTCTGTTTGGTTGTTTTTTCAAACAGGTTAGTAACAAGACTGTTCAAATCAAACTCAGAGCACAATTTTAAGAATGCGTCTTTTTGCTACCACATAAACAACAGAAGTAATTTTGTTTCCTTTGTGTTCAGAATAACTCTACGTTTATGGGTTAAAGCCATGTGTAGATTCTACATTGTCTTAGGGTTTAAGATATTTAAGATACAGAATTAATGTAATCCATTATGTGCTTGTGGCAATCTCCACAGTTTATATGGAAGAGGGAAACATCAGATAATACCAAATGCTTTGTAACAGTCACGATTTCCATCCCCTCTCTCTTCTGTTCTGATTCATTACAATCTGTGCGCTCCTTCTAATGCTGAACATTCCTACTAATGATTAAGCTGTCTACAGTTAGACTTTTCTGTCACTCCTTTTCCACTCTAAACAGGTGTGAAACCAAGGTTATGTATGTCAGTCTTATTCTTAGCCTACCCTAGATGAATGACTTGTACTTAACTGGTGATTTTCACATAGCCCATGACAGCTATGCTGTTGCTACTGGGCACCTGGGCTGATACAGAAAGAAAACACATCACTTTGTCTAGGCATAACCCAATAATTAATGTCTAACATCACAACTGAAACGCAAAACTGTATGAAATAGGTCTGAAACTATGTTTATAAATAGTTATGGCAGTGGATTGCTAGATACAACAAATTTGTACACCATACAGTATCTAAAGGCAGCCAGCTACTGCAAGTATTAAAGTGTATTGTTAGTGTGCCATAAACAATTAAAACTGTGACACCACTAAATGTGAAAATTAAAAGTGATCGTCATTTTGCATGCACATAAAGTGTGTTCTCTTTGTAAGAAATGTCAGTTTCTCACATACACACATTTTAGCCCTAGGAAATTAGGTTTAATTCCTATTTTGTCTGCTTGTACCAGTAACACAGGTTCCGGTGATCATATTAGTTTCCCACCTACAATTTGCAATTTGATTGCTTCCTAATTATGTCTTTACCAAAATCTGTGCATAATTTTGTAGTGTTTAAGTCCAAAAGCAGCCATCAGCTTATACAGAACACATACGTAAGCAGATTGCTCAGATCAAATTCAGGCAGCCCCAGAGATGCTCCACACAGTACTGAACCCATTGGCTTGGGCTTGGCTAAGCATGTATTGAAGAAGGGTGCCCAGTCCTGATCTTCTGAAGTCAATGCTATGCTTGGAGGTATATCTGTCTCATCAGCCTATATTTTTAGTGACTATCTGTTTTGAATTGGTCCTGCTTTCTGTCACTGTGCTACCTGAGAACATCTTCTCACTCTGGCTGGATGCACCCTGGCCTCATTGAATCCATGTGTCAATGAGAGCTTTCCCCTGCACAGGAAGGATCCTTCCAGTGGCAGGAATGGCCTGCACAGTCAGGAGACCAGGACTGAAAGTGGCCCCAGATTTTTCCCTTCCACAGGGTTTAGACAGAGTTGCTAGATGTACTACAGCTACTACTGTCACTGGAATTGGGAATAAGAAAACTTCTTAACACTAATGTAGCATTAAGAGGCAGGGATTCCTTTATTGCAGTGCTGGATGCATGGGGGATCATTCCACCTAACATGTGTGCCGTATGTTTTATTTAAACAAAATTATATAGTCCACATTTATGTTTATGCATTACATTTCTTGGAAAAAACATACATATTAACTCAACAGGTGATACTATATTAATTAAGCATTGCACGTGTTCCTTACAGGTATCTGAGTCTTCTAAGGGGCCTCAAACAATAGTTGACCCTATAGTTATAGCTGACCAATCACTGAACCTTAATTTAGTTTCCTTATACGGAGAGCCCAAGGAGAGTCCAAGTTTCTTTCATTGGTTACTTAATCAATGGTCTCCCAGTGATCATAATTTTAAAGTGACTTTTTCCCTTTTAGCATAAAATTACATAACCAGGGTCAGTTAACAATCTCTCCATAGTGATTACCCTATGATGGTAACGCTACTACTGCTGCTGCTGCTACTACTACAACTTTGTTATTATTATTATTACTACTACTACTATTATTGTTATTATTATCATTATTAGTATTAGTATATAATTATTGTTGTTGTTTTCTTTATTGTTATCATTGTTATTATAGCTAAATAGCCTACTTGGTGAGCACAACTGTGTGAAAGAGCTTCTACATTGTAACCAACTAACCTATCTATTAATATTTTGAGTATTTGAACAGTGCAAGCTCTTTAATCACATAATCATACAGCGGTTTGGGTTGGAAGGGACCTTAAAGACCACCTAGTTCCAACCCCCCAGCTGTGGGCAGGGACACTTTCCACTAGACCAAGCTGCTCAAAGCTCCATCCAACCTGGCCTGGAACACTTCCAGGGATGGCACCTCCACAACTTTCTGAGTAACCTGTTTCAGTGTCTCACCACCTTCACAGCAAAGAATTTCTTCCTAATATCTAATCTAAATCTACAGTCTTTCAATTTAAAACCATTACCCCTTTCTTCTTCAGCTACAGGTCCTACTAAAAAGTTTGTCCCCTCAAAGTGGTATAAGGCTTTTTCTTCATTCTTATGGACCTTCTACATGATTTCCAGTTTTTTAGTATATCTTTTTTTAAAAAAGAGCATTAAAAAATCTCTGCAGAACTCCAAGCTTGACATTTTAATGTCATGTAGAGAAATAAAAAACATTCTGCTACTTCCGTATCCTGTAGCTATTAATACAGCAAAGGACTACACTGGCTTTTTCAGCTATACCATTGCAAAATAATCTTTTAATTTGTGAATTTCCCTCTCAGTTCGGAATAGCTTTTTATTATACCTGTATCTTTACACAAATTCATATCAAAATGCTTTTTATTGCAATTAGTCCAGCTTGAAAAAACAAATCACATTACTCTGCCTTCATGTCAGCAGAAATATGCCTAGCAGAATGCAAATGTTTGTGCCAGATGATCTTGTTTTGTGCATCCTAAATACCAGCATGCCCCAAGCACTCTTCCAATCCTAGAGACATCACTTCCAATAGTCCTGTTGGTCAGAATATATGAAACAAATTTTCCAAAGATACACTTTTTTATTTCCCCTTTTATGTTAGTATAGAAATAAAAATTGCAAAAAGCCTGAGTGCTTCTGCTGAGAATTAATCTCAGAATCTTTAATTCTATCAACTCTCATTAAGTAATGTCAAATGCAACATGCTTTATACAAGCATTGCAAATACTTTTGTTGGAAACAGAGACTACCCAGAATATAATGTGAACCATAGTTACTGTTGAAAGTTTTTAAGGAAACTCCAGATTTGAATGCAAGTTTACATTTAATGAACAGTCTGGTATATAACATTTTATTCACTGTCTGGTGTGCTATCAGAGCTAGTAACAAATGTATTCCATGTCATGCAAGCTCTCTACACCCCTTGAGAAAGCATGTATTTCTCTCAAAAGCTCATGTTGTTCCAGCATCAAAAGCCATACCATCTAAATACAGTCACTCTCTGAATTTTTCCTTCTATGATTGTACGAGTTTTATCTCTGAAAAACACTGCTTCTTGTAGACAAATTTCAAATTCTTATTCTACTTGACTTATTTCTTATTTTCAGTTTTCATTAAATTAATATGTTAGTTATGTAATCAGCCATTTCTCTGGTTTAAATGAGCTGGTTTTCCTTGGCTCTAGCTCTTTTTCCATTTTTGATTGATTGTTCTACTGACTGTTTTCTGTCAAATTCATTTGCCTTTCTTGTGTATAGGGGACAGGGAGGAAGGGGATAGGTTAGCATACAGCTTTCCCTGACCTTTGAAGCTCTCTGTCCTAAAGAATTTATTATATAGACACAGCAGCTGTTATCTTCCTCCAGAAATGCATTAAATGTAAGTGATGAAACATTGGATAAAAATGCCAGTTTCTGAGAATACTCTCATTCTGCTTCCAAGGAGTAACACACATAATTCTTAGTGATCTTTTTTTGATGGAGTCAGATGGTGTCTTTCATAGATTATCTGAAGGTAATTTGTGTATAGCCAGTTTACACATTTCCTGCAGCTTCACGATAAAAAAGCTGAAATGATTCTGTCTCAGGAGACCCTGGCCAATTATGCATTTTCCATTGTGCCTTTTGGTGTTTTATCATTTACCTTGATCAATAATATAAAACTGCATTAACTTTCTGGATATTTGTGGCTGTATAACACTGAGATTAAGTTAATGGTTTTAAATAAATCAAAACCTACTTGACTAAAGCCCACAAGTTTTGGTTTTAATATTTGGTAAAGTTACTAAACAGTTTATTGTTGATTTCAGCAAAAACTTTGTTCTGGATTCAAGCAAAAAGTTTCATCAGTGTATGGGAATTTTCTTCTGCCAGAAAAAAAAAAAAAAAAAAAAAAAAAAGAAAGGAGCTGAAACCACAATATCCTCAGTTTAATATTTCACATGAATATTGATCTGGTACAGAAGCCAGGAAATAAAGCTATTTCCATAGCAGTATTAGTTCTGTTTTGGGTGCCCAATAACCAACTCTATATAGATTTAATTGAGAAAAGTTCCAGTGTCACAGCTGATGCTTACTATGAGGTCAACACATTGAAGAGATTCAGAATGCTCTGGAAAAGGTCAGTAAGACCTTACTACTTTATTTCTCAGTGAATAATTAATGAGTAGTTGTCTAAATAAACCAAAACTTTGCTACCTGGAGCAAAAAAAATCAAAAATAGATTTTTGAACTGATGAATGTGATAGGGGATGGTGAGCAAATTTCTCAAAGTTTAGCTTTGGTAAAATATTTTCTCTAAACATTTTATCTAAATTTGCCCTACCCTGCACTGCTTTGCTACTGGGACTTGCCCTGTCATGTACCTTAAGTAGTAGAATCCTAATGGATACTTCTTCCACATGCAGTCATGACATAATGAAGCTTTGATGTTTCATTTTGGGTTTATGTATATTTCTTTGTATCTGAGTAGTTACACATTTAATAAGTATTCTCAAACTTGGACTTACGTTTATTCTTTCCTTATCATGTAGGCCCTGCAGTCCTTCAGCAGCTGGTTTTTCTTCTGCTTTCCACAGTGAAAAAACAGTTGTTTACTTCAGCATAATGGACTTTTTATTCCTTTTGAAGTGACACTGTGTCTATTCAACTCATTTGTGTACCTACAAATTAACAGTGTAGTGTAGGCTTTTACTGATGGTCTGGTCAACCCTGCAGAATTCCTTATTGAGCAAAAATCAGAGAAGACATCATTCCAAGAGCCTGCCCTTGTCCTTCCCTCTGGAGCCAAGCTCTGGTAGGAGGCACAAAAGCCTTCCTAAGCTGAACTTGCTGAAGAGAGGCACACACAAAAAGAAGGAAGAAACTTTCTTCATAAGCCACAGCATAACTAAAGGTGCATTTCTGAAGGATATTAAAAAGATAAACTTATGAGTTAAGGGGTGAATACACCATGAAGTTGAGTGCCCTAAGAACTTTGTTTAAACATTGAGACCTGCTTCATGTTTCCCCCTTCTAGCTTCCATAGTGATTTTTTTTTTCCTGTGTGTAGGTTCTTAGGGCTGTTTGAATAGATTTTCTACTCTGAAAACAATTTCAATTATACTTTCCCTTGTAGCAAAAGTCTGCTGCTTGTACACTGTCTTCTCCTTGGGTTTGAACTCCTGAACGAAAAATCCTTTATAAATGAAATGGAGGCCAAGGGAATGATAAGGGAAACCCAATAAACAAAAACAATTGCTACTTCCAAGATTTCAGGTAGGTTGAAGCTCAGAGCATAGAGACACTGACTGAACTGTGACATGGCTGTTTTCCTCTGACCTAAGGTTTGTATCATTTAATCCTTCAAAAGGTGGAAAATCACATTTATTCATTAAGGAAAGGTGAATCTGTTTTAGCACTACAAGGTTTTCCGGGTCAATTGGCTTTAAAAATGCACGTGCATTTCATATCAGACACGTCACACACCAATAGAATCTCTCTGTTTGTATCTAATGCCATATAATACATGGATTGAATCAAATAAATATTTATTATTTATAACAAACTCAGCTAAAACCAAGGGAGGATGCTATGCCTTGTGTAGTCCTCTGAGTAGCAAAGGGATGTTCAATGCTTCAATGCCCTTACAACAGTCCTAGCACAGTTCATTTTTTATTCTTCCTATTGACAGCCACACTGAAAAAGACAGACCAGACGTACCTAGCATAGCCCATGTGTCAGCTGCATCCTGCAGCATAAACTTGCCATACTAATTGACTTAACCTCCTACAAAATGATCCTCCTTACATCTTTCCTTGTTTAACATGGGCGTGGCATTTTTCCCTTTAAAGCCATGCAACGTGAACACCCTGCTTTGGAAGGTAGTCCTAATCTCTAGTCATCACTTCTTGGCTGACCTTTCCTAGGAGGCATGAACCACCGCTGCTGTACGCCCTCTCAAATGCTCTTCAGCAGCTTCCTAGATAATGTAGTTCACACAGTCATGATTACATGGCCTGCCAACGCAATTCCAGCTGCACATGAAAAACACACATGAAACAACTCATCTAGTGTGAACTAGCTTTCACAGGTGCTTTTGCCAGCTAAGAATCTATCCCAGGACACTCAAAATCCTGCTGTGCCTTCCAATAAGCAGGACAGGTATTTTTCAGATGAGTACTTAGTTATTCAGCCACACCCACTAATAAAATCAAAATAAGAAATGACACAGTTTTGAGGCAATGAGCATCTATGAAATGCATTTCAGATAGGGGGATTCAATGTGACGTAAACATACAAATACATAATTGTGTGCTTACCTGCTGATTTGATATCAGTCATTTTGGGAAAAAACCCCCACAAAACCCCAAACACAATAGTTTGATTTCTACTACTTAGATTTTAAAAACCCATGATAGAGCTCACAGTTTTCAGATTCCAGATAAACCACACAGAATGCACATATGTACATTCAAAAGCACAAAACAGGTTCATATGATGAAACTACCATCTTCGGGGTTTTGATCTGCATTTAGCAAAGGAAGGTGTTCTGTCTACTGATTTTATATGTCATCCTCACTAACTTTCTGATTACAAGCTTTTGACAACCTATAAACCAACCTGAAGATTACAAAGAGGAGGTAGCAAAAAAATCTTATTTATATTATTATTTTCAGATAATTGTTAGGTAAGCTACAGTAAAAATACATTCTGACACAAGGCAAGGAATGCACAGTAACATATCAGGTTATTAAACAAGAAAATACTAAATACTCATTTCTGAAAAAAAAAATATCTCACAGTAACTTAAAACAAGTACTATTTGCAGCATATTGAAAAAGTTTGCATTCTTAAGGCACAAGAAAAGGTCATGTCAAGCTGCATGGGTTTTTTACTCGCTATACATAAAGCAAAGTTGGGTCACGGAATGTGCAGGAATACGCTAAATGGAAGTGTCACTAAACCTCAGTCTGAGAACAGATATGTCCCCTGGATGAAGGTACCTCTGCCTGGGCTGATACAAGGACCATGCAAAAGCTGGTTGTCTGCTAAAAACTGATCAGCAGCTGGTTAAATTTTTCACTGTTTTATGGGGTGGTGCTGTGGGCGTTTCTCTCCTGCAGAGCTGTTGGCTCGGAATAGACAGTATTTTTTCTGAAAGTCGACTGGTCATTGATTAACCCTTTGTTTGCCTCAAATGAAAGTGCAAAAAGACATGATGCAAGCTTTGAAAGAAAATAACTTTAGCTGTTGGCTAGCAACCTGTAAGGGAAGCAATTACAAGACATAGAAGGGACAGTTATTTGTCAGACAGAGCGACAGATGGCTTTGCTTATTTCTACACATGCAGAGACACCTTTTCTCTGTAAGCTGGAGCAGGAAGTCTGGAAGCCAGGGCCTGAAAGAGGCAGCCACCACCCTTCCAGTGGAAGTTCAAACTGGCAAGCTGAGGGCAGGCAGGTGCCATGGCTCCTTTGCTTTTTTCCAGTTCCAGCCCTGCCACCTTTCAATTCCAAGCCTACCCCTCATTCCCAGTAATGTAAGATTGCTTTCAGTATTTGGAAGTGAAATCCAACTTGGAGGTCTAAGGGGAGCCTGCAAGCTCTGATGCCCAGGCCTCAAGATTTGCAAACTATGATTACCATCACCTCAGCGGTCAAGGGCCTGTTTGTTATATTACAGACACCTGGATTTGTAACTTTTGGTCCTCAGGGAGTAAACCCTGGCTTTCCACACCTGGCATAATGCTTTGGATTTTTTCCATTTTCTTCTATTGATCCTAAAAATACTGATTTTAACATCATCTCTAAAGAGACAATGCATTGCCTCCTTAAATATACCCATGTGTTTGTCTCCACAAAGTGTTTCTCTTCAATTGGTGCTGAAAAGCAAATTGACCTAGATGGATATATGAGGATCTCTAAAGAAATTTGTGCTAAATTACTGCAGGGAATTGAATTTGCAGCTCAGCTCAAACAGTAACTGTCTCTATTTAAAGTGATGTAAAGAGACATCCGCTTCCCTTGTGATATATGCTGTTCTGGATGACCTTTGGCAGGCTTCGCTGGATTGTGTGACAGTGTTGCAAAACACAGTGCGGCCTAAAACAAAAGGATTTTTTAAAAACATTTTTTCCTGCAGATTAGCAGAGTTGCGACTACTGTTATATTTATGAAATATTCTTTGAGAATGGTACAACATCAGTGCCATGATAAGAAAATTATTTGCAAGCAGGAATCCATCGGAATTTCAATTATTTAGTTATAAACAAAGAAAGGAAATACACCAAATATTGCTTGGTCAACCTATGACATAACTTTGGTAATCACTTCATTTTGCAGAAAAGCAGTTTCAGAAGCTGTCTGTATTAGTGTTTGTATGGCTTCCAGACTATAATAAAACATCACCCTGCAGTTTTACTGAACATTTGTTGGATTTTATTAATCATCTGTAACGGTTTCAAATCCAGAAGGAGCTAACTGTTTAAATGACAGGTACCAATTGAATCCTGAAGAGCTATTTTGACCTTGCAATGATTTTTGCTTTAATAAGTGTTAAATATCTTTGTAACTAATGTCATCTTTCCTAACTAATGTTATCTGGTTATACAAAAAGCCTGACTGCATGAATCAAAAATAGAGTGAAGCAAACACATACTAGGCTTAGAGTTTGATTTTGACTGAATGCAGCAACTTCTGTTGTGGAACAGATGAGACTATTTGAAATGACACTTCACAAAATCCCATGTCAAACTCTTACCATTTTTACTGCCTTGTATAAGCAGGTAGAAATTCAGCTTGCAGTTCTGATACAGAAAGACACTTTCCCTGGTTTTATGGATGTTTGCAAATGGTATTATGACAGCTGGTACTGCTATTCACTTGGATTAATTAGAGATTCATAGGAAGAATACAGAAACCAGTAGTTCCTTTGCAGGACTACCACAGGCTCAGTATTGCACAGAAATGCTACGGGGCTGAGAAGACTTGAAAAACCTCCTCTCTCCCCCTTTACCCCTTGCAAGCAACAGAGCAGAATTTTCTGCACAGTTATTTGAAAATGGTGGGAATAATTCAGTTTTTATACTAACAGCCATCCCTAGTTGTAGCTTGCCAGCTAAGGAGATACAGTATAGTGCTTCAGCCATGGAACAGGTGTGCTGCAGTCATCACCAACGCACTGGTATTTGTTCCTATCCTTCCCTAAATGGCTTCTATATGAGAAAATTTTCACCTGCAAAATGGTATATTGATAACTTTCACTTAATTACAGAAAGTTACAAAATGGATTAAAAGCTATTTTAAATCCTCCCTCTTTTGATCTCTCTCTCTCAGAAGTCATTGGCATCTTGAATGATATCAAAGACAAGTTACTTTTTTCCTGCTATGGGGAGCAATGGATTCCCATTGGGGTGGTTTTAACTCAGCTGGATACTTTTTTTTGAGGTACAACTTGAAGAAACACATTAAAAAGCTTGCTAGTAAGATTTAATAGCTTAGGAAAGAAGTTAAGATTAGAAGGTCTAATAGTAATTTCTAGATTGAAATTTTTTTTTACTCTAAATAAATTGTAAAGGTTTTACTTAATTGTAAAACCTTTGTAGGCACAATCAACTATCCCATGTCCCAAAATTTTAAAATAAGTAAACTCTCAGATCCAGAAAAGAAGCTAAAAGAAAAAGGATGTTTTGGTGGAATACTAGGCAATATTTTCTGCACAGCACAGCTAGACTGTAAAAAACAATTCCAAGAAAATCTGTATGGTGGTCTGTTTAAGAATTTGGTTGAAGTACAAAAGCTAAACATGCATTTTAATCTGCAACGACCATAGGCACCCACTTGCACTTGGAGCACAATTTCCTGTGAAGCTCCCTCTCAGAGGAAGATGCAGACCAGATGGTAATGAGAGGACCAAGAAAAGCAGTTTCCTTTTTATTAACTCAAGGAAATTAACACATAAGTGAACAGGACACCTGTTCGACCTGTCCTTGCTAATTAACCCCAAATCTTCCCCATCCATGCAGATGGGTACAGGGATATCAATGGGCAGGTAGCAATTTGTGTAAAAATTAACTTAGCAGAGCAATAGAGATTTGTGCATCTGTTTTGTGAGGGGAAAGACCCATCCCTTGGCTTGCACAAGAAAATTTATAGGTAGAATATCTTGAATGTCCTATTTCTCCTCATAAAGGTCTGCCATTTGGAAGTCCGCTGTGATTTATAAAATTGCAAGATCTTTGAGCCACTGTTCACATATTCCACTTTTTCAATAGTGTGAAGCACAGCATCAGCACTCAGTAAACAAGAGTAGGAACTGCACTAAATTGGTTTAGGTTTTCTCCAGATGTATGGTAGATAAGAATACTTAATTGTATTTTTTTTTTAACTGGTGAGCAACCTTTGTTGATTTAGTGTACACGGAGAAATGCATTCCAATAATTTACTGAATTACCTTATTCTGCTGTATGGCAATATTGCCTGCAAGAGTATAGTGGGAACAACAATGTTATGTTTGCAAGACGGGATAAATTTTTTAAGATGCATATTTTAAAAGCATATTGTTATTATGCTTGAAAAACTGAAGAAACCACACATTAAATTTACACTATATACAGATGGACATCAGTTTATTTTCTGAGCATGTTATGGACTTCATAACTTCAGCTTAAGGGACACAGAACCAATTCTGAATTTAAAGTGAATTTCAGTCTCCACATCCCTCTGAATATGCTGTATTTTACATATATTACATTATATATATTTCAGAAATTATATATAATTAATATAATTATATATTATTATTATATAATTAATAATAAAGTAATTGATAAATATAAATTATATATATTACATCACCTAGAATCCTGGTGTAAGATCCTTATTTACATAACCAATATTATATGGATATGTGTGTGTACCACTCACAGAAGAGAAAAATTAAGTGAATTTAATACTAGTTAAAATCTATGAGCTTTTGGGGGGTGGGGGACACACATGACATGGAGACAGCAGAACATGCTTTAGTATTTGGGCATGCCATGCCAAAACTACCCTCCATCCTGTTGTAAGCTTGAGCCACTGTGCAAAAGAGAATGTAAAATCCGTATTCTCAAAAGAAAAAAAACAAACTGTCATGAGCAACCTAACCCACTGCCAGTGAACGCAAAGAGCCTGAATTCTGATCTCTGCTCCTAATGAAGCTCCCATTACATCCAGTAACTCTGGAAGAAAGATAATTTGGGACTCCTGACCTACCTTTTTCCCTCAGGAAGACTTGTCATTGAGAGCAAAGCCAAATTGTCTCTTGCTTACTTTCTACCCGCTCCAGTTACACTTTCTGCTTTTGTATTTCCCAGTGGTCTTGGAGGATTAAGACACAGGGCATGGCTAGAAAATAAGATCTGTCTGCTCAGTTACTCTCAGATGGGCAAGGACCCCAGTAATCTTCATGACTTCTTGGCCAGATGGTTTGACTAGGTCAGGTACAGTCCATCCACCCTGTATTTGCTTTTCAAGAAGATAACTAAGGAACAGTGCAGGAACATACCACAGTATTTCACACTAGCATAGCTCAAGGAACAGTGCAGGAACAAGGTGAACATACCACAGTATTTCACACTGACATAGCTCTAGTGTTATAAAGGTAGAAGTGGTCAGGGGAAGGCACAGGCTCAGCTTTGAGCTGAATTTATCACATATGTTAGGTAAGACTGGAGCTGTCTGAGCACCTGAGCACCTCAGGCTGCTCTCCACAGAAAAGCAGATTTCAGACTTCTCCCTGGCCACAGTGAAATACATAAGATGCCACAAGCTGAACTGCTACAGAAATTTCCTCTCTCCAAAATGGAGCTACTGTTTTACCTTAAAATGCTCACAAGGGCAGAAAATCCTGCACAGCAGGTGGTTGAAATGTCCTTTTGAACCTAGGAAATACAAAGATATTACACTGACTTAGATACTCCATCTTCCATCCTAAAGAAAGACCATAGATGCCCTTTAGAAAGAGGCTTATATGCCAATGTAATACATCCAGATATTAAAGGAGAAGGATTTCAACAATTTTTATATGCCCATCATTGCCTGATGAATAACTGCAATAGCTGCATGCTGTGTGGGGTTCACTCTGGGCACTTATTGCCAGCTGTGCTACGCCCAGGGCTAATGTACAAAATTCATCTCAGTGCTGAACAGTGTTGACCTGGGTGGACATCGCTAACCAGTATTTACATAATCACATTAGCAAACAGCATTTCTGAGATCTCTAATTACCAGGCAGCATACAACCACTTTCAGGTAGTGATCACTTCCACCAACTATACCACATACTTGGGACACTCTACAGTCCTGAAAATAGGAATCAGTTGGACAATTTGGCAGCATATATATCTCAGAAAAGTTGTTTATGGGTGTGGTTTGGTAATATGCCTTTATTATTTTTCTAATCTATCCTTTAAAAAAGAAAGCTCTCCAAAACCTATACCCCTCCACATCCCCCACCCCCCACCCCCAGTCCCCTACTGCCATACCCCAGCTGAACAAGGCACCAGGCCCAGACGGGTCATCAGTGGACTTTAAACAGACCACTTTGGTCTTCTCAGAAGACATCAATTCCAGGTTCATTTTTCATCTGTGGTGATTTGTATCCTACTATGATTTTCTCTAATATATGGCAATATAACAACACTGACCATCTTCTATATGTCATACCATTAATTCATCTTATTATTTGTAAAAGCAAAGATTAAAACATATTTCGTTGGTCTTTCCACTCAAAATCATTAGAATGAATTTTAAACACAGCAATAATTAATGTACCATTACACATTAACCCATAGTTTTCTAGGTTTTGGTGATGCACATTGTAGAAAACCTGTAATTGCTGAATTGCAGAATTTGTAATTTATTTAATTAAGTATATGCTAAATCACAGCTGCTCCTTCCTTCTTCGGTTATATCAGTTAAATAAAGAGCTAGGAAGTCCTGCCCTGACTTTAAACACAAGAGTTTGGGATGTAACTCCGGGCCTGTGTTCCACAAATCAAACATCTCCCTAACTGTAGTGACATGCAACTTTAACTAATTATCTTTATAAAATAAACTTTATGACTCTGTTTTGAACTCTTTGAATGTGTACTAGGTCCATAGTTTTTTTTATATACTTGAAGAATCAAGAATTTGATCAAGTGAACGCTCTGGGAGCTAAAGGCATTTACCATCCGTTTGGAGATGTACCTTTTTTGTGTGGACTGCATCAAGGTCAGGCTCTAAATTCTGAGATGTAACACCTCTGGGCTTTCAAACAGCAGATACAGCTGTGGGATGGCATTAGGACTTAGACTGGGGCCTGCTAGCACAAAATAGGTTTTAACAGTTTACTAACACCTTGATGGGGGTATTAAGGTTGTCAGTGGTATTTGAAAAAAGGCATAGAGGGCAAACCAGGAACATTTGGCACTTACTGACTGTAGCTTAGATGATCTGCTGTGTTGAGATGCAGTCTAATGCAGCAGAGAAGAGGCATAATGGAAAAGTGCATTAAAGCTTACTGCATTCAGGACATAGCTGTTCTTTCCTGATCACCAGAACAGATTGGAATGGTTACTAGGTGCTGCCATTGGAGCTAGCCAAATAAGAGCTATGGGGCATAGCCTTCACCTTCATCCCCACAAATGTAAACTATGGCCTAAGATGAGCTATGGCAATTCTGTATTCATGAAGAGCACCCCAGGTGATGGACAGCCATTTTCAGATGTTATCTTGTATCTTGCTAAAGACCGACTTCTGCAAAGATGAAAAGATCTAAGAAACTGGCTCCAAGTGTTCAAACATGAGTTAGGAATAGTTGTCCTTGCCAGAGTTAGGGAAAAGAGCAGGTTGGGGACACTCAGTGCCTGATATATCAAGGCTGAAGATGCTGCTACTACAAGAATACCATGGTGCAGTAAGTAGCGTGCATAGAGGGAAGTGGCTTGAAAGAGTTTGCAAAGTATATTGAGGGGAAATGGACCAACAGCCTGGATGTCGCTTACCTGCCTGGCACTCTGGTGCTTACATCAGGGTATTAGTTATCTGACTGAACAACAAAAACATGAAAATGGTTGTCTCCCTAGCAAAAAATGTACATGTATGTTTTTCTGAAAGCTTATCTCTAAGCTCAGGACTAAAGCGCATCACTATTAATCTTGAATTACACATTCTAAAGCATTAGACATGCAATAATTGCTTTTAAAAAGCAGCAGCCTTATAAGTGAGGGATGATGTTCAAGTCTCAAAATTGCAACAGCCTGGAATAGTAAGAGATCTACTGCAAAGTTTCAGTGACAGAATTATGCTTTAGTGATTCTCTTCCTCTGGAGTTTAACATGAACTTCTATCTTCGTTGCTAAGAGATAAATACAGACACAATGAAACATCATTAAAGCCATTGGAAGTCATAGTCCTTTACTCAAACACAGTTAACATTACTTTTACTTTTATTTATTGAAGATCTTTGTTAGTACTTCTAGGACATTTTTTTTCTTTTCCAAGGGGGTGCTTTTGGCATTAGCTTATTTTCCTTCAGCTTCCTGTCAGTAGTGGAAGCTGACTTACTGCTGAAAGATCAGTTGAATTAACTTTGTAAGACTTGTTTTGAAGTTTAGAAAGCAGACATTCTTTATTAAGGTGCCAGGACCACGGGGGATATCTCCTCCTAATGTACCCACCTTGTCCTCGAATACATGTCCCTTGTACTCTGTATAATCATACGCATGCATTACATTTCCCCAAAATCCCATTCATATTTGGTTATTAGTCAGAGTTCATTTACATTAGTCCCTCCTTTCCTTACACATGCATAGTTTTCTTCTTATTTGAGTTAGAGGGCTGCTTTTGTGACCACTGAGATGTTGTTGGCTTCTAAACATCATGACCTTGTCATCTTAGTCCTTTTATGATGTTTTCTTGGCAAAACCTGCTAGGTTTCCATGAGATTCAACCAGTTCTTTTCTTTCATCCTAGATAATCCTTTCAAGTTGGATGATAAATCTCATCCATATAATACTGGGCCTTCTTGATCACAATCTAATACTTATACTAATACAGGGACATCTCAATTGAAATCTAATAATTATATTAAGGTTGTACATATATTAATGTTATAAATTAAACTTCTGGTATCACTGATATCAGACTTCCCTTTCACTTTTTTTTAATGGTACAGTGAGATAATGATAACTAAGGGCACTTGAAGAAGCTGGTGTGTTGTTAACTTGTTTCTCATTATTTGAGCATCACAGCAGGCCTCTTGCCCACTGGTAATAAGAATTGTACTGTTCTTCATCTGCTTTCCCTTGCCTTACATGACCCTGCTCAGCAGATGTGAAGAACTGAAGCAATTGATTTCAAAGCTGGTGTGTATTACAGAGCAAATGTACGCTTGTCCTGATGTGCCTTGTGTTCACATGCAGGCACAAATTTTAAGATCAGAATTTTGGAGTTTTCTACACCAAGAAATCTCTGGTTTGAGTAGATGTGAGCTTGCTCATATCTAACAGAGGGACCATGCTTCCCCAATATAGTCCTTCCTGGGTGCTGGACTCTTTTCCTTTTTAGGGATCTATTATCTGTTTGGTCCCATGATATGTTTGACCAGAATGCAAATATTTTTAGATCAGAGATTTGAACAGAAATTAGAGTTGTCTAAAGACAAGGATCTAAAAACACAGCCTTAATGGTCTCAACTCCTGCCTGTAGCCTGAGGAATCAGAGCACTACTTTTGCAAGTGATTCCACTGCCAAATCTAGTATCAAAGTACCAAAGACAGCACATCACAGTCAGCATTGGGAGAATGGAATATGGTGAAGAAACGACCACAAAAAAGCCTTTGTAGATCAATTTCAGCAACATTTTCTGGAGCAGCCATGGACTGGAAATGATACCTTCCATGGAGTGAGGGTTCATCTCAAAATTAGTGTGAGGCTTGAGGGTCTTTTATGATCTGGAATACAGGTGTATCTTGACCACCTTTTCCTGTACCAGATGCAGACAGTTATGGTGAGTCTCGAAAGAAAAATATTTTTTTTAAAGTGGCAGGCACAACTGGAATGGGTCTTGTCTGTAACTGTATCCATCCCATCAGAACTCCATTAAGACAGGAATGTAACTGAATAGCTTATTGAAAACTCTAGAAAAATGAAGTGGAGGGCATGAGGGACAGAATATCACAATTCAGAGGCAATAAATTCTGAGGATACTTTCTTTAATTGTAATTTTAAACAATGCATTTCCTGTGGCTTTCCACAAGGACACAAAGTATAGAAAAACCATTACCAGAAGTTCAATTATTTTAATAACAGAAGTAATGCAAGGATAGTGAACACTTTTATACTCCTTTTAATTTTCTGCTTGAACATGCATGATGAGAAAAGATTAGAGCTTGTTCGTAAGTCAGTCCCATTTACCTTCTTATTCCTGAGGCACATTCCAATGTAATTCCTATACATAAACATCTCTTTTTTCTTGTTCAAGCATTTACTAGAAGGGATTATTTTAGAGTAATACAAGCAACCATGTTTTGCTAAAGACCTGAGAGATGTTTCAGGAATAACCCATCTCTTCCTTGACTCATCAAAGGCAACAAGAATCTTTAGAAAGCCTAGTATCACAGATATAGATCAGTACAGTGTTTGCAGGGAAATCTGGCAGAAAAACACCATAGCATGATATGAAATATGCTTCCCCAGATCAAAATAATGTTTTTGCCCTAGCCTGGGAGATAAATTGGTAAGACGAGGAGAATATATCAATTCACTGAGGGAGTCATGGATTCTTTCATTAGCACTGTCTGACACAGTACATACTACAGATCACATCGTGTGGGAGAAGATGTTCAGTGTTGCACATCTGTTATCCCAAGTCTGAGTTCTTCACCCAGTGTGCAAGAACTGATACACACACAGTGCCAAGATACTTGTTTATTGCATGTCTTTGCAGAGATGGGTGCTACGTGGTAAATCCACAAAGCTAGCACACCTCTTAACACATGAGATTTTCTTTCATACACTTTGAACAATTGTTTACAGTGACATTTGATCACATTTAATTCTCACTGATTCTTAGGAGCCTTATCTGTCCATGTTCTGTGGGGAGGTCCTTTTGTTACTAGTGGGCTTTCTTTGCTGGAGGGTGGATCATTTAGTATACTAATGAGGATCGTTCACACATAGTTCAAGTAATTTTCTACTTGTTGTCATTAACCATTTGGTTCCCCCTGAGTTTATCTTATTTCTTAGCTTGACCTATTTATGGTGTCTATTCCTTCTCCCAAGGCCATATCTTGTTAACTATTGGTAAGGTTGATTAACATCCTCTGTTTTTCCAGTTCTGTTTTCTTTAAAGTAAATAATTCTTGTATCAAACACATCCCTGTCACCCTACCAAACAGCAGCTATGTCTAGCTTGGAGCAGCTTGTGTCCCATTAATACAATCTGAGATCCACATCTGTGCAAAGGCATCCATAATGCACACTCTCACTGGCTTCCTTTTGACCCTGGACGTCACCAGCCTCTGAATAAAGCCAACAAACCTCCCTGGCATCAGCCCTGACACATGATCTAACACCATCAAACTGCTTAGCTGACAGCAGTACCTCAAAGTATCCCTTTCAGGCAGATGCTACACATTAGCAGCTGCTTGGTTCCCTCTTCCTTCCCAGCTGGGTTGTCACAGCGGTGTTCAGCCCATCACACCGTAAGGCAAAATCAAACACTGAAGTACAAACACCCCACCGCGGCTCTTGCCAGAACATTGAAATGAACACCAGCAGAACTCCCAGCTGGGAAGGCCCAACTACCTCAAGTTGCCTTAACAGGACTGGATCAAGGGACATAGCTTGATATAGTTAACTTGCAGCAACTAGTAAGTGGACTAGCTCAATGCAACATAACCACTATAACCTGGTCTAAATCTGGTGGGTGAGAAAATTGCTGGGGACTAAATCTGACCACACAGGAAGCTGCCAAAGACAGTGAAAATATTGCACATCTGTAACAACTTTATCATGCTGCTTTGGCTACTTCAGCTGTACCTTCCTCCTATCTTATCTTAATCTAATCCTATGACTTATTTTAATTAGCAGCCTCAGATACCGTTTAAAAAATACCCAGTGAAGTGCCTTAGCCTAGCTCTCAGGAGTTTGACCCTCAGAAGTCATCATGGAAGATTCCTATTTTAACATATTGCAGGTGCTGCTGCAGTATCTCCTTCTTACAGCCACAGACCTGTGTGCAAGCAAGCTGACAAGGTACAATAAAAGCCATCCAACTACTAGATCCATTTCTTTTGGCCGCTACCTCATTCAGGCGAATTAAGATACCAATCTCCACTGCCTCTTTTCCTTGCTCTCCACAGCCTATTGTTCTTCTTGGCTGGTCTGGAAAAAACATTCTCCAGGCAGAAACTGTCTTTGTTCTGCCCCCTGTATATCTGCAGAGGCTGCTCTGTTTCTTGCAACTGTTTTTTCCCCTAGTGGCCTGGCCATATGGTAGGAGATGTCTGCAGCATATAAACGGTGGCAGGCACTCAGCAAAAAGGAAGCATTCTCATTTAAAGATGTCAAACATGTTGCCCATGACAGTCCTCAGAGTGAGGGGTGCTGTACAGCATCCTCCTCCCACAGGTGCAAACAGCAGTGCAGTTGTATAAACCAAGGCAGAAAAACTATGTGCAGTGAGAAAACAAGCACAAACAGGGTGTCCTGGGTGGCAGGCATTTGGGATGACCCATCTGCAGAATGACATAATACAAGTACTCTATGAGACAGCCAGTTGTGCATAAATTGTAAGATATTATATAATAATAGAAGGGCATTCAATCAAACATCCCACATACCTTGCATGTATTATAAATATCTTTTAGATGAAAGCTATTCGATAACTGCAAGTAATAATCACAACTGCCTTTCCTACAGAGTGCTATTGTCTATTTGAGAAAATATTTGCATTGGTTTAGCCTATTTTTAAGAATACTTGATGTTTTCTTCTTTTTCTTTCATTTTTTGTTATCTCTTTCCCTTTGATAGTCAATTTTCCTTGAGTTCATTTGCTAAGTTTATCAATACAAGTACACACAGCTGTAGTTGAAGAGCATCTGAAAGGCATGTCTGTGTCGATGCATGAATGAGAGAATAAAATATGTTCTGAAAAGGCAAAATCATTTGAGTTACCAAGGCATTGACTAGACGAGCTTTAATTTTCAGCTCACAGCAGCAAACTAAACTGACAAGATCAGAGAATGTCTCAAGTTTGTTTTTAAGGCCGGGGGTGGAGTGGGGTTCAGCAGGGAGGAAGAGGGATCACACAATGCAAAGTGGTGCTAAATCTCAAATTTAAGAGTAAAATGCACATTTATGACCAAATTTTTAAAATAATGGAATGTAAATGCCTGTCAAACCATGTAGAATAACAGAAGGTCTTTTAAGGGTGAGTTCATATTTAAATCTGGAGAAGATTTCTATGACAACGCAAATTCCTTACTACTGTTATGGACAGTTAAATGTGACCCACTCTTCTGTATGTACCCAGGATAAAATAGAAGGCACTCACTGAACTGCAGAGCCCTTAAATTTCCAAAGCCTGTTTCCTCATCTGTAAAACTGAATTACAGTTTTACGTTACGTGCCTACATAAAGCTTGTTTGCTGTTCTGTGGAGCCTTCTAGACAAGGTGTGATGACTATGCATGGCATTGCATGCAACACTGGACTGCTACATCTTGCCACCCTTCTATCAACTTGATTAGTCATTTTTCATGTGCAAGTATTCCCTCTGCAGTCAAATTCAGGCATCTATCTGTTTATTCAACTGCTTTCATGGGGGTTGCGTGCTACACCTGGAAAACTCTTTGCTGACGTTTTGCACTGTTTCTGATATCTTTTTTTCTGCCTAAAATGGGTATTATAGGTTAGAAGTGAGAATCTCTCTGAAATAAGAAATAATTTAAACACACACATCAGGCTATGCTCCTCACTAGAAACTGGTGTCTTTCTGATCTGTAATTTCCTTTTCCAGCAGGATTGTCAGTGGAATGATATAATTACCAGTCCATTGCATGACTTTGCTTATTTAAAAGCAACTTAAAAAAATTCCAGCAACTGAGTAAATCTAAAAGTGAACCTTTTAATATTTCACATGCAGGATACAGCACTATATCAGGCACTTACTAAACCAACAAGTACAAGGACCACCCAAAATATGTTTATTACTCATTGTCCAGTCCAAAATTTTCCAATTCAAAGGATTTTCTATGGAGATTCCTTTCTAAAATAAATCTCACATTCAACACTGGCCTCTACAATGAAATGTTGTGCATGAATACTAGTTGACCAAAAATCCATAGGAGCAGAAAATCGTTTGTCAGCCTAGATTCATTCAGGGAAGCTAAAGATCAGCAGTGTTTCTGTACTGTATATTACATCCCCATCTATCTACCTTACATGTTTCTTCTATGTAGCTACTAATGATGTATGTAAAATCTACTATTTAGCATAGGTCCCACTCGGAAATCCAGATGCACACAGGAAGTGCCTAGACTGTCTTCTTCTGTCTGCATTCACAGCTCTGTGATTTAAGTTATTGCAGGCCAAATTTCATTCTGAAATCAGAACGTAACCAAATTGCACAAAAGTTTGGATCAAGATGAAACTTTCTGCCTTAACATAACCAAAAAATTTTGAGGTCTAGATATTGCTAAAGAGTGATGCAGGAAGAAAATAAGTTTCTGACTATTTTCTTTAGCTAAGAAAAATTGATAGACCTTACATTTCTTGTTTAACAAGCTATACATGCAGTATAAACCTTGATGCCTTACATATTTTACTAATGAGCCATTAACAAGATTATAAATGATATAGTTCCCCTTGCATAACAGTAAACACTTTCTTAGTATCACTGCCTTTAACTACACTTTTTTCCAAAATGATTCTTGCAATCCAGTGTATTTCTTTAGAAATATTGCAGTACAAAATATTTTGCCTGAATTCAAATTTGTCTGAAAGCTAATAATAATTTTCAAAAAGACGAAGTGGTTACTTAGGTATGAAATCCCATAAAAAAAAGAGAATATATTTTGTGCTATCTGTCAGGCAGAGATTCTTTGAGAGATGTCTGATACCTTGCTAGATATTCAGCTGATTAATAGTAGGTGTGATTCGGAAAGCAGTTCACAGCAGAGCAAATGTGCATTCAACAAAAAGCACTGTTGATCGATGATTTGCTATTTGGGCTGAACTCATCCAATGCAGTGCTTCACAAGAATATTAAAACAGGCAAAGCTACTAGGCTTAAGACTAGGAGCTAAAGCAGAAATAAGGACAGCAAGGTACATTAAGCACATCTCCAATTTCAAAACACATGGCCATATCCCCAGACCAACAAACGAGAGATAGAAAGTTGCAGAGTGGCCAGCTTTGCAAAGAATGTGCCGCTGTTCTAAGTGTGTAACCAGCACATGAGGACTATTTAGAAGGCATATCCAATGGACATGAGATTTCACTATAAATAAAGTATTAAATAAAGTTGAAGATTTCACTAAAAAGGCTCCCAAGGTGTTAAAGACACAAGAGTATGATACATGCAGGATACATGCAAAAAAGGTATTAGCATAGTATCTAAAAAACGGTCAGAACTGAACTCTTGTGAATTATGGTACTAGTGAAACCCTGGCATCTGTACTCTTGAATACAGGAAAAAGGAGGGGGGTGGCTTGTAGCTACAGAGCTGGAGAGATTTGTTTGTTTGCTTTCTCTTCCTTTCTTTTCTTTTCTTTTCTTTTCTTTTCTTTTCTTTTCTTTTCTTTTCTTTTCTTTTCTTTTCTTTTCTTTTCTTTTCTTTTCTTTTCTTTTCTTTTCTTTTCTTTTCTTTTCTTTTCTTTTCTTTTCTTTTCTTTTCTTTTCTTTTCTTTTCTTTTCTTTTCTTTTTGCTTTGCTTTGCTTTTCTTTTGCTTTTCCTTTCCTTTCCTTTCCTGTTCTGTTCTTTTTTTTTTTTTTCAATTAAGAAGTCAAGACTAGCTAAAATGAACATTTATTTTTAGTGCTAAGCAACACCACATCAACACTGCCAGATCCAAGAATAAAGTGGTTACATCAGAATTACAAGCTCAATTATACTTGAATTAAAACAATTTTTTATTGTATTTGATAAAATCTTTAAGGTAAGCAGAGCAAGATCCTGAATTTTTAGATAAGAGAAGTAGCCAAGTATGTAAGCAAAAAACCTGTGCATCTTCAAGGTGTATCAGAGACACTGCTCATTAGCCTTAAAAGCAACTGGGACCCAGTATGTGACAGCATATGTCCACACCCTACTATTGGTTAAGCGAGGGAGCTCTCAATCAAGATGAAACTTTGTTTGAAGATATCAGCATGGCAGTTCCTCAGCTTGACATGGAAGAAATATCTTTTTTAGTGTACATGAAAATCATCTGGGATCTGGAAAAAAATCAAATAACTTTTTTTTTTTTTCCCTAGCTTTAAATGCAATGAGAAATGCAATGGCCAAAAATAAACCAAGGCAAGCACTATAGACAATATTGCTAACACTGTAAAGAAATAGCCCTTGGAAGAGGTGGAGCTTGCTGTCAGAAAAAATTAATTATCTTTTAACTTCCCTGAAACAGTCTTACTAAAATGCAAGTAAATAAGAGATTCTGTATATTGAGTATTTCATTTTTAGATGAAGCATCTGCTATGAAAATACCTCAGGGACACCCACATTTCAACAAAACACAGGTGAAGTACTACTTTCCATTATTCCTGTGCAAAATGTCTTAATGGAAATCAGTGGGAAAATAATAAAATATGCCCTGCTAAAATGATACAAGTCAGGCTCCGATGCCTATTTAGTTAGGCTGAAAAACAGAACAGCACTGGTGAAACATCACTTGTCACCATTGACCTTTTAAAGCCTGCATTAGAAACTAACATCAGGGCAGCTAGGAACCTGCGGGTGTGTACTGGCAAAGAAGGCAAAACAATATAGTCAGAATATGAAGTTCCAGGATTTGCCAACATTTTGTGAAAACAAGGATGTCTCCATCTCTGATGGCTGTCACTAACAACACAGGCAAATGGTAAATAGGCACTTAACACAGCTAAGTGATGTCTGCAGATCCCAGCAGGCAGAGAATTAAGCTGTTGAGGTTTTTGTTCAAAAAATCCTCACAGAGGCAATGATTACATCAGGCTGTAATAGCAAAGTTCCAGGACATGTCACAGTTAAAAGCAACAGATTAAACAGACCTAAACAATGTGCTGACATCTAGAGAGCACTTCATAAATAGCACTTCAGCCTTGCTCACTGGCTATAACTCTGAAATTTATTACATACAGTTGATGATTATTAGCTGTTGGTTACATTTGGCTGAGAGGAAAGAGGTGAAGAATTGTAATTTTTGAGAGCATGTAGCCTAAGCCAGACTGATTGTCTGTTGTTGACAACAAAAACTGTTGATCAGCAAGACAGCTAATGAGCCAGGCATGTTGTAGATTCCCAGATCTAGAATGGCTTATCACACTGAGATAACCTCTACATTGCAAAGACTTTCCAAAACTTTCTTTTCTCCTCCAGAAAAGTGCACTAACGTCAGTGGTTTTGATACCATTACAGGGAAACCAGAAAGTCTCCCCTTTCCTCAACATCACCACTTTCAAAGTTTAACAAATATTGGAGGGTTGGGAGAGAAGAGTAGCAAGTGAATGAAGAGGTTCCTCTCTGTCTTGAGTGCAATGCCAGGGCATCCCCACCTGCAAAATGCACACACTGAACAGCATCCCTTGGGTACAGCCAGAACATACTGTACAGACAGGTTTCATGCAATGTACGTACTATTTGTATTTTGATACCCCACTTCAGCCAGAATGCTCTGAAAACAGGAATACTTTATAATTAACCCACAACACAGTGGTGTTGTTTCACAACAGTGAATATACTTTTAAAGTAATATTTATATATAATATAGATATTTGTGTATATATATTATATAGAATTATAGACAGGGATGCTTTATAATTAACCAACACCACAGTGGTGGGTTTCCTGGCTTTGCTTCAGCACAGTGACATGAGACTCATCTGATCTACTGAAACATCTGACCCACTGTTCTCATAACTCTGCTCTATCTTCATGTTATTGGATTAAGATTATTTTTTGGTTTTGTATGGTTCCCTGCACAGATCCTCATTATCCTAACAGAAACTTGGCCTGCTCCAGAATAAATGGAGACGACTGAAGCTAGGCTTTATTGTGATAACAGATTTCACAATGTTATTTTCTACTGCACTTCACAAGCTCCACCACAGACAAGGGCAGGATCTAGGATACACAGCATTCAGGGTTTTTGGTAGAACTTAATCATTAATACATTTCCTGTTGTTATAAAAGAAAAAAAAAAGAAAAAGAAAAAAGATTCTGACTTGCGAGCTTTCTGTGTCTCTTCAGTAGCATTTCATCCATCAGCATATGTTATATTTCTGTGTTCAGTATTAGAAGGTCACCCTCAGTAAAGCCATACAGTATCTGAAAGACTCTCATGAAAGTAGTTTCAAACCATGCTTACTGTGTTACCCCGCTGCCTTGTCTTTTACATAGTATTCTGATGCACTGTCATGTTTGAAACACTGCTTCAGAGTGATGATTAGTAGAAGAGGGATTGATTTAAATTGGTTGATTTTAGGTTGGCTATTAGGAAAAAATTTCTTTACCAAAAAGGTTATCAAGCACTGAAACAGGCTACCCAGAGAACTGGTTGAGTCACCATCCCTGGAGGTATTTCGAAGGCATGTAGATGCAGCACCTAAGGACATGGTTTAGTGGTGGACTTGGCAGTGTTAAGTTTGAAGCTGGACTTAATGACTTTAAAATCCTTTTCTAATCTAAATAATGGTATAATTCTAGGATTCTATGAAATTGATGACTTACTCCATGTTGGTAAACTCTACCCTTTCAGAATACCATCACATTGGATCTTCTACTGCCCTTTTCTTCTGGACAAATTCCTTTTCAAGTCTTTCCCACAGAATAATCTACTGTAGGATCATGCATTTTTGATTTAGAACTGTAAGCTATTTTTGCGGTATGGCAAGAAAGAAAAAATTCTATTGTGGAAGGATAGTTAGAAGTGCCATATTGGCAAAAAAAATATCTCACAATCATGGACCACCTCTTTTAGTACTTCAAGCACTAGATCTGACATTGTCCTTTTGCTTTGCTTTTAGGCTCCCTGGCTCAGGTGCATGTTTAGGGAAACAAAGAGGAAACTCTCATACCACATGAGCTAAAGAATGCATTTTAGCTGCTGCTGAAGTTTATTTTCCTTCTTCAGAGCAAAGTCCATTCAGCTTTATGTAATGGACTTACTGTATTGTGAGGGTTGACATAAGGACCATATTCTTTCTGAAGGAAAAGGAAGGCAGACCAAGCAGGAGTAAGAGGATGCAGAACATGCCAATCTCCACTATCCAGATTTTCCCTTTCCTGAGATGATATGCAATGTGTTGTCTGTAGCTCACTTAGAAACTCCTCGGTGCGCTCTCCTACACTTGCAACAGCTCTGTTTTCCACAGAACCAAACTCAGCTTCTTTCTGTACATCCCACTGGAAATTTTGTGCCCAGTCAGATGGTTAAATGCACACAAAAAATAAAAGACCTGAAGCAGTAAAGCCATCTAGGTATTTGTTCATGGAATAGGTATAGCAAGTGTGCAGTAGTAAGTGTTGTCCTGCTGATGTCAAAATCCACTCTTGAAGGGATCCTTCTAGCAGTTAAAAACCCACTTCACGTTCCATATCCAGTGTCAGATCTTAGTGGCCCTGACCAGTCTTGCTTGGTGCACCCACTCCAGGGGTCCCATTTATAAGCTCAGACTGGGACACCCAGATCTTCTCTGGATGGATGTTGAATCTATTCCATGGGATGACAATGATTAGCCCCATGTCCTGGTGGATTCCTCCGAACCACATCTATTCTCAAATTCCTGCTCCCCCATTACTTTGCTATGCCATGGATGCTACAGGCCCCAGCTCTGTCCCCTGCTCAGATACATGGTGGGGGGACATCATCTGTGTGGGTCAGCCTCTGCCTCCCCCCCTCGTGGGGCAGGCCCTCACTCAGTGCTCCCTGACACTTATTTTCAATGGCAGGATTGCTGACAATAATACCAGACAGTGTCATTTCTAATGGTGGCTTGGCTACCGCCTTCACAGAAACATTTTGAATTTGTAGTCACTACTGGAAACTTGGCATAATTATGCATCCAGTGGCATTGATTAAACCATATTTTAATAAATGGATAACTTAAGATGAGCCCCTGAAGATGGTTCTTCATTGCCTCAAGCCCTCTACATCTTCCCTAACAATACAGTAGTTCCTAGTTTCTTTCCTAGTTGATTACAATGTGATTATTATTCCCGTTTAAATAATTCTTTAAAAAATCTTCTGAAGAATTTAACACTGAAGCATTTCTTTACATCCTCATAGACATTAAGGACTCCCTTTAATAATTTTGCTCACTTTTCTCAAAACTTGAGAGGAAAACCTTCAGCACTTTGATTGCTCAATTAAAGATATGTTTAAATCCAGTGAGCACTGTACATAGCCAACCTAATTAGAAAAAAATAATGTTGGCAATGTGAAATTGCTATTTCCTCCCTACAGATGCATAATGCTATAGGTATTAAACATACATTGTGGTCAATGACAACACTGAAACTTCACTGGTAGGGACCCAAACCCTAGAAAACAGATGTCAATAAGCTAATATATTTGTAGAGAAAACTGTGATATTCCCATTGGGGATTCAGGATAATGATCATAAAATCCTTACATCCAGGTAAAGGTATTTACAGCAAACAACTTGATGATCAAATGCTTGTGTAACTTTTCAGTCTAGTCTAATATTCCTAGTGATATACAAGTAAACAATTTTATGTTTAGAACTTCTTTGTATAAGCACTAGATTGTGTTCTCTGGAATTAAAAAAGTTGACCTGCAGTAGGCAAAGAAAGCCTACACAGAACACATGAGCTCCCAGCCATATTTTCCTTTAAGATGAACTGTTCTTGGTACAAATAATCTAAATGTCAAATGAGAGGCCTAAAAGATGCCTAAATAATCATCAGACTATCTTTTGAGGTAGGAAGGTAGCTTTTCTTTATATGGTTGTACTTATTATTGTATAATTTACAAGTATTTCTGTCCCACAAATCTCTGTGTCTGCATAGGTTCTGACTATAGTAAATTAAAAACAGTTTACCTATCTAGGATATTGACATGTATGAACAATGCTGGTTTTCCCCACAATTTAGATGTTCAGATTATATATTTTGACACATAGTGATTTTATGCAACAAACGCCAAAATAGACTCATCAATATTAAAACAAGCAAATTGTATCTTTTCAATAAAACATTCTCCTTTGACTTTACAATGCATATCCAACCCTGCTTTCTAGGAAGGGAGGAAAATTCTTTAACAAACCTTGTTTTGTTACTAACCGTGCAAATCGTAGCCTTTCTTCCAAGTAGAAGACTACTTCTATTTTACATGCCTAAATCAGCTTTATCAGTTTTATGATCAAGTTAATTGCTCATATGAATGGCTCGAAAGCGTCACTACCCTGCAATTTTCCAAATAGGTATAGAATAAGTGTTTATTATTGTATCTTTGTATCCATATTTCCTAAGCAGAATGATTTTGTAAGATTTTTTTAAAAAACAAAGGAAAAAGCCCCTCTTTATATGCTTTTCTTCTTCAGACAGACCCATCATTTTCTGAACTGCATAATATTGTAACAAAAAGTCATGGTAAGAGAACATGGCGCTTTGCTTGAGAAGCCAAAGCTACTTATTACCCTAATGCTTGGAATGAAGCAACTCCAAGGAAAATCAACCCTTTCCAAGAGGTTTGGGTTGGGTTGGGTTAGTTTTTTTGTTGGTTTTTTTGTTGTTGTTGTGTGTGTTTTTTGTTTTTTGTTTTTTGTTTTTTTAATTTCTGGCATGAATTTTGCAGTTCTATTTTGAAGGTATCTTCTTTTTAAGGTATGCATATCAACAATGCAGTTACCTATCTTGCTTATTTGTTGTATATTCTGTTCACTGTTAGTGGAAAAAGCAAACAGAAGAGTTTGCTGAGAAAGGAGGAAAAAGAGGAGTGAATAGGGAAAAAAAATATCTTATTTGTATAGACAAATAAAATGAGCTGGATCAAAAGTATTTAAAGAATTCTTTATCTGATTGCTGCTACCTAAAGTTGGACATGCAGGCTAACATGACCCAAGTTACTCTATCTGGGCATATGTTATTATACTAGCTGTATAAGTATCTGTGCACTGCCAGCTGCTGGGAGATAGAAGGTGTTCGGTGTTACTGAATCAGGTACTATGATACAGGCAAGGTTGTTGCAGCTCTATGCTCTGAGATCTGACCAGGTGTGAAACTGGCCTCTTATTTGCAGTAGGTACACACCCCAAGCATACTTGTACAACACATACATACATATATACACAGCCAGTCAAAAGATTGACAAATACAGACACAGTGCTCAAACAAAAGCAGCATGGACAACCTTACCCAGTTCCCCTCAGTTACTGGTCAGGGTCAGGATGGAGGTCCGTTAGTGGAAAAGGTTTATATGGATACAGATTTACACTGTTTACACAGTACAGAACTCTCCAATACTTGGTCTGAGACTTTCAGTCTCGTGGCTGCCCCTGCATCTGTGGTCCCCTGAGCTGCTAGCATCTGAGCTCATGACCCTCCAGGGCTGCAGACCCATTCCCACTGCTGGTACAGAACTCCCTTGCACACATGGAAATGTACATACAGAGACACACCTGCTGAGCATCCCCCCAGTAATTTTCCCTCAGACACCCAGTCTACTCAGTAGATGGCTCACAGATCCTCCTGTCTCCAGTCACCTCATACGTGACCAAATACACATGCAAATGTGTTGCTCGGCCAGGCCCTACACTCCACAGTGTCCCCAGTAGCCAGCTTGGACTCCTCGTTCTTCCAGTAGCCTACTCACAGACCACTTCTCTCTTCCTGGCTTCCCAAACAATTTGCCCTGCTCACTGTCAAATCTGGCTTGGCTTACGCTAATGATAACACACTGACATAGTGGCAGTAACCACACAGTATGCACATACCCAGCCTGCCTGGTTGCTGTTACCCCATGCACGCAGGCCCCTCTCGTCCACAGTCCAAGCTGAGTGGTTGGCACTTACAACTCCAAGCACAGAAAACAGGATATTTTTCCTTACCCAGGAAAATGGAGTTTAATGAGAAGACAGGGCAGACTGTCTTCTGCCCTGTCAGGCACAGGGCATGGCCAGATATGCATACTGACCAGCAACCCCTTTACATGGAACCAACACTCTGGCCCTTATCCCTCTGCTTTTCCGCACTTGTTACTCCCAAACCCACCCTGATTTTTCCATTTCCTGCCTATTGTCCTCCCCTAAGAAGTTTTCCATAATCCCAAAATGCTGTTCACTGCATCCTGTAGTAAAGTCTGTACCATGGTAGGTAGCACACCTCTCAGAGTGAGCGGTGATGGGGTGACTTTCTGGTGCCCCTCCTGGGCAGTGGGGCTGATGTTTTCATGGGGCAGGGGCTTAGCTCTCTCATGAGGTTGTTGGGTCACCTCACCTGCCAGTGACATGCTGGGCTCCTCTGTCTGTCTGTAAGTAAATTTTTAATTGTATAACCTTACAGAAGGTTAAGCAAGTCATTGCGATAAAGTTGTGCTGAAATACAGACAGGCAAAAATCGCTCTCTCATGAAATGCTGTCATCTAGTCCTTGTTAGCTAGTAAATTAATAAATAGCTATTAGCTAACTTCTTTGCTATGAAAAATGTTTGTATTTTAAGTTGGAGCTATGCTTATTAGCAGCTACCAAAGAATGTACCAGGAGGAATACATCATTTAATCATAGTCTGTGAACTCAGACTGCCTAAAGAAGCTGTTAGGTCCTTTAAGGGAAGTCATAGATTCGCACCAAGATAGGGTAATCACTGGAGCTAAATGAAAAAATCATAGAATCTAAACCACTTTAGAATAAAATGAACTGCCCTCTGCATTGACTGAAGGAAGAAGTTAGTGATCCACGCTGAAGTTAACATACAGTCTAACCTAAAATTTAGCTGTGTGAATCCTGTCCTAAGTCCCTCCAACAGATGGAAGAACTTGCTAAAAATGTTGGCTTTTCCACTTCAGTGATGGAACAAAACCCCTAAGACTTCAGTCTTTAAGAAGCAGTGTTATCTTTTCTTAAAAAGTGAAAAAGGTAAAGCTACCTATTTCCTCTACTTCAAGCAAGGAGCGCTTGAAACAGCTTTTTTTTTTCTTTTTTTCTTTTTTTTCCAGGCTGTATATTTAACTTTTTACATATTGCCTTAAACTTGCTCTTAAGATATAGAGGGGGAAAAATTACTACTAATAAGGAAAATAGCTGGCTCTTTTTAATAACAGAAATTGATTTGTCAATGGATACGAGTTTTTTGAAGACAGAAGACATCAATTAAAAAATAAAGCATCATTACTTCTATCAAATAGGTTATTTAAATTTATTTGAATGATCAGCTTTATAGAAATCAGTTAGGTATACAATTTATTCTTTTTCCTTATACTATGCCAGCATACATATTTTACTTAATGACTTCCATAACTTGCTTATGAGCAAATGACCAAAAAACCTTAACAAAAATATATATTTTTCAACCTAATTGTTGTGGGTTTAGAATTGTTTTTCCTTGCTATAAATATGTATCACCTTCTCCTGACCAACTTATTCACAGAGATAATCTTCTGCTTCCAGATTTTTAAAGTGTCATTTTGCATGATAAATCTTCATGTAACCTTGCACTATATATTTCAACAAATACTTGCCTTTAAAATATTTGGTTTTTCACCTTCTACATGAGAGGGAACATTAATGGATGGGAGGAAAGATGGAAAGTGTATTGCAGCTTTGCAGTTATAGCATACCTGTATGTGAATTACTCCACATGCCTTCAATAAAAAAGCAACATCCTCCTTTTTCCCCACCACACCATCATCTTCTTTACTTTATGAGCAGCAATATAATAATTTTTAAAAAAGTGAAAATTAAAACTCCAAGCTATGAAACTGCTTTTGGAAAATATATTCTAAAAACAAACTGTGGCACGTATTGGTATCAGTTATAAGGTTCAGAATTTTCCAACATTTGCAAAGAGTGTCTGTTAACCTGTTGGTTCTAAATGAAAACACAAAAACAATAATGAAGAGTATTCTAAAGGCACGAACCCCAGAAAACTGAGTAAATTTAGTGAACTTTGTGTTTAATTGCTACTTATTCTATGCTTAAATGTAGGGGACTGTCTCTAGAAAAAAAACCAACATTTATTTACATTTAGATTTTAGTTAATTATATTTGCACTGCATCAGAATCCAAAATCTTCATGTAAATTTACATGATAAGCCTTCTAATATGTTGGGGTTTGTCCCTGTTTTGGGAGAGATAAGGGCACAAAGGCCAGAGACACAAAAGGCAGCCAGCCTTTTGAAAACTCACTTCTTACACCACACAACTTGGACACAACGTAGTCCTCAAAAAAATTAAGCCAGTTCTAGAACAATGCAATCCACTATTTGTGCAAGTGAGCCTAATCTTAAATCATTGCCACATTGTTGCTCAGTCTAAATTAGCTTAGTCTTTCTCTCTGTTTTGAATCAATATTTGTCCTATTTTTGGACTGATATTGACATTTTCATAGGTTTGGTACTTGCCTCCATCATGCCTATTGCATAGGAACATACGAACAATTCAGTACTGACTTTGTTTACCTTCCTTTGAGAGTCCAACAACAGTTACACATTTTGTTTGCAAATCCTATAATTTACTAAGGGCTGAAATACAATAAGCCCTGAAATAATAGCTTAATTGATCTCAGGACGAAATGAAATCTCTTTGGATTTTTCACTGAATCATCTGAGCCAATGTATCTGCTACATTTCTTGAAGACAGTAATTTGAATTGCTTTGTTATGAACTGGAACACAGAAAAAAGGAGAAGCCTTTTTTAGCCTTTTCCTAAACCACAGAAAAGCACGGAGCTGGGGCTTTTCAGTCTCCACAGTGGGGCAATCAAGAAGATGGTGAGTCGAAAGTAGAAAGAGGAGGGAATCAGCATGGAGATGGATGCTAGTGGCAGAGCAATTCTTCAGTGTGCATCCACTCTCTGACAGCACACAGAGCTTTTCTGAAGCAGCACATACTGCAGAATCTCTCCTCCATACTGCACACAAACTGTACAATTCATCCAAGCCAAACAGGACAACTTGTATTTTTTCCCATGAATAGAGTCCTTATTTAAAAATTTTTCTGGATGAATTCACCTAGTTATGGAAACCTTATTCTAGCTTAGCAAACACTTTCATAAAGTTCCTTTATAAGTCTTGGCTAAAATTATGGAAGAATGAGTTTAGATCCAGCAGCTAAAAGGACTAATTTTTACAATGAGGTCAGTAAGAAGGAGAAGATGATGACGTATGGTTTGCTGGCTGCAATCCAGTCCAAACAGCAATGTAAAGTAAATAGTTCTAATCTGGCTTTGGTCTGCTCTTCCTACCTGCACCTGCTGAAAGACTTACTGAGGTACCGTATATAAAATTATAGTGCCCAGCGTGCATTTGAACATGCACCAGCAGTCATGAGTTTGTAGAATATTGATATGTTTGTAAGAAACAAACCACTTATACTTGTCACAGGGGATAGTTAGGATTTGTTTCCGTTGTGCAGGCTACACATACATACTGTCTTAAACAATAAAAAGCTAAAAATATAGTCTTTAAATATTGTAAGACAGAACTATGCAGAACCACCCCCCCAACCCCACCCCCCCGTCACATATATTTCCCTCTTACTTGCTATTCAGGCTCCCAAATAGAGCTTTACATACCCATATTGTACTCCAAGTTCCAAAAGAGAAAACAAGAGCTTGAGGAAAGAGAGCTAATGCTCTCACTGAGTTTCACTGTGTTTCATACATCCTTAATTGCCCAGCCATATCACTCAGTTCATGGTCCTTAAGATAACTTGTGGAAGATGCTATTTTGAAGCAGTCTTTCCTGAAAAAAAACCAAATATCTTTTTTGGTATTAAAACTTCAAGCCTCATCTTTTAGGTAACTAGCAAATACAGTATTGACATTTGACCAGTTCCTTTAGTTCAGAACTTTCTTTTCCTGTTCACAGTGATGCTGACTGGCAAATCCCAGCATCTTGGCACCATGGAAGAAAAGGGATTTCAGTACAAGTAGGGCTAAAATCCCAGAACAGACAGCCATTGTCAGAGACTAAAGGTTTGCATCCTAAAAAAGAATTGGAGAGTCAGTTTCCCACTGAAATATCACTTGGAAAAATCCAATGAAGTTGTGAATACACCTTTAGGTAGGAGCTGTCATGCACTGTAATGAACACAATCCAGAAATACAGCTCTTGTAGCAGTCCCTACTGAAAGCAAGGTTTTTTTTTTTTTGCCAAGTACTTCCACTCACAGGACTTCATATTTGTATTGTTTGTACATATTGATGTAGCTTTCCCACCATAACAAAGTAGTCACACAGTTGCAGAGGTAGGGGAGAATTTAGATATTTTCCCAAGTGTACTGCATATTCTGATTTTGCAAAGCAGAATGTCAGCTCTAGGCTGGAAGATTGGGTCACCATCTCTGCCTACTCCACATGTTCTGACTGATGCCTGCCATGATAGGACTACTCATTTCACAGACCACACTGCCAGCCATTCCTTCTGGAGTGAGAAGGTATGGAAAGTAATTGAACACCATTTTAAAATATAGGGGTTTATTTTCATAAGGGGAAAAAATAAAATAAGGCAAGTAATGATTTTAAAGAAACTAAAACTTTAAAGTTTGCTTTGAAAGGATTCTTGACATTTAAGGACTGTGGTACTTCTCACTAAATTTGATGGTATGGGCTGGGAGTCAGCAGCTGCTGCTTATGCATTTCCAAGATTAACGTCTCACAAATAATAAGAAGGGCCTCAAGGGTTCACTGAAACTTTCTGCAACCAATGTGACCTGGCTATTAAAGAAATGCCAAGTGAAGATATTTGTAATGCAACACTACATATGGTACGTATCAGGTTAGGCAAGAACAATTGTCTCAAAGGATCTTTGTTGTAAAAGAGAAAAGCTCTTCAATACCTGTCAATAAATCATTCCCTGTAGGCCACAACTGTAACTTTACTATATAGTAGCATTGTGGTGCTACGTTTAACTCCACATTGCAATGGGTTAAACACTTAACAATACCTCTGTGAAAGGTCACTAGTGTTTTGGCTTCCACAGTATATCTGAGCTTTTGGCTAAATTATAGTTGAGTATTATGAAGCAGAGATCACAGATGCACTACCAGCTTGCCCTTAGTTATAAAGTCACTATAAGAAAGTACTCCTCATAACATCAGTCTCTAGCTATGGACAATCTTATGTTGAATGCAATTTAATAAAGATACTGCCATGAAGTACCAATGTTTTTAAAGACTACTGCGTTCATCAAGGGAGCTGTCCTTTGTTTCTCTAAACACCAGTTTTGTCCTTATAAGTATAAATTGCAGATGCGCCTAAGGACATCAGTTGTTGCTACAAGAATGGCAATTTTGTGCATTACTTAGTACCATGGCACCTGGTCCAAACCAATACTCTTAACGATGGGTTTTTTTAACATTGTTTTTCCCCAAAAAATTTTTCCCCAGGATTTTTTACGACTTACTTCGAATACCTCAATGAAGCAGGGAGCTGTAAAAATAGCAATACTAACATTTTTTTTTTTCTGTCGAAGTTTTGCTGGGATTTGTAGATGTTAAACAGTTGGAACTGCTGCTTTGATTGTTCTGACCATTGGCACTGCAATGCTTCACTGCCAGTCCCCTCAAACAAACACTACATGTACAGAAGTGGTACACAGACACGTGCAGTGAATGTGATAAATCCACAATGCATTGACCAGCATGGGCGTGAAAAGTTCAGAAACACAGCTGGTTACTGTATGCACTTGTTCAACACTTTGCTTGGCACTTGCATCTCCTAAAATATTTATTTACATGATTTAGCACAAGAAATCTGAACTCTTACTGTGTTAAAACCATTTTATGTTCAGTTCTTACAGTTGAAACTTCATAAGGTTTCATTTGAGGAGGATGAGTGCAGTTCCAGACAGATATACAGGTGCCAAATCAAGTCAGCATGCTTGAATAGGAGTTCTTTCATAGGGTGTATAAAGGACCATTCAGAGTGGAAAAAAATCATGAAATTCTACCTAGAAAGAAATCAAAGCTCTGCCTGTCATTGAAAGGATAACAGAGGGACAGTGACAAATCAGCTCTGTAACCACAACAGCCAGCAGATTGTTACTTAAACATCCAAAAATACGTAATTCCAGGCACCTATAAAAAAAGACACAAAACAGCAGCAGAAATATGGAGCAAGTGAATTGCCAAATTATTTTGAAACCTTAAGCAGTCCCAGGGTCTTGCACAGTATTTAGAACATTATTATGAAAAGCACTTGCATTAACTTTAGCTTAAATTTGGGATCAGTTCAGAAAAAGAAACAAATTACCAAATGAGGCATATCTAGGTAATAAAAGTTAGCTTCTGTAGGTCACTTTTATGTCACCTGAACAGCTTTTCAGGATTCACAAAATGCTTGGTCACAACACTTTCAATGTTGCGAAATAAATCCCAAGATTGGGACTAATGCAATACAAAGGTAAGGATGAAACTGGTTACACAGTGTTTACTCTTTAAGTCAGACTGATCATCACAATGAGTTATGAACCATACACCATTGATTCTGACAAATAAGACATGAAACCAGCAGCACAATTCCTACTATACAAGGTAGAACAACTCCCTTTAGGTATTTAAACTTCTAAGTCAGTCAGTTAGAAGTTGCGTGATTGACAAATTCAGAAGCTACTATGGACCTGCAGCCATGCAGCACTAGGAATGTAAGTCTCCCTTCTCTGTGAGGGAAGCTATATTAAATTCTAATTCATACAAACAAATACCCTATCAGCATCCAGGGATAAAATTCACCACTAAAGGTGATATGGCTCTTGAAAGATAATTTTTGATCCACGATGCTGTCAATCTCTGAATACAAGGAACTCCAAAAGCAGAAGTCACAGCCCTGAATCTCATCACTTCAACAGAAAAGAATAAAAGACACCCTGCCAGACATCCCACTGAGTAAAGGCTGATAAACTTTGAGCGGTCTGGTAAACTTTTATGATATCTTACAATGGTTTTTAGGTTACAAGCTTCTTTCATTTGCAGATTAGGCTGAAAAAAATTACCGGGAAGAACAAGTGTTTGAGGCCTTGTCACGGTTAAACTTCAGCTGGCAACTAAGAACCACTTAGTTGTGGTACTTGGGTACCAATTAGGTACTTGGGTACCACTTAGGTACTTGGGTATCACTTAGGCAGCAGCTCGCTCACCTGCCCCCACCCTCCGTGGGATGGAGAGAAGGATGGGGAAAATCAGAAAACATCTGGGTTGAGATAAGAACAATTTAATAACTGAAGTAAAATATAAAATAACAATAATAATAATCACCAAAACCAACTGTAATGAAAAGGAGGGAGTAGGAGAGAAGGATAAAGCCCAAAGGGGAAAAACCCCAACACAAACAAGTGATGCCCAATACAGTTGGTCACCACCCACTGACACGTGCCCAGCCAGTCCCCGAGCAGCGATCAGCAGGCCCTGGCCAGCTCCCCCAGGTTATATACTGAGCATGACATTCTATGGTATGCAATACCCCTTTCACTAGTTCGGATCAGCTGTCCTGGCTCCGCTCCCTCCTGGCTTCTTGTGCACCTGCTCCCTGGCAGAGCACAGGAAACCTTTACCAATGATTTGGAAAAGGGGATCGAGTGCACCCTCAGTAAGTTTGCAGATGACACCAAGTTGAGTGGGAGTGTTGACCTGCCTGAGGGTGGGAAGGCTCTGCAGAGGGGTCTGAACCAGCTGGATTGATGGGCTGAGGCCAATGGTACAAGGTTCAACAAGAACTGCCAGGTCTTGCACTTGGGTCACAACAACCCCACGCAGAGCTACAGGCTTGGGCAAGAGCGGTTGGAGAAGTGCCTGGTGGAAAAGGACCTGGGGGTGCTGGTTGACAGCCCGCTGAACATGGGCCAGCAGCGTGCCCAGAAAGGCCAACAGCATCCCGGCCTGTACCCAAAACCGTGTGGCCGGCAGGACTAGGGGAGTGATTGTCCCCCTGTCCTCGGCCCTGTTGCAGCCACACCTTGTATACTGTGCTCAGTTTTGGGCCCCTCACTTCCAGGAAGACATGGAGGTGTTGGAGCATGCCCAGAGAAGGGCAACGAAGCTGGTGAAATGTCTGCAGGACAAGTCTTAGGAGAAGCGGCTGAGGGAATGGGCAACGATTAGCCTGGAGGAAAAGGAGGCTCAGGGGAGACCTTTGCGCTCTCCACACCTACCTAAAAGGAAGGTTGTAGACAGATGGAAGCACATGTCTTCTCCCAGGTAACAAGTGATAGAACAGGTGGAAACGGCCTCCAGCTGTGCCAGGGAAGGTTTAGATTGGATATTAGGAACAATTTCTTCATTGCCAACGGTACTCAAGAACTAGAACAGGCTGCCCAGGTGGTGGAATCACCATCCCTGAAAGTGTTCAAAAAGTGGCAGTCCTGGCGTAGTGGTTTGACTTGATGATTGTTACCAGTCTTTTCCAACTTAAATGATCCGATGATTCTCTTTGTCATAAATAGCAACACAGGAAAAACAGTAAATGGTTCAAGGCACGGGTTGCAGAGATTGGTATCGCTCTTCATCTGGAACATGCATACAATGACATTGGTAAGCTGAAGTGCTGAACACAAGGAAAAAAGAGAGTTGTTGTGAACTTCTCCTTTCTCAGAATATCCATACTTTCCCATGCCCAAGCAGAATGTAGAGGCTTATGCAGAATGTTCTATGCTGTCACAGAAGGAGGTGAATTTAGAGTCTAGATTGAAACCCAGATTTTAAAACTTCCCCTTTTTTTTGGTGGAATTTAAGCAGTTGGAGAAAACAGAGCAAGGGCTTGAAAGGAGGATTCTTTCTCAAGGTCCTTGTAGAAGCCAAACCCCCTCGGAATCGATTGCAACCTGGCTGGTGTTGATTGCTCTGCCAAGGTGTGTAAAAGTCACTTTCCACCAACATAAAAAATAAACAACAAACCAAACTGTTTAAATTACCCTCTGTTTCAAATGAACATGCAGATCAGTCAAGACACATGAGGACTGTGTCTGTCATCTGTGAAAATGTTTACCCTCTATTCTGAAATGTCAACATCTGGTCCAAAGATCATCAACTGCGATAACCTCTGAAAGCCTTCCATTTGCTCCACTTAAACTGTCACCTTAGCTACTAAATTCTTCTTGCTGTTGTCTTTGCAAGGAAAGACACAAGACCTGCATCCTGGATCTCTAAATCCTTGTCTGGTCATATTTGAGGAAAAACGAAACTCACGACACTAACAGACTTTCTGTTTTCATCTCAGCTCAGCATCAAGGTACCCATTTGAAGAGTTATTGTGCATTCTTAGCCTCGAACAAAACCACCCTAAGAGGATGCCAAAGTGGCAGTGTGTTCAGAAAATTTGGCCAGTTCATATTCTCAACAGCTTCACAGCTATAAACCACAAACCCAGTACGGCCCTGAAGCGCCTCAGGCAATTTGTGTACATTCATTACAGCTTATTTCACGTGTTCAGGTGGAACAAACAAACAAAAAAGTACCTGTCCTAGCACTTCTTGTGTAAGCTGCAGGATAAAGCAGATTTCCTCTAGAGGATCAGCAGGTGTTTAGCAAATTTTAAGTCTTAGGTCTTTTTATGTAATAATTGACATTGACTACAGCACAGTAAATTACTTCTTTGCTGTTGCTTCTTACCATCATTTAAGTGCTCACCTACCACAGATAAAAAAAAATAGAAAGTGCTGAGAATTAAGGTTCCCAGCCAAAATCGTTAATGAAACTGACATTAATAGGCAGCTGAAAGGTCCCTTCAGCCTCACCGCTGCTTTCCTGTCATAGGAGTTTTCTTTTCACAGCCTAAGAAGACTTAAAAACTTGGTTTGCTCTGTTGGAAACCAAACCACATTTAGAAAGTCAGGATATTATAAGATACTGAAGATCATTTTGTTCAAGTGGTCGTGATGGACTACCTCTGACCTAGGCAAGTGAGGGCAAGCAAGCTGATACACGTATGTTTTATCTACCAGATGTCAGTACCTGTGGAGTCCGTGCATTTCTCTGCTGGGCTTTGGCCATAAGTTCCCATCTCACTTCCCTGACTGCCATCATCCAGGCTTTTCTCCCAAACGGTAAGATCTACGTTGTCACAGGATAGATATATATTTTTTAAAAAAGTGTGAAATCCCAAATTATGAATGCCTGAGACACTGAAAATCATTCAGGCGGAGAAGCACAGTACAGAAATTAGTTAGCTACACCACCAACTTATGCATAATACAGCACCTTTGGAGTGGGTGGTGAATTGTGCATGTACGCTCTCTAGAAGGTCTTTGGTGTGGTGAGGAATAAGCCTTTTTCTGCTGAGAGCAGTGTGAACAGGCTGGCTGATCTTCCTTCCCGAAGAACCAGCCCTGGAGAGGAATGACACCTCGGAGTGTTTCATGTTTTCACTTTGTCAGAAGTTTGGTCTAGCAGTTTGCGCAGCATTTGTAGGGGGACCGTAGAAATTTCAAACGGAAGACTAGAACAATTCATCAAAACTTTTGTTTAGCTCTTGAGAGGATTTTCAGAATGAGGAAAACATGGCAATCGAGGTAGTTTTGTTGGCCAAGTACCTTTGAAATCATACTGCAGAGGAGTCCAGGGAGTTATTAACATGGCTTTAAAAGTGTCATCCAAACTGAGGCTGAAGTCATCAGCCACGCTTTTCCCTTCTCTTCCTGCCTTAAGCAGCAGCACTTAAGACAGACTGCCGATGTCGTTCTGTTGCACGAACAACACCATGACTCCTTTCCTTTGTGTGAATTACAACGAGGATACCTTTCATTAGCCTTGTGTAAGTGCTCAAAACCTTTCAAAAGTCAAAGCCTCTAGAAATGACACTTCTTCCTCGGTGACATAAGAAGGGGGATCAGCATACCTGTTTAAAACTCTACTGCACAAGTCACCTCTGATACCCAACTAATTATAATCTGCTTTCAAGGCACCATGCTTCATGTGTGGCAAGTGGCTGACAAGCACAATCTTGCAAAATCCTTGAAGCCTAAAGCTGTAATAAAATAGGATAATTTCAAAAGAAATCAGCCTCTTATTGACAGCTCTCAAATGCAGCATAGTAATAATCAGCATGTTGTTAAAGCTTTCAGTCATTTACTTCTCTAACCTTCAAATGAGTTTTTAATGCTATATTTTTAACAGCAATTAAAAAAAAAAAAAAAAAGGAACAGTGGAATATGTGATTTCTAGACCAAATTCTTAGTTGCTATAGAAATAGTTCAGGGCTTTAGTTCTAAAAATACTGTTGAATAGTTCTTTGTCAGTGGGGCACAGACATTGCCCATGTCTATGAGGTTTATCTATTTGTTTAACCGCCTGCCTTTCCAACTTGATTTTGTTCCGGCTCCCTCTGCAATGCTGAAGCTGATTCGATGGTACTACTTCCGAGTTAAAACCAGAGGATATGGAGTGGAAAGACATATTGAGAAAGGAATTAAAAGAGATGAAAAGCTCTGCTGTTACTGGATATTAGCGATTATCACAATAAATATTGTTGCTCCACTCTAAGCTTTCCCTGAATGTTGTTCTTGCTGCTAGGAGTAGTGTTTTATAGGGGCCCAAAGCGCAGTAGGAGCTTTGCAGAGCTACTTCGAGGTTTTAGAGCTAGGGACTGTGGAATCCTGTCTGATTTCAAGAAATAACACACAAAGGAGTGATGGTCGACACAAATCTGAGAGAGCTCAGGAAGGCTGGAGAGGGTGGAGGCGGGGAAGCCAGCAGAACTGGAGGCAAGACTTTTCCTTGGAGGTAAAGACAGGGCTGATAGACCTGCCTTGCAGTTCATTTCCTTGGTGCCCATTGTTTGTGAACTTGTATTGCTTTTTCTTGTTTCTGCCGGACGGTCTTTTTAAATTCTATTTTCACTTCCAATGGCACCTACCATTTTCACAGCAATAGGTCCTCTCAAACCGTGCTCTTCATTCCGATTTTCAAATGACACCAAAACCAGAGAAAGCTTCGCAGTCACTGCACATTGCTCTTTCACCCACCCCACCCGCTCTCACGTAAGGGCCTAATTTAAGAAGTGCCAGTTTGTTACCTCATCTTCCTGTGAGTTAGAAAGCTCAAATACCTGTAATTATCTAACTACTTTATAACCCCTTATTCATTTCCAGGATTATGTCAGCTTGTTAATAAGAAGTTTAGACTCTCAGAGGGCTGAAGCAATCGGTGCAAAAACGATCTCTCTGCCGATCTCACCTGACAGGTCATTTGTCACTGAAGAACTCCGCTATGGAGGGAAACCGAGCTCAGGAGAGGCTTTGTCTTTTCTTCTCTCTGCACTTTTGGAGAGCAACAATAAGATGAGCAAGATTCTCTGTGAAAGAATCTAATTTTAAGTGACTGTTTCTACAAGGAGGTAAAATAAAATCCTATGGTCTCCTAGCTAAACGATGTTGTAGGATAGCTCTCCAGTCTAACTAATATGATGGTTTTTGAAACGAGTTGAGAACCTATCAATATTTCTAGGTATGCAACTGGAAATTATTTTCTTGTAAATGCTCCCTGATCATATTTTAATGCTTTTTAAAAAATCTCCTCCCTCTGCTGCCAAACGTATGTGCCATTTTATAGCTTCCTGTTCTCATGAGACTGGTACTGACACGAGTGACTTCTGAAAAACAGTCTTCTGACTCCGGCATGATGCAGGATCCCTTACCCTAGTGAATGTTGTGAGTAGCACTCGACATTCCAGTTGGACCACATGACGGGTTTTGACCGCTTATGAAGACATGAGGTACTTACATTGCAAAGTTACTTTTTAGTTTTCCTGGAACCTGGGGCAACCAGCCATTAACTGGCAATATTTCATTTCCAAGTCATTTTCCAAATTGATGAACACGAATACACGTAATGTTTCTTTATTTGGGACTCAAGAGAGGGTTTCTGTGTTCTGTCCTCATACTGAGTGGTCCAGATCTTGTACTTTCATTTCTTTTAGCCTGGTTTCATTAAAAAAGGAAAAAAAAAAAAAAAATCATTGAAAAAAGCAATGTTTAGAACACTTTTAAAGCAATTTAATTACTGCTGAACAAAACCCACCATCTAGCATAAGATGATCCCATATTTTTATTATACACACAGGATACAGCAGTCTGGATTTTGTATGCTGTTACTCAGCATCAGCAACAATAATTTCTCTAATTCCAGCCAGGCACCTTGGTTTCACATTGTTCTACCAATAAAGGCATGTCTGCTATTTTGTCCTGAAATACCACTAAAAAACCCCCAAACCTCCTTCCTAATGCTTCAAATGTTGCCAAATTTGTTGTGAGAGGTACTTTTACAGTTTTTTTCCCCCGGGAATCATCCTCTTTAGTTGCCCCTGTCAGATCACGTTTTTCCCAATGCAATTTAACTTTCTCCTCAAAGTGAGGAGCGGATTTATCCAAGGCATCTATGTGTGGGCTCACGGCCAAAGCCTAAGTCAGGCTAATCCACAGGAACAACAGTACCTGAACTCCCTGCTTCTCAGTGCTCACAGAGGAAAAACTGCAAAATGGGAGCCCACAGAGTATTTTAAGAGCAGAATTCTAGTTTCTAGCAATCTCTGCTTCAGCACTCCTTGAGCTGGGAGGTGTAGTGATGTTCAATCAGTTTAATACCTCTCTGTTTCTCTACCATTCACTTACCTAACCGATGATTAGCCTTCCTATAATCCGAGATCCTCAGCATCTTGTAGCAGTGAATTTCACATAGTGACCATAGACTTCCTGAAGAAGAACCTTCATCATTCTTCTCTCCTTCAGGACTTTGTAGACCTGTCATAGTCTTCCCCAGCTGCCCCTTTTTCAGGCTAGGAAGTCGTCGTCTATTTAACTTCCCTTTATATGGACATTTTCCCACAACTCCAATAATTCCAGTTGCTCTCCTTTGTACCTTTTCATTTCTAAAGTATCCTTTTGACATCAAATCATCATATCTGCATGCATGCAGGATTCAAGACGCAGGTGCAACCGGGATGCATATGGTAGTACAATTGTCTTGCTCTCTGGTCTTTTTCTGTTAGTTCTTACCATTTCATTTGCCTTCGATTACTATAAAGAAATGACTAGATAGTTTCAGATCTCTCTAGATCCAGAGTATTTTTTATTTTTATTTTTGCTTAGAGTGGTAACAAGCCAGCTTAGAAGCAACTGTTACATTTTGTTGGCTGGAAATGCTTCTTTGAATGGGAAGCTAATTAAAAAAAAAAAAAAAAGGCAAAAAAAAAAAAAAAGCTGAATGCAATGGAAGCACCTACAAACCTCACAATATCTTCAGCAAATCGCCTTAGACACTTTCCCCCCATTTTCCAACGTATTCGAATCCACATGTGTGACTAGGTTTATATCACTAACTACCTGAAAACACAATTGTTCAACACTTAGCCACTTGCGCATGTATGGACTCACATGAATGATTCCCTGGCACTGCAACCTATATTGATCAGAAATAGGATTGATGAAAAACATGGATGACGCAAGTGTGTGTTGTTTGCATGTCACGTAAACTAGTTGAGGTAATTTGTCAAATATTCTAGAAAACAAGTTCAGAAAACCAGATCTGCCTTTTTAAGAATACCTAGTATTTTAACACATCTCCTTATACCAAGGAATCTCCTTCTATTACAGAATTAAAAAGGGAATGTCCCCTTAAAACAAAGATCATGCATAATGTCGAAGATGTATGTCATGCAGGGAAAAAAAAGCAGGATTCCAAAGGTATGTGCAATACCTTTTAGGAGCACTTACTTTCCCCTCAATGGGCAATTATGTAGTGTGCCATATTGCAAGTTAGTAGAAAAGACAGATATCCCAGTAAATATGTGTGTGTGTGTATAATAAATGTGCGTGTCTATAGCTCTCTCTTTCAAAGGAGCTGTTTTTCATTGCCAAGGTTAGGTCACTACATGTTGCTAAATCATCCTACTGGCACTATAGAGCTGTAAACTTGCACCTTCCACTTCATGGTGCTCTGCTTTCACAGACCTTGTAGCAACCTTCTCAGTTTGCAGGACCGGGAAAAAACCCATGTACAGGAGACCAAGTGGTGCTGTCTTGGAGAGAGAGTATTGATTCAGTAAGGCTTGCAAGTGGCTGGTGGTGTCAGCTGTGAAACCGGGGCAGGCAATCCTGCTTTGATTTTGTTACAGCTAAAATTGAAGAAGAAGAAAGAAATGGGAAAATCCTGTAGGTAACTCCCCCATGTTGTCTTAGTACTTGGCTGTGATGTTTCAGTAAGCAGGCAGCACTAAGAGGAAGGTAAACACAATGAAAATTAAACAGCACCTTTGAGTAACAGCACCAGTTCTGACCCAGAACTTCTTGTTGAAGTGGCAGTCCAGGATTAACTTCTTCCTTGAGTAATGAATAACACTTTTGAACATCTGAGTACCTCCTCAAGCTAACTTTCTCCTTCTTACGTGCAAAATTCTTCAGAAATATTGAGGAAGTCTTCATTGGCAATCCCCAAATTTGCTACCTCTTTCTGTTATTGAAGGAAACATCGTAGGCAGGTGCTTGAATTCCATTTACAAGACAAGCAGATTTAGGATTTGGGAATATACACTGCATATGCCTGAAGATATGCCTTAGAGAGATGCAGAACTCAAGTCCTTGAGGTGGTCTTACAGTTCAGCAGAAAGAATAGATTCTTGACTTCTGTGAAGTCCCCTGCTCTCTTTAAAGTTAATGATAAGAACTGCAGCAATTCATATCATTTGATAGTCTGATCTCATGAAATTAAACAATTCTGTCACACCTCTCAGAACAGAACTCTGGGGTGAAATGCAGTCAGCAAATTGTTTTGCAGTTGCAACTTTTCCCAGGAGGGAGAGCTTAACAGGAGTCGTAATCTGGGGTCCAGACAGAAAGTTTACCATGAGCAGCTCAGCTGCTTGCCTGTGTGCATCCAGTTATTTACACACCTTTTGCGCCACTCTAGAGCCTCGCTGCTTACCCCATTGGTTTACCCGTAATCTACACTCTTCTTTACTATATGTGTGACTTGAGACTATATTTCTCAAGACATTCTATCAGCAGAGTCTTTAACAAAACCGGTTAATGCTAAATCCACCATAGAGCGCTTCTGAATTCATATTAAAACCCAAACTGAAAATCAGAATGTGGCTCTTGTTTGAAAGCTGATGAAACATTAAATTAACGTGGTGCAGGATTCCTTTATTACTATCACTTACACATCAGTCTTAGATTAAATGTCAGCCAAAACAATTTTTCCTCTGTGGTGTAATGATTTCCCTTAACTTAGGATTTGGGGATGAATAGCCCACGGAACAAGGAACCACTCCTTAAAATACACATTTTCGCAGCACCTCGCCCCAGTATTTCTTGCTCTTGAGCACAGGAAATTCAGCAAGGATAAACCGAACTTTTGGTTACTTCCCAAACAAAGGCAGCACTTGAGCCGTCTGAAATTTTTCCCTATGAAGACAGGTACAGTAAACTACAGAATTTTAATTCAAGGGTTATAAGATCTAACTAGGTCTTATAAATCCCTAGCTATGTCTTACGGCTTGCCGTATGCAAGATATAGGATGAGTATATACGAGAATGTAGTGTATTCCTTTAAAAACTAGAACTTGTATGTAATAAATACAGCTATAGCTGAAGGGGATTGGTGACACCAATTTACTTGTTGGCTGTGGAAAACAAGTAGCGTATGGAATGTTTTTACTAATTGCTTTGCACGCAGCAGCTCAATCAGCTCAAATCAGTGAATACTCTGTAGGCTAATCAGATGATTTTTTTCTGTATAGTAACAAGATAATTCACACCATGTGCTGTCAGCACAGCATATAGTTCTTCATAATGTTGCCATACAAAGTTATATACTTCCATGTCTTGTCTACGCTGTTCTTAGCACCCGTGTCATCCTACAGACTCTGTAATGGCTAAAAAGTACTTTTTCTTTCTTTCCCAGTTCTGAAGCTTGGAGCTGGTGCATCAATAACTGAAAGAATGTAGAGCAAAAAAGCAAAGCACTGGTTCTTCGTGTGATTTAAGTATTCCCTCGTCTACCTGAAATTACCATGAAAGTACTATCTTACTAGTGCTCCTTATGGTACCAGCTTTCCCCCCGGTACTTCTACCTAATTATATACAGCATAACTAGTGTGAAGATTTTGGAGGTTCTGTGATGAATTTGTGCTGCTGCCCTAGGAATGGAAAAGTGCCTCTTCTTCGGGAAAGAGACCGCATTCAGCTGTTGCACTGGGGCTGCCTGTTTCTGGATGTTCTAAGTCAGTACGGAAGAGCTAAACAGAGAATTCTACGGCATGGAGATAAGACTTTGTCTTTTCAGCCACACATTGGTATTCAGAGGTTTTCTCCACCATTAGATATTCTCTTTTGCAAGCCAGAGTTATTTTATTTGTGTCTGGCCCATGGGTCTAAGGATCTACGGTCAGACATGTTTTCGTTGCGGTTGCCAGCAACCCCAAGCAGCTGTGACTGGTATGCTTTAGCCTGGGGTCTGGGTTTCCTCTGCTGCTGGGGAATGAAGAAGTTACTCATTCTGGATCCAGATCACTTCTCTCCGTCCGCTCACTACGGCAGTCTCCACCGGTGACTCAGATGTTCTTAGCTTCTCAAATACTTGTACTAAATATGGCCGTTTAAGACATAGCGCTGTGGCTTAGTCCAGTGCATTTTCTTGCTTTTCCACTCCTTGCTACAAAATCCGGAAAACATGCTGAGAATTCTTAGCAAACAGCTAGCGTGGGTTGTCCCTGCATTCCTCAAGTTTTGATAACCCCGTTCATTGCTTCCAATCAAAGTGCCTGAGGAGCATCGGTTCCCACAGATGAGAAATTATACAATACCTGCTTTCCCATGACCCTATGAAGAATTAATGCATGTTATTAAGATTCAATTGTTTTTTCTCTTTGGCGTCAATGGCACCTCACCTTTCACTTTACTGAGACCATACTTCTGTCCCACAATGTCAAACCAAGCAGTTACACGTGAGGAGGCTCTGGCAGCTTCTCACGAGTGTGGTCAGCTGCCCTTGAGCCGGAGCGCCTGCAGCATCCGTTGCAGGATCCCCCTGGTTAGGGAGGGTCAGGCACCTTTTGGTCAGTGCCTGGGAGAAGGCTACGTAAGAGCCAGGCCTAGAGCACAGCTGGCAGGTACAGCAGCTGCTGTGGGAAGGCACGAAGGAGGAGGCCTCGGCTGGGTCTGTGCCAGTGCAGACAGCACCAGGTACAGTGGTTACATGCCACAGGGCACTTTCCCCAGCAAGTGCTGCAGCAGCTGTCCCTGCCAGGGCAGAGGCTTTGACGCAGGCAGAGCTTCAGATGGCAGAAGTGTCCTCCCAAGCCCCAGGCTGTAGGGAGTGCCTGGGGCCTCTGTCTTACACACCAGGACAGGTGCCCCTCTGTCCTGCAGGAGGTGTGCCATCTTGGGGGAGCTGTGCCTCCAAGTGGAGGAGCTATGGAAGGAGGTGAGCAGTCTGCACAGCATCAGAGAAGATGACCAGGAGATAGACAAGGATCTTCTCTGAGGTGCAACAGCTTGAAAAGCCCTGGACGCCAACCGCTATCGAGGTGTGGCAGTGTCAGATTCTAGTGTAAGTGCAGCCTCTGAAGAAGGCAAAGGGTGGAAGCTGGTGGCTTCAGGCATGAAGACAAAGGCTCTGCCCTGCCTAAGGGCTTACAACTACAAAATAGGCTCGCTGCCCTCAGAGTTGGAAGATCCAGATATGCCTTCAGGCAAAGGATCTGGACTACCCGACGGTAGACCGTGCAGATGAGGTCCTACGCAGACAGATGAGAGTAGCCTCACATTCAGAGAACCCGATCCTCGTGGGGAACTTCAACTGCCGTGACGTTTACCGGAAAGGAAAACCAAGCAGGACATAAACAAAACAGGACGACTGATTGCCCATGGAGGGCACCAGTGACAGTTTCCTGACCTAGCTGATAGAGAAGCCAACAGGGAGAGCAGCACTGCTGTATTAAATACTCGGCAAGAAGGATGGTCTCACTGGGGAATGTGAAGGCTAGAGGGAACCTTGGTTGCAGTGGCCATGAGATGGTGCAGTTCAGGAGAGGAGGGAGGCAAAACCACGTCACAGCCCTCGACTGCAGGAGAACAGACTTTGGCTTCTTCAAAGGTGTGCTTCAGGGAGTTCCATGGGATGAAACCATGGAAGGAAGAGGGGCCCAGGAAAGCTAGTGAATACCCATGGATCATCCCAACGAACGGGTAGTCAGTCAAAAATGTCAGGCCTGTGTGGATGAAGAAGCAGCTCCTGGCTGAACTCAGTCCCAACAAGGAAGCATTCAGAAGGTGGAAGTGGGGTCAGGTAAGCTGGGAGAAATACAGTGACAGTGTCTGAGCATGCAGGGATGAGGTTAGGGAAGCCAAAGCCCAGCTGGAATTGGAGCTGGTGGGGGACATATAAGGCAACAAGAAGGGCTTCTATAAATACCTAGGTGACAAAAGGAAGGCTAGGGAAACTATGGGCCCACCTGCTCAACAGGGCAGGAGAGCTGGTGACACGGGACACGGAAAAGGCTGAGGCACCAAATGCAAGCCTGGCCTTCCTGAATCCCAGGTCTCAGAGAGCAGGGGGAAAGCCTGGAACAACAAAGGTTTACCTTGGTGGAAGAGGATCGGATCAGGGAATGCTTGAGCAAACTGGGCAGGCGTAAGTGCATGGACCCTGCTGAGATGAACCCACAGGTGCTGAGGGAGCTGGCTCATATCATTGCAAGGCCTCTCCTGATGACGTTTGAATGACTACGGTGATGAAAGAAGTGCCTGAGGACTGGAGGAAACCAAGTGCCACTCTTCAAGAATGGAAAGAAAGAGGACCCAGCAAAGTACAGGTAGGTCAATCTCATCTTGATCCCTAGAGAGGTGATGGAGCAGCTCATCCTGGGAACCGTTTCCTGGTACATGAAGGAAGAGAAGGTGGTCAGGAGTAGTCAGGATGGGTTCACCAAGGGGGAGTCTTGCTTGACCAACCTTGTAACCTTCTATGATGAAATGACTGGCTTGGTAGAGGAGGGACGGGCAGTGGATGTTGTCTCGCCTGACTTCACTGAAGGTTTGGAAACTGTCTCGCCATAGACAGGCGACATGCCCACGGAGAAGCTGATGAAGTATGGGCTGGATGAGCAGACAGTGAGGGAGGCTGAAAACTGGCAGATGATCACTTGCACTAAGTCTGTCTGGAAGTCAGTAACTAGCAGCGTACCCCAGGGCTCGCTACTGGGTCCATCCTTTGTTAATGATCTGGATGATGGGGTAGGGTGTACCTGCAGTGAGTCTGCTGATGATACAAAACTGGGAGGAGCAGGTGGAACACCAGAAAGCCAGGCTGCCACCGTGTTGGGCCTTACAGGCTGGAGAAATGGCCTGACAGGAACCTCATGAAGTTTCACAACAAGTGCAAAGTCCTGCCTCTGGGAAGGAACAACCTCATGCACCAGTTTATGCTGTGGGCCAATAGGCTGCACATCAGCTTTGCAGAAAAGGCCTGGGGGTTCTGGTGGCCGCCAAATGGAACGTAGGCCGGCACTGTGCTCTGGTGACAAAGAAACCTGACGGTGTCCTGGGCTGCATGAGGAGAAGCGTTGCCAGCAGGCGGAGGAAGGTGGTTTATTTGGCACTGGCGAGGCCCCATGGGGAGTACAGTGCCCAGTTCTGGGTGGCCCACTACAAGAGAGAGATGGAGCTACTGGAGAGAGTCTGGCAAAAGACTACTAAGGCGATAAAGGGTGTGGAGCATGTCTCTGTCTTATGAGGAAAGGCTAAGAGAGCTGGGACTGTTCAGCCCGTAGAAGAGAAGGCTCAAGGGAATCTTATTACTGATGTCTTTATATGCCTGGGGGGAGGGTGCAAAGAAGATGGAGCCAGGCTCTTTCCATGACAGGGAAAGAGGCGATGGGCACAACCTGAAACACAAGAGGTTCCGTATGACCATTGGGAAACACTCTTTTACTGGGAGGGTGGCTGAGCACTGGCACAGGCTGCCCAGAGAGGTTGGTGGAGTTTCCATCCTTGGAGATCTTCAAAAGCTTGTGGACATGGTCCTGGGCAACGCACTCTAGGTCCATCTGTTCCAAGCCCCCTGCTCAGCTCAAGCAGGTTGGAGGAGACGAGCTCCAAAGGTCCCCTCTAACCTTAGCCCTTCTGGGATTCTGCACACATGTGAGTTAGAGAAATGGTGTTCTGTGGGTGCTAAGACAAAAATGATAGGCAGGAATATGTTGGCTTCTGCTGAAATTACATAATTTTGGTGTAGGTCAAAGGCTCCCTAGCGGGGTGGGCGGGTATCCACTGGTATTTTTTCTAAGTAGCACTTCTGTGTATTACTGATCTCCAGAGCAACTGTGTTCTTGCATAGTAGCCCCCTGCGTGGGTTTTGCTGGGTGTCCTCAGGCTCAGGGGTGGTTGTGTGGCAATATGGGCTGATCACAAAATGGGCGTGTGGGAGACAGTTCCAAAACCTGTTGTAAGGTAAAGCAAATTTTTTTTCCTACATATTACAACTAAAATTTCTCATCTTGCTATCTTGAAAATGAGCAGGCTATACTACTCTTGCTTTGTAAAATACTTTAATAAGGCACATTTTAACAGACAAGCGCAAATCTACTGCAAAATTTTCAGCTGAGTTCCCTTCAGCCAAGGAATGTTAGAGGTGCCTTGGGGAACAAAGGTCTATGTTCGTTTTCTTTTACCAGGGTTTGTAGCTTGGCTGCACAGTTGCAGCTCCAGCTGGAGTAGCTGGATCTCCAGCTACTGCGGCAATAGCCACATTGTGCATCAAGTTCTGGGCTAGTTTGAATGGTTATCCAAGGCTTCCTGCTCTTCAGAATATGAATATAGACATGTTTCTTTGATAACAAATTATTGTACTGTTGAGTTTAAGGAAGTGATTGAGTGGGTAATCAATCAAATTGTGATAACTTACTCTCTTGCATGACGATTGTATATTGCAGTCTCTCTGATATGTTGGCTGCTCATAACAAGGTTTCCCCTTCCTTCTATTGTTGAATTGGGCATTTCCTTTACTATCTTTTCATAAGAGGATCAGAAAAACAGAAATTATGGAGAATCCAATTACTTTTTTAAGGAAGTGAACTGAATTTTGGCAATCATAAATGTACTTTTTTTATTCTAGATGTAGCTTTAAGATGACAACCAGCACTGCTGTGGAACAGAAACACGGGAATTCTCCACTTCACTATAAATTTGTTACTCAACATAGTAAAATGTCTTTTGATCATTACTTAAATTCATAATTTCCAGAAGTTATAGGTATTAGTTTAGGAATAATCTTTCACATTTGTTATTATCCTTCACACTTCAACAATGCAGATATCCATCTTCTATGCTATTACAAATCTCTTTTCTGAGAATGCTTTTAACCATTTTTAGACATATCTTATATTTAATTTTAAATAGATCATAATTTTCAAAGATGATGAATTATTTTAAATGCTCTATTTCTTACATATTAAGTGGGCTTCACAGCCATGTTTAGATCAATAACACTTTTTAGGGTGTCTGATTTTTGATGTCCAAGATTTTGGGGCATCCCGGAGCATAGCTCACTACTGAAAATTGTTTTGTGCAAGGGTTTTACTGGTGTTTCATTGTATTTAGTGGTACTTTGGTTACGTAAAATCATTTATGTGTTTATCATCAAAAACATGGGTTTTTTTCATTCCTTTAGAACACTGCATAAAATTCCTGCCATTACTAACAGCAGTTGAAAGTCTTTTATTACCCTCCTTTTGTCTTATCAGGGAGTATTAAAGTGACTACCTAGTATTCTTTCTGCTGTGGTTCTTGTAAGTTCTGCAAGTAAGTAAGGGTTTATGACCTTCTTTAGGCAACTGCTCCTTTTTGAGGTTAATAGAATCCGTTTTGAATTACTCATGAAAGCACTGCATATGTTTTGGGTTTTCTGTATAGTCTCATGGCAAAGCAGGGCACTTGGAAGGAATGATTCCTTCTTTCCTTTCATAATAAATAAATGTTAAGGAAAAATAAACAGGTACTAGAGAAGACAATCATCAGCAAACAGAAGCTGCAAAAAATCACTAAATGAATGAATGAAAATATAAATCCAGTTGAAGCAATCCTGCCAATGTCCTACTTGAAAATTTTCAGCCAGTTTCTACCTGTTAGCTGGAAGGCTTCAGAGGTCATCTTATGAATATGGTATTTTGCTTCATTCTGGGGAAAAAAGTCTGACAGCAGAATGCAGTCTTTTAAACTTACTCTTTTGGGTGATGCTAATGTTGTTAGTCTTATATTTCTTAGAAATTTGTAACTAGCTCATCCACTTCTCCTCTAAAAACTGGAAGCAATAGAAGTGCAATATCTCTCCACCAGTCCTAGAGCTGACGATTCCAAAGTCTGTAAAGCACAGGCCATCGCCAAACTGAGATAAACTCCATGGGAGCTAAATACTCTATGCAGTTTCTGGAGTTTAATCTGCTGTAATTCTTGTATAGTAATAAAAATATTAATATAACAGCAAGTAGAAATATTTTTTCTGGTTTAACTTTCCAAGATGTGCATGCATTGAGTTTCAGGTGTATTTAATGTGGGCCAGCAATGAATTTTCAGTCTGATATTAAATTGTTGGTCGGGTCTTTATTTCTTTGTGTACCTATAACTTATGCTCTTTTGACAGATAAGCTAAATCATTCTACAAAATGGTTAAGTGCTTGCTGTGGGATAAGTGGTACCCTTCTAGGATATGATTCTTTACAGCTTACATACTGAGCACCTTTTCCTCACTTTTCCCACCGTGCTTTTCATGCTCTTCATCACCACTTTTTGTTTCCCTCCTGATTTTAAACCTTCCTTTCATATGTGCTTACTTCCCAATGTCTCTGTCCTCATTCTAAAAGCCACATCATTTTCACTTTCCTGTGCCTGTATAAACATTTCCGTTCCTTTTCCAAGCTTTTCTTTGTTGTTGTTTTGCTGTCTTCCCACTTGTTTTCCCATTTCTCATTCTCTTAGTACCCTTTTACTCTTTTCATAGTGTTAAAGGCATTTTCCTTGGACCTTTCTTTTTTTCAGGACAGAGTACATAGTCATGGACAGATATGAATCTTTTTGGAGGCTACATGAAAGCTTCCTCAGGAGGCAAACTATAAATTCTTATAAGTTCAATTTCTTCATTATCCAACTGATTTTTACATCCTGTCAATGTCATTATCAATATTATGATAAAATCCAGCAACAATCTTTGTTCAGAGATTCAGCTGAATCCCCTGCAGTTTGTAAGTCCTATGCCCTGACAGAGAAAAACAAATTTCAAATTAAATACCATTTCTATTGCAGTGCCCTTCAAAAAAGGAGGGCACATTGAAATTCATGAGCTTCAAGATGTCAGTAATGGGTAAAATAGAACCACATAATTATAAACTGGAATTTCTGTTTCTGTGTACATAAATATTCCTTCTGACTTCTGGGTTGCATTTTTTCACCTTATCCATTTATTCTTGTCACTTGGTGAATTGCCAGGTCAATGTTGCTTATTAAAATCAGACTGCCATCTCTCTGGGATCTTTAGCAATGGCAGCTAAAAATTATGTTACAGGTGTAGTCAATTAAGTGACTTTTAAGGCAATCACTATTAGTATAACAACAAAGAAGCTCACTGCTCAACTTCAGAGGAAATCTGCAAAGGCTAGTGCAAATTCAAAGTGAGAGAAGCTGAGTAAATGTGATATAGCAGGGAGGATAATATTGGAATGCTGGATTTATTTTTAAAATCGTTTGTCCAAAATTAATTGTTCCTGATACTGTACAAGTGACTCAAGCATCTGCTATGTATCAATTTAATACATTGACTTAGTGAGTATTCTGTAGGAGAGGAAAGAATTCCTTTACTCTTGGATGTATTGTTGAACCTTGTATGAGAACTATTGTAGTCTGAAACATCCAGTGTGCTGTACTGCTCCTTCTGAACTTGACAAAAAATTATTTTTATAAATTAAAGGCGTATACTTTTTGCTGAGATAATTCTGCCTAATAAAAGTAACAAAGCCTTCAGTTTCATTTTCACTATGCTTACTTTCTCACCTAGACAGAATTCATTCAAATATTGCTGTATTTTTCTATCACATACAGGTCTTTGTTTTCACTGAGTTTTCTAGGAACTGTCCTTCTAAATACTGCAAAAATTTAATCAAGATGATCCAGCTTTATTTTAAAATACAACCAAAAGTCACAGTACAAACTCTGATTGGCAGGGAAGTTAAGATAAAGAAAAAATCCTACAATAAATTGCCATGTAGTTATTGTCCTATCAGAGTGAAAGATTACATATGTCAGATAAACAGCAGATTTCTCTCTTCGTTCTGTTTATTACTAGGCCTTGTTATATTAATTGGTACCATTGGAGTCCGAGCAAGACTATTGTTGTGGCTTTCTCTGTCATGTTATTCCATTTGTATTCTTCTCAAACTAAGGATGGTTTGTCATCCAGGGCCCTGTGTTGTGCTAGTAAGTTCGTAATGGAATTTGATGGGCCTGAGAGTACCAGCACTTATGCCTAACAAGATCTCTTTTAAAAAAGAATATTTCAGCCTCTAACTGGGTAGTACCACAGTAAGCGGGGTTTGCTGTAATAGATATTCATACCCTCATGGGAGCTGTAATAGCTGATTAATTTCTGCTTTTCTGTGTAAAGAGCAATAGAATACTGAGGATGATTGAGATGTGTGATTCTTCTGTTATCCTGCCCTGGCAACATTCAGGATTTTTGCAGAAAAGGAGAACATACAAGAATGAAACCCGCAAATTCATAACAAGAGTAGACAGTGGCATGTGGTAAATTAGGCCAGAAAAAAAGCTTACCCATTTCGTATCTACAAGTGAGGTGGATGAAAGGTGTTATGGCACATTAGAGGTAGGTTTCCTGTTTAATTTGATTTTTCTGCACCATGCTGCTACATATGGCAGGAAGGTGCCTGAGAAAAAAGTGCATGTTTTTCAGGCATTTCTTTTTTGTTTTGGCTACAATATGATCCCTGAACCCTTGGTAATAAGGTGAGAAGGTGTTTCTAGACTGTTAAGGAAAGAGTTACTAGCTTCTTTTGTGGGCTCTCTCCTCCAGCAGTTGGCTGACAAGTAGTCGAAAGAGGGGTGCAAGCTCCATGTCTCCAGCCTGTGTTCCCTTCCATGTCTAGATGGACTGCTTTTATGTTCCCTCCCTCATATGCTGTAAAGGGAAAGATCTATCTTGGGGGCTGGAAAGGAAGTTTTCTTTTTATAGACAGCAATGTTGTGTGGGAAGATTTGTCCCTCAACGCTGGAATTGTTTTGCTACAGTTTTGTTCAGACTGATCTATGTGTTCTGATGTAGAAAATAAAAGTATTTAACTAAACTTGAGAGCAATAGTGATGCTGAAAACCTGTGGTGATAAACAAAGCACGGTGGATCTGGCTGAACCAGGGCTTTGAGGGAACATCTCAGTGAAAGCCTATACTGACTTGTCACCATCAGCACACTAAACTGGGGGAAGAGATCTCTATAGAATCAGATGTATTAAGAGCCAAAACTAAACTAATAAATTTCTGCAGTAAAGTAACCTTCTCCTTATTGTCACCAAGTAGTTTAGCCTGTTTCAGTTTTGTAACTATTTCTTTTATAGTCTGTTTTATCTTTGCAACTGTATTGTTTGTTTCAGGGTAATCACTTTTATTTTTTTATTGTTTTATTATTTTATTATTGCTAACCAACCATGTTTACATAAAAGTCATTTAAAATTTAGTCAATGAGGAGAAGGCTGTATAGGTAACCAACGAAACAAACTTGGACTCTCCTTTGGCTCTCCGTGTAAGGAAACTAAATTAAGGTTCAGTGATCGGTCAGCTGTAACTATAGGGTCAACTATTGTTTGAGGCCCCTTAGAAGACTCAAATACCTGTAAGGAGCATGTGCAATGTTTAATTAATATAGTATCACCTGTTGAATGAGTATGTATGATTTTTCCAAGAAATGTAATGCGTAATCATAAGTGTGGACTGTATAATTTTGTTTGAATGAAACATATGGCATACACATTAGGGGTGTGATTCCCCATGCATCCAGCACTGCAATAAAGGAATGCCTGCTTCTTAATACCACATTGGTGTTAAGGAGTTTTCTTATTCCCGATTTTGGTGACATTGTGGTTAAAGCAAAACAAAAGGATCAGAAAACAATTCTGCCTTCTGTATCCAGGTCCCAGGCCAGGCCCCAGATGCTATATCTATATCCCCCAATCAAAAAATAGTTTTTATTCTATTTATTACCTCTGATTTTGAAATTCAGAAATGCACACATTAAATGTATGATTTTTTTTCTTCTCAGCTGACCTGTTGTATTCACTGTAAAGTGTCTGTTCAACACACAAGTTAACTCTGTAACACAAATTTTTAAATGTTGATTTTGCAGCATGATAGGAATAAAAAAAGCAGTTGCAAATTGAGCTTTGAAACAGGAAGACTGCTGCGGAGTACAGTTATTGTTTTTGACCCAGTTTCAGTCTGATTAAAAGTTTCCACGTAGACATGATCTAATTGCTGTTCTCTGGTACTTCAGAGTAATGCTGCAGGCAGCCAAGAAGGAAAAGCTGTGCTTTACTTCTCATCCAGAAGATGACAAAGAGGAGCTAGGAAAGATTCCTATGGAAAAATAATAGTCCTTTGTGTAAGAGTCCTTCATTTTCATTTCAGTTGCACAGATTACAGTGACACCTTGCAAGGAAATTTGGGGTCCATAAAGGAGCTTATGCCATCTTTCTATACATGTACTCACAGAAATGAGTCTGAGCTAGAGGTTGCCAGATGTGGAAAAATTACTTTGAGAGGGGGAATTAGAGAAAACTGGAACCTAACAGAAGTGTAGTATTAAAGAAAGCTTGTTAGGGTAAAATACGGCTGTTGCTTTCAGGATGGTTGGCATGCACGGAATCTACATCCCCACGGCTCCCTGAGCAGCACACCCTGCCAGCTCAGCACCTGCTGATGGGAGTCACGGAGGCTGGAGCGGAGTGGAGACCCCGTGGCCGGGCTCTGCTGTGCTCCTGCAGGAATGGGAACTGGATGGTACCACACAGCTGATAAACTGCACAGCAGTTATCACGTGAAGAATCCATAAGATGTCCACTGCTGAGCCAACCATTGTGGTGAAATTACTTTCCTCAGATGAAATAATTACACTGTAATACCAACGCACACCTCCATCCCCAAGTTACCTGCTTCCAAGGTACTACTACACCTCACTGGACATGCAATATCAATCAATAACAACAAAATATATGACTAGAGTCACTCAAGCTCCACCTAAATGTAAAGAAAATGAACTAGTCCTGGACTGAAATAAGTCCAAAGAGGGGGAAGGAGGGGGAATTGTTGTCTAAACCTCTGAATTACCACACTCTGATTTAGTGTTTAATTATATCTGTGCACAAAGTTTGGTCAAGCTGACCCACTCTCTAAAGCTGTTATGAATTAAGAGACTTCTAATCAAGGGAGTCAGCCTTGAGAAGGATAAGTGACGAAGAACAAATGGTGAAAAGAAAACCCATTATCTAGAAAGAAGCCTTCAAGCATGGAAAGTTCTGGCTATAAGAGGAGACAGGCTGATAAGGTGTTGCAATCCACTGACATCAAGAGAAAATGAGTTGAAAATAGGACAAAGATAATTGTGGTAGTGACAGATCACGACCTCCAACTGAAATAGTGGCTTGAAAGAGGGCAAAACCCCACTTGAGGAGCATGTGTAATTAGTAAAGAACTTCAGTAGTACTATTTGAGGATGCATACAAATTTACATGAGAAGCTAGAAACTTTTAACCAATCCTGTGTATGATAAATGAATATGCAACGTAGTATGAAGTCTAAAAAGTGAGCATAAGAGAGAATTTTGGGAAGACTCCATCTTAACTTCTGGGATCAGTTGACAAGCTGAACCTGTCTTCTGCCCCATAGGGATGCCTGTTGGGAAAGAGCTTTATTTTGTGGCTAACTTAATGCCAGCTGTTTTTAAGTATGTTGGTTCAAGCTTGTTTTGCAGTCAGTGTATTATCACTGGCAATCCTCGAACCTTATTCTGTCACAAACTTGGATTTTGTACAATAAAAATCTTCCACTGAAGTTCATTTTGTATAAGTCTCTGGAGATTTGGGTGGTTGTTATAAGGGATTTGACTCAGTGACACTGTCAGAAGGTCACTGAGTAGGTCTGTCTGATATGGTGGACTGTCAAAATGCAGGTAGCGGACAGGCTGGTTGGATGCAAGCATCTCATCTTTCTTGGGCTAATCAAATAAAAAGGGTTTGAGGAAATCCCACTTCTTAACATGACACCAGACAATGCAAACCATGGTCTAATACCTTTTCTTGAATTCATTCATGTCTTCTCCTGAAGTGGGTTAAAGCAGACTGGTACGTTAGCAAGGTTTGGCCTTCTGAGGCTCTCTCAGATGCTCAGGATTTTCTTCATAGTACGTTCATAACTGAGAATGTCCTAGAAGAAGCAGGTCTTTGGCAAACTATTTGTACAACAAAAAAGACTTCTTAAAACCACCAATGATAAAAGCTTTTCTCCTCACTGACATGTGCTGTGGAACTCTGGATATAGGAATGGACCTTTGGATAGTTTAGCTGCATAACCCTTCCCCCACTTTCTAGACAAAATTAAATTAGTTTGTGCTATTAAAATAGTGGCGCATATGAAATATGACTATCACATTATTTAAGAGAGAGAAAAATACTCATAAGTAATCTTGTTTTCAGAATGTATTTAGTTTCATTTTTAAGCCCTGGAACCGCTTTCAGGAAAATGGACATTCTGACAAATGATGATGTACCTGCAGGAGAACTCATTGATTGATGACACCCTGTACGTGTTCCTGTCTTCCCAGGCCTCATATTGAAGAGCTTTCTTTGTTTCACAAATGTACCATTTCAGACCAATTGGATGCCCGAAGAGAGCACATGTTGTGCTTTCAGGTTTGACATTGATTGATTGAAGAAGTCAGCAAGAAACCATCAGACACAGCAGGTACCACCAAAGTATGCACAGCTGCCAGGAACCAACCTGCTTAGAAGTCAGGTGATTTGGGGCTTGGAGCAGGAAGACAGAGGGTGTCTGTGAAAAGGGGGAAATTGCATAGCAAAGATGTTTTAGCTGTGCTTTTCTAGCTCAGAGAATCTGGTATGCCTCCTTTTATTCCAATGCAAGAAATAGTGTTGTGTTCTTTGTTTACATAGTAGCTACTCAGAACATATTCAATAGAAGGCTATAGAATATGAAAGCTCATACTAATAGTGTACTTTTTTTTGCCAGGGCCCAGGATTGTTCATATTTCCACAAGTGGAAAAAAATTAGCTACAAGGTTCCCAGTTGTCCTCTGAAAAACTTACATAATTGTCTTTTCATTAGTTAGAAAAATGCATACACAGTTTTTCTGTTGTATCATTATCTATGAAATCACTCAAAACATACTGTTTTGTAAGATGAAGCTTTGAATGCAGTTAGCATACCCCCAAAATTTTGCATTTTTCCCTGCAGCTTATAGCTGCTACTGAAATTTGCAGGACTTTGTTGGGCACAGTAGGGTACATCCCTCTATGGTCTACTCAGGTGATGTGAAAAAACAATCAGATATCTGGATATGTAGGAAAGACTACTACATCCTGAGACACATTTTCTTAATGCTATTTACCATACTATGAAGGAGAATGTTTCTTATTAACTTCTGCACCCCACTACACAGGGGCATACAAACTAGTGGATTGAGAATAGATTGAGGATAGGGTCAGGAAAGCTGACAACTGTCAGGATGTAAAAACATCTTTCCAGTATTCTCTGTCTGTGTCTCAGTGAAATATGGCAACTCTACCATGCTTGCCAACTGCTGGCCAGACATTTGAGTAGACTTATTGGATAACCAGTGTCTGGAACAAGTAGGTCAGCAGAGTTGCCTAGATGTAACCTGGACAGTTTTTTTCCAGTGCACACACAGAGATTTGATCTGAGGTAGAGAATAATTCCTTTTTGTAATTCATGTGGCAGAGGAGTCTCCCTATAGCTATGCCAGCAATAACGCTTGCAACTGTTGTTCTTTGATGCACTGAAGAATGCTTATAAATGGCTTGCAAAATCTACGTCTATTGAGATAGTACCATCTCATTTTCACCCTCTGAATTGCCTTAGAAATCCAGCAAATCTGACAAATGGATTTTGTTGCACAAATATCCTTGTGCAAGTTTCCTCCAAGGAAACATCTCTGTAATCCTCCGAAACCTGTTGAGTATTTGATCATGGACTCTCACAAGCATATCAGTTGTTTATCATTACACACAACATAGCTAATCTTTAAGTTCCTGGTGCGTTAAGGAACACAGCCAAAAGCAAAAGGGTGGGACATTTAATGAGGTCATAATCTAAATCTTTATGTCCTGTACGCCTGGAGAGTTTGAGTCCTGAGAAGGGTAGTTGACATCCCAAGAAGAGATCCACAGAGACATAATCAAAATGAGAGAGTTGTACATAAAGCTACCCCTGTGTGGTCTCCCAGTTTTGCTTAAGAACATTTCACTATCTGCCTTTGTGCTCCTTTCTTCCAGGTGCTGCATCTCTTAATTAAATACAGATAGAAACAGTTTCATTCTTTATCTGTTTTACAGAACAGATCCCAGCACCCTGTAACAAGAGGAATTATTTTCCAGTATTTTCTTTAAAGTGTCTTTTATCGAATGGTGCTCACAGCAAATGAATGACATAGTTAACAGTCTGGCTCTCAGCTCATTACAACAGCATAGCTCTGTTAGTATTAAACTTAGAAAAGGAGGCACAGGTGTAAATGATGTTTCTATACTCCAGTACAGTCTGTGAGTCACATTAAGCCTGGCTCTAAGTCAACCTCTAGGTAAGTTAAGCTTGTTTTTACAGATAATGCTTCCAACATTGTCCTCTTACATTTATGTCTTTGATAGATAATCATCAGGCCAGCACCGTATGGGGGCCTGGCCTGATGCTGGGTTCATGGGTTTGATTTAGGATCTTCTGTCAGCTACTGGACAGCTGCATTCAGAAGGAGCTGCTAGTTTAAGCATAGCATCAACACAAGCCTTGTAGCTGTGTCTAAGCCATCTGTTTGCAATGAATGGTAAACTTTAGGATGGAATTAGTGTTCAGATAAACAGAAGATAATGGCTTTAGCTTAAATGGGTTGTAGAAGGTCTTCTACACAGGATAAGCTGTACCCTCTATAATGATAAAGCTACTGGTCTTGTGTAGGAGAGTAAGTCAATAAATGTAAATAAGCTAATATAAGCTGTGGCTTGGAAAGGACAGCAAAACTAAGTTTGAACTGTTTACAGTGTTGTTACCTGTAAGTCTAACCCAGCAGGGGCTGCTGGCAAGTGCTGACCTTAGATCTGCATTCTTGGTAGGGGCAAATAGCCTAGAATCCAACATTTGTTTTGGTACTGCCAATTTAAGTTCTGGTATAACACTGACTGTTTAGTTGCATCTGAAGGTAGGAGGCCAGGCACTTCTCTCTTTGAAAGAGCTGGGCTGTTAATCAACTAAAAGTGCAGGATTGGTCCTCAAGAGGTTCCCAGTGTGGGGTAAAAGTGTTATAAAGCCATCTGTACTGCTGATGTCTAAAAGGGCAATGCAGCTCATGCAAGTGCTCTGGCAGAACTGGACATTTACAAGCAAATCTGCAGCATGATAGGCCAAGCAAGTTCCTCATTTAGGCTTGGAATTTCATCTTGCATGTGGAAAACCAGAAGTACCTTACCAGAATTTCCATCTCCAAGTTTTCCTTGCATTCTTTTGTGTTTCCTTGTGTTGAGGCATATCTCTCCAAGGTAGCTAAGTTGTTCTTTCAGTATGTTTTACCAAACATACCCTAGGAAAAAGGTCACTCAATGCTAAAGAGAATTTCTTCCCCTCCACTCCAGCAGGTGACTACAACAATATTAAACTTCCAATCTTCACTGCAAAGCAAAGATCAAATAAAGTAAAGGCACAGCTGTGCCTCATCCTTTATTCAAAGCTACAGACCTGTATGGAGAACACCATCTCTGCTTTGTTCTTTTCCAAGACATTGAAAAAAATTACAGTTTGAGTTTCTGGTTTAGTTTTGTTTCTAGTTACTTGAGCCTGCCAATCTTCTGTTTGTGTATAGTGTCTTCTATTAAGGTGAAAATTGTACTAGACCCTAAATTAACACTCCTGTGGAATATTTATACCTCTTCAAAATAACGGTGTGTTGTGTTTTTTTTAAATTACCTTGAGGCACTTGGAATCAAAATAGTGGTATGTCTTTCTCTGCTTTCCTGAGAACATAAATTTTCATCCTACAGTGTTGTCTTTTATGGTACTTTCTGAAATAGCTAAACAAATGAAAATTGTTTCTAATTCATCAGTTCTGATAGCTTGGTATCCTAGTGAAATAAATTTTGATTTTTAAGTCAGCTGGAATGTCATATCAATTACAGAAATATAAACTGCCTAGCACACAGATGAGTGTGCCATGAATTGAAGCAGAGAGCCCCACAGGATCTCATCTCAATGCAGTGAATTTTGTACATTTTTCATTAATATTAAGCCAGGTGTATGATTTCTTCAGGCTGATGGCACTAACTCCCTGGGTATGCACATGACGAGACCCAGGTGTGTCACTCATTCTAGTGAATATACAAACAAGCGGCGCTAACAGCATATGTACGAGAGCAGCCACCTGTGGTACATTTCTTGTTGGCAACTGGTAGAAATGAAAGAACTTGCTTTCTCTAGGGGAAGGAGTGTTGGAAACCTATTGTTGTTTCCTTGCCAACCACAAGATGAGTCTGCTTGACTTTTTTTTTTTTAACAGTTTGAAAAGGGCAAGAACATGCCTACTTGCCTTGATCACTGAAAGAGCTATTTTAAACAATGGTGAGGTAAGATACTTAATGCACACTGGTAGATGATGACTCAGTAGTCAAAGCATTCCTTTGTGTGAAATGAACAGTCTGGTCTTTTGGTTTCCAGGTTCTTATCTGCTTTCACGGCCATCTGATCAACAGGGAACAAACCTGCTAGCTTATGAAATGTAATAGCAAATTCTAAAGGGAACTGTTAAAATCCTTGCTAGAGTATATTTTCACTCACTCTTTTCAGGTCTAAAGGAATGCTTAAACAGGTAGCAAAGATGAGGATACCTGACTCTGGGAACTTTTTCAGCTGTGAAGTGCTCAGTTATTATAAAGAGTAGAATGGACTAGCTAAGCTTTCTTTTTTTCAACTATAACCATTTATATCAGTTGAGAAGAGGTGCTTTGTTATTCTGTTAGTGGTCCATAGAACATAATTAAGGTGACATATATAGCTACTGAGAATTCAATAGTTTAGAATTACTCTTCAAATTGTAATCAGCTTTACTGAGCTTTATGGTTACAGAGTAAATAAACCCTGCTCATACATCACTTTAAAATAAATGCACGTGCTATGTTAATGACCATACAGTAAGTAGCGACTCCTTTGGTTGGTTGTTCTCTACTCTGCCTTACCTAAGTATATGGTTCAGGTGTCTGGAAAGTAATAGCTTTGGATTTACCACAGTCATGGCAATAAACCACTTTTCTATCTTATTGTCTTTTCACAGTGCTTACTGTGGGATGTAGGTGGATTGTAAGCTCCAGAAAGCAAGCAATTTTTTTCCAGTATGTGAAGCTGTATGCTACCTGATAATATCTTACTGCAAAATGGAGATTTAAGAGTTGAAATCTACTACACAGAAGCTCCATGACATATTTAAGAGCCAGTATGTTTCTGTCCTGGAAAGAGGGGGGAAGAAAAGCAGCAAAAAGGAGATTACCTTGTTGCCTTCTGAGAAATTTTTGTGAACTATAATGACTTTTTCTTACAGAAACTTGTGGCTTTTTCAGGCTTTTCTGCTCTTTTAGAGAGAAAGTACATCTCCTTGTCAGAGAATAGGAAGTTTTAATACAGAGTGATAAAGTTTTATCTCTTATTTAGCACTTCAGATTCCAAATATTGTGTTTTCTATTCCCTTGAATGGCTCTCATACACAAGAATGATTTTGCTCTAACTATGCTGATACTGACAAGTCTGATTTGGATGATTAAAAAGGGGACATTTTACTATAGTTTCTATCGTAGCATTTTGCCACTTCAGTGTTTCTGAAATAGCTCACATAATTTACTTTATAGTTAGGTTAACATTGACTAGGAATATAAATAAATAACATCATGGTTTCCTGCCAGAAAAAAAAAAAAGTTAGTAAAAATAACTGCTGTAATATAGTAAATGTAAAAAAGTTCCTATAATAAATCCAGCTACTACCAATTGTAGGGAAAAAAGGTGGAGTGTTTTTTGGGGTTTGTTTGGTTTGTTTTTCTAATGAATGCTGAATCTCTGCAGCCTTTATAAGATCTGCTAATCTTCTAGTCCACTGTTGAAAATGAAAACTGTTCAATATCAGGGTAATACAAGTTACTCCAGTAAGTTTGGCATAATTCACCTCTGAGGATTTAAAGAACTTCAGGCAGAGCTGCAGACAGGTTTCTCTCCAAGTAGTAAAACATTATGTCAAGGTTAGAACTCTGCTTAAGTTAATAGAATTGCATAAAATTTGGCATGGTTGCCCTCCTTGTGTTTCAGTCATTTAAGTGTTCTTACGTAAAGAATAAAATGATAAGATAATCCTTCTATTGTAAAAGGTTTAAAAAAAAAAGGTATGTTTGACCTCTATTTTGTAGCAAGAACTACTTTATTTATACAAACTAAAGCTAGATTTTACAGAATCTCTGAACCAGTGTAGAAACTTTTAATGAGGAGCTGTTCCTACCAAGTCTTTGTGTTGTGAATACCACACAATTACCAATTAAAAAAAAAAAAAAAAAAAAAAAAAAAAGTGTTGTGTTGATTTCAGACTGTATTAACTCAGGCTAAATATTGCGCATGTTTTGTGATACTGATATTGCTTCTTTCTTGAAATGTCACACTGTTCAGAAGAAAATAACAAAGCTGTATATTTGACAGTTTCTGTCAATTTTGCCCAAAACTACTCTATAAAAATCAGGTCCTGAATATTCAGTCTCATCGACCTAAGTTTTGGGGTCTGAATTTGAGCTGTTTCCATCAAAATACCATCAAGTTTAATGAACTACATTTTCTTTGGATTTTCTTTAAACTAATTGTTCTTAGAAAAATATTATTTTTTTAGTAGTAGACCCTCCAGTTTTATCTGATGACACTTTTTTCTTATAGATTGAGTGATTAGTCATCTTGAAAGTAACATCTGAAATATTTTATTTACCTTTTTCGAGTTCTTAAAAACAAAAGAAATGATTACAACTTTTTTTCATTTCAGGAAAAAAGTACAAGTGAGTCTTTAATCAGGCAGTCCAACTGTTGGAATTGAATACAATCTTCTCATAAACTGATATTTTGCAATTATATTAGACATTTTAAGGAAGAAGCTGTATGTCTTTGCAAGCTAATTTGGTTAACTGTTCACCTAGTTCTCATTTTCCCCTATTTTGTTCTCATTTTCCCCTATTTTCACTCAAGTTTTAATTTCCATCACAAAAATATCTGCGAGAAAATAGCATTGTAAACATAATACTTCAGAAATTAAGGTAATTTTCTAGTTAAATTTTTCAATATAAACTCCAGTGAATATGAGGGGAAAATCTTTTTTGTTAAAGTAGTATTAATCTAAGACGGATTTAGTGATCATCAATTTTCCTTCATGGTGTTTTGCCATATTGGCTTTCTGTTGCTGACATGGCAATTCTGAAATCATCATAAGGGTGGTGTCATTTATTTAAATAAGCTTGATGTTTCTGAAGTTACAGTATTATCTTAATAGTCATAACTATTTTCAAGATCAGAGCTTAAGTAACAGGAATTAGATGCTGATGATATGTGGAGATACTATATCAAATTACAGAATTTTATTACAAGCTGGCACAGCAGTTTATTGCAACCAAATGTGGTTAGGTATGGAAAGTCTTGTGAGGGCTATGTCTGTCCTTTTTCATATGATATCTCAAAATGCTGGAAGTTAGAATTCAACAGAGAAGTTAGGTGAGCTTAATTAGAAGCAAAGATACTTGAACTGACCTTGCAATGCCTTGGAGTCACTTGATTTATCAGTTTAAGAGCTAGTTTATCCCATCTTCCCAGAAAAATTGTGGCTGTTGGAGAAATGTTGGAACTAAATAATCCCTGTGATCTCTTGTGGTCTTTGTGATGAACCTGCCTATCTTCCAGATTACTTCCTTCCCAAGAGCTGCACAGGCCTGCAATGTAGCTATCAGGCTCTAAAAAGAACCAGTAATCTTGTTCTAGAGCTGCAGAACCTGGATTTCTAGATTTGGATGCTCAGTTAAATTCTGTAGGTTGTTTCATCACACTTTTTCATATAGCAGACATGATGTATCTGTTACAGAACTGGAAGAAGCTGGTGGTGGTACAGGTACTTTGTTTTCTGAACTGTCTGGCTGGTACGTAGTATCCAGGTAAAGCTGGTGGATGCATTGAAGTTCTGGGAAGACTTTCTATCCATGTAGAGTGGCAGTGATCTTGAGCAGTTTCATTCCCTTTACAAGAATCACCTTCTGGACTTGTGGGAACAGACACTGCCTGTTGGTTTCTTGACAGCTGTGCATTGGTGACACTTGTTATCTCCTGTTATTTCGGTTCAGCTTGCATTCTTAAGTCTCCAAAACACAGCTTTGGAGATAGCATATCCGCAGTAAGTACTCTGTCTGGGTAGACTTATTGGCCTGATACATCCAGGGGCGCAAGCCTGGTGGTCCTTTGGCTGTATAGTCTGTGGCCGTAGTTGTAGCATTCACTTTGCACTTAATACTTCTGAAGGGCGGAGAAGTTCTTGGGTTTCATATGTTCCCACTGTAAAAATTGACAGTTTTACATATTTATTTCTATAGTAAAAAAAACAAGAGTAGAAGCAAGGTTTCAGGAGGCATATAGTGACCTTGTTAAAAAGGATGGTATGTAAAAAAACCCTTTAATTATGCAAGGGCAACAAGAAAATTACAGGTAGAAAGCTTAAATGGCTGGTCATTTTTATACAGCCATCTTACGAAGATTGTATTCTCTAGCCACTGAAAAGAATATAAAGAGGACAGTATTGCCACTAGTCTGTCATTTATGTCACTGTAGTGCTTTAAAAGCCATAAGATAAGAAACACGGTGATTTTTTCTTACATTGAATCCTCGTCATGTTGCTTGCACGACATTAACAAAATACAGTTCAGCTATAATGCAACTCAAGTTAAGCCAGTTCTAGTCATGGGTCACTGCAATTTCTAGCTCTTAATTTGCATCTGTGCTGTCTCTTATTGATGTAATCTTTGGCACCTACCTCCAATTTTACCAGACTGTTGTGATTATCCTTTAAGTCTGTTAATTGCTATACCTTAGAGTACAGCTGGGAAAAGACTTGAAGAGGAATAAACCAGACCATTTACTATATTTTTAATACTGTTAAATTAGAGGCTTTTTTAAGATTAATTCAATCTAATGCATAAAATTTGGAAAAATAACAAATGTAAGTACTTTGAATTACATATTATACAGGCATACTTGTCTGAGGAGAGCAAAACAGCAGTTAGTTCTGTACTGTATGACTTGTAAGAAACACTGGATATTTTGAAAAGGGATGGAAAATTCTCGTTACATTATATTGTAGTTTTGATTTTGCTCAGAAAATTTTTCCCTCTGAATTTGTGTATATGGGGGAAATGTATCTATTTAACATGCTAAATACTATTATTTAGTCAGTTTGTATGGCATAATGTGGGGGGCTGCAGGAATCACTGGTGGTGTAGGCAACACATGCAGATTCCCCCTCCACCTAGTTACTTTAGTTTGATGCTGTGCAGACCTGTGTTACTTGGTAATAACAATCTAACCTACCTCTTCCGTGATTTATTTTGTCATAGCTCTTCCAAAATACAAAGAGACAGAATATACAAGGGAAATAAATGGAGAGACACAGAGTGTGGAAAATACCCTGATATTTAAGGTACCATTACTGAGATAGAACTGGGAGATCCTTTCAAACTGAAAAGAATTAAAAGGAGTGAAGTAAAGAGAGGATACATAGAAGAAAAAGTTGGGCAGGGAAAGATAGGAAAAATATGCAGATTGTAAACCTGAGGCTAGGAGTAATTTTGCACTGAACTGGAATTCTTTCTCTGCAGTTCAAACAGATGCAATTTCTCCTTCTGGAACATTTTCCCCACCTTTGTAGTGCTGAATTCTCTTGTTTTGTTGCAATTCTTTAACAGCTGCATTCATGTTTAACTTGATGGACAGCTGGTTGGAGATACATGGAGTCAACAGGTCATCCTCTGTCTCATGCAGTGGATTTTCACATACCAGCCTAGTACAGCCATGTTGCCAAAGTTCCTCACAGAGAAGGGTTTTAAATGATGTCTTTTTAGAGAGGTTTGGGTTGTACAAGATTTTGTTATGCCGTGTTTTTTTGAAGGTGCTGCACTTTGGGGAGGTCATGAGTAGCTACAACTTCTACACCTGTATGGCTGGTGTGACAGCAACCCAACCCATGATGAACTAGCAATGGCATAGAGCTAAATGAGTAGAAGCAACAAAGGTACTTGAACAGAGTTTATGGCAAAGCAATTGGATAGTGCATGACTGCACATGAGGACCAAACATCATGAAACGGAGTTGTCTGGCAGCAGGTAGGTTTTTGCCTTAGTCTAACAGCCAGTGATGCTTTCAGCCAGGCGAGTTTTTTATTGCAATGAAGTGTGTATCCCACTGTAGCTCAGGCAGATTTGCCTAGAAATGCCATGACATCAACATTCAGTACTAGCTCTCCACCACTGTAGCTGGCAACTGAGTTTTCTTGTGCCACAGCAGAAAATGTGGCACTTTGAGAGCTTTTAGGAGCACTGGTTAAGAACTGTGATATCCTGAAAGACAAGGTCAGGAAACTGATTATCTTAGTAACTATGAAACACCTTTCAATCTTGTTTAATTTTCTTGTGAAACAAAGTTAAGCTTTGAGGGCAGAACACCATTGTTTCAAAATGAAAGAATGGATATATGTTGGAAATTAACACAAAGATTGCCAAACTCTTTAAAAAAGTTTTGTTCAAAGACCAAATGGAGATGACTTATACTGAATCATTTTGAAGGCATTTCGCATTTGCAGTGAACAGGGAATTGAGAGAGGCAATTCTATAAAATTTCACAGTTTTATAAAAACAGCTTCAGATTAATGTATTCTAACACATTATGACTGAGATTATATTAAGCCATATTTTCAGTATTTTATATTGATGATCTTATCACAGATAGTAATGAGGGAAACAGATCTCAGAGGAGTGAAGATTATGTAGTGATTATTTTGTATCATTATATAGTTAGCCACAAGACCAGATTTATAAGACCCAGTTCATCTATTTTCTCAATCCATTGGAAGTTTAAGTAACTTGACAAGAGGTACAGATTTATACTGATGTTTCACAGAAATTTGAAAGGTAAATTCCTGATGTGTTGTTCCACTACATTAATATATTCTTATTTTTGTAAAACTCATAATTCTTACCTCTTTTGATTTCTAACTAGTACCCTGAGAATGGCTCCTCTTGTCTCTTACATGCTTACTTCTAAGGACTAAATCTTACAAACACTCTTTGCATATGAATACTCAAGTAGGTACTGCACTTACTCCCAGAAATAGTCCAATTAAGTCAAAGTGCACTTTGGATCAAATCCAAGACCTATTAAATCAATTGAAGTGTTTCCATTTACTTCAATGGAAGCTGGATCCAAGCCATCATATCTGCAGCTCTCCAAAAGTAGTCACTGATCTCAAATACACCTACTTAAATGCAATTAGAATAAAATCTCCTAATATTTTACAAGACTTTAAAATGTTTCTTCATGTAGGAGTAAGAAATAAAAGGTATATTCTTAGAAAATACTTGAATGCTATGTTATAAGGTCTAATATCTAAAAAAAAACCCCAAACACTGTAACAAACATAATGATGGATATAGACAGATCAAGAACTGATTGAGATTTATCAGAATTGCTTTCATTCAGATCTTACTTATTTGCCTTGTTGGTTCATAAGCCTTTCATTTACATATATACTGAAATGTGGATACGTTATCTTAAAATTTTCAAAGGAATTCACCTGAATTGATCATAAGAAGGGCTAATTACTTTTTCTGTCTTGAATTCAATATAATAGGTATGTCCTGAGTTGAATTATTCCTAAATTTTCGTTGTTGTATGTGCTTTCAGAGTAAGATCAATGGCAATAAATTTAAGGTTCATTCTTAGTAATCCATGACCCACTAAATAAGATTACTGCATGTTATTGAAAAGATTCATTTTAAAAAAAACAAAAAACCAAAACAAACAACAAACCTGCCCTTTGTGGATTGCCAGACTCCTTCCTGGCTATTGTGTTAGTAAGTCAAAAATACAGAGCTCAGTCATTCCTTTGAAATAATTCCTCTGAAAAACAAAGCAAAACAACTTCCATTCTCTTCTATCCCTAAATAACTTAAGCTATAGCCTACACTAGGTGACTACTTTTCTCCCATTACAACCAGAAAGGACTTAAATGTTTTTTCCAGATCAATTTACTTCTGGAAATGATCTCTAAGTGAAGAGTTCCTCCATCATGGGTAATAAGTAACATTTGAATGAACCGCCTCCATGAGGTACAATATATAATTAGCTGCAATAAAATTATTGGGACCATGGAAATAAATTTTTCAGTATTTTTACTAAAACATGTAGTCATGCACTTCAGTGAAGATGAAGAACTTTTCTGACATGCACTTGAATTTAAAAGATTCATTTAATCTATTTATTTCAGACATGAGTGGGATCACTTAGAAAAAGTGCAGGTATGGTACTGTCAGCAGTGTTGCAAAATCATTCTAATTATAAGGACTCACACTGCGAGCTCCACAAATTGCTCAACAAAACATTTTCTAGTGAAGTGTTGTAGTTCAAAAGAAATGGAAGGAAAGAGATTTTGCCTGCTGTTTCAAACTAGTACTGTGCAGTTCTTGGTTAGAAGCTCATGACACCAAATGTGGTATTGATGACAGCTGGTGAGCATATAGGCAATTTTAATACTAGTCTTGCAGTTAGATTGTGCTTACTGAGTATCACATACTTCCAGTAAGTAATTTATTCTATGAGGTTCAACCTCTCTGTTTTCCCACAGGTTGTTTATAATGTCTATCATTATTCAAAACTATTTACTGAAAAACCTCCTTAGCTGGATTTTGTTTTGAAATCCACTCATTAAGTTTTTTCTAGGTATTTGTGATCCCAAATTCAAGTTGTTGCTCTGACTTGGTCAGATGTGTAGCTTACAAAGAAATAGTGAAGTAATGATTAAACCCAGGTTATTTTAAAGGAGGATCTAGATTTCTTGGGTACCCCAGTCTAATTTGAACAATATGTCATACAACGTAATTGAGGCTGTACACCTAAGAAACTGAAACAGAAGTCACTTTTCTACACAGACTTCTTTATGAAAATAAAATTGGTTTAAAAGCTTGTACTATGACCTTGTTTTCAAAGCTATAGTAAAGGAGCTCAAAAAGCTAAACAGAATGATAAAGACATGAGGTCTATCCCTGGACTGTGTTCATTTCTGATAGAGCTGCTACCCACAAAGTCTAGAACTTCTCTTTAACATGACATTCAAATTTTATTATTTCTCCTGAATGATTTATTTTTTGAAACATAGCTCTTAATTTAGTTATATTTAGTCAATGACTCTAGCAAAATGCACACAATATGCCGAAAACATTCTTGTAACTTACAACGTGTCTACCATACAACTTCTAATATTATTTTGTGACCATAGCAAAGGTGGCGTTTTCTCTTTATAAAAAAATTACCAATAAAATAATGCTCCAAATGTTAGCCTTATGGAATACACCAGCCAGAACGCTTACAGTATGACAACTTTTGAACAGGTGAAACAGCCTTTAACTACAGCTTACCTGTCTGGTCATCTGTAATATGCTCTTGTTCCTACTTGATGTAGAAATGGAGAAGTATTAAAAGAGAAAGACTGAAGTAGTTTATAATAAGAGTATCTACATCCTGCAATATCCTTACAAAATTCCAAAGGTACAAATCATAAATATTTTATTTAATTGTGCTGAGTGTCCGTTGCTAAAGATGGCAGTATAGTGGTACAAAATAAAAAAGCCAAGATAAGCTCAGATTTTAATAGGTGAGCTGTACAAATGGTTAATGCACTGAATAGTATGAACACATGCAGACCAAAAACTTTCAAGGCATTGAAATATTTCCTGAATAAGAATGAAAGCCAACTTATTTGATACCATGTTTTCCTTTGTTAATAACAAATGGAGAAAATGGGTATGACAGATATAATTCAACAAGTCCAAACAATCAGGTATTCAAATCCTAGGTCAAGATCATAACTTCCATGCATTTTTCTGTACCTGTAACAAACTCCATAGTGGACTTTTTCCAAATGCTGTGTCTGAGTTTAGATTTTGAGGAACTTAAAGAACTGAAGGTCAGAGTTCCTAGTGTTTCCCTTCTCTCTCCTTACCTCTCTTTAAACAGAACCCCAGTTTAAACATTCCCTACTGCAAATGGAGTACTGGGATGGTAAAGCAATTCTTAACCTAGCCAAAAGGACCTCCTCACCCTCTGTGTGCCTCCATTTATGCTCCTTCCATTTCTGCTCATCAGTAGCTATAATAATAGCATTAGCACTTTCAGTATTGCTGTCCATTTCTGCACAAGTACAGAACTGACAATACTCAAAAACCAGCACATGGCACTTCTAAAAGAGGACTCCATTACAATATTTCGCATGCTTACCTGAGGAAAGAAGAGGGGAGAAACAAATCTCCCTTCAAAAATTCAGTCCTTTAAAAGCAAAAACACATCTGCTAAATGAATGGCAGGGGGCTAGTTTAAAAAGTGTTTGTTATCCTGCGTTAGCATGCTTTTGTCACCTCATATTAATTCACAGGCAAGAGGCAGAAGTGATAATCAGAAGATATATGCAAATATTGTGTATACATTGAAAAATTAGAGTTATTGGAGAGTGAGCCTGGAACATTAAGAATAGTATTTTTTCCAAAAGGTGTAGTTATTTTCTTGGAAGTATGTATTTTTATTTGTTGTTAGGAGTCTTGCTCTTCATCCTGGAAAGTACAGCAATTCTATTTATAATACCAAATACCTCAGTACTTCCATGTCTCATTTTAATTCTTCATTTCAAGGACTGTTATCTGGGCTGTACATCCTTTGTATAATGCACTGCATTTGCTCTCCTTATAAGAATGTTGATTTTTTTTCCCTGTAACTCAGTTAATAGGATAAGGGAAAAGACAGAAGTTTGTAGATGGTTGTCTTTTTATAGTCTCATTTTTTAAAAACACTAAAGCACTGATCACTATCATATTTTTGCCCCTGGTTAAAATTTTCAAAATTATATTGTGATTTGAGAAGGCTAGACCAGTCTAAACAAGGAAAAGTAATTACTTAAAGTGAAATTTTCACTCTGCCTCCTCTAGGTGAATTTACTGTTCCTGTGTGTCAGTTTGGCGGTACAGAAAAATGAAATCTTGTATTTGTTCAGGGCCCAAAAAGGCACAGTGGGAATATGGGCTTTGACATCCTGTATCATATCCTTAAAGGATAATAAGAAATACAAAGCACAGCTCATAATATTACCTAGTTTATGAAAGCAGTACAGTAAGCAAGACTGAAATGGTTTAAAGTAGCCCATCTACTATTCTGAATAATTGCTGCTGTCAGCCTTCAGGAACACTAAGTGTCATTCGGGCCATAGTAACAGAAATATTTGTAAAAAATGAGGTCACATAAAAGAATGTATTTCAGCGGGACAAAAGGTCCCTTTTCTACTCTTTCTGTGTTGGAGTGACTTTGTTTCAAGCCTTAGATAAAGGTATTTTCCACTAGTATGGTGAAAAGTCACCAAAAGAATGCCCTGTTGTCTGCATGATGATCAATCTCCTAGATAATCAGAGACAATCTAATAAAGCTTTGTCTTGCTTATAAATAGATATAGTGATGAAGGCAGAAAATACCTGTGCTTATTCCATTGCAGCTGCCAACGTCAGCTGAAAGGTTTTAGATTTTACTTCCAGTAACCTGAGTCTTTAAAAGATTTTTATGCTTCTCTTTTTCTCTTGCCTGCTTCTTTGTATTATTATCAATTTTTCTAATTTATCCACTGCTAAATAGAATCCTATCCAAAAAATATCACTTTGTAGGGATAAGATCATTTAAAAATATGTCTTATTCTTGGAAGTGCCACTGCTCAGTTATGTTCACAATAAAAGTGTTTCCTGATGTTCACAAATCCTACACACCCATTTTGTGATTTTACTATGTTGAGTAACAAATTTATAGTGATGTGGAGAATTCCATCTTAAAGCTACATTTAGAATAAAAAAAGTACATTTATGATTGCCAAAATTCAGTTCACTTCCTTAAAAAAGTAATTGGATTCTCCATAATTTCTGTTTTTCTGATCCTCTTATGAAAAGATAGTAAAGGAAATGCCCAATTCAACAATAGAAGGAAGGGGAAACCTTGTTATGAGCAGCCAACATATCAGAGAGACTGCAATATACAATCGTCATGCAAGAGAGTAAGTTATCACAATTTGATTGATTACCCACTCAATCACTTCCTTAAACTCAACAGTACAATAATTTGTTATCAAAGAAACATGTCTATATTCATATTCTGAAGAGCAGGAAGCCTTGGATAACCATTCAAACTAGCCCAGAACTTGATGCACAATGTGGCTATTGCCGCAGTAGCTGGAGATCCAGCTACTCCAGCTGGAGCTGCAACTGTGCAGCCAAGCTACAAACCCTGGTAAAAGAAAACGAACATAGACCTTTGTTCCCCAAGGCACCTCTAACATTCCTTGGCTGAAGGGAACTCAGCTGAAAATTTTGCAGTAGATTTGCGCTTGTCTGTTAAAATGTGCCTTATTAAAGTATTTTACAAAGCAAGAGTAGTATAGCCTGCTCATTTTCAAGATAGCAAGACGAGAAATTTTAGTTGTAATATGTAGGAAAAAAAATTTGCTTTACCTTACAACAGGTTTTGGAACTGTCTCCCACACACCCATTTTGTGATCAGCCCATATTGCCACACAACCACCCCTGAGCCTGAGGACACCCAGCAAAACCCACGCAGGGGGCTACTATGCAAGAACACAGTTGCTCTGGAGATCAGTAATACACAGAAGTGCTACTTAGAAAAAATACCAGTGGATACCCGCCCACCCCGCTAGGGAGCCTTTGACCTACACCAAAATTATGTAATTTCAGCAGAAGCCAACATATTCCTGCCTATCATTTTTGTCTTAGCACCCACAGAACACCATTTCTCTAACTCACATGTGTGCAGAATCCCAGAAGGGCTAAGGTTAGAAGGGACCTTTGGAGCTCGTCTCCTCCAACCTGCTTGAGCTGAGCAGGGGGCTTGGAACAGATGGACCTAGAGTGCGTTGCCCAGGACCATGTCCACAAGCTTTTGAAGATCTCCAAGGATGGAAACTCCACCAACCTCTCTGGGCAGCCTGTGCCAGTGCTCAGCCACCCTCCCAGTAAAAGAGTGTTTCCCAATGGTCATACGGAACCTCTTGTGTTTCAGGTTGTGCCCATCGCCTCTTTCCCTGTCATGGAAAGAGCCTGGCTCCATCTTCTTTGCACCCTCCCCCCAGGCATATAAAGACATCAGTAATAAGATCCCCTTGAGCCTTCTCTTCTACGGGCTGAACAGTCCCAGCTCTCTTAGCCTTTCCTCATAAGACAGAGACATGCTCCACACCCTTTATCGCCTTAGTAGTCTTTTGCCAGACTCTCTCCAGTAGCTCCATCTCTCTCTTGTAGTGGGCCACCCAGAACTGGGCACCGTACTCCCCGTGGGGCCTCGCCAGTGCCAAATAAACCACCTTCCTCCACCTGCTGGCAACGCTTCTCCTCATGCAGCCCAGGACACCGTCAGGTTTCTTTGTCACCAGAGCACAGTGCTGGCCTACGTTCCATTTGGCGGCCACCAGAACCCCCAGGCCTTTTCTGCAAAGCTGATGTGCAGCCTATTGGCCCACAGCATAAACTGGTGCATGAGGTTGTTCCTTCCCAGAGGCAGGACTTTGCACTTGTTGTGAAACTTCATGAGGTTCCTGTCAGGCCATTTCTCCAGCCTGTAAGGCCCAACACGGTGGCAGCCTGGCTTTCTGGTGTTCCACCTGCTCCTCCCAGTTTTGTATCATCAGCAGACTCACTGCAGGTACACCCTACCCCATCATCCAGATCATTAACAAAGGATGGACCCAGTAGCGAGCCCTGGGGTACGCTGCTAGTTACTGACTTCCAGACAGACTTAGTGCAAGTGATCATCTGCCAGTTTTCAGCCTCCCTCACTGTCTGCTCATCCAGCCCATACTTCATCAGCTTCTCCGTGGGCATGTCGCCTGTCTATGGCGAGACAGTTTCCAAACCTTCAGTGAAGTCAGGCGAGACAACATCCACTGCCCGTCCCTCCTCTACCAAGCCAGTCATTTCATCATAGAAGGTTACAAGGTTGGTCAAGCAAGACTCCCCCTTGGTGAACCCATCCTGACTACTCCTGACCACCTTCTCTTCCTTCATGTACCAGGAAACGGTTCCCAGGATGAGCTGCTCCATCACCTCTCTAGGGATCAAGATGAGATTGACCTACCTGTACTTTGCTGGGTCCTCTTTCTTTCCATTCTTGAAGAGTGGCACTTGGTTTCCTCCAGTCCTCAGGCACTTCTTTCATCACCGTAGTCATTCAAACGTCATCAGGAGAGGCGTTGCAATGATACGAGCCAGCTCCCTCAGCACCTGTGGGTTCATCTCAGCAGGGTCCATGCACTTACGCCTGCCCAGTTTGCTCAAGCATTCCCTGATCCGATCCTCTTCCACCAAGGTAAACCTTTGTTGTTCCAGGCTTTCCCCCTGCTCTCTGAGACCTGGGATTCAGGAAGGCCAGGCTTGCATTTGGTGCCTCAGCCTTTTCCGTGTCCCGTGTCACCAGCTCTCCTGCCCTGTTGAGCAGGTGGGCCCATAGTTTCCCTAGCCTTCCTTTTGTCACCTAGGTATTTATAGAAGCCCTTCTTGTTGCCTTATATGTCCCCCACCAGCTCCAATTCCAGCTGGGCTTTGGCTTCCCTAACCTCATCCCTGCATGCTCAGACACTGTCACTGTATTTCTCCCAGCTTACCTGACCCCACTTCCACCTTCTGAATGCTTCCTTGTTGGGACTGAGTTCAGCCAGGAGCTGCTTCTTCGTCCACACAGGCCTGACATTTTTGACTGACTACCCGTTCGTTGGGATGATCCATGGGTATTCACTAGCTTTCCTGGGTCCCTCTTCCTTCCATGGTTTCATCCCGTGGAACTCCCTGAAGCACACCTTTGAAGAAGCCAAAGTCTGTTCTCCTGCAGTCGAGGGCTGTGACGTGGTTTTGCCTCCCTCCTCTCCTGAACTGCACCATCTCATGGCCACTGCAACCAAGGTTCCCTCTAGCCTTCACATTCCCCAGTGAGACCCTCCTTCTTGCCGAGTATTTAATACAGCAGTGCTGCTCTCCCTGTTGGCTTCTCTATCAGCTAGGTCAGGAAACTGTCACTGGTGCCCTCCATGGGCAATCAGTCGTCCTGTTTTGTTTATGTCCTGCTTGGTTTTCCTTTCCGGTAAACGTCACGGCAGTTGAAGTTCCCCACGAGGATCGGGTTCTCTGAATGTGAGGCTACTCTCATCTGTCTGCGTAGGACCTCATCTGCACGGTCTACCGTCGGGTAGTCCAGATCCTTTGCCTGAAGGCATATCTGGATCTTCCAACTCTGAGGGCAGCGAGCCTATTTTGTAGTTGTAAGCCCTTAGGCAGGGCAGAGCCTTTGTCTTCATGCCTGAAGCCACCAGCTTCCACCCTTTGCCTTCTTCAGAGGCTGCACTTACACTAGAATCTGACACTGCCACACCTCGATAGCGGTTGGCGTCCAGGGCTTTTCAAGCTGTTGCACCTCAGAGAAGATCCTTGTCTATCTCCTGGTCATCTTCTCTGATGCTGTGCAGACTGCTCACCTCCTTCCATAGCTCCTCCACTTGGAGGCACAGCTCCCCCAAGATGGCACACCTCCTGCAGGACAGAGGGGCACCTGTCCTGGTGTGTAAGACAGAGGCCCCAGGCACTCCCTACAGCCTGGGGCTTGGGAGGACACTTCTGCCATCTGAAGCTCTGCCTGCATCAAAGCCTCTGCCCTGGCAGGGACAGCTGCTGCAGCACTTGCTGGGGAAAGTGCCCTGTGGCATGTAACCACTGTACCTGGTGCTGTCTGCACTGGCACAGACCCAGCCGAGGCCTCCTCCTTCGTGCCTTCCCACAGCAGCTGCTGTACCTGCCAGCTGTGCTCTAGGCCTGGCTCTTACGTAGCCTTCTCCCAGGCACTGACCAAAAGGTGCCTGACCCTCCCTAACCAGGGGGATCCTGCAACGGATGCTGCAGGCGCTCCGGCTCAAGGGCAGCTGACCACACTCGTGAGAAGCTGCCAGAGCCTCCTCACGTGTAACTGCTTGGTTTGACATTGTGGGACAGAAGTATGGTCTCAGTAAAGTGAAAGGTGAGGTGCCATTGACGCCAAAGAGAAAAAACAATTGAATCTTAATAACATGCATTAATTCTTCATAGGGTCATGGGAAAGCAGGTATTGTATAATTTCTCATCTGTGGGAACCGATGCTCCTCAGGCACTTTGATTGGAAGCAATGAATGGGGTTATCAAAACTTGAGGAATGCAGGGACAACCCACGCTAGCTGTTTGCTAAGAATTCTCAGCATGTTTTCCGGATTTTGTAGCAAGGAGTGGAAAAGCAAGAAAATGCACTGGACTAAGCCACAGCGCTATGTCTTAAACGGCCATATTTAGTACAAGTATTTGAGAAGCTAAGAACATCTGAGTCACCGGTGGAGACTGCCGTAGTGAGCGGATGGAGAGAAGTGATCTGGATCCAGAATGAGTAACTTCTTCATTCCCCAGCAGCAGAGGAAACCCAGACCCCAGGCTAAAGCATACCAGTCACAGCTGCTTGGGGTTGCTGGCAACCGCAACGAAAACATGTCTGACCGTAGATCCTTAGACCCATGGGCCAGACACAAATAAAATAACTCTGGCTTGCAAAAGAGAATATCTAATGGTGGAGAAAACCTCTGAATACCAATGTGTGGCTGAAAAGACAAAGTCTTATCTCCATGCCGTAGAATTCTCTGTTTAGCTCTTCCGTACTGACTTAGAACATCCAGAAACAGGCAGCCCCAGTGCAACAGCTGAATGCGGTCTCTTTCCCGAAGAAGAGGCACTTTTCCATTCCTAGGGCAGCAGCACAAATTCATCACAGAACCTCCAAAATCTTCACACTAGTTATGCTGTATATAATTAGGTAGAAGTACCGGGGGGAAAGCTGGTACCATAAGGAGCACTAGTAAGATAGTACTTTCATGGTAATTTCAGGTAGACGAGGGAATACTTAAATCACACGAAGAACCAGTGCTTTGCTTTTTTGCTCTACATTCTTTCAGTTATTGATGCACCAGCTCCAAGCTTCAGAACTGGGAAAGAAAGAAAAAGTACTTTTTAGCCATTACAGAGTCTGTAGGATGACACGGGTGCTAAGAACAGCGTAGACAAGACATGGAAGTATATAACTTTGTATGGCAACATTATGAAGAACTATATGCTGTGCTGACAGCACATGGTGTGAATTATCTTGTTACTATACAGAAAAAAATCATCTGATTAGCCTACAGAGTATTCACTGATTTGAGCTGATTGAGCTGCTGCGTGCAAAGCAATTAGTAAAAACATTCCATACGCTACTTGTTTTCCACAGCCAACAAGTAAATTGGTGTCACCAATCCCCTTCAGCTATAGCTGTATTTATTACATACAAGTTCTAGTTTTTAAAGGAATACACTACATTCTCGTATATACTCATCCTATATCTTGCATACGGCAAGCCGTAAGACATAGCTAGGGATTTATAAGACCTAGTTAGATCTTATAACCCTTGAATTAAAATTCTGTAGTTTACTGTACCTGTCTTCATAGGGAAAAATTTCAGACGGCTCAAGTGCTGCCTTTGTTTGGGAAGTAACCAAAAGTTCGGTTTATCCTTGCTGAATTTCCTGTGCTCAAGAGCAAGAAATACTGGGGCGAGGTGCTGCGAAAATGTGTATTTTAAGGAGTGGTTCCTTGTTCCGTGGGCTATTCATCCCCAAATCCTAAGTTAAGGGAAATCATTACACCACAGAGGAAAAATTGTTTTGGCTGACATTTAATCTAAGACTGATGTGTAAGTGATAGTAATAAAGGAATCCTGCACCACGTTAATTTAATGTTTCATCAGCTTTCAAACAAGAGCCACATTCTGATTTTCAGTTTGGGTTTTAATATGAATTCAGAAGCGCTCTATGGTGGATTTAGCATTAACCGGTTTTGTTAAAGACTCTGCTGATAGAATGTCTTGAGAAATATAGTCTCAAGTCACACATATAGTAAAGAAGAGTGTAGATTACGGGTAAACCAATGGGGTAAGCAGCGAGGCTCTAGAGTGGCGCAAAAGGTGTGTAAATAACTGGATGCACACAGGCAAGCAGCTGAGCTGCTCATGGTAAACTTTCTGTCTGGACCCCAGATTACGACTCCTGTTAAGCTCTCCCTCCTGGGAAAAGTTGCAACTGCAAAACAATTTGCTGACTGCATTTCACCCCAGAGTTCTGTTCTGAGAGGTGTGACAGAATTGTTTAATTTCATGAGATCAGACTATCAAATGATATGAATTGCTGCAGTTCTTATCATTAACTTTAAAGAGAGCAGGGGACTTCACAGAAGTCAAGAATCTATTCTTTCTGCTGAACTGTAAGACCACCTCAAGGACTTGAGTTCTGCATCTCTCTAAGGCATATCTTCAGGCATATGCAGTGTATATTCCCAAATCCTAAATCTGCTTGTCTTGTAAATGGAATTCAAGCACCTGCCTACGATGTTTCCTTCAATAACAGAAAGAGGTAGCAAATTTGGGGATTGCCAATGAAGACTTCCTCAATATTTCTGAAGAATTTTGCACGTAAGAAGGAGAAAGTTAGCTTGAGGAGGTACTCAGATGTTCAAAAGTGTTATTCATTACTCAAGGAAGAAGTTAATCCTGGACTGCCACTTCAACAAGAAGTTCTGGGTCGGAACTGGTGCTGTTACTCAAAGGTGCTGTTTAATTTTCATTGTGTTTACCTTCCTCTTAGTGCTGCCTGCTTACTGAAACATCACAGCCAAGTACTAAGACAACATGGGGGAGTTACCTACAGGATTTTCCCATTTCTTTCTTCTTCTTCAATTTTAGCTGTAACAAAATCAAAGCAGGATTGCCTGCCCCGGTTTCACAGCTGACACCACCAGCCACTTGCAAGCCTTACTGAATCAATACTCTCTCTCCAAGACAGCACCACTTGGTCTCCTGTACATGGGTTTTTTCCCGGTCCTGCAAACTGAGAAGGTTGCTACAAGGTCTGTGAAAGCAGAGCACCATGAAGTGGAAGGTGCAAGTTTACAGCTCTATAGTGCCAGTAGGATGATTTAGCAACATGTAGTGACCTAACCTTGGCAATGAAAAACAGCTCCTTTGAAAGAGAGAGCTATAGACACGCACATTTATTATACACACACACACATATTTACTGGGATATCTGTCTTTTCTACTAACTTGCAATATGGCACACTACATAATTGCCCATTGAGGGGAAAGTAAGTGCTCCTAAAAGGTATTGCACATACCTTTGGAATCCTGCTTTTTTTTCCCTGCATGACATACATCTTCGACATTATGCATGATCTTTGTTTTAAGGGGACATTCCCTTTTTAATTCTGTAATAGAAGGAGATTCCTTGGTATAAGGAGATGTGTTAAAATACTAGGTATTCTTAAAAAGGCAGATCTGGTTTTCTGAACTTGTTTTCTAGAATATTTGACAAATTACCTCAACTAGTTTACGTGACATGCAAACAACACACACTTGCGTCATCCATGTTTTTCATCAATCCTATTTCTGATCAATATAGGTTGCAGTGCCAGGGAATCATTCATGTGAGTCCATACATGCGCAAGTGGCTAAGTGTTGAACAATTGTGTTTTCGGGTAGTTAGTGATATAAACCTAGTCACACATGTGGAATCGAATACGTTGGAAAATGGGGGGAAAGTGTCTAAGGCGATTTGCTGAAGATATTGTGAGGTTTGTAGGTGCTTCCATTGCATTCAGCTTTTTTTTTTTTTTTTTGCTTTTTTTTTTTTTTTTTAATTAGCTTCCCATTCAAAGAAGCATTTCCAGCCAACAAAATGTAACAGTTGCTTCTAAGCTGGCTTGTTACCGCTCTAAGCAAAAATAAAAATAAAAAATACTCTGGATCTAGAGAGATCTGAAACTATCTAGTCATTTCTTTATAGTAATCAAAGGCAAATGAAATGGTAAGAACTAACAGAAAAAGACCAGAGGGCAAGACAATTGTACTACCATATGCATCCCGGTTGCACCTGCATCTTGAATCCTGCATGCATGCAGATATGATGATTTGATGTCAAAAGGATACTTTAGAAATGAAAAGGTACAAAGGAGAGCAACTGGAATTATTGGAGTTGTGGGAAAATGTCCATATAAAGGGAAGTTAAATAGACGACGACTTCCTAGCCTGAAAAAGGGGCAGCTGGGGAAGACTATGACAGGTCTACAAAGTCCTGAAGGAGAGAAGAATGATGAAGGTTCTTCTTCAGGAAGTCTATGGTCACTATGTGAAATTCACTGCTACAAGATGCTGAGGATCTCGGATTATAGGAAGGCTAATCATCGGTTAGGTAAGTGAATGGTAGAGAAACAGAGAGGTATTAAACTGATTGGACATCACTACACCTCCCAGCTCAAGGAGTGCTGAAGCAGAGATTGCTAGAAACTAGAATTCTGCTCTTAAAATACTCTGTGGGCTCCCATTTTGCAGTTTTTCCTCTGTGAGCACTGAGAAGCAGGGAGTTCAGGTACTGTTGTTCCTGTGGATTAGCCTGACTTAGGCTTTGGCCGTGAGCCCACACATAGATGCCTTGGATAAATCCGCTCCTCACTTTGAGGAGAAAGTTAAATTGCATTGGGAAAAACGTGATCTGACAGGGGCAACTAAAGAGGATGATTCCCGGGGGAAAAAAACTGTAAAAGTACCTCTCACAACAAATTTGGCAACATTTGAAGCATTAGGAAGGAGGTTTGGGGGTTTTTTAGTGGTATTTCAGGACAAAATAGCAGACATGCCTTTATTGGTAGAACAATGTGAAACCAAGGTGCCTGGCTGGAATTAGAGAAATTATTGTTGCTGATGCTGAGTAACAGCATACAAAATCCAGACTGCTGTATCCTGTGTGTATAATAAAAATATGGGATCATCTTATGCTAGATGGTGGGTTTTGTTCAGCAGTAATTAAATTGCTTTAAAAGTGTTCTAAACATTGCTTTTTTCAATGATTTTTTTTTTTTTTTTTCCTTTTTTAATGAAACCAGGCTAAAAGAAATGAAAGTACAAGATCTGGACCACTCAGTATGAGGACAGAACACAGAAACCCTCTCTTGAGTCCCAAATAAAGAAACATTACGTGTATTCGTGTTCATCAATTTGGAAAATGACTTGGAAATGAAATATTGCCAGTTAATGGCTGGTTGCCCCAGGTTCCAGGAAAACTAAAAAGTAACTTTGCAATGTAAGTACCTCATGTCTTCATAAGCGGTCAAAACCCGTCATGTGGTCCAACTGGAATGTCGAGTGCTACTCACAACATTCACTAGGGTAAGGGATCCTGCATCATGCCGGAGTCAGAAGACTGTTTTTCAGAAGTCACTCGTGTCAGTACCAGTCTCATGAGAACAGGAAGCTATAAAATGGCACATACGTTTGGCAGCAGAGGGAGGAGATTTTTTAAAAAGCATTAAAATATGATCAGGGAGCATTTACAAGAAAATAATTTCCAGTTGCATACCTAGAAATATTGATAGGTTCTCAACTCGTTTCAAAAACCATCATATTAGTTAGACTGGAGAGCTATCCTACAACATCGTTTAGCTAGGAGACCATAGGATTTTATTTTACCTCCTTGTAGAAACAGTCACTTAAAATTAGATTCTTTCACAGAGAATCTTGCTCATCTTATTGTTGCTCTCCAAAAGTGCAGAGAGAAGAAAAGACAAAGACTCTCCTGAGCTCGGTTTCCCTCCATAGCGGAGTTCTTCAGTGACAAATGACCTGTCAGGTGAGATCGGCAGAGAGATCGTTTTTGCACCGATTGCTTCAGCCCTCTGAGAGTCTAAACTTCTTATTAACAAGCTGACATAATCCTGGAAATGAATAAGGGGTTATAAAGTAGTTAGATAATTACAGGTATTTGAGCTTTCTAACTCACAGGAAGATGAGGTAACAAACTGGCACTTCTTAAATTAGGCCCTTACGTGAGAGCGGGTGGGGTGGGTGAAAGAGCAATGTGCAGTGACTGCGAAGCTTTCTCTGGTTTTGGTGTCATTTGAAAATCGGAATGAAGAGCACGGTTTGAGAGGACCTATTGCTGTGAAAATGGTAGGTGCCATTGGAAGTGAAAATAGAATTTAAAAAGACCGTCCGGCAGAAACAAGAAAAAGCAATACAAGTTCACAAACAATGGGCACCAAGGAAATGAACTGCAAGGCAGGTCTATCAGCCCTGTCTTTACCTCCAAGGAAAAGTCTTGCCTCCAGTTCTGCTGGCTTCCCCGCCTCCACCCTCTCCAGCCTTCCTGAGCTCTCTCAGATTTGTGTCGACCATCACTCCTTTGTGTGTTATTTCTTGAAATCAGACAGGATTCCACAGTCCCTTGCTCTAAAACCTCGAAGTAGCTCTGCAAAGCTCCTACTGCGCTTTGGGCCCCTATAAAACACTACTCCTAGCAGCAAGAACAACATTCAGGGAAAGCTTAGAGTGGAGCAACAATATTTATTGTGATAATTGCTAATATCCAGTAACAGCAGAGCTTTTCATCTCTTTTAATTCCTTTCTCAATATGTCTTTCCACTCCATATCCTCTGGTTTTAACTCGGAAGTAGTACCATCGAATCAGCTTCAGCATTGCAGAGGGAGCCGGAACAAAATCAAGTTGGAAAGGCAGGCGGTTAAACAAATAGATAAACCTCATAGACATGGGCAATGTCTGTGCCCCACTGACAAAGAACTATTCAACAGTATTTTTAGAACTAAAGCCCTGAACTATTTCTATAGCAACTAAGAATTTGGTCTAGAAATCACATATTCCACTGTTCCTTTTTTTTTTTTTTTTTTTTTAATTGCTGTTAAAAATATAGCATTAAAAACTCATTTGAAGGTTAGAGAAGTAAATGACTGAAAGCTTTAACAACATGCTGATTATTACTATGCTGCATTTGAGAGCTGTCAATAAGAGGCTGATTTCTTTTGAAATTATCCTATTTTATTACAGCTTTAGGCTTCAAGGATTTTGCAAGATTGTGCTTGTCAGCCACTTGCCACACATGAAGCATGGTGCCTTGAAAGCAGATTATAATTAGTTGGGTATCAGAGGTGACTTGTGCAGTAGAGTTTTAAACAGGTATGCTGATCCCCCTTCTTATGTCACCGAGGAAGAAGTGTCATTTCTAGAGGCTTTGACTTTTGAAAGATTTTGAGCACTTACACAAGGCTAATGAAAGGTATCCTCGTTGTAATTCACACAAAGGAAAGGAGTCATGGTGTTGTTCGTGCAACAGAACGACATCGGCAGTCTGTCTTAAGTGCTGCTGCTTAAGGCAGGAAGAGAAGGGAAAAGCGTGGCTGATGACTTCAGCCTCAGTTTGGATGACACTTTTAAAGCCATGTTAATAACTCCCTGGACTCCTCTGCAGTATGATTTCAAAGGTACTTGGCCAACAAAACTACCTCGATTGCCATGTTTTCCTCATTCTGAAAATCCTCTCAAGAGCTAAACAAAAGTTTTGATGAATTGTTCTAGTCTTCCGTTTGAAATTTCTACGGTCCCCCTACAAATGCTGCGCAAACTGCTAGACCAAACTTCTGACAAAGTGAAAACATGAAACACTCCGAGGTGTCATTCCTCTCCAGGGCTGGTTCTTCGGGAAGGAAGATCAGCCAGCCTGTTCACACTGCTCTCAGCAGAAAAAGGCTTATTCCTCACCACACCAAAGACCTTCTAGAGAGCGTACATGCACAATTCACCACCCACTCCAAAGGTGCTGTATTATGCATAAGTTGGTGGTGTAGCTAACTAATTTCTGTACTGTGCTTCTCCGCCTGAATGATTTTCAGTGTCTCAGGCATTCATAATTTGGGATTTCACACTTTTTTAAAAAATATATATCTATCCTGTGACAACGTAGATCTTACCATTTGGGAGAAAAGCCTGGATGATGGCAGTCAGGGAAGTGAGATGGGAACTTATGGCCAAAGCCCAGCAGAGAAATGCACGGACTCCACAGGTACTGACATCTGGTAGATAAAACATACGTGTATCAGCTTGCTTGCCCTCACTTGCCTAGGTCAGAGGTAGTCCATCACGACCACTTGAACAAAATGATCTTCAGTATCTTATAATATCCTGACTTTCTAAATGTGGTTTGGTTTCCAACAGAGCAAACCAAGTTTTTAAGTCTTCTTAGGCTGTGAAAAGAAAACTCCTATGACAGGAAAGCAGCGGTGAGGCTGAAGGGACCTTTCAGCTGCCTATTAATGTCAGTTTCATTAACGATTTTGGCTGGGAACCTTAATTCTCAGCACTTTCTATTTTTTTTTATCTGTGGTAGGTGAGCACTTAAATGATGGTAAGAAGCAACAGCAAAGAAGTAATTTACTGTGCTGTAGTCAATGTCAATTATTACATAAAAAGACCTAAGACTTAAAATTTGCTAAACACCTGCTGATCCTCTAGAGGAAATCTGCTTTATCCTGCAGCTTACACAAGAAGTGCTAGGACAGGTACTTTTTTGTTTGTTTGTTCCACCTGAACACGTGAAATAAGCTGTAATGAATGTACACAAATTGCCTGAGGCGCTTCAGGGCCGTACTGGGTTTGTGGTTTATAGCTGTGAAGCTGTTGAGAATATGAACTGGCCAAATTTTCTGAACACACTGCCACTTTGGCATCCTCTTAGGGTGGTTTTGTTCGAGGCTAAGAATGCACAATAACTCTTCAAATGGGTACCTTGATGCTGAGCTGAGATGAAAACAGAAAGTCTGTTAGTGTCGTGAGTTTCGTTTTTCCTCAAATATGACCAGACAAGGATTTAGAGATCCAGGATGCAGGTCTTGTGTCTTTCCTTGCAAAGACAACAGCAAGAAGAATTTAGTAGCTAAGGTGACAGTTTAAGTGGAGCAAATGGAAGGCTTTCAGAGGTTATCGCAGTTGATGATCTTTGGACCAGATGTTGACATTTCAGAATAGAGGGTAAACATTTTCACAGATGACAGACACAGTCCTCATGTGTCTTGACTGATCTGCATGTTCATTTGAAACAGAGGGTAATTTAAACAGTTTGGTTTGTTGTTTATTTTTTATGTTGGTGGAAAGTGACTTTTACACACCTTGGCAGAGCAATCAACACCAGCCAGGTTGCAATCGATTCCGAGGGGGTTTGGCTTCTACAAGGACCTTGAGAAAGAATCCTCCTTTCAAGCCCTTGCTCTGTTTTCTCCAACTGCTTAAATTCCACCAAAAAAAAGGGGAAGTTTTAAAATCTGGGTTTCAATCTAGACTCTAAATTCACCTCCTTCTGTGACAGCATAGAACATTCTGCATAAGCCTCTACATTCTGCTTGGGCATGGGAAAGTATGGATATTCTGAGAAAGGAGAAGTTCACAACAACTCTCTTTTTTCCTTGTGTTCAGCACTTCAGCTTACCAATGTCATTGTATGCATGTTCCAGATGAAGAGCGATACCAATCTCTGCAACCCGTGCCTTGAACCATTTACTGTTTTTCCTGTGTTGCTATTTATGACAAAGAGAATCATCGGATCATTTAAGTTGGAAAAGACTGGTAACAATCATCAAGTCAAACCACTACGCCAGGACTGCCACTTTTTGAACACTTTCAGGGATGGTGATTCCACCACCTGGGCAGCCTGTTCTAGTTCTTGAGTACCGTTGGCAATGAAGAAATTGTTCCTAATATCCAATCTAAACCTTCCCTGGCACAGCTGGAGGCCGTTTCCACCTGTTCTATCACTTGTTACCTGGGAGAAGACATGTGCTTCCATCTGTCTACAACCTTCCTTTTAGGTAGGTGTGGAGAGCGCAAAGGTCTCCCCTGAGCCTCCTTTTCCTCCAGGCTAATCGTTGCCCATTCCCTCAGCTGCTTCTCCTAAGACTTGTCCTGCAGACATTTCACCAGCTTCGTTGCCCTTCTCTGGGCATGCTGCAACACCTCCATGTCTTCCTGGAAGTGAGGGGCCCAAAACTGAGCACAGTATACAAGGTGTGGCTGCAACAGGGCCGAGGACAGGGGGACAATCACTCCCCTAGTCCTGCCGGCCACACGGTTTTGGGTACAGGCCGGGATGCTGTTGGCCTTTCTGGGCACGCTGCTGGCCCATGTTCAGCGGGCTGTCAACCAGCACCCCCAGGTCCTTTTCCACCAGGCACTTCTCCAACCGCTCTTGCCCAAGCCTGTAGCATTGCGTGGGGTTGTTGTGACCCAAGTGCAAGACCTGGCAGTTCTTGTTGAACCTTGTACCATTGGCCTCAGCCCATCAATCCAGCTGGTCCAGACCCCTCTGCAGAGCCTTCCCACCCTCAGGCAGGTCAACACTCCCACTCAACTTGGTGTCATCTGCAAACTTACTGAGGGTGCACTCGATCCCCTTTTCCAAATCATTGGTAAAGGTTTCCTGTGCTCTGCCAGGGAGCAGGTGCACAAGAAGCCAGGAGGGAGCGGAGCCAGGACAGCTGATCCGAACTAGTGAAAGGGGTATTGCATACCATAGAATGTCATGCTCAGTATATAACCTGGGGGAGCTGGCCAGGGCCTGCTGATCGCTGCTCGGGGACTGGCTGGGCACGTGTCAGTGGGTGGTGACCAACTGTATTGGGCATCACTTGTTTGTGTTGGGGTTTTTTCCCCTTTGGGCTTTATCCTTCTCTCCTACTCCCTCCTTTTCATTACAGTTGGTTTTGGTGATTATTATTATTGTTATTTTATATTTTACTTCAGTTATTAAATTGTTCTTATCTCAACCCAGATGTTTTCTGATTTTCCCCATCCTTCTCTCCATCCCACGGAGGGTGGGGGCAGGTGAGCGAGCTGCTGCCTAAGTGATACCCAAGTACCTAAGTGGTACCCAAGTACCTAATTGGTACCCAAGTACCACAACTAAGTGGTTCTTAGTTGCCAGCTGAAGTTTAACCGTGACAAGGCCTCAAACACTTGTTCTTCCCGGTAATTCTTTTCAGCCTAATGCTGCAAATGAAATAGGCTTCTAAGCTAAAAATACTGTTGTAAGATAACTAACATGAAGTGGGTCACATTGTCATAGAAAAGGGTCAGGTTAGTCAAGCAGGATCTGCCTTTCAAAAACTCATGATAACAGGGCCTGATCACCTTGTTGCCATGTATGTTCCATGTTTGTTTGTTGTAATTTCTTAATACAACATAAGTGAGAATATTTCATAAATGGGCACAGAAGATGGAAGCGTTCTTTTGGATGTATTATATTTAGTTTTAAAAAGATTTCAATATACAGGTTACATAACCAAATGCAGAAGAAATCTTTATTCTGCTCCCAAACAGGCCTCCCCTGTTGACAAGCTCAGAGTAAGCATTTGTGTTCTATATACCTTAAAGATTAGGCAATGAAAGTAATTCCTGAAGTGTTCACTGTTTCAGTACTTTTCCATTCTTTACCATATATACTGTAGTTGGTTTAAGTTTTTAAAACCATATTCAGATAGATTGATAGCTAGATTCATATTGAAATATAAATCAAACATTTAAATAAATAGTTTAAAGCCCATCTATTTTAGCAATAAATTCAATAGCTAAAGAAACACAAGATTTAATTACTGTTTGTAAAATGGTTGGACAAACATAACATAAAACAAAAGCTAACCAACCATAGTGTTACTATTATCTCAAAGTGAATTGCAATCATTTGGCAATTAGATGTTTATATGATTAATATAATTTGTACTGCCTCTATTTTCTAAGTACTTTCTCTGCAAAAAATGACCACAGCAATGACCTCTCCTAGTAATTTAATGAGCAAGAGGGGGCTCTCACACAAATTGCTACCACATAGATAAAATTGTGATGTCTCCTGGCTTGAGACATATGGTTGTCTATTTGAAATAATAATAAGGGCTGTCTTCTACTTCTTACACAGTACGATTGGTAATCATGATGGCTCCCCAATTGCTCTATAAATGTTAGGAAATAAAATGTCAGAGTCTCTTCTGAGGAAGCACTGCTGATGTGTAGTATGCTATGGATACTTGCTGGTAGCACGTCTGCTCAGAAAACAGTGTAATGATGCAAAACAAATATAACGCCTGGCACACACAGAAAAAAAAACAAACCCAGGTACATCCTGATTAGGATACGCCCTTCAAATAGGGTAGCTGATGGAGCATTTAGGACTTGCCGAAGCTCAGAAAAATTGATCTAGTGTCCCAATAAGGAACACTTTTTTTAGTTATTTTGGAGTATAGGTCATCCCTTTTTACCTACAGGCCATGATTATGCAAACAAAGTGTTAAATCTTTCCCATCCTACTAGGAGTGAAAGCTTTGAGAAGAAAAGTGAAAGAAACTGTAAGGAGCAGAGTTTCCCAGGTTGAGAACCTACTTGATTCAGAAGAATCTAAGAGCATATTCCTATGCATCAGTTTCCTGCTGTTTCAAAGACATTTATATATAGATATTACCATAACATTTTTGAACTTATGATGTTTGAAGAGGAAACTAGAATTTTTTTTTTATATTGTATTTGAAGAGCGCTGCTCCACAGAATGGTGTGTTAATAGCTGGATGGACTTCCCAGCTCAACATCTGGAGGAGAAAGAAGTTTTTATAAATGGAAAAGAGGTAGGTTAAAACAGAAAACTTGACAGTACCACCAAAACCAAATTCAGAATTCTCAGAATGATTACACTCCTTTGTATGCAACAGTAGTGCAGCAATGCAGAATGGAAATGCACAGAGGTCCATTCCACACAGAGATAACAGAGTGAGTTGCAGTCTGTTAAAAAGTGATCATGCTTTTTACTGAATTATCTGTTTTTCAGGATTTAGTTGAAATACCAATAATCATTCAAACTATGAGAATTTTTGAGTGCATTAATGTAGGTAGTACAGCTGGAATGAAGTTAAACAATTCCAACTGAGCCACTAGTCTGTTTCATCTGAGATCAAACTTTAATAAACTCACTGCAAATGAGTTATTTTAACATGTCTTTAACACATCTTACAGATTTGGGGCTAAATATTATTTTTAGTACAATTGGCATAAATTTTCCATAGTCTGCTGTCAAACATAAGAGCCAGTGCAGGAGAAAGAATGAGACTGTGATGCTTTGTGTGGGTTACAGAGTTTACCACTTTGGAAGCAACAAGCTGTTGATTTGGTTTAGCTGCCTATGGAACTGCACCTAATGAAAATATGCAATACTCACATACCTCTGGCACAACATTTTTTGATGGCTGTTAAGTATTTTTTTTATAAATAATTTTTGATTCATACTTACTTTGAACCATTGCTTTCGCTTTTGCTTTTTGTTTTCCTCTTGACAATGCTTTTATGAAAATAACTATATATACCACTACAATTAACAACAAGGTCCATATTCACTGTTCATAAGCTACTGCAGAGCAATAATTTTATCATTATACATAAATTAGTAATTCCATCATTAAAAAAAAATATCCCATAAGAGAATGGAGTAAAATTTTTGTCTTGTTTTCATGTTGGGACTAACCCCAAAGCCATCAGTATCAATAAAATATTCAACAGTTAGATTCTTTACTGTTTTATGTCAACCTTCAGCAAATAATGTAATACCAGAACAATTGTCTAATTGTTGTCCGAAGAGCTGTAGTCCAAAACATAATTTAAAGAAACGAAGTTACTTTGAAAATAAAAATAATTCCTGGAATATGCTTTTTCAAAATAATAAAAGCAATCTAAATGACTCTGCAATGTTTTGGTTTGATAAATGAGTTGAGAGGAAGCTATATTCTCAGATTATAGTTTATAGCTAAGCTTGAAAACGCTAAGCTAAAATATTTCGAATGGAAGAGCTGATAAAGCCATTACTGCACAGGACAACAGTTTCGCTGCAACAAAGAACATTTCAAGTACATAGAAAGCAACAAGTTGAATTCCTCTGGGAAAAGTACCCCAGATAGTAAATCCAAGATTTGTAAGTCAAATAAGCCAGTAATGGAACACGAAGCTTCAATCTATGTGCCACTAAATCTGTGTTCAGCAAGTTAGATCCTTGTAGTGCTTTCAGATTTTCAGCTATTTTTTGAAGATAAAAGAATATGCAGAACAAGAGGCACGAAAGGGAAGGCTGAAAGAGTTAAGCTGAACCTAGCAAAACAAACAAACCACCCATAAAAACTATAGCTCAACAAGTGCATAAACCCTGCAGGCAACTTCCACTTATGCAATGGGCATTTTCTTAGGACATAATCTAGGGGCTAAATGTGGCAGAAGGGTGATATATTGCAAATATAAGCTTATCTGATAAACATGGTAGGGGCTATGTACAAAGGACTTGGCTTCAGGAGCACATGTTTTCTTGCTGAAAAACTCTATTTAGCTGAACCTATATAATGTGGCATCTGTTTACAAGAAGCCTCTTTTTTTTGCTCTCTCTGCACATATACTTAGGTACTGAAATTGAGCACTTTGTCCACTGGACTGATGGTGCTGTAAGAAGACCACTATTTAAGACCAGTTTGAGAATGAGAATTGCAACATTGAATTAACAGAAAGAAAACAACAATAAAAAAAATCACATTTTTATTTCAACTCTGATATCTTATTTTAGGTTTATAGGGATAAAACATCAATTTGTTTCACAGCTCACATGCAAAGTTCTTTTGGATTCCCTGGTTTGTAAGTTGCAGCTGCAATACAAAATGCTTGGCATGACACAACTGCCAGATTTTCTATGTAAAATTCCCGTGGAATGGTAGTGACTTGCTTTGGGAATTAAAACTGAACTTTGAGTTGTCATCTGGAAAGCTCTTGGGAGAACTTTTCATCCTGTCGTGTTAGGAGTGGTGTTAGCATCACCAGCCAAAAGAGATGAGGCAGCTTTTTTAAAGGCAGTCATTTAAAAAGGCAGAATCTACATCTCTTCCATCCCATTAGAGTAGCTAGATGTCACACTATTAGATCCTGCTTGTTATGCTCACTGCTGTTGTCAGTCTGTTGACCACAGCATTATCAAGACCAGGCGATTCCTTTACCAATGCCTCAAACCTGAACTCAGGTACTTATCAGAGAGCATGCCTACTGAAGTGATATTTGAACTAAGTGCAGCCAAAACAACCTTCAGGTCTTTGGTGTCACATGTGGGTTTTTGTTAATTATTTATATGCCATAATGATTCTCAGAGTGGAAAAGAAAGTGAAGCTATAAATTGCACAAGCTTTCATCACTTCTAGTGCTTCAAATTAAAATGCCAGTAGCAGACAAGAAAATGACTGAAGATCCACTTTATGGAAACAGACACCCTAAACACAAGCAATGCTACTGTTGTACCCTTGGCTAAGCACTGGTGTCCATACATATCTGCACATTTCATAGCATCTTTATGCTGGGTGCTCTGCAGCCGAGAAATCTGTTTTGGTGAGAAGGCATTAAGAGGAAAAACACCTGCATAAGCAGAGTGCAAAAAAGTTTAAGTTGTAATTGGATATTAGCAACAGTAATGACATCACTACAGTTTTTTCTTGGTCATTTGCTGAGTTGTAGCAACAATCAGAATTTACCAGGGCTGAACTGAGTAATTAAATGAATTAGTTATATTAAATTCATACAGTGCTTGCTTCCCAGTACTAACCTGACTACCTTTGTTAAGGCCAGAGAAGAAGGCATTGCAAGCATGAAGTTGTGAGATGAGAGTTCTTGAGTTTTAGTTATACAACACATGTTCTGAATAAAGGTCAAGATTTGGATATAGCCTATATGAGATGATGAAGAAAGAGAGAAACAATTGTGATAATCAGTGTTCAGTAGTGAAACAAAATGGTGGTATTTTCAGAATGATGGCAAACATAGAGAAGTACAAGGGAAAATCAAAAGTGATGATTTGCCAAGATGATCTTGGACCAAAATTCAAGAGAGATACCAGAGATGCTGTAATTTAGAAAGAAAAGCATGGACTTTTCAGAGTCGCAATTTTAAGAAAGTTAAATCCTAGGAAGCGTAAACTGAAGTTTTTGCTCTAATGTAATTTTTTCTATTGAAGGAAGCAACTTACTTGGTAGTTGTTACAAAATAAACTCCTTGATTTCTTTACTCAAGCACACAATATAACACTTCACATTCTTTAATGTGGGGGAGATACAAAGCCTTGTCTGCCTTTCAACACGTGAACAGTTACTATAGTCTATAACAACAGCAGCAGCAAAAAACACTAGAAGGAACTTCCAAATTTAAAATTTCCTGAGATGTTTGATTATTTATCTCTATTTGAAATCAGTATATAACAGAAGAATTCAGCTTATTTTTACTCAGAAACTTTAGTTCACCTGTGTATGGTGTAACATAAGCTTATTACGACATAAGGTCATAATCATTAGCAGATGAGCAGCTCTTCCATTAAATTAATTCAAAATGCAGAGATGTGACCAAAATTCAGTGTTAATGACAAATCACTCAAAAGCCTTGGTGGTTTGCTGTGTTACTGATTTTCTTAAGAATGGGAACAAGACACAAACAGTAAGCAGTACTGTAGAAGTTAAGCAATACAGTAAAACACTGTGTGAACTGGTGTTTTAAGATGCTTGTTAATATTGATTTTCTTACACAGGACCTTACATTGGAATGGGATTTAACAAAAATAGAATAAATGTAAATTTCATCCAGACTTCAGCCCTCTCAACTATGAAATCAGTGGGTTTGAATTAAGATAACCAATGAAAAAAGTATCACCGTTTCCAAGAATGGCTCCTTGATTTTATTTGTTAAAACATGCTTAAAAAAATAAATCTTCTCACAGCAAAGGCTTGCTGGTAAATATTATACAGCAATATCTTGGTTTGGGAAAATTTAGAAGTAAAAACAGGAAAGGAAATTAGATAGAGCAAATTATACACCAAATTTTCATTTATATTATGTAATATATAGAGATGTACAGATAGAGGTGTACAGATATAACTAAACACCCAGACTGCCTTCAGGATATTCCTTTTGCACACAGTAACATATTTCAGGCATTTCACATTATTTGAATGGCATCAAGGGCAAAATGATCATTGGTAGAACAAGTTTTGCATTTCAGTCATTCTGATGGGCAGGTGAACAATCAACCCAAACCAAAATGAACAAAAACCTTTACACTGCAAAAGCATTGACTCTTCCAGCATCTACAGTGTGCAGTGGAGGAGGAGAGCAGCAAAGATGATGAAAGGACTGGAGAGCATGACCTATGAAGAACAGATAAGGGTATGAGATTTTTTTCAGCTTAGAGGAGACTGACCTCCTCAAGACAAGTAGTGGAAATGGAAGTGTTGATCTCCCGTCTCTGGTATTTGGGGATAGCACACGAGGGAAAGGCTTAAAGCTGCAGCACAGGAAATTTGGATTGAGTATTCAGAAAAAGTTCTTTACTGAGAAGGTGGTCAAGCACTGGAATAAGCTCTTCCGGGAAGTGGTCATGGCCCGAAGCCTGTCTGTGTTCAAGAAACATTTGGACAACGGTCTTAGATATAATGTTCAACATTTAAGTTGCCCTGTATGGATTCAGGACTTGGATTCAGTGGTCCTCGTGAGTCCCTTCCAACTCAGGACATTCTGTGGTTCTAAGTGGAGCCTTTTTGCTCATTAGCGTAAATCTCAACTATTTTAATCAAGATTTATTTTGTATTAACACATATATAACTCTCTTTCTCTCTGTAACTTTTAAATCTTATTAATTACCACAGATTATTCTTTCATGGTTGTATGCTTCAAACTATTCTGTGGATCTTTAAATAACAAAATTTAGGATGATTATTAATAAAATACCATGTTGTTTAAAGGCAAGCTTTATCTTAGAGGGTGGACTTGTCCAGTATTCCTCTTGCCTTATTTCCCAGAAGATTTTTACATCAAAGTAAATATAAAATGTCTCCTTTGGTGTCATATAATTTATTTAATAGGGAAGCAGATAAGTTCCTTTTTAAAAGCTGTAGTAAATTTATGTTTATAGAGACAGAGATGTTACACCTTGATGTCATGGTCTAATCCCAGCTGGAAGCTGAGCACCACACAGCTGCTCACTCACTTCCTGCACTGGGGTAGGGAAGAGAATAGAAAAAGTGAGAAAACTCATAGGTTGAGATAAAGACAGATTAATAGGTAAAGCAAAAGCCACACACACAAGCAAAGAAAAATTAGGAATTCATTCATTGCTTCCCATTGACAGGCAGGGGTTCAGCCATCTCCAGGAAAGCTGGGGTCCATTACATGTAATGGTTATTCAGGAAGACAAACACCACCAGTCCAGACATCCTGTCCTTCCTTCTTCTTCCCTCAGCTTCGTATGCTGAGCATGACATCATATAATATGGACTATTCCTTTGGTGATAGTCCCCCTTTGGGGTGGGGTGAGGTGCAGAAAAGGCCCTGACTCTGTGTAAGCACTGCTTGCAGTAATTGAAACATCCTTGTGTTATCAACACTGTTTTCAGCATAAATCCAAAACACTGCACCATAGCAGCTATTGCAAAGAAAATTAACTCTACCCCAGTCAAAACCAGCACACATGGGATTATTCTTTCCTTAAAATTCTTCTGACATCAGTAGAACTAGTCACTCATATACTCATCAGTGAATGTCTGGCATGTGTTAGCAAATCAGACACTGACAGACAGAATTAGCTGCTGTAGGAATGGAACTTTCTTGTTGGATTATTAGTATCTCTGTTAAGCTTCCCATAAAGTAATTAAAGAGTAAGGCATTAATGTAGAGGATAAATCATTCCTGCAAAATAGCAAGATGAGAGCAGAAGGACAAAAGAGGGGGTGAATGCTATATAACTAGATAAATTTTTTGAAGTGGTTTTTTTTTTTTTTTTTTCTATTATGCAATAGGTGTTAAAAAGGATTATGGAAATAAGACCAGATAGAAACAAGTGCTCTGTTCTTGTGTTGAATGACTTTCAGGACAGCAGTTAATTGAACTGTTTATCACATTGAAGGTCACATGAAATACGGCTGTCAGAAGAATTCAGAGTAAAGTGCACTTCATGCTAAAAATAAAAACAGACCCCCACCTTCATTTATGTTTTTTAAAATTCTAATGTGGTTATTTAATCTCAAAGGAGAAATATTCATCATGATCATGGCAGCGCTGTTGAAATCACTATCTGCTACATTTCTCTGCTAGTGTTTTCAGTTTACTAGGGTTTTTATATGAAATAGTCCTGGGTAAAAATTAGATTAATTGATTTTTAGGAAGGAGAAGAAAGTATGGGAAAATAACAGTATATTTAATTTACATTCCTGAGATTATTTCTATGCTGTAACAACTAATACTAAAAGTAGGTGTTATTCCAAAGGATTCACAGTAGGACCTTTACACACACAAAGATGGACCATTTGGTAACTTGTAGGACAGATCGAGCTGTAGTTCCTCTGTTACTCCCATGAGCAGGCACCATGTGCCCATTTTGGCTTCTCTATGTTACACAAGCTACAATTCCCCTGCAGAGGCAGAACTGCCTTTCAGACCTTGCACACATTCACATTTCCATGCTGGAGCTTTCAGCAGGGACAGTGCCGGAGCTGATAGGCTCTTACTGATAGGGTCACCTGGCCAGGGGGAGATATCTTGAGCCTGGAAGCAAAGTCAGCACCCTGCTTTATGACTGCTTATGAATTTAGCGACAGTCTCTGCCATGCAGTAATCTGAGCATTAATCTAAGAAACTACTAGTCAGAAGGAATCACAAAATCCTGATCATGACCCTAAGTCTCAGCAAAGTATCTTTTTGCCTGCTACAGACAAGTTCTGTCACTTTCCAAATGCAGTGCCCCATTAAAAACCTAATCAACACAAAAAACCTAGTCAGAGAATGAACCATTAACCCCTTGGGTCTTTACTAAATTCATCACCTCTTTTAGCTGAAATACTGTCCCTTTGTAAGTCATTTAATGGTGGACCTTGATTGTAGTGCCTGTGAAATTGCTCAGCCACTGCTGTGAAGAAAGATTAGGGGAATGCGAAATAGGCAGTCCATTAGGGCAAGAGAGAGAAATTTCACCTTCAAAACCATCATACAATCTTTACCACCTTCTAAATCTTTGTGTTGATTGATAGTAAACTTTGGATCTGGTGTCCAACTTCAAGTTCAAATGTGCTTTCATAAAAAGATTTCACAAAGAAAGATGTTTAAATCTTTCTGCTGTAAACAGTGACCCATCCAGTTCCTGCATGTATTCAGCTGTCTTAATTACTGTTCAGGAAAAAACAGCCTCTGTCAGACAGTTTATTTTCTTAAATTTGTTCATGTGTTCTTTATAAACTAGTCAATACTTTTAATCTAGCCAATATACTGAAAAATTTCTTTTGGTTGAAGACATTATGTTTATGATTATACTTAAAATGGCATAGAACAACCCATGGAGGAAGCAGCTTTTAGCTACTAAATTAGAAGCATAATGTTTTTAAGTGCTACTGAGAAGTACAGATTAATCTTAACTAGAAGTAATAGATTCCTATTTTAATCACATCAGATTTTGGATGCATCTGTCACATTTTGCAGTAAATCCTTTATTTTCTAGAAAATTCTGCAAAACTTCTAAGTGTTAGCTAACAAGTACTGAATGCTTTCCACTTCCACAGAGCTCAAACAATTTCTTCAAGACTGCGTTCCTATGAAAACCAGCTGTTGAACAGCAGGCTACTATGATGGACCTATGCTAGTGCAGTTGTGACACTCAAATTTAAGAAGAAGAGACCCTAGGTCCTCCTTTTGAGGAGGTAGTATAACCTCTACATCTATTTCCAAAAGTCCTTGTGTCCATGCAAGAAAAAGATCCCGCATCTGGAACTTTCACAATGCAAGGACATGAGATATCCACTTTCCCCTGCAATTTGCTCATTTGGGGGGCTATTTCCCACAAGTGCTTTTGGAAATTCCATACAAAGCTTTACTGAACCCTTTAGCCATGGCAACAATTAGTAACAGAGTACATACAGAGTCATCTAGTAACAGAGTACATACAGAGTCATCTAACACTGAATTTATTGATTACTGTCAAGAAAACTTCTCAATCTGTTTTATAATAATGGAATCCCTGCTATCTTTAAGAAGACATTTGGTTCCTTCCAATCACTCACGTTATACATATCCCCCACCTTATATTTCACATTAAATTTTAATTTCTTTTTCATTTTTAACTGGTGTTATTAGATAAAAATTTTCATGGGAAATTTTTTTTCCTTACTGCAGAAGAATGCATTTCTATAATGTTATTGTATTGATTAAGCAATGATGTCTTTGTCACAGAAAAATTGGGAGGGAAAAAAATGTACAAGCCCCAGAGGATTAAAGCATACAGGGTACTGTGAAAAGGTAAACGTTTGAGAGTCAATCATTTTAAAGTACTGCTCACCCACTCTACACCTCCAGAGGCCTTCCAAGTCCTTGTTGACCTCTGCTTTGATTTCTGCCTTCCTCCTTCAGCTACTGCATCACTGTCTTGGGGTGCGACTCCAAAAGCTTTGTGCCTGACATTGAGCCAGCAGTGCCAGAAGCAGCCTTGGAGACTCTTGAGAACCCAGAGGCTGCCAAAACTCCAGCAGCATTTCCTCTCCTTAGTGAAAAATCCAGGGGAGCAGCAGTGACCTGATTCTGCAGTCCCTCATTGAAATCAAAACATAATATGCTGAACTAGATAGAGAACAGTTGGTACTCAGAGGCTTTGTTATGCCTGTACTGGTACTGTATTAGGGACATAAGAGGATGTCTTTGCTAGCAGTGTTCCTTAGGTGTCTATACCTAAAATTTAGGATAATTATATACCCCCTCAACAGAGTCCAATTCCTGTCAGCATTACAAGTGTTTTACAAAAGCCTAGCACCTTCACACTGTAATAGCTAGCTGGAAGGATGTGAACGGAAGTGGTTTCAACATTTCTCACAGAGGCCAAGTGGGGCCAGTCTTTCATCTGAAACTCCATTATGTGCACAGCTTAATTTAACAAGTAGCAGTATTTCTGCTGTGTGCTTTCTGTCCCTCATTGCTATGCTGTTTGTTTCCAGACTGAATTGCTTTTATTGATTCTGTACTGTTTTGTCTAATGATTTTTCTTGTAAACCCCACTTAATATGATTTATGACCCTCACTCCTCTGCCACAAATCCAGTTGCAGGATGCTTACTTTACTAGTAAATCAATTAGTTAAACATTACCTCAAAGGGTCTCCAAAATTCCTGCATTGCACCTTAGAGATGTCCTCTGCCTTTTCTTCTTTCTGTCACTTCCTATTTAACGTCTTTATCTCTTGATGTGCACACATTCCCCCCTGGAACACACTTCCCACAAATGTTTTTCAAGGATGAGACATCTGGGGGAACTTGACTAGGCTGCTTCTTTTAACATCTACCATGTAGCTGACACAGTTCACTTATTCATAGCCCTGATGGTTACAAAGGCCATCTGTGGATGGTTTAAAGCCTTTAAGTGTCAGGAGGGGATGTCATTTGGTTTGACTTACCACCCACATAATTAGAAACAAACAAACAAACAATCAAAACCCCGTCAAGGCTGTGATTTGAACCAGCGTGTCCCTCATGAGCGTACTAAATTCAGGTTACAATGTAGTTTACCTTGCTTCTGTGATATAACACTACAGAGATTATAAATTGTCTTGAAATCAGCAAGCAGGCAACTCATCCTTTCATATGCACTTCCCGAGTTTTAAAGCTAAAATGCCAAAAGTGTAAAAGATATCCTGTGTGGAAGGCAAAGGGATTTTTGTGGCTTTAGCACAGGCAAGATCTCATTTGTGGCTTACACATTAAAACCTACAGCAAGAAAAAGAAGTCTAGTGTCTCTGTCATATGACTGCATAAAACAACAAACCTTGTGGCATACTAAAACCTTATGAAATACTAAAAATACACTTTTCCCTCGCTTTTTTATATATCAACAAACATTGAGAAGAAAATATACAAACCCCAGAAATAACTGGTACCTTTTTACTTCAATAGCCAACCTTAAGCTGATTTTTGGTCTAAAACCTCTGCTAGGAATAAAATATTGCTATTAAGCCAGATTACACAATGGAACTAATAGTTTCCTCCTCCATTCAGCTTAAAAGCATGTATATTAAAAAGTTACAATCAGTAAAAATTTTAGCCACAAGATTCAGTCAAGACTTACTTTAACTGCAAAAGTGACAGTGCAGCTAAAAGAGATTTACAGAATATACTAGAACAAAGACACGTAAATCTTATTTCCCATTAGTTGGATGAAGTAGAGGTGGTTAAGAGACACTAGATAAAAAGATTGTACTAAAATATCCTGACTTGACAAGAGTTACCTGTGAGATTCTGCCATTATAACTATCAGTTTTCTATGAGTCTTTAACACTGACTGCCTTAGTTTTTCAGAGTTTACACCCAAGTAGCCAAATGCAGACTATGAACTCAGAATCATGTAGGAAGTAATTTCCTTATAACTAGATCCAGATAACATAAATTCTGGTTGCAAAACTGTCAGCTTCACATGCTGCACAGCGTATGTTAAAGAAACAAATGTGGGTGTAGTCACTGAATTGGCTTAATTTCTTTGGCTTGTATGTGGATGGGTTTATTGTCCTTTGTTCAGTAACATTTTAGCAAGTGGCTGCTGCTGACTACAGAGGCTAGAATGTGCCTGAGCGGTGTGTACTTAGATATCTTGTATCCAAAATGAGTACAGCATAATCCTGCCCTTGGACTCTGCTGGAAGGACAACATGATAGACAACACCAAGAAGCCCACTGAACCCTAGTCTGAAAGGTCATTTAAAAACTAAAGAAGCATTTTACTCCTACCTGGCTATGGAAGCCTGAAGCCTTCTATATCTGAGTTTAAGAGATTACATTTGTACTGCTACATATTTCAGCTGTGTTTTCTGCTTTGTGTCAATTCACCCTGAGAAGCTGAAGAACACACATACCATGCGTTTAATTTTCACAGAATCATTTTTGCTATGCCTTTTATTTCCTCAGGTCTTAAACCCAAACCAATGATTTGATTTTGTTTTACTCTATATAAATATGCAATGCTGATAGATAACCTCACATAGTTGTCATCCCCTGACCCCCACTTCCAAAAAAAAAAAAAAAAAAAGGGGGGAAAAAAAAGCCTGCCTGCTGCTTAACTCCTGAACATACATTGTAAAGTGAATGCTGAGCATACATTGTAAAGCGATTGATTCATTCAGAAGAGGTACACAATTATTCACCACATGGTATGTGCAGTATAACTTCACAACCATTTTGTTGAGAGTAGGGAAGTAGATTTGAACTAATAGAAACTGGCTTTATGTGAGACTAAAGGAAAAAAAAAAAAGCAGCACACTCAACATCCTCTATGCATAGCATCTAGGCAAAGGTCATGAGATTTTGTTCAGTACAAGCTCTAAGTCTCAGCAATGTTATTTCAGGGCTGTATTTTGTAGAGCAAACAATACGTTAACAGACTGACAATGTAATTTGTTCTTACTGTGTCCTTAAGGAAAAGAGGGGTTAATGCTAATAAATGCCTTAATTAACCACTATTAGTGTTAATTAACCAGTATTTATATAATTCTACAGAATTATTTTAGCTTTCAAATCCAAAATATTGTAAAAACCCAGCATAATCTCTCTGAAGTCATTCAAGACTTCTCTTATGCAAAATCCAAATACAGAGGGAGAATTTTTCTCACATCAAGTTCTTTTTGACTATCATCAATTCAGAATGACAGTCGTTAAAACAATACAGTACCATTGGTTGCATTTACACAGGTAATAGCTCTAAAAGATTATTTATTAAAGAATAATTTACCCATTGCTTGGGTCAGACAAAAGTATGTCTTCAGGAACAGGGAAGCAAAGGTCTTTTCCCAACTATACCTTTGCTGCCTGTACATAATCTTCTGTTCCAGAAAGCATGGCAGAAGGAGGCATGTGTCTGTTTCATTTGGAGGACTGATGCACAATCCTTTTATAAGACAGCTTCCCCTAAACACTGTCCAGCTGCACCTTACGTAGCAGGCAAGGGCCCTACTGGTGGTATCTCTCTTAATCCTCCCCCACCTAAATCTTTATATCAGGCTTCACCAAAAGACTGAATAAAGAGCATTTGACAGGGAAAAGTAGTACTTACTGTAAAGGCAGACGTGCACTAAAGGGGTACAAATACAACCACTATAGACATTTGTAAAAGACATGTTCCCTGAGAAGGGTGTTAGCCTGTCTGTAGTTCTGGTCACACACATGTACCACCAGGGTCACACAATAGCTCCTGGGAGAGCACCACACCATCATGTAACCCTCACCATGGGTGGGCTTTGTGTTTCTGTCAGGCTGCAGCCTGAGAATCACAGAAACTCTGTGCTGGCATCTCATTTGCATAGATATTTTAGCTATTAAAAAGCTATCTGTGAATACTTTTTGATACATTAAGATATATAAATTGAATAATTGAATAGTGAGGTGGACATTCACCATGACAGTTGACCAGTTCCTACAAGAAGCAAATGCAAAAAGACCCATTTTGGGAGTCTAGTACCTTTGTCCCCAATATGACAAAGCTGAGAAATCCCTCAGCATTAACAATTACTAACAGGAAACCCTTTCTTTTTAGAGACTATGTTTTTCTAAACCACTGTAACACAAAAATAAATGAACATTAGTAAGTTGATGGTTTTATAATAAAAGAATTATCACCTTACCTGCAAATATGATTCCCTACAGTATTCAAGCACAGTGGTTATTACAGATGTACTGTGTGATACATCAATTTTAAATGTTCATCTGCTAATACCCTTGAAGCGCCTCAATCTCTAGCACATATAGTATGACCAGACCAGGAGAGACAGCACGTGTTATTGCAAGATTACAAGCACTTTTAATTCAGTCATGCTGATCTTCCAGCAGTGAGCTTAAAAACAGCTGAAAAATGAACCTCTCAGTGATAAGACTGACTAGCACTGAAAATTAATTGTCTCTGGTGTTTGTGTGATGAACGGCTGCACCTTGTCAATGCTTGCACTGGCTTTGGTATCACCAATAAACAGAATGTTTTATCAGCTTTGACAGTTATGCCTGAAAGCAAGGATTGAAAATGAACTAGGTAAAAGAACCAAAATGTCCTAACTGCTATTTACAAAACCCAAAGAAATACTTGATATTTCTTACCCAGATATATGTCTTCTAGGATCTGCAGCTTATTTGTTCCCAGTACTTCTAGGGTCTTGAAAAAGTAATAACTAATTTGTGAACTGAACTTGCATTAAATTTGCATTAAACAACAGAATACCCTCTATCTGTCCCCACAAAAAAACCCAAACCAATCAAAAAAAACCCAAAACCCAAAAAACCCCCACCAAAACCAAACCAGCTTCCCCCCCAAAAAAAAAATCCAAACCAAACTAAAGCGTCAAGAGTTATTGTGGATGACAAATGAACACCACAGGTAGAACAGGTGGAGACTGACCCACCTGTCAAACCTTCTAGTGAGTGTCTTTCTGCTAGAAACTGGAAACAGTGATACACTCTGCTTAGCTCTTCAGTCTAAGATGTATTTGCACTTCAGAAACGTTAGCCATGCAGTGAAGTTAAACTACCTAATTACAAATTCAATTAATTCACTGAAAAAAAAGTTGAATTTAGTGACAGACTAAATTGACTTAATCTCTAACAATAAATCTGGAAATGCAGGGGGAACATCTTTGTAGAAGATACTTTGGATAGGTGCACTCTGCACTTTACATGTTTTTTGCTTTTCATGTTAAAGCAAAAATTTTGTTTTAAGTTGTACTAATAGTTCACACTAATTTCAGTTAACAATTAGAGGCCAATATTACAAAATATAACTTTGTGACTTTCTGACAAGGATGAGTAGGAAAAGAGGAGTAGGAATTTTTGCAAAATTAATGCAAATGACAGATATGGCTTTTTTATGATCATTATGTCACACATATGTGAGCCGCACAAATGGGAAGCTAGATGTTGTCAATTTAATAAGATGCAAATATGGTGAATCTCTCTCATGATTTATAAAGTGTTGGAACAGTCCTGAAAATACTTGAGTTAGAAGGAACTTGCTGGGTGATGGTCAGAGCAGAATGAAGGCGAACGCCTACAGCAAATGGAAAGTGGGCTCTGCCTTCTGCTATGTTCACTTTGCCTAGCAGCAAAACCAGGAGGAGTTCTGTGGAAGAAGACATGAGAGAGGAAAAAACTTTCCACCATGAATACAGGAAGGATAAGAAAAGGCAGTTTTTCATTACACTTTCTGCCCACACACCCTGCCAGTTTGTGCCCTATTCCAGCTAATGGGGGATCTCACTGTGAAAGACCTTACTTTTTTATACAAAAGTTTCCAAATTTATAATCAAGAATTTAATGCTCTCTTATGCTAGACTAGACACATAGCAACTTTTAAAATAAGAAATTAGCTTAATCTGAACTCAGCCAAATATAGTGACTATTGCTGGGATTCTTTGCAGCCTTTCAAGAATCCCTTTGGGACCCTATGTACAAAAGCAATTTGGGGTAGTCTGGAAGGTTAAACTTGTTTTCTACTATTGCAGGTCAGTTTGGGGACTAGTGGAAATGCAGTCTATAATGGATGTGAGAGGAAAGCTCCATGTGCTTAACAAACAAGTATCTTGAATTATTAGTCATCTACTGACTCCTATCAAATTTCAACTAAGGAGCTTTCAGAAACAGACGACTATCATTCAAAAAAGAAGGAAAATCTTCTGGATTGATTTCTAATACTACTTCTCCTTAAAGAAATGGAAAAAGAAAACAATCCACACCCTCAAAACACACCATGAACTATTGACAAACACCCAGTTATTAAAGCAGAGCTTTATATTATTCCAAATGTGTGTTTAGATCTCAGAGGAAAAAGAGAGAACTGAAAAGGTAATCCAGAGGTGCCTTTACACGTCTATCAGATGAGGCCAAAACCAGCAGAAAGGCATATACAGAACGAAAGACAAAAATTAAAATAGTAGAGTCCAGATCAGGGCTATTACTAGGTGAACCAACTCACCAGTGGGACATATCTCTTCCTGTTCCCAGCTTCGGTAGATGATTATTTGTAAGTATCAAACTGTCAGTGCCTGAATAATTTGTAAGTACCTTTAAAAGAAGTTGAATTAATTGATAATTTTGTCTTTGAAAAGAAGCTGAAGTTATATCTGTCACATGAGGTTCAAGTCTCATACCGACAGCTCCTGATCCTTCCTCTTTTGTGGGCACGCCAGCAGCACTAAAAGGGTGTAAAATGGAGAGTGAAGGCAAGACTACAGATAGACTGGTTTTCTCCTCTTTCATAAAGACAGTAAATATAGCTTGTGAGGCCTGTGGTTTCTGTCCCTCAGATGTCTGCTATCTGGACTCAAAGATCTCAGGAGTACTGAACTTTCTAAGAGACAATCTTATTCACCTGACAGAAAGCTATAGCCTAAATTTTCAGCAATGCTTGCCTAATGGAGAAAAGCACCCAGGACCATTGCTGTTCTAGGTGACATCACCTGAACAAGCTGAGCTGGAAACCCCCAAGTCAAACAGGAACAGTGTGGAGTAACAGAAAAACATTCTAAATCACTGCCAAAGACATCACCCAGACAAACACACAAATTATTTTCCTAATGTAAGATGCCTCTGTACAAAGGATTCTGCCATAATAACACGATCTTATGGGTGTGGCTGCAACCTAAACCAAAAAGTTTTACCTTTAGATCTATATTATTTTGATCTTAAGAGACACTGAACAATGAAAAGAAAAGCAATGTGCAGTGGGAATTGTGCATTCATGCAAAGATATTTTGATAATTTAACTGAGATAAAATGTAACTTCCTTACTTTTTAAAATATATGACTATCTTTTTCCAGAGTTGTATGAGATCTGACATATTAAATTATAAATTCATAGTTATTTTATGGTTTAAAAAAACATGAAATAATAGAATTTCAGATCAAGTCACAAAACTGCTAACGTATTTTGTCTTTTCATATTCATTTAATCCAAAGCCTCCGATTTTATTAACATAAACCAGTCTGCAGAGGGGCATATTTATCTACTAACTGCATGGAAGTGAGATAAGAATCATTAATAAGAGCTCAGGAATGCAGTTTTCCCATCCTTCTACATACAAGAAACTGACTCAAGCTCACAATTTAGAAAAATTCCAGATTTGGGCCCAAGTTTATGATCCTATTTGAAAAGCAGTTGCCTTTTTTTGCAGTCAGGCACTAAAACCATGTAAAGAAAGGGTCTAAACCCATTCATAGCTGTTTTCTAAATTGTAGGTTTGATACTGTCACATTTATATTAAATCTCTCTTTTTAAATATTTATATATATACACCTATCTATATAAATAAGATATTCCCACTGTCTTTAAATGGTAATAGCCAAAAATAAATAGCCAAGAATAAATTGCAGTTGTTGTTGAAATAGTATTTAATACTTTAAGCAATGTTTTTACTAAAAAGTTTTTTTTTACTAGAATGTTTTAAAGACTTCCTAAGAAATGCATGTCCCAAGCAAGCAGGATGTGTGGGATGTCTTGCCCCACAAAATATTTCCTATGATGTATTTCCGAGTCTTCTGTAACTGTTCTTTCAGGTTTGTAAGAGTTCAGTATACCATCAAGGGACAAAAAGAAGGATGTGCCTTAACTTCTCCACAGTCTTTGATAGCAACTGAACTTCCTGCTTGCTAATGTGGTTAATACACTCTGTCTGTGACATCCATAGGTGATGTTTTGTGACTTACATGCCTTGAAAAACTGTAAGAGACATGATGCGCAGGAAGAAATATGGAAAATTTACTCCAAAACCATACTGTAAAGAACAGTCTATTCTCCCTAACATACTGTTTTGACCCATCCCTTCTTTCACCATTAGGTAGCATGATTTTCGCTATTTAACTGTCAAAAATTTAGGATTTGCTATACCATCAAATGTATTCTTTTGCTTATCCTTCAGGCATGAAAAAAAAAAAAGATAAATCTTTCCAAAGATGGTGTTCTTCGTCTTAATTAGATATCATAATGAGCAAAATCCATGGATTGAAAAATAAATAAATAAAAAAACCCAAAAGTCCACTCCACACCAAAACCGCATCGTATTTATGAATGCCATTTGTTAACTGTTATCAGTTTAAGAATTGAGTGTCAGTAGCAGTTATAATGTTAATAATGTTCAAATATCATTACTCCTCACTTGAAGAAATACCAATCATCCATTTAAATTCTGCTATGGCAGCAGCCTGGTTCATGTCTCTCACCCATGCACTCTTTGAAATGTGTGTCATGCTTTTCATGAAGAGCATATGAAAATATTAAGCCAACTTTTCTTTTGAAGTTTTTGGCCAAAAGAGGCTTTAACTAGTTTTTTGATGAGATATAGTATTCCTACTGATATTTTACTAAGATCATTCTTGGGCAAAAACCTCTCCCCATCCTCTTATTATTCAAGACAATTCTGAATTTATGATCCTATTCTCTCATTACAGAGGAAAATAAATCAGGACAGGGCTCAGCTCAGCCACTGAACTGCCCTGTGTTTTTCAGGTGCCATGTACTTTGTAAGCACCCACCCAAGGCACAATCCTCTTACCATAAGGAAGACTTAGGAGAAGGAAAGCACTCTGGCCAAACCTGGAAAAGGCAGAAATTATATTGTATGTCTATTTCTGTTTTCCTCCAGTACACCTCCATCTTCAGATTGCATCCAAAAGCATATGTTGTACATTTTATGACTTTTGCCGCAGGCTGGCTTTACTAAAGTACTAGTTCCTAGAGGTGTGAATGACACTTTATGCCACTTCTCCTAAGTCACATTGCCCAACCCAAATTGCTCTTTCCACTTCTCCTAGCCCAGATGAGCTCTCAGACCAACATGCTGCAACACACACAACCATACAAAAGCAAAAAGAAGTAATGCCAGCCCTTCAATCTCCTACACTCTGCTCCAGCCCTCATCTCTAGTTACAGCTTGGCAGTTTTCACACCTGGTTTCCACCCACCCAGCCTAATTAAGTCATCAGATGCCAGCATGGTCTAACTGCCCATCTCTGCTCCCAAAATGCCCATGTCTGCTCCCAAAAAAGGGTGATGTGATGTGATGTGATGTGATGTGATGTGATGTGATGTGATGTGATGTGATGTGATGTGATGTGATGTGATGTGATAGCAAGCATGAGGCAGGGAAGGCTGGTGGGGAAAGGAGGCAGGTGATGTCCCAAGTTGTGCTTGCTCCATGTCTTGTCATGCAGTGTCCACCTCCACGATCAATGTGACAGCTGCCATGCTGCAAGCACTCCCAAAGGCCAGGTCTCATCACCCAAGTATTGCCATTCACTCCAAATTAACAAAAATGCAAGCTAGGGTATCACGAGTGGCTTTGCACCCATGAACAACTTTAAGAGGGGTCACTGCTTGCTGCCCATTGTCACTTTGGCCATACATCCAATGGGCCACCAGTATTTTTTGTGAGATCATATGATCACTCAGATCAATTCAGAGAATATTCAGCCTTAAAACAAACAAACAAAAACAAAAAAACAAAACAGAACAAAAAAAAGAGAGAGAAAAAAGGGTACTTTCAGGTGGATCAGTTTGCTGTATTTTAAGTTAACCAGCTCCTCATACACATTTCTGAATAGGAATGGAGGTAAGCCAGGGGTAGAAAAATTCCCTTGGTAGGGTTCCAAATTGCTGTTAGATCCTAATTTTCAAAGCACTGCTATTATGCAACAACATAATAAAGCATTTAACAATAATGGGAATTCTAATTAAGCAAAATGCACTTCATGCTTTAGCACATAAAATGAGATTGCAGAGATTAAGAACATTTGTCTCTTGTTGCCATACACAGATATTGCCTTTATACATGGAGAATCATTGGTCAGCATATCTAATATTTTAAAACCCCAAAGAACTAAAAAATATGGTTAAAAATTGTAGGAAATATTTCTTAAATCCAAAGATAGTGTGTAAAATCAGAAATGTACACAAAACAATCAGTAACCATAAAATATGTTTTTAATTCTAATTGTGACAAGTAAACTATAATGTAAAGAGAACCAGAGCAATTATCATCACACAGTTTTAACATATATCCATTGACATAAGTACAACATACATTTTTGTACAATGTGTATGAATATGCAAATGTATAAAGCAGCTTCTGAAAAGCACAGTGGCATCTGATTTCTCTTGCAGAAATAAGGTATTTTAGTTCAAAGACTGGACCAGACTGGAAAATCAAAATCCTGGACTTGAAAATGCCAAATCCCCTTGGATATACTCAGTTTGGTAGATATTGAACACTTAGCTGGAAACTTCTGCAGATGTCATGGGCTTTAATTATGGTGTCACAAATAACATGGTGTAGCTGAGAGTTAATAGTTTTGTTATTACACTTATCTTCTGTTAAGTAAGAGATTAATCCTCAAATACAGGTAAAATATATTTTTTTCAATATTTTGGACTTCCAATGTTATATATTGTATTTCAACACTGCAGTTCTGGGCATCTGTAACAAAAACAAAAAACAAAAACAAAAAAAAATATCAGAGATCAGTTTGTGCAAATCTTTGACTACATTTTGCATGGTTACACAATGTTGTAGGAGACAGCTGATGCTTGATATTAAATCAAAGACTTCTTCCTAGAAAAGTTTCAGAACTTGCATGGTGTTTCAGTGGCAAGTTACATTTTGTCTTGTCATGGCCTGGACTAGTATTTCAGGTTAAATGTACCTGAGAAAACAAACAGAAAAGGAAGGAAACAAAGTCCTTGTTTCACCCTAACTGTTCTGAATGCTTACAGAAATTTTGCTGTCAATGTAGATGTGTCAGACTTCTGATATACAGTGGATTTTGTTCTACTTCGTTTTGAGGAAAACATCTGCTTTCCACTTTCATAAGGAAATGTTAAATCCATATATCTTACTTTCATGATATTTGGCATAATTGGCCCAAACCTGAATTATTTTCTCTCTGATTACTTTCTGTCAAATTGTATTAATTTTCTAAATGGCCAAAGGACAATTTTAAGTATATTACCTAGAGACTGCATATAAAACAGATTAAAAGGTAAAAAAGATATTTTTTTTGCATAAAATTAATCATCTGGAAATAAAAAACAAGTCTTAACCTTTAGGATAGTTCAGGGACACCTTAAAAATGCCTTTTATTTTTATGACTGCAGTCATTAAACTGTCTGTTCTCTTATTTTGCATATCTAATAAATACAAAGCAATTAATCAATGTTTTGCTTAGGTGATATTGTGTAGTAAAGAACTCAAAAAACCCTCCTCTGTTTTTCTTTTTTAAATTTCTTTTTTATTATATATACATATTAATACCATCTGGTAGAACAATAAAGATCTTCAATCTCCACATCCCACTTGGTTTAAATAAGATTACTATTAAAAACTTAGCAGAGTTTTAGAGGGGAAAGAAAGAAAAGACAACAGACACCGAATGAAAATTTGTGAAAAACATGTTGACAATGTCTGCCAATTAAACAGCATTATTTGGTGTAAATTTGCCTTATTGTGAGTATATTGCATTCACCTCCATATGCAGATACGTAGAGAAACACTATATAAATAGAAGATATATGTGATACTGATTTTTTTTTACTGAAAATACCAAACAATTGTAATCTCCATAGTCACCAGCCTGATATAAATTCACATCTTGTTTTCATTTTAAATGGCTTGGTTATTCTATTTTCTTCCTTTGTTTTTTTTGGGGTTGGGTTTTTTTTTTTTGGTGTTTTTATTTTGTTTTGTTTTATTTTTGAGAAAGCTGTTACTTTCACTATCAAGAGGTGTGATCTGTTCGTTTTATCTAAACATTCCTTAGTCTTCTGTATAAATACATTGGGTAGCTTTGCAACATTTGGATAGACTGTTTTAAATTTTAGAGCTTGGTGCATACTGTTCTTACTCAATATGAAAATAGGCATTTATTATTTTTAACTTTAATTTTGTTAAGCTACATATTGTTACTGAGTGAATCCTCTGACCTGAACTGCAGCCTAATGATACAGTGTCATTCATGGATTTATTTTTTCATATTTATCAAGGCACCACCATATTTCTGTTTCACTGTATTCATTCGAGGGACTTTGTTGGGTGCTATCATAAGTTAGCAGTCTTACATAAAAATGTGGATTTGTCAGTGCTTTAACTCCATACAGGCAGAGTTTGCCACTCCTACTTATGCTGAATGCGACCCTTATATATCAGAGTTTTATTTGCTGCGTGGGAGCTACAGAAACAACAAAGACCAAAAAAAAAAAAGAAAGAATGGCAGAAGTCCGGTGTACCAGGCATCTGTTTCATGTCCTATAAACTGTAACATAAAACCAGTTTGGATATCTTCTTTCTCTTTTAGCATCTCCCTGTTAAAACAGAGTTCTGCGTCACTTGTTTGAACATACCTTGCACAAAATAATGGATAACTTTCCCTGGAAGTGTCCCCTCCAACCTATTTAAGTGGGAAGTAGCTCTCAGAAATATAGCTTATAGCAGAGCATCAAATGCTTACACACGCACTCAGGTAAACATCGTAGCACAATTAATCTTCAAATAGCTGCATAAGTTTTTGCTTTAACTTGAAGAAGTTTGGAGTTAAATCCTAAGTAGCTGCCTTTAGTGAGAGCTAGCTTTAGAAAAGATAACTAGATAGACTTCTTCCCCACAACTTATTTTACTGCAAGAGATGCAAAAAGGAAATCTTAACATTCTTGCCATTTTGAATTCTCTAATGGTCTTTCAAATACAAAATTTGATGCTTCAAGTCTTAATAGTTTCTGCCCTTACTTTGTCTGCTAATTATGTATTACAACAACATATAATCCTCTTAGACCACATACAATACCAGGAGACAACAGCAACAAGTGAACCAGAAGGGCAGATGTCCATGCAGAGGGACAGGAGGGTCACAGCATAGCAGATTACAACCCTTACACAATCTGTCCCCACTGCTGCTCCAAAATGAACAGTGTGTGGTCTCCATGTTGTTGTTTGCTGTGCACTAGGAAGGAGGAGCAGTGGCTGTAAGCACTATTACTGGTCACAAATCCTTGGTGATGCAGGATGCTTTGCCCACCTTCCAGTTTTGCAGCCACAAGTGTAAAATGAGCATATACCATGTTTTGGGTTTGGGTGTTTTGTGTGGTGAAAGAGAAAAGGAAACTTGTTCCTTGCTGTGCTCTCAAATCACTGCAATACAATGGTCAGATTTTGCCCAAGCTGGGCAAAAAATCCCATGGATGTAATTTGTAATATTTTTATTTTATTATTTGTATTATATGTAGCCATGTGAAGATTTGACATCATTATCAGACCTAACACTCTCTCTTTTGAAAAGTAACAATTGTACAGATGTACAAACAAGCATGTCTAAAGCACTGTCATTGATGATTATTCCATTTAATAATTCTTCACTACAAATGGAGTCCTCTGATTTTAATAAAAACAAATTAGCTCATTTTCTTCTCTGGGATTGGTCACACTCGAGACAGATCTTCTTTTAGTTGCTGCCATTATTTACTGCTTGTACTCTTGGAAAATGAACTGCTTGTTCCACCAGTTTGAAACTGGAAAATACACAGAATTAGTAGAAAGACCCTAATTCCCCCAAAAAGCCATGGTGTCTTAAATATTCAGGGTATTATGTGGCTACTAAGCTGTTAGGTCAATGTGCTATTCATTTTCAGATTATAAAACCATTCTGACCTGAATTTTGATAATACAGGGATTTTTCACAGCAGTTCCTGTAGCCAACAAGCTATAATATATTAACATGAACATGCCTGGACACTTTGCTTTTTGGGTATTAGATGGAACTTGGGGAAATTATTTGGAAATTATTTGGAATGTGCTTTCGAACAGTATAAATCATCCACAATACATACATAACAATTTACCCTGGATGCTTCAAGGTGTATGAATGAGATGATAAGAAGTCTCTAGCAATTACCTGTTTTGACTCTGATTTATTATACATGTATACAAATAAAGAGAAATTCAATATAGTAGTAAGAAGAAAATCAATATTGTATCACTTTAGATTAGACACTTAACTGGTGAAGACGTCAGGACTGTAATACACTGCAGCTATTCTTTTACTTCATATAGAAACTAAACTGTGATGAAGTTCCTTCCTTATACAGAACAAAACACTTGGTGTCAGTTTTTGAGCAGCTCCACTGAGCCAGAAAAGAATTTGCTTTCTTATATTAAGGTATGGAAGCTATAATTTGCAAAGCTTTACAAGGCAAAAAATAAGAACAAGGGGAGGGCAAAGTTATAAATAGTATTTACCAGATAAAGAAGACTGCATCAGTGAGGTACAAATTTCAGGCCTCACAGGGCTTGCTCTAGCCTTGTTGAATCTTCATGCTCCAGCCTCTGCTTTGTTTTCTGTGAAAACTAGGAGCAGCTGTTTCACACCATTAAACACCAATGAACTGTATGGTGATAATTAACTACTATTAGAGCTGAGTAGGAGGTGCAAAGGTTGAGGAGTCTGAGGAAGTGTGAAAGAGAGATTGACTACTGGAATCACATCCCACCTTCCCCTAGACAAGGCCAACAGGCAGACAGGGTGCATGATGCCAAGGATTCTCTCTCTCTCTCTGCATGGCTGAACATGGTGACATAAGGGACAGGGGCAGCAGTGACAAGCTCCTGCCCAGCACAGCAGGCCCATGACCACCCCCTGCCCCAGGTGCCCTTGTGCGATGGGCAAGAGGCTCTGCAGGTGGAACTGAGCAATGATGAGGATGGTGGTTCATCTAGTATGGAGGTGTTGCTGAGGTTAAGCTATCCTATGCTCTGCATCAAAACTGCTTCCATAAAGAAAAAAAGATGGGTCATTGTCATAGGAAACTCCCTTCTGAAGGGAACAGAAGGCCCAATGCAGACTAGACCCACTTCTTAAGGAAGTCTGCTGCCTCCTTCAGGCATGGGTTAGAGATGTGAAGAGAAAGCTTCCTACCCTGGAATATCCCTCAGATTATTATTATCACTGATTTCTCAGGTAAGCAGCAATGAAGTTGCAGCAAGAAGCCTGAGGGCAGTCAAGAGAGACTTCAGGGCCTTGGGACAGCTAGTTAAGGGATCAGGAGCCCAAGCAGCATTCTCCTTTAGCCTTCCAATTACAGGGAATGATGAGGGAAGAAACAGGAAGAACCAGCAGATCAATACCTGGCTCCAAGCCTGGTGTCACTGACAGAACTGGGGTTTTTTTAGGTCATGCATTGGTTTACATGATAGCAAACCTGCTGGCAACAGACATGGTACCCGTGTCTCAAAGGAGTAAAAGGATCTTTGCACAGAAGTTCCAGGGCTCATTGAAAGAGCTTTAAACTACATTTTAAGGGGGAAAGGGATAAACCCAGGCTCACTAGATACAAGCCTGGGGGAAGCATGCCAATGTTTGAGGGATGGTGTGTTAGCTAGTCCTTAAGCCTCTCATCTCAGTGGAGGCAGGGGATGGAGATCCCTTCAGCAGCAAAGATGCAAGGGTTATTAACGTGTTAGAAATCAAAGAAGTGACAAAGGATGGTCGCATAGGAATTAGGGCTTATCCCTCCTAAAAGGTGGTGGGTTCAATAGCACAACTGAAGTGCATCTACACCAATGCATGCAGCATGGGCAAGAAACGGGAAGAACTGGAAGCCATTGTGAAGCAGGAAAACTATGGTGTAGTTACCATCATGGAAACACGGTGGGATGACTCACACAACTGGAGTGCTGTAATGCATGGCTATAAACTCTTCAGAAGGGTTAGGCAAGGAGGGAGACACAGTGGGTAGCCCTGTATGTGAGGTAGTGTATTGGTTGTCTAGAGCTTAATGAAGGGGATGATAGGGTTGAGTGTTTATGGGTAAGAATCAGGGGAAGGCCAACAAAGCAGTTATCAGGGTGGGAGTCTGTTACAGACCACCCAGCCAGGATGAAGAGGCAGATGAAATACTCTACAAGTAGCTCGGAGAAGTCTCACAATCACTAGCCCTTGTTCTCGTGGGGGACTTCAACTTCCCAGATGGATTCTGGAAATACAATGTAGCAGAGGGAAAATAGTCTAGGAGGTTCCTGGCGTGTGTGGAAGATAATTGCCTGACAAAGCTGGTGAATAAGGCAATTAGGGAAGGTGCCCTACTGGACTTCCTGTTTGTGCACAGGGAAGGACTTGGTGATCTGGTGGTTGGAGGTTATCTTTGAATTAGGTATCACAAAATTATAGTCTTCGGAGAAGTGAAGACCAGGATCAGCAGTACTGCTATCTTGGATTTCCAGAGAGCAGTCTTTGAGCTGTTTAGGAGACTGGTTGACAGAGTCACTTGGGAGGCAGTCCTGAAAGGGCAAAGTAGGCCAGGAAGTCTGGATGTTCTTCAAGAAGGAAATATTAAAGACACAGGAGCAGGCTGTCACTATGTGCTGAAAGACAAACTGGCAGGGAAGAAGACTGACCTGGCTGAACAGAGAGTTTTGGCTGGAACTCAGGAAAAAAAAGACAGTTTATGACCTTTGGAAGAAGGGGAAGACAACTCAAAGGGACTACAACGATATTGTGAGGTTATGTAGGAAGATAATTAGAAGGGCCAAAGCCCAACTTAACCTGGCTACTGATGTAAAAGACAACAAAAAATGTTTCTATAAATACACTACCAACAAAAGGAGGGCTAAAGAGAAGCTCCATGCTTTATTGGATGCAGGGGGAAAACACAGCAACAAAGGATGAGGAAAACACTGAAGTATTTAATGCCTTCTTTACCTCAGTCTTTAATAGTAAGAGCAGTTGTTCTCCAGGTACCCAGGCCCCTGATCTGGAAGACAGGGCCAGGGAGTAGAGTGAAGTCCCCATAATCTCAGGGGAACTGGTCAGTGACTGGCTGTACCACTTAGACACACACAACTCTATGGGACTGGATGGGATCCATCCAAGGGTACTGAGGGAGCTGGGGGAACTTTCATTTGTCAACAGTCATGGCTAACTGGCTAACTGGGGAGGTCCCAGAAGACTGGAAGCTAATCAATGTGACTCCTATCTACAAGAAGGGACAGAGGGAGGATCTGGGAAACTACAGGCCTGTCAGTCTTATCTTGGCGCCAGGGAAGGTTATGGAGCAGACCAACATGAGTCCCATCAAGTGGAACATACAGGACAACAAGGTGATCAGGCCCTGTTAGCATGGGTTTCTGAAAGGCAGATCCTGCTTGACTAACCTGATCTTTTTCTATGACAATGTGACCCACTTAGTGGATGAGGGAAGGCTGTGGATGTTGTCTACTTGGACATTAGTAAAGCCTTTGACACCTTTTGCCACAGAGTTCTCTTGGAGAAACTGGCAGATCATGGCTTGGACGGATGTACTGTTCACTGGGTAAAAACTGGCTAGACAGCTGAGCCCAAAGAGCGGTAGTAAATGTAGTTAAATCCAGTTGGTGGCCGGTCACAAGGGGCGTTCCCCAGGGCTCACTATTGGGGCCAGTTTAACATCTTTATCAATGATCTGGACAAGAAGATCGGGTGCACCCTCAGTAAGTTTGCAGACAGCACCAAGTTGGGTTGGAGTGTTGGTCCACCTTCGTGTGGGAAGGCTCTGCAGAGGGATCTGGACAGGTTGGATTGATGGGCCAAGGCCAATGATACAAGATTCAACAAGGAGCAGTGTCAGTGCCGGGTCCTGCACTTGGGTCACAACAACCCCACACAGAGCTACAGGCTTGGGGAAGAGTGGTTGGAAAGTGCCTGGTAGAAAAGGACCTGGGGGTGCTGGTTGACAGCCCGCTGAACATGGGCCAGCAGCGTGCCCAGAAAGGCCAACAGCATCCCGGCCTGTACCCAAAACCGTGTGGCCGGCAGGACTAGGGGAGTGATTGTCCCCCTGTCCTCGGCCCTGTTGCAGCCACACCTTGTATACTGTGCTCAGTTTTGGGCCCCTCACTTCCAGGAAGACATGGAGGTGTTGGAATGTGCCCAGAGAAGGGCAACAAAGCTTGTGAAGTGTCTACAGGACAAGTCTTATGAGAAGTGGCTGAAGCAACTGGAGTTGTTCAGCCTGGAGGAAAGGAGGCTCAGGGGAGACCTTATTGCTCTCTAAAACTGACTGAAAGGAGGTTGCAGTGAGGTAGGTATCGGTCTCTTCTCCAAAGTAATAAGTTTTAGGGTGAGAGGAAATGGCCTCGAGTTGTGACAGGGGAGGTTTAGATTGGAAAAATTTCTTCACCAAGAGGGTGGTCAAGTACTGAAATAGGCTGCCCAGGGACATGGTTGAGTCACTGTCCCTGAAGATATTTAGAAGACCTGCAGATGTTGCACTTGGGGACATGGTTTAGTGGTGGACTTGGCAGTCCTAGGTTAAAGGTTGGATTCAGTGATCTGTGACTCTATTTGTCACAAGGAAGCGACCGTCTAAACTATTCCCCATGTTTACCAAATGAGAGGTGAATTTTACAGCAAGATCTATTTCATACAGAAGACTGCACATACAACTTAGGACAAAGTAGAAGAAAAAATGGCACAACATACTGCACTAATGAAGACAAGAAAAGAAAACCGACTGTTCACATATGTTCACTTTTCTCATTTCACTTGGAGTGGGAATATTTTCATGAAGATTTGACTGAGAACTGATGATTGATATAGCAGAAGATCTGATCCAGCATTAGAAAACAGGATTGTCAAACTCAGCATTTCATGTATATTTGTAGTTCTTTTTGTTTGCTGAAAACCTAATTTCTTACTAAATCATTCTCAAGGCTCTAATATTCATGAATCCACGAATGGCAGCTGAAGGAAGAATACCCATCAAATACCATGAAACCCACAATAAATGGGCCCAGGTTGACATTACTTTAAGGATCCCAAAAAAATAACTGTTTTCCCAGGTGTAAGAATTTAAAATGTCTCAAAGGTCCAAGATTTTCACTAGGAAGCCAGCCAAGGGCTATACACTGCATTTGTATAACTTTTATATTATTTGGCAAAATATTAGACAGGAACTGCTACTGCATTTGAATATTTAAATAATTATGAAACTGCACATAACTGATTGTTTAATTTTGTCTTCTAAATCAATGCTAAGACTAGATCTCCAGCATCTGTCCCTTTCTTACAGCTAAAGACTTTTTCAGCTCTAGAGATGGCATCTTCCTAAAATTTTTCTCTCAGTTAAGTTTTATTTATTCATATATAACACTAACCACAGTGCTTCAGGGAATTTTGCTTTATTTCCAGCTTGATACACTTCAGTATCTCTGTTACCAGGCTGTTGCTGCAAATACAGCCAAGTGTAACTGCAGGTATAGAAAATGACCCGCTGTCATGTGCAGAAACCAATCTCTTTTCTAATGGTGTGAAATTGTGCTGCTTAACTCTAGATGCTAAGATTCTTGGAAGTGAGTGCACTGTCTGCCTGGGTGGATTAGCATCCTGCTGCAAAGCTGTGGGGGGGCAGAGTCACTTGTTTGAGAGGGTTATTGCCAAATGTGCTGAAAGCTGTTATGTATGGGATGCAGCTCATCACAGGACATAACTTAAGATATAAACTGGATTTCTAAAGGGTTAGAGACTCAGAAATATGTGTACTGAATCTACTCTTAGCACATCTTTCATTTTCACTAGGCATTGCCTTTAAAATGCTCAGGATGTACTCCTGTGGGATTTCCCGGTGCTGATACCCCAAACACATAGATGGTGTAAAGAAGTAATATATATGGTAAGTGGGACTTTCCTTTGCAGAGAAGAATGACGGTCTCCTGGGGACATAATTTTACTTTGAGAGATATCCATATGCAGTACATGACTTTGGGGTAAAAAAAAACAACAATGAAAAAAAATAGTGTGTTTTGCCAGGAAAACACATTTTAAAAGAATTTCAGGGTGTTAAGAGTTCTGGTAGCAGTATTTGGGGATTTTCCCATCCTTTATGTACTGCAAAGGCTATGTATTACAGAACTGGTTTTACTTTTCTTAGGACTGTTTAGAGCAGGGGTCCTCAAACTTTTTAACCAGGGGGCCGGCACGTGGATGCAGTGGCAGGCAGCCATCTGCGGCTGCTTGGTTTCCCCCCCAGCCCCCGGCAGGGCGGGGCGGGGGGGTCTGTAAATACCGGGGGCCGGATTGAGGACCCTGAGGGGGCGTATCCGGCCCGTGGGCCGTAGTTTGAGGGCCCCTGGTTTAGAGCCAAATAGACTGAAATATCAAAATGCCAGCAAGGACACCACAAACATGGGCAACTGCAATTGTTTTTCTTATAATCACTACACGCTTGCTCTAATTTATTAATCAGTTGCTAATCCTTCTGGTTATTACTCACCTAGAGCTACACTTCAAAGAACTTAAATCATTCCTTCTGCAAGGTCTTCTGCATTTGAAGAGCCATTTTGCCATTTCCTTAGCAGAACAATCACTTAGGTGTTCTATTGTATTAAGTACTCTAATGCCCCCGCACAGCATATTTTTGTCTTTTGTCTTTCAGATGAGCAGGTCAGAAAAATTACTTCTTTAATGACTATTTTTAAATCTGCATTGAAGTGGACCAAGCCTTTATTTGTTGTATGTCACTCAATCCATACAATTTTTAATACAAATATGTATTGCAGAACATTGCAGCTATGGCAATATATTCAAAATACCAATAACTTCCATAGATAATATTAGCAGTCAGATACACTCACAAAGGTTCTTTTTTTTTTAATTCCATGGTTTTACTCTGTGGCTAATAAAATTATGCAAAATCACAGTACATCAAAAGATGCAATTACCTTAAATGAAGTATTCTGCCATAATACAGAAAAAACCCAACCAGATAATATTCTACATCAAAGCCATTTCAGAAACAAATGTGATATTTTAGGGAAGGAATTTGTAAACTAACTACTTGGAAGCCATGGTAGGAAATGGTCTTCCCAAGTAAAAATGCTTGAAATACCACGTTTTTGTCATCACAAGAAACCATTAAAGTGATAATAGACATTTTCCTCATACGTTCTTCATTATATATAGTTGATGCACTGGTTTATGTTTTGCTGTGCTTTCTAAATTTACTGCCATTCCTTTTTCTTATGCAGAAAAGAGGAGTTATCCACAAGTTTACTTCTAGTCCCTCACCTAATTTTTGACAGAAAGAGGAGGACAAGTGTGTCTGTCCCTGCATTACAACCTACAGGCCCTGTATCTTGGAAGATGGGAAAAAGTGGTCTCGTGATGTGGCAACTGGCCTTTTCTTTGCTGGGAAGATAATACTGATTTTCCCACTTTGGTATGTGAGGTAAAATAGTTCCGGAGATACTGTGAATAGGAACACATGAACTGTTTTATCGTACCCTGCCTCTAACCACCATGACTTTTGGGAAAAACTTCAAAAAATGTGGCCTAAATGGAGAGGCATAAGATATATTTCCCAAGGCTCTAACAGCTGGGAAATTATAGATACATCCAGACACTCAATACTTAATGTAGCTGTCCTTCATTACTTAAGTGCTATTCCAGACTCTTCTGTACTCTTTCCTTCCACAGCCTGATGACTGAAGAATTTGTCCTAGTCTTGCAGGACCTATAGGTGTGTACAGCACCACAGTACTCTTCACTTAAATCTTCTCTTCTTCTTTCCCAAGAAAGCCCTGTGCTTTCCTCATCCTTTTAACCATCTCTGCAGCTTGTCCTTAGAAGCTGGACCATAATGGACCCATGGTTTCTTTCTTAAAGGTAACAAATAATTAGAGCACCTTATGAAGTGAAGACAAGGTTATTTTTTCCTGTGTGTAGTACTTTGCACTTGGTGATACTAAATGACATTTGCCCTTTTATTTGCAGTCATGCAGCATTAAAGGAACTTTCAGTAGATCTTTTCAGGAGCTTTCAATGCAACTATTTTGGATAATTTAGTACCATTTTCAAAGAACTAGTGCAGAATATATATAGTTGTTCTCCCAGCAACCCAGGTTTTTCTACTGAAGCACAAACCTAGACCCTGGCAGGCACTCAACTTGATTGAGAAAATTTATTATATTATAAAGGAATGCAAGCCCTGAAAATATTGTCTCCAAGGAATTTGTAAATCTAGCTGTGTTCTGTTCCTAACTGTGCTGAAATGATAGTGATTTTGTCTCAGACTTCAGATTTTTATTTCAAAGACTTATATAGTGCCTTTTGTATCATACAATACACTCTCATATTTTTCATTTTCTTTAAAGCTTTATTTATACTAAATTCCAGATGAAAAAATTGCATATGTTTCTATCACTCCGGTTAGATACATAAATTTCATAACCATTTGTTACCAAATCTGTATAGCTCCTGGATATCCTGGATATGAAGATATTGAATGAAATAGATGGAGGATTTTCATGAATCTGAGGGAACATACAGAATTCACTAGGAGATTATTCTTTGTCTTATTTATTCATTGTCTATGCTCTTTATTGTCTTTTATATTCTTCAGGGAGTCATGATGTACTTTCCATTCCTGCAATAAAATCAGGAAAAATCAGAGGCAGATGTTAAATCTATCAGTAGTCTAGGTGATGTTTTGTGTAAATCACTTTATACCAAGACACTATTCCTCTATCACTGTTCGCATGAGGTTTTTTTTTCGCTTGTGATGCTACTAGAATTTCCTTAGAATAAGAATTTTAGTCATAATCTACTCAAGTGCTTTCATTCTTAATCATTCATTTCTCCAATTTAAATGCAATAGCCATGTAAGTTGCTTCATCAAAAGCCAGAACAAAGATATATAAATACTTTTATGTGTATATAGCTCTATGGAGGGTATGTGTATATAGCTTGAGCAGGGGATTGGAGCAGATTATCTCTGGATGTTCTTTCCAAACTCAACCATTTTGTGATTCTGTGATGTGCGTATGTGTGTGTTGTGTTATGGATGAAAATATACAGATGTATAATTGGTTTCCCCTAAAGACTGTCAAGCAGGCCCAGTTACTTCTCTTATGATTTATTGAATATCTTCTATCTAGACAAAGAGAAAGCTTAATTAATTTCCATAACATAACTTGCATGACTTTCAAAGCATCATTTGGAATACATACCAATAAATAAAATCCAAGAGTGATCCTCTAGACTAAATTAAAAACAAATAAATTTTTAATTTGTTTCATTATTTTCACAGTAATTAGGGAGCAATTTGAGGGAAGGTCTCACACTTTATCTGAGAAATTTTCATGATCAGGTGCCTCTCTGCAGTGCTTGCACACTAATGCAGGCAGGACCGGGAACAAACAGGAGGAACTGGAGGTCTGTGTGCCATTGCAGGGCTACAGTCTCATGGGATCACAGGGGCACAGTGTAAGAACTCACATGACTGGAGTGCTGGAATGAATGTGTACAGGCCCTTTCTAAAGGACAGGCTGGGACTGCAAGAAGGTGGAGTTGCACTGAATATGGGAGAGCAGCAGAAACACATGGAGCTCTTTCTGGGACAGCTGATCAGCTGGCTGGGAGTTTATGGAACACGATTAGAGGGCAAACCAGTTTGGGCAGCATTGTGGTGGGTGTCTCCTAAATATCGACTTATCAGGGATAAGTAGATAAGGTTTCTACAGCCAGCTAGAAGCTGCATAGCATTTGGAGACCCTGGTCTTCACAGAGGATTTAAACCACCCAGATAATCTGCTGCTGCAGGGACAACACAGCAGGACACAAGCAGTCCTGGAGGTATCTGAAGTTAAAAAGTGCTGAAGTTTAATCTGAAGTTAAATATGAAATTTAATTTGAAGTTTAAAAGTGTTTTGTTGGATCTAATACTTACAGACAAGGAGAACTGGTGAGGGATGCAGGTGCAGCATGGACTGCAACATCCAAAGGAGGCTGGAGTTCAGGAATGTGAAAGGAGGGAAGAAAGCAAATAGAGGGTTTACAGCCTTGGACTTCAATCTTTGGCCAGTTCAGGAACTACTTGGAAGAATCCCATGGCAGGTGGTCATGGAGAACAGAGGGTTCAGAAGAACTAGTTGATTTTCAAGGATCACTTTATACAGGCTCAAGAGCTCCATGAACAAGAAATCAAGCAAGAGGGGCAGGAGGTCTGCATGGATGAATGAGGAGTTCCTGCCTATACTCAAACATAACAAGGAAGCATAGAGGAGCTACAAGCTGCCATGTGACCCAGGAGACTTAAGTAGACACTGTCCAAGACTGGAGGGGTGGGACTAGGAAAACTAAAGCCACCTGGGCTTTACTGTGATAAAAATGGTGTGAAAGGCAACAAGAGTTTCTACAGGTATATCATCAGCATAAGGAAGATGAAGGAAAATATGGGTCCATTGCTGAATGGGGCACAGGACATGGTGACAGAAGATACTGAAAACCTCAAGGTACTCAATGCCTTCTTTAGTTACACCTTCACATACCAGATTTCCTTTCAGGAATCACAGGCCCAAGACCAATGAATTCTAGAGCAAGGAAGACTTACTCTTGATATAAGGGTTAGGTTAGGGAGCATACAATCAAATTAAACGTTTTTTTATATAAACCCATTAATGGGATGCACCCATGACTACTTGGGGAGGTGGCTGATGAGGCCAGTCTTGATCCTTTTTGAAAGGTGATAGCAACTGAGGAATCAGGGGAGGGAAGGGGTTCTTGAGGACTGGAAGAAGGCAAGTGCCACTACTGTCTTCAAAAAGAGTAGGAAGGAGGACCCAGGGAACCTTGATGCCTGGGGAGGTGTTAGGGAAAAACTCCATAAGCTGTTTCCAAACACCTGAAGGAAAACAGGTGATATGGAGTAGTCAGTATGCACTTAAAAAAGAAGAAATCCTCCCTGGAGAGCCTTATGGGATGACTGGTTTGGTGGACAATAGAAGAGCAGTGGATGTTCTTTATATGGACTCTAGTAGGGCATTTGACAGTGTCTTCCATAACACCCTCATAGATTAACTTATAAAGCACAAACTAGACAAGGTGCTGAACTGTGAAGAGTCCAGTGAAGGACCATGAATATGTTTAAGAGTATGGAGCATCTTCCATATGAGGAAAGGCTGAAAGAGCTGGAACTATTTGACTTAGAGAAGGCTCAGAAGGATCTTATACATGTGTGTAAATACCTTATGGGAGGAATGAAAATGAAGGAACCAGACTCTTCTCAGTCATACCCAACGACAGGAAAAGAGGTGATGGACACAGAAACTGAAATACAGGAAAAGCTGTTTAAACACAAGAAAACACTTTCTTACTGTGAGTGTGGTTGAACACTGGCACAGGTTACCAAAAGAAGTTGTGAACTTTGCACCTACGGACATATGAACAACCTGACAGGACATAGCCCTGAGCAACACTGCTTTAAGCAGGGAGTTGGACTACATGATCTCCATATGTTTCTTCCAATCTCAACCACACTATGTATCTGTAGTTTCCGTTTTCAGGCAGCCTATACACTTTTAAATCATCATTTTCACGTCATTGTAATGTTTTGAACCTGAACAGTGTCAAGAACTATTCCTTGAGAACAGCACATATCACAAGACATTTTTAAGAAAGACAAAACCAATGTGCACACAGCAGCACTTTGGCAGAAAATGCACTTGTCAGAAGGTATTATAGTCTTTCTTATAACACACTTTGAATGACAGAACATGACTTTATGCAATATTAACCAATTTGAAAAGAAAAGAAACAGCTCATCATATGCAGTTTTATTCATTTTAAGTTAGTCGCAGTGCATGTCCTCAAACCTGGGAGGCTGATGCTGTTCCAGTTTCTGTTTACTGCAGGTGAAAACCCCATAGGCACATAGTGATTAAAAACATAATCACTGAGGTTTTGTTCATATTTACAATATCTATAATTCTGCAACAGTAACAGTTATTGTTCTTTGTTATACAGTGAAATGCATTGACATAAAGTACAACAGCCTGCTTAACAGTAGTTCTCCTATGAATAAATGAAAAATATATATTTATTGTTCTTCTGTGCCCATCATTATACTTCTCTAAAACAGATCACCGCAGCCAAGGCTGAAGTGATACTTTCATTCTTAGCTGTCCCTTTTCGGTTTCTCCCAATTTTCTCATGTACTCAACACCTGCATGAATTCATGACTGCATGAATATATGTCTTTGGGACCAACACTTCCCAAACTCAGTCTCCATTTAAAACATGAATGGTTTTCTACAGGATGAGAAAATTTAGGGGTTTTTTAGGTATGCGACAGTGAAAACATTTCTCTCCTTGTATATTCCAAACAGAAATGTCAAGCTCAGACAAACTCATAACTCAGAAACTAGAAACTCCAATAAAAAGGAAAGTAGCTCATTTCATAGACACTGTTGTTATCAAGGATGTAGTATTTTCACCAAGATAATTTTTTTAAATTATCTCCTTCAACATGGACAAAAGTTTTCTTCTGCGATCCAAGGCATTTTCAGGATTGGTACTCACTTGCTGGGGAAGCAGGAGATGTTCAGCTTCATGGAGCAAACCCAACCTAACAAAATTCAGCTAAAAGACCAAGGTTTTATGGAAGGTGGGAAGGTGTAACTCTACCAGTGACATGGAGTCTCCAGCTTGTATAAATTCTGCCAGTAGAGCTATGAGATCAAAGAGCCTTTAGCAAGCCAGGCAATTAAATGAGTCAAAATCCACAAATGAGTTTCAAGAAAAGACATAACAAAATAATTTACTTTCATTTTTTTATTTTCTTTCTATTCCTCCCAACTTAATTTTAAAAACCTCAGAGATGTAGACCCCAGGAAGAATTTATTGCTACTCTGCTGCAATGTCAACCACAAGCTTCCACTAGAGTTTTCAGGAGATATGTTTTGGACAAATAGTGATAATGTAACTAAACAAAATTAGTTATTGCCAGGTCAGCTATTTGGCTTCAGAAGTCTTGTAGGGAAAGAAAAAAAACCCACACACACAAAACCAAACCCCCAAACAATTGAACAGAAGTTAAGGAAGCAGCAGTCAGACCAGTAGCTGGTAGGTGGCTTACTGTAGCCTCAGAGTTAGTGTGCAACAGCCACAGAGGAGGGAGATTTGGAGATAATAATTCACTGAGAAGGCTTTATCCTATAGTTTGAAATGTTCATTGAAAAATTGTCATGAAAAGTCACGAACTGCAAGAATGAGAGGGGGATTTGTTATAGATGTTCAGCCAAGACTTTCAGGTAGAGAAGGATTCCCCCCTGTAATAATGTCTGGTGAACATACAAGAAAGTTCTGAGGAAATGTCAAAATGTGAGTCATGAGGTGTTTTAATGCTTCCAATTCCTTGCTTGGCCCAACTTTTAGTTTACTGTTATCAGCTTAGTTCATACATCCCAGCTACATGAGACGTTCTCGGATATACTTCCTGACACTCATTTAGGAAAGCTCTGTAATTAGCTGTCATGCAGAGGTAGGGACCACAGTCTGAAAGGTTAGATTTGTTTCTTATAGGCTTTCTTTACTGCAAAATCCCAGTATGACATCAAGGGAAGGAACTGATTGGTTATAAACAAGACAAGATGAAAAAAAAAATTATCCCATCTTACTGAGTCTTAGAGGATTCAATGGAATTTCTGAAAAGATTCTATCAGTAAACAAATAGAGATAATATTTATGTATATATGTCTATTTAAAATATTATTTTGATTAAAAACAGACTGCATAGTCCTTGGCTCTTTGCATTAATGGTGCATCTTGTTTGATGAAGGACTGCAAAAGCTGGCTGAGAGCAATTTGAGGGAATAATTATATTACCTTATGAATTAAATTTCACCATTGCTATTCCCAGAAAATTTGACAAGCAATGAGTGCAAGGGGAGCTGCACTGAATTTTCAATGAAAGAGTGTGTTCACTTTTGGAGCAGGTATTTTCAGCACATTTAGTTTAACTCATTGTCACAGGCCCAAGAAATGAAGGCTAATAACAAAGAGAAGGAAGTTACAATAAAAAATAACCAAGAAAAATACCAAGATGCATTAAGACATTGTACAAAGAACACACATGTTGCTGTCCAAAGCAAACAAACCACAGCACAAAATTGCTATACAGGGTTCACTTTCGTGTTTTCAGACCTCTGCTGTAAGCTTGTTGATATGAGGTTGGAAAAATGAAATTAATTCATGTTTTCATTTACATATTCCACTGCAAGGTGGTAAGCCAAACACAGCCATGCTGAAATCAGTTGTGTTAGTGTGCAGACCTTAAGGCAATTTTCATAGCTACAGCTGAGTCACTAAGGCAGCTGGGCCACTTGGTGAAATTAAACATAATAAATTAAAGGCACGTATAATTGGCTCTCTGTATTTATTGCTCTCTCCCTTTTCAGTGCATCTGAATACACCCAGGATCAATTTCATAAAATCTCTTTTGGCAGAATTCCTTTGTTCTCTTTCTTCTACTTTCCTGTAAAAAGGATCCTAGTGAACATCAAAAAAACAGATTACAACTAGTATTAAGTAAGATATATATGCAAAATGGTTCTTCAGGGGCTCTCAGGTCCCTGTGGTATTTGTTTGTTTTTCTCCACAGGGGTCTCAGAGGATAATAAACTGATCATTATGACCTGAACTGAGTCTCTATATTCCTTTTCATACGTTTGAGGCAAAAATACTTTTTTTTTTTTTTTTTTTACTGCCTCAGTAGAAGTTGGTAATGAAAACAAATATGTACAAATGAAGGCTATCCTTCCCATACCTAGATATTTCTTGGATTTTAATAACCTCTAAAACCTGTCATCAGAGCCATAATTACAAAAGCAAGTTAGAAGTGCTCCTCTTCCATTTACTTCCATCTAACACATCTGTTACAAGTATGACCAGTGCTCCCTTACACTACCTAATTATCTCCAAAGTGGCAAGGTAAATCTTAACAAGTTAACTGAATAATGATGCAGCAAGACCCCAGAAAAAATAAAGTACCATTTTTCACCATTAGAATCTTCACAATTGTGAATGATCGAATGCAACTACAGCCAACCTGCCAACCCAGGAAGGGCTATGTCACCATTTTTCTTTCCTTCCATTTCTTGGCCAGCACCGGTCATTCAGCAGCAAATTCAGATACAAACTGAAGTCCTTGAAATTATTGGCTCCAGAGATGCATCCCCAGTACTTGTGCTACCCTGGCAGTGCTAAGGTGTTTTTTTGTTTTTGTTTTTGGTTGGGTTTTTTTTGTTTGTTTGGTTGGTTGGTTTTGGGTTGTTTTTTTTTTTTGGGGGGGGGGGGTTGTTTTGTTTTTTTTTTTTTATGGTGCAACTAAGAGACTGGCAAGGCAGTATTAGCGCCACGATGACATATTACTCTCAGGGGTGGAAGCTCCCTTTCAGATTTGGGACTGCAAGGTGCTGTTTTGAATTGCAGTGGACATCATTTAACAGCCTTGTGTGCAGGAAGGTGATATGAATTCTTTTCCAGCAGCTTCCAGTTATTTGTAATTTATACAGAAAGAGACAGTGAAGGAAAAGTACTCAGGCTCTAAGAACATTTCACATGTCACAATGAGCATGTCTCTGAAAGAAGACGCAGCTCTAATAAGGTGGCACAAATACTGACTGAAGACAACCCTAAAAATTTTCACCAAAAATAGACAACAGAATACCCCCTTCCTTTTTTCTCCCTTCCCTTCCCTTCCCTGCCCTTCCCTGCCCTTCCCTTCCCTTCCCTGCCCTGCCCTGCCCTGCCCTGCCCTGCCCTGCCCTGCCCTGCCCTGCCCTTCCCTGCCCTTCCCTGCCCTGCCCTGCCCTGCCCTGCCCTGCCCTGCCCTGCCCTGCCCTGCCCTTCTCCCTGCCCTTGTCCCTGCCCTGCCCTTTCAACATTCCCCTAGATTTCCACCCTTTCTGTGGCCACTCTTAAAACAATGAAAACAGAAGGATGTTAAAACTGTTTTGATTGTTCCGAGGCTGTGTAGCAGTGGTGGTGGATGCTGTAGCTCCCTTGTGAGGGAGCATTTGTTGACCCCCAGAAAAAGCAAGTCTGTGACATGGCTGCAAAATCACCCTGGTCTGCCAAATACAGCATGGCCTGAGGGGATT